>NC_069670.1:11551148-12846148 GCF_027244095.1 Hemicordylus capensis
CCTGTGAGGGCCCCTCTGTGTCGAGGGCGGGGGGGAGAAGTCACCAAAGAAGCTGTCCCAGGGAGCTGATCTCCACCCATCTCCCTACAGACCTTGACAAGTACTGGGCCCCTCAGGGGAGCTTTCTTCTCAGGGCACACAGCCAGGGGCGTAGCTAGGGGAGAGGAAGCCTGTGTTCACCCCTCTCCCCCGCAGCCCCTTGGGAGAGAGGGGATAATGAAGAAAACGGAGGGGTGGAGCTGGGGGGCCCTCAGGAGCTGGGGGCCCCGGGTTCTTTGAACCCATCTGCTCAATGATAGCTACACCCCTGCACACAGCACACACAGTGTGTGTGTGTGATTCAAATCAGGACTGCAGTGGGGGAGAGCGTCAAAGCCCACCCACTGACCATGGTGCTGATCCTGATACCACCCACCCTCGGGTGCCTGCTATTTACGGGGTGGGGTGGGGGAAGAAAGTACACCAGGACGAATGACGTTATTAAAAGCACATCATATTTGGACACCCCCCCCCCCGCTGCTTAGAAATGTGACACCTAAGCCCTGGAGGCAGATTTCCAGATGTGTACCTGGACCTGCCCCTGCAGAAACTTCATCCATTATTCCTGCCACCACTGACTCTCCAGCTCTTTCTCTCTGTCCCTCTCTAGGCCTGTGGCCGTACTCTTAGCACAGTTCACATTAATTTCAGTGGGCTCTGTGCAGGAGAACTTCCCACTGGATTGTGTCCCTGGATTGGGGGTGTTGGGAAAGGGAGACAAGCAAATGCTGGGGAACAGCTGTGGGAGAGGACTGTTGCCTCCTAGCTCCTGGGGAGGCATCTAGTGGCTCCTGGGGAAACAGAATGCTGGCCCAGATGACCTTTGGCCTTATCTAGCGGCTCTTTTGTACTTCTCGCTGCTATGAGATCAGTGCTGCAGTGAGCAATCTTACCTTTCCGCTGGATTCAGAGAAGTGGCCGGTTGGATTTCCCTTGGATCTGGGTTGGCTTTTTTTAGCGTGTTTCTTTGCCGCCTCCCCTTCCCATGAGTCTCCCCGAAGGCCTCAACACCACTTGCAAGTCCAAAGGAGTCGTTTCACACAATGGGAGGTTGCCTGCCAGCCTCCTCCCTGCCACTCCTTTCTGTACGCAAATAAATTCCAAGGTTGCCTTCTGGGCCACCATAGGCCACGCCAAGATGGCAGAAGAAGATGCTTCTCTCCAGGAAAGGGCCACGTTCCTTCCAAAGGCGTCTTTCCCTGTCTTCTTTGGCTTATGTTGCTTTCAGAGCCAGTGATCTGAGTGGACTCTGCTTTGCAATTCCATCCTAATGGAGAACCGGTGTCTTTCTTTGAATTTTATCATCTGGGATGGTGTGGTTCAGAAGTCTCCAGAGACCCGCTTTTTAAATGTTTCTCGCTCTCTTGGTCTCTCCAAAGTGCCAGCAACATCCAGAACTTAAAAGTCTTGGAAGCACAGCAGAGCCACAAGTCTCCGAGCAGCCCACACCAGCAGATCACAGAGGGCTCTTTCTTCCCACGAGCCCCAGGGAGGTCCCTTCCGGGTTTGGCCAGCAGGCCGGAGTGGCGGCGGTCTCCAGGTTGCCTGACCCACAGAGCTGGCTTCCCGAGGATGTATGGGCCCCTTGTTCAATGCTACGAGGAGAATGTCCCCTTGTTTTCCTTTTCAAAACACCTCGCACAAATCCAAACCCAACCCGATCCAAGGATTCCCTCCAGACGCTGGTAGCAAGGTCACTCCTCCCAGGCCGACAGAAGCAGGGCACGGCAGGGGCAAGAGCGGCAGCTCCCGAGACCTGCAAAAGTCATGGCACAAGAGGCTGTTAGAGTCAAAGGCAGGTGGCCAAGGTGGGGGAGCTCACTCCCTGCCACCCACCCGCACCACCCACGCTGCTGGCTTGTGTTCTGCAGCCCTCCTGAGCCCGGCAGATCAAAGGCAGCAGCTGACTGACAAGCGCTCAGATTGCTGAGCTGCAAAGGATGTGCCGCTGCCTCTCCCCACAGCCCCATGTCACACCCCAAGGGGCTGCCTTGACACAAACATGCACAGGCGGGGAGTGGGGGGAGGCTCCTAGATGGAAGGCCCTTGGTGCTGACCAGCTGTTGCTTTCCACGCCAAGCTCCTTGCAGGACAACAGCGGCAGCACCTACACTTCTTTCCCCTCCCTGCACATCCCGCCCCTTGTGCGGTCGGCGGGGGCGGGGGGGACATACCTGGGCTTCCAGCATTCAGGTAAGCTGCCTGCTTGCCCCCTCCCTCTCCCTCTTCCCCAGCAGTGCCAATCCTGTGCACGTGCCAACCTGGGAGTTACACCTGTCTGGAGGGGTTTCCCTCTCTCTTTAACAACTCTCATTCCTGTGCAGAAAGGTCTCCCTTCCTCTTGTTTGGGGGAGGTTCAGAGGCGTGCTCATTTGGCCCAGCAATGGGGACTCTCAGGCTTGTCTGCTGCTTTGGGTGCTTTTTGGTAGGACAGCACTTCTCAAACACGCTTCTGTCTTTAGGGGTTGCTTTTCAGCTCAGCTTTGGTCTGCTTTGCAGATGCAGCAGAAGGCCGAGAGACAGGAACGTGCCCGAGGGGCTGGAACGAAGGGAACCGCTCCAGATTGCAGATGGGGCTTGTCTCTTTGGAATGCCCACCTTGCAGGTTTACATCTCTCTGCCTGCAGAGAGCCAGCCCAGCAGGCAAGGACTTGGGCGAAAACCTCTCTCTTTGATGAGCTAGTTTGCATTTTGCAGGGTGTTTTCCTCTGCACTGAGGAGCATTCAAGAGTGGGAGTCCTGTATCTGTACCCCAGAGTGGTACAGTCCATTCTGCCACTTCATTCGGCTGGGCTCTGCTGCCCAGTTGTGGTGGGACCCTGTGTGAAACAGGATGCTGGACTAGACAGGCCTTGGGCCTGATCCAGCAGCAGGGCTGTTCTCATGTTCTTGTGTTCTGACCCCTGTGGGTTGCTGAGCATGCTGGGCAATGTTCTCGGGTAGACACCCAGATCGCTCAGGGCCTCACCACTAACTTGGGTGCACCAAGAGCACAGCTTCTGCTATCGCCAGCCCTTCCTTGCCTCTGCACGTTGCAAAGCAAGGTGGCCAGTCTCTTTGGAGAAAACGTGCCTGCCGTTACTGTCTCCTCAGGGAGGGATCCCCGATAAGCTATCGAGGAACACTCAAGTCAGCTTGAAAACCCCGATTGGTGGGGGATTTGGGCGCAAGGGCCTTGCTTTGATGTGGTCCATGGCCCCTTTGAGATCCAGGAGTAGAGACCTCAACGAGATGGTGCTCCCATGCCTCATGCGAGGCTGACGTTGATGTCAACCAGCGTGTCCACACAAATGGGCCTTGAGTGCTACTTCTGGGGAAAGGTGGGCCATATATTTTCTGAACAAGCAACGCAAGCCTGATGCTGACTAGAATGTCTGTTATCCGAACAAATGTTTTGCCAGGTAATACCCAGAGTCAGTGCAGAACAAAGAGGATGGAACCAATTTTACAATTATGAGAAGAGAAGGGGAGCTCTGAATAAAACCCACAAACCCTGACTCCAGCCCCCACCCCCATTTTCCCCACATCACAGTCCCACCCTCCAGCCTTCTAAAAGCAGTGGCTGTCTGAGGGTTGGCAGAAGACCTCAGGAGGCCAGACTCGCTTGGGCCTCCTATCCCTTGAAGTTGGGGGTGGGGTTCCCCCCACTCCATAGAGCTGTGAGGAGTGGTGAGGAGACACACATCATCAGGCCGGGGCCGGAGTGGGGTGGGGGGAACAGAAGGAGCAGGACACCCAGCTGCAGTTATCAGCAGCAGGCCCCCGCCCCTCAAGTGGCCGTAGAAAGCATAATTCGGGGCCGACGTTTCTCTGGTTTGTTCCCAGAGAAGCCATCTGGTGGATGGTGCTTTGTGTTGGCCTAGGACGATGGTGGCTCTGCCAAGGTATCTCTTTCACGGCACGACGCAAGCCCCTCCACCCCCACCCCTCTGCGACAGGGCCTTCGATTAATTTGCAGGAGGGATGGTTTGCGGGGAGGGGAGAGTGAGAGAAAGAGAGGCTGTGAGACAAAGCTGGTTGGGGTCTGCTCCGGATTGCACAGCGGTGTTCTGCAAAATGGTCTTCCTTGGGCCTGCTGCCTTAATTGGAAGCCCCTGCTTCAGCTCCCCATTTCCATCACACAAGAGCTGCCGCTCCTTGCTGCTGCAGACAAAGGCGCTGGGCGAGGGAGGCCTGCCCTCCGTGCCTCCTGTTGCATAAGCAGCCTGGAAACTTCAAGCCAATTTGTAAGAACCCCATGCGCCTGAGCAGCGGTTTCTCAAAACCCGCCAGATTGCCTTTCATTAGGCCCATTCTGAGCGGGCTTGCCCAGCTGTGGCCGGAGATGTCTTCTTTCTCTTCTTCCTGACTCCCTTCCTCCCTTTGTCACTTCCCTCCCCCCCCCCCGGTAAAGACCTGCCGTGCCCATGCAGCTGGCAGGGCTTGCTCCACTGGAAGGGGGGACAGGGTGGCTGGCTTTGGATTTCGGATATATTGTTCCATCATATAGTCTTGGGGTGGGGCTAGGAGCAGGTTTGGCTTCAAACCTGGAGCAGGTTTGGCTTCAGAATGGGAGCGCGGGTAAGCCTGGTCGGTCACAGACAAAAAGCCTAATTGAACCGCACAATAAAACAAAACGCCAGGCTGGCTCTGAATTTGGTGGGGTGGTGGTGGGGGTGGTTTAGAATGTATTTGTTTTATCCATCATCATCATCATCATCATCATCATCATCATGTTCAGACTTGAGTCCGCGGAAGCTGCCCCCTCATTGCAGAGTGGGAAGGTGATGTTTTCTAGAAAGAATCTGGCACCTCCCTTACCAACTTCCTTGCACGAATCATCTGGCTGAGGCTTGGGGTGTGTGTGTGTGTGCTCAGTCCCAGTGCCCCCGCCCAGCTGAAATTCCATCCATTCAATGGAAATTCATTCAATTCCAGTGCAGCCCCACCGCCATCCTGAAGCTGGCCCTCTAGAGTCCCCCATGGCAGCGCCACTTCCAGTGTTCTCTTCTCTTAATTACTCTGCTAATGGTTTGTTTCCGAGTTGTGAGGCGATCTGCCTAATAAAAGGAGAAATGGCCTTCACACGGGGCCCAGAGAACAAACAGGGAGCGTAATTCCTTTCTTCCCATGGGGTTAGATATGGAAATATGTGTATAAAAAGAAGCGTGTGTGCGCCTGTGCATTTGCTCCTCCTCTGCTGAGCTCAGAGGCTCGGCTTAATTCCCCGACTTTGATGTTATGATTGGAGCTTTCTTCTCATTTAATAGCAAAGAAACAGAGAGGTGCTTTGATAACTCTCTTGAGCTGTGCACACTGCAAAATATCCTAGTGAACGCGCCTCACTCCTTCAGGGGCGAAACAGAGGGGCTGCTTGACGTCATTATTGTTATTTTTTAAATGGGCATTCTGTGGGGTGCTGCATACTGCTGTGGTGGAGCTTGGAAGCCCTGAAATGGGGACTGGTTGTTGGGTCCACTGGGTCTTGGATTTTATGGAATTAGCTTTCCCTTAAAAGGCTTTTAGGGAAATGCTGATCTCCCTGAACTGTTCCACCCAGAACTGGTTGACTAGAGATCTGGGGTGGAGATGGTGAAGTTTCTTTCTTTTGGGGGACAGGAAGGTGTGTGTGTGTGTGTGTGTGTGTGTGTGTGTGTGTGTGTGTGTGTGTGTGTGAGACAGAGGGGTGGGGGTGTTTCAGAATATCCGATGCTGCCTTCAAAGTGCTCATGGCGACCTGGCCTTTCCTTTATATTTACAACCACCTTGTGACATAGGATAGGCTGAAAGCCCATGGCTGTGTGGGGATTTGAACCAAACTCTCTCTCTCCCACATCCCGCACTCGAACCACTTTGCCACACCTTGCCTGCTTAGCATTTATACACCCCTTTTTGAGCTGCATGTGGCTTTTGCACCCATCCTTTCAATCAGTCTTTCAGCAGTCTTGCAAGGTAGGCCAGAATGAGGGTGGATGAGGTGCTTTTGAGGGTGGATGAGGTGCTGGGTTGTTCTGAGCAGAGATTCCAGAGCCAGCGTGCTGAGTGGCCCAGTCCCAGGCCTAGCAGGAGTTGAATGCAAAGTCACACTCACTGAGGTTGCTTGGTGACCTCAAAGAGTGTTCTTCTTGTGAGAGGAGAGCTGGTCTGGTGGTAGCAAGCATGACTTGTCCCCTTAGCTAAGCAGGGTGTGCCTTGGCTGCATATGAATGGGAGACCTGATGTGTGAGCACTGTAAGATCTTCCCCTCAAGGGATGGAGCCACTCTGGGAAAAACAGAAGGTTCCAAGTTCCCTCCCTGGCAGCTTCTCCAAGATAGTGCTGAGAGAGATTCCTGCCTGCAACCTTGGAGAAGCCGCTGCCAGTCTGGGTTAGCAATACTGAGCTAGATGGACCAAGGGTCTAACTCACTATATGGCAGCTTCCTATGTTCCAGCAGCTCACAGGGGATGAGGGACTTGGGGTAGCTGATGTGGTGGCTAAGCATGCTAAGACCCCCACTTCACTATTCAAAGCATCTCGAGACCAGGACCTGAGATCATGTAGGCGGCCTGACATAATTCCGAATTCTGATTCATAATTCAAGATTATACATTTGAATAGTATAAAATATTTGATTTTGTTTGTTTGCACTGTTGCTGGAACCGCTCTGAACCTGCATCCTCCTTGTGTTTCCAAAATGTTGGCGTGCTGACAAGTTGTCTGTCTTCCTGTGGCAGTGAGCAGCTGGGCCCCAAGGCAGGGCCATGGCGGTGCGTTTACGTGGCGGGCTGTATGCAGACTCTGGCGGTGGCCTGTCAAAGTGCCATCAGCCTCCACCTTGCTCCAGATGTAAATTTCCTTTCCTTTGTGCTTGAAAATCTGCTTGGGTTTTGGCAAAAAGAAAAGGAAGGTTTTCAAGATGGGAGGGGAAGCACGGCAGCCATCTGTGTTCCTTCCAGTGGCATCTCACCGCCTGTGCTGGGATCTGGGGATCCACACTGACGCAACTCCCCCCGCCCCCCGCGCGCCTGGCTCCTGTTCCAGCCCTCCGCCTGCTGCCTTCCGTGAAGGGAGAGATGGACACGGCTGAACCTGCCTCTTTCCCAGCCTTGTGCACAAATTGGAGGGTGAGCGGGTCGGCCGGCAGAACACTTGTAAACTTCACTGGGAATCCCATGCAAGAGCTTCCTTGGTTTCTGTAAAGTAGCTGCTAGCTCCCCTCCACCCCTTTTTTCTAAAGGTATGCATCCGGGAATTGAGGATATTCAGGGAGAGTGGAGGGAAGAACCATCACCTGGCTGGTTTCCACCAGGGCATATTGGAAGGAGAGAAGCCGTGCCCAAGGCATGGAGAAGACCCCGCAGGCTGGAGAGCTCTTGACTTCTGAGCTTGGCTTAGTGCACTGTGGTGGGCCATGGGCAGAACTGTGGGGTGGGGAGGGAAGAGGCCCAGCTGAGAAGCACACTGTGTCCCATGGGTTTTAACAAAAACCTGAAAACGCTCCTCTTCCGGTTTCCTGTTAAACCGGTTTGGGCCTCTGTGTTATTGCTTTTAATTTTCTTTTCTTTCTTTTCTTTTCTTTTTTGCTGTCTATTATATTAGAGTCTATTATATTTGTGCTGGTTTTGACAGCATTTTGTTGTAGTTACTGCCTGTATTGTAAGCGGCCTCGTGCAGCAGTGTGTTGGAGGGGCGGGGCAGACATGTATTCAACAAGTCAGCAAATAAGTAAGACCTTGTGGAAGGCCAGCAGGCCCAGGTCTGGTCAACACCTGGCTGGGAAGCCATTTCACGTGTCACGGGCTATCTTAAGATCAGCTATGGAAGAGAGACCAGGTCCAAATGCGACACCTTGGCGTGTCTCGGATACTGGGCACATCCACGGAAGCCGGGCTCAGCAGGGGGCCAGTGGCTAGGAGGTGGCAGGAAGCAGCAGCTGGCGAGGAGGCCACTGCAGGATGAGAGGCCAGAGTCTGCTTCTCAGGGTCTCTGGGCTGCGGCTGCTTCATCCTGCAGCTGGGAGCTCCCACGATGCACCGCACCTCTCGCCCAAACCCGTTCTCTGCTCATAGAAAGCTGGCGCCTCAGGGAGAAGAACCTTTCTCCCCGACATGCTAGCTCTCCATATTCAGGGATTTCTTTCTTTATTCAGATAGGCAGAGGGGCATTTTGTCACTTGCACTCTGTGTAGACTCGGCACTGTTTGGCTGTCCCCAGGAGAGTGAAGCCTGAATCTCAAGTCAGCCCCTGGACAGCTCCAAGGGGCCTGCTGGCAAGACGCTCCTGCCAAGGGCACAGCACATCTCAGGCCTTTCGTGGTGATCAGGCCCATGGGATGCCCCCCCACCCCGGCCGCCCCAACTCCAGGGGAGAATGGATGGGGCTTAGCTGTCTGGCCATGGGGCGCTGGAGCGTTTAGACTGGCCTGTCAGCACTCCAGGCAAGGATTTGCAAGAGGAGGAAGCAGAGAGTCCTGCAAGGCTGATACGTGGCATCTGGTGGGCTTGTGTCTCTCCAAAGGGTGTGGCGGCAGGGAGCTTCCTCACAGCTGAGCAGACAACATATGAACAGCTCCCAAGCAAAAGGAAAAAAGGAAGTCACATCTGGAGCAACGGGGAGACGCTGCTTCTTTGAGGGCCGGGCCTGAGCTGGAAAGCATCGCCTTTTACAAGCGTGGCTCTTGCCTGGCTTTGCCTTCATCGCCTGCAATGCCTGGAAGCCAGGCCTCCTGTGGCAACGGATGATGAGAGCTGCTACTTCCGGGCTTTAAAGGGGGAAACAAAGCAGATGTGTTAGCCATGGTAGAGCCCCCATGTTGAGAGCGGGGGACCCTGGGGCACAAGCAGAAAGCAGGGCTGCGGCTCTCATGTTCCCCTTCCTGGTTCTCCAGAGGCCCCTGGCTGGCCACCAGAGGAAACAGGATGCTGGCCTAGAAGGGCCCCTTGGTCTCATCCATCAGTCTTTGTTTCTGCCTGCAAAAGCGCTTCAATGCCACCATCAGCTCCCCCCCTTTAAGCTAAACATATGGAGGTTGTTTAAATGGGTCTGCACTCATTTAAGTCCCTGGCTGCTGCCGGGGTTGTTTTTCAGCCCTTCTTAATAGGAGAAGAAAGCCGTTAAAAATAATGGAGTCGTTCCAGGCCCTTCTGTGAGTGGTGTGGAGAGAGCAAACGGGGGAGGAGGTGGCGGCGGAGGAATAATTTGCTCTCTTTCAACATGCAAAACACTGAGGTCATCCAACGAAACTGATATATGGCAGCTTTAAGCTGAGCAGGAGGAAGTGTAAACAGCGGGGTCCGGTGGTGCCATCTTAAAAACACATTGATTGTGGCACAAGCTGCTGTTGGTTAGAGCGTAACTCATCGGGTGGACAAAGGGAAGATGGGGTTGCACGGTATCCTCCTCTCTTCAGACCATGCAAAGCCAGACTTTGGGGTTCCTTGCCGCTGGAGAAGAGGCTGCAGTAGCAGCCCACATGGATTTTCCCTCAGCCACTGCAGCACCAATGGGTTGAAATGCTTTCTGAGAACAGACGTGATCACTGACACCTGTGTGAGGCCCCAACACCAGAGTGCCCGTCAGGTGTAGTCTGGAAGGCAAGCAGTAGCCAGAGAGAGTCTCCAAAAGACAGGCAGGAGCATAATGAGCAGCCTTTGGGTCCTTAGGGTGGAGACCGGTTTCACCAGCCGAAGCGCCAAGCCACATTCGGGGGACTGCGAGGGCAACAGCTGGAGTGTGTCAGAGAAAGCAACCTGCAGTCTCTCCTCTGGCCAGCTGTACTAGCAGTGCTGAAGAGCAGCAGAGAACATGCACAGAGGGCTCCCTCTTCTGGCACGCACTGCCAGGCTGGTAACTGCGAGCTGGAATCTTGCAGCCAGAGGCCTCTGTCTGCAGAGTGGCCTTGGGAGCATCGCTAGGTTTGGAAAGAGCTTCCCTTTCTGAAAAGGAAATGTTTCTAAAGGATCTGTTTCTGTTATGGGTTGAGAGAACAGCATCTTTCAAGGGTATTGACCCTATCTAGGTCAGTACTGTCTACACAGACTGGCAGCGGCTTCTCCAAGGTTGCAGGCAGGAATCTCTCTCGGCCCTGTCTTGGAGCTGCTGCCAGGGAGGGAACTTGGAACCTTCCACTCTTCCCAGAGCGGCCCCATCATCCCCTGAGGGGAATCTCTTGCAGTGCTCACACCTCTAGTCTCCCATTCATATGCAACCAGGGTGCACCCTGCTTAGCTAAGGGGACAAGTCATGCTTGTTACCACAAGATCAGCTCCTAAGAGTTTCTTGCTTGGAAGCACAATCCTGGGGTCAAAAAGGATTTGTTTCTGGGCAAAGTTCTAAGTGTGTTTTTTTAACCTTTAAAGCCCTAAACGGCTTAGGTCTGGGTTACCTGACAGAGCACCTTTCTCTACAACAGGGCTGCTCAACATCAGCCCTCCTGCAGATGTTGGCCTACAACTCCCATAATCCCTGGCTATTGGCCACTGTGGCTGGGGATTATATGGGAGTCCAAAAACAGCTGGGGTGCAAAGTTAAGCAGGCCTGCTCTACAAGATCCTCGCCGCTCATTAAGATAATCAGGAGGGGTTCATTTTCATCTGGTGGTGACCTGGGATTAGGCCTTCTCAGTTGTCGCCCCTGGGTTGTGGAACACGCCCCCCATGGATATAAGAGGATTATCTTCCTTGGAGGCCTTCAGGAGAGCCTTCAAGACCCATCTTGATAGCCTGGCTTTCTAGTTTTAATTTTAACTTGGTTTACATGTTTTCTGACTTTAGGTTTTTTTTTAATGTGTTTCTGATTTTAATGTAAACCGCCCTGAGCCACTTTAGGAAGGGCAGTATAGAAAATAAATACAATCAGTCAATCAATCAGATGCCCGAGTGCCTTTCAGCACCTTAGACTCCTCTCCTCTGCCCGGGTCCACATCAGGCCCCCTCCCTGCCCTGCCACGCCACTGAAAGAGAAAAATAAGCCGCCTGACATGCTTAAAAGTGCTGTTTCGTTCTCCCTTGGAGTGTGTCTGCACTCCAAACTAAAACCAGCTTTCAAGCAGGTCTTATATCTTGCTCTCCTTCCATGAGGGAAGTCAACATGTGTGGGGTTCCAGGTGGCCCCACACCTCGGCCTCATCCCGCTTAGCTTCAGCAAAGTGGCTGCCTCGTGACCCTGCCCTGGGACTCCAGGGTTGTGCTTCCAAGCATGGAACCCGGGGAACTGTCGTTCTTCGCCTTGAATGAAGAAAGGTCAGGACTCTCGAAAGATGCTGTTCTCATAGCCCACAACGGTTCCACTTTCCCCCAAACTGTTTACGGGCTGTGGGGCTCAGCCCTGCATCTCTTCCTGTCTCTGTTACATTTGCCAAGATATTCCAGCTTTGGGGGTGGGCTGGGCACAGATTTTTGCAACCAGAACGGCGCCTATCAATGGCTTGTGCGTAGCCCCTGACTGATTGAAGTGCAGCATCCCCCGCCCCACACTCACGTTAGCCTGTAGCCATGTTCAGCCATGCCCGCATGTATTGGGCCACGGAGAGCCCACTTGGGTTGTGTTGGAATCTGAGAGCTGCCAGGATTTTCGGCCTGGTGATTAAACTCTCTCTCTCACTCCCCCGGAGAGTGGGGAAAGTAATAAATCCACATTGTGCCGTTGCAGCGAACAGCTTGGGATAATTGCATTGATGAAATAAAGTGAGCCCTTGCATATTTGGATGTCCTGACCCCCCCCCCCAATGCCCTCTGGGACAAGCAGCTCCATATTGTTTCCTGACAAAGGAGAACCTCATTGAGATTTTCTTTCTGCTTTGTACCTTAGGCGGGAGAAGGCAGAGAGAGAGAGAGAGAGAGAGAGAGAGGTGTCTCCTGGATATTCTCACTGGCATTTAGAATCATTTCTCTGGGTAACTAGAAAGGATGGGGAAGGTCGTTGAGTCCAGGGTGGAACAGAGGCTCATCATTATGAAATTTTGGCACCATAACTTAAATATTAAAAGGGCACCCTCTTGCCAAATAAGCTTGCCCTTCTCATCCATCCTTCCTGAATTCAGTGAGAACTCCATTCCTTACAAGGCAGTCCTAAAACCAACCCCCTGCAGGACTCTTTGAATTCAACCTCACATTCATGCTGCTGAGCAATCCCTACCCCAGCCCTTGCTCAGTGTCCTCTCACACCCCATCTGCTTTCTGGCCATTGGCTTCTCCAAGGTTGCAGGCAGGAATCTCTCTCAGCCCTATCCTGGAGATGCTGCCAGGGAGGGAACCTGAAACCTAGATGCTCTTCCCAGACTGGCTCCCTCCCCTGAGGGGAATCTCTGACAGTGCTGCTCACACTTCTAGTCTCCCATTCATATGCAGCCAGGGTGGACCCTGATTAGCTAAGGGGACAAGCCATGCTTGCTACCACAAGACCAGCTCTCCTCTCCTTGTGCAGTGCGATTGTGAAACTGAAAGTTTAAGGCATATTGGGCATGGATGCCACTGAGCTTTCTTCTGCTGCCATGAGGGCTAGAAACTTGCCATGTCAAAAAAGGGAAACTGCGATTCTCCAAAGGTGCCCAAGAGCATGCAAGATACCAGATTTCACTATAGAACAGCAGTTCTAGAGTCACACAGAATACATGTGGCTGCAAAGCTTGAGGTGTTGATGGCTGGCGAAAGGGGTGTGGTGGGGCGTGCGCATGTGTGTTTCTTTTCACTGCTGTTTGACCACTTGCTTCCATCCTCCCATTTTAGCTTAGGGGTGTCCAACGCATGGACTGGGGTCCTTATCATGCCTTTCAGGGTCTTCACCATACTCTACACAAATGATTGAACCATTTTTTTCTCCTTTCACATTGGATTCTACCCTTCCTCCCAGAGGTGCTCAAGGCATGCACGGTCCCCAGCCTCATTATAACACCACAACAACCTTGTAAGGTAGAGTATGCCCAAGGCCGCCCAAGTGAGCTGGATGGGGATCTGTTCCAGGTCCCTGGAGTCTGCCTCTGATGCCTTAACTAATACACACCCCTGGTTGTCTCTGACAGGACTAGGACATGGGTGCCTTTCACAGGAAAAAGGAGGAGCTCTCACATGGCTGCTGTGGCAAGCCACACCAAAGTGGCTTGTGTGTGCATCCAGAATCCATGCATTAATAATCAAATATCCATGCTATAGATGTTTAAGAGCAGCTTCCTTGTCATAGTTCCAGCAACCATTTCTGGTTTTCTCAACTGTACTGACAGAGGTGAAGTTGACAGTATGGTGTCAATTTCAGGTGGGACAGACCTTGCAAGACCTCCAGATTCCGAAGAAGTTGTGATTTTTTAGTGAAATGTGAAGGATGTCCCAGTATCTGCTAGGCAAGGAACCTGCCTGGCCCTCTAACCTCTTTCACACAACACACACACACACACACACACACACACCCTTCCACCTTAGATCTTGAACTCTTTACAATTAGGGACAGAAGCGCATAATGTAAAATGAGCTCCAGATACTTAAGAAGTAAAATAAAACATAGGCTTTTATCACCTTGCGTCCTGCCGGGCGCGTTTCCAGCAGTGCGGAGAGGGGGGTAGCAGGGAGGGCGTTGCTGCCAATGCCATACTGAAGCTTAACGGCCAAAGTAATTTATTTTAATGCCTCTATGGGCCTCGTTTCAGCGGCCACTGTCCCTTTCCCCCCATTAAACCCAGCATAGGCAGGGCCTGCGCGGTCACATGCTAATCACACTCCGTTGGTGTGCGGTTCTGTTGCCGCCTTCAGGGGGCCTTCAGAGGCCAACGGAGAAGGGAAGAGATTGTCGTAAAGGCATATTAACATGGCAGCAGGCGATGGGGGGCCCTTGGTGGGAGGAGGAACAGACCTGGAGAATGTTGGAAACAGCCAGGCTGGGTCCGTCCAGGGCTCCATAAGTACCATCTCGCAGTAGGACCAGATGTGGCAGCAGCCAGCACGGAAGGCATTGCTGGGTAAACTGCCTCCAAGAAGGTCACCCCAGCTGGCATTCGCTCCTTCCCCACTTTTGAGCTGGAGGACATACCACCTTGGTTTTTTAACATGTCCTCTATCAGCTCAGAGAGAAGGGATATCTTGTTCCTTGCTGATGCCTTAACTAATATGCTGGAAAAAAATGGAAAAACTAATATGCTTTAACTGAAAAAATGGTTTCAGTTTATGTGGTTTTAATGGCTCTGTATTGTGTTTGTTTTAATGTCTGATCTTGATTGTTTTGGATTGTGATTTTGATGTTTTGGAAGGCGCTTTGGGGATCCCTTTGAAGGCTGAAAGGCAAGATGGAGGAATGCCATCAGATTTTAATGGTTTCAATTTATGCAGATTTAATGGTTCTTTATTGTGCTTTTATTTTAATTTTTGATTTTGGTTGAGTTGCATTCTGATGTTTTGTAAATCTTCTTATGGATCCTTTTGAAGGCTGAAAGCAGGATGGGGAAATGCCCTAAATAAAATACCACTTTGGAAAGGGGGGGGGGAAGAGTCAGTATGTGCTCCACAAGTAAGCAACTACATTAATGCCCCTGTACATTCTTAACATGACTGGAAGATGGGATTTAGTCTCCTGCAGTTCCTTAACAGTGGCCATTTAGAAGCTAGCCTAAACAAGGTCTTGTTGCGTTTCTTGGAAATGTGAGTTCCCAGGGGGGACGTTTTACAGCGTAGTTCAGTCGAAAATGGCCCTTTCCCTAATTTAAGAGACTAGTCTAAGAGAAAAAGCCAGTGGGAAGTTGTCTTGCATCAACCCCCGCCAAAACAAAAGAGAGGTCAGCCCACTGCTCCTGCATAGTAGGACTCTTCCTTGGATCTGGCCCTCAGCTTTTGAGGTACACCTCAGTCTATTTATTTATGTGGATCATCACCTCCTCCTTCTGCACATGTATATAGATTCACAGCAAATCTGTAAAGGAGTGGAGGAGAGAGTATATTCTGAGGTTAGCATCCCCACTTTCAACACTGCAAATTCTCCTTGCAATTGTGCCAGAGTGTGCCAAATATATCTTAAAGCGGTGGTGGTAGTGGTTGCGGGGCAGAACAGCCCCCACTCCTGACCCTTTGATTTCAGCTGTTGGGCTCTTAGTGCTCCACAAGTAACCAGTGCACATTGCAGCAACAGGGAGACGCGAGCAGAGCAGACAGAAGCTCAGCTGAATTCCTCTGGGCCCTTCTCTGCCCGCTCCGCGTGGAGCTGTTGGCCGAGTCATGACCCGCTGAACTCCGTGCCCCCCCCCCGCCATGCGCTGCCTTCAGGCCGCTGTAAAGATTCTCTGAGACTGTTTGCCCCTTCTTCCCACATCTTGCTTTCCTTCCTTGCCTTTTGCCATCTGTTGGTTCTCAATATTGCTCTGCTCCGGGGCAGACCCCAGATGCTCCCGTCCTTTCAAAGGCCACAAAATAAACAACCATTGTGGCAAGTAACGGCACACGATCCTGCTGTGCCTCCCCCACCCCAGAGGTGCTCAGCACTGGCTAGGGGCTGCTCTGCACCTTCAGGGAAACTGTGGGGTTGAGTCCTTCTGGGACTGTCCCACTTCAGGCTATTGGTGTGTGGGGTGGGGTGGGGGGCAGGGGCGGAAATTGCATTGAAAATAATAAAACTAAAAATAATAATGATAAACAACTATTTGTTAGCCACCCCATAACAAATTGTTCTCTGGGCGGGTCACAACAGAAGCTTAAAACACACAATGAAAACACACAACACATTAAATCATCACAGACCAAAAAACAAAGATAAAAAGAAAATACAAAATGCAATACAAAACAGCTTATAATCTCATTTTAAAATTAGTTAAAAATTGGAACAAATCTGAAAGCCTGAATTTAGCAGGCCGGTGTGAACAAGAAGGTCTTTACCTGGTGTCTAAAAGAACAAAGTGACGAAGCCAGGCCAGGCGAGCCTCACTGGGGAGGCTATTCTATAAACAAGGTGCCACCACCGAAAAGGCCCTCTCCCTATTAGCCACCCTGCTCATCTCATTTGGCAGGGGCACCTGGAGGAGAGCCTCTAAAGAAGATCTTAAGGTACGGGTAGGGACATATTGGGCAAGGCGCTCTCTCAGGTAACCTGGTCCCAAGCCATGTCAGGCTTTGCCAGCACTATGAATCGGGCCCAGAAACAGACTGGGAGCCAGTGCCGGCAGCCAAAAGCAAACCGTCCACCCTATAGTGCATCAGGAAGGAGGCTGGGCTCGAAATCAAGAAACAAAAGAGTGCGCAAATCCAAGTTCAGTGAAATGTCAGCATTTAAATTTGACTTTTAGCCCCGTTGCTTTTGACATTTGAGGAATCCTTTGAAAAAAGTTTAAATCTCGGTCAATCTAAGGCAATACCACTGATAAACCCAGTACGTGTATAATACCTTGTTTTTACTCCCACCATCCCCTTTTCTAAGAACCATCATGGTTTAGTGGTTGGAGTTATATATATTTCAGTATATATAATCTCCTTTATCCAACAACGTACCGTCTTCAATAGGGTACCATCGATACCTATAATACAATATATATATTTATAACCAGTGAAACAAGTACAGAAGACGGGTCTCTGCCCCGAGGAGTAGGCAGTCTAGATTTTGATGGCTGGTGCAGCTAGCCAGAAGGACGTACTGCAGTGTGACACATCTTAGCGGTTAATCAGATGGCCTGCGAGGCACCCGTGGGGTTTCACCACCTAGCCCTATGAGTCCCCAGCGTCTAGCCTGCCTCTTCAGCCTGAGTCACGGCTCCCCACAAGTCAGGACGGAGCTTCTGACTCGGCTCCCAGCCCCCCTCCTCGCCCGCATGCCTGCCTGTTCTGTACCTGCCTTGCCTCACCCTCCCGTCTACGCAGTTACAACTTGCCACCCAATGATGTCTTGGCTGAGCCTTCAGCAGCTACCAGCCCTGACTTGCCAGGTCTGAAGGTGGTGCTCAGAGGCTCCTGCTTTGGGCCACTTTCTCGCGGTGTGGGAACTGTGGAGTTGGGTTGCAAAGGGCCCGATGGCATCCCCGTGGGCTGAATCTGGCACGGGATTCCTCGTGCTCTCCACAGCGCCCACAAGCCGGCTGTGCTGCTGCTGGAGAGGGTTGGAGGCGGGCTTCCTCAGCCATGAGGCTTATTGGGTCAACTTTGGTCTAATCACTCTGCCTCTCCGCTGAGCTGCCAGCCTTTGGCAAGGGTCAGACCCCAGATTCTCGGCATCCGGGACCTGGGCAGTCCGTCCCAGGGAGGCAGAGGCAGTTGTGTGGTGCCAAACGGGCAGGCGTCCAGTACCACAGCAACAAACAAGGACCAGCGGCAGATGTGGGGTCAAAAGCTCAGACTCGGGTCATGTGGGAAGGGGCCCTGGAGGTCCTTCTAGTCCAGCCCCCTTTCTCAGTGCAGGGATCTGCAGCAGCATCCCGGGCACAGGGCCGCCTGGTCTCTGCTTGGAAACCTCCAGCAAAGGAGAGCCCACCATTGCATGAGGCAGACCGTTCCATTGTCCCGCAGCTCTTCCACTGGGGAAATTCTTCCAACCGTCTAGCCTGAATCTGCTTCCTTGCAACTTCAACAAGGCAGGGAGGTCAAGATCTGAGGCAGTAAACAAGGAAAGGGAGCAGGAGCGATTTAGCCGGCCTCACGGGCGTGTTGTGAAGCAGAGTGGAATTAGCTCTCTATGCACCATCCCAAGTTCCTTGTAGGAAAGGCAGGATTGCAAATATGATAAATGGATGATCCAGAACTGTCTGTGAACAGCAGCAGCAGCAGCAGCTGCTTAGAGAGTGATCCCTTCAGAGAACAAGGCTGTTTCTAGGACGATGCTAGCTTTTGGGTAGGGTTCCCTCACTCGACCCTTCCTTCCCGAGATGCGGCTGCCTCTGGGGTGGAGCAGAGGTCTTAAGATCCTTAACCAGCTGAGACGTACCTGCCTCTAGGACAGGGTGCATTGCGCTGTGTTTACACCTGAGCCACGATTTGATGCATGCATTTGAAATGAGCAGCGGAGCTGAAAAGGGCCAGGATTTTAATTACCTGAGCTGGATGAAATCCAAGGCCCTGGGAGCAGAAATCCAAGCTCTGCCAGAAAAGCTGGTGGCTGCTGTCCCCAGATTCTCCTCTACGGCCCGCCTCCCCGGCTTGCTGCTGCAGTTACTGTGCTGTTCCGCTAGCCCCACAACCTGCTACCCTGAACCAGGACGCAGGGGGCGGTGAACTGATCTCTGCTTCAGCTCTGGTCCCCTGAGTTTCAAGGACATTTCCATCCCGTCTGCCAGAGCAGCTGGTTGCGAGAAGGGAAGTTTAAGGGGAAGATTTATGAGACAAGTTAAAATTTAATTTGGGTGGTAGGGCTCATGTGGCTACCATGGCGCTCCGGAATAAGATAAATGGCCCCCTTCCTCTGAGCAGTCTATATTGCCCTCAACCTTCCCCCTGCTTTACCCCCAAGCCACTTGGCATCCGGCAAAGAGAAATTTTAAATTGGGGATAATAGGACAGGGTGTCACAAAGCCAGCAGGTGTTGAGATTCTCAGATGGAAGCACTTGGAAACAACGGTAAGCTGAGGTTAGAAACTTTATTAAATTGCAATCCCGGCCCTGATTCTTAATTAGACACCCCAGCCTGGCAAATAGGTCAGCACAAGTTAAAAGTAAAGGTAAAGTGTGCCTTCGAGTCGGTGTCGACTCCTGGCACCCACAGAGCCCTGTGGTTGTCTTTGGTCGAATACAGGAGGGGTTGACCATTGCCATCTCCTGCTAAGTATGAGGTGATGTCTTTCAGCATCTTTCTGTATTGCTGCTGCCCGATAGAGGGGTTTTCCGTAGTCTGGGAAACAGACCAGCGGGGATTCCAACCGGCAACCTCTGGCTTGCTAGTCAAGTCGTTTCCCTGCTGCGCCATTAGGTGGCCAGCACAAGTTACGAGCCCCCAAAAAAGAAAAAGGGGGAAACCACTCTCATGCTTGTGGGTTTTCCAGAGCCATCAGGACGGGGCCGTCGCTCAGTGGCAGAGCCCCTGCTTAGCCTGCAGAAGGTGCCCGCTTCAGTCCCTGGCAGCACCTCCAGGTAGGGCTGGGAGAGACTCCTGAGCCTGACACCTTGGAGAGCCGCTGCCAGTCAGTGCCGACAGTCCTGAACCAGATGGACCAAGGGCCGGACTCTGTTTAAGGCAGCTCTCTCTATTCCTGTCTGTTGGCTGACAAGAGGGCCTGTGGCTTGATTCAGCCATACGCGCCTTGCGCCCTGTGCTCTGCGGCCCAGAAACCTGACTCCAGGTGTCCCTGCTGGCTGCTGAGCCCCTCCACCCCCACCCCCGTGTGTGCCTTCTTTCCCCCTCTCCTGGCGACTCCATCCTTCTGGGTCATATAGACAGAACTTGCGCATAGATCCGCGAGAAGCGAGCACCGCAGGCCCCCTCTTCCCGGCTCGGGAGGCCTGTGGGTGGGCGATGGCTGCCAACCCCACCTCGCTCTTGCAGGAAGAAGGGCTCTGCAGGGCCGGACCCCTTCCCCACCTCCCACCTTTGGAAGGGGTCGCTAACCCCCCCCCCTTCTTCCCATGCCATGCTTTGCTCCTTCTTTCTCTCGGATGTTGGCCCTGACTCTGCAAATGTGCCTGCTGTGGATGCCGGACACAGGCCACCTGGGTCACAGTTTGGGGGCAGCACTTGGTGCCGCCCTCCTCCTTCCACTCCCCGCCAGTTTGTTTTTGGTAGGTCTCCATCCGAATCACAATGCCTGAATCACAATGCCAGATGTACTCCCGGGCTCCTTCCAGGGCTATCAATCTCACTTACGGTGCCAGCTTCCACTGTTCGCGGCAGGAGCATCATTCCAGCTGGGAGTGGCCTCCCATTAATCTCACACCATCCTGGCCTCCCTCCCCATTAGACTCCCGCCAGTTCGTAGGATAGAAATATTTTGCACCAATGGCGCAGCAAAACAGGTGCTCGGCAGGTGGAAACCAGTGTCACCGGCAGCATTCACCATTCCTGGGCTAGGCAGCCTGGTCTCAGCCAACTGCCACCTTCCACCAAGACACCCAGACGCTGGTGTCAAGCCTGAACCACAGAATGCTCTGGGCTGGCAGGGCTACAGAAATTGTCCCTCTGACCAGGAACACACAGGGGATCAGTCAAGTAATGGAAGCAGACCTTTGAAATCTCTGAGAACGTAGGTCTTGTTTTGTGTAGAAGCCAAGTTTCTAGCCCACACGACATGTGTCTGGAGCGACTGCCTGCAAAGCTCTAAAGGCAGCTGCTGAGCCCTGTGTGCTACGTCTCACCTCCTCTGTGGACTTTGAGCATGGGTGGGCCCCCTGTTCTTGACGGTGGTTCTGCCCACTCTGTGGTGTGTTTAGAGTGTGCTTCCTACTGGCAGATGGAGGCTTTTCTGGGCATCAAGCATGCCGACGCAGGTACCGTTTGGAGAGGGGGATATAGTTCTATGGTAGAGACCCTTTTCTGCATATGGAAGGGCCACGTTCAATCCCTGGCAGGGCTGGAAAAGATTCCTGGTTGAAACCCTGGTGAGCTGCTGCCAGTCAGGGTAGACAATACTGAACTAAATGGACCGAGGATCTGACTCAGTAGGGGGCAGTTTTGCACGTTCTCTGTGTCATGATTGCCAAAGGTAGGCTATGATTGCACTGTGTGTTGTGGGGTGCGGTGGGGGGAAGATTCTTCTTGTGCTGTGTGCTTGCTATGTGTTGATTGTGGTTTGGAATCTGCCGCTGGATTATGGCACGGCAGAAAGGCAGTGGCCTTCATTTGCTCTTCTGGGCTGCCATTGCCCCCCTTCCCCACCCCTTGTGCATAGCAAGAGCTGGCAGCCAAGCAGCCCCCTCCCCTCCCCCCGGCTGCTGTGCATGGGATCCGCAAAGGAGTTGCCCAGCAAGTCAGCTCCAAGACCCTTGCTGTGCTATCTCCAGATTGGATTTTGAGTCTATCTGAGAGATAAGAAGAAGTGGGGCACAAGAAGAGACAGAGGCAATGGCCTACATGGCAGATAGAGTCAATAAGGGCTGTGTCTAATCAGGAGCTTGCCATGACGCTTGCTGGGTTGCTTTATGAGAGGGTTGCCAACTGACTCAGAGGGTACCACCCTGCCTGCTCTTATGCCTTTAATAGCTGCGATTGCATACATCAGGTAATGCGTGTTTGGGGTAAGCGTGCAGCGGGTCGCAGCTTCACACACAGGGGGGTGTTGTCTCTCCCCACCCTTTCATCCCAGGACTGAGAGGTCAATCATGGCTGCAGTCTTAGGTCCGCTTACTCTAGCGTAAAGCCCACTGAACCTCCTTCTCCCCTGCAGCAAAGCTACCACCACGTACACGGAGAGAGTGGGAGCATACAGATCAGCTGCTGACCAGGGCTGTAGATGACATCCAGAGGGAGAGCTCCGGAAAGCTCCTCCTCCACACACAGTAGTATCTCTGGTCCCATCTGTGAGGCTCTGGCTGGGAACGGGAGGGGACTCCGTGCTGGGTTTGGGGTTGGCTTTGGGTTTTTTGAACGGGGGGGGGGACATGGGGTCATTCCTTGCTGCTCTACAACACTTGCACCGAGAGGCAGCCTGGGAAGTTGCTGCTGGGGACCCTGCCTCCTGCCTGGGGGCCCAGCCTTCCCAGCTCTGTCCCCCATGTTGCTGCCATGCTGACAATGGCAGCCGCACAGCGCTCCACGGCCTTCTCTTCTCCCCTCCCCCTCCCCCTCCCACACCTTTTTCTCAGCAAAGCCTAGACGAAAGGGTGGGTGTTTTAATAAGCATTTATTCTACTGGGGCTGCAGATTTGAGGTGGGGAAGGCGGAATAACCAAATAACTCTCAACTGCCTGTCTTGTTTGCTGATGTAATTGGTTTGATTTTGTGAGAGTTTTTATTCCAGAGATCTGTCTCTGCGGTTGCACCAACCTGTATCGATAAATACTTTTTGGTGGGCAAACAGGAAAGATGTTGTTGTTGTTGTTGTTGTTGTTTGAATGCTGCAGAAATGGACCCTAGATAGAACTAGAGAGCTGTCTCTGGGAAGCTGGGCATGCCCTTGAGCCCCACCCACATTTACTCAGTGGCTCTGGTAGGGGCGTTCATATGCTCTTTCTATCCTGCTTTTCGTCCAGGGAGCTCAGGGTGGTGTGCATGGCGGTTGTCCCCCCATTTGATGACCTTCTGAGGTGAGTTAGGCTGAGAGAGGGTGACTAGCCCAGGTGAGTTTCATGGATGGGTGGGGATTTTCACCTGAGTCTCCGCAGTCAAGATCCTGCACACTAACCACTCGATCCCACGGACTCACAGCTCCAGCAGCCTGTGGGAAAGGGCTTGACTTCTCGGCGGTACCTTGATGCTTCTGCTAGACTGAAGGCCTTGCTATAGGGCCAGGTGCAAGTAGGGTTGCCAGTCCTCCAGGACTGGAGCCTCCCCCGTTTCCAGGTGACTCGTAAAAACAACCCTGGCTTGATATTGTGAAAAATACTGGGGAAAACTTTGCAGGTGTTGGTGGGAATCTCTAGGAATGACCTCCATCAGAACTGGCAACCACATCCCAGGACAGCAGGCCCTGCTGTGGACTTAAGTGGTGAGGGGAAAGGCACTTGGCACATGCTCAGGAGCAGCAGCTTAGGACATTGCAATCATAATTAAAAGGTACAGGCCTAGCCTTGAAACCAGGTCCTTGGCCCTGGCGAGCTGTGATTCCGATTAAGCTGCACATGTTTTCACGCATAAAACCAACAGGTGCTTAAAACCAACCATGAAGCTAAGCAAACGGGGTGCTTTGCCAAGGAAGAGACAGCCACCTAACTACACACACACACACACACACACACACACACACACACACACACACACGGCTTGCAGAAAAGGAGAAGGCTGGTAACCCTATTCTCAGCCCCGTCTGCACATGCCAATATTGTTCCAGCATTTTTCAGAATCTCAAGCCATTAACATTTCCAGGATTGCCTTCAAGATGAGTCACCTGGATGGGAAAGCAGATTCTTGGACACTCCAGGCCTGTCCTGGAGGGCTGTTAACCCTGGGATGAGGGAAGGAGCCTCCGCATAACCTCTCTCTTTTTTTAGCATTCCATCACTCAGCTGATCTCTGCTTTCACTGGCTCCATCGAGGTGGCTTCCTTAACACGGCCACAACTGGAAACATAATGCCTAGACACTTTATCTGCCTCTTTCCAGCGTGGCTGCCTTGTTGGGGAAACGAGAAGATGGAGTCATAATAGATTTAATTCTTTTTTTTTAAAAAGCCCATCCAAGAGGCAGAGCTGGGATGTGGCTTTCATTGAGACCAGCACACTCCAGGCCTCGTTGCTTCTTTTGAAGACCCCTGAAGCAGCTGGAGTAGCCGTCTCCTCCAGCTCTGCCTCGTTAGGATTCCCACAGCATCATCAGCAAACATCAAGGCAGGGAGCCGATAGCATCTCTTAGAAAGAGACTCCACGGCAGGCAGGCAGGCAGGCAAGAGAGAAAGGCCTGCCAGGCAAAACAGCAGCCTTCAAAATGGCCCCTTGGCTCACTAGAGAGGGGCAATTTTTTGCCACAGGACAAGATTTGGGAGCCGAAAGCAGTGGATTTATGGGGCAAGGAGCGAGCAGTGGATTTATGAGGCAGATCTGTCCTAGTGGGTAGGGTTGCCAGCCCTCCAGGACTGGCCGGAAGTGTCCAGGAATCTGCATCCTTGAAAGCAAGCATGGAATGGGTCGATGGGCTGAAAAATATTGGGGGGACGTCTCCAGGAATAGCCGAGTCAGGCCCTTGGTCCCTCTAGCTCAGGATTGTCCGCACTGACTGGCAGCGGTTCTTCAGGGTTCCAGGCAGCAGCCTTTCCCAGCTGCACCTGGCACAGAGTGCAGAGCAGATGCTCTACCATGGAGCTATGGCCCCACTCCCTCATACCTTCCAGCCGACAGTGCACACATGTAGTCCCCCACCTCAGTGCCTAGCAAAGCAAAGGAGGCAATTCATGCTCACTACCACCACAAGATCAGCTCTCCTTCCCAGCTCTCAGACAAGTAAGAGTTGGCCCAGTAGAGTACGGTCCACCAGGGCATTCTCAAGGGGTCAGTGGGGAAAGGGCGTGGGCATCTCTTTGGAGCTCTGAATGCACCTCCTGAACAGGTATTATTATCCACACTGACTGGCAACAGCTCTCCAGGGTTTCCCATGGGGGTCTTACCTGGAGATGCTGCCTGGGATTGCACCTGGGACCTTCTGCATCCGGAGCAGGGGATCTGCCCCTGAGCTGCAGCCCAAACCTCAGTGTCTTGAGGCCACAGGCACAAATCCTTGCACCTCTTAGGTTAGTTGCACTTGTTTGCAGATGACTGGGACAGCCAGGTGGGGTTCCCCTAGCCTGCTGCTGATGGTGGCAACAAGCAGGGAGGTGAAGGGAAGATGGACAGCCTCCTGCCTCCTACAGAGAACAGATTAGCACACATCTGGAAGATGCTGAGAGGGAATAAATGGAGCAAGCGTGTAGGTCAACCAGACGGGCTTCCGTGCTGAGAGAGAGAAATCACAAACCGGGGAGAGGAGCAAAGGCAGGAGGGAAACTCAGGAGAGGCTCAAGTACCTGCCATGGCAGCCTAATCTGTCACAGCCATCATCAGTTTGACCCAGGGAAGTAAGGCCTAGCTATTGAAGCAGGCTGGGACGGAGCCAGAATCCCAGCAAGTGAGAGGTTTCATTTATTTAGAAAATTTCTAAGCTGCTTTTCTAAAAATAGGCAAAGCAGTCTACCACAGAAAACAAAACTATGGTTGAGACAGCAACTGCAGAACAAACACAGCAGCAAGTAATGGCTGAAACGGCACTGAACAGAATGGTTTCTAAACAACGCAGGAGGCTGGGTGGCCACTGTCTCATCTCCTTTCCCTGGATCAAGAAGGCCAAGACATCCGTGCTCAAACCTGGACCCTCTCTTCACGTGTGCAGGGGAAGGAGGAGATTGGCCAGAAACTTGGAGCAAACTGGGAAACTTTGCATGCTTAATATAAACAGCAATTAATAGCTGCATTCGTTTGAAAAACAATGCCTAATTAATCCCCTTGACGGTGGTGTGCAGCTTCATTTCCTGCTCTTGCTACAGAGCAGAGTTTACTGGTGGTGGAACGAAAAAGAAGAAACCCCGAGACTCAGTTTCCAGCCGCATCCCCTGCCCGCGCGTTGATATTCTCTGCCCTATCACATCCGGTTTTCCAGAGCTGAGAATAGAACCCAGGAGAAGTGCTAGAGCAAGACACTCTAACCACAAAGCCTTCCCTGAGCTCAGGACAAAAGCCCTGGCTCCCAGTTCCTTCTGCTGGCCCCACTGAGCCCAGCTGCCTTCCCGGAGGTCAGGGTAGAAGCTGGGACTCCTGGCTCCTAGGGCATGCCTCACCCTTGACAGGGACCGCAATTCAGGAGCCCGGTTCCCAGGTTCTAGCCGCTTCTTCCCCATCCCCAGCTATTGCCCTGCAAGCCTGTTTGGTACCAATAGAGTGTGGATTTAAGCTCTTCTGGGCCTTTGAATGCCGCCCCCCACTCGGCTCGCAATAGCCCTGCATACTCACTCCCGCCCCCCAGCCCCCGGCAAATGGTTAACACTTGTTCTCAATAAAAGAAATAGCTTGTAATATCTCCAGGGTTGCAAGGCAGCTATTACTGAGCACACAAAGGGCCTCTTCTATTTGTGTCCACTGACATGGTTATTCTTGTCCTGTTATCTCCCCATCGCAGGGCCTGGCGCTCTGCATTCACGCGCCAGGATGGCCTTGCTCATCTGGAGGAGGAAAGGGGCTTTTGCTGCCGCCGGTGATTTATTGACTCCTCTCTCTGTTTGCCCTGAGCCACTTCTATGGAGTGTTAATACACTCCCAGCCCAGGGCCATTTCTGAGCAGGGGACGGAGAGAGAGGGACGCAGACTGGGCACAGCCTGTTTCCTGCAGAGGGCCTGGAATCAGAAAGGGCCAATGTGTGCTCTCCTGTCCTCGTCCCGTTGACCAGAGAGGCTCCCTCTTGCCTGGTTTCTGCCCCGGTCTGTCACTGCCCCCATGTTTCCCGACTTCCTCCTTGTAAAAAGGTTGCTAGTGTCAGGGGCTAGAGTTGTCCTTCATCAGAGTCTTCCCGCTCCCTCCCCAGAGAGCACCTGAGAGAGTTGCTGGAGGCATCTCGTCCCTAGAACATGTCAGCAACTGCGCATGCACACTAAAGCCAGGGGGTGGCACCTGGAAGCACCTCTTGAACCAGTGTTTCAAAAGGCCTTACCTTTTGAAACATCCGAACAGGCTGTTGCCGGGGCAGTGTTGGCGGGTTTGTGTGTGTTAACCTGAGGCTCTCCAGCTGCTGTTGACTACAACTCCCATCATCCCTAGTTGCAAATTGCATCTCACAGTGCCCCTTCTTATGACATTGTCCTCTTTAGGAAGCCTTCAGACACCAACTTGCATGATCGCTCAGTTATATTATTATTATTATTATTAAAGAGAGAGAGACAAACTGTGTGTGTGTGTGTGTGTGTGTGTGTGTGTGTGTGTATGTATCTTCCCTTCTGCCTTTTAACTACCCGATTAGCTTCTCAGACCTGCCAGACTGGTGAATTTAAGCAGGTCCAGCAACACCATCACACAGCTCTCTCAGTGGGTTTACTCCACAAGCATGAGGTTAATTTCCGCTTCACTACTGCCGTTTTTACCGTAATAATACCACCATATTATTTTTGTCATTTGGCCGAGCTTGGGAAAATATCATCACGCTGGAGAGATACATCAGATGTGTACATTTCAGGTGTGCTTGTTGGAAAAGGAGAATTAGCTAATAGTCCGGAGACTACTAATGGATGCATTTTCCCTCATCAAGAGTATTATTAAAGGCTGCTTCCTGCCAGTGCAGCATCATTTCAGAAGCATAATCAGTAGCCTTTGGAGTGGAAGGAGAGGATTTGCCGGAACAGAAAAGGAGGTGGAGTGAGTGCAAACAAGACTACGTTGGATTGGTAGAGGAACACACACACACACACACACACAGACAGACTCCTTTTGGGAGGGGCTGCTTTTCCCAAGGGAGTTGCGTTCCTGCACCTGCCCACTAGGGGGTGTCTTGAGCCATCTTCAGGGATGAGATGAGTGTTTGCAAATCAACTCCTCAGACAGATGCACTGATGCAAGGATTTCTCCCATGAGCAGAGGGGAATAAGGGAGGGGAGTGATCTCTAGGGTTGCTCGGGCACTTCTATCTTCCACATAACATTTGCATGCAGAGGACATGTTATCTTATGGAATGCTCCTGAGCACTTTTACATTTTTCAAATGGAATTTACTCCCCAGTTAAGGATTGGAGAGAATCCTGTCTCCCCACAACAGATGGTGCCATTCACACAATCAGCTAGTCACCAAGTGCCAAGTAGTCAGCTGACGGGAAATCAAGTCATGGGCATGCATGTCCGAGCCTGTATGCAGGGGAGAGGCCCAGCTCCACAACATTCCCAGAGGGCAACAGTGGTGGTCTGGGGAGAAGAGAGCCAGTAGAAACCCGAATGCTCTTGCCCCTCTGTGCAGACTTTAATAGTAAACTGCTCTGGAAGCCAATCTTGGCCAAAGGGTGGGGGGAGATGAGAGAGAGTGTGAGAGTGTATGGGGGCGGGGGCGGAACTGTGAGCCTTCTGGAGACAGGGAACTATTTTCTCATTTCATTTCCTGTGTAAACCACTTTGAGAACTTTGTTGTGGAAAAGTGGTGTAGAATTACTACTATTATTAATTAATTAATTATTATTATTGTTAATTGGATCTATATACCACTTAGTATAAAAATCTCTATTCTAGGGGAAGGTAGAGGGGTCCTCAATGAAATCCACAAGTTGCTCCCCAGCAGCCTTCTAAAACAGCAGCACAGATCAAGGAACGAGGCTGGGCCCCTTCTGACCTGAAATGTGGGGCACTGCTGAGAGTGAGCCCCACTGAACTCCATGGGACTTACTTCAGAGTAAACCTGCCCAGGACTGGGCTACACAGAGTTCCATTTCAGCTGAAATTATCCCCCCACCCTTGTTTTTTAAACCATGCAAGCTCATCCATCTGTGTGCATAATTTTACTAAGCAAGGCCCTTCAAGGCTCATACACGACAGCACTTATTCAGTTCAGGGAAGGAAAATAGGTCCATTTTTATCACAGCCACAGAAAGTTGCCGGCCAATGTGCGCACTTGTATGTACCTGTGTTGGTGTGTGCACACAATTTTTCCCATGCTTTATTTATTCCCATCATGTCCCCCGTGCTAAACCAGCAGCAAAGCCTCCTTCTGGGGACCGTCTGGAATAGTTTATGGCATTTTCCCGTCATCAGATGGTTGTAATATACCAGCCGATGGATCTCTCCCTCTCTCTCTTTCCCATAGCCCAGCACAGGGAGGGGAAGTGAGGAATGGAAAGCCTATTAAATTATGCCAGGCCTCTCTGGACTGCCCGAAATGTTGCACAGCTGGGAATCTGATTAACAGCAAAATGGCCCAGGGCAATGCAACCACCCTTGCGCTTGCAAGAGCCACAGCCCAGCGGAGCACAGGGATGAGGGCATCTCCTGCTTCTCGCTGCCCAGGGATCGCCAGATTCCATTACCTGCCCAGATTTTCTCACTCCTTCCCCTCTCAAACCAAGAATGCCACCAGCCTCTTTCCTTCTCTCTCGAACGCATCAGTGTCTCCTCCTCTCCTCCTCCTTCACCCTATTGCTACTCCCCAACACCCAATGCCTAGACTTGCTGGGTGTATGGAGAGCAGCCCTGCTGGGGCAAACCTGACCCAGCATTGTTTCCAGCAATGGACACCCAGATGCTTTTGGCCCAGGGACCTGAGGGCAAGATCCCCATTCCTGCTGTTTGCTCTCCTCTAAGGGATAGGGTAGTAGCACACCTACTCTTTATGCAAAAGGTCTCAGGCTCAGTCCCTGGCAGCATTGCCAAGAAGGGCTGGGGGGGGGGGGAAGACCTCCATCTGGAGAGCTGCTGCCAGTCAGTGCGGACAAACTGGAGCTAGGCAGACCAAGGATCTGACTCAGTAGAAGGCAACTTTCTATGTACTAGGGCATTTTCCCCACAGGGCTTTTAGCTTGCATCTCCTCCAGAATGGATGGTGTGTATTCACATATCAGCCAGATTTACCCCAAAGTCCCTGTGAGCTGTGTGTGTGTGTGGGGGGGGGACGTCACACTTCTGCTTTCCCATCCAGGTGATTCATTGCACGTTAGAGTGTAGCCTGACTTATATCCCGGGTAAAAAATATCCCTTTCCGCATCTTTTTTTGGGTGCTGCGTAGAACTCGCAGTAAAGCCTCGCAGTAAACTGACGGTCCTGTGTGAAAAATGTCCAGGTCTCTCTGACTTGGGACCCACGGTAGTGAATGTAGCCTGTCTCTCCGTGTATTGTGCCTTGCCAGGTGCCCGGCAATTCCCTGACCTGTCTTCATGGTCTTGGGCAGGCTGCAGATGTGGGGAATTTGCCACGTCCTGGCCCTGCTGGATCACCATGCCGGACTCGTGCGTTGTGTTCGACTTGACTGATCACCAGCAGCCGGGCAGCCTGCCTGCCTTCAACTATTGTCGCGGCTACTGCCTTTCTCTCGGCTTCTAGAAGCCATGGGGCTGCCCCAGCCCTCTTCTGGACCCGGTTAATGTTGCACATAGCAAACTGCCCTCCTGTAATTAAAATCAGGGGGCAGCCAAGGGCTTGGCCGTTTGGAAGAACATGTTGTCCTAGGAGGCCCTGTCGCTGCTGGGCTCTGGGTGGCGGGGAGACGCCAGAGTCTTCCTGTGTCCTCTCGCTCGGTATTGACGGCAACAGGAGAGCGCAGAGCAACCGGGCAGGGGCTTTGGGAAGAGGACCTTGCCCCCGCCCCCAAACGGCATCTGCTCTCCGCGACCCCCGCCTTTTCAGCACACGCAGCCGTGATGATTTCTGCTGTTCATTGAAAGGCGTAAGGGATGGCGCTAATGAGGAGAGCAAGGGCAGGCTGCTGCCAGCGCGGGCTCTGGCCTGCGCCCCAGAGTGCCTCGGGAAGGATAAGCACTAACAAGGGACGCCCAGGCAGTGCAAGGTTAACCTCCGCCACTCGTTAATCCTGCCGCTTTGTTTGTTCCAGAGCTTGGGGCGCTGCACAGCGTCCAGGTTTGGCTCGCCGCAGCTGTTTGCCTTCGAGATGGAAGGCCAGGGCGTGGGGCTCTTTGCCGCTGGAGCAAAAGGGTTCGGAACGTCTGCTTGCCGGATGACGGAGGGCCCCAGAGGCCGGCTAGCTGGGTTTGTGGGGGACATGCACGTCGGCCATGTGTCTGCCTCCTTCGCACCCCTCCACGTGCTAAGCAAAGGTGGAGGAAGAGTCTGGCTGGAACAGCAAGAGGAGCAGGGAGGAGGAGGAGGAGGAGGGTGTGGAGCCCTCCCAGCCGCCTCCTGTTGCGCCCGCCACTGCGTTTCCCTATTCCCGGCTCACTCCTGCTGCTAGAGGTGGGGATGGCCAGAAGTGCCTGGAATGGCTGACTGGGGAGGCCAAGGCAAGCTTGGCCGCTCCCTCCCGCATCTCCTTTGGCCGCTCAATCAAGGCCTCCATGCTGGCTTTCCATGTGAAGAGAGCTAGGATCCGGGTTGCCCCTCCTCCAAGCATTGGCACCCTTCTCCAGGTGACTCCTGAAAGCGAGCCAGGGCACTTCCCAGACTACCCGGGCGGACGTGGTGTAGAATCCCATGGCTAACTCTAGCGTTTTGAAGCCGGATAGCGGAGGTTTCGAGGGGAGAGAGAGCAGAAAGGAGGAGGAGGAGAGGTAGCAACCCCCCCACCCCTGCCGCCCCTGGAGCCACACACAGGATCCCTCTGAGAGAGACAGAGAGAGAGAGAGAAGAGGACAAGGGGGCAGGTAACACGAGGGCTTTCCCGCCCCTCCCTTTCCACACCCTCGGGTGAATTTGCACAAGTGCACTGGGCTTTAAAAACAAATTGGCCAATGGCATCTAGCATCCTTAGGTTGATGCTAGAACAGGGGAATGTTTGTTTGTTTTTTAAAGTCGACTGTAGTGGCTGGTTTATTTGCACAAGAACAGCAGGCATTTTAAAAAAAAATTTTTTAAAGGCTGGTTTAAAAAAGTGAAAGGCAGAGATCAGGGTTGGGGCGAACGGAGCAAGCCTGCAACCCCCCCCCCCAATAAACCCAGCTACTTTTTTCTCACGTACATACGACACTTTAATCCTGAAACGTCTAGATAAGATCTGAATGCAGGCTGTGGCTGTGCGAATGTTCCCACATGCGAGATGGTGTCAAAACCCAGACTGTACAAACACACACCAAGCCTATACATTGCAAATAGAGTGGCCAGGCCCCCCCCGAGATTCTGGGTTTCACCTGGATTTTAAGCATCTCACCCAGATTGCTGAGCCCACCCAGATTCTCCCAGATTTCAGCATTCATTTTTTGTTGTTGTTTTTTTAAAGCTAAGCGCTAGCCCTCATAGAGGCGGAAGTATGGAGCAAAACATGCCGTCACTATTCTGCTCAAAAATTATTTTCAAACCAATTTACATAATATGCAAATTAGGCACCCAGATTTGGAAAGCCAGAATAGGGCAACCCTAGTTGCGAAGCAATTTTAAGCTTCCGTCTGGGAAGCACCCTGGAGACGTTAAGGGCTTGAGGCAGTTTGCAGTGCCAGGTGTTGGTGTGTGTGTGTGTGTGTTAGAGCCATTTTGCACAGACAGAAAAGTGATGTGCAACAACATGCCAGCAAGAGCTCAGGAAAGAGTGCCAACGAGCATCTGCAGAGTGCTTTCCCCTTACTTCTGAGTAACATCTACTGAGTAACACCGCATGTCTTGAGGGTGTGTAGCACAATGGCAGAGGGCAGGTAAGGAAGTTAGCTAAAATATTGCCCCCCCCCATACTCATTAACGTAGCACTTTCCAGGTCTTCCACATAATTATCGTCCTCCTCCTTTCTGCAGCCCTGCAAGACCGTCCTGTGTGTAGCTGCTGAGGAACTGACGGTGGAGCAAGGTGGGGCTTCCTTGAGGCTGCCGCTCTGTGGCCGGATCCCAGGCCGAACAGGAGCCTTGCTTGCCCCCCTGCCCCCCCCGCCAGCCATGGCACTATGCCAATGCTTCCTGGCATTTCCATGGCCTGGACTGCAGGACTGAGAGTGTCCTGGGTGGACAGTTCCTTTTGCTGGGGACAGAGCAAGAGTGGAGCCAGCCGTGGCCTCCCTTCAAGGGCACAGCGCGCCCGGTCCTGGATGGCATATTTGGGTCAAATAGTGGCGCGAGGCGAGTATTAATAGCCGGGGGCAGCCGGAGTGTGTGTTGCTGGGTATCGAGCCTGTGAAGGGGAACAAGGCAGCGTGAGGTGGGAGGTCTTCCTTGTCCCTCTGGGCCCCCTCCCTTTCGGCTGGATTCCGCTGCCTGTGCTTGAAGGCTTTGCTTGTTCTCGGCTACCTTTGTGGATCGTTTTAATATCTTTATCCACCAGGCAATGCTTTCAAAGTCCCCCCAGGCTCCAGAGCCCAGAATTTTTATGGCGAGCCTGTTTAAAATTAAATGAGTTTGCTCCGTTCCTGACGCCAGTCGTAACAAGCGAGTTGGTCTCCCCCCGCAATGCCACACACGCGCCACTCCAGAAGGCCATAAAAATCGGAGCACGCAGTTCCCAAACCTCTAGGGTGCCCACAACATGGGGAAGATTTTCCGCCCCCCTGTGTGTTTTTTGGAGAATGGGGTTATAAAGTTGCCTTGTGTTTCCTCGCACAGCCGTTCTGTTTGGGTAGAAAGGATTTGGGCGGCTGCGGGAGGCACCGTGGCTGCAGTGGGCCTTGGGACATCCAAAGCCTTTAACCTGCGCAATGCACAACGGCTTCTCAACACATGATGAGATTGCCCTGCTGGACTGGCTGCCGATGTTCAAGCAGATGTCTCTATTTTGGGGCCGGAGCCTGCTGCCAGCATGCCGCTTGCCTTCCGTACATTGGATGTGTTGTGTTCGGGCGTCTAGCAGGAGTTGGACATCCCAGTAGCCCCACTGACTTCCAGAAATATTAGGATTGCCTCTTAGCTTCCATCAAGGCCAGGATTCCTCCCACTTGCTTCTAGGATCAGAAGCCTGAGCCTGCCTTCCATTGGGGGATGGCCCTTCCATGGGGCCAGGGGAGGCGGTGGATTATTTGGGACTGGGAGGCAGCTGGGGTACCTGGGGACAGCAGACCTTGCGGGAAACCTTTCATTCTCCCTTTCCTTCCCAGCCTGTTGCTGGTGCGATGGCAAGGCAAGAAGGCGCAGAGGTGAGGGAGGGAGGGAGGGAGAAGAGATGGGAAAGGCTTCATCTAATTCACAGCCGGCTGCTTCCCAGGAGAATAAAAACCCTGTTATCAAGGATATTGATGCGAAAATGAGTTATGGACATAAACAGCTGGGGTCTCTCTTGGCGGCGTGCTGGGGAGAAGGAGCGGCGTCTTTTGTAGGGGCGAGAGGCTTGGGAGAGCAAGGGGGAGGGGAGAGGCAGGGGGCAAAGAGGGATTTTGAGGGGGGCTTCCTGTTTCAAGTGGGGCCAGGGAAGATTGTGCCGGGGGGGCGGGGGGGGCGTGCAGAATGGATTCTCTTTGTATCCTATTCTTTCTCCAAGGTTGCATCTCCACCCTGCTAATGTTATCCTCACAACAGCTCTGCAGAGTAGGTTAGGCTGGGAGGGGTGGCCCAGGGGGCTGATGGCCGAGCAAGGATTCGAACCCAGTTCCTGCTGCTCAAAGTCTCTCTCGTCACATTAGGCAGTGTCCTGTCCTCAGCCCTGGAATGGATTGCAGTTTGAGCTGACATCAGTTTCTAATCATGAGGAATGAACGAATGGACGAATGAGTAAATAAATAAATAAACAAACAAACGACTGAGCAGAGATCAAGAGCTCCCAGATCAATAGCAGTCTTGAGGAGAAATAAAAGTGAGTTAAAGGTGTCTCCCCTCCGCTCGCCTCTTCCCCTTGTGCTTTGCTCAACTGGGAGCTGCGTTAGCAGCCAACAAAGGCAGGCTACAGGATTGCCCCTGAGGAGACTGTGTTGGGTAGTGGTTAGAGGAGCCGACTTCTACCATGCATGAGTTGCTGCTTGCTTTTCATCACACAGTTAGTGTCTAGTTTTGGTGGGGGAGCTTATTGTTTTCTGGTCAGTTGGCAATCCTGCCAGAGCTCTTGCAGGACCTGGTTGGTCAGGGGGCATAGCCCAGGGGCAGCCTCTTGGACCGGTGCTTAAGGGGTGCCGAGGCTGCAGCCTGTGCAGGCCCCTGACCACCTGGGTTGCCCTCTTCTGCACCTTCTCCAGTTCTACAATACCCTTCTTAAGATAAGGGTGACCAAAGCTGTACGCAGTGCTCCAGATGTGGCCACACCATAGATTTGTATAAGGGCATGATAAGATTCGCCGTTTTATTCTCAGCCCCCTTCCTAATGATCCCTAGCACGGAACTGGCCTTTTTCACAGCTGCCGCGCACCTTGAGTCCAACACTTTCAGTGAGCGGTCCACCACGACCCCAAGATCCCTTTCCTGGTCCATCACTGACAGCTCAGACCCCATCAGTATATATGTGAAGCTGGGTTTTTTTTTGCCCCAATATTAATCACTTTTCACTGGCCCACACTGAAGTGCACTTGCCATTTTGTCACCCACTCCCCGTTTTGCAGCTCCTCCCAATCTGTTGTGGGTTTGACTACCCTAAATAGTTTATATAGCGCCATCTGCAAATTTGGCCACTTCGCTGCTTACCCCGACATCTGGATCATTGATGAACAAGTTAAAGGTCTGATTCCTGGGCGTGATGCAGCAGGGTGGAATTGTGGGCATGTAGGGGTGGGCGGCACCTGAGGACTCTGGGAAGACCCTGGCTGGACGCCAGGTGGACTGGCATTTTGGACCCCAGCACTGACTCCTCCCTGACGGATTGCGGCTTTACCAGCTGGCCAGTTGGGAGGGACCCCTCTCCTCCCTGCAGAGACGCCGCCACGGGGACTCAGAGCGGCCCCGTGGCGGTGCTCACCAGGCAGCCCGCTCCAAAGTCACCTTGGCCCAGCTTGGGTTGTGTTGGCTGCAGTGGGGCTCCTGCGTCCCCCTGGTTAGCGGCTGCCCCCACCTTCCCTGCCGAGGAAGCCATTAGCTGGCACTGCTGCACAGTCAGCCGGGCAAGGAGGTCAGGTGTGGAGGAAGGCCTTCTGGCCTCTGCCATTTCCCGCTTGAACGGCGCTCCCGGGCCCCCCTCCCGCGCTGCAGTAATGTAGTTAAGGACACGCTTGGATTCTTAATAGAGGGGAGAGGATTGAAGGGTAATATTAATCAGGGAGCGCTGGGCTGCAGGGACCAAGTGGCTGGGGAGCTGAGGCAGAGGAAACTGGGGGAGGGCAGCATTTGGCCTCTCGCTCGGCTGCTGGCTTTTCTTGGAAACTCGCAGCCTCCCACAACCACTGGACACCACTCCCTTCTCCTGGCAGACGGTGGGACTCGGACAGGCAGCTCCTAGTGTCTCCTAGCATGGGGGCAGGGTGGGGCGGGGCGGGGAGAGAGGGGGGGCATCTGAGGGTTGTCGAGTGGGAGGTCCTTGGAGGCCATCTGGCCCAGCCCCTCACTCAGTGCAGGCAATCTGGACCTAGCGCATCCCCAACACATGGTTGTCCAGCATCTGCTTGGAAACCTTCAGCGAGGGAGAGCCCACCCAGTGCTCGGAAAACGGCTTCCATGTTCAGACTGCTCTTGCCATTACGACATTTCTCCTAACAGCCACCTGCAGTCTACCCTCCTGTGACTTAAGCGCTCTCGATCCAGTACTGACCCCGCTCTTCTGTGGGACAGCCCTCCAGGGATTTGGAGAGTGCTCTTGTGTGCTCCCAGGGCCTTCTCTTCTCCAGCCTAAACATAGCCAGCTCCTCTAGCCTTTCCTCATCATGGGACTTGCTTTCTAGGGCCCTGAGCATCCTTGTTGCGCTCCTGTGAACCCCTCCCAATTCGCCTACACCCTTCTCAGTGCAGCACCCAGAACTGGGCACAGGACTCCAGCCGTTGCTGTCTGACTGATGCCCAAGAAAGTGGAATTATTCCTTCCTGAGCCTTGGCAACTACGGCTGTACGGAAATGCAGCCTCAGTCCAAAAACTCCCTTCCCTGGCTCCCTCCGCCCTCGTCTCAATGGAGCCAGATAATGCAGAGCATGCAAAGGCATCCAGGCTTTCTTTTTTTTTTAGGGACCCTGAGTATTCAACACCAGCTCATGTTGAATCACCACAGGTACATGAACGTGTCCAGAGTTGGTACACAGCCTTTGCGCACGCGCCACGATGCTCCCCACCCTTGGTCATTTGCAACAAAGGAATCTATGCCAGCAATCTGTCGTCCCAGTGGGCCTGTGTGCACATTCCCCCTGCCACACGCTCCAAATCAGATGAGGGTGTTTTTATGTAGGAGGAAGAGGAGAGGATGTGGTGTGTGGTGGTGGTGGTGGGAGAGATGAGCATAGAAGCATTGTCTGTAATAATTGCATTGTTAGGCCAAAGACATTCCTTGTTCTGCTATCTAATTTCTGCGCCTTTATTAAACGTGATTGCCGGCTTGACAGCTACGGGGAAATGAGCAGCACAGCAGCATGTCAGCGGGAGAGCCCGGCGCTTTACAAATTGTTGCACGTGACAAGAAAACCTTATTGCTCTGAGAGTCAGAGAGAGAATGAGTGAATGGTACGGGGCGAGATCCCTCCCTTCTGGAAAAACAGCCGAAATCCAGTGCCAGGTTTCACACTAATCCTTTCTGCTCCCCCTCTGAGTTGGCCGTTCAGAAATCACATGGAGTTGAACCAAAAGAAGTCCCCCCATTCTGTGCCAAAGCAGCCTATGTTCTGTGATCAGAAAAGCAGAATTCCACAACCCGAATAAATTATGCAAATTAAGATAAATGTGCACTGTTGCTCTGCTCTGCGCTTGACTAATGTGTTCTGTTCCTGCTAATGATTGGGAGCACCACTGAGCTCTGTGGTACACCCTCTGATCCCTGGAGAGTACAAACAACTTCTCTGATTTCTGCTTTCGCCAGATACTGGCCATGCACTATTTAAGCTGAAACCATGAGGGCTAGAAACTTGCTTTAAAAAAAAGACAACTGAAATTATCGTGAACCTGGATATTGAACCCAAGACCGCATTCACTGCCCTCACGGCATCGTGGCCATACTGTGTCAGCAATACCATTCCGTACAAGATATGTGAATTTTCTGGCTCTACCTTGGTTTGCTCCACTGATGTGCTTCCTGCTATCTATCTATTGATAAATCTGTCTGTTTGACTGTATATCTAACTGCGCAGGGCTGATCACCGAGAACCCTCAAATTCCGCCTTCCAAATGCATTATGCAAATAGCGTGTGCTTTTGCATAAACCTCCCGGATTCTGTGCGCCCGACGACGCTCCCTTCCTCTCTATCCATCTATTTATTTGTCACACGGGGCTGTTCATAACTCTCTGCCGAGAAGCCTTCTTGATTTCGGCGCTCAAAATAAATGACGCAATCAATACATTGTTATGCAAATATTCCGGTTTTGCATAATGACATCCCGTTTGCATGCCTAATTCTAAACCCAATGTTTGATGATTGGCACGCAGTGTGGTGATGGCAGGCACAGCAGAGTCTGAGTGGAAAGTGCAGTAAACGATCTCGTGAACACATCCCCTGTCACAAGGATTACTGGTCCCTGGAGCAGCTGGGTAGCAAAGATGCAGCTGCTTCTGGGGCAGAGCAGCCATTTATAACAGGCACGGTGGCTGATGTCCATTCAGTGCCAAGCCCTGCCAGACAAAGCTCTCTCCCAGGGCTGAGCCAAGAAGTGTTGGCATGGTGTGAAGCCCACACACTCGTTTCCTCATGGGGCACCTTCTACTAAGGAGACGTGCTCCTGAGCATGCTCCGTTGACACAAACTGTCCTGCTCCTGTGCAGACCCCCTGTTCATTTCTGCTGAACCTTTGCAGGAGAACTTGTGAAGGAGAGCTGGTCTTGTAGCAGCAAGCATGACTTGTCCCCTTTGCTAAGCAGGGTCTGCCTTAGTTTGCATTTGGATGGGTGACTCTATTTGAGCACCATAAGAGAGTTCTCTTAGGGGACAAGGCTGTAGCTTGGTAATAGAGCCTCTGTTTGCATGCAGAAGGTCCTGTTATCTCTGGGACCTCCCAATCTCTGGCAGTATCTCCTGGTTGGACTGGGAAGGACTCCTGCCTGAAACCTTGAAGAGCCACTGTCAGTCAGTGCAGACAACAGTGAGTTAGATGGACCAATGGTTTGACTCCGTATAAGGCAGCTTCCTATGTTCCTAACTTCCTGGGGGGCCCCTATTTATACCCTGTGGCAAACAGATCTGTTCTGTGTCCAGCTAGGCTGATCTGAATGGCACTCCAGAGCTACCATCTCACCATGTGTGAGGGCCGGACTGCCTCTGTCTTGGATGGCTGGGTGTTTTCCTCTCTGCATGGCTCTGATACAGGCAGGCAGGCAGGCAGGCAGGCAGGCAGGCGGGATGCAATCCCAAGGGGCAGGAAGAGGGTGCTGCGCTCCAGCAAGTGCCTGTGCCAAGCAGGAGCCCTCCAGGACAGGGTGTGTGTGTCTGTGTGTCTGTGCGCGTGCAGTTGGAGATGGGGTGGAAAAGGAATCACAGCGTGAAGGAAGGGCACACCAGCAGCAAAGTCAGGGCCCGCCGCATCAATTTGGGCTGACAGCTAGCAATTACACTGTGCGATAGCCAGATTACTGCAAATGCATTTATTACAGGGCTGAGGAGCAGGGGACTTATTTACTGGCAAATCCATACTCATTACAAGACTCACCCTACCCTGGCCACAAAACAGCTCAAGTGAAACAAACAATTATCGAAGGCCTTGTGGGATCGCACCGTTTCCTGGGGCTCAAGAGGGCCGGGCAAGCGGGTAGTGGGGGTGGAGGCAGGGGTGGGAGCCGGCAAGAGGACTCTCTCTCTCTCTCTCTTACAGTAATTCCCAAGCTGTGTTCCGTAAGAAAGCTGGCTAGGAGCGTGAGTGCCCCAAGGCGTCAATGCAATGTAGATCCTTCAAGGCTGCCGCCACCTCGAAGGCACAGGGAGGAGGAGTCGCCCTGCAGCATCTCTGCATGACTGGATGTTCTGGCCTTGCCTCTTCCCAATCAACGTAGGCTAGGACAGATAATCCCCCCCTCCCATCTCTGCACAGGGTGGTGGCAGGATTGATCAGATCATTCCCATAGGGGGGATGGCTAGAGAGAGACAACTGAATTCCCAACCAGCAGAGGAGGCTGCCTGTCAGATCTGGTCTCGTCTCCTGGCAGTCGAACAGCATGTCCAGAATCATGACTCACGCAGAGAAGTCAGCCTCCCCAAACAGTCGGCGAGCTCCTCTTCGGATGAGGAATTGTTTTAATGCTCTCTGTAAGTTTTATTTAGACACAAGAGTGAAGGCTGCTCCTTTTTAAATTCAGGACAAATGCGAGTCTGGGAAGTGGCGATCTGCGACTGCGTGTTTCTAGAAGTGTGGTGTGCAGCTGCCTAAGCAGAAGGCAGATCCTGCACAGCCGAGGCAGGCCTGCTCACTGGGAAGATGCTCTGGATCCTTTGGGGGTGGGGTCATCTGCAAAAACACTGCATTTGTTGGGGAAAACTGCTGCCTAGAAGCAGACCGGGAGGTTTCATCTCCCTGGGCAAATAGCAGCTGGCTCAGGCCGCCCCCCCACACACACACTTGGGACTGCGTTGGGAGGTGGGTTTCGATCCTTTGTCCCATCCCAGTGGTCTCTCCAGTGAAGAAACGCTAGGAGATCAGTAGGAAGAGGTTGACCTGCATATCAGCAGGTGTCATGCTGCCAGAAGAAGAACTGCCCTCCCATTCGGTTTGCTTGCCATCCCTCTAGGACTGGCCTGAAGACTCCAGAAATTGGCATCCATCTCCAGGCAACTCTCAGGAGAAACCCTGCAGGTTTCTAGGGCCTGACCTTGTGCAAAATACTGGGAAGATAGGTTTTAGGATGGAGGCGTTAATGTGAGCTATATCATTATTTCTCTGTCAGAAACGGAAATGAGATACAAATGCACTCTCCCAGAAATGCTCTTTGCCGCTCCTGTGCCATCTCCCCCCACCCTCACCACCATCCCCAGGGCCTATGGTGAGTTTCATTGCCCAGCGATGTGGTAATGGCTACTTTCTTAGATGGCTTTAAAAGAGACATGATACAGATTTGAGGAGGAAGAGAGGCTGACTGACAGCGGCTGGCCATGAGAGCTCAATGGAACCTCTGGGTTCAGGGGCAGTCTCCCTGCGAGTATAGGGGACATACAACCAGGGAGGGCTCTTGCCTTCACACCCTCCTCGTGGGTTTCCCAGAGGCATCTGGTGGGCCCCTTTGGAAACAGGGTGCTGGACTAGATGAGCCTCCTTGGGATGATTCTGTTCTCCAGTTCCCCTCCATTCCTGACACGCAATACCTGCTCCTCCTCCTCCTCCCACCATGCAGCAGTACTGATGACGCAAGCAAAAAGGCAGATTTGCGTGTGCCCATGTGTAACCGTGCACACTGCACAGGCGGGCCGTCTTCTCCCCCCAGTGTGCCAAGGTAGCCGAGTCCCCCCCAGCACCACAGCCCGGCTCTTCCCAAGCGCCCTAATTGCCCACGATCAATACTGCCTCACGGAGGGGAAGCTGTCAGTCTAATTGAAATGTGGCCGCAGGCCTGCCAAGCCGCCTCCTTGCGCCTGCCGGGGGCCGGCCCTGGCACAGGGCTCCACGGCGCCCATCTTAAATATTCATTCACTTGACAGAACACTAATTAAACAAAGTAAGGTGCATTATTACTTGATTAAATTTTTTATTGGCAGTTTAATTGGTCTGTTAGTCGCCCCGCAGGGAGCCGTGAGGAACCCTCCTCCCCTTTCCCCACCCTGCGCGCACATTAGCGGATCGGTCGCCGCAAGACGTCCTTTGTGTCGGCGGAGCATCTTCTTGCATGGAGGCTCTCAGGGTTGTGTGTGTGTGTGTGTGTGTGTTTGTGCGTGCGTGTGCACTCACCTTGGCTACCTCTCCTGCAGCACAAAGAGGCTGCTCTGTTTGGGAGAGCAGAGTGCCTGCTCGTGGCTGCTCTGGATACCCTTGCCCTTCAATTACGACCTCCAGGCCCAGGGGGGCCCCTTTTCAGGATCCCCACTATGCAGCAGGGAGAGCCTGGGGGGGGCAGGCCGGGCCAGGAGGTGGGAAAGGGCCTAGTTGGGCCAGGGACTCCTCCGCAGGACCCACTTGTTCCTTGGGGGCTCTGCAGGGTCCTGTGGCCTCATCTGACCCTCCATTGGACGAGGCGGCAGGCTGCAGCCCTGTCTGGGTTCAGGGAGCTCGCTGGCTCCATCTCCAGTGGCAGGACTGGCTGGTTAGAGCCCCACCTGCACGAAGAGCACCACGCTACCCTTTCAAGGCCATCACACCGGATCCCAAGGCAGCCCTCAGGAGGCTTCCGGTTTTCTGCCCTGATGTCCAGTGCAAAGTTGCTGCTTGGATGGGTCTTCACCACAGAATGGTGATGATGCCCTTCTTGCATTGGCCATGGAGGACTGTGGCCACAGTGGCTTTCAGTTCTCACTGTAAGTTCAGGGCTGTAGGTAACTCTGGCCTTTTCCCTTCTCTGTCCTGTAAACAGGAGGAGAGCACCAAAAAGGCTGGCTGACCTTTTCTCCCGGTCTTCTTTCTAAAGGGCACTACCAGCCCTTTTACTGCACTGAGCTGCTGATTCACCATCCCAGCCTCTTAAACTGCTGGAGCTGTGTGCAGGAAAAGTGTGGCGGTGCTTTGCAGGCCTGTGGTTATAAAAAGAGAGCCTCTGGGCACGTGCAGGGTGCATTTTGATGCTGGGAAGGAACGCACATTTTGCATTTGCACAAGAGCACTCTTTTCTCTCAGTCTCACACAGAACTCGTTAACGATGCAGAGGTAACCGCCACTAGGCTCCTACTGAGGCTCAGGCGCCCAGGGCAGAGGATCTGATGACTGTAGGCCTGCTTGATAAATGCAGTTGGCCACCAGAGGCCTCCAGGAAGCCAGGAAGCAGGACTCAAAGCCTGGGAAAGTGGTTTTTCTCCCCCAGCTGGTATTCAGAGGAATACTACCTCTGAACATGGAGGTTCCATCTAGCCATCACCTCTGATAGCCCCCTCCTTCTCCCACAAATGTCTCAACTCCCCATTGGAAGCCTTCTAAGCAAATAGCCGTCGGCACCACACCTCCCCACAGCAAATTCCATAGTGGGGTTTGCTTTTCCCTCCGTTTTTTTCTGCCCTGAGTCTGTTGCCTGTCAGTGTTGCTGGGTGGCCCCGAGTTTCCCGTGTCAGAAGAGCCGGAGACAGGTGACACAGAACTCCAAGGCTCTCTCCCCATTCCTGGAAGAGGACGGTGTGAAAGGCTTTGTGGGGAGGGTCAGTTTGGGGGTTTTGTTTGGTCTTGAAGGTGGCGCCCTGGGCTGTGGGAATGGAGGGGCCACTGGTGCTGCAGTCCCGGTCTCTCCCGACGGGCAATTAAGTGTATCAAGGTCATGCTGTGGGTTGGAGAGGCCCAAGGATAAGCGGATTACACTGCTAAATCCTTCCCTCCATCAGATAAAAGAGATGCAAACTTTTGTCTCAACAACTGCTGAGCCTGGGAAAATGCAAAGGGGTGTGTGTGTGTGTGTGTGTGTGTGTGTGTGTGTGTGTGTGTGTGTGTAAAGGGGAGGGGTCAGGAAGACCCTGGGTGGAGAATGGCTCTGTGGGGTGCCAGGATGTGCCTGCTGCAAGCTCAACCCCCCCCCGACCCCTCACCAGCAGCAGCGAGGACTGTGCCCACATTCAGGTGGCACTGAGAGCTGGTGCAGGACAGTTGGGTTTCTTCCCCACTTTGAGTCTCCCGATGACGCTGGAGGGAGGAACGGCAACTTCTTCCCATCCAGCCGCGGAGGGCAAGTGCCATCTTAAGAGGCATCGCCTCTTGTCAGCCAGAGGACAGGGAATGCCTGCTGGGACGCATCCACCCACCAGCTAAAAACAAAGCACGCTCTTTGCTTCAGAAATCTTGGGGGCAGGGTGGGGCGGGGGGCTCCGACATATGTAGATAGATGCAGATTTAATTGATTAATCAAGGAATTGACTAGAACTCATATGCCTAATCAACTGAGGTGTCTTTAATTAGGTGTTGGCTGTAGTTAATGAAGCATTGTGTGAAGAGCCAGCCAGCCTCCCTTTCCATCTCCTCCTTCCACGGTCACTGCCTCTCCCACAGCCCTGGCCGCCATGTTTCCTTCCTGTAGTGTGCATGTCCACACAAGGATGCATGTGCAGTGCTGTAAGGAGACATGGTGCACTGGGGCCGGCAAAGCAGCGTCCAGCGTGAGAGGGTAGTGTTTGGAGCAGCAGGCCAGAGAGCAGCGAGCTGGCTTGCTTTAAAGCCAAGTTGAGCAATGCTCCTCTGGCCTGGGGAAGGAAACATGAACGCGCATATGTTGCACCCTTCAAAGTGTTCCTCTGGAAACGGGATCTCTTTTGTCTAGTTCCGTGAATCAGGCAGCTGGCCCACAGTGACCCCTTCAGAGTCCGGCCGCAGCTACTGGCCACCCCATCCACACCCGCCTGACACCCTTCCCTTTACGTCTGTTGATATTTCCAGAGCGCAGCTACTGTATGCTGCATGGCTTGTCGTTATCGGCATGGATGCCCCTCCACCCTTTTTTTGTTGCTGCGCCTCCATTTTTTGGTTGCAGCAGAACACAAGCATTTAATTTAGGTACCTCCTCCGCCAGCCCCCCCCCCCCCCCCGCTATGGTCTGGCCTGGAGTGAGATTTACAGAGCATACAATTAACACCAGCAGATCTCGCCCGCATGAGGTCAGATCGCTAGGTCAGGTCTTTTGCGTGGTGGAGCCCAGGCAGAGTGGCAAGGTCAAGGCCCCAAGGAAGGCAGCTGGTCAGAAGGGCCAGGGTTGGATTAGCACAGGAGCAGCAGGGGCTGGCAGAGCTGGGGAGGGGGGAGCAGAGCCCCAGTCTGAAACACGTCCTTGTTCTCCTCCCGCTCCCTCCCATCCTCTTTCTCTCCTCTCCTGAGAGTTGGGTTCTGAGCAGCTCCTACACACACACACACACACACACACACACACACACACATTTCAAACTCACAATTCCTCCTCTCCGATTCAATTTCCCCTACATCTCAGTATAAAGAGAACTAGAGTGCCAGAGCGCACGAGACACCCCCCCCCACACACACACACATGCGAGTTCTTAAAACCTGGCAGCAAGATGGTGCCGCCTGAATTTGCACCTCCTTGCACACCGCGCTGGCTCACGCTTCTTTGTGAGCTGTTAGATTGCGTTTTCATGCAAAAGGCTTAGAAACGTGTCTGAGCCTCTGGCACGGTATCAGCTCATGCGGGAGAGAATATGGAAGAGGCAGCAGCGCAGCCGTGTGTGATCAGCTGGCGCAGGTTTTTAGAGCTGCACCAGAGGAAGCGGCGGCGGCAGCACTCTTGGCCTTTTGTGCAAAATTGCTCAAGAGTCTGGTTTTTGCTCGCAAGTGGGCCCGATGGAATTCACGGGGAGGTGGGGGGGAGGGGTTGCGGATCCGTGCATCTAAACAATGTGAATGCTTCCTTCTTGATATGGAGATCCGGGAGTATTGCTCTCCCAGCTGAGAGTGGGTGGAGAATCAGTGGCTGGAGACAGACAATCTCTGTGTTTCCCCCCAGTGAGAAGGAAGGTGGTACGACAGAGACTCTGTCTTGCGTTGTCTGCTCGTGCTTGGTGATTTTCTCCCCCGCCTCGCCTCCAGTCAAATAGGCCTTTGCAGGTTTCTGAAGCAGAACAAAAACCTGCAAAGCCTGTGAACTGGATGGAAGCATCTTCTGGCTGTACTTTCTAGCTTCTGGAGAGGGGAAAAAGCCCCACTGTTTGATCTAGTCTGGTTTGGTTGTTTCCATGAGCAACCCTGTTCTGGGGAGGGGGAGTCAGCAGGTGAGTGAGGGGCTGGGGATCAGTCTCACAGGGCATCTGAGAGCTCCTTGGAGGTCTGCCGTTGACCTTTCTGCTGGCCCTTGACCTTCTGTGACCCTCTTCAGGGGCCTCCCCACCTCCTGCAACTCTTCCTTTGTCTCATTCAGTTGGCTGGGGAGGAGGGCGCCATCTCCTTCTCATGCACGCCCACTGCCAGGGGGTGGGACACTGGGTCCTGCTGCAGCATATCAAGAGAGGGAGGGGGGGCTTGCAGCTTGGCGGCAGAGCCCCTGCCTGGCATGCAGACAGTCCGAGGTCCAGTCCCTGGCAGCAGCATCTCCAGCTGTGGGTGTTATATTTATATCCTGCTTTCAACAACAAATGAGCAGTTTACAGAGCAAAGGAAAGGAAACATGGTTCCCTGCTCCAAATGGGCTGCAGTCTAAAAGAGGCACGAGGGAGACACTTAGATTTGGGGTGTTGTAAGCATGTCCCATTTTCATCTGTGAAATACTTGAGGACGTGCCCCTAAGCTCACTTGGGGTTCTTGCTCCTCTTTTTACAGGAATTAAAGCAGGCCTTCTCAATTTAGGCCCCCCCCCAGCGGTTTTGGAACTTTGATTGATTGATTGATTGATTGCCATCAAGTGCAGACTCTTAGCGACCACACAGATAGATTCTTTCCAGGATGAGGACTACAATACCCATAATCCCCAGCCACAGTGGCCGATAGCCAGGGATTATTGTAGGCCAACATTTGCAGGAGGGCCAAAGTTGAGCAGGCCTGAATTAAAGCCTGGAGGCAGCACTGATGCTGGAAATGGATATTTTCCCCAGATGATTGTAGGTGGCTTGGAAAACAGATAGTGTCGTGACCCTGGATCCAGGACTCCAAAGAGTTGGGGGAAGAGAGACAGTTTAGGGGATGAACCAGTGTGGGGGGAAAGACCCAGTGACCCCATGGCTGCCACGACTCCCCACACCAGTGGAACCTGAGGCAGGACCTCTACCACGATCCAAGGACGCAGCCCTCCCTTTATACTCTGACCTGGAGGAGTCCCCGAGGATCTCCCAGAGGCTCCCCAGCAGCACCATAGCTGGTGCTTAAGCAGTTGGGGCAAGGCCCTTTTCAGGAACAAAAGCTTCCCTAGGGAAGGGTCATGGCCGCTTCACTCTGCAGCCATAAAGACCAGTGGCTGCTGAAGCAACTTCCCTTGTGTCTTCCAAAGCCTAGCTCTTGAGTTCCTGCTTGGATTCTAGTTCTGTGGCCTTTGGAGCTGTCCAAGGTCTCAGTCAGTGGTTCTAGTTCTGTGGCCCTTGGAGCTGTCCAAGGTCTGAGTTGCTCCTGGATCCCTGCCCCAGCAAGATTCCTGCTCAGCCTACATGGCTGCTCAGGACCTGCATGCTCATCATCCCACTATTGCTTCTGCTCAAACAGATCCGCCAGGTTTTTTCATTGCTTCAAAAGCCAGGCAAAGCTGTCTGACCAGAGGTAACAGTGGGGCAAAGGGATAGGTGTTTATGCCGCAGGGAGCAAAGCGCCTCTCAAACCACTTTCAGCATCCCAGAAACAACTGTCTGACTCCAGCCGTAAGAGGCAGCGTTTCCATGACTTTGGTGCAGTTTTTCCTTTTCCTGCCGTGCGGCTGAGATTTGCAAAGAGTGGAGCCTCGCTCGAGGAACGTATCCGCTTTCGATGATGCAGTTCTCCACCGCTGCTAGCCGACAAGGCAACCCCGCCCTAACTGAGCTGTGACCTTTGTGGGGACAATGCGGGTGTAACCGGAGCGTCCCCCATGGCCTCCCAGATGGCGGGTGTCGTTGAGTGCAGTGTAAAGGGATTCCCTAGAACTGATTTGCTGGTGAAACCGGAGCTGCCTGCCTGGGCTGTGCCATTCAATACCTGGCCTTTCTCCAAGCGTGCATAAACCAAAACGGAGTAGGGGAGGCTGGGTGGCTGGGTGGCGGCAGCTGGGTGGCGGCGGCAGCCGCCGACACTGTACCTCCCACAAGTCGGAGTGGCGAGAGCAAGGAGGTGCCAAGCCAACACTGCTGTCAGTTGTCAGATCTGCTCCTGACACCCAAATTGCCGCCGCCTTTCTACGAGCGGCTCTCGTCTGTCAAGGGAAGTGCAAATTTAGGCACAGCAAACTCTCCGCACCCCGTCCCTCCTCCTCTTCCCATTTCCCCCTCCCCTGCAGCCTACAGAGACACACCACAGATTAAGCATGCGAGAGTTAAAAGCAGCCGCTTCAGAAACACTCGCTATAAAATTCGGGGAGACTAGATTAGGAAGCTGGTGCTTGTGCGCGCATGTGCCCATGCTCTGGGTGCCAAGCGTTCTGCCAGTCCTGCTGCTGCCAAGAAGCATGGACCTTGCTAATACGAGGGAGCCTCTTGGCTTCCAGAGAAGCTCAGCTGTTGTTTAAAGCAACCTAGCAAGTAAGCCTGCAAAACTGTCTAGTCGCCCATCCACACCTGTTGATGGCGGTAGTCCTTTGTGGAGTAAAAGGGGAGGAGCCAGCTCCCCTGTAGTTTCTGTCTAATCACCTAGAGGCAATTCTGGACTCTCCACAGATGAGAGCTGGTCTTGTGGTCGCAAGCATGACTTGTCCCCTTAGCTAAGCAGGGTCCGCCCTGTTTGCATATGAGTGGGAGAATAGAAGTGTGAGCACTGGAAGAGATTCCCCTCAGGGGATAATGGGGCCCACTCTGGGAAGAGAAGAAGGTTCCACGTTCCCTCCCTGGCAGCATCTCCAAGACAGGGCTGAGAGAGATTCCTGCCTGCAACCTTGGAGAAGCCGCTGCCAGTCTGTGAAGACAATCCTGAGCTTGATCGACCAATGGTTTGACTCAGTGTATGGCAGCTTCCTATGTTCCTATCACGCAAGTGGCTACATACCTGTACAAGCCTGTTTGCTTGTCAAACCAAGCTTGGTTTTAAATGAATACCAGGTTAGGGATGAAGGGACAAACCCCTTCCCCTCAATGCCTGCATGTCCCATTTCGGGGCTTCTTGGAGGCATCTGGTTGGTCACCATGGAAAGCTGAGTGCTGGACTTGGCAGACCTTTGGCTGGGCAGGTGGGCGTCAGAAGAGGAGCAGTGGGGCTCCTCTTCTGCCCATGGCCAGGAGCGTCTTCTCAGTGGCTCCTGAGGGCTGGATTAGAACCAAGTGACAAGGAAGCTGATTCCGGCCAGAGGGGATTTCCTCACGGCAAGAGCTGTTCTACAGGGGCATGGTCTGCCTCATGCAGCAACAGACTCTTCTCCTTCCCTGGAGATTTCCAGACAGAGACTGGACAGACATTTTCCAGGGAGGCTGCCTCAGATTCCTGCTCTGAGCTGCAGGCTGGAGGAGGAGATCCCATGTTGGCTGTTTGTGTTTGTATCTGTTTGTCCCTTCTGCACTAGAACTCTGGGACCCACCTGCCTTTGCTTCCTGCGCTTGGCCCCCTCCTTCAGCAACTGGCCCACCATGAGCAGACAAACCGCCCCCCAAACCAGATGTGTGTCAATGTTGGTGGTGTGCCCGGGAAATGCAGTGCTCACCCCAGAGCGCTAAGTGGAGCGATCCTCGTCATGATCTCCCTTTGCATGCTTTCTGTCAGATGGCCAGCTACTCCCCCCACCCCGTTTTCATTTAAAACCACTGTTTGCTCTGAGTCCCAAACCTCCTAGCAATAATACTGCATGGTTACTGAAAAGGATGTTATTTTCCTAGCAGCCTCAAGGGCCGCGAGGAGCTACTACACAGACAAAAGTCTCCAGGTGGCTCTCCCGAGAGGGTGAGGAGTGAATGGGCTTGCACAGTCTCTGGCTAACGATTGCGGCGGGGGTGGGGGGGGAGGCACCATTTTTTCGCCCCCTTGGCCGAGATCAGAAACCACTCCAAGCTGAGCAGGCAGGCAGCGAGCTTCTCCTGATGTGGAGAAAGTGTTTGTGGGGGCTGGCCGAGGGTTGCACGGAGGGCCCCTGGGCGGAGAAAGAATTGCCCCTTCGACTCACACAGAGGACCATTTTGCCTGGGCCTCTCCGTAGGCCTGGCTAGGGCCAACTGCATACCCTCCGGCATATCCCTGATGGAAATAAGGATGTGCCTGTGAATGTGTGGGGGGCGTAGCCAAGCCACCATGGAGGCGGAGGGTACAATTCTGACGCCAAATGCATCCCGCAGACAGAAAGGCGGTGATGAAGGGTGCGCAGGGTGCGTGATTCCGGGCTGCCAGATAGACGCGAGCTAAGCTTTTATTCAGTGCCTGCTTTTGCCTGCCTGTCTCAGAGGGGCGAGACCCCAAAGCCAAGCCCAGCTTCAGCTGAGACCAGCCCGCCTACCAGGACCCTCTTGCTGCTCCACACTGCAGCGTGGCTTGATACGAAAGAGCTGGGACCTCTGCAGGTCTCTCCTCTGCCTTCCCTCCCTCCCCCTCTCAGTTGTGCCTCTTGGATCCCTTTTGCAGTGCCTCGCTCAGCCAGGTGCTTCAGTGAGAAGGTGCTTCAGCAGAAAGGTGGTGTATCAACTCCGCAAATGAGTGAGTAAATAAAGGCTGCAGGAGGCTTGCTGCCGAATGGAAGAAGGGGCAACTTTCCTTTCCAACCCCGGGAGGGGTGTGCCTGTTGGGACAGCAAGAGGAGAGGCCAGCCGGAAGCTGGGGGAGCCCAGTCAGTCTGCCCGCCTGTGGCCAGCCTGTGGCCGCTGCTTGGAAGGCCAGGCTGGCCTGCTCAGCCCCGCTGCTGCCACCGCCCCCGCCCCCCCCCCCCGCTGCTGCTCCCCATCTTTGGCACACGGGCTTCTCACCTGCTGGGAACAGCGCCTGCAATTTCTTGCCATTTTAAATACGTCACGTCTCCCCAGTGCTGCCGGGATAAATCAGGCAGAGGAAGGCTGCTAATGAGCTGCTTTTGCAATTTCTTGCAAAAATTGACACGTCTGAAGGGGGGGAGGGGGAAAAAACCCCTTAATTGGGGAAGAGCTGAACCAGTTAATTAGAGCAAGGAAGAAACAGGGTGTTGGCATCGCGGGCCATATTTCAGCAGGCTGGCTTCTGTCTGCTGGGACTGGCACCATTTCCAGGCAGGGCCTCTGTGCCTTTGAAGTGGCGCAGCAGGCAGGGATTCGAGAGGGAAGGCTCCTCGGATCAACCCCCATAAGTTCCAGCTGCCCCTCCCTCTGGACCAAGGATAGCCCAGCCCTTACTGCCTCTCAGGGGTGACTGTTAAAAAGGGCATGGGAGTTTGTCCACTAGAGTTTGAGTGGATGCAGCTTGGTTCTGGTGCAAATGCCCCCTGCCACTCTGGCGGCCTTTGCCTTCCAGTCCCCTGCACTGCTTGGAACTGCCCTCAGAATGCCGCCTCTTCCTTTCCCTTTAAATCCCTCTTTCTACTCGAGCTGTCTGGGAAGCCTTTGGCCCGGCAGCTCCCCAGCCTCCATCCCATACTGTCACCATGTCTCTCATGTATAATAACCACATCTTCTTCCCCGCTGAATCTACATCCCTCTCATTCCTCTGTGTTCTCCCTTGTCTCAGTTTTGCTTGCAAGCCTCTTGGGGCAGGGACCTGTCTTCTCATTCTTTGCCAAATACCATGCATATCTCGTAATAAATAATCATCAATCATCATCATCCCTACTATCTGCTCCAGCTGTCCCTATCTTCCAACCCTAGTCCCTGGTTAAGTACAGTCCCTGGTTTTTGCCTTGTGTCTATTCCCGTTTATTTTTAACATGATTTTGCTCTGACAATACTTTGCTGCCAGCAGTTACCCGAAGCAGTGTTTGATCCTGTTAGGCACACAACTCTACCTACTGCTTAGCATAGCTGCAGGACAAGTGTGGAATATACTTCATGTACACCTTTGTATGCTTATTGCTATTATTATTATTATTATTATTATTATTATTATTATTATTATTATTCCTTTGTAAAACTAGGCTTTTAAAAATTCAGCAATTACTGGGATGGTCACCTAATTAGAGAAACCATGAGTGTTAATCGGTCCGTTTACCAATTAAAGCTGCCGTCTCCTGCTTGCTTTTCCTGGGCCTCTTTGAACATAGTGGGACTTCTGTCTGAATAAGGATGCATAAGGCTGCAGATCAGCACAGATTAACTTGGGAGAAAGCCCCTTTGGACTCAGTGGGAGTGACTTCTGTGTAATGATTTGCAGAGTACCTTTCACGGCCAGGCCACTCAGAGCTGTGTGTATACAATTTCAAATAAAGCAAAATAAGCCAGTCTCTGGCTGTGGTTGCCAGTGATTCTTATAGCTCCGAATAAAATGGTCACCTGGAAGAAGATGACAGTTGCAGAGTGCAGATTCCACCCTCTCCTTAAGCGAGTAATCAAAAGATTGCATGGTGTATCTGCAGCGTTCGCATGAGGCAGGGCCTTCTTGGTTGTGGACCCAAGCTTTTGCCTGAAAGCGTTGCCACAGAAATGCAGCTCTTGCGACAGACATGTTAGGCGGGATAATTTTAAGCTCCAAACTGAGTTCTGTGTTTTGGTACAGAGGCTGTATCTGGTGTGTTTCGAATTAGCTGTAACTGGCTGCTGTTTTCTTAATTGCTTTTGTTGATTACTGCCTTGTCATTGCTTTAATCACTGATGATGGGGAGGGTTCTTGGAGCAAGAGCAGGGGCGAGGGCTGTTTTAGCAAACAAACAGCGCCAAAACAATAGTTCTGACTTCTTTTTTAAAAAGCACACTTTAAGAAGATGCCCACCTGTGCCACAGCAGACACCTGCTTTTGTGTGTGTGTTGTTTTCCAGAACATTTTCTATTATTTGTCACAGACAATGCAGTCTAGAAGGGGGGGGGAGCGAGGGAGGGAGAAAACGAAAGTGGTTCTCAGTCCTCAAGCAGTGGCTCGTGATAGCCCAGTGGCAGGGCATCTGTCCCCGCTTCAGTCCCTGGCAGCGTCTCCAGGGAGGGTAGCTGGGAAAGGAGGGGCTGGAGAGCAAGCCCTGGAGAGCTGCTGCCAGGCAGTGCAGGCAATCCTGAGCTCGCTGGGCCAGGGAACCGACTCCGTAGGAGGCAGCTGAATGTGCTTTTCTGCAGAGGGGCCATGCCTAGCTCAGGGTTAGGTTTAGGGTTTGCAAGCAGGGCCAGCATGGTATTGTAGTTAGTGTGCTGGGACTAGGACGGAGGAGACCCGAGTTCAAATCCCCATTCCGCCACGATACTTGCTGGGTGGCTCTGGGCCAGTCACCGCCTGGAATCTCCTGGGAGAGCCTCTGCCACTCCGTGTGGACACGCATCTGAGCCCCTGAGACTGGGCAGAAGGCAACTGTAGCTATGAGCCGTTAAGTAAGGAGTGCCACTGTGGCGGACAAGGATCGCTGTTATTAATGCCTTCTGGGTCCCGTTTCCTGCTCTGGTGAAGCGCGAGGGTCTGCAAGCGACACTGCTCTGCCCTGTCCAGGAGGTGGCGCTGCAGACTCATCACGCTGCCGCTGCTGCTGTATCGGGACCCAGGTGTGTGAAGCCCAGTAGAGCTCTGCTCAGAGACAGCAGCAGGTGGTGGGGAGGAGAATGGGGGCTGCTGGGGGCTGGCTAGAGCCCCACTGTTTGTCTGTTCTCTGTTGCTCGCACCTGGCCTCGCCAGTGAGGGGCGGGAGCAGTGGAGCAGCAGGATGGCATGGGGAGGGGGGAGGCATCTGTCTTGGCTTCCTGGCCACCGCAGCTTCAGAGGGCCTCCCAAGCAAGACTGCTGCTGCCGCCACAGAGCAAGGTCAGCACTGGTGATCGCAGCGGGTTTTCATTCTGCAGCCCACCCTCATTTCCTCAACGGTGGCGGCACAGCCTATTGATCAGGCCAGGCAGGCAGGCAGGCAGCCAGGACGGACTCTCTGGGTTCTAAGGCCAGCCGGGGTGCTTTGGAAGTGCCAGCGCCTAAAGGAAAACGACAAGCAGGGAATCGGCGGTGGGGCGGGGAGGCGGCTGGGAGCCAGGACTCTTCGGTTCTGGCCTCAGTTTCCACTCCAGCTTTGGGGCAGGAGGGCCCTTGATTATTTATCCAGGCTTGCATTTCTGTGCCACCCTTTGCCAAACAACCCCAGAATGGTGTGCAACATCTCAAGCATCTTTAGAACACACACACACACACACACACACACACACACACACACACACACGAAGTAACTCAAAGGCAGGAGGCACAAACACAAACCGTCCGCCATACAGACCAGAGCACAAAACCCTCACGGCTCCCTGGGCGAGAGCCCAAAGGAAGCAGGGCAGACTTCAGCTGCTTCCAGAGTGCTGGCGGGTGGGAGAGCAGGGCACAGCTGCTCTTCCACACTGTCTCGGGCGCAAGGCAGGCCTCGGAGGGCCCACCTTAGGTGGGAGAGCTGATTAGATTGGCCAGCATTTATATGAGGGGTGGGGGTTAGAGCTCTAAACTGGGTTGGAGCACAGTGGTGGGGGGGGTTAGCCCTCCCCACCCCATATCATCCTGGCAATCCTGACCACCGTCTGATGTAAACAAACCTGTCTCCCCCTCCCTTTTCAGGACTAAAATAAGCTCTGGGAGATACACTTCCAATCACAGAAGGGTTCCATGTAGAACCATTCAGTAGGAAGAGGTCTGGGAGGCCTTCTACTCCAGCCTGCCCCCCACCGCAAATCAGAGCATAAATCTGCTAGAGGGTTCCTGGCAGATGGCGGCCCACCAGCCTCTGTTGGGAGATCTCCAGAGCAGGCGGCTCCACTGCCAATGGTATCAGGAGGACTTTCTCCGAGGAAAGGCCCTTTTCTGTGTATCCAAGAGCTGGAAGGGACCTTGGGCGTCTCCTCGTCCAGCCCTCTGCTCAGAGCAGGAATCTGCCCCAGCATCCCTGGCAGATGGTGGTCGGCCAGCATCTTATTGTTAGCCACTTTGGGTCTGTCTGGAAAGGAGTGTGGGCTGCAGGGAGAAGGCTTTTTAAGACGATCCAGTCCAGCAAGAGGATAGAGTTTGGAAGGGACCTCGGTGGACTTTGCATCCAGCCCTCTGATCAGAGCACAAACCTGCATCCCTGAGAGATGCCTTTGGAAACATTGAGGAAGGAGAGCCCACCAGTGTGTGCACCCAACCACAGAAGAGAATCGTAGCGGCTGAAGGGGCTTTGGAGGAAGTCTTCTCGTCCTGCCCCCAGCTCCGAGCAGGCCTTTGTTCCTCCAGCCTCTGGACAGAGGGCCATCCCGTCGCTCTTGGAAGGAGAGCCCAGCAGCACCACAACCCCCGCCCCAGTCAAATGCTCTGCTCCACATTAGAGCTCTGTGCGCACAAAAGCATTGGGAGACCGAATCCCAGAGCTCCTCCATTAAGCCGCCGCTTGGTCTGGAGCTCCCGGTTCAACTACAGTGGTTGGAACCTGCCTGAAGCCTCCGTGAAGGTGCCCCTTCTTCTCCCAATGGAAGGGGCCAGTGTGGGCGGACGAGCCTGCCGTACCTCCGGCTTTGAACCCGTCTCCTCCTCCCCGCCCCCACAGCCCCCATCTGGTGCCTTTGCGCTCCTGACCACAATGGAGGCTTTGAGGCAAAGAGCTGCTCCCATGAATGAGCCAGCGTCTCACGCCCGGCCTTGCCTGCAAACAAGCCACTTCCTGAGGCCTGGGCACCCAGCTGCAGGGCCCGTGTCCCGCAACAGGGCCAGGTTCCTCTCCCCCCAACAGCTGTTCAGTTTCCCTCCCCCTGGGGCCTGGCCTTGACCGCTGCCATTTCCCAGAAACTTATCCGCTCCAGAACACGTACCGCATCGATACATTTTTAAAATTTGCCTTTTAAAGTGCATCTCCCAATCTCCCCCGGCTTGCAAGAGATGCCCAGAGCAGCTCACATAAAACAAAAGCAGTCTCTGAAGAATGAAACAAAACAGTGTCAGAATCGCCACAGAAAGGGGCTGGGGAAAGCAGGGCACAAGCTACAGGACCCCAATGCCTTGCTGGACCTAGCAAAAACCAGTCTTTCAATGGGACATGGCCAAAGAGAGGGATAGACAAACATCCTGGGGCAGGAGCTCCACTTGCTGGGGCCACCAGAAGAGGCCCTGCAGACAGAAAACGATGGTGTTGAGGAGAAAGCTGAGCGAGAGCCCTTGTCCTGAGACGCTTCTCTGTCTCCAGGGAATGATTTGGAATGGAGAGGCACTCAGCCTTCTGACAAAAGTTGACCCCTCAGTGAGGACTAGTCCTCACTCCCCTCCAAGCTAATACCAGAAAGCAAGCATCATCACTCCCAGCCCCCAGAACCCGCTCCTCTCCTTTGCTTGTGGTACCTACTGCTAGGGTTGACTCTAGGCTACCCAACCTGCATGCCGAATCAATCCATCAGCTTGACACCAAGGAAAGGCCACATTATCACGCCACGGGGCTGACTGAGGCCCCTTCGACACACATGTGCTTGTATGCCCCCGTCCTACCCAAGGACTCTGGGAGCAGAACCATCTTGCCCAAGTCAAAACCAAATGCCCACAAATTAAACAGAATTAAACCCCACTCCAGATTCGAAAGGAAAGTTGGGCGGCTCTTCTGGAAAGCATACAGCCTTGGACTTTGAGGAACTCTTGGTGAAGGGGTTCTACAATTGTCTTTAAAACTATTTATTTGCTAATATTCTCTCCACACTCTACAAAACAGCTGGGCAACAACAGAAAGGGGGAGTCACTAACATATAACCATGGGAACACAAAACATAGCAATCCAGAAATACATCAGGTAACCACTATAAATACAATTTTAGAATGAATTTGCAGGACTTGAAGGAACAAAACATTTGTGTCCACCTAAATATCTCAGCATTTCAGTTTCTTTTAAAAACATTTGCAATTCTACAATTGTCAGGAGGCCACCAACATAATATCTCTGCTTGCGCTTGCAACCTGAATTTAAGAATCTCAAGACTGTAAGATGGAAATGTCAGAAAATTCTGACATTGACCAGCAAGTCTGAAAGCCAGGAAAGTGTCCTCATTAAACATCCAAATATTATCACTCATTTTCATTATTTTCTAGTAAACGTTATTGACTATATCCTAGGTGTAAATTTCAACAAATAAGCATCATGACACAAACATTTCTGATATTCAGGTCCCCTGATATCTTTAAAAATACTGGTAAATAACAGTCATAAAACGCCCGACTTTCTGTTGGTTGGCATGGAAGCAAAATATGCACAGCCAAAAGTTTAAACATAGGACTTCAGGTCTTAGGAGAAAGGTGGGCCTGGATGACCTCGTGGTGTCCCTCCCAGCAGTATGAATCAGATGGGCCTTCCACACACTATCTCATGGCCTCCCTTTCCCAGCTTCCTCTTTGTTCTGTACAAAAGCAAGCCTCTTAACAGCCCCATACTTTTCTCCTCCCCCCTCCCCGGCAACACACACACACACACACACACACACACACACACACACACACACAGAGGCAAGAATTAGAAGGAAGCAAAGTGTGACAGTGTTGCAGGAACTGGCAACTGAGATGGTGGTAGAAACAACTTCTTGTGCTTTCAAGGAGCAATTTGATCATTGCTGGGAGGCGGCACAGAGAGCAGCTGCTTTCTCGGCTGCAGCCAGCAGTGCAGGAGATGGGTGTGGAGAGGGGGGTGGTCCTCACCAGGGCGGGGTCAGAAGAGGTGTATGCTCTCCCTCACCTGATGCATTGATTTGCCCCCACTAAGAATGTCGGTTTTAAGTCAGCCTTTTAGAATTTAATTTCCTTTGGTAGAAGAGTGCTTCTTTTAGAATCGGAACAAAATGTTTTAAAAGGTTGGTGGGAGGCAGTGCATGACCCAACCCAGATTTCCCTGGGTGGATTTTCAAGACTTAGGTGATCCTGCAAAGAGTGTGCACACACCCTGCTTTGAGCTGCTTCCGGAGAGGTGGCCATGTTCGTTTCTGTCAAACAGCCAAAACAGCTGAGTTGTGGAGCACCTTCAAGGCGAGCGGATTTATTGCAGCAGGAGGATTTGTGGGTGTGAGCCCTTTTGCATCGGACGGAAGCGGGCTCTCCTCCACAAAAGCCGTTGCCACTATAAATCTGTTCATCTTGAAGATGCCACAAGGGTTTTCATTCCCAGCACAGCAGAGAGGAGGGAAGAAGGGGGCCCTGCCTGTTTGGCTCCAGAAAGGTGCTCAGTATAATTGGGAAGGGCTCCCGGACTTAAAGTAACTGCTGTCTGTTTTGGACACGCTGGAACTTGGGGTGGGCAGGAGAGCTCTAAAAGGTCCTGTGGATTCTGGAGTGCTGCTTCCCCCCCTCTGCATTCATGTTGTCAAAGACCCGCCTGGAAAATGCTCCACCTAGCAAGAGTGGCTGGCTGTGGCCAGAGTAGGGATACATATCTGTGTTGCATATTTAAGATGGTTTAGAGCTGGGTAGGGGACACGGTGATCATGGGGCGGGGGCATAACTGAGAGTTTGTTAAATCTTTTGGTCGGGGGTGGGAACCACCAGCATCCCTGACTTCTTAAAACCGTATGCTTGAAGCAAAACGCTTCCAAGTTCGTTGAGCCCTCTCTGTGTCATTCGGCAGTCCCAGGGAGCTGTTTCAGCCTCTTCCCAATCCTCTGTCCAGAGACGCTCTGGCACCCCTTTGGCAGCAGTCTCTTCCCCCCCCCCCGCCCCCTGGTTTGCTGCTGCAGAATTTGCATATGAATTTGCATATGGTTCCTGGGCTTATCAGAGGACAGTGGAGCAGATCTCAAGCCAGCACAACATTGCAGTGGGGAGATATACCCAGGGGAGGGGAAATGGAGGCAGCAATAATACATGTACGGAAACCGAGGGCAGGACCAGTCTGGTCATCCTCCCCAAGGGCTAGAAACTTGTCGGCTTTTTGCATCTCTGTGTGATAAATGTCGAGCTTCTCCAAATCCTGAACTCTTCACTCAGTATGAATATTTGCATGCTTGTGGTGCAGTCCCTCCTGCCTCCCCAGCTAGCAGCCAACACTAGAAATAACCTTGCTGGATTCAGTGCACAAACTATGAAGAGCCAAGTGTGTGTGTGTGTGTGTGTGCGCACGCATGCGTGTGTGCATGGGGGGCATTAATAAAACCCACAAAGCCTCAGCCCTGACATCCTCGTTTTAGCCACATTGTGCCCCCCTACACCCTTATCCTACATTCTGTTTCCATCCTAATGTTTCTGGGAAGCACACAAGCAGTGTATGAAGAGGAGAGCCTGCCCCTCTTGTGCACCAAAGGGTGCTGGGGACAAACATCTGGTACACTGCATCTGCATATGGGGGCTCCATTTGGCACTCTTAATAAACATCTGAATTGCAGAGGAAGGGGTAGGATGGATTATCTATCTATCTATCTATCTATCTATCTATCTATCTATCTATCTATCTATCTATCTATCTATCTATCTTATTCAATTTATACACCACCTTTCCAGTGTTCTCTCTAATTTTTTTTCATCTATTTGCGGAATGACTTTTGTTCTGGACAGCAATATCTGGGCAGTGTGTGCGCACCTGCATTCAGAGTGGGGCCTTCCTGATTTCATCCTGAGTAGGATCAAAAATGAACTGAACGAACATCAAAAAATGCGTGAGCACGCACACGCACCGGCCACTTCCAGTACGATGCTGACCGGGGCTGCAAGGAGGTATGCAGCGGCCCCGTGCCAGTGTTTTGGGGGACAGTGCCGGTGGGGAAAACCCAGTGGGGGAGGTAAGGGTATCCTTCCTGCTCCTTAAAGGAACCCCCTGCCTCTGAACCGGCTCGAACGCTGGACTTATGAACTTACGCTCTGAAAAGGAGTGCCGAACCGCTTGGTGCTCATCCCTACTCCCTCAATGAGGTATGAATGATACCAACTAGGCCAGCTCCAACAACCTCCCTGCAAGATGAAATCAGCCAAGTTGGGCAAGGATCCAAAGATCAGGTGGTAAGCCACACCGCTCCAAGCAGCTTGTCCACGGCCTCAGGAGTCACAAACTGAAACTGATCCGATCGAATATTGGATTGCAAGAGGGGTTGTTGGACACCTCCCTAATTGGCCCTGCAGAAATATTGGAGTCCAGATCAGCCCATACGCGAGATATTTATCTGCAAAGAACTCATGAATGCATCACAGTGAGAAAGTTTCCGGAAACAGATTTGAAACAGAAGGGGTTTGAGTTAAACCCCTAACAATCCGGAACCGCTCTGCTGGATAAGAATTTGCAAACGCAATGCGCGCAGAATAAAGTCGCTTCCTTGCTGCAGGTATTGCCACAGCAGAGGCCTTCAAATGTGCCCTATGCTGTGTCTTATCCCATTCAAGATGAGCATTTGCACTCCAGTCGCCTACCTTGCCGCTTCAGCTCCCATCGCTCTTCTGTATACCATGGAGCTGATTTTAAAGTGGGCCGGAAAGGACACTTACGAGCAATTGTGTCTACTGCCCTGGTAAGTTCCCTGTTCCAGGTATCCACCAGGGCATCGACAGCATTACTGGCAGAACCAACTCCAAAAGCCTCCAAGACCCTTTGGAATCCTACTGGATCCAACAGCCTTCTCGGGCAGGGCATTGTAATAGGACACACACACCCCGCCCCCCGCAGGGGTCAGACGTGACTGTGAGACCACCCTGAACCAAGAAGTGATCTGTCCATGACAATGTGGAGACTACAGGAGACCCCACCCATGGAACACGCTACCCTGCCCCGATCCGAGCAAAAGACCAAATCCAACGCGTGATTGGCAACATATGTTGCTCCTAGGAATAATTGGGATAGGCCCATGGTTGTCATGGCTGCTATGAACTCCTGAGCAGCACCAGACAAACCAGCCCCAAAGCAGACGTTGAATTGCCCAGCACCAAAACCCTGGGCAATGCCCACACCAACTCAGCAACCAGCTCCATCAGCTCAGTCAGGGAGTCTGGGAGGCAGTGAGGTGGACGGGACACCCACAGAATCCCCAGTCTATCCCGGGTCCCCAGCCGAAAGTACACACACTCAATAGAAGTCAGTTCTCTCCCAGGGATCCTGTTAAGGGAGGTGTTGTTCTGATGGACACACAGCGGCTCGCCCTCTTCCCCATATCTGCTCAGCAACAGAGTTCCCTGGGGGAAGAGATGGGGCCCACACAGGATCACTAGCCTCCCCCAACCAGGTCTCAGTTACACAAGCCAGGTCAGCTCCTTCATCTACGATCAAATCATGGATGATTTCAATCTTATTTGAACCGACCTGGCATTACAAAGGAGCATGATGAGGTTCAGTGGGGAGTTGGAACTGCGCCCCAAGGCCTGAGAGAGGACAGGGCAGCTGGAAGGGGAAACCTTTGCTGGACTCCCTTCCCTTGTGCCGGCCTGCCAAAGCCCAAGCCTCTACTGAAATAGCCGCCCCAACTTCATTGAACACGGCCCTGCTCCATCCTGAAGAAGAGAGCCCAGACACCTCCCAGTGAGCAGCCAGCCACGAGCCACAAGCCACAAAAACTGGAGGGCCTTGAACACAACTTCTCCTCAGACCTCAGGCCCGGCACCAAAGGCTGGCCCCAGTCCTTTTAAGCCAGACCCCCCAGACCCCACCTCTCCCGTGGACTCTGGAGCCTGGCTGATGAAACCGGCCCCGTCGCTGCAGCTGGTCAGGGCCAATGGGCAGAGGCTCAAGCTGGCTGAAGGCATTCCAGCAGCCGGTCCTCTCTGCTGGGCAAGGCCGAAGGGAGGCGGCGGCAGGGCACAGCCTGAGCTTAACAGCTCAGTGCACAAATCTCAGTAGTGCATTCACCTCCAGTGCCGGGAATGGCGTGAGCAGACTCCCCCTGCCCTGGTCCCTAAACCAGGGGTTTCTTACGGAGAATTACAAGCCTGCTGGAATGATCTGTGCTCTCCTCAACAGCAGGCCCCGTTCCCTGCCGCAGCGGAGAGCAGAGTTGGCTGCTTCCCTGCTCCAGTTTTGACACCCTCTGGGGAGAGACCACAAATCCTGGCTGAATTGCAATTCCCTGTCTGGGGAGAGACGCCTCCGACCGCCTTTCCACTCAGCGGATGCTGCCGCCTCCCTGTTTTGAGGCCGCCATTAGCCACTGGGAGAAGGGGGTCTTGTAGGCCTGGTGGCAAAGCATCGTCTCCTGTGGCCAGCCAGGCAATGCTAATGGAGGGCTGCGCAAGCCGCAGCTAGCAAGACGGGCCCTCTGTGTGTGGCAGCAAGGTGGGGACCCATCATTGCCCACATCCATCCTTCCCAGGCTTTTATTGGATGGAGGCTTTGGGACAAGATAATGGCCTGGAGGTTAAACTCTCCAGCTTCTGCCCTTGACTTCTGCAACGCAAACTGCTTCGTTTACAACTCTCACTCGGGCCTGGCAAGTGTGCCCCAGACACACAGCTACCCAGCAGGTTTTTTTTGCGCCTAGGCTTTGTTTGAGTCAGAGACCCCCAGGGCTTTACCCCCCACCCATTTGCACAGGCTCAGAGGCGGCAGAAGAGAAGAGACAGTTAATAACAGGAGACCTGTGGATCAAACCAAAGGCACCTCTCATCCAGCATCCTGCTCCCAACAGTGGTCCCAGCCAGGTCCTTGCAGGTAGCTTGCAAGCAGAGAGCATGTTTGCTCCCCAGCAACTGATAGGCAGAGGTAGACTACTTCTGAGTCTGGAGGTTATATTTAGCCATCCTAACCAGTAGCTTCATTGACTCCTAAAACCAGTTCAAGCCTGTATATAATTTCCCTGCCCTCCTGCCACACCCCTTCCCAGCTTTCGGTTCTGTTCCTAATACAAATATGACAAATATTTATATATCCCACTTATCAACAAAAGTTCCCAATGCAGTTAATAGAGGATTGCACACCCCTTCCTCCACTTGGCATGAATCAGAAAGCTAGGCTTAATTTTACAGAGCTTAGAAAATGGTGTGGGCATCAGGGAGGGGGTACGTCAGCAGTGATGTGACAGCGGCGAGCCAATAGGGGCCTATGGCACTCTCTCCACTATTGCAATAAGTCTAATTGGTGGTGGAAATCTTTTCCCAGCAAACAACCCCCTGCATTCTGAGTGCTGGGAAAGTGTGATTTCCCCGCAACAGATGGCAAGAAGACACCTGGATTTTGTGTAGCAAATATGCATGTTATCATCCCATGCAGCGCGCACACACCCCTAGTCATCTGGGAAGGTTCCTCTGTCCCCACCCCTGGGGTGGCAGTCCATCTGGAGAGGTCAAGGCTAAACCGTATTCCAGAACTGTGCTATGCAGCAGGATTAGTCTGGAAACAATGATATCAGCAGCTGACAGCGGGTGCTTCTGCCAGGAATCTGGGGGCCTGAATCAGGAGCCTCATGGCCTGCGGGTGGGGACAGGCGAGAGCATTACCTGCACAGCAGGGGCGTGCCAGAGCCTTGGCAGGCAGCAAGAACCCTCTGGATCGGCCAGGCTGGGTGGGCATGCCAGGAGCTGGGCTTTGTACTCTTGTCTGATTAGCAAAGAAGTTGGGTCCGGCCTGACACAGGACTGCAGTTAACCCTGGATTCTGTGGGATTCCTCCAGACTTCGGGAGCTACACTCTCCCCTCCCCTCCCTACGCAGGAGCCAGAAGAATTCTACTTCCCATTGTGGTTTTTTAAAAGTCAAGATTGGTTGTGACATCCCAACCAACCTTGGTCTCCTCTAACCAACATGCTTGGTCTGAAGCAGGTCACACAGCTTGGTTTGTTTTTCAGAGATGTCACGTGGAACCGAGCTTGAGCCGCGGCTCCATGGAGCATCCAAGTACCTTCTGCCCGTTATCAGGCCGTCATCGTCATGGGAGGCAGGGACAGAAACGTTCTGCCCCCCATCTCCACCTAGTGCGATTAGCAAGGGCAGGGGTGCTGAGCGCCTGTGTGGAGTTAAGCCCGAAGGGGTTTGTCACCCCCAAGGATCGCGGCAGTGGCAAATCGTCCCTCGCTCTAGTCACACACTGGGTATGCTCAGGCTCACTTTGGAAACGAATGCCTGTACGGCCATTCACACAAACACACGTACCTGTGCACAGACACCTGTACGCGTGGCCAGCGTAATGTCTATAACAGGGCTGGGTGTGCTTATTTCCTTTGCCAAGGCCTGCCCTAGACCCCATCTGCTTGGCCTCCCTGTACACACCCCGCTGACTGAGAACAACAACACTTGGGGCATCTGGTGAAGTGGACGCCCGTCCACGAATGGACGGGTTGGTCTTTAAGGGGCTCCAAGATGCTCTGCTCTTTTTGCTGCCGCTGACCAACAGGGCTGCCCCTCTGGGTGGAGGCCGTTTCTTCAGCAGGACCAAGGGCTGTTTGCCCCTAACCTCCAGCCCTGACCACAGGGAGTGGGTTTGTGGTTTTCCGCGGGAGTCTTTCCTTCAGGAAGATAGTGGGCAGGTGGGAGAGGCTGGGAGGGGAGGCAGGTCGAGTACGAAGGAGCTAGAATCAGCAGGCCAAAACCTGCTTTGCTCCTGCTTCTATTCTGCCGAGTCCGGAGTCAGCAATTCTTTTTACAGCTGTTAAGCAGGAAAAATCCACTCCTCTGGGTCAGGATGAAGGGAAAGGGGTGGGGGGCGCGGGAGGAGGGACTATTTAATGGCCCCGTTAACACAGCAGCAGGTGCGTGAGTTGGAGAGAGCCATTAGGAATGAGTCGTTGGGCCGGATCCGGGAGCGGAAGCTTTTAAGATTTATGGGGTGAAGAGGGGGGACCGATTTACTGAGCGATAACGTAGCCCCAGGAGTGGGCCACGCGACTGAGCCGGCTGTCCCTCTGGGTTGCCCATGTGGTGAGGAGGAGGAGGAGGAGGTCTTCCTCTCATTGGCTGCCAGTCAGAAATTTGGGAGTAGCAGAAGCCTGGCAAAGCTGTCTGTATTCAGTCAGCGTTCAAAATGGGGCAGAGGAAAATGCCCAATGCCCCATGTGCCTCAGAAGAGCATAAAAAGACCCCCCCCCCCCGCCAGATCAGACCAAGCTACCTGTGCACCCAGTTCCCGACAGGGGACAGTCAAATACCAGTGGGAAGCTCAGAAGTAAGGGCGCATAGGCAAAACCCCTCTCCTGTGGTCTGCCTCCAAGCCCCTCATATTGAGAGACAGACTGCCCCTGGACATTGAGGCTCTATGGAGCTGTCAAGGCTAATGGCTGTTGACAGGAACAGGGGAGGGAGGTCAGCTCTGCTCATTCCACAGGGGCCCCCCCACACACACCAATACTATTCAGCCGCCCCCTGCCCCTGCCCTCTCACGTGGCTTCACGCTCCCGAGTGCCACAGCCCTTCCCGGCAGGCTGCTGTCCTTGGCCACGCATCGGGCAGTGGGGCTTCGCGTCCTGCCACTCCAAACATCCCAGAGCCCGAAGGCCTGGCTCTGCACGTTCACGGCTCGCCACGACAATTTATGCAAAGTGTACACATTATGCAAATGATATTAGGATTATTTGATCTCACAAATCTTATCGTCTGATTTATTAGACACAAATTGCGTTCCGTGTCGGCAGACGGATAACGGTGTATCCAAGGCCGTTCCTTCCGCACTGGCTGAGGGGTGCTTTTGGAATCACAGGCAGGGAAACAGCCCGGGCGTTTCCCAGAAGCTTTCTGCTTCGGGGATAGGTGCTGGCTCGTGTTTTAAAGCCCACCTTTTCTGTGAAGCCCCAACTGAGTGCCCTTTCCCTACCATCACGTATTGTTTCGGTTTCTCTATCGTATAATTGTCCCAACCTCAGTTTCCCTCCATGGCCACCCTGGTCTCCTTTGTGTTGCTATCTCGACTGTAAGCCTGTCAGGGCGGGGACCTGTCTTCTCATGCTTTGCCAAGTACCATGTATGTGGATAGCACTGTATGGTCTCCCTCTGGGGTGAGGCTGCAGAGCTGGCGTGGGCTGGGGAGGCAGGCAAGGTCAGGCCTGCAGGTGACGGCCAGGGGCTAAGGAGCTGGGCTGCCAGGAACAGGGTCCTGACCGAGAGGAGGGCCACAAACTGGAGGCACAGAATAGCCTGGGGAGCTCTTGAACCAGCTCCTGGGCTGGCTGGGCAGAGGCTGAGCCTACATGGAGGCCAGCAAGCTCCCACCCTTCCTCTGGCCACTCGGGGCTCAGTTGGTACCACCTGGCTCCAGTCCTGTCTCGTCCTCCTGAAGAGACCCCACCCCCCCATGAGGAGGCCTTCCCAAACCGAGGCATCCCAACTGCTATTTAAAAACCAAAACCTGAGCAGGGAAGGGCCAGTGACATGCTTAATGTAACGTGTAGCTAGCGGCCTTCCTCACATCTTGTTGCAGTGAGTTCCATAAGTTAACGACACACCACATCCAAAACTCTGTTTCCTTTTTTGCCTGCCTTGGAGTGCCTCACTGCCAATAAACTTCAAGGGGGTGATCCCTGAATTCTAGTCTTACAAGAGGTGTGTGTGTGTGTGGGGGCCTTCAGCAGCTCTCCCTTGAGTCTGACCCCTGAAAATGGAGCCTGGCCCCCAGATCTGCACTTCCTGCGCTGCTGCTAGCATCCAGACAGGCCCAACGGGACAGCTTGGCCTGTTCATCCTGTGCCAGCGACTGGTATCAACCAAAGGGCACCGTCGCAGTGCTCACAGACGTGCTCGGATGGCTTGACCTTGTGGATTTCCTCACCGGGACCATCAAGCGGCTCCGTTCCTCCTCGCATCACTGGGCGAGCACCCCTGGCAGCAGCCGGGAGTTGGCTCGGGGCTGGGGAATCAAACTCCCAACCTGCTTATTATGCCAATGTCACACCGCAACAGAGGTGGGACGGGAGCCGCGCAGAGGCATTGACGCCACCCCGCCCGGCTGTTACATCAGCCGCCAACTCCCAGACGGCGGCGGCCAGGAGGGAGGGAGAAGTAAACATGTCCGTGCCGTCACCTGCGGGCACACACAACTAACAGCCTCTCCCCCACAAGGCTCTTTGTCCACGGAACTCAGCCACAAGGCCAAAGGCCACAGTCTACTATCCATGGGAGCCATGTGGAACCTCCTTGTTTAGGAGCAGGCTATCTCAGAATGCCAGCTAGTGGGAACCAGCAGCTGGGGAGGACTGTCATCTTCACGACCTTCTTGTGTGCTTCCCAGAAACATTTGTCTGGAACACGATGGAAACAGAATCCCAACTAGATGGACCCTTTTTTGCCTGCTCTGAGGAGGTTGTTTTCCTGTTCTCATCCCTCGTCGCCCCAGCAGTTTGCTAAATTCCTCTGTCTGCTAGCAAGAAAACAAATGCCACATCTTTTAACGGTGTGGCTGCTGGGTAGCAAAGGGCCTTTGTTCAAATGGCGTCTTTCTCCACACAGTCAGCTTGTGGAACTCGCTTCCATAAGATGTGGAGTCGGCCATGGGCTTGCAAAGGGCCTAGGACTGTGGCTAATAGCCATGAAGGTTCTATGGAACCTTCAGGTTCAGGGGCAGTCTATCTCTGAATCCCCACGTCTGGCAAGGCAGACTTCAGGGGAAAGCCGTTGCTTTCGCACTGTGCTCATGGGCCTCTCAGGGGCATCTGGTTAGCCGCCATGGGAAACCGGGTGCTGGGCCTTGGCTCTGATCCAGCAGGGCTCTTCTGGTGGCCCAGTGCACCCATTCACCCTTGAATAAAGGCATTCCTTTGAAGTGTGAGGCAGCAAATCCGCACCCAGAGCCCCTGCACAAGCCCCGCCTGTCGGGGGGTCGGCTGGCCCGCTTCATTCGGAGAGGCCTTTCTCCTTCCGAGCTGGCTGTGCTGCTCGCGCTGCCTTCCTGGTACCACCCTGACCGCTTGCCGGGCCCCTTCGCCCACGGGGGGCAGAGGGAGCCGTGTCCGTCTCCCAGAGCCCAGGAAGGTGATTAGAGATGACAATGTCAGGAGCTTGTGCTCTGCCCGGAGCCACGGGACGGACGCAGCGGGGAGAGCGGGGAGCTGCAGGGCAGGCATCCAGCCCCGGCACGTACGCGGCGCCTCACCTCTCCGTGGCCTTGCTGTCCAGCTGTCCCCCCAAAGCAGCCTGCCACGAGACGGGGGCAGCTCCAGGAGTTGGCGGGGGGTGGGTGGCTGGGTGCCGCAGCCTCCCTGCTGCGAAAGAGGCAGGGTGTGCCCACTCTCTCACGCCGCCTCTGCCCTGCTCTGCTGCTCTGTGCCCAAGCGGAAAGGGCGGCAGAGCTTTGGGGCCAACCTCCGGAGCTGCCCCGGCTGCAAGAGCTCTTCAGCCAAGGATGCCACCGCCCTGCCGAAAGACGTGTCTGGCCTGTGCTTGCACGGAGCGCGGCTTCCTCAATTGGCGCTGGGTGATGCCCGGCATAGAGCCGGCCTCACGCTTTCGGCGGTGGATTAATCAGCGAGACCACAAGTTGATTAATTGGTGGGGATGCAAGTTCAAGCCTGCCTGAGGGCGTTTGCATTACAGAGCAGAATTTTAAAGATGAGCTTGCCTCGAAATGCAAGAGCCCTGCTGGGTCACACGAAATCAAACAAAGGGGCCATTTTGCCCAGCTTCCTGGTCCCAACAGCGGCCAAGCAGGGCATGAAGGCAATATTTCCCCTCGCCACCAGCACCTGGCACTCAGTGGTAGACTGCCTCTGAACCGGGAGGCTCCATTAGGCTGTAATGGCTAGTAGCTATCGACAGACCGCTCCCCGTGTTTCTCTAGCCCCACTTCCAGCCTTCTAAGGCAGTAGCCGGCACCACACCCATTGGCAATGAATTCCGCAGGCAAGGGATGCACAGTGTGAAGAAGCCCTCTCTCCTGCCTGTCCTAAAACTAACACCCACCCGTTGTGTTGAATGCTGGGGGAGAACATTCTCTTTCGGAAATGCTCTCTTTCCCCTTCAGTCTCTAGGAGGGTTAGCGTTGGTTGGTTGGTTGCATTTTAGGTGATCTTGCACTTCCTCTAATCTATCCGGGAAAGGCGCCTATACTGAGAGCCCGGCGATCTGCAGACGTATTTACATTGAACCAATTAATCAATGAGTTGGCTAAAAGGCAGGTGATGCACCAACTCTATCGTTTTCAGCCGGCGTCAGCCCTCCCACGGAATGTGGGTCATCTTTAATGTTAGCATTAAAGCAGCGGCAGTGTCCACAAGTCCGTCTGTATGTAACTCTGTCCATCTAGGGCCAGGGGCACACCCCATCCCCAGGGGCGACATGCCCTCCACTCACTGCTACCAGGGCAGGGGGTTCAGCCAGGCCACGCTGTATCTTCCCCGCCTGCCCGGCCACCCACTGGCCAGCTTCCGCCTCTTTGCTGCTGGGCTGGACAAGGAGGGATTTGACAGAAACACTCTCTGGCTCCCCCCCCATACACCCCCCCAATGTGCCATTTGAGTCCCTCCTGGGCAGCCAACTAGCTGCTGAGGCCCCCTGTCTTGCCCCCAGCCCCAGCCAGCTGCAGGTCCCCAGAGAGGCGCCCCCTTGGGAGTCTCCAAGGGATGTTTTGTTTGGGCCCCCAAGCCCTCCTGAGCCGCTCTTTGTGAGACCTCCCTTTGGCCATTGCTCAAGGCCCTGCAAAACATGGAGAAGGGCTGGAGTGCTGACCAGCCCTTCGTCCTTGGGGTTTCTCTACCCCACCACAGTGGAAATGGTGGCCGCACACAGAGATGTGGCCCTTCCTCAGATTTCCTGGGCCTCGCTAGACCGCAGCCCTGCCTGGAGAAGTCCCTAGCACACATTCCCAGGGTGGGAAAGAACAGGAGAAAGCGGGAGGCTTGCTGGCCTCGATCGAGGGAGCTGCCCTTGCCTGGCTTCTGCCCGCCACACCAACCCTGCCGGCATGCCCAGCCTTTGCAAACCGCAGTGAGGAGAGGGTGTCTTTTCCCAAGTTGCGTCGCCACCAAAGAGACAAAAGGCGTGTAGTGCCCAGTCCAGAACAGGGCTGCAGGAGAAATGGAACAGGAGGCTGTTGATGTCCCTTCCCAAGCTGTGTGAACAAGAGACCTGTGAAGTCTGGAAGCTTCACCTTGCTCTACCAATGTGGCAAGCCCAACAAAGGTTTTGGATCAAGATGAAGGTGGGGTTGAAACAGCATGGCTTCATTTGCCGCCCGCATCAAACACAGGCAATCTCAATCTCTGCTTTTGGATTTCAGGCTCTAGCTTGGGAAATATTGATGGCCTCTTGCAGGCAGTACAGTTAATAGTTTTGGCCTAAAAACCTTTGGCTAAAAACCTCCCAGGGTTTAATTAGTAAAAAAGAAAGGTGCCAGGGTTCAAGGTGGCATCCTTTGACCAGAAAATCCCATCTCTCCACATCCTAGTTGTGTGTGGGTCTCGCTGCAGTTACTTAGGAGTAAGGCAAAGGTACTTTGCACATGCACAGAGATATGCTGATCTTGGGGCTGCGGGCTTTCATCAGTCTTTTTGCAAGTCAACAAAAGCTTTCGTCATTTAATCCATGGGGAGGGGTGGTTTTAACTGGGGAGGCTGCAAGCTAAGGCCGCCCTTGTCTGTTTGTTGAGCCTCTTTTGGTTCTGGTGTGTAATTTGGAGTCGGGAGTGAAAGGGAAATAGGACAGGCGCTGGCTAGCCACCTGTACAGGAGCGGTTGCCTTTTGTTTTTATTAGGCCTGTTGAGTTTGCTCTTCCGCCTCCTCCAGAATCTCAAAAAGGCACTTCTGTTGAGACCTCCCTAAGCAGGACCAGTTGCAAGGGGAGGCTGGTCAGCGGAAAACCGCTTTAACTGGCCGGCCTGTGCTGCAGAAGAGAGCCTTGCGAGTCTGGGGCTGTGGGTGAGCCCCCTTCGGCTCAGGCCCCTCCCTCCCTCGGCTCCTGCAACGCTTCTTCAGCCCTTCTCCCGATGACACTCCGGAGTCGCTTGGAGTCCCTTGAAAGCACCACCGATGATGACAGATGATGAAATGCCCCAGAGCTGGCGAAGGCACCCCCCACCCCACCCCACCCCAGGGGCCTGACTCGCCCTTATGTTTGGCTTACTGCCGGCTGTGTTGACTTCTGAATAGTTGGATGCCTGCTTTGAGGCACAGAGGTTCGAATGTGGACTCTGTGTGGGGGGTGTAAACTGCAGCCTACCTCTGTTAACGTGGGCAGAGATGCCCGCAACTCTCCCTTGCTAAATGCCTCAAAACAATCACACACACACACACACACACCCATGTTTTCCACCAGCCCCCTTGACAATGTGCGAGTTCCACCCCATGCCCAGGTCTTTGACAAGCCCAGGAACACTCTGAGCAAGCCCTGTTTGAGGCCTGGCTTTCCTGCGGAAGAACCACAGGCTTGTATTCATAAGGCACCTCTCTGCACCCTTTGAGTACTGCTGGGGCACCCCTTCTGAAATGATCGGGGACAGTGCAAGGATGCAAGCCAGGAGCAGCCCTCCGTCCTTTCAGAGAGGCTGGGCTTCCCCGGTGGGGGCCCTGCTCAGTTTCTTCTTTGCCTGCTATAATTGAGCAGATGGGTTCAAAGAAACTGGGGGGCCCAGCTCCATCCCGCCCTATTTTCTTCATTATGTCCCTCACTCTGAAGGCCCGCCCGCCGGGTAGGGGGCGAACACAGGCCTCCTCTCCCCTAGCTATGCCCCAGTGCCTGTTCCATCCCTGGGCAGAATCAAAGGCCGTATGCTGAGGAACAGGCACTGCAGGAGGGAAAACAGCTCCTTATGTCCCCCCTAAGCTTGCACAGTTAATTCCAGCATGCACACACACCCGTGGGTATCCCCCAGATCACCGTTTTCACTTCTCCCCCTAATTTCCTCTTAGCAAAACTGATTGCATTCCCATGATCCATACATTTAAAGATTGTGCTTCTACAAATATAAAGGCAAACTTTATGAAAACAAAGGGAGAGAAATAAACCAAATAGGTGGGGGGACATATAAGCCATGCATTTAAATTTAAAGTGCACTGGGCAGTCCTCTCATTGACGAGAAACGCACACCACACACACAGACAGGACGCGCGTCCTTAAAACCAAACCAAGAACAGACAGAAAATCCTCGCAAGGGTGGTGGGTGTTAAAATATCTGCCCCCTTTTTTCAACTGTTAAGAGAAAGCCTGCACAGACCTGGCTTGATTTAAAATATGGCAAGAAATGTTATCTCCCAACAGCTGGAAGTTTGAAATCTGATCCTCAGGCAAACTGGCTTCATGGAATTTATAGATTAGATGCATTCAACAGAATGTAATCAGTGATGTCTTTTGTTTTGATTATGAAAACGACACGGGTTTTCCCACTGTCCAGCTAGTCCAGGAAAGGGGCTGACGTTGGCAATTTGGTTCTATTATAATCGGTTTGCTTAAAATCGATGCTTTGCCCTCATGGAAAAGGAGGAGGGGGGGGAGAGGGAATAGAGAAGGTTGACCAGATGAGATTAAAAGCTTTGCTAATATCGTAATCCCCCTTCTCCATCACCTGCCATCTAAGCTCCTTGAAAACATCCATTAATTAAAGCTTTCCAACTTTCACATGCCCTGTATTGTCATTAAAAACAAATCTGAAAACCCCGGGGAAGTTGCAAATGGGAGGAAAATGGGGCATGGGTCAATCCCCCCCCCATCTAGTAGAATCCAGAAATAAGTCTCCACTTCTGTGTAAACTGGAGATGATCCGCTAACTTGGAGCTGGAGAAGTGTAAATTTTCCAATCAAATTCCAGCTGCCATCTTCTTTGGGAAGTGTTGGCATTTGGACCGTGCAATATTTGCAGGGAACCGGCAATATTAGGCAGACACCAAGAATTGCTGGCGGAGGTTTGGTTAACCTCAGATTCTGCAGCTGAGGAGCAGACCCCCAAATGCCACCGGGGTCCATTTGCTAAGAGGCCATTTGGGTTTCAGTGCGGTGTTTGGGAAACTACGAGGGACTCAGGAGGTGGCTCTTGGCCAGGATGTTTCCCACCCTGCCGAGGCAACTGGGTTCCTTCAGCAGCTGAATGGTGGGGTGGGGAAGAGCCGTGTTGTCTCTGTAAAAGAGAGAAACGGCAGCTAGAATTGGCCAAACGGTCCCCCTGCGACACTCTCCAGAGCTGCTCAGCCAGCCCCTGTGCCGACTCTGCCGCTCCTGGCGAGAAACTGAATATTTTGCAATCCTTTCGGAAGGGTGGCGAACCGCTAGGGCCAAAATGTCTGTTCGTGCCTCCGCCATCTGGGTGCTAGCTGGGGACAAGCAGCTGAGGACAGACCCGGGGACGACGCGTGTTCAGAAGGCAAAACAGAAGCAAGATGCTCTCTCTCTCTCTCTCTCCCCGCTGGACGAAGGAGTCACACAGACACTCACAGGGTCCTGGAAAAGCATCCGCATGCCACGCTTGCAGTCAGGGACGAGTGGCTCCGATTCCACTGCCGAGCCCGGTTTCTCCTCTCCCCACACAGTGACACCACCACCGCGAGAAGCCGGGATCACAAACATTTGCAGACAACACACACGTACACACGTCTGGGCATCATTTTGTTCCATGAGCCTAAGGCGGGGGGGGGGGCAACGGGCGAAAGAGGAGCCTCTCCCTCTTGCTGAGAAGAGTTGGCTGCTTTCTGGGTCCCCTGCCTGCCAGCCAAACAAACCCACCAGCGAGGTTGTTTTCAACAAAGTCGTCGACCCCGGGGAGGCAGAGCAGGCAGCTGGCTCCAGGGCTGGCCACTGCCATTCCGATGGCCGCTCGGCTCGCCTCTGCTCGGCTGCCGGCTGCGCTCTGGGTTCGGTTTTGCCTCCGCCAGCAGCCGGAGCACCGTCAGAGGCAGAGCCCCAAGCCGGCAGCCGCCCGCCGCTTCCTCCAGCCAGCCCTTGCTGCGTGGGTGACCTGGTCTGCTCGCCACGGCGCCCCGCAGCCTCACAAATGCCTCTTTCTTGGGGGGGAAGAGAGACTGACATTGCCTTACCTGGTCGCAGGAGGAGGAGGAGGAGGGTTGTGCGGTGCAGCTGGGGTGGGCAGCCGAGCCCGCTCCCCTTGGCAAAGTTTATCGCGCCAGCCAGCCGCTTATTCCAGTCGCGAGAGCGAAATCGCCCATGGAGAAAGGGAGAGGAGATGACAGCAGGGTGGGGGGGTGGAAAGGGGGGCAGAGCACGGCGTGGGGGGGGATGTGCTGGAGAGAGGGAGAGGGAGAGTAGTCCGGGGGTATTGTTTCTGCGAGGAGCAGAAGGCGAGGCGATGTCGAGGTGTGTGTGCCGCGCCGGGTTGTGCGCGCCACACTCCGGAAAGGGAGGATGCTGTGACACACACGCGCCAGAGGAGATGGAGAGCGCTGTCGGGCCGCCGCTGCTGGGAATGTGGTCCAGGCTGGGGAAGGGGGCCGCTCTGCCTCCAGCAGCAGCCCCACCAGTGGGCTTTGCTTGGCACCCTCAGGCCAGGAATGCCCCCTGCTCAAGCAAGCACAGGGGGCTGGAGTTGGGGCTGCGGCTGCTGAGAAGGCAGGGGAGCGGGTTTGGGACGGGGCGGACTCTCCCCCCACCCCCGCTTGCGCCTCCCGGGCTCCTTCTCGGGTCTCTCGGGGGCGGCTGGTGTGAGAAGGAAACTCCTTGCTCTGAGCTGGAAGAGGGGTCAGTCCCCAGATGGGGTCAAGCTCCTGGCTGGCGGGGATAAACCAGGGTCAGCTGCTGTCGGTTAAGCCTCGCTCCATTAAGCAAATTGAGCCAGGCCTTCCCTGGGTGCCAGTGATCCGTGGCTGTGTCCGCGCTGCAGATGGACGCCTATCTGCGACTCAGATCCTCCAAGAGGATGCTGGCGCCTGTCTCTGAGAACAGATCCCCTGCTGGACACTCATGCTCTTCTTCGGCCCCACAACAAGGCCTCTCTCTGCCTGTCAGACCTTGGAGAGCGGCGGCTGTCCGTCACCCAGAGCTTGGGGCTTCTCCAGCTGATGGCAGAGGATGATGGGAGCTGTAGTCCAATTCTGAGCTTGGGAGAGAGGGGGATATACTGCGTACACTCTCTCTCCTGTTGATACCAGGCACCCATTTGTACACTGACCTGATTCCCCCCCAACACCCTGCCTCAACTGTTACCTTTCTAAACAGAAATAAACCCCCCCAACTGTTCCCTTGACCCATAGCAAAGCCCTTGGACTCCTGCCCGGAACCCTGGAGAGCCGCTGCCAGTCAGTGCTGAGCTAGAGGGACCAAGGGTCTGACTCAGTCGCAGGCAGCTTCCTGTGTTCCTATGATTGGGAAGGAGGGTTTGCTTGACCCAAGAAGTGTAAGCCAGGCACTGATGCAGAATTCGCCGAGCCCTTGGTCCTGTCCAGCAGTGGCAAAGAGGAGCATGTCCAGGTATCACTGAGCGGCTGGGAGGCCTCCCGCTGAAATCTCACGGTGAGGAGGGCAGGGGGCAAGCAGCTGTCCTTTCCACTGCAACCCTCTCCTCACCCGGATGTGCATCAGGAGGATAACACCAGCCTACCTCCAAGGGCTGTTGTCAGAGTTGCTGAGCTGATGCATTCTGCTTTTCACAGAATGCTAATAATGGACCACTGAATGCTAATAATTGATATTATAGTAGGCTTGCCTTGCTTGCTTGGTTCCCCCACACCCCTGGGGTTCAGGTGGCAGGTGCTGAACTAGAACCTGAGCCCCATAGTTAAGCTCTGGCCAGGCCAGGCCGTTGGGGAGTTCACCTGGAAATTGACAACCAGATATTCTTTCAAGTCACTGCCCTCTCATGGGGGCATTTGGGGTCTCTGGCTCCTGGGTGCTCCCTCTGTGCCATCTGGCTTTGTTCTGCTTTCCCCTGCTGTTATTTTTGTGATGCCTCTGTTTTAAGTGAATGGCTTTCTCTTGTTCTTAAGCCGCCTTGGGGGAATCCTAACGCATGGAAAGGCAGGGTATAAATGTTCTAAATAAATCACGAGTGCTCAGCCCCTTTGACGTTGAAGAAAGGAATTCCTTCAGCTACGCCTTGCTTAATGAATCTGGGAAGAACGGGCGGCAAAAAACGTTATATGTCTCCATCCCTCGCTGTGCTCCGCAGCACTAATGAAGCATTCTGATTAGGCTCTGATATCCCCTGCCAAATTTTGCATGTCGACAAACTGCTCTTTTGGCCTGAGAAAAGTGCTTGTCTTCCCATACTGCTTGTCTGAAGCATTGGGGCTGATCTCCAGTCCACAACCTCACTAGGTGGCCTTGAGCCACCGGCTCCCTCCCAGCCTCAACTGCAATGTGGAGAGAATAAAACTTCCTTCCCATACAAGGTTCTTGGAAGGATTACAGCAACACCCCTATGAAGTGCTTTGAATACTCCAAAGTGCTCTAAAACGGCTCCCTTGCTCTTCTGGGTCTGATCCAGCAGGGCTGTTCTTATCTGTGTACCTACAGATCACATTTTAATGCTGCGTGCTATATTCTTGTCGCTTTAGAGTGTTGATAAGGCATGTTGGAGTGCAGGAGAGAAACTGATGCTTGCTGTGTCGGTTTTATACTCGCATAGATTCCAAGCACAATTTGTTTAATTTTTATTTATTTTTAAAACAGAGATCATTCCTGCTTTTCTTTCAAAATATTCAGGGTGGCTTACATCATGAAAAATGTAAAATCCATATACGACAGAGAGCCATATAAGATGCAATACAACAGGGCTTGAGAAATCCCAAGCACTGAGGAGCCACAGGCTTAGAAATTTAACCGTGGTGCCTAGACTTGGATATTCAGAGGTAGAGTTATTGAATAAAATCTGTATTTCTCCCAGGCAGCCCATTTTCTGTTCCATGTTACTTGCAAAGGGGATACAGAGAATGTCCGCCATGAAATCCAATAATTCTGTCAAGCGTCCATCGCCTGGCACCTAAAATGTTGGGCTGGCTCATAGATCCAGGAAAATTTCTCAAGGCCTTCAACAGAAGTAGGAGGGAAAGTAAAAACAAAAACAAGCTCATGGAAATGCCGTCAGAAGAGAGGACGTTTTGTTAGCTGCCTCCTTTTACTAAATTAAACCAGGACTTCTCCAAACCTTAGCCAATTTTGACAAAGCAGGGGAGCTGAACCTTGAAAATTTCAGGTTTGTCAGTATGCTTGGAAGTCATTTCCAGACACTCACTTTAAAAAGTAGCTCAGTAACCGGTTCTGAACCAATATGGAACTGGTTTTTCACACCGCGCATAATGAACCTATGGAATTATCTGCCATGGGATGTGGTGATGGCCACTAGCTTGGCTGGCTTTAAAAGGGGCTTAGACAAATTCATGGAGGACAGGTCAATCCATGGCTACTAGTATTGACGGCTAGAGGTCGCCTCTAGGTTCAGAGGCAGGATCCTCCAAATAACAGCTGCAGGGGAACAATGGCAAGAGAGAAGGCCTGCCCCCCCACCCCCGCCTTGCCTGTGGGCTTCCCAGAGGCTTCTGGTGGGGGCCACTGTGGGAAACAGGATGCTGGACTGGATGGGCTGCCTTGGGCCTGATCCAGCAGCAAGGCTGTTCTTATGGTTCTTATGCTTTAGACCCATTTAACGTAGCATCATATCAGACCCTTTTTTGTTGGCAGTAAAGCTCTCTAGAACAAATACAGTGACCCCTGATTTTTTTAAAAACGGTTTTTAAAAAACTATTTAAAGTTTTTACAAACACACTACAAGATTTTTTTTTAAAGCATAAAAATAAACTACGAATCATACAACAGAAAGCTGATTTTTAACCACTTCTTGTGTTTAGGGGCTTGGTTTCCAGACAACCCAGAGATTTTAGGGTTGGGTTCTGTTTCGGGACACTGGAAAACTCTTTCGGAACCAGTTATTAGGCTGAGATTTAGTTCAACTGCCCCCTCCCCCAAGGGGGAGCATTTTTTAGCACTGCCAATAACTGTCCCCAAAACAGTTTCCAGTTAAAATCCTCTCTGTGGAAAAAGGCGTCCTTGGAGGGGCCCATCACCTTCCTTGTTCTCACACCACGTTCCTCCTGGCCACAGGTTTAAGCAACCTTTCATGTCTGCTGTCTCAGAGGCTTTCACTGCTGCACCACTGTAAGCTGGACATTTTAATTGGCAGGCCTGGAGGTTGCCAGGTATGGAGCTTCCCAGCAGTCTTCCATCCCAGGTGCTTCTGGCACTGGGCACTGCTGCCCTCTGCTGGTCATAGTTCCCGGTGCCCAGCTGAGGACCATCAGAGCACTTCTAGACCAGAGCGTTTTCCAGATTACACGCTGCACCCGTTTCGCAATGTGTCCGCTAAGTGCTCCTCCATATTGCCCGTGTTTCGACATTGTGGTCGCTGCGCTGCCAGCAAGGTGCTGTCCATTTTTCTGATGCCTGATTTCAGGTTTTATTGCTGCGTTGTAGCCCTATAACGTTGTATATGCGTTGCAGGAAAGTAGCTGAATTTTTCCATTGTAGGAGGCTTGCCCCGTCGTTTATGCGTTGCGGTGTGGTGTGTATGGTTCAAATTGCAGTGCAACCATTTGTTGGTTTTTACAGCCCCTTTCCGTCCTGTTCATTAAATAATTTTCCCGTCCCATTCATGAAATGATTTTTAAAAAAATCACTTGGGTTCTTGCACAAAGCTGCAACCTGATTTTCATCTGCTTTTTGCTTTTGATCGCATTTGCTTTTTGTTTTTCATCAGACTTTTTTTTTTTAATACAGTTGTGTTTCCCTGTTTTTAGTACACTGTGGATTGGCTGGCTCGTTTGGTAGATCGGGGATCTGTTGATATGTAAAGCCACACATTTTTAAATATATATATATATTATCATGGGAGGTCTCTGTTCATCTTTTCTGCCAGTGGGAACCAAATCTTAGGGCATGCCGGAAACATAGTTAGGAGGATGGGAAACGGCCTTAGACAGGGTCAGACCATGGCCCTGTTATCACGCCCCACCTGTCCCTGCTGCTCTTGCTTGCGCTAAGCAGAAAAGAGGGAGCTGCGCTTACCCTAACCCCTGCTGGCGGCTTTGCACAAAGGCACCGAGGGGCGGGGGAGTTCCTCGCACCAGAGGTTTCCCGTCCCCTCTGCAACCCCGTTGCCCCCAAATGGAGGAGGAGGAGGGGGCAGTGAATGCGATTCAGGTGGAATATGGACACCCCCACCCAGAAAACCCGCTGCAGTGGTGGGCAATCTGAATGGCCCAAACTCTGTCACGCTGCATTGAAAAACGCACCGAGAAACGCTGTACTCATGGTTTCAAGCCACTGCCTCATACCGTCGCACTTTGCAACACTTTTACCAGTGCAAAGCTTGTAATCCGGGAAGTGCCCTGGTGAGGATGCTGAGCCCGGAATCAAGCCTCACTCCAGAACTCAGCTCTGGGTGGCCCATGGGGCCCAGTGAATGGTTCAGCGCCCTGAATCTCGTCAGCCACCTCCTTCTCGAATGGCGGCGTGGGTGGGCTCTGCAGAAGCAACAATCACTTCTTATCTCTGTCTCCTCCCTAAAAGGTGCAGTGCCCGGACAAAAGAGATGCTCTAGCCCCCAGTACAGTTTCCCTTTGAGTTTAATCTTTATCAAAGGCACAAAAAGAGAGAAAAGGGGAGAGGGAAAGAAAGGGGCTTTGGCAGGGTGGAGGTTGCCCCCTGAGCCCTCCGCAGCAAATGCTGTCGCGTTCTCTTCCCTCTGCTATGAATTTTAGGATATCTCCTAATTCCAAACTGCCTGTTTTTGGTAGTGAGTAGATGCTGGATGAAAGCCTGCTTTTAATTTGCACATCTCACTGTGGCAAGGTAGTCCAATTAGCTCCTTGTAAGGTTCTGTTGCAATCCAGTAGGTTGGAACAGAACCTTACATGTTTTGTTCACTTTTCTTTTCTTTCTTTTTAAAGGAAGCAACACAAATTTGTGCATTTCCAAGGTGTATACAGGCAGGAGGGTCTCTGAGCAAGTTGCATCCTCCTTGTGCATCCCAGACAGGGTGGAGTGGAGGCTGTAGGGGGCAGGTGAGCTGCGGTTTGAGCAAACGTCTGCTGAAATTGATCAGGCACGATAGAGCGGTGACAGGGAAAGCCTTGCAAGGCGGTTGCTCAGCAACAGAAACGCTTGATGCCAAGGAAGCAGAGGATGGGAGAGGGAGGGAGATGGATGGTTGTTGCTAATACAACCGCCAGAGCATAAACTGTGCGGTTTTGGGTGGGGGGAGAGAGAAGAGGCGCTGCTATACATATCAATAATGCCCAGAGTGGCAGAGCTGGCTGGGGAATCTATGGTTTTTCTCGGCCAGCTGACCCATAGCCTCTTGCCCTCTGGTTGCCAAACCTCTGTTCTGGCCTTCCTTATGAATAGGACTATTGATCATGAGGAGGGGAGTACTAAACAACAGCAAGACCCAGGGCGCCCCTTCTCTTTGGCAGGGAGGGGGTGGCCGGCCTCAGGCGGCACGTTTCAGGATTTGGCAGAGAGAGCCAGCCAAATGTCACTGCTTCCACGTGTTTCCGTAGCGGGAGTGGGGGCTAACCACCTTGTGCAGGGAGGGAGGCAATGGGAATGGCCTGTCTCGGGGCCCCCAGTGCTTCTAGGGGTGTCTCTTGGGCATGCTCAAAGGGGGCTGGCGGCTAGAGAGCAGGAGCAGAGCTGGCCCTTTGGTGCCAGTTGGGGCGACGATGGCCCTTGCACCAGGGAGGAGCTGCAGCCGAGTGGGATCTGGGATTAAGCATCTTCTGCAAGGTTGCAAGAGATCCCAGGGCCTGCCTCCTAGGTTGCACGGCCACTGGTCACTGGTCATGATGGCTCAGTGGAACCTCCAGCTTCAGAGGCAGTCGATCTCTGGATACCAGTTGCTGAGAAGCAAGAGTAGGAGTGGGCTGTCAGCATCTGCCGGACTTTAGCAGGAGGTGTTTTAGTTCCAGGAACAGGATAGAATATTGTGAACTCCTTCTCCTCCCGTCCCTCCAAGAAGCCCAGGGTGGCATACATGGGGGATCTATACGGTCTGGAGGATTAGGATCCTCTGAGTCTTTGTCCGTGTTCCCCTGTGGCATTAGCACTGTTTGTAAGCTGCCTTGTGAGGTAGGATAGGAGACTTTTCAGTCCATCAAAGCAATCAATCCTCGCTTAGTGTCGGCAGCCTGGATCTCGGCGGACCAAAGACCCGACTCCGACGAAAGCAGCTTCGGCTGTTCCTAGGAGCCCCAGTCCAGTTCAGGCTCAGGGCCCTGTCAGATCCTGGCATCCAATTCGGCGCCGCCACCCGGTCATCTGCCTTGAGCTCTGGCAGCAGCCCAGGACCAGTGGAAGGGACCCCTCCCCTCTCGAGAATGTGCACAGAAGAGGCAAAAACCCTCCTCCGGGATGGGCTTGGAGAGGGCCCTGATGCCCAAATGGGCAGGAGGCATGGCGCCTTCCCAACCTGCGATTCAGCGCCAGGCTGGGTTGGCATGGCTCCGTTTCCTGCCCGCTGCCAGCTCATCTGCAGCGGCTTTAATGAACGGCGAGAGCATAGGAAGTGGGCCCTGGCAGTCAGGAGGAGCGCTTGGGAAGAAGGGGCTGGAGCTGCCCCAAAGGCCCCACAGAGATGGGGGTGCATGGCTCTGTGTGTCTGCCTGCAGCCCTCTGCTGGGGTGGCTGGCTTATCCCCCCACGCCGGGCGCCTCTCCCTTTGAAGGTTGGGAGTAGCGGGCTCTGCCTTAATTAGCTCCTCATATTAACCTGGCAAATAAAGCAGCCCCCCCCCGCCCCGTGCTTTCAGGCGGCGGAATTAATTATTCCCCAAGTGCAGGACTGTCAGAGGGAGAGAGAAGGGAGAGGGCGGAGGGGGGTCGGTTGCGGAGGGGAAAGAAGAAAACCCGAGCGGATGAGACGCCCTCTGGGTTGCCTTGTGGAGTCGCCGGGAGAGAAGGGCCGGTCAGTCACGCAGGCGGCAGGGCTTGGTGGAGTTTATTATCCGGCAATCGATCGCTGACCAATTATTGTGCCCTTTCAAAGGGAACTCTTCCCCAGGCAGGCCGTACAAGCGGGGAAAGGGAAACAAGGATTTCGCCCCCCCCCCGCCCCCCGTGCTTGCATGAAAGGGCGGCAGCGAGAGGGTCGGGCGTGCCGGTCAGGGAGAGCCGGGCCCGAATCCTTCCACAGCTGCAGAGCTCCCTGGGCAAGCCTGGGTCTGCCCCCTCCCTTCCTCTTGGGCGAAACCACTTCACAGGGTTGTTGTGAGGATGGCAGGCAGGGTGGGGGAGCCCGTCTGCTGCTCTGAGCCGCCTGGGCTAGAACAGCAGCCGTTGCCCTAGGACGACTTCGGTCAGGAAAGGCTGGTAGACGCTGGTTGGACAAAGGGGCGAAGAAGTAAATCCCTGGGCTCTTTCTACCTGGGCTCAGCCATCCACCTGCCTGCCTGCCTGCCTGCCTCTCTCTCGCTCTCTCCCTCCGCTCCTGGCTTCTGCCTCCCTCCCTGGCCATCTCTTCCGATCTGTTCAATCTCGCTCGCTCTCTGCAGCCTGCCTTCCCAGGGGTCTCACACATGGCTCTGCTGCTGTTCTGCCTGTCCAATCCCATTTAGTCTCCACGTATTTCTGTGGCACACCTTTCAGTTTGTCCCAGGTGGTTTTCTTGATCGGGGCAGACACCGAACAGGCCGGCTCGCATCTCGGTGCGAACCCACAGGCCCTCGCTGTTGCGCATGCATCCACCCACCCACCCACTTAATGTCCCTGCTCATAAATGCACACCCAACCCAACCGTACAGCCCCCTAACAGGTTCTGTGTGCGCACTCGCCCTCTCCTACCTGCCAGAATGCAATTTCTGCAGTTCTTAGAGTGCCTGAATGCCTCAAACAAGTCCAAAGATATGGGATCCCAAAGAGCTAGGGTAACACAGCTTGTGGAACTCATTGCCACAAGAAGCTGCAGTGGCCACTGGCTGCGATGGCTTTTTAAAAAAAGTATCAGGCAAATTCAGGGAGGAGAATAGTTTGAGTGAGTGCTATGAACTCTGAAAGTTAAGTGGAAGCTTCATGTCTTGGGGAAGTATACCTCTCATTATCAGATGCTAGGAACAAAGAAGAGGGAATGGTCATAACCTTCCTACCTGCTAAGCAGAGTCCCCCTGGATCAGACCAAAGTACCTCTAGTCCAGCCCCTGCTCCCAACCATGTCCAACCACCACATGGGTATGAATCTCCAGGTGACGCTCAGGGCTTCTAACTCTGACGGAAGCTGTTCCTGGAGATCCCCACCCCGCAAGAGTTTGCACCAGATCAAGCCCTTCCAATCTCCAGAGTTGGTTTCAGTCTTTGTAGGGTTGCTTTCAGGTTGCCAACCTTCCAGGACTGGACTGGGGTCTTCAGGAATCTGCGTCAGTCTCTTGACAGGGAGCCTGGCAGTTTTCATGGCTTGATATTCGAAAAGGGCTGGCTGTGTGTGTGTGTGTGTGTGTGTGTGTGTGTGTGTGTGTAATCTCTCCAGGCATCGCTTCCATCAGAGCAGACAGCCCTTGCTTGCCTGGGCGGTAATGTCTGTATCTTATGCTAAGTCAGGGAAGAGACGACCCTTGGAGTAGAAGCCCTCCTGCTTTCTAACGGGATCCTCTTCCCAACCCAATGCGGCCAGAAGTGAACCCAAAGATGTTCCTTTTGGAAGCCGCTCTCCAGCTCACACTGAAATGCGACAGGTTTTCCGCGCCGTCGTCGTTCACCTGGCCGTCGTCGGACTGGGGAAAGACTGACAACCTCAATTAGCTTCACGACTCGATCAGAGCCCGCTCAGGGAACTGGCGGATTAAGCGTTTGCCGGGGTGATTGACAGGAGCCGGTGGAAGCAGAGGCGTCCGTGGAGAGACGGGCTGTCGGAATGTCTGACGTTGGGGTCAGACGCTGACCCGGGGAGAGGCAGTGCGGCTGGGAGAGGGAGAAAGATGGCGTGGCGTCCTCTTGTGTGGCGCTGACAGCTCCGCTCAGATTCTGACAACTCCATTTTGCGAGGCCCAAACAGGAATCCCTCCCCACTGCAATTTCCCTGGGGTGGGGGGATCAACATGGAATCAGTCGGCCCCCTGCTTGCTGGAGTGGACGTGGCTACGTGAAAGGTGGATGCACAGAACGCTATCCAGGGCTGGGCCCCGGTTCCAGAGGTGCCTCAACAAGCTGCCCTCCACCCCCACCCCCCACCCCCCCAACCTCCCAGGTGGGCCCTGAGAACCGCTCCAGCGCCATCACACGAAGGCTGTGGGCCCAAAGGTGGTCTTGGGGGCCTGCTCCTTCAGCAATGCTGGAGGCAGGTGACAGGGTGGATTTTGATTTTTAAAGTTGGGTTGAAAGAGGCCTTGCTGCCCAGGGGGCCTGCACTTCTCCCACTGCCCCCCATACAATAGGTGCAGTGGGGATTTGTGGCATTAAAAAACAAAGAAAGAAAGAATGGGAAAATGGTTTACCCCAGGGTGAGAAAATACACCAAGGTGTGCACGACTTTGGATGCCAAGAGCACCCTGGGACACAAACAGCATTCTGAGGCCGCTGCGCCTTGCAGGGCAAGATGGGTGGGTAGGTGGGTGGGGGTTGGCAAGTCACACACACACACCCAATTATCTCCCCCTCCCCTAATTGCTCTGGGCATTATCGGTGTTGGCTTTACTCTGCGACAGCCTGACCGGTCCTGATTTGAAATCCAAGCAAATGTTGGGTGTTTTGGTTGCAGAGGAAGCCCCATAAGCCCAAGAGGAACCCTCTGTGCGGGAAGAAGCCCCTCTTTGGCCTTCTCCTCGCTGGACATTCCCTCTCCCCACATCAGATGCTGCCTGCCTCTGTGTGTGCGCAGTCTGTGCAGACTGACATGAAGCCCTCCCCCGGGCCCCCTCCCCACTGTGCCCCCCACGTCCCAGCAATGTGCGCTGCTCCTGGCCGGGCTCCTCCCAGGGCATATGGGACCGACTCCACAGTGGGTGTTTCCGAGGTGACAGCAGTAGTACAGGATGCTCCGTTGCCAAGGCAACTCCTCGGTAACAGGTGCTAAACCTTCAGCAAACTGCTAGGGCATGAATGAAGTCTGGGATTGCATTTCTTCCCAGCGCTCAGGGAGAGCAGGGAGGAGGTGCTGCCGTCTTCAAGCTGTTGGGCGGCTGGCGCTTGGCGGGTCCTCCGCCCTCACCCCACCACAGCGCAAGGAAGTGTACCCTCCAGCTAGGTGTATGGAGAGGAGTCCCTTCCAGGCCAGAGAATAGGGAGGCATCCGACCCAGGGCTTAAATCAAGCTGCAAGAGGATGCAAGACCCACTGCCACCAGATCGGGATCCCCAAGTCACAGGGATAGAGTCACAGAGAAGGGAAGGGCGGTCTAGCGGCCGCTTTCGTTATCTGCCAAGGGGTACAGGTCCCGCTCTTCTGTACGAAACACGCAAGGCAGCCGTGCACACACTGAACCTCCATGTTCTGCCTCAGTATACTTTAGAGTTCCAGATGTCAGGAACAACCGACACAGGAGGGCCGTAGCTTTCGTGCCCCACTTGTGGGGCTTTGCCAGAAAAATGGAACTGGCCTCCAGGATAGTCCAAAATACTAGGCTAGAGGAACGTCTGCTTTGATCCCCCAGGCTCCTAAATCTGCCTCCCAGACACCCCGGTCTGAGGTCCCTTTGTCCTCTCCACCAAGACACAGACTGGGCTTTTTGAGTTCGCATCTCCTCTAGAATGGGGGGCGGGGGGCGGGCTGGGATCCTGTATCCGCCAGACCCCAAAGTCCCTGCGAGCTCTCGGGGAGCACTCTACACACAATTCGGGTTTTTCATTGGACGTTAGTGTAGCCCAATTTATATCTGGGGTTTTAAAAAAAATCCACTTTTGGTGTCGGGTTTTGGGGGCAACTAACTTCAAACTCGGGTAAAGCCTGCTGTGCTCTAGCCTCTGTGGCAAGGCCCCCCTCCATCTCCCTTTGCCCTTCCCACCGCTCCTGAGTGCCCCGAATAGGTTGTGCAGATCTGGGCAAAGTGGCTCAGTGGGTTTGGGCTTGTCTTCCCTGGATGCAGAATTTGGGTGTCAGTTAACAATGTGTTGGGCACAAGAGTGCATACGGCGTGCTAGCTGGGAAAGGGATTGAATTGGAACGTTTCCCAAGGCAATGGAAAAGGGGCAAGCAAAGAGCTGTAGCTCCGTGGCGTCTGAGCCTCTGCTCGGTCCTTGGCAGCATCTCCAGGTGGGGCTCGAGAGAGCCGCTGCCGGCCTGTGCAGACAACACTGAGCGAGATGGACCAAGGGTTGTTGGACTCAGTAGACGGCAGCTTCTGATGACTGTATGAGGAGGAGCAAGAGGCACAAAGCCGGAGCAGAAGACAGCAGGGTGGAGAGGAGCCCCCTCCTCAAATGATAACCCACCCACCCCACCCCCGCCCCCAGGCATGACCTGCCTGGGGGCTGGCAAGCTGCAGGGCTCTGTGTGGATTTTGTGAATGAACTCAAAAGGGCTTCCAACCATCAGCGATTTAACAACATCATCTTTCTCTCTCTTCTCTTTGTAGCGAACAGTTCCCTGCTGGGCGGAGGCGGTGGTAAGTCTCTTAATTGATACCTTTTTTCTTCACGGCTTCAGAATTAATATCTCCTCTGGTTTGGAAAGGAATGGGAGGCAGAGGATGACAGAAAGCAGCCGCTGATTGGTGCACAGAGTGGTTGCTGAGAAAGTGGGCTGGGCGGAGGTCTGCTGGTTTGGGCCCAAGGTGGGTTTGGCCCAGGGTTCAGTCTCCCAACGGTGGCCCTAACCAATACAAGCAAGCAAGGTGTGCCTTGGCCTTCACCTTCCATTTGTCCCCGTCCTTTGGTCCCTAAGGTATACTGAGGCTCCATTCTGTCATTATGGCACATAGCTGTTGAGAGAGCATGAATGTGTCTCCTTAAAAAGAAGAGAGTCCATCATGGGGAAGTGAAGTTCCGTGCCCCTTTTCAAATTCTGTTCTTTCCCTTGGTCTCTTGCCCTTTTGTTCTGTGGAAGAACTCCAGGTTGCAATCGCTTTCCCAGGTGGTCGCCGATCACAGCAGCACTGATCCGACCCAGACCTGCTTAGCTCTTGCATGGTGGCTCTTCAGACCAGGTCCTGGCTCACATCCTGTGTCCAGGATGTGCCGTGCAAGGAAGCACTTCCTTCAGCGGGGCCACACCTGGACTTGCCGCCTCTCTGCTTTCCCACACTGTACGGTGGGGCTGATGGTCTCCACCTAAGAAGAGCTCTGCTGGGCCAGACCCAGCCTCCACCCCGTGTGCCCAGTAGCCAGCCTGCCCCACTCACTAGTCTCTCCTCTGCAGCTCAGGCACCCCCGGGGCATCCAACGCTCCCCTTCAGGGGCAGTAGGCAGACACCTCCGTTAAAATCCAAGGCCACCACCTTCACTGTGCTGGTGGCTCGAATATCCCTTGCTTCCTGGTTGTACTTCGTGGCTTATCTGTGTCTTCATTTGCTTTTTAAAATGGCGGCTGTCGGCACACTCTGAGCTCTGAAGCCGGAGCCAGGAGGAGCTGCCGCTGTCCCCAGGGATCCAGGGCTCATGTCAGCGTCCAGAGTCCCTGTCTTCTTGCGCGGGGAGCAGGTGGACGCTCGGCTTCTGACATGGCGCTGGCGAGGCGGGGAGCAGTGGCTGAAAAGGGGTCGCGCTTGGGTGGTGACAGCTGGCGACGTTCCAGGCACCGGGCAGTTGCTCCTTGCTGCAGGTTGCGGCTGGCATCCTGCACGGACACGGAGGATGGGGACAGTTCCGTGCCCTGGCAGCTGCCTTGTCCAGACGCCCCAGCTGGTCTCTCTCCGCCCTGTTGAGGAGCCCACGCAGTTCCTGCCCTGGTTCCCCAGCCCTTCCCCTGGGGAGCAAAATGCAGCCTCCTCTGGGCTCAGAGGGTCCTTCCCACGGCCAGTGCAGGATCACTGCTGGGATGGGCAGAGGGCCGCTGTGGGCACCTGCTGATCCTGCCAGGGGGGTTCTGCTTTTATTTCGTGGTAAATGTGTTTATTTTTCTAAGTGCATTTTAGATTAAATATTTCACTGCGCAGAGAAAGAAAAAGGCCTTCGCATACACCCAAGAGACCTTGACAGCCATGAACACACACACAGACACACTTCCAAGAATATCTCTCCAAACTGAAATGGGTTCAATTCAGACACCACAAATGGAGCCTGAGTTTTCTCAGACATACAGATTGTCTCCCATCACATCGTCTGATAGCTTCACTTAACTGAGCCATTGCAGCCACAATCCGGGCCCTAAGAAAAACGCTCTCCCCATGTTGGCAGAGCAGGGCTGTGCCAACATTTTGCAAGGAACATCTTTGCCCCACTTCAGAGATTCCACACCAAACCAACCATGGTCTGAAGGGGAAGCTCTTCAGAGAGGCTGATACCCTGCTCGGTACAGAATGCGCCGTAACATGCTATGGATAACTGACTGAGCTCCCGAGCTCCAAAACACCCATGACTTTGTCACACGCTTTCCGCCTGCCAAGCTTTTCTTATACCTTTCCAAACCGTGTTCCCACAAGGCAGCTTATCAAATTGAAAATGCACTTTTTAAAAATCCACACGGAGATCACAATTAGAAAAATAACAGAATGGTGGATCGAACCAAATGCAGAAGACAGGTGTTAACAGGCAAAGAACACTCCGTCAATTATTCAATGCCCTGGGAGATTTTTTTAAAAACCCCAAAACAAAGGCTTGCTTTAAAACTGGGAGTGTGTGTGTGTGTGGGGGGGGGAATTCCATGTCAGCTGAGAGGGTCCCCGCCAGTGAACATCAGTGGTAGGCCAGAGTGTCTACAGATAGAAGCATTCACCCCACCCCTCCTGGATGCTCGTCCTTTTGCAGGAGTTCCTGTTCTGCTGTGCCTTCTGTTTGGAAGCTCAGCAGAGTGACTCATCCAGAGATGCAACAGGCAGGCATCCTCCCCTGAGAGGGAGGCATCAGAACCTCTTCTGTGGGTGGGTGCTTTGGACTCCCAGCACCCTTCCATCGTTGGGTTAATGCAGTTATTGTCATGATGTGGCCCGCGAGGGGTTCTCTTCTTGCGCCAGCAGACGGTTGGGGCAATGGCAGGTTTAAAGCAGCTGCCTCCGCCTCCGGGGAGTCCAAACTTGGTGGAGAAGGAACGGCCCCCAATGGCCAAGCCTGCTCTAGGCTTCAGCGCAGCATCCCTCAGAGGCAGGGTCCCCTCGGCAGCTCCTGCATCCGTACCTCTGGCACGGCGAGTATGTACAGGCCTCCTCCTACGCCAAGATTTGGCAAAATCAAAGTGCCGGGTGGCAGGAATAGGGAAACCCAGCCAGCCAGCCAGCCAGCCGGCGGGGGAGGGAGCGGGAATTGCAGGGAAATGGAGGAGTCAAGCAAACAAACAAGCCCCCTCCTGAGTCCCCCCCTCCCAGCGGCATCACTGCCAACATTAATGGGTCCCTTATTTATGCCTGACCCAAAGTGATCCCATTTTATTTCCCCCCTTTAAAGTCCTGGACCTGTCGCCAGTCTTCGTGCCTTGATAAACAAGAACCCACTGGGATTTATCCTCCCGTCCATTAACCTGTGATCTTGCGGCTCGCAAATAGCGCTGAAGCTGCAGCCTCCATCAAGGCGACCCCCGCCCCTTCCTCAGCGTCCCGGTGTTGCAGGTGCCAGTAGCAAAGTGGGGCAAAGAGGGGGGGAGGCACGGAGGGTCAAAGCGCCCTCTTCCACACTGGGAAAGGTGTGATCGGAAATTAGAGGTTGCTTTGAGTCTGTTTTTCTCCTAAGAATCTAGTCCTTGCAGTCTGAGAGAAAGGCGAGGATTCAAAGGATTTAGTCCTCATGGTCCGAGAGAAATATGCAGGGAATCAGTCAAAGAACCAGGACTTGGACCAGGCGGTTGACCTAGTGAGCTAAACTTCACCTCCCAAGAGGAAAGGGAGAAAAAGAGAAGAGAGCTCCAGAATGGCAGCTCTTAGCAAACACTGCAAAGGCCTTTGCCAAAATCTTCCCCATGCACACACAAATGACAGGCTAGTCGTTTTCCAGGGACAGGTACTAGCCAATAGGGACCGTGCCTGGCAAATATTGGCCATCCCCTGTAAAGCACTACAGGACTTAGGACCAAGCTACTGAATGGCCTGCCGTGCAAATTATTCTTATAATGAATATGTATATCCCGCCCCTTCAGTGCGCTGCTGCACGGGGCAGCTTACAACATTAATAAAATAGATACGATATAGAATAAAAAGTTACAGTTAACAAGAAGTTAAAAGTCTAGGCTAAAACCACAATTAAAACAACAAGTTTTAAAATTTGAAAATACACGTCATGAATCTGTCCGCCCTACTCAGAGATGATCAAGAAAGGCCCTCTAGTGTATTCTATCATTTTCTGAAGTTCAGTTGGCAGTAAGTGCACAACAAGGCGTTTTCTGCAGTGGCACCCACCCTGTGGAACCTCTTGCCACATGAAGTCAGATCAGTTCCTTCATTTTCCATGCTCTGCTGGCATCTAGAATTGTGTCTGTTTCAGCAGGCATTTCTAACGCTGGTGTATTTTCTCTGCTTTCCCTCTTTGGGGGCCATTCTTCATGCTGCTGAATTGGTTGGTTTGATTTTATTGTCGTAGGATTCTTTTTATTATTATTATATTAATTGTTTGAACCACTTTGAGCACCTCTGATTTTGGAGGGGGAAAGCGGGGCACACATTTTAATGGAAACAAGGAACCAGGGGGCAGCCGCAGCATATACCCTGGGAAAGTCTCCTGGGTCTGCTCCATGAAATTGAATGCAGCTTGCATGCAGAGTGCCTGCTTTCTCACTGAGCCGTGGGTCATCTTCAGCTATACATCCCATGCCAGAGGAGGAAGAAGGCAGAGGGCATTGTTCCTGCAATTAGAGAATTTTTGCTGAAAGCCTTCGGTCCTTTTATTTTTGCCTTGAATAGCCAAAGAAACTCAGCTCACCAGAGGGGGCGGGGAAATGTATTTTTTAAAAACCCCTCCTAATCAGCAAAATAGCTCAGCACTAAAAAAGGAAGAAAGGGAGAACAAAATCAATTTCTACATCTCCAGAAGGATATGCGTAGATCTCCCCCTAAATGGGAAGTGACAGCACTCACTTAAAGCCCGGCTAAGATTGATGCTGCAGAGAGTCGCCCTCTTGACAACTGGGGATGCTTTTTGCTGCTGCCACTGCCGGAGGGGGCTAAAAATAGCTCTTGTGAAAGGCAGAGGCTGCTGCGGCTGCTGGGACACATCTGTGCAGGCAAGTGTGCACCCAGATGTTCGCCTCACACCTGGAAACAAAAGGAGCCTGGATAATCTTGCTACTGCTGCTGTTTTTCCAAAGGAAAAGCTTGCAGAATTGGAGGGCAGAGGTGCACCTAGGTCATTTTGGAGCCTGGACCTAAAGGCCTTTGGAGGCCCCCACCCACCCACTGCAAGTTAAGCATCATTTTCTAACACGTAGGTTCTTGAGGGCACAAACCACACCACCCAGGACAGACTAAAGAGGATTTGGGGGGCCCCACGGGGTATGGAGGCCCCAAAGTCCAGGGGTAAGAGCGCCTCTGTTGGAGGGAGAGGTCAGGAAAGCTCAAGGGTGAACAATTTCCAAGCAAAGCTGGACGGCCGTGGCAGTTAAAGATGCGTTCCCAACAGCAAAACAGTCGCCACCATCTCAACTGGGGGTCAAACCAAAGGGGCAAGACCCACGGAGAGTGCGTCTTCTTGTGACTGTGCACAGTGTGAGGAGGCCACCTTTCCCCTCATCGTTTTGTACAATGAATCGCTAAAGGGGTTCATTCAGTGGGCACTTGGTTGCTGGAAGAGGCGAGCTCAAACACGAGCTTCTGATGGCGTCTTGATCCCACTGGCCTCCAAGCACTCTATTCATTATTATTATTTTGATGCTTTTATTTATAGGTTCCCTGTGCCCAAAGAGCTCATAACCTCTAATATCCCCCTTTATTCCATTCCATACAAAGGATAATGCATTTCTTTCTTGATAGTCCTGTCTGCGAGGGATTCACAGCAGGGCTGAACAGATTTGCCTTGCCTACCTGTTTTCCCTCCCAAAAGCAGGTCTAAAAATTTCAGACAGGTTCTATTCGTAGATTTAGGCCAATACTTGTGGGGTTTTTAAATTTTATTTTAAAAAGACAGACCAGTGGTTCCTGGTGCCGCCCTTAGCACAAATGGCCTGCCACATGTTCCTCCATCTTTGCCTCCCCTGCTCACTAGGTTCCCATGAGGTTCAGGGAGGAAGATGTTTAAAGATCACCCTCGCCTGTGTCCTGTGGACATGATCCTCCCTCGGCTACCCTGACTGGGAACATCATGGCAGGAGGCTTAAAGGGAGCACACTTCAGGGAGTCATTTGCTTAAAGAAGGGGCTCGTCCTGGGCAGATTAGAGATGCACTTATTTATTTGGGGGATGATGGGGGAGATTTCTCTGGCCTGCCACTCTACCTACAACCCAAATGCTCAACACCTGAACAGACACCTTTTTGAAAAAAATGAATTTGCCCTTGTGTAAGGGACTAACATACCCCGCCCCCACCGAATCGGGGGGGGGGGGGAAATCCAGCCCTTCTCCACCCCACTCCATCCATCCACCTGGCTGCTTTGGCCAACTGCCTTGGAGTCTGGCTGGAAAACGCTCATGCTCACAACTCGCCCAGCCTGGTCCCTCTTCCCTCCTCCAGGGCCGCTCCCCAGATGTCCTTGTCCAGAAGTACAATTAAGCCCATTACCTTGGATTTTATTTTCCTGCCTTTAAAAGTTGTTTTGCAATCAAATTAAAAAGAGAGGAAGAAAGCGGGGAGGGGGTTGGGGTTGGCGGTGTGGAAACACTGCCCTTCCGCTAATGCACTCTCGTACCACTAAGTGCCATAAATCTCGTCGTGGCGTTAAAAAGCTGGACCTCGGAACTCAGCTATTTCACAAAAATCCCCCATAAATCTCTGTCAAGCCGAGCTAATGAAGAAAACAACAAAGTGTCAATAGCAGAGGCTTCCAGGGGGCCCCTCCTCACCGCTCCCCCCCCTTCGCGCCGGATGTCAAGGGAGGAAGGCGGCAGTGGCGGGGGGGGGCAGTTGCTCCAGCCCAATACTGGACACATGACGGTAGCATCTCAGGACTGCAAAGCCCAGAGAGCTGCCAGGATAGGGAGTAGCCTCCCCGCCCCTCCTCCTCCCCATCCCGCTCCGGTGCTGCAGATGTGGGCTGACGCACGGGGACGTTTGGGCACAGACCTCCGAGTACATGGCAGGCATGAGCCCAGACCCCCAGATCTCTAGCCAGGGGTTTTGTGGGGAGCACACCTGAAGGGGTGGGTGGGGGCGGTCATTGCAGCACCTGCATACGGACAGCCTGCTGGTGTGGCTTCCAGGTGGATTCATTATATTCAGAATGAACAAAGTGGCATTTCCCTGACAGCCGCCCTCGGAAGAAGGGCCTAGCCACACCTGCCAGTTGCCCCGGGACCTTTGAACCCATCAGCCAGAACCCTGGAAGGCAGGAGCAAGGGGGCTGGAGCTGAGTGGGGGGGACGGAGACCTGCCTGCCCCCCACCCTTTTCTTCCAGCTAGAGCTTCAGGGAGGGAGGGGCCCTGGGAATAGCCCAGAGGGGGCCGGGCTTCAGCCTTGAAGGTGACGGTCCCAGCAAGCCGCCCAGACCTGTAGACCTCGGAGGGTCTCCAGAGAGCCTGGTGCACAGGAGGCAGGTCAGGCAATGGCTGCTCAAACCATGACAGCTAGCCTGGCCCTCCAGCTTATGGGCCAGCCATCCGCCATTGTCCAAGTTCTCAGGGTCCGAGGAGGAGGCTTTGGATTCTTAGCTGTTGTCAGATGCCTGGCTGGGGGATCCGTGTGTGTGTGTGATGGAAAGGGGAGGCATGAGCCTTCCAGATAAAGAGAGGGGGCCCCGACGGTGTGCGGGAGGCAGCAGACCTGCCCTCTGTCTCGGCCAGTAGACTGGTCTTGGGAAAGGAATCCCACTGCACCGGGGTGTGTGCATGTGTGCCGTGGTTCAGACCACACACACACACACACACACACACACCCTGTGCTGGGGCCTTTGCGAGCAGGACAATGCCTTGCTCTCCCCGCTTGCTGTGCCTTGCTCTCCCGAGAGGGGACATCCTGGGGCTGAGCCGTGTGGCTTTTGGGCCCCCCTCTGGCCGGCTGCCTGGGCCAGGCTTCTCTGCCTGCTGGAGTGTGTGTCTGTGTGCCTCTGCACTGCCAAGTTCATTCTCCCCGTCTTCCAGCCCCCATTGAAATGGAAGGGGACCGCAGGCATGCTTCTGCCTGGCTGCCTGTGCCTGTGCCTGTGCCTGTGCGTGTGCGCGTGTGTGTGTATATTTTGTATTCTGCATTTCCTGTTTGTTTTCTCTGTCCTGGCAGCAGGAGTGAGGCATAAACAAGCCAGCAAATGCACAGCTCAGGTCTGAAGCTCCCCAGAGGGACTTGGCGTCTCCGCTGCCAGAAAGGGAGGCCTGCCCTTTTTTCTCCCACTTCACAAGGAGGCCGCTTTTTCAGCGGCGGCCCGCGGGGAGAATCGTCCCTTTCCTCCGCCATTTCTGCTCCAGTGCCTTCCTGGGGGTTTGAGGTGGGGGGGGGGGCAGAGAGAAGAGAGAGACTTCGTGTTTCTGGAGCCAAAATTGCTTCCCTCGGAAGATGTGCAAAGAGGGATGCGCAGAGCAGAGCAGCCCCCATGGCGGCAGAGAGAGCGGTGGCGGATGCACGCACACCAGGCAGGCAGCCCGCTGGCTGCCGATGGCACGGTCAGGGACAATGGCCAGGCAGGGCAGTCGCCCAGGAGGGGCTCACAGTGCTTCTCTTTCCCCCTCTCCTCTGTTTCTGTTGGGCTTAAACTACTTCCAGAGCAGGGGGTGAGGGAAGGGGAGGTGGGGCCCGGAAGCTGCCCTCTACTGAGTCAGCCCTTTGGTCCCTCCAGTTCACGGTTGCCTACTCAGGCAGGCAGCAGCTCTGCAGGGTTTGGGGCAGGTCTTCCCCCCCCCCCGCCTCATAGGATGCCCTGCCCTGCCCCAGAGACCAGCCTCCTCGCCTTGAGCACCACAACGCAAGGATGCCCAGAAGGCAGCATCTCAGTTCCATGAGGTTGGGGGCCTCTTCTTTCTGCAAGGCACTGCTCTCCATTCCCTTCCCCATCGCATGCCTCTCTGGAGTTGCCCTTTTGCATTCAGCGGCAGTGACTGTGCTCACTGGGTCCCCGGCGCTCTCTCACACCGGGTGGGTGTCCTGATCTTGCGCCTGCCCTTTGTAATGGCCTGTAGCGGCACCGCACTCCCTCCTCCCCAGCTGGCTTCCTGAGGGGCAGCTCAGGGACCCTCCCTCTCTTAGCATGAGGACACCTGTTGCTTCAAGCCCCACATCCAGGGGCGTAGCAAGGCTGGAGGGGGCCCAGAGACAAGATTTTAAAATGGGCCCCTCGCTGATATACACACACAAACACACTTCACAATAGATCGTGCACTCACCCTCACATCCCCATTATGAATATGGTGAATATCTAGTTCACATTGAATCTAGTTTTTTTACTCTCTGCTCCTGCCGATCTCCAAGAGACTCAACATAATGCATAGGGGGTGAAACATGGGTGGGTGGGGAGTCATGTGATGTGCCTCTGGGGGGCCCCTCGAGGCAGTGGGGCCCCAAGACAACTGCCTCCCCTTGCCTAACGGTAGTTACGCCCCTGCCCACATCCCACACCAGATGAGCACCCCCGCCAGCCCCGCTGCCAACCCCTTGCCCGCCAGCTACCTGCGTTCCTCGCTGCCTCCCACAAGCTGGTCTGGCTCGGCTCTGCTTACGGCCCACCACACACACACACACACACGGCTGCTGGCGCCAGGAGAGCACAGCCGTGCCAAGGTTGAACAGGACCCGTGCGGTGGCGGGCAGTGCCAAGAGCAGAGCCCTGAGCCTCCTTCCAGCCCAGCCGTAAAAGGCTTTTTACTGGCTCGATAAAAGCGGAAGCGCCGGCCCTTTTGTTTTTATTAGTCGGGCTGCGATTATAACCCCCACACCCGCCAACCATAAACATGACACCAGACCCTTTCCCTCACCATGCATTAAGAACCCAGGGGTAGGGGTCTTAAATCAGCCGCTAAATCCACACCCGCACCCCAACTTGCATCCCGCTCTTGTTTATTAGGCCTGACATGTTTACTCTGCGATAAGAAACGGCGCTTTCACTGGGAGATTTGTGTTCTATTTTTCAATTACCACTCGTCTTTCTCTGCCACTTTTGCACTAAAGGGATAATAAATGTATCAGAGCGTTTCAATTATTCATCTAAATCACGGCCGCACCACGGCCACTGCTGCCGCTGCGCACCGTTGACAGTTGCACCCCACAGCCTCTCTTGCCTTGCCTTCCCTCTCCTTCCCCTGCTCTCCACTTCAGCTGCGGCTTCCCCAGCTGTGCTAGACCCGCCGAGGCAGCCTGTGCAGAGGCCGCAACGTGGCCCACATGTTAAAATTTAATGGGAGGAGTGCAGTGGCTAAGCGGGCCAGCCGGCAGCAAGGGAAACCTCCTCTTGCAGGCTCGCTCCGGCCACCACAGGCTCGCTAGTGGCCCCCTTGGGCAGCCGGCCTCCAACCCTGGGATCCTCGTGGGGCCCATCTTGCCGTCATCTCGCCCGCCATCCTGTTCCCCTCTGTGGTCAGCCCGATCTCTGGGGGTGCACAAAAGGGGCAGCAGCGCGTGCCTCTTGGAGGAGCCGCCCAACATGTTCCGTTTCTGAAAGAGAGGGAAATGGTGCATTTCCACATTGATGCTCCCATTCTAGACATCAACGAAAGAGAGCCCTGGCAAAACTGGAGAGGAGAGCTGGTCTTGTGGTAGCAAGCATGACCTGTCCCCATAGCTAAGCAGGCCCTGGTTGCATCTGAATGGGAGACTTGATGTGTGAGCACTGCAAGATATTCCCTTCAGGGGATGAAGCCACTCTGGGAAGAGCATCTAGGTTTCAAGTTCCCTCCCTGGCAGCATCTCCAAGATAGGGCTGAGAGAGATTCCTGCCTGCAACCTTGGAGAAGCCGCTGCCAGTCTGGGTAGACAATACTGAGCTAGATAGACCAATGGTCTGACTCAGTATATGACAGCTTCCTATGTTCCTAACTGCTCTCCCATGGGTATTAAGGCTTTCCAGATAGATGGACTGGTGAGAATACAATGGTCAGTTGCAGTATTAGAAAACATGCCCCAAACCTTCATGTATCTAATTTAGTATTTATTTCTATATATGGGTTTGCGGCGGAGCCAGGGCAGAATGTGGCGGTACAAGGGCAGAGCCAGGGCCAAATCTGGATGCTCCTGGTCTTTCAGGCCCCCTGATTACCTGGCAAAGCTTTGGCGTAGTCCAACCAGTGAAACATGGGTTCTTTGGCACCCTACTGAAGCATACAGGTTGGGCTGCAACGCGGCATCATGTTGTTTAAAAGAAGAATTCATGTCATCGAGGCACCCTGATTTCCTAGGTTTATTGCCCTCTCCTGCCCCACGGAAACCGTGCTTCCTTCCTGCCCACCTACTGCCAGCAAAACCCAGCTGGAGTGTAGCTGGTCCCACTCAGGCCTCTGGACCTGATAGGACAAGATGTGGGAGTCAGGAGCCGGGAATGTGGGAGACTGTGTGATCATTATAACTCTTCATCTAAGTCCTGGCTCTCCCCCCTTTTTGGTCTTCTCATCCCTCCCCCCCCCCAGCCCCCATTAACAGCCCTGCAGCAGCCGAGGATTGCAGAGGTCCTTTCTCTCAATCAGCATTAACCTGCTTAAGGTCCTTATTGGTTTTCCAAAGGATTTAAGAAACTATTCAGTTTGAGATTAGCATGTTGGGGGTAGGAGGAGAGCAGCCATTGCAAATCTCCGAGAACTGCTTGGAGGGGGGGAGGTGAGATATTTGACTAAGAAAGGCACCCTGAGGGGGGCTAATCCCCTCCTCGCACTGGGAGCTGCACTGGGGTCGTGCCCCCCAAATAATGAATGATAACCCCCCTCCCCTTACCTGGAGTGCTGCTCTTTTGTTTAGCAAAGCTGGGTAAATTAGCCGTTCAGCTCAAGGAGGCCAGAGCAAGACTGGCCAGGCGATTCGCTTTTATTTTACTTAGCATCTATCTCTCTTTGTTTGGCTTGATTTATAACTAGCCGCCTGCCACTAGGAGTAACTTTATTACTGGACGTTGGGCTAAGACGTTATCAATTATTACGCAGACAGCGAAGAATATGCACCTCTGGTCTATTGATTCCCTGCATGACCACAGGTAGTAACCCACAGAAAGTGTTGTGACTGCAGCACAACTAGTAAAAGGAGGACCACTCCTGGTGAGGATGTAGTGGAGGAGTTGTTCATGAGCTTCTGAAGAGGGTGGCAAGGGGGGCATTTCCTTCTGGCTCTTGTCATCTTAGAACTTGGGGTCCCCTGAAGAAGCTAATTGGTGGTGCTGGGATCAGGACAACAAAAAGGAAGCGCTTCTTGGAATGAAACTTGTGGGACTCACTGACACAAGGTGTGGCAATAGCTGCTGGGCTGCCCTACTCTGAAGGCTTTAACAGGCAGGGCTTCTGTCCAAAAAGGAGCGGCGAATTCTCTCCAGAGGGTGCCTTGTGGCCTTTCTGATTTGCTGTAATGGTGCCACCCTTGCACCAAGCAAGCAAGCAAGCGCTTTCTCTCTGGCCCCTGCTGTGCCCTTTCGCGGCAGGCAGGGCCCTCCACCCTGTGAGCCCCACCCTCCGGCACTTGTCCTGGGGCTGCCTCCACCAACGCCCCCTAACAGAGGACAAGGGGAGGATTCATGGCTCCCTGCACAATAACCTTCCGTGCACTTTGGGAATGGCGCCTCCGCCGATTGGGGGGCATGAATGGGGGACATTCATGGCTGGGCTGCTTGTCTCTCTCCCAAGGCGCGCAGGGAGCCAAGCCCTCCTCCCTCCAGCGCCCCAGACAGAAAAAGGAGATTGTGCCAGAGTTTGAAGTGGCATGGGAACATGATGTGGGAGAGGTCCAGAGGGGGGCAGGCAGCACTGGACTGGGGGGCAGGCTTGGAGGCAGGCCTCTCGGAGTCTCTCCTTGAGGAGGGGTGTCTGCTGGCCAGTGGGGACAGAGTGGGCCCAGGACCCACAGATTCTCTCCCCAGAGTGGGATTTCTTTCGAGGCCTTCCCTTGGGTGCCGGTAGGACCCTTTGCTCCTGCTGGCCTGGCCCCAAATGGGTGCTTGGCCCTGGAGATGATTCTTAGGGTTGGAAGGAAGCAAAAGGCCTCCAAAGTGCCACCTGAAAGGGAATGTCCGGATTCCTCCCAAGGAGAAGCAAGATCTCGGCGCCTCTCTGGGTGCTTCCTTCCCAACCCCCAGTCATTTGGCAGGGGCCCAAAGGGCCATCACTAACTACTGCAGCAGCAGGGAATACATCCCGCAGCTCTGCCTAGCCGACCCCTCCAGAAGCAGTGACGAGGTGGCCCAGACCCCATCTTCTGGAAGAGGTGCCAGCTGGGCAGGAAGGTGTGGAAGGGAGAAGACCCTGGCAGCCCTCTGTTCACACCCAACCATCCATTCACGTACCGTTATGTGCAGATTCTGTTGGACGCACCCACAGCAGTCTGCTTCCTCCCTATGGACTGCTTTGTATTCGAGGGGCCTGTGTTTTTAAAGTGAGCTCTTCAAACGGGCCCAGGTACAAGCCTTCACACCACGCGTCCCTGTGTACAGGCAGCTGAATGCACCTGCTTGTTCAGCTTACTGTCTGCACAAGCTTCAGGAGGCAGAGGCAGAGGCAGAGACTCGCCTTGCGGTGAGCCCCGCACCCCACCGTGTGACTACTAGCCATACAGGGCACTCGGGGGAAACAGGCAATAAATACAGACTGAAATACTGGAATAAATACACGCAGTTATGGATTGATGACGAGATAAATAAACACCAGTGTCTTAACTTCCTCGCTCACTAAACAAAAGCCCTGCTGCCCAAAACATGCTCGGCTGCCTGGCTGGACCTCCCCTCCAAGAGGTCTCGCCCACAATGAACAGGGCAGTCTTCCTGCCCTTGAGAGGTGGGGCCCCTGCCCGCCCCTAGGAGGCCGTTCCGCAGGAGCGCTGTGGAGCTGCATAAAGGGCGCAATTGTATGCAGCGATGAATGCCGCGCTTCTTATGGAAGCGAAATGTTTTCAAATAGCAGTTGAAGAAGCCAATTGCTCTTAATCATGGACCTGGAGTTGCATCTGGAAGAACGGCGGTGTTGAGCTGTCTTCCGCTTTTGATCTCAGGGTGCTGCCGGGACAGTCTCAGCGGGGGCCCCCTGGTCCGTGGCTGTGGCACCCCCTTTGACCCATCTGCAGACCCTGAGAAATACCACCCCCAGGGTGCTTCAGATCAGGGAACGGTGTTGGCCACTTTCAACCAAGAGTCCAAACAATGGCTTCATTAGGATCTGCCAAGGCTCACAGCAGGAACCTAGGGAAAGTCCTCTTGGAGCCGAGCAAAAGTCCATCTGGTTCCCACCAGATGTCCCCAGAGATGGGTGTGAAAGCAGCAGCCTTCTGCTTTGTCTTCTGCGGTATATTGCCTCTGGGGTGGGAGGTTCCACATTAGCGGTTGTGGCTGCCAGCCATTGAGAGATGGCTCTTTTGCCTCCAGGAAGAAGTCTAATCCTTTTCATAAAAGCAGCCATCAGCACAACTTGGGGGAAAGAATGCCACATATTACTTAGCTGTTTTTTGACATAATACTTCCTTTTGTTCTGTTCTGAATATTGTGCTTTTGCATGGCACAAAATTCTTTGCAACAGCACAGAATTTTTCCTTAAAGGGCCTCAGGTTGGCTGTACCACACAGATCAATAAATACGTTTTTAAGGGAAAGCAGGTGTGGGGGAGTTGCCTTCACTCAAACATTTTCGTCCTTGTTTATTCATTAACACCCAGTCTGAGGAGAGAAAACCAGTGCTAGGATTAGATCTTATAAACTTATGGATGGTGCAGAGGGAGGGAGAGTTTTCCTTGCTCTCTGGTAACACTTGGGGTCAGCCAGTGAAGCCGATAGGTAGCATGTTTGGAACTGACCAAAGGATGTGCAATACGCAGTTAGCTTGTGGAACACACTACCACAAGATATGGTGATGGGGCAAGGAACTGGACATTTAGAGAGAAAGAGAAGTCTTTAGATCGCCCTTAGCCACAATAGCTATGTAAAAGCTCCTTCTTAAAACCTCCCTCTCTGTGGCTGGGGACGTAGTGCAGGGGAGGGCCAGCCCCTTCAGCATCCCTAGGGAGGGAGTTCCAAAGTCCCCCAGAGTCCCAGGTTGGGTGGCCCGTGGCCTGAGGCAGGGCAAGCCATCTTCATAGGCTCGTAAGCGCTGGGCTTGAGCTGTTTTGCCAAGTGTGTCTGTGTGTGTTCCCTTCCTCTACAACCCTCCCGCTCTAGGGAATCTTTAAAGATTGGTAGCAGCCTTGCCAGCAGCACGCTCTTGGCGGTCCCCGCTTGCTTTGCATCGCACGGGTGTGGGGAGGGGGAGGACAACCCCCCCCCGCTCGCGTGCATCCACGCGCCTGCAATCGATCCGGAGCCCGTTCATTTCCATCAGGGCCTGGCTCCTTCCTTTGCTGCTGATATAGTGCAGCGACAAGGGCTGACGTGTGTTTGTGATTCATGGACTCCAGACTGCCGAGCCTGGCATTTAGAACACATTTCCGTGGACAAAACAAACAGCCGTTGGAGAGTTCGGCCGGGGCGGAGAGGAGGCGGCGGCGGCTGGCGGGGTGGCAGCGCAGGGCGCCAAATGGAAGGGGGAGAGGAGGAGGAGGAGGAGGAGGAGGAGGAGGAGGAGGAGGAGGAGAAGTGTCAAGGACAGGCCAGTGGTGGCGGCGGCAACAGCAGCAGCAACTCTGCCACTAAAATGCCTTCTCAGTCATGCCCTTCGGATCGGGGTGATGGATCTGTGCGCGTGGCTGGGGGATCTTAAGTGGAGTCTCTCTCACCGAGCTGGGCAGACCCAGAGTTCCCTGCGGCAAAGCATGCCTGGAGAGGACAGCCTTGGCTGGGCCTGCCATCACTTTGGCCTCTGGAATGACGACAGCCCTTGGGGAGGCCAGAGGGGGACCTGGTGGCTCGGTCTCAAGCCTGGGAACTCCAGGCTGGCTCGCCACCCATTTCCTGGCCCTCCAGAAGGGAGCGGCTCTCTCTGCTGCCCAGAGGCTGAGGCCCTCGCTGGGCAGCCCAGGTCCAGCCCTTGGCAGCAGCTTCGGGCAGGGCCAGGAAGGGCCCCCTGCCTGGACCGCTGGGGAGCTGCTGCCAGTCAGTGCAGACAACCCTGACCTAGGCGGACCAAGGGTCTGACTCAGTATAAGGCCATATACAAAGCGTGCCTTTGTGCCATCACTGAGTAAACGCCAGGAAAGCCCTTGTTTTTGTGATTCGGGGGTGGGGGTGTGTGAGCTGTTGGGCTGCATGGCCTCTTGGATGGTTTGAGCCCTGACACGTCTCATTTCATGGATCTAACACTAGGTCTCATTGTGCATTTATTTGTTTATTTGTTAAAACATTTTTATACCGCCCAAAACTTATGTCTCGTTTAAGAGCCCCTTCCAAAAGTCTTTCATTATTTCCCCCCATTTTAATCCTGCTTGTCCTTCAAGGAACTCAGATGGCCCCTTCCCTCCCCACCAAGTCATCCTCACATGGGCAACGTGAGCATCTACCTTGGGGCCGGTTATGCAGATGACTTAAAGTTAGCCGGCTAGCTTCATGACTGAGCAGGATTTGAATCTGGGTCTCCTCAGTCCCAGTCCAACACTGTACCGTGCTGGCTCTCTATTGTGGAAAGGGTTGACCATGTCATTGCCAGGCACTAGTTTTATCCCATCAATTACACAAAATCGACATGAACCATTCCGAACGCGTCTTGCCTGAGGACTGCTTCTGCACAAGAGCTTTGCAGTTTGGGTAGCCAGGCCTTGGAGTCTGAACCGAGGGAGGTCCTGGGTTGTCTCTCCCACCCCACCCCTCAGCGTTTCTAGGGGAAGGTTTTAAATCTCAAGGCAAGGAATTGGAAAGCTATTGTGCGCAGGGTCCCTCTGCCAGCTGTCCTTCCTCAATACCACCTTTTCTTATTTACCTTTTCTTACTTGCTTTTGTAGTTTTCATTTTTCACTTTCTTGATTTTGCAATTACGATAACCCAAGCAAAATGTATCGATTCGGTGATTGAGAACAGACGCGGCAATATTATGGCACTCTGGCACTGCAATTTGCGAACAATGACAAGAAGTTGCACATTAGTTAGTGGAAAAGGAGGCTGCAACCTAGATTCCTGCCTAACATCAGCAAGTGGCAATTCAATAGACAGGTGTGGAGCCAGATTTTAATGGGCAAGTTAGCAAAGCCTTGTTCCTGGATCTGTGCACGTTAGAAATGGAAAACCATCTTTCCAGACAACTATCAGGACAGCCGGAGTTGGACATCATTATCAGTCGTGTTGTATTTCTCCCTTGCGAAGACAGCCACATGGAATGACCCACTGGAGCCGGAGCCGGCAGAGAGACCATGGCACTCTCTCCGACTGTCTCCATTTCGCAGCTCCCTTTGCCTGGGACATCACTGTCCTCCTAGTGTTGCCTTTGGGGATGCCTTGTTAAAATCTTGTGAGCGTGGGTTGCTTCATTTGCCATGCTTCAGGTCAGATGTCCTCCCCCAGCAGGGGTGTAGCTATAATTGAGCAGGTGGGTACAAAGAACCCAGAGCCCCCAGGAGGGCCCCCCAGATCCAGCCCTCCCTGTTTTCTTCATCATCTCCCTCACTCCCGAGGGGCCGCCAGGGAGAGGAGTGAACGTGGGGCCCCTCTTCCCTAGCTACGCCCCTGTCCCCCGGATCACTAGAAGTTACATCCGGCCCAGAGCACCTGGAGGGCTGCATCTTGTCTCTAGTGCACATGTAGATAAATGCATGCGCATGTGCGATGTGCCGCCATTTGAGGTGCAGCCTGCCATGTTACACACACCTTGGAGCTGCCATGGTATACTGTGAACTGTTGATGATGCACTATAGGACAATTGAAGGTCTCAGCTTCATTTTTAACCCAACGAACTATCACCCTCTCGTCTTTTAAATCAGCGGCGGAAGATAGACTTGCAGAGGAAATGAATCTGGGAAGTGGAGTGTACCCGAGAGCAGCCTAGAATAGGGCAGCAATGACTTGGGCGGTGTTTCTGGTTAGGAGAACTGGGGGTGGGTGGGTTTCTAGCACATCCCTCTTTTCGCCGATGAAATGCAATCCTGTCTATTCCATCAGCGGGGTCTTCTTGCCGTCCAGCGCAGGAGGGTTAATACCGATTCACATCAGGCCAAGGGAAAATGTGTGCCCGCCCCCGTTCTAATCTTATTGATGAGTGGATCTTATTGAAAATCCATGGGATTTACTCACTTGTAAGTGCATCTGAGGTCAGCCCCTTAATCTATTATAACGGCGAGTGTGGGTTTAATAGGAGCAAGACTGTCCTGATTAAGTCTCCTCTCCCCTGACTCCCCCACCCCTCCAGCCTCGGGCGCTCTTAATACACGTTAAATCCCTTTTCTGAGTTAAACTTAATCCCTTTGCAAACCGGGTTAATCTTAATTGGGGAGGGAGAAATCCATTTAATCCACATGAACGAAGTTCTCGTGTGGCTCATAATAGGAGCCAACTAACCCGTATATAATGCAGGCCTCTAATGGGGGATTGATGAGCAAGCTAGGGAGGCACATGCCCCCTCCCCAGATGACCCAAGGGCCACACTGCAGAGTTGGCCATCTCATGAACACGAGGACTTGCCCCTCTGGACGGAGCCTTCACTGGGCATCCGGATAACTGCCCGCGAGCGGAGCCAAGAGGACCCTTTTCAAGCAGGCTGGCGGGTAGAGGGGCTCTCTTGTGCTGAGGAGTGGGAGAGCGCCTTCAGCCCAGCACAGCCAGCTTCCCTTGAGAGGAGAGCCGGTCTGGTGGCAGCAAGCAGGACTGGTCCCCTGAGCTAAGCAGGGTCCGCCCTGGTTGCATAGGAATGAGAGACTTGATGTGTGAGCACTGGAAGAGTTTCCCCTCTGGGGATGTGGGGGCCGCTCTGGGAAGAGCATCTAGGTTCCCCGTTCCCTCCCTGGCAGCATCTCCAAGACAGGGCTGAGAGAGACTCCTACCTGCAGCCTTGGAGAAGCCGCTGCCAGTCTGGGTAGACAATACTGAGCTAAACAGACCAAGGGTCTGACTCAGTATATGGCAGATTCCGAAGTTCCTGTGTTCCCTCCCTCCCAGTGGTTGTTGCTCCTGTCTCCTTTGTGTGCTTGTTTTTAGATTGGAGCCCCTTGGGGGCAGGGAACCATCTACTCATTCCGTGTGCTGTGGTTTCTCTTGGGTTCACGACGTCTTGTCATGGCTTGGGGTTCTTCCTCCCTCCTCTGCTTCCTCTGGGCATCTGGACTGTCATCGCTGACCTGTGCTGCACACTTAAACCCACTTCTGACCTAGATAACTGTCATACCTTCCCACCAAGAAATGCTGGCCACTCTAGTAGTTCTGCAAAGGACTCCGGTGCCTCTAATAAAGGGTCCCTCAGTCCTTTCTCCAAAGCGAAGATTTCCAGACTTTTTAAACATTAAAACTGAGTGCTAGGGGTTGTACAGAACACGTGGCTGTGAGGCCACATCCCTCCCGGAGGACTGATCATCCACTGGGGATAGGTTGGTTCGCCCTAAGGGGAATAGTGCACCCTCCAGCAGATGGGTCTGTGGGATGCTTATTCTCGCCCCCCCACCTGTCACGCCTTATGAGGCCTCCTTTCTAGCTATGAAGAGATTTTTAAAAACCACGGTATATATGTTTTGCTCCCATCAATTATTAATGACTGAACATGCTGGCATGCTTGTTTAGCATAAACTGTCGTGCGTGCCTTCTTCGCCCCCCTGCCTCACCCCCTTCTTCGTTTGTTTAATTTTTTTTATTATCGGCATAAATTTCAATATTTAATCTCCCCTTTATGAATATTACAAGGGCCCTAAATATCTCCGGAACAGATTGCTAAAATGGTTTTTATTAAAATCACTCCCGCTGGAGACTTTTAAAATATGAGGACGTTTAAAATTCCTTTACGACGGAGGCGCTGGCGGGGCTGGGTATGTGGGGAGGGGCAGGAGTCAGCCCTGGGGAGGGGAGCGCACCCGCTCTGCATGCAGAAGGATCGGACCCCGGCAGCATCTCTGGGTTGGGCTGGGAAAGGCCGCTGGAGAGCTGCTACCAGTCAGAGTAGACAGTCCTGAGGCAGCTTCTGTTCCACATGCAGAGACACTTTCTAGGCTAGGTCTGGAAACCACACACCCCAAAGCCCCCACCCATCTGGGACTGGTGGGTGAGGAGAGGAGAGCTGGTCTTGTCCCCTTAGCTAAGCAGGGTCCACCCCAGTTGCATTTGAATGGGAGACTTGATGTGTGAGCACTGTAAGAGATTCCCCTCGGGGGATGGAGCCACTCTGGGAAGAGCAGAAGAAGGTCCCAAGTCCCCTCCCTGGCAGCAGCATCTCCAAGAGAGGGCTGAGAGAGACTCCTGCCTGCAACCTGGGAGAAGCCGCTGCCAGTCTGTGAAGACAATCCTGAGCGAGAGAGACCAAGGGTCTCAGTGACCCAGTCTATGGCAGCTTCCTAGGTTCCTATGACTGGCTTCTGTGGAGCTTGGCTGTCCCAGCCTGCCAGCCTTGACTCTCTCTTTGCTGACCACTCTTGGCGTTTATGTCCTGGGTTTCAAGGGAGAGAGGCCAACCAGAAATGCTCTTTCCAGCCCCTTCTGCGCCCGGTTCGCACATGGCGCTCCATGCATGGACATTGGACACTTCCTCCCTGTGCCCTGTCTTTGAGCGGGGCCTGTGTCCAGGAGTGGCTGGGAGCTTCCAGAAACCCATCTCCCAGTGACTCTTGGAAGCAGCCTGGAGATGTCAGTCGCTTCAGCTCAGGAAAGAGGAGCAGGCCCAGTCCTGTGGGGAGAACCCCTCCAGCCGTGGCTCCAGTCCGATTGGGCTGCCGATTGGAGTGGGGAAGCAACAACGTCTGCTGCTGCAGAGGAGGAGGTGGCCGAGCAGAAGGGCTTGTTGTGTAGCTCCCCCCCCCCGCTCCCCAGAGCTTCTTGGCTGTGCCTTCCCGTCTCCCAAGGGGCCGATCAGAGGTTGTGGATAAACAAGCTTTAATTAAACTGTGGCCGAGATAACAAGTCCCTAACTAGGCTGGGTTTCACTAGCTCTGGAACAGAGGGCACTAGGGGCGGGGAGCGGAGAGGGACCTTCTACGCAGAGAGGGCAGAGGGCTGTGCGGGTGAGGAGAGAGGGTCGGATTCCGGGTTGCAATCGGTGGGATCGGAACGTCCCTAGAGCCATGGGTGATAACACAGAAGCAAAGCCGGCAGATCTGCATAGGTTTGCTTAATTTTCGGTGGCTGGTTGCCAACTCTTAGGTTGTCTCCCTGCATAAATCCGGCATGCCCATTGATTTCAGCTCAGAAAGCATCGTATTTTACTTATTTATGACACAGATATCCCGTATCTTTCTTCCATAATGGAACTCAAGCAAGGTATAGCATGGGTCTTCAGACCCTGTTTGATACGTCCAAAGGGGTTTCAGGGGAGGCTTGGGCTGGAGAGAACTCTTTCTTCCCCGCCACAGAAGAGGGGCTGTGCTGCTGGTGCATGCCCTCATCCCGCCTCCACCTCTGTGGGTCAAACAGCTTGCACGGGTTTGGCCGTTTTGGATACCTGCCCAACCGGTTTGACCAGAGGCGACAGTGGGATGAAAGAAAAGTCTGTGCCTGCTCTGGGTCTCTCAGCATTTCCTGCCTGCCTCTAGGCTTTGGTTCCTCTTCCCGCCAGGCTTGTGCCCGCCCGGCTGGCTTCCCAACGGGTTGTGTCCCAAGGCCGATGGGTGGGAGAGTGGACTTTCCATCTCTTGGTTCATCCCCGATACAGACCAGAGAGCAGACAGATGGAGATGTGGCACATCTCCCAGGTCTTCAACTGTCCTCCGCGTTCTACTGAACGACCCCACATACATCCTTCCGGCTGCCTGCCCCCCCCCCGCCGCGAATCCCAGATACAGGATTTGTGTTGCCTGCTTAGGGAGTCTATTTGCACTTTGAAATTGGTTCTGTGGGGGCCCCCCTGGAAGTGTGAATGCAAAGCCTGCAAGCAGGGAGTGCTGTGGGGAAGGGCAGTGGGCTGCTCCTCAGGGTGTGCAGAAGGCTCAGGAAAGCCATGGTGTCACACACACACACACACACACACACACACACACACACACACACACACACACACACACCCCACCCCCATCAGGATCCACTGTCCTTTGGCTTTGCACCCCACCTCCCTCTGGCTATCTTGCCCTGCTCCCCAGGGTTGTGAGGCAGGCCCTCCAAGCAGACCTGTTGAAGAGGCCCAGGGTGGATTTCCCTCACCTGCTCACACACTCCGAATTAATGCCCCTCGCCCTGGCACTGGCCTAGCAGATCTGCCCAGCTTGCCAGAGCAATGCTAGTTGCCCGTGTCTCTTGCCTTGTGGGTGGCATATGGTGAATTTGGAAACCCTGAACTTCCTAGAAGTTCAAGATTGGGCTTTGCCCGCCCCAGTGGGGGATGTTGGCATGGTGTCCCCCCTCCCCTGCCAAGCCAACTTGGATGTAAAGGCCCTTTGCAGATGCTCTGAGCTGATGCCACTTCATGTCAAAAGGGAACGGCATTCTCAATATGCTCAGAGGCACTTTGGCCCCTTTCGTATAAGGACTTGTGTTCTGTTTGGTGGACAAAACATTCTGCACATCCTCAGAGGACATTTTGAGAGCAAAAGATGACACCACTCCCACTTTGCTGCAAACACACACTCCGTGTCCGAAGAGAGCACATTCCTTGGTGCACAGATCTGCTCCAGAGTTGCCCACACCCTTGGCCCTCCTGAGAAACGCATCCATCCCCGCACCCCGTTCAGATCCTGGCCTGCACTCCCCCTCCCCCACCCCGCCTCCGGTGCTCTGCTGAGCATTACATAAGTCCTCTGCCAGATCTATTATTTATTATCTATTATTTATTATCTATTATTTAGCTCAGCTCTCTTATGTAACCTGGGACGTGTATAATTCATGGCTCTCCCTTGTGGCTCCCACTTGTGCTCCATCACAGGTTTGGTGGCACAGAAACCTCCCGCCAGCAGGGAGAGCCACCCAGTCCAAAACAGGCCTCCTTCAGGCAGGATCCTCCACGCACCCCGAGCAGCACCCCAGAGCGGCTGGGACTCCTTGGGGAACACGGCAGCTGCAGCCACTAAACGGAAAAGCAACTCGCTTTCAAACTTTCCGCTTCGGAATGGGCTGCATCGAACCCTTCAGTGGTATCCAAAAGCTGGATTGGGATGGCTCTGAGGAACGAGGCACTCGCTCGCTGCTGAGGCAGTCCTAAAGCCTCTCGCTTCAGTGCTGGTGCAGTGGCTTGAGTGGAGGGCTCTGAGGGAGGAAACCCCAATGTGGACCCTCCTGTGGCTGTGCCGTTCATTGGGTAGCCCTTATGCAAGCCACGGGGCCAGTGGAGTGCACGTGCTCCATGGATTCGGGTTAGTTTGGACCAGGGAGGCGGCCCGAAGCTGGCTGCCTTTGCATGCTTTCTCTTCTGCTCCTAAAGATGTCAGCCCTCCCGGACTTGCCTGGAATTTCCCAGAATGGGACGCAGGCAACTATTGAAAGCAGCGCTGCAGGTATTAATGGCTTGATATTGTGCAAAATGAAGATGTGTTGGGGGAAATCTCAGCTGAATAGCTTCATTCAGAGCTGGCAAGCCTATACATGGCTCTGGTGGGGAGCCATGACATATATATCCTGGTTGGTTTAAACAGCAGCTGATGCCAGGCACCGGGCTGGTTTGACTCTGGACTAGAAACAGAGTCTAGTCTCAGTTTCACTCTCTGGATTGTGAGCCCGAGGCAAACCATAGTTCCTGGCTTTGCCAAGACTTTGGGCTGCTCTCTTGATCCAAATTTGATGGTGGGTTGATGGTGTGGCCTGCCCCAGGTGCCACTCAGCCGACCCTCCCTCACTGGAGAACCACTTTGGGCATTCAGTCTTTAGGGCAACTAAGATGTGTTCAGCACAAACGTAGACAAAAGCTCACAGCTCTCGTGCTGCCCAAACCACAGAGGAGCGTGGCCGCCATACGAACATTCTTCCAACCAAGAGGAGGCCACTGCATACCCATGGCCCTTCGAAGCTCATCCACGGGCCTCTATGGTGCCCAACTGGACTTGCCCAGTCCAAATTCCTAAGAACAGTTCTCCAAGTCCCACGGTGTGTCTCTAACGCTAGCCTATGCCTAGAGGCAGCTCTGGTGAAAGTGGAGGGCCTCAACTACTGGCAAAGATCATCCCTCCTCCCACCGAGTCTAGCCCCACTAACACCACAGGACAGCTGCCAGTCCATCGCGAAACAGGCACATTGGACAAAAATGTCACCCCTAGAGTCCCCCTCCCCTCTTCCTTGCCATGGGCTATGGACAGGCAAACACACTCAAACAATGCATAAGGGACAGACAGAGCACCAAACCGATTTAGGCAGGGTCCCGAACTTCCACATCAAAGAAAGACTAAGAGGCACTGCATCTGCCGCTGTGTGAGGCAGATACAGGGACATAGGAACATAGGAGGCTGCCATATACTGAGTCAGACCCTTGGTCTATCTAGCTCAGTATTGTCTTCACAGACTGGCAGTGCCTTCTCCAAGGTTGCAGGCAGGAATCTCTCTCAGCCCTCTCTTGGAGATGCTGCCAGGGAGGGAACTTGAAACCTTCTTCTGCTCTTCCCAGAGCGGCTCCATCCCCTGAGGGGAATCTCTTGCAGTGCTCACACTTCTAGGAAGACCCCCTCCTCAGGATGCCTGTGCCCCTGCCATTCTGGGCAAGTTGAGACAACAGTACATGCCTTCCTCCACTGCCCCCCTTTCTACAGAGACATTTGTATCACCCTCATCCTTCCTAGCACTTCCCCAGGTCACTCAAGCCAATCCTACCTCTCCTCTGCTCTCCAACTCCAACCCTGTTATCACACATAATGTGGCCAAGTTCTGTGCCGCAGCATGTCAAATTCGCCAGGTCCTGACAGGCAGCAAGATCTAGGCAACACAGCGCCTGGCCTCACCATAGTTTTACAGCTAATACAGACTGATGTTAAGATTAAAGCTGTCCAGATTTTAAGTCCTTAACCATATATCGTCTCACCCATTTTACCCTTTTAACACTGATTTTACCCGTTTTAACTGCAGTTCAAGATAGTGCACCATAGTCTAGCAGCAGCAGCAGCTGTATAACAGTGTAAAGCTTTCACACTCACAGTTTACTCACAGTTCCGGGCATAGCCTGGTTTTAATGCTGCTCTAATGTAATCTATGCTGGTCAAAGACCGTAATAAAGATCAGCTGACTGAAAAATGAAGAGGCCTTGGGGTGGAGGGAGTGTGGCCAGACAGCTAGCCCCACTGGGGACCCTTCCTGTCCACCCTGCTGCTGGCCGGAGGAGTCTTCTTGATCCTGCCCCAGATCTGCATGGAGGCTGGGGGTGGGGGTGGTGGAGGCAACCTCCAAGACTTAATTAGCACTGGGGGGGGAGGCGGATGCCCAGTCGGGGAGCTGATTAGCGGCTGCAGATGGGCCCAGCCATTAGCAGCCCTGGTTCCCCCAGCTCCCCCCAGAGCAGTCCTAACTGCTTTTGCCTGCAGCCTCCGCGTGGCTATTAGGAGAGACAAACTTGTGGGCCTCACCAGGGAATGCCCGGGCTTAACTTGCAGGCTTTGATCTCTAATTAGAGATCTGGGGAGGGGAGTGGCAGAGAGCAACACACTGACTGCCTCGCTATGTTTTGGCACAGATGGGAAAACTTGGGCGGGCAAAATTCCACGTCAGAGCACAGCGCAATCCAGGACACCCGGGGCCCAAAAGTCCTGTTGTATTCAGCGGGGCCAGCTTCCATGCAATTGTGGTACCTATTTGGATGAAAGCCAAACGCCACATAGGAGGGGCCCACATGGCCTGCAGCCAGCAAGCACCCCCGTGGCCCCCGTTTTCTGGCCTCTGACGAACCATGGTCCTGCGAGGGCCTCACGTTTTGCTTTTAGAGAGATGCTCGATGTTCACTGCAAGTTGCTCCGATTTCTTTTTAATTTAATATAATTATGCCCCACTTTGAAGTATTAATTCAAGAAGCAGCTTAACGAAACAGTTGAAAGCCCAGTAAAATACAAACGGTAAGCTGCAATGAATCAGTGAGCAACAGCCATCTGAAATGTCGCCAATGCCACCACCAAGTGCCGTTATTTTTAAATGTGCCCGCTCTCCTTTCTTTGCTTCAGCTTCCCAAACTTCCTCACTAGAAACGTCAGAATTGAGGTTGTAACACTGAAGGGGAGGGTCTCTGTTGGCGGGTGTGTGTGTGTGTGTGTGTGTGTGTGTGCTCTTTGGAGCTGAAGGCTGGAGAATCAACCAGGATCCCAGCTGTGCCCCATGACAGCTGGCGGCCCCTCCACGGCACCCCTGGAGGTGCAGGGCCCCAGAGCCCCCAGCGGCAGGCAGGCAGGGAAAGGGGGAGATAACTGACCCTGATGAGATTGGAGGGGATAATTCTCAGGCCCGACAGATGGGCCTGGCAGGCGCCCCCCCTTTATGTAAGGAGATCTACCAGTCAAAGTGGATTACGGAGCTATCCCATTGCGCTGCCCTTGAGAGGGGATTAGAGCGGGGACCTCCTCGCTGCTTTCATCAGGCTGGCTTAGGAGGGCTGTCGTGGGGGTTCCAGAGGGGAGAGGCCGTGATGAGGAGGGAGGTCAGGACCATGGGGGGACCCCATCGGGAAGCTCAAAGGTCAAGGAGTTGCTCCGGCACACATAGGAAGTTGCCTGAATGTGCAGATGCAACACTTCTGGGGTGTTTTCAGGGAGCACATGGGAAGGGTGGGCTTTCACCCCCCACCCCATAAAATCCTCAAACTTCTCATTGGGGAGGAGGATGCGAGGAGCCTAGCCACCTCTGGGGAGGCAGGGCCAGGAAGCCCTGTGGGAAATGGACTGACTGAGTGGGCTGTCTCCAGGCTCGTGGTCTGGTGGCCTTCCTGTTAATTCAAGGGTTGTTGTTTGCACACTGGTTTCCATGCTGCCTCCTTGCTTTGCTTTCACTGAATTTGTAAACTGCCTTGGAACCGCCAGATAAAAGGCATTGTACAGAACTGAACTGAAGCCGGTTGCGAGGAGTATTCTTAATTTCTATACCGCTTTTCAACAACAAGAAGCTCTCAAAGCAGATGACACGGCCCATCGTTCTGTCCCCTCAAGGGACACCCCAGAAGAAGAGAGGCACCAGCACCGCCCCTGGGAAACACGGGACTGAGATTCAGAGGGGTGCTGGGTGTTCCCCATCTGCCCGCCTCCCTTCCCCGGACCCTGCATGTTCCCACGGGACCTGGGCTGGTCCCGCATGGCTGCCGGACACTCCTTTGTGCCCGTCACCACCAAACCCAAGTGGAAGCTGCTGAACGCCAGCCTCCCAGCCTGCCAAGTATGGTCAGTTTCAGGATGACATTCAGGGTCCCTTTCCCCCTTTGTCTGCAACGGCACCCCGTCTGGCCTGCTCTTCTTTATCATGAAAAATAAAGGGGTGGGAGGGAGGAGGCAGGGGCTGGGAGAGCAGGTCTCCCATTAGCAAGCAGGGTTTGCCTCCCTTTGCAACAAGAAGCTCATCATGGGTGACTGCACTGGGCATTGCCTACCATAAGAGAGACTCCTTAGGGGATGGGGCCCGTAGCTAGAGCATCTGCTTTGCAGGTCCCAGGTTCAGTCCCTGCTGGCAGCATCAGATGCAGAGCCTCGAAAGCTGCTGCCAGTCAGTGTAGACAGTCATGAGCTCAGTGGACAAAGGCCTATGTTCCTAGCAACCAGTAGCCATGCAAAAAGAGGGTCCTCATCGTATGCTGTATGTGGAGAGGGATATACACGTTATTGGCCATTCTGAAAACTGCAGTGTTCATAGTCAGCTAATTGATCGACGTCATGTTTATCAACTAGAATAGTGGCTCTCATTAGTCAGGCAGTATTTAAAAACAACAACAAGACATTAAGTCACATTTGTAGACCGCCCCAAACATCCATCACTGGGCAGTTTACAACAGAAAGTGAATTAAGACAAGAATTAAAACCTTTAAAACAATTTAAAACCACAGTCCAGTTAAAAGGCTTGGGTGAAAAAATATATAGATTTTTTAAAAAGTTGTCAGAGACAGGGAGGCTCTTATTTCAGCAGGGAGCACTTTCCAGAGTCTTGGGGCAGCAACAGAGAAGGCCCGTCCCTGGGTAGCCACCAGTTGGCAACCACAGACAAACCTCTCCGAATGATCTCAGTGGGCAGTGGGGCTTGTAGCTAAGCTGTGTAGAATGCCACCTAATGGCACAGCGGGGAAGTAACTTGCCTAGGGAGCAAGAGGTTGCGGGTTTGAATCCCCACTGGTGTGTTTCCCAGACACCTCTATCGGGCAGCAGTGATAGAGGGAGATGCTGAAAGGCATCCTCTCATACTGCACGGGAGGAGGCCATGGTCAACCCCTCCTGGATTCTACCCAAGACAACCACAGGGCTCTGTGAGTGCCAGGAGTCGACACCGACTCGATGGCACAACTTTATCTTTCCTTTAAGCTGTGTAGGGCTTTATAGGTTATAACCAGCACCTTGTATTTTGCCTGGAGACTTGTTGCTACTAGTGTATCTCTTAGTATAGGAGTCATATGGTCTCTCCGAGATGACCCAGAGACCAGCCTGGCAGCCACATTCTGTACCAGCTGCAGTTTCCAGACTACCTACAAAGGCAGACCCACATAGAGTGCATTGCAGTAGTCAAGTCTGGGGGTTACCAGCAGAGGTAGTTTGTCTCAAGAAATGGACGCAGCTGGTGTAGTATCAGCCGAAGCTGGTAGAAGGCACCTCTGGCCACCCCTTCAACTGGGGACACCAGGGAGAGGTCCAGAAGCCCTTGGGCTATCAAGAAGGACTACTACGTCAGGCACGGTTGCTTGTCTTTCCTTCCTGTGCGGGAGACAGGGGGAAATCGTCTCCTGCTCTGCCTCCACCCTTTAGGAAGCCAAGTGTGCTTCTTGCGTTGGAAATACAGGTTTTTCCTCATGTGCCACTGTCTGTAGAGGCCATAGATTAGTCTAGTAATTGACTAAAACTCACACAATTAATGGACAGCTTTTCATCAGGTGGCCACCTCCGTCATGGCAGTTGGTAGCCAAGGAGCTGCTGGGTCCCCTCTGTGGGCCGAGATTGCCGGAGCTTCTGGCGCCTGGGCTCTCCCCCCACTGTCTTAGGTCAGGGCTCTTTTCTGCCTGCCTCAGTACTCTGCCCTTTCCGATTCTCCTTGGAATCTGTCACTTTCGGTCTCCATCTCACGGCGTCTCTGCGTGGGCGTAGCGGCATAGGGAAGGGATGGGGAGCCATGCGTGACGGCAAAACTGATTCGCATTAACGTGTCGGGTGTCGGGGCGGAAGGACGGCTGATGCAGGCGCTCAGGCAGGGCAGTGCAGTGAGCGGGGGACAGAGAGCACGTCCGGGAGCCCCTTCCCTGGGGATGCCTAGAAGGGGACGCCAGCCAGACAGCCAGCCAGAAAGGGGTGGCTCATCCCTCCCGGGGGCCAGAAGGAATGGCCTCTCGGCCCCAGGTGATGCTGCCCTACAGCCAACCCTGCCGGAGGTGACGCTATTCCTGGGGCTTCCCCCCCCACCCCACCCCATCCCCATAGCATCAGGACTGTTTCCAAGAGTCACCTGGAGAGGAGTGCTCTCCCTGGGGGCTGGCAACCCCAAAGGCCCTGGCTAGGCAGAAAGGTGCCTCCTTGGCTCTGAAGGGAACCAGGGCAGCTTGCATGGTCAAGACAGACGTGTGGCAAAACAGAGAGACATTACTCACCCCCCCACCCCCCAACACACACTGTGGATGCAACACACACACACACACTCACACTCATTTCACTCTGGAAATGGGGCCAGAGGGTGCAGGTAATCGAGAGAAGGACTGCTACAAACCACTCCAACATCCCCACATACTGCCTTCCGGTTCATGTACACTCCTTATAGAGTTGATGTTTAACTATAGTCATATTCCATATGTATTTTTTTCTATGCAGACCACTCTGAGAACTTCATTTGAAATACAGTTTACAAATATTGGGGGTACAGGTGGGGCTGGTGGGATGAGTCCAGCAGCAGTCAATCCGAAGTGGCTGCCTTGTACAGAGTCAGGCCCCTGCTCCATCCCGCTCACGGTTGCCCGCATGCACTGACTGGCAGCAGCTCTTCATGGCTTTGGACAGGGGTGTTTCCCAGGCCTGCCTGGGGATGCTACCAGGGCTTGAACCTGGGACCTTCTGCACACAGCTAGGCATAATAAATAAGGGTGATCACCACAAACATTTAACATGCACACACTTTTACGACTTCCTGGAAAATCTGACTGAGCTAGTCAAATCAATAACACTCTTCCGAAGCGCTATCAGTGTAGGAACAGCACATGTTCAGCTTGCAGTGAACAACGCACGGAGACGGAGCCTCCCCCAGCGTCCCTGGGCTGGTGGGGGGCAGGGGAGGAGGGTTGGAGAGGAGGAGAACTAGTCTTGTGGCAGCAAGCGTGACTTGGGCCCTGAGCTAAGCAGGGCCCACCCTGGTTGCATTTGAATGGGAGACCTGATCTGTGAGCACTGTAAATATTTATTGATCCCCCTTAAGGGATGGAGCCGCTCTGGGAAGAGCAGAAGGTCCCAAGTCCCCTCCCTGGCAGCATCTCCAAGGCAGGGCTGGGAGAGCTCCCTGCCTGCAGTCTTGGAGACGCTGCTGCCAGTCTGGGTAGACAATCCTGAGCTAGATGATAGACCAAGGGTCTGACTCAGTATATGGCAGCTTCCTATGCTCCTAAGGGCAAAGTGTATTTTTTGGCGGGAGGGCGGTCTTCAGGACATTCCACATTAAATACCTTTCCTCTGAGGGAGGGAGGCCCTATTGAGTTTGCTGGATTTTACTTCCAAGCAAGCATGTTCAGGTTTGTAGACTCCTCTGCAACTCCAGTTTGTGATTCAGCAGTTGGGGCTGGGCTGGGGTAGGTTGCTTGTTGGTGGGGGCGGGTGGGGCTCTCCTAAGAAGGGAAAGGGCCCCCTGGGAGGTGCTGAAAGGAGTCCCGGTTGTTTTAAGTGTGGGAACTGCTGCTTTTGCTGCTGCTGATGCCTGGATCCCCCCCCCCAACACACACACACACACACACACACACACACACACACACACACACACCGCGTGGGCCCGAGGCTGGGGGCCTGTCAAAGCCAGCACCAAACTCAGCTGGGAAGGAAGGAGAGGAGTGGGGGGGGGGGAGAGCCCAGCCAGCCGCTAACCTTGGGCCCAGCCTCCTCCTTGGTGAGCGGAGCTGACAGGCGCTTCCCCGGAGGCTGCCTGCGCTGCTCTTCTTCGCAGCCAGAAATAGCCCAGACGCCAACATGCCCCCCCGTAAGCCCCTCCTAACCCCCCCCCCACTCCTGGGAACTGCAAGTCCCTTTGCCATGAAACCATCACGGTCTCCTCCCACCCCGTCAAGCCCCAGGTTCCCCACAAGAGGAGCTGTGCCTTGCAGAGGGAGGCAGCCCACTGCCCAGCTCAGGTTAGGCAAAGCAGCGGCAGCGAGCAGAAGAGGCTGAAGCCGCCCAAGGCTGCTGGTCCCACCCAACGGAAGGGCTTAGAGAGCCTGCATGAACCCCGCCTGCCCCCCCCCCCCGTGGATCCTCAGTCCAGCCCTCCTCAGGAGGCTCCCGAGCAGGCCTCTTCTTCCTCCTCCTGAGGAGGCCCATTGGGAGGCGAGCAGCCTGGCTGTGCGGGCTGCTCCTGCTGCCATCAGAAGTCTCCTCCTGGGTGGAGTCAAGCCCTGTGTCCCTCTAGCTCCACACTGTCTGCTCTGACCGGCAGCGGCTCTCCAGGGCTTGAGCTCAGAGGTCTTGCCCAGCCCTCCCTGGAGATGTTGCCGGGGCTTGAGCCTGGGACCTTCTGCGGGCCAAGCAGAGGCTCTGCCATGTTTGGGAAGTGTGCCGCCAGTAGTACGCACCCCTGTGCACTATCTGCCTGCCCGGTTGCTCTCTGGCTACGTGTTCTGTTTCTTGCAGTCAATATGGCGGCACCATCTTTTTGTCCCCGTCTCTGTCTCTTGCGCACAGGCAGAACCAGGCTATCCGGCCAGGCCAGCTCTGTGTGGTCAGGAACCATCCCCTGTTGCCCCTGTGGTTTCTAGCTCAGAGTTCAGCTGATAAAATATTGTTTTATGGATTGGAGATGGACTGAGAATGAGCTAATAATGGACCACCCTGATCAATGCCTCTCTCTAATGGACTGGCGAGTGGATGCAAATCACCCGTCCCCTTCAGGCCCTGGAGCAACCAGGCCCTGCATGGCCCATTTCCTCCCCAGGTTAACATCGGCATGGCCAAGCCTTCTGTTTGGAACAACAGCCAGTCAGATGCCTGCGGGGGGGGGGGGGGGGGGCGGCAGTGAAGAGGAGGTCCTTCCCACTCTGGTCTTCTGGATCTCCTACTCATAAGGGCATCCTCCCATGGAACTGTCTAGCCCTTTTTAAAAGACCAACTAAGGGTTTATCTCAGGGAGCCTCACCACATCTTGTGATACATAATGCCATAAACAAAGAAATAAATCTTGTGGCAGTGAGTTCCAGAAGGGAACGGTGAGCATTGCTTCCTTTTGTCTGTCCTGGACCCACCACAGATCACTTTTCACTGGGTGTTCTACATATGATGAAAGAGAGAGAAAACAATCTCAATCTCTCTTCCCCCCCCTCCACCCGCCGTTGTATTCACGTTTTTGTCCGCCTATATCATGTCTCTCCTTCCTAGTCTTCATTTCTAGACCGGCAGCTCAGTCCTCTGCATGTTTATTCAGGAGTAAGTCCTGCTGAGCTCAAACAGACCTACTTGCTATTAAGTGTGCCCAGGATTTCCACTTAAGTCTAGAAAATGCAGCACAGCAAAGGAGTGATTGAAAAATTATGGCCGTGCGTTCAGTGGGGGAGGCGGCAGTTGCTGCTGCTGCTGCTGATGATGATGATGATGATGATGAAGAGAATTCAGAAGCTGCACCTGGCTCCGGCTGCAGCCGCCAGGATCTTGGCTAGCACTTGCCAGCTTGTTTGGCTAGTGCCGAAAGAACTTCTCTGGCTGCCAGGTCATTTCCAGGCAAGCAGCAGGGCTGGTTTCCACCCAGGAGGCCCTGAATGGGGGTCCTCTGCCGAAACGCCACTCTGGGTTCTTTTGCCCAGGGCTGGCACAAGTTGGTGAGGGTGTGAGACTCTGGCCGAGGAAACCTGGGTGCAAATTCCTGCCTGGCCCTGGGCCAGTCCCTATCTTTCAGCTTGCCCTGCCCTGAAGGGTTGTTGTGAGGGAAACTTTATATGCTTTCCTTGGAGGAAGGGGAGGACAGACACATATAGCGAACAAGGAAAAGCCAACAGGAACTTCTCGGTGGTGTATTGTAGCTGCTAAAGAAACCTACGTTTTTTTCTAAAAGAAGCATGCAAACATTTTGTATTTGTTTATTTTGTTTCCAAAGGAGAGGGGAAGAAATATATACGATGTTAACAAACATGTGGGGAAATATTACCTGCGGATTTTGTATTCCAATCCTAAATAAATAGAATCCAATTTGTAACAGGATTATCCACAACGTCAGTCTCTTTACCACATCACATAACATTTCATTGCAGCTGCAGTCCCAGAGACATGTGTGCCCAGTACAGATTTGCTAGAGGTTGCCGGTTCAAATCCCTGCTGGTCTGTTTCCCAGACTATGGGAAACATCTCTATTTGGCAGCAGCGATACAGGAAGATGCTGAAAGGCATCCTCTCATACTGTGCGGGAGGAGGCCATGGTCAACCCTTCCTGTATTCTAACAAAGAAAATCACAGGGCTCTGTGGTCGCCAGGAGTCGACCCTGACTCATCTTACAGATCTGAATACAATAATGGTGGTATACAAGAAGATTTCCTCAGAGAGAGCCAGTCCCCTGTCTGATTGATGTAATTATGGAAATGGCTGAATGTCTCAATACCAGCTGACATCCAGACTAAATTACTCCTGAGTAGTCCTCCTGTTGCAGGTAGAGTAACTCCTGAGCAGTAATATTGTGTAACTTAGTCTGAATATGTCGGCTGTCAATGTCAGTAACAGGCCGCAAGTACTGCAGTCTCCCGTTCTGTTCTGGTCGGTGGATATTGGATGGGTGTGTTTAAGCCCCGATCCAAGGGCGATGATGCTGAGCTGGTGCTTTCCTTGCCTTTTGCAGTGGACGGCTGCATCCACCGTGCCGCAGGCCCTTTGCTCAAAGAGGAATGCCGAGCCCTGAATGGATGCGAGACCGGGAAGGCCAAAATCAGCTGTGGCTACCGTCTCCCAGCGAAATGTAAGTACCCACTTCCTGGAAGGTGTGAATGGAGGGGTGTGTGTGTGTGTGTGCCAGCCTCATGGAGGGACAAAAACTCCCCCTTTGGTTACAAGGACTGTGTGGAGAGCTGCTGCCAGCCAGTGTCGGAGATCCTGTACCAGCAATCAGACTCGGTATAAGGCAGGTTCATGAAGGGCTCCTGTGCCCAACCACAGGCTGAAATCCACAAGTGGAAGCTTTCTCCAGACCTGCTGGAGGGGAGTCCATATCCCTGGTCACTGGGCACCTTGGGGGGGGAGGGAGGGCAAATAGTTCCTCTCGTTCTGCTGAATCTGCTTCCCAGAGTTGTTGCAAGGCTAGAATGCCCCCTAGAGCTCCCAGGAGGGAGGGGGCCAGCCTGAGGCTTTCCAGCTCCTGCGTCCAGGTGGAAAGGAAGGGGTTGTAATCCGCAAAAGCTGGAGACCCTCAGGCCGCCCCTCCCTGCCCCATTGTATTTTCAGCTCCTCTGCCTGCATTAGGAAGAATGTGAGTTCATAGCCGTCCTCTGTGCTCCCCACTCACAGTTATTTATGGCATGCTTTAGTCTCTCTGAAGACTAAAGGCAGCAAAGAGAAGGCTTGTCCCTCTCTTTCTCCGTACCCCACGGTTCCCTTCCCTTCCCTTATGCCTCGCCCTCACACCCTGCACGTAGGCGGGAGTGGGCGGTGTGAATGAAGACCATCCAGCCTGCTGATTCAGCTGTGCAGGATGCCTCCTCCTTGAGAACCATCATGTGCAAATGTGACACTTAGGAGCAGAGAGAGGGGGTGGGAGGCAGCTGGACCCCCCTTCAGCCGAGGTGAGGCTCTTTCCAAGGGCTTGTACGTTTAGGCAGGCTCCTCTGGTTTCCTCTCAAGTCAAATAGTTATCCTAGGACTCATTTTATAGAATTGTCTTGCAAGCAAAAGAGTTTGATGTTATTCTGCATGGAATTACTCTCCACTGGTTCTCAGCCAGTTACTCTACTCAACTGCTTTTCAAAGTGGATGTCTGAACTGGAACGGAGCCCAAAAGGACTGACGAACCTGCAGCAGAACTAACTGAATCCACTTGGTGTCTAACCTATGTTGTCAGGAAGTCTGTAGGCAGCACGTCAGTCCCTGCATTTGGGGCTGTGCACATTCTGTACAAGCCCAAGGAGGGATTTTGTATTCAGCAGAGATTCTGCAACTTCCATTTAAAAACAAAGAAAGGAAGACAGACAGACGTGGAAGTGTCCGCCGGGCATGGCCTTGTTAAAATGGTAGAGGAAGCCGAGCTCCTTCAGCTGAGAGCAATTCATACACATGCCACTTAAAACAGAAGCAAGCCTCTCTCCTGCAGTGGGTGTGCCTGTGTGGGTGCACCACACAGAAATGCCGCTTTAAATGGGCTTGTGTCGGGTTTTCCCAATTGGTGAATTTGCACACTGTGTGTTTCAACCTTCCTGTGTTTCTTTGCGTGACTTGCAAGTGGATTCCTTCTGGGGAAACCTTGTCGCTTTCACAGACACTGATGTGCCTCACCATTCCCCTCTGCTCTTGGGCGAAGGGGGAAACCTGGCCAGCTCCACTCGGCCCATTTCTTTCCCTGCAAGTTCTCTGCTGATAGTGACAATCCTCCCCCCACCCCACAACCAGCCTCGCCATGTCCCCCGGAATTTAGGGTAGCCCCCAGATGTTGGCTCCTCCACCCAGCTGCTAAATTCCACCCAAATGTACACGGATTTCAAATGCGCTGCCCGGATTGCCCGGATTTTACTCTGGATCCGATCACGTGGGAGGGCAGAGGAGGCGGGCAAAGTAGCTAAATCTGTCAAATAAAGAAATAAATGAAATGCAAATTAGTTGTCACATAATGTGCATAGTATGCAGATTAGGCCACCCCCAACCCTACCCCCAACCCATGTCAGTTTTTCACTGGAGGACGGAGTGGGAGACAGTGACGGAAACAGCAGTGGGGCAGACTAGGAGGAGACCTATAGGACTGCATCCATGGCAGGGTAGCTGGGCAAGAGAGGTGGGTCCCTTTCTCCACACTCGCTGGAGGGGAAGTGGTGACACAGGGGCAGCCATGTGCATTCGCTGAAGGGGGGGAAGGTTCCTGAGTGATCATTAAAGTGCTTTGAAATGCATGTTTGGTTGGGGCCTGGATGTGCACTGTAGCTCACCGGTGATGTCAGTTCACTCCATTTCCTAAGGCAGGCCTGCCATCTAGAGAATCCCGAGGAGGAGCACACGCACACGCACACACACACACACACACGTCCTCGTCCTCGCTGGGCCCAACCTCTCTCCCAAGCGAAAGGCCAAAGGGGCTTTCTTCAGGGCTCCTTCCAGGAGAAGAAGCCTCTGAGAATTTCCTGAGACAGTTTCCACCACCTGACATTTTCTGGAGGGGGACCATACAGTCAGCTGCAGGGAAAGGGTCCCCTTCTTCGTTTACCTCCTCACACCTAAGCAGCTGTAATCAGAGAACATGACTGGGGAAGGCTGGCTTTCCTCTTGATCAGGATGCCCATCGAGTGCCCTTTAAAATATGCCTGATGTGTTTTGTATGGAAGGACCTTCAAGAAGAAGGAAAAGGCGGCCTTGTAAAACCAAGAGGCCCCTGCTCTTGTATCTGCCATGCTTCAGATTGCTTGCCCCCAACGTCCAGCCCCCCAAAAAGATGCTTGGCTGGGCTTCAAGCCCATGCGGCCGCCCCCTCGAGCTCCCCTCTGGCAGGCATCCTTCCCCATGTTTGACATAAGAAGATCTCCAAGGCGGCTCCTCGGACCTTCTCGTTCTGCTCCGTACAGAGGCGGCGATCTTTTGAGTCCCCAAGAAGAATGATCCAGGCCAAGGCCAAGCCCTCCTGGCATTTCCTGCCCGCCCGCCCCCTCCAGCCCTCCTGCTCTGCCCTCTACAAAGGTGCAGGTGGCTTCCTCTCTGCTCAAAACCAGCCCTCCTTAATTAAGAACTCCAGCGAATGAGGCAGTGGCGTATTAATCAAAGGCCCCTAAATACAGCTCCTGGCTCATCAATTGCTGAGTGAGCCAAGAGAGAGTGGGGCTTGGTCTGGGGGAGAAACAGCAGATTCCCAAGGAATGTACAGAGGGAGGGAGGGAGGGAGGGAGGGATGGCAGACAGAAGAGACGGGTGTTGCCGCCTTGCCTTCGCCTGATTTGGAAACTGATGAGATACTGTGTGTGTGAGTGTGTGTGTGCACGAAGCAGGGACCCCTTTCTTGTCCTAGTGCCTTCTCTCTCTCCCTCTCTGAGATGAGCTCCTAATGGATGCTGGGGTGATGTAGTGCTCAGCATGCCTGCAGGAATGGGTGTCCGTCTCCTCGTGACTCTTGGAAGCCAGGCTGGAGAGCTTGATGATAGGATGAAAAATCCTGGTGGTGGTATGGGGGGGCAGACATCCCCAGAAATAGCTGTGGACATTGCTGGCTACCCTGCTCCTCTTCCTCCACGGAGCTCAATCAAGGAACAGGAGCAGGCTTGGCATGCATGGAGCTCCTCTAGGTTTGACTCTCCGCTCACAACCACCCAAGCCCAGCCCCAGGGTTGCCCTGGAGTCTCCAGGAATCTGCAGGGCGAGGCTTGGAAGCCAGCCTGGAGATGTCGAGGCCTTGAGGTGGTGACAAGTCTTGAAGGCGGTTGGGTGGAGTCTCCAGGAATCCTTTCGGTCGTCACTCGTGCTGCTGGCCGCTGTGTTTCTCCACTGGGATGAAACGAAGCCCGAGGAGAACTGCGGGCCCTCGAGGAGCACCCTGCCGGCTCGCAGAGATGTCTCCTCCTGCCCTTTGCTTTCCTGCCGCAGAGCGCTCCGGGGAGAGGGGCGCTGGCTCCCTGTGGCAGGCCTCCTCCTCCTCCCGATGCCTGGGCCTGGCTTCCTTCCCCCTCCTGGAGGGGCACGGCCAGGCCCATCCCCTCTTAGCGCAGCCCAGGCATGTGGCTCTTCCGGAGGAGGAGGAGGAGGAGGAGGAGAGCGTGGCTGGCACGTGGCGTCGGCATCCTCCAGCTCCCCTCCCTCCTCCTGCCATATTCCGGTCACATCTGAAGCAGGTGCTTAGCATTCCGCACAGGCCCCGCACGCCGGTTTCCTCCGACAGCAGCTTCAAGCAGCTTCCCCGCCACTGCCTTGCAGGCGAGGGGAAGAGCAGTGGGGTGGGGGATCGGGGGGGGGCTGCCGAGGAGGAGGAGGAGGAAGAGGAGGGCTCTGGACTGGCCATCCGGGCTGGTGGGCTGCCAAGGAGCCAGTCTCAGAGGAGGCTGCCTGCCAGGCCTCTCCCTGCATCAAGCCAGGAGGCAAATCCCGGTCAGGGAAGGAGGCACAACTCTAGCACTCTCTGAACATAAAACGTTGGGGGCATGTCAAGGAAAGTGGCTGTCAAACTCAGTGGTGACCCCCTGCCTTGTCTGCAGGAGGGCCCGGGTGCAGTCCCTGGCAGCGTCTCCAGGTAGGGCTGGCAAAGAGGCCTCGGGGATACCCTGGAGAGCTACTGCCAGTCAGGGTAGACAGCCCTGGGCTCGATGGGCCAAGGGTCAGACTCAGTATGAGGCAGCAGTGTCGCTTCATCTGGACGTTCCCATGTCGGTGAAGCAAGCCGCCCTGTTTCCGTTCGGGAGCATTCTCAGCGGTCAGCCGTTTCAGCGGCCCTCTCTCTGGTCAGCTGAGGGCCTACAATTCATTACCTTCTAGGACTGCCATTTAAAGTTTACGTAGGGTCCTCCTGCTCAATCGGTGTTATTTCTCCCTCTTTGGGGGCAGTGATCATAGCATTTATGGAGTGCTTTTGGAGTGCTCAGGCATGTCTCCTGCACATTATCTCAGCAAGGAGGATGCCCTTGTTTCTCAGCTCACCAACCAGCAAATCCGCTGCTGCTCTTGCCCTTCTCTGGCCTCTGTGCTGCTTCCGTTGGGCTATGACGGACTCGCCCCGGAGTTCAAACGTTGCCACATTGGGGGCAGCCTGCACAACCCTGAGACCCCACCTCCAAAGATTTCACGTGCTCCAGTAACATGGATATCTCACGAGTAGATCGCCCTGGATTCCCAGTGCCGTGTCTCCTTGTATCCAAAACCATCCCGTTTCCAGAAGCGCGTCTGGCAGTTAATTCCCATGGTTTGATTTAATTTATGTGTGGTGTTTGGTTTGCTTCACTCCGCTGGCCCGCCTGGCCTGGCCCGTAGCTCTTTCACGGGCTGCTGGATGACTAAATGGCGGCTTTTATCTACCATTTTTGCAGAATCACCTGGTTTTATTCTCTCCGCTGCTTTATTTTTCAGCGTCGGTGTTTTTATGGAATTTTGTTAAGCTAACCTGCATGCGATTGGGAAGGCGGGCGCCACACAGATCTATGAAGCCCATTAATTAATTGGCATGATTGATTGATGAATGGATCGTTTGATGAGCTACATTTATGGTGGGAAAATAAGATATGGACGACCCTGCATAAAAAGGTGGTGAAGTGAAGTGTGCATATTCCGTAGGCAGCCAGGGAGGGCCTGAGTCTGAATCTGCGGTTGGCAGTCTTGGCTGGATGGGACTGATCTTTAGGATGAAAGGGAGCCTGCTGGGGCTGTTTGCTGGACTTGGAGCTGCCAAGACGCGCCCCGCCTGGGAATTGCTGGCTGGCTGGGCGTTTCCTTAGGATCCAGCCACACGTACGTGGACGGCTATGATATTAGCGGTCATGGATTAAGGCTTGCTGTTCCGTCATTAGGTCACCCGCCTAGGCTGCTATATCTGCAGGTGGCAGGAGGCCTCTGGTCTGGCTCTCCTCATGCAAGGGAAAGGAGCTGAGGTCTGCCCTCGAGAGACAGGTCTGCCCCCTTCCTTTCCCCGCTGGCTTGGAGCTGCAGGCTCCCTCCGAGAGGATCTTCTGGGGGGCAGCAGCGGGTGGGAGTCCAAAGCCAGCCTCTTTGGGCATGGCTGCTTCAGGGGTGCCAGTCTGAGCCAGGCCTTCAGCGGCCAGGAGCCCTCGGTGGGGACTAGCAGCTCTCCACGCCTCTGCCGTCTTGAGCTGGCAGGCGTGATGCACTTTACTCCCCACTCACTGGGGCAGCTGCAGTTGCTGGGGAGGTGGTGCGCGTGGCCCGTGCGGGCAAGCGGGACAGAGCCAGACTCCCCTGGGTCCATCTAGCCCAGGATTGTCTGCACAGGCGGGCAGCAGCAGCTCTCCCAGGTTTCCGGCTCAGGGGTCTCTCTCAGCCCTACCTGGAGATGCCGCTGCCGCCGCCAGGGAGTGGGCCTGGGACCTCCTGCCTGCTAAGCCTCTGAGCTCCGGCCCCCTCCCCAAGTGGTGGGGATGCCACAGATATAGACACAGAGATGTGTGCCTGCCCCAGAGGGGCCCAGGTCTCCCCCTAGAGGGCCAGACAGGCCACGGGATGGGTGGCGGGGGGGAAGACCCCCTCATGTGGACTGATCCAAACAGGGCCCCAGTCCCCTCCTGGCCTGGCCTAGTGCACGGGCAGGGCCAACTTAAGCTGGGCGTTGGGGGCTGGCCGTTTATCACGCCGATGTTATAGACTCCGACGGCAAATGCAAAGCCCTATTGATCGGCTGTCAGGGGAGAAGGACGGCCCCGGGGCAGGCGTCACTAAGAACTGCTGGATGCCAGCCCCCCCCCGTCCCCCTCTAAATCACACCCCCAGGAGCCAATTCCCCCCCAACCCCGCCGTCCAGCTCTAATAGAGAAACCTCCTCTTTAACGGCAAATGCCAGCGCTCTCTAAATCATGCGGCAAAGGGCAGGGAAGGAGGCGCGTCTGCTATCGACGGCCGGCGAGAAATCGGACACAGAGCGGTGATAACGGCCGGCACAGCCGCCATAAATCACCGCGGCCGGGAGCAGCTGGGCGGCTTGGCGTTTGCATTTCGCAGGGCACACACCAGGAATCCCCCCCCCCGCATGGCTCCCCTCTTGCCCCCATCCCCTTCCTCATCGTCCCATCAGGCACGGCGGTCCCAAGACCACTGCGCTGATTCATCCCAACCCCTCTGGGCCCTTGTAACCAAGGGTTGATCTTCTTACACGCAGAGAGGGCTACAGCCAGGGGGAGCCGAGGATGTCGTGCTCCTGCCCATGAATGCTCCTCTCTGAAGACTTGGCTGGTTGGGTTTCTGGGTCTTATGGATGGGGTTCCAGCTTGTAACTCAAGATGCAATTAATCTGTGGAACTCAGTGCCACAAGGTAGAGCTATGACGGCTAGTCTAGATGACTTTAAAAGACAAAGGCATGGAGGATCGGCCTGTCAGTGGGCATGAGGAATGATGGCTATATAGAACCTCCATGTTAAGGGGCAGTCTGCCTCCGACTGCCAGTTGCTGGGGGAGGGCAACAGCAGGAGAGTGTTAGTGCTTTCTGGCCCTTTCTACTGTCTCACTTGCATCACTTTCATACCAGTTGGGGGGGTCCTGGTTGTGCCCAGAGGGGACTGCCTGCTGAGCCTCCAGCGTTGACCACTAGCACCCCGCAGGCCTCCCTTGCAGAAGAGCAGCTGCCAGAGTCCCCTGGGGAGACAGAACGGGCTGCGGAAGCAGATGAGCGCTGCTGTGCCCTGCAGACCTGCCTTGAAGGGTAGCTTTTGCTCTGCGTGTCGTGCCTCCTCCCTCCCTGCGGGCGGCCGATTCCGGCCAGGTCAGCCTTGGGAGGGGCTGGACTGAGGCTGCTGCCCTTGGACGGCGGGGCCTCCCCCGAAGAGGCTCTGCCCGCTGCTGGCAAGCCTGGTGGCGAGGGGAGGGCAGGCTGCCCGTCTCAGAGGCCGTGTGTGGTTGGCAGCAAGCAGCAGGGCCCCAGCAGGGAGCCAGGAGGCCCAGCAGCTGTTGGGCCAGCAAAGGGGCAGCCCTGCCCCTCGGGGACTAGTCCCAAGGAGGCCTTCTGGCTGGCTTCTTACCCCTCCTCCCGAGGAGACCCACCCGGAGGGAGTTGCCAGGCAGCCAAGCAGGCACTCCTTTGCTGCCAGCCCTTGCTCTGGGCCCAGCGTCAGCCTCCTCGAGGGACGGGGAGGACGGGGCCCCATTGCGGGGGGGGGGGGGCAGATGCCCAGAGCCCCAGGGAGTCTCTGTCTGCCCTGGCAATGCTGGTCCCACAGTTCCGGGCTCTCGCCAGAGGGCTGAAGTGGACTCCTCTCCCAGTCGCTGCCAGGGCCAGCAGGTGTGGGTGAGCAGCCCTGCAGAGCGGGAGCGGGGGGGGGGGGGCAAAGGGGGGGGCAGGCCTGCTGCTGCGGCATGGCTCAGACTCAGACCAGCCCCCAGAAGCAGGACACCTTGGCTGCTTTCAGGGGATCCGTCTCTCTGGAGCTGGTGGCTCCTTGGATGAGGCACTGCATGCCTGGGCTGCCGCTCTGTGCACCTCTCCCTGGGAGCCAGCCCCTTGGAACTGGGTGGGACTTCCTTCCGGGGAAAGCTGCCGCTGTGGAGTGTGCAGTTCCCACCTCTCCCATTGTCCGGATGCTTCAGCCACCACTGGCTACAATGGGGAATCACTCAAATGCTCTGGCTGGCGCCTTGTCAGAATGGGTGAAATGCCAGAAGCAGGAGCGTCCTCCTCCTCCTCCTCCTCCCCCAGGTAGGCCACATCCCATTCCCTGCCACTGGGGAGGTCTCTGCAGAGGCTATACCTGAAGGTGTGCTGCTGATTCTGAGCAGAAATGAAGCCAGTGGGATGGGAGATGCACTCTGCACGTGTTCAGGGGCACCTCGATCCAGCCATGCCTTTCACCATTAAGCCTCCTGACCTTGGAAAGAGGCGCTGTGGCTGAAATGTGAACAGGAGCGCAAGGCCCGATCCCCCCCGCCCCCATCTCCTCCCGCCTGTTCCGTGTAGCGCCTGCTCCTTCCGAGGAGGAAACCGCTTCCGCTGCCAGATCTGCTCCTGAGCAGTGTTTCTGCCTTCCTGGGCTCTTGAATTTCCACCTACCTGCCTTGTAATTGAATTTCACGCCAGGCTGGGTGCCCGCCTCTGACTAACATTTTGGCTGCCAATTCCTCTTTTCTCTCCCTCTCTCCCCCCCCCCACACCCTGGGGGGACCTTCTTCTTCTCCTCCTCCTCCTCCTCCTGTTTTTGTTCTGCCTTCCATCTTCTCGGGTTCCATGGAAGCAGCAGCAGCAGCAGCAAACCTGATGATTAAATAGATTTGCTCACAAACGGCAGATCACCAAGACGGGTTTTTAAAATTGGGACTTATTTATTAATCGCAGCTCTGAAAGGGAAGGATCAGCACAGCCTGTGGCACCATTCTGAACATTTTCTCTTTATTCAAGGGCTGGCCAGAGTCTTGGTTTGTCAAACAAAATAATACATAGAGCCTAGACTTAGAAGGAGAGCCCAGAGGTCATCCAGTCTAACCCCCACATCCAAAATACCTGCCCCATCACCTATTCTCCCCTGCTAATTGAGCGAAGAGGCACTTTTTAAAGTGGCATATCTTGGGCTGCTGACCCTCCAAAGCTGGCCTGGGGTCTCTAGAAATTGGCACCCACCTTCAGGTGAGAACTGAGAAGCTATCCTGGCTTGATCCTGAGAAAAATGTGGAGGGGGAAATGCCTTCAGGGATCACTTCAGTCAGAGTTGGCCACCCTCCCTTTACTCCACCAATAAGATCAGGGGAGCTTTCAGGGTTCTTCCTGTGGTGTTCCCCCTCACAACCACCCTGCGAGGTAGGCAAGGTTGCCCACCCTCCAGGAGTGGCCTAGACTGAATATCCAGGAATCTGTCAACCACCTCCAGTTGGTTTATTAGCAGCAATCCTGGAGTCTTAATGGCTTGATCTGGTGAAAAATGTTGGGGAAAGCCCCGGGGTGTGTGTGAATATCCAGCGAAAGCGTGAGTCCGTGTCAGCAGTCCTACTGTTCTGATCTACCAAATGATCCCTTACTGATTATCCCTTTGGGAAAAGGGAACCATCTCCTCCTTCCCTTTGCTTTGTGAACCTTTTCTTGTTGTTGAGCAGTATACAAATATTACAGATAACTAAATACAAAGTATACACCAAAATATATACAAAACATCCCCTGCATACAAAACACGGGTAACTAAAACCAAGCCAGACATGCCGTGAAGACGGTGCGGTCTGCCATGGTAGCCATCACTACTTGCGGAGGGGAGTGTGGTAGCCACACAGACCACGTGCTCCTCAGGAGGGCCCCGTCCTCTTAGCATGATGGCTGGAAGACCCCTTGCGGAGGGAGGCAGGCACTGGAAGGGCCTCTGCTTGCTTGGGGTGTCTGAGTGGCCACTGTGGGAAGCAGGAGGCCCAGTAGCCGGAGCTTAGTCTGAACCAGCCGGGCTGGAGAGGAGGAGCGGCTTCACCCTGCCTAGCATCAATGGGGGGGTGGAAATGCCGCCACCTCCTTGTGTAGGCTGTGGGCAGTGAACATAGGAACATATACGGAGTCAGAGCATTGGTCTGTCTAGCTCAGTATTCGCTTCGCTAAGGGGACAAGTCATGCTGGCTACCACCAGACCAGCTCTCCTCTTCCTCCTCAGTGGGGCTGAGGAGCAGTCCTGGTGCCGGCAGCAGGATGAGCCCCCCAGAGCCCCCTTGTGCAGATGGCTGTCACTGGGGCAGCTGCTGCTGCGTTCTAGCAGGCAGCAGCTCCCTGGCAGCGGCTGTGCGTGTGAGCAATTTGTCTTGATTATCAGGGCAGCTCTGGGGTGTCAGTGGGCGATTTGCATTTTGATTGCCTTTCCCCGGAGAGGCGTTGAGCCTCGGGCAAACAAGGAGGCCAAAGAGGAGGAGGAGGAAGGGCCCGGGCCGAGCATTGGGCGCTTGGGCCAGCTGCTGTCACCCAGCCCGGGGAGCACGGACTGCCAGGGGACCCCCCTTCTCAGCAGCTTCCCCAGCCCAAAGGCAGCCGCAGGCCATGCTGTGTGGGGAGCCCGCAGGCCCTCCTCCCCTTCCCCCCCCCGCTGGGGAGTCTTGCTCCCCCCCCGCTGATTTCAAGGCCAAGGGGGCAGTAGTGGCTCTCTGGGTGTAGAGGGGAGGGGGGCACACAGGGGCCACTGAGGAGCTGCCCGGGGGTTAGGGTTAGGGGGCTTTTGCAGACAGAGAGGGCTCCCTCGGAGGCCGAGCAGAGAGACTGGGCCCCTGGAAAACGGACGCTTGCGCGCACCCCCAGCATTTCTAAAAAGCAGCAGAAGAGGAGATGGGGCCATGAGACTGATCAGCCAGAGGCACCGGTGGGTGGGAAGGAAGCAGGACAGAGTCAGGCGGGGGCATCTTCCGGGTTGCCACAAATATAGCGCAGCGCCTGCTTCCGAGAGCTCATCAGAGGCAGGATGAATCGTTTAAGGACTCTGCTGCAGGTTCTCACACACACACACACCCCACCCAAAACTGTGGCTGGCCAACGGGCGGCTGGCCGGCTGGAGTCCTGGTGAGCAAGGCACCCGCTGCGTGCTCCCTCTGTGAGCATCTCCGATGAACAGCTGGGAGCGCCTGAGGGTCTGTCCTCCAAGCTCTCCCCTGGGTCGCTGAGTCCCCCTTGGGAGGCATCTGGCAGCATCCGGAGGACCCAGGGAGGAGGCAGGAGGGGCGCCAGGGCAGGCTTCGGGGGGGGGGGGGGCTTTTCCCAGTGGGAACATCTCCAGCCAGGAGCTGGCCGAGTCCCTGGCGCGGCTTCTGGTGAGGCCTGTGCTCCTGCAGCAGCCGTGGGCTGAGAGGGCTCCAAGGCAGCCCTGCTCACCGGTTAGGTCCCCCCGGGCAGCACCAGCCAGGAAGGGGGCTCTTTGGAGGCCAGCCTCTCTGAAGCACCCCACAGCAGGAAGGCTCCCCCCATCCGGGTCCGCAGAGTAGCCAGGGGGCGCCTGGGGGTTGCAGCCCGCCTGTGTCGATCTTCAAGGTAGGCCCAGGCCACAGCCCCGTCCTCTCCTTCCTGCACAATCTTGCATCCTCTGCCATGATGCCAGGCGTGGTTGCAGCTGGGCGAGGCCGGAGGCTGATGAATCCCACCACACACACCTGGCGCATGCACAGGGGGCTCCGTGCGCACGCATGCACCCACATGGGCGCCCACAGTTCAGATCAGTCGGAACCGGCCATGTGTTAAGAGTGGCTGGCTCGACAGTGCCCCCTGCTGGCAACAGCTAGTTCTTCCCAGTCCTGGTGATGCTTCCTCTCTGGGAAGCAGCACTGCTTTCTGCCGAACCTGCAGAGGAAGGGCTAGAGTGCCCCTGGCAGGCCTGAGCTCCGCTCCTTCTCCCCCCCCACCATCCCCGCTATGGCCCCGCTGCCCACTTCCTCAATTCTGCATCCCAAGCAGACACACCCTCTTGTGTTTGCATTCCTCAGTCCCTGCCAAAGAAGCCGACACCAAGAAATCTGGGTCTCTGTGTGTGATATGTGAATATTCCTCGCTTGCATTATACTCATGTGCCCCTATTGGCGTAGACGTCCCTCTTTCCCCCTCTCGACGACTACCTCTGTCAAGGGATGATCTGAAGGCTGGCCATCCCCAGACCTATCCACCCATGATGTTCCACACACGTACAGCAGACCACTTCTGCTCTGAAGCCTGCCTTTGAGGAGGTCTCTGCTGAGGGGGAAAGACCCCTGGGAGGGCCTGCTGGTCAGAGAGCCAGAAGCAGGCTAGAACGGCTGGTGGGGGTCACCCAGTGATCTGTGCTCTTGCAAATTTGGGTGTGACAAGCTCAGCCCTCTTGGTGTCTGGGAAGTGTTGGAGGACCCAAGGCTAACTGGCCTGGGTTGCTCCTCCGCTGTTTCTTAAGGCTTCCTTTTAGAATGACACACACACATACACAATGACAGGAGAGAAAAATACTAATGTGAATCACTCAGAGTATATATACGCCTCCAAGTGTATAACCTCACTCTAATAAAAAGGACGTTAAAAAAATATTGCTACTTGATGAGTGCATTGCCAAATGTGTGTCTAATAAGACAAACTTGGAACAGTTCACATGTGGCTATTTTGAGCCTGAAGAATAGCTTGTGAACTACCTGGAGAGGCCTGATAATGTGGCGTAGAGTGCAAATAATCACCAAGACAATGGAGTCTCCCTGTCACTTAATACTGAGAAAAGTGGCTGCACTGAGTCATCTCTGCCCTGCTCGCTGGCGGTGTCTGGGGTTGGCCCCCTGCTGCCCCTCTCCCATGCTGGGACTGAGGGCAAGGCCCCAATGGTTATCAGGTGGCTTCCCATCCAGGTTCTCACCCCTGCTTCTCTCCGGCAAGGTCATGGCCTCTTGTGCCTTCCGGCTGCTGGAAAGGAATGGCCTTGCAGGTCACATAGATCATTCTGGGAGGAATTGCCTTCCGGCTCAACTCTTGCGGGTGGGGTTGGGGGCTCGATTGGAAAGAAACCAGGCTCCCTTGTGCTGTATTTCCAGGTGGGGTGGACACCCATTCAACTCTGCCCTCCCTCTCTCTCTCCCCCCAGACGTCATTCACACAGTGGGGCCCATTGCCCAAGGGGAACCCAGCGCTACGCAGGAGACGGAGCTCAGCAATTGCTACAGAAACAGCCTGCGCCTGGCTGTGGAGAACAAGCTGCGGACCGTGGTAAGCAGCCGAGGGTGGATGGGCGAATGTGAATGCATGCACACAAAACAAGTCCGTTGATTCGTTCATTCTCTCTCTCTCTCTCTCTCTCACACACACACACACACACACACACACACACAAATTCTTCCTTTAAAACCGCACACACAGCTAGCAATTTCCCCAAGCACCACAACTTTCCTAGGGTGGCTGCCAATGAAATGATTTTTCTTCGATGTATTTGAAATTTATCTTACTGCATGTGGATTTCACAGGAGAAAAGACTCACAAGTAGGACAAAATTTCTGTCCGCTTCCTGTGCCGGTTCCTCCAGAGAGATCCGGCGTCATGCGAGATCAGCTTCTCAGCAGAAAAAACAGTACAACTTTCAAAGGATCTCTGCTTTAGTTTTTAAGGTTCTAGCTCTCATGGCTGAAAAGATGCCCTTCAAATCACCTATTACTGCAGATGTAAATTGTTGGCAGGTCTTGGTCCACCCACTCATCTCTCTAACAGGGCCCCAGCACCTCTGTTTGACTACTTTAATTAAGTCGTGTAGCCAGAAAGGCTGCTTCAGTAGCTGTTACTGCTGTCGTGATGGTCATTTTATACTGCCCCACATAACACCTCTTGCGCCCCAAAGTCCAAAGACTCACCTTTTAAGTGGCGGCTTGACTCAGCCTGCAGGTTTCCTTTCCTTTCCTTTGGGCACCCGTGTCACCATATTCCTTGCTCATTGTTTTTGCCTTTTATTTTCAATATGCTAAAATTCCATTTCATTGGCCTGCTGGTTCGCAGTCCAAACGCAAGCAGTTCTTGTGTTTGTCTGGCAAGCCCTTCATCAAACCCCACAGGCAGGCCTTCTGCTACTCCAGATGTTGCCGGAGTGCAACTCCCATCTTTGGCCATTGTTGCTGAGGATAATGGGCGTTGTAGTCCATGATAGCTGGCACCCTTTGGGGCAGGGAGCCACCTCCAGGACTTCTTGTGGCACACCCAAGGGCAGGAACACATTTCCTTTTGCTTTGCAAACTACGTTGAGAACTTTTCTTGTTGTTGAAAAGTGGTGTATGGATATTTTGCATCCCAATCCTTTCTGATCACCACTGAGGAAGCCCCTCTTCCACCCTCCACCGCGCAGCCAGGACTTTGGGCCTCGAAGGTTTCCAGGCACCTGCGTCCGCATACTTCCCTGGGAAAGTGAAGCCAAGATGTTCCCATCTAATGTGTGTCCCCTTGTGTCCCCACAGGCCTTCCCCTGCATTTCAACAGGTGTATTCGGTGAGTATCAAGTGGAAAGAGGCAGGGAAGGGAGCCAGCAAGGAATCTATGGGCTTCCCCAGAGGACTTGTCCTCTGTTGCTCCCAGGAGGAGGACTACAGTCAAGGGGTTGAAGCTGCCAGGAAGCAGATTGGGGCTGGACATTAGGAAGAATTTCCTGACTGTAAGAGCTGCTGGACAGTGGAACCATTTGCCTCTTGAAGCAGTGGGGGGCTCCCCTTCCTTGAAAGTTTTCAGAGGCCGGATGGCCATCTCTCAGGGATGCTGCCGCAGATTGCTAGCCCGAGCCAAGGACTGCAACGTCTCCCCCCTCCCACTCTTGACAGGCTACCCCAACGATGCTGCCGCCGAGGTGGTGCTCAACACATTGCACAAGTGGCTAGAGGACAACAAGGAGAAGGTAGGGGGAGACGGGGTGAAGAAGCACCAGCAGGAGGGGGCGGGGGCTTTGCTGGGCTCAGCTGCCTCTGCGCAACCTTGAAGGGTAGCAAACTGCGGCAGGAGCAAGCACTGGCGACTTGTTGCTTTCCTGGAAAAGCCTCCTCTGTGGAAATGGTTGATTAGCTTTGTGCATGCACACACACAGTCAGCTCAGAGAAAGAAGAGGGAGCCCCAACCGAGATGGCGAGGAGGAAGAAGGTGGTGGGGTGGAGAGCAGAGGCGAGAGCAGCCAGCCGTGGGGGGCTGGCCCCTCTCCGGCTCACGGGCACCTTCTGCCCCTCTCCGGCAGGTTGACCGACTCATCCTCTGCGTCTTCTTGGAGAAGGACGATGAGATCTACAAGGAGAAGCTGCCCCAGTTCTTCCCCATCGGTGAGTCGCTGGACCCAGTCTCCCCTGGGCCTTGGCAGGGGGAGGGTCTTTCGGAGGTGCCCCTCCCTTGCCCCCCTTTGGGCTGTTGGGCGGCAGGTCACCTCTCCTGCCTCTGTTTCCAGCTTGACTGCAGTTCTGGCCCTCGGATGGGGGTAAGAGCTTCCGCAGCCGTGTGCCAAATGGGCGTTGGGGGTGTGTGTGTGTGCTGCTGTCCTGATAGCCCAACGTGGACTAACCGGCATGAATTCCCCTTGGCATGGGCTAAATGACATCCCCACGGTGGCTCTATTTGCACCTGGAGGCCTCCAGCCTTTACTGACGCACTCCCAAATCCAGGAGTTGAGCCTTTCCCCCTGCTAACTTCTAGCTCCCACCCTCACCCAATCGTCCCGTTGGGGGAAATGACCACAGGCATGCTCTTCCTCAAGCAAAAGCAGAAGTGGCGAGAGATTCGGCCGACCGCACGGGAGGCTTGGCCCTTGCGCACCCAAACGTCCATGGCTGGAATGATGTCTGCAAGGACTCGTGGGTCCCCTTCACCGCCCTGGGAGGGAGTGTGCCGAGCAGCCATTCCAGAGCTCTCACCCTCCGCTTTAGGCGGGGGTGGATGGAGAGGGGAGGGGGGAGCTGGGGGCTCTCGTCTTCCCTTCCCACCCTGGCAAGAGCAGCGTCCATATGTGGGGCAAAGCTCCACCCCTGGCCTCTCCACTGAAACAAGCCTCAGGAAAGGCCTCTCCCTACCCAAGGCCTTGGGAAGCTGCAGCCAGCCAGTTCTAGACAGAATAGGGAGGAACTGGAGAGTCCTCTCGCCAGCCCTGGAAGGTGAGGAGAGGGCAGGAGCCCAGTCCAAAGAGCAAGTCTCCAACATGGCGCCCACCCACCCCACCCCCAGTGTGGTTGGCTGAAGGGAGTTAGTCGTCCTCCCAGAAGGTCTGGGGGCCCAGGTGGTGGGGAGGCCCCCCTCCGCCCTCTGCACTAACCCAAGGAGTCCAGAGCCTGCCTCTCGAACCCCCCTCCTGTGGCTGAAGTGTGGGTTGCTGCTCCCTCCTGGCTCTGCTCCTGACTCTACCACCCCAGGAGGGGGGCTTGGCAGCTGACCCTTGCCTCTCTCTTCCCAGCAGACGCCTGCGAGGGCCTCCACTCCCAGCTCTGAGCTGGCCGGCGCGGAACAGCCCACCCTCACAAGCCAACACCTCGGAGAAGACGCCGTCTACGCATGCGCACGTGCCTGGGGAAAGGGGCAGGGGAGCTGGGGATGCGGCTGCAATAAACGGTGCCAAGCCAACTCGGTTTCAGGCTGCCATCCGAGGATTCGAGGTGCTTTGCTTTCCTCTCCCCCCCACCCGCCAACCCCCCTTGAAAAGAAGAAGGGGAGCTGGACTTGTGGCTGCTTTCAGGCCCGGCCGGCTCCCGGCCAAAGGAGGGCGCCACCAGGGGGCCGATGCCCGCAGAGCCCGGTTGGCCGTGTGCAGGGCCGAGGCTGGATTAATGGATTCCTCCAGGCTCTCTCCCGGAGAACCCAAACAGCGATTCCTGGTCACACACACACACACACACACACACACACACACACACACACAGAGCTCCGCAGAGACTCCACTATCGGCGGCAGCAGCAGGAAGAGGCATGGGCAGAATAAGGATCAGCTGGAGGGGAGGGAGGGCGGGCGGGCCCAGAGAAATGGCCGGCGAGGGAGGATGGGCCAGGCCAAAGGTGGACCCTCTGCCCCCCAACCGTGGCCAAGGGAGTTGCAAGCAACCCGCTCGGAAGGGATTCTCCATGGGGTGGAGGGGGGAGCCTCCTGGCCTCCCCACACACCCGCCCCCACCCCCTGAAGTGGAGCCCCTCAGGACTTGCCCAGGCGGCCCTTCTCCACACACAGGCCAGCCCCTGGGGCAGGGGTGGCAAAGGGGCCTTGGCCAGGAAAGTTTCCTCCTGCTGGGCCCCAGCCACCGCTCTCCACCTAAGGGTTGCCCATCTAGTCCAGCCTCCTGTTTCACACATTGGCCCACCAGATGCCGCTGGGAGCCTACAGGCAGGAGTTGAGGGCAGGCCCTCTCTCCCGCTGTTACTCCCCGGGTACTCAGAGGCATCCTGCCTTGAGGCTGGAGATGGCCTATAGCCCTCCGACTAGTAGCCCTTGATAGACCTCTCCTCCATCAAGTTATCCAAAGCCCTCCTGAAGCCATCCAGGTTGTTGGCTGTTGCCACCACATCTCATGGCAGAGAATTCCACAAGTTGATTATGTGTTACGTGAAAAAGTACTTCCTTTTGTTGGTCCTAAATTTCTTGGCAATCCATTTCATGGGATGACCCCTGGTTCTAGTGTGATGTGAGAGGGAGAAGAATTTCTCTCTCTCCACTTTCTCCACTCCATGCCTGATTTTATAGACCTGTGTCATGTCCCCACCACAGTTGTCTTTTCTCTAAACTGAAAAGCCCCAGGGTTGTAGCCTTGCCTCATAAGGAAGGTGCTCCAGGCCCCTGATCACCTTGGTTGCCCTCTTCTGCACCTTTCCCAGTTCTACAATGTCCTTTTTTAGATATGGTGACCAGAATTGTATGCAGTACTCCAAGTGTGGCCACACCATAGTTTTGTATAAGGGCATTAGAATATTAGCCATTTTATTTTCAGTCCCCTTCCTAATGATCCCCGGCATGGAACTGGCCTTTTTCACAGCTGCCGCGCACTGAGACGACGCTTTCAACGAGCGGTCCACCACCACCCCAAGATCCCTCTCCTGGTCAGTCACCGACAGCTCAGATCCCATCAGCGTATGCATGAAGTTGGGTTTTTTTGTCCCAATGTGCATCACTTGCCACTTGCCCACACGGAAGCGCATTTGCCACTTTGTCGCCCACTCCCCTCGAGGAAGACGGACCTCTGCCATGAGCTGCCAGCCGATCCCTCCTCCGGGGCCCAAGCGCTCCCCCGGTTGCTGGCGCTGCCACCTCTCCACAGGCTTCAGTGGACCCTGAAAGGAAAACCGCATGACCAGAGCCACGCTGAGCTAGGCCAGCTCTTGCAGGCAGGGCCAGGAGAGGGGAACCTGCAAGCTTCAGTGCCAAGGCGCGCTTCCGAGAGAGAGAGAGGGGTCCGAAGTGGAGGTCTTCACAGGCTGTCCTTGGGGCCTGGCAAGCAGGGCGACCCCCTGGTCCCCTCCCTCTTAGCCCCCATTAGAACTGACTGGAAGGGGGCCCTGCCCCCTGCCAAGGCTCCCCACGGACAGCCCTGGCCCTGTTCTTCAGGGAGCCTTTAGAGAAAGCGAGAGGACCTTTCCCAAAGTGGTTTGCAGAGGGATAAATGAAATGAGAGGGGAAGAGAGAGAGAGAAAAGGAAAGGAGGAAGGAAGGAAAAGAGAAAAAGATGAGTAGAAGGAAGGAAGGAGAGCGAAAGGCAAGCAGGAAGGAAGAGCAGCGAGGAAGGAAACCAGCCCACTTTCCCAGCAGCAGCAGCAGCAGCAGCAGCAGCGATGGGTTCGGAAGAAAACTCCCGGGACCACCCGACTCCATCCCAACCGTGAGAGCCTTTCCTTAAAACCAAGCCGCAGCTTAGCTGAGCGGGGGGGGCGGGGGGGAGAGCGGGGTGCAGCCGGGTCTCTGCTGCTGCCCAGCCTGATGATGCCCCGGCAGAGGAGGAGGAGGAGGAGGACCCCCTGCGCCCCGAGGGGCGAGAGTGTCCCTCCTCGGCTTCCTGCCTGGCCGGCCGGGAAGAAGCCACCCCCGTCGCCACTGCCCGGAGGAGGAGGGTGCCCTGCAAGGGAGAAAGAGGCACCTGCCTGGGGGTGCCGAGCGAGGGGTCCTTGCAAGGGGGCGAGACTCTCTCTCTCCACCCCACCTCTGCTGCCAGGCTGGGCGAGCAGACATGCGTTGCTTTCAGCCCGCACTGGACTCTGCAAGGCGCCAGAGGGCAGCCTTGACCCCTTCCTCGCCTCCTCCCCCTCTGCCGCCCCAGGAATGGTCGCGTCCTCCTCGTGACGCCGCTAGTGCAGACGTTCTCATTGGTGCGGGGCCGGGACGTTCAGGCCCGGGAGACGAGACCATTGAGGCGGGCAACGGGGGGGGGAGGAGGTGGCGGGCGGAATTCTCGCGATGATTCGGAGCCCGGACGATTCCTTTTGCTAGTCGACGACGAGAAGAGAAGCTCCGGGAAGGCGCTTGTGGCGGCGGCGGCGGCGGCGGAGGAAGGCCAGAAGAGCCGGTAAGGGGGCGCGGAGGGGGGCACTCGCCCGGTGCATGACGAAGGACTGGGGGGGCGGCGGCGGCGGGCGGGCTGCATGCTGGGAGGGGGCTCTCCTCCTGCCCCCCCCGCACGTGCAGTCCTGCGCTTCCCCTTTAAGAGCCCCGCTTCTTCGGCGCCTTCTCGGCGCGGCTTTTTTTTTTGCAACACGTGTACTTCTGTGTAATCACACGTCTGAAAGGGGCGCCCCCGGGAGATTGCGGCAGCCGAGGGTGCCCGCCGCTGCTCCTCGTGGCTCTCTCCTGGACAAGGCTCTAGGCCGCCTGGCCGGAGAGAAACGCATTGCGACTCCCGGCGGCTCTAGGCTCCTAGTGGGTGGCCGCCTGGTGCTGTGTGCGGAGTCCGATCTCTGGCCCGTCCCGCTCATTGTCGTCTACTGTGACTGGCAGCATCTTGCCAGGGTTTCAGGGGCCGCATCTCCCTGCAGGGGCCTTTCCCAGCCCTCCTGGAAGATGCGGTGGCGATCAAGGGTTGGGCCCGGGAGGACCTGGTGCCTGCCAAGCAGATGCTCTTCCCCTGAGCGAGCACCGGCCCCGTAGTGGGATCTCAGTCGTGGTGCCCTGATGATGAATCCGGGCAGGGATTCCTCAGTCGGGGAACTCGGCTGCTGCAGCCCGCGGCACGTCGGGTGTTGCAGTGCGGCGTGGCTTGGAAACGGGAGGTTAGAACCGCAGCACAGACTTCCCCAAATGGAGAGTGCGCGTCCAGCCCTCTTCCCGCTCTGTGTGCCGAGGCAGATCTGCAGGCATTCGCACCAGGAATGGGGCCTGGCCATGGGCTGAGATGGCAGTGGGGCAGAGCGAGGGGGGCGGAGATCAGACAGGTCTTCTTCAGTGGATTTGCTTGTCGGCTGCTCCCTCTTCCGAGGCAGTGTATGTACCCCTGATCACCTGGGACCCTCTGCGTGCCAAGCAGATGCTCTCTGTCGTCTACTCTGACTGGCAGCATCTTGCCAGGCTTTCAGGGGCCGCATCTCCCTGCAGGGGCCTTTCCCAGCCCCCCTGGAAGATGCGGTGGCGATCAGGGGTTGGGCCGGGGGACCTGGTGCCTGCCAAGCAGATGCTCTGAGCGAGCCCCGGCCCCAAAGTGGGATCTCAGTCGTTGTGCCCTGATGCTGATTCTGGGCAGGGATTCTTCTGCAGTTCGCTGCACGTCGGGTGTTGTTGCGGTGCTGCGGCGGGGGAGCAGCCTGGCTGGGAGGCGGGAGGTGCGCCTGCGCGAGTCTCTCTCCGCGCTCCAGGTGCGGATCTGCAGGCATTTTCCCAAGCAATGGGGCCCGGCCGTGGGCGGCGTAGCTCAGTGGAGCCTCCATGGCCCGAGGCAGCGCACCCCGATCCCCAGCTGACGGGCAACCCCCCCCCACCCCCCCGGCAGCTTTGGTTGATTTTATTTTATTTTCCTGCTGCTGCACTTAACCCAGCAGAGCGGCAGAGTGAAACAAGCAACCAGCTTGGCTTTTTAAAACTCGACGGGACGGGAACAAAAAATAAAGTAGAGAGATTTAGTGGCTGTTATTTGTAGCAACTCGATTTTATTTTAAAAAGGCTTAAAAAGTATTTATTTTTTTTTTTTGTGGTTTCCAGCAGGTCGGCGCTACAAGAGTTCGAGGACTTGAGTAGAGAGTATCGGTCGTGGTGGCGCAGCGGGGAAGCGACTCGCCTAGGATGCGAGAAGCTGACGGTTCGAATCCCCGTGGGTGCCGCCGCCGCGATCGTCCGTTACTTTAGTCGGTCGGTTGTTACACCGGGTTATGGGTCCTGCCACCTGCGTAGCCTTGGGCAAGTTGCGCAGTCTCAAATGGCCCACCTTGGCAGGACCCCATTTGGGGCTGCGGAGCGAGCTTGAGGTGAGAAGGTGAGTAGGGCCCATAACCCAGGGAAAGAACCGACCTTATATTTATTGCCAGCTAGCGGATTAAAAATAATAATAATAAAGTTATTTTATTTTCCAACCGCCCTGGCCGGGAATCGAACTCCCTACCTTCGGAATCCCAAGCGGCAGACTACCACAGTCTGCCACTAGGCTTGTTGAGCAAATGTTTTCGGAACTAATACTTATCTCGCCGAGCTGGGGGCGGGGCTATATGACATCACTACGTAGAGGCGTGCTTTCTCCTCCCTCACGCTGCAAGCGACAAACCGCCCCGCCCTACCAGCGCGGCTGTTTGAGATGAGTTTGGGGCGCTGCTGCAGGCAAGGCAGGAACTTGACCCGGAACAGGGATCCAGCTTATTCTTGCCAAATCCCAAGCTTGCTGCTTCCGAGCCAGCATTCTGGCCTACTGCCCTCTCTGGGCTGCTGGGGGGAGGTTCTGGGGCTCATACGGGACTCCTCCGGTGGGCTCACCCTGCCCTGGATCTGGCCCCATTCCTGCAGTCAGGCTGGCTTCAGAGATCCGGACAAGTAGCCCAGAAGGGCCGCTCTCCTCCCCGCTGCGGTTTGAACTGTTGGGGAAACACTTTCAGGACTTGGAGGCTCCAACTTCCAGTGGTCTATCTGGCTAAAATGGATCTGGGCAAGATTTGCACCCAGACCGCTGCCCCACCTTTGTGCTGCAGATGAGCTTCTGATGAAAGCCATTTAAAGACCTTACAGGTCTTGCCCAATTGGAGAGAGAATTTAAAGGTCCAGACCCCCGAGTGTGGTCTTCGCCTTGCAGAATCCAGGCTGGGGGCATCCCTCCCGAGGCAGGAGGCCCTGAATGCCACGTGAATCCCAGCACTGCCCAAGATCCGGCAGCAAAGAAAGCGGGGTGTGTAAGGAAAAACACAAGTTACTCTGGAAACCATTCAGTTACTCCCAAGAAATGCCTCCCACATTTGGAGCTAACCCTGTTCTACAGAAGCAGCTGTGAATGCCTTCATGTATTCATTCATCATTCAATCAATCAATCAATCTTTATTACAGTCACAGACCAGCATAGTTCATCATTCATATACCACTTTTCAACCAAATAAAGTTCTCAAAGCAGTTTACATCCTATCCCCAGAGGGCTTACCATCTAACAAATTAAAGGAATTAGAAGGGAAATATACAAGATTCCATACAATATTCTAAGGCTTCACATTAACGGGCTAAATAAACCCAATATGCTACACACACACCATCTTAACAACAGAAAGCCTTCCACTTAAAGAGTCACATAATGGACTACAGCCATGTAAGAATTAGGAGTAACATTATTTATTTATTACCATAGCAAACTGCGGCAGGAGCAAGCACTGGCGACTTGTTGCTTTCCTGGAAAAGCCTCCTCTGTGGAAATGGTTGATTAGCTTTGTGCATGCACACACACAGTCAGCTCAGAGAAAGAAGAGGGAGCCCCAACCGAGATGGCGAGGAGGAGGAAGGTGGTGGGGTGGAGAGCAGAGGCGAGAGCAGCCAGCCGTGGGGGGCTGGCCCCTCTCCGGCAGGTTGACCGACTCACCCTCCGTGTCTTCTTGGAGAAGGACGAGGAGATCTACAAGGAGAAGCTGCCCCGGTTCTTCCCCATCGGCGAGTCGCTGGACGCAGTCTCCTCTGGGCCGTGGCAGGGGGAGGGTCTTTCGGAGATGCCCCCCCTTTGGGCTGTGGGGCGGCAGGTCACCTCTCCTGCCTCTCTCTTCCCAGCGGACGCCTGCGAGGGCCCCCACTCCCAGCTCTGAGCGGGCCTGGCGCGGAACAGCCCAACAAGCCACAAGCCAACACCTTGGAGGGGAGAGGGGCAGGGGAGGCGGCTGCAATAAAGGGTACCAAGCCCGCCGAGTTGCTTGCAGGAAGCAGCCTGCCTGCCACCTGGCGGGCCGCCTTCCCCGCACAAACCTCAGTGGCACAAGGCCGCCTGAGCAGGGGCCAGGAATCTCCTTGTCTGGAAGGAGCTGGCACTCCAGACAGGAAGACACACAACACCCACACACAGACACACACTGCCTGGAGCAAAGACAGCCGGCTCCCGGCCAAAGGAGGGCGCCACCAGGGGGCCGATGCCCACAGAGCCCGGTTGGCCGTGTGCGGGGCCGAGGCTGGATTAATGGATTCCTCCAGGCTCTCTCCCAGAGAACCCAAACAGCGATTCCTGGTCTCTCTCTCTCACACACACACACACACACACACAGAGCTCCGCAGAGACTCCACTATCGCAGGAAGAGGCATGGGCAGAATAAGGATCAGCTGGAGGGGAGGGAGGGCGGGCGGGCCCAGAGAAATGGCCGGCGAGGGAGGATGGGCCAGGCCGAAGGCGGACCCTCTGCCCCCCCCACCCCCAACCGTGGCCAAGGGAGTTGCAAGCAACCCGCTCGGAAGGGATTCTCCATGGGGGGGAGCGGAGAGCCTCCTGGCCTTCCCACACACCCGCCCCCACCCCCTGAGGTGGAGCCCCTCAGGACTTGCCCAGGCGGCCCTTCTCCACACACAGGCCAGCCCCTGGGGCAGGGGTGGCAAAGGGGGCCCTCCAGCAGCTGCCCAGTTACGACTCCCCCCCCCCACAGCACACACACCATGGACTGCTGGCTCACCACAGCTGGAGGGCCCTGCTTGCCCGCCCCTGCCCCAGCTGGTCAAGAGCCCACCCAGGGCAGGCCACCTCCTCGGCCCACGGGCCTCCTGAAACTGGCAGCAGCTGAGGCTGGCCTGGGCAGCCCCCAACGGAGCCCTCCGCAGCAGCAGGCCTGATCCACTTGCCTCAAGAGGCTCCCGTCTGGCCTTGGCCAGGAAAGCTCCCTTCCGCCGGGCCCAGCCACCGCGCTCGGCTCCCCACCGAAGGGCGAGACGAGGAAGACTGACCTCTGCCACAAGCTGCCGGCTGCTCTCGCTCCAGCCCTCCTCCGGGCCCCAAGCGCTGCCCCGTCTCCACAGGCTTCCCTCGCTGCAGTCTCAAGAGCTGCTCTCGCTGCTGGGCTGCCACAGGCGACTGCCAGATTCCACACTGGTGTGCTGGGCCCAGGCACGCAGAGCCACTGGCCCCAAAACATGAGCCGGGGGTGGGGGTGGGGGCTTTGCATCCAGCCAGCCCCCCCCAAAAAAACACAGGGGGCAGGAGAGGAAGGGCTCCTGCCCCAAAGAGAGGCTACAGGCACTCGAGACCGTTTCACTAGCATCCCCTTTAATAAAACACAGAAGAGTGAGTGGAACAACAAAACGGGTGGGGTGGGGGGAATATAATAGCCACCAACCCAGTGAGGAGGCGAGACGGCAGCCCGAGCAATCACCATTTACAACCACAGAAGACGAGGACGCTGCCCGGCAGGCGGGCGGGGAACGTGGGGGGCCGGGGGGGGCTTGGCTCACCAGCCAGGTGGCCTCCCTCCCCTCCCTATTTATACAGGATGTCGTAGTGTCCCGGTCTGTACAGTAGATACACTTTGGGCTCCGAGCCCTCGGGGAAGATGTGGGGGTTGGTGGCCCCGCCCTCGCCTCGGTCCATGTACTCCACCAGGATGGAGACGTGGAGGGCCTGGGCCAGCGCGATGATGTGGATGTGGTCGCTCTCCTTGCACATGGGCTCCACCTCCTGAAAGAGACGGGAGAAGCGCAGGCAGCGTTGGCCAGGAGGAGGCGGAGGCGGCTCCCCAGTCTCTGTGGCTCACACATCCAAGCCCGGCTGTCATCACGGAGGCTGGAAACCTGGTTTTTCCCGGCGGGAACTAACGGGGATGTTGCCTGGATGCCAACTCCCGACACTAGATCCCGCAACTGCCAGCGTGAGCCCACAAACGCAGAAAACCCACACAGCCCTGTGTAGATGGAAACTTTCCCCCTGGCCTCTGTGTCAAGAGTGTGGACTGGAGGGGCTGCTGCAAGAAGTCCCAGGCTCGACCCCCGAGCCCTCGGAGAGCCGCTGCCAGTCAGAGTAGACGGGACTGGGCTAGAGGGACCTAAGCAGCGGGGTCTGTCCAGAGGCCGCGCCAGATGCCCACCGCCCTCCCTCTAGCAAAGGCGGGATATGCTCGGCAGAAACGTACCCACCCGCCCTGGGCCTCCAGGTCTGCATTCAATACCCAAACCTGCATGGTCTCTGCAAAAAGCCCTTACTGAGATCGCTGCCCTCGATAATGGGGCACTGTTCCTACGCGGTGCACCAGGACCCACATTCTTACATGGGTGGGGGGGGGGAGGGAAGGACAGCAAAGCAAAGTGTCCGCCTTCCCTGGTTAAAGACCCCTCTGATGAGCAGGATCCTGGAAACGGCGCACACACACACAGAAGGGTTGCCACACCCTGCTCACGGCTCTGGGCATTAGCCCATCAGGCTCTCTGTGCTCCTCTCTGCCCATGAGGAGTAGATGCTTCCAGAGAAAAGCAGGAGCTGGGCAGCCATTCAAGATGCGCCCAGGCGGGGGAAGCCACCACCCCCCCCGCCCGGCCCCCGCAACGTGCCTGACCTGCTGGCAGAACTCCTTGATGTTGCGGCCTCCTTCGATGAAGTGCTCAAAAAACTTGCTCTCGCGCTGCAAGTAGCCCGAGGTGAGCAGCCGCAGGTACACCACGAGGTAATCCGAGGTGCTCTGGTCGTTGAAGGAGGCCAGCAGCTCCGGCACCGTGGTCTGCTTCTCCACCTGCTCGATCAGGTCCATGAACTGCCCAGGCAGAAACCAGAGGGCGGAGTCACCCCCAGGGGCCTGCGGCGAGGGGAGGGACCCCTCTTTCAGCAGCTGGCCTCCAGAGCTCCGTGGACACACTGCCCCTGAGCATGGAGGCTCCAGTCAGCTCCCATGGCAAGGAGCTGCCGTCAGACAGCAATTCCTTTCCTCCGCGATTCTCTCTCTAGCCCACATTAAAGCCCCCTAAGCCAGCAGAGGCCTTGGGCCCAACCGGCCGCAGCAAATTCTGCAAGCGAGTCATGCTCCCTGGGAGGAAGGAAGCCCTCTCTGCCTGTCCTGAAGCTGCCGCTCAACACCTGCACTGAGTTACCCTGAGTTCTGGGGCAAGGAGAGTGGGAGGCCTGCTATTTCTACCCACACAATTATTTATCTATTACATTTCCAGACCACCCTATCCATCCAAAGGCTCTGGGCGGTGTACAACAACACAGACCTCTACCATGCCTAGCCTAACTGCAAGATGCAGGGAGAGGCTGCTGCCGTGGGTGGGGTGTGTGTGTGTAATTCCTGATCACGAGAAGACTTGCTGGTGTTGTGGGGGGTGGGGGTCCAGTACACTGAGCAGACGCCATGCCCCCCCGCGTCTTCCGTTCTGCTCCACCCTTCCCCCTTTCACTGCAGTTAGTGTCATCTCTGTGCCAAGTTCCACCGTTGGCTTTAACTCAAGGTGGCCAACCTGAAGTTTAATGTGTCGGGAAAGGCGCCATCGCTTTGAAAGCACGTTCCTCTGGACAGTAAAGAGATGCTTCAGGAGGCATCAAGAGCAGAGCAACAGGCTATGAGCGCAAAAGAGCAAGAACGGATGCCTTAACGGTCACACCCCCAATTCCCAAGCTCTGCAGGTCTCCCAGGACACCTCCTTACCGTGTTGTGGAAATCCTCTATGGTGAATTCCGTGAAGCCTTGCGAAACCAGCACGTCCTTGCTTTGGGCGGCCACCTCTTTGAAGCTGCGGGCACGGAGGAGAATTGCAGCAGGGTGGGGGAGAAAAAGACAAATGGAATCATCCCGCAGCAGAAAACCCAGGGCCCAAACAACAATGCCAGGCTGAAAATGGCAGAAAACAAAACCCTGTTTGGATTTGACAATATCAAGACATCCAAGAAGAATCCCAATGCCATATACTAGTATTTCAATATCACAGCAATAAAACTGGATGGTTGAAAATTATCCAGACTAGGCTGTATATGATAAATCCATATCAACGCATCTATATACTGTAATTAAAGAGAGGCACTGAGTTGGACTTATGACATGCAACCTAGTCTGGATAATTTTCAACCATCCGGTTTGATTGCTATGATATTAAAATACTAGTATATAGCATTGGGATTCTTCTTGGATGTCCTGAAAATGGCAGGAGATGCTTCAGTTCAGGCACCAAATATGCTCCACATTCCACACGCCTGCTTGCCGGCATGAACTCAGCAGCCAGACACACACACACACACACCCACGTCCCCCCACGTCCCCCCTGCCACTGACCGCTGCAGCTCCTTGCCATCCTCCAGCAGAGCTTCCAGGTGGGAGAAGCCAAATGCCCGGTAGAAGCAGTTGCCATCTGGCCTCGTCTTCCGGATGTACGAATACTTCTTTAGCAGATCCTAGGCAGGGGAGGGGGAGAAGAGAAGGGTTGGCCTCTGGTTGGCCTGGGAGCCACAGCTGCAAGGCCAGACGCTGCCTTCCTCTGTCTGTGTGGTGCGACCTGCCCTACGCACATCAAGGCACACAAACTACCCATTGGACACCCTGTCTGGGAAAGGAGGCCCCGCGCAGAGCTCACGCGGCAGCCTGGTTCCTTCAGCCTGACCCACGCTTCCCAGCCCCCCTGCTCCTTCTGCCCAACACACAGCCAGAGGAGAGAGGGGAGTCAGGGTACATCTCCATCCTGAACTCCCCTCTCCCCACCAGTTATGGCTCCTGCGCTACTCTCCCTTCAGCCCATCCCTAACAGAAGAAAAGCCCTGCTGGACCATCTAGTCCAGGCTCCTGCTTCATACAGATACTTCCGAGAAGCCCATGAGCAGAGTTTGAAGGCAAACAGCCTCCCCCCAACCTCCACTTTTCATCCTCAACGCCTGATGTTCAGAGGTAGGCTGCCCCGAACACAGAGGTTCCATATAGTGTTTACAACTGGTTGCCGTTGGTAGACTTGTTAAGAGGTTTGTCTAACTCCCTTTTAAAGCCACCTAAGCCAACGGCCATCAGCACATCCTGTGGCAGCGAGTTCCAGAAGTCAATGATGTGTTGTGTGAATGAATCCTTTCTGGTATCTGTCCTGCATCTACTGCCCATCCATTAGATGGGGGCATCCTGAGGAGGTCTGAGAGGGGGAGAAAATGTCTTCTTTCTAACCACACTATGCATAATGTGATATGCCTCGATAATGCCCCACTCTTAGTTGCCTTTTCAACAAACCAAAAAGCCCTACATTTTCAGGCTCTCTCCATAAGCGTGCCAACCCCTCAACCACGTGGCATTCGGCCATCTGCTTGCCTTGATCTTCTGCTGATAGACGTGGTCGTCATCTGCGTATTCTTTGTACAGAACTGTCAATTCCATCCTTTCCGAGACGAGGGGGTTTTGGACAGCAATCTGCAAAGGAACACACCAGAGTCTAAAACCTGGAGAGTCAGAGGGAGAACCACTGCCACTGCCCAAATCAGAGAGGGTGGCCCTGCAGGGGTAAAAGCAGGACAGGAATAAATGGAGTAAGAGCAGTAATGGCTTGGGTCCAAAGAAGAGCGAGAGGACGCAGAGGCGGACAATATGCTGTTCTGTGAGCTGGAGTGCAAGGGCAAATCCGCTAGGCCACAAATGGGTTGGAAATGAGCTTGTGTTACACACGAGCTGCCGAAATGGCTTCCCACTAGCAAAAGGGCCCCCTTTGGACCCAAGCCAACCACAAGATAACCACAACTGCAACATCAAGCAATGACTTGAAAGCAGGGTGGGTAAAAACCATCCTATCAAAACAAACACAGATTTTATTTCATTTAAATCAGGTAACAGTTACAGGCTTCCTTTATACTAAGCCCATGAAAAAGAAACCTGGTTCAAAAGGATTCTTGAAAGCACGGCAGACCGACTCCAGTCTACGGCATGATCTCCCAACACGGAATCCATGACCTCTGCTCAAGCCCGTGATCCATTGTGCCAGACCCCAGGGGTCGCCTCTCCCGCCCCTGGCTGGCTCTTTAACCTCAGGGGCTCCCATCTCTGGCTCTCCAGATGTTGTAGGGACTACAACTCCCACAGTCCCCTTTGGTGGTGGTGGTAGCTCTAGTCCCACAACCTCTCAGAACCCAAGTCTGGGAACCCCCAATCTACAAGGAAGCGCAAGTTTTAAGCTATGCGACAAAAAAGAAGGAACTGAAGCAAGACCCAGTGGCTTGGGAGGCCCGGCATCGTCACTGGTGGGGAGACTAGATACTGTAGTTCTAATTGTGCACATTGTGAACAGACAACACTGTCAACCCGACAGCACAGACAATTGCTCTCCTTGTCCTGGCAAAACACTGCCCTGTGACGACAAGGCTCTACGCCTGACCCTTCTCAGCACTGCGTCTTCCAGTCAAGGATCTTGCTCAGTGTTTGCACAGGCAGAGACAGTGAACTACGCAGGCAGCCTGGATTTCAACATTGTTCCCCACAGCACGTATGTCTCAATTCCATGGTCTAAAAGGCTCATGAGCGGCACCCCCAGGGGCTCGGGGTTATGCTGGATATGCAGCATCAAAGTTCCATTTCCGTTGCCAACAGGTATGTCTGAACTGTGATGGCTCCTGGCTAGCACAACCTGGGAACTAGATGAACTAGGATACTGGTTTTCTTTTCCCATTTAGAACAGCCCTTTTAACCCTTGGCAATTAAAATGAACCCAATCCACCCTGCTTAAATGTGTGAATGGACCATCACAGACGCAATGCCAGAGAGAACTTGCATCACCCCCTCCACTACCAGTCCCCAAGCAGCTAGAAGCCAAAGCAAGGTAACAACTGCGAGGGGCAGGGGCACTCCGTTAACACTGGGCGGATTTCAGTGGGTCTGGGAGAAAAGCCAAAGGGCTCCAGGCATTTTGTGACAGCCTGGTTGTCATGCGGAGAGCTACCTCATGGGAGGTGAAGTTCCAGGACCGCCTGGTGTGATTCAAGGAGCTGGAGGTGGAGGCTGGAGCAGCAGCAGCAGCAGCACACTCGCTCTGAACCTTTTAGACCAGGCAAACTGCGGATTTAAACCATGACGACAATGTTTGTGGACAGCACTGGCTTCACAGGACCAGCCAGCCAGGAATGCTTTAAGCAGCACAGTCACAATGCAGAAGAACTGCGTTCCCTTCCTGACTATCCTGCCCTTCCTCCAAGGAGCTGCAAGGGGGTGACACGCACAATTCTGCCTCCCCTCTTTTATTTCAGAGAGGTAGGTTGGGCCGAAGAAGAGAGACTGGCTGCAGGGATCCAAACGCCGGTACTCCCCAATTGCCTACTCCCTAGCCGTGACCCCACGGCAGTTCTGGGCTCCTGGCCCCTTTGCTGGTCCTACCCAGCACCCCAACTCAAAGCAGGCAGGGCCATGCAGGCCGAGCTCAGGGCTCCCGAGCGCTCACCTCCTGCTGAATGCGGTCCTGTTGGGCCATGATGGCTTCATCGTAGGCCAAGCAATTCACTCCTGAAAGAGAGGAATCCGGATGAGAAAAGGGCCCCTGCACACCAGCTTGGTCTTGTCACCACTGCCTCCCTGCACTAAACGTGAAGGAGGACAAACCTGCTGTTCTGCAGTACAGCTAACACACAAAATGAAGCCCAGGTTCCTAGGCAAGGGGTTCGGGAGAGAGCCTTGAAACCTAACAGCAACCAAGTTAAAAGACCTGTTTTAAGGGGGCACACAAATCCATTCCCCTTTTCAGCTTTGCTGATTCCAAACGCTACACAGCCAAGCTTTGCAAGGGCCATCCTGCAGAGACGCGGAGGTCTTCCTGGGTGATACAGAGTGCTTTTTGACCGTCACTTTCTCCTCCCTCATATTCCCGTTTGGCAGCCTGGGGGGGCTACAACGTCAGAAGGCCCACCAAGCTGCTTAACCATCACCCAACTCCCCCCACCGTCCACCACCATCTAACTCAACGCTCCCCCCCACCCCGTCCCACCAGCCCTCTTGAGAAACGCTGTGCCAGTTCTGTGAAGGACACGCAGCAAGTCACACACACCTCGGCAGCAACCGTTCTGCTCACCAAAACGTTCGCGACCCTGAGCGCCAGAAAAGCAGCCCATCATCCCTGCCTCATTAGACGGCAAGTTCCGCTGGATAGCAACCTGCGGGGAACTGGCCTCCCTTTTATCGCCAGCCTGCACCCCCCACCCCGCCACTCTCCGGCACAGCCTGCGTGGAGTCTTTCTGCTCTGCAACACTGCCAGACACCGGCTTTCATACACTTCCCCCCTCGTCATCATCTGCTCACAGCAGCTGCCAACACTGCAGACAACCGAGAGAGCGTCCTGGGGCCGCTCCATCTCATACATCATCGGCGGGGAGGCGCTCGGCTTCCTCAGTGAGACCATTGCAAGTCCTTCTCTTGCAGTTGGGTTGCAGGCTGCAATCTGCCCCCCCCCCCCGCCCAGTGATAGAAAGGGGGCCGAAACTGGAGACACTCCACCCGGGATTCCCCTCCAAAACTGGACCAGCCAACACGCCGCCCAGATTTGGGGCCAAAGATGCATTAGAGGACTCTCGGAAGGACAGGAGCTCCGTGCAAGGCTGGTTAGAGGAGTGGGGGGGCTGGGGGGGCTGCCACGCACTAGGCAAACTAGGTCAGAGAGCTGACATCACAACTCCAGGTGGCAATCTGAGGTACCAAGTACCTTAAGCATCTCCAGGGCCTGGAAAAAGCACTTCATTGCTCTTGGGTAGCCAGGGGCTTGAAAACCCCAGCAGGAAGGATTTGGGGTTCAGGGCCCCCTCTCACCCTCCTTCAATTTAGGAAATGGGGCCGTAGTACAGCACCCACTTTACAGGTCTTGGATTCAAGCACTGGCAGCAGATTCAGTGAGAATAGGGAAGGATGCTTGCCTGAAATGCTCTGACACTGCCAGTCAGAGTAGACCATCTTGAGCTAGAGGGACCCAAGGCCTGACTCAGCAGAAGGCAGCTTCCGCTGTTTCTACAGTCAGTGAGGCCCAGAGGCAGGCTGATGGAGCACAAGCAGGCCCCACCAGGGACCATTTAAAGAATTTATCTCCATTTTATACCAGTTGTATACCAAAAAAGGTCTGGGCACTACTGACCCTCACAGAACTGGGGAGAAGGAATGTCTATTGAACCAGTCTGAATCTGTGGCACACAGAGCTTTGAGCAGCTCCTTGCAAGAAAGACCAAGGGCAACATTTCTGACCCTCTGACAACTTATACAGCAAAAATCCCAGGTAGCTCACACAAAACTCAAAAATATGAACACTGCCTGCATGGAGCAGCTGAAATGTTTGTTTCTCTCTGTGCACAGTCAACCCTTCCAAATATTGTTGGCTGCACAGGAAAAGCCATCCCAAAGGTCTGTAGAGAAATGCTTTAAACGAAGATAAAGAGAAGTGTTGCTCCTAGGAATCTGAGCATGAGCAGTTCTCAGTTTTACAACAAGACTTCCACCTAGGGTTGCCAACTTCTTTCGCAGCCGTGTGAATGTGCCTTTGACAGCATCTGAACACTCAAGAGATTCAGCAGGCGAAGCTTTTCCCAGCATGGCAATACAAGGGGGAAACTTAGCCTGCTTAGTTTCTGGGTGCTTAAAAACACAGGAGCAGGGCCACTAAGAAGCTGGCAACCCTGACCAACTGCCACTCAGGGCAATGCAATCGTATCAAAACTCTATTTCAAAAACAAGTTTTCTAGAGTAGAAGAGGGGGAGACAGGGAGCCATCAGCACAAACCATGAACGCAGTTGGAGGATGCAGAGCATAGATTAATGCCTCCCCTCTTCCCAACCATAAAGTGACTGCCACAGCCAAGGCCCAAGAACGAGCTTAAGCACAACCTCCAGACAGCTGGCCATGTCTGAAGCAGCCAGCCGCCGGGGTGAGAGGCCATCAAGTACTCTCAGACACAGCCAGGGATCAGTGCATGTCACAGGTTTCAAGGCAACACTCAATGATCTCAGCAAAAGATGCCTGGTTCCTATCAGGACAGAGTTGCCCCTGCTCTGGGACCCTCAGAGGTTTGGTTGGCAGTGACCCCTGAACAGGGCCTTCTTGGTGATGGCCCCAAAGTTACAGAACCCGCTCCCCCCAAAGATCCAGCAGGCCCTGCTCTTCAGCAGCCTTTCACCAAGCTGTAAAAGCCTCTCTCTTTAAACAGACATTTGCCAGATGCAGAGCTGGTTTCGAGCCTTCTGCTTTAATATTAGTGATAGATCTGTGTTAATATTTTTAAAGGGTGTTTTAAACTGTATTTATCTGTGTGGTTGCTGTACATGACTTTGTGAATCCTTGGGATAATCCAGTAGCATAAACACATACACAAATACTAAAGTGCCATGTATATTGATAATCATGCAAGGGTAGCAGTGTCAGTCTTTAGACATTTTTTAAAAGAGAATGTCTAATTGCAACTTTAAGGCTAATTAACTGAACATGGCTTTATTGAAAGAGCATGGCTGTCACAGGTGATTACCCACTTCTGAAGATGCAAAAAGTAGGACGACTGGAATTTCACCAGAAATCTGGCCTGTGAAATCTCTTCCCATCTTAATTTTAAGAGTGTTCCATACATGCTAAAAGTGGCATTACCATGAGGCAGGGTTTCTTAACCTTGGGCCCTCAGATGTTGTGGACTACAACTCCCATCCTCCCCAAACATGGCCTTTGTGGCCAAGAATGATGGGAGTTGTAGTCCAACAACATCTGGGGGTCCAAGGTTAAGAAACCCTGCCATAAAGGGTCTGGCAGCACCTTGGAGACTTAACAAATTTACTGTGGCACAAATGATTCATGGGCCAAAGCCCATGAAAGCAGACACAAGAGGGCTGTGATTCATGAATAGTGACTGCCACAATAAAAGCTGCAAGGTGCGGGTGCCACAAGGTTAGTTATAAGTTTATTCGGTCATTGACCAGCAAAACCACAAGGTACTTAAGCATCTTGGTTCACTTTGACAAGCAAGACCGACTCAGGTTCACTCTCAGGTTCACTACAGGCTTTAAATTAGCATTGCAAAGCCAAGAAGATTCTGTTTATTCTCAATGGTTGTGCACTATTATTTTATTTATTTGTTGCTGTTACAGATGATTTCTTGTAAATGTTTGAGCTTTGCATAGGAACACATTCTCTTTCATGTCATGGCCCTTTGGCTTCACTGTTTATGTGTGTGTGTGTAATAATCATCATCATCATCTTCTACTTAGCACAGAATTTCATGCAACTGACAAAGTGGGCTGTAACCCATCAAAGACTCTGCCACAAATCAGGAGGCAGTCCTAAATATTGTTACTAGCAATTAAGTCTCACTGAACACAATGGGACTCGCTTCTGAGTAAGCACGCACAGAATGGCCCAGCAAATCGGTTCACCTTTTCGGTACCACTGGATTCCTCCTCCTTGTTTTTGCAGTAACAGACTTACAGCGACACATCTGGCATTTCCAGAAGGGCAATACCTTTTAAATCTTTGTTTAAGATTAAAAAGGATTAGATCCCTTTTTAATCTTGCGACTGGACCAACACTGCTACCTATGGTTTGTATGTATCCCTGGAACATGCCACTCTAGCCTCAAATGAACTTAGGTCATCAGGGCTTCGGAAAGCTTCTTGCTTTTCTGGTTGGCCATACAAGGTGAACTCTTTTAAGGCAGAGCGGCTCTTGGTGGGCGCGCCTGTCCTCATAGCAGTGTGTGCTGCCCTTTTGAAGATGCTGCCAGATGCCTCAAGGTTTCCTGCTGCCCAGACCAAGAGAGCAACTCCCCGGAAACAGACTCAAGAGGGCCCCCTAGCACGCCAGGGCGGCCACGCCGGCTGGGCCTGAAGCCACTCTTGGAGGTCCTCCTCCCCCGCAATCTCCCTCCCCATGCCCGGCGGCCACTCCGAGCCCCCTCCCTCCCTCCCTCCAAAGCCACCCCAGCAGCAGCAGCAGCGCCCTCCCTCCCTCCCTCCCTCGGGGGCCAGGCCTCTCTCTGGTGCTGCCCAGCTCTGGGTGGAAGGAAGGAGTTGGGCTCTGGGCGGCAGCACCCCCCGGGCGGGTCGCTCCCAGGGGCCCCTTCCCGCCCCGGGCGGCCTGAGGGGCGCCATCGAAGAAGACGGACGGAGCCGGCCAGGGCGCGCCTGGGAGGGCGCACGGGTGGCCCGGGCCCGGGGCGGGCTTCTGGACCCCGGCCGCAGGCAGACACCAGGCCGCCCCTGGACAGGGCCGCCGCCGGGAGAGCCCCCTGCAGCCAGCCCGGAGCAGCGGCAGCCCCCCGGCAGGCCAGGCCCTGGCCCCTCCTAGCCCCCTCCCCTGCGGGGCGCGGGCCGCGTTTCCCGGGAGACCGGCGGGGCCCGTTGCCAGGGCGACCGCCCGCGAGGCCTAGCCAGGGTGGGCCGGGCAGGGGCGGAGGGGGCGCCTGGCCGGGCGGGTTGGGCGCGGGGCGTCCCCCTGGAGACCCGCGGGCCCCGCGAAGGCGAGGAGGGCGCCGCCGCGGGGGAGGCCCCCCAGGGTGGGGCCCGGGCGCGGCCCGCCTCACCGTCCGTGTCGCCGCCGAGGGGCTCCGGCTGCTGCTGAGGCTCCTCCGCCGCCATCTTCGCGCTGCTGCCGCAACCCCGCCAGGAAGCACTTCCGGGTCGCCGCAGCCGAAGCGTGCCGGAAGCGGCCCTTTCTCGGGCCTCCCTAGCAACCGCCCTAGCAACCGCCTCCCCCCTCCCACGCCACCCTCAGGCCGCAGGGGGAGGAGAAGCAGCCCCCGCCACCCAGAGACAACCACCCGGTCAGCACGGCGCCTGTGACGCCATCACAGCACAGGCAGGGGCTGCAACGACGTCACGCCCCCGCCATGACGTCATGCACCCAGCCAGGCCAATAGGGTTGCCATATTATTTTTATTTATGTATTTATTTAAAATATTTCTATACTGCCCAGAACTTGCATCTCTGGGCAGTTTACAATTAAAATCATTTAAAAGATTAACAACCTTTAAAACCGGGTATTAACATTATTTAAAACTGTAAATAGTTTTATTTAGTAGGTGGTGATGGTGGTACCACATCCCTCACTCCCCCGCCTGGGCAAGGAGGGGAGCATCCCTCGGCGAGGAAGAGCTCTGCTGGACTCAAAAGCTTGCACTGTGGATGGCCCCATTGCACGCCTCGTAGGTCAGATGAACCGTGACCACCTGACCCTTTCAAATAGGACAGCAGCAGCAAAAATAAGACAGGACATAAATACGTTTATGAGAGCCAGCTGGAGGCTCCTAGAGACATTGTCCAGCATTTGGATTTTAATCAGCGATGATGCCACTGCCAATACAACCTACGAGGCACATTCTCTTCTTAGGACTCATACACACCAGGCCAAAAACTAAATAAACACGAGCTCATAGTATACAAACTTTTAAGCTTTCCAACGTAAGTGGCGGGCATAAACGGGGAACCTCTTACTCTCACCCCACCATCAGCCCCCTAAGCCTACTCATTTTCAAGGTGAGCAATGGCAAAGTATTTCTGTGACATTTGTAGCCTTTTTTTTTTACACCATCATATAGCATATTTTCCTGAGAACTATAGGCACACTTCTTTTTCTAAAGCATCACAAAGCATAATGGCTAGGAAATGAAATTTAATTTCATGGAAATTAAAGTAAACCTTTGCAAAAACATTTTTTGTACTTTTATTATTATTCTTACAGAAGTGATAGTCATGACTACATTGATTACTATGACCTTACCAGCTGCTTTGAGCTTTCTTTGAAAAAAACAGGGTATAAAGAAAGGAAATACATACAGAACAAAGGCAAGTTGGCATTCCTTTCACCACAGCAAAAAAAAGTTTAAAAGAAAATGAAATCTCTTTCATTTTGTTTACTACAAAGTGTTAATGCTCAAGAGTTCGACAGGATTGATAGGAGCAAAAGAAATCATGAACATCACTCTTTCAGTGTCGTCTTACAAACATTCTTTGGGGTTAGGACTAATGCGGAGGCCTCTAACAATTTATTTTTTAAAAGGGGGGATATACGGGGTGGGCATGAAAGGAGAGAGAGAGAGAGAGAGAGGACAGCAGCTCTGCAGAAGCACCTGAGCTGCATTCCAACATGAGACTGAACTTTATCAGCAGTCTGTCAACCAACCAATGGTTGCTGCCACCAACCAGAAAACGTTATCTTGGTGAAGGGAGAGCTTTCCCCGTGACCTATCATCTCGCAGGCCTACAAGGAAGAGAAAGATGGTAGCAGTTTAGCAGACATCCACTGCTGAGCAAACAATTTAAAAAGTAAGAGAAAGCAGCTTTTCCAAAATGCTCCCTTCTTCAAAACAAAAATGACATTCACTGGAAGGGAATCTCCTTCCTGAGCATTTTTTAATCTTTGGCTTTCTCCTGGTTGTTGGTCTTCCTTCTAAGACAGTTGTAGTTAACACTCGGGGGGGGGGGGCAGCAGAGGAGAATACTTCCAAAAGAGAGCATCAAGAACACTGTCTAGCCATAACCTTCTTCACTTGGCCAATACATCCACCTATGCAGCCATCCATGGCAGCACTGGTGTGGCAAGATTCACAACAAGGCTGTGAATTCAAAGTGTGAGAGTAATTGCAAGCAATCCCCTTCTATGTTAAGAGCATTTGTGGCTAGGATTGCCAATTGTGATAGAAACTATTCCAAGGTTTTCCACATCAACCCATTCCAACCTCCAGGCTTGCTTTCAAGAGTCATCTGGAAATGGATGCCAGGTCCCCGAGAGTCTAGGCAAGTCCTGGAGGGTTGGCAACCCTATATGTGATTTTTAAAAAATCCTCTTTATAACTAGAGAAGCATTATTGATACTGTTCCAACAGTCACTTGCCCTCCCCACCCCCGCAAGAAAAGGGATTTTATGCTTTGGCATGAATACCTTGTATATGGCATTATCTGTATCTATAAGTAGGACCCACATTTCCAAATAAGAAAGAGCTGATGGGCCAACAGCACAACTCACTCTCCACTGTATCGCTTCAACTTGCAGGTGGGGAGTGCCATTTCTGAGTTCTGCAATAATTTAAAAATCCTTGCAAACAAGAGAGAATCACACCAGGAAGAGCAGTTGCAGACTGCGTGCTGTGCTGGATTTCTACATTCCACCATCTCCCCTGAGAACATCCCTATGAGACAGGCTAGACCAAGGGATAATGGCTGCCCCAAGATCGTCCAGAATCATGTGGTTTTGAACCTGGTCATTCAGGTCTGAGGTAGATATGCTAACCAGTTTGCCACACTGCCACCAAAACATATACAGGGCAGGCTGCAGTCAAGTCTCCCGAGCACCTCGATCTCACCTGTCTGAAAAAGATTGCTAGTGACACCGACCTAATGTATGCAAATTAACAGCTGGCCAATAGGTCATGGCACATTTTTGCTCTTCCCCTGCCAAGCTTTTTGCTCGTTTCGGGATTAGTCATTTGCGGCTTGGCCTTTGATTTACTGCTGCTACTTCATAAAAAATGACAAAGTCAATTGCAATTCATCACAGCTATACACCCTTCCAATAACTTGACCTGCAACATCCGATTTTTGTCAAAAAGTCTACATGTCAGCTCAATACTTTCCATTTTGCAAAAGATGAAGGCCATTGTGCTCTGCAGAACAGGTAAGGAGAGATGCCTTCTCAAAACTAACGCTAGCAACATTCCGATCTGCGTTAATTGGTTTTGCAACAGATTGGCGCCATCATTAGCACTCATTAATTTGCTTATTCACAGCTCACACGAAGCACCGCAAAATGTTTTTTTCATATTAACCAGGAGGTCAGATGAGACTAATGCAGAGTTATCTGTAATTAGTAAACATTTATTCAGATTGTCAAGCTTGTACCTTTTTTCTCCTTTAACAACAACAACAAAAAGGATATTTTCGTTTGTATATAAATGAGTTGTGTATGGTTTGTTTCAAGCAACACTTGGTCGGAAACAGAAGTAAAATTAAACACACACGAAAACAGCATTTAAGTGTGATTGCTAAGATCAAATGCTTTCTGGATCATGCCATTTTTTTAAAAAAAGATACCCTGCCACTTTGGTTTTGCAGCAAAATTGTAACCAAACATCCTAATTAAGAAGGAATCAGAAATTCTCTAGAAGGGCAGTTAGAGACGCTGACATTTGAAGCAAAGATCAATATGGCAATTACTTCATAGGCATCAGGCAATGTAAAATGGAAAGAAAACATCACGTATTTGTCTACAGAGTTGCGAGGATGGTGTACAAAAGCGACTGAGAAAGGTTAAGGCCAGAAGGAATGAATTACCCCAAATAGTGAGTGTGTGTGAAAAGAGCCAGCAGGTAGGGGGCTCAAATCCCCAACTGGATGGCCTTCAGCCATTCCCTATATCGCAGCCTAGCCTCCTCCACAGGGCTGACGTGAGGACAACATTGGAAGAGTGGAGGTTGACCCTATCTACCACCTTCAGCTCCTGCCATCACTCAAAAGCACTTTTTTGTCCCGTGTGAGATCCTGTGCACAAATGAGCCATCCAAGCTTTCTCAAAGTGTGGAACCGCCTGCCAAGACATACTTCTATTTACCTTTGAAATTCAAGAACTTGCAGGAGGATCAGGGAAGTTGCAGCCCTGACCGACCTCCATAGGTTTCCTTCTCCGGATGCAGTCCACCTTGGAAGGAACAGACCGGCCCAGATAGGAACCGAGGGGTTTCCGCCTCTTGGGCAGGAGACAATAGGCTCCCAGCCGGTCTTGTATGGTTCCCTTCTCTCGTTGGCTTCTAAGAGGTGTCTGGCATCTTTGAGAACTATCTGGGATGCCACAAGTTGAAGCATATATCTTTGTGTTGGCACCCAAAACCGCATCCTTAGAAAGAAGGAAGATGGTAGAAAGAAATTAAGAAACAGAAGTGAGTCCTTGCTGTTTTCTCTAGCAGAGGCTATCACTGTCATCAGCAAACCAAATTGGATGACAAGGTTAACCATGAGAACTCACTGACACAGGGTACTGGTCAGCAATTGGAAACAGGACCTGCCTGTGATATACCGTTTGTTAGCCACAAGGTTACAGTAGGAGAATTGCTTACCATCTTGGTCTTTGCACTAGGAATCTGCCACCACTTACTGCTGCTGCTGCTGCTCAGAAAAAGATGTCAAGGAGAGAGGTCAGACTTTACAATGGAAAGGAGAGACCTATCAACAGCTACTAGTCTGAGGGCTACAGCCACCTCCAGCCTCAGAGGTAGGATGCCTCTGAATACCAGTTGCAGGGGAGTAACAGCAGGAGAGACGGCATGCCTTCAGCTCCTGCCTGTAGGCTTCCAGCGGCATCTGGTGGGCTACTGTGTGAAACAGGACTAGATGGGCTTCCTTGGCCCAACAGGGCTGTTCTTATGTAGAGAAGGGGATGAAACCTTTCCCAAGAGATGTCACTAACCAGGAAAAAGCAGACACACCAGGAAAGAAGCAGTGAACCCCTTGAAAGCACTTGCTAAGGAAGTATTGGCCTAGACACAAATACAAAGAATACCCTCGTGCAGAATACAGCAATCCTATTAAAGGCCAAACAACATGTATAGTTAATACAGCATTTCTCCATTTGCGTTTAGTTTTTCTTTACCCAGCAGTCAAGGGAAGTAGGGTTACGATTCAGATTGTAGCGTGGCATTAACTCTTTGTCTTGCTACAGTCCCAATCCGAATTGGAGAAACCCCACTGCCGCTTACTTGGGAAGAAAAGCTCGGATTGCTACCAATGGGAGCTTTTTCCCTGGGGATAAAATAGCAGCCATGGCGGGCGGGCCCTAATCAGAACAGGGCTGCAGCAAGGGCAACAGACAGATGACTGCCCCACAAACCATGGTCCTGAACTGGCTGGCACCTCACCCCTATTGATGCCATTGAGTCTTGACTTTGCACACCAGGGTCAAGCATGGCAACAATGCAACATGGGACTCTTCAACTTAATAATTATCATCCCAGGAAACAAACTTGATGATGTCCGTTTAACCAGAGCATCCCATAAAGCAAGGCAACAGCACCACCAGCTGGCAGGTAAGAGCACTGCACAGTTTAATTGTGTGTGTAAACGCTGCCTTACTGGATCAGGAGAAAGATCCATCTAGTCTAGCGTCCAGTTTCCAACAGGGGACAACCAAGATACCTCCAAGAAATCTACCAGCAGGGTTTGAAGACGTTGTCTCCTGCTGTTGCTCCCCAGTAACTGGTAATTAGCACAACGCCGCTGCCTCTGAACACAGAGGCTCTACATACCCATTGTGACTAACAGCCATTTGAAATCAATGAACTTACACACATTTTGGGTGAGAAGACTCCTAAAGCATGCAATATTTGCTTTCCCACACATTTCACTTGGGACTGCTGAAGAGAAGAGAATGCCTGGAAGAACTAGGGATAGGAATACTGCTCAGTGGTAGAGTAGCAGATATCAAAGCTCTCAGGTTTAACCCTGACATCTCTAGGCAGGCCTGGAACAGACTCCTGTGTCTGAAGCAGAGAGCTGCTACCAGTCAGAGTAGACAGTACTGAGTTAGCTGGACCAAGGTTCTGGCTCAGGAGAAGGCAGCTTCCTAGGCTGAGTTATTAGATGCAGAGAAGCAGGGGGAAAAGCAACAAGCTAACATTCTACCGGGTTTCTCAACTCAACCTTTCTTTAAAAAGTCTACTCTGGTATCAAACAAAAGATAAAAGAAGTCTCCTATTCCAATCACAGCACTGCTCAATAATCAACTATCCTCTTGGCCTATGAACAAAGGTTAGATTAAAAAGAACAATTGACTTCAAACAAATTATAGAACATTACCTTAGAAACAACACTACTTAAAAGAAAACAGCTTTAAAGCTGCAAGACTGCACTGCTTCACAAGACAATTCAAATAGCATTCAGGAGCATAAGCCTGCCCTTTTCAAAAATAAAAAATAGCCAATCAGATCTAGCCTGTGGTAGCCTAATCTACTGACTGCAGATAGTATCAGCTGATGCTCTCAGCCCAATTTTCTATTGGCTTGTTCGATTACTCCCTTAACCATGAGAGGACCTATCACACCTAGGATGGGGCCAAAATGGTTGATCTATGGCTCCTCCAGCTAAAAGCAGCAGGTGATGGGAAAGACCACCAATCAGAGTAGATAATGCTGACTGAGGCAGACCAAAGGCAGACCACGGATTTAAGGTTGGGAGCGGATTATGCATTCAGCTATCCCAAGCCACGAGCAATTAAGAATAGCTCTTCTTTGCTAGTTTTATTTTTGAAAGTCGGCTCTTAATTATCTGCACAGCTCAAACTCCAATCCCACCCCCCCTCAAGTAGTAGAATGCTAAAGTCTATTTCATCAGTCTCAGAATAGTCAAGAGCAGCTTAAAATACCCTAGGAAAGAGCTACCATTGAAACAATATCACTCAGATTCAAGGAAGGTCAGCACCAAGTATTTAAAGCCCACTGGGTTGAATTTAGAGCAGTATGCTGTGTACTTCTAGGCCAATGTAGAGCTAGAAATCCGATGGCTTTACTAGACTATCACTCTCAGTACTAATGTTATATTCATGTTGCATCTATATTTTGCTCTTCAAAGAAGTTCAGGGAAGTATAAAGGGAGATCCATTTTATTCTAAGAGCTCTGCAAGGTAGGGGTAGGTGTTTGTGTGTGCACGTGTAAATAAGATAGTGTAACTGGTCCGTAGAGTATGATGCCTGCCCCAACTCACAGCATTCCTGTGACAGTACTCCTGTCCTTTCCAGGTCCCTTATCCCTGCTCTGACATTTGCAAAGCTAAACTATTACGAATCAGAATGTAGGAGCAACTTAGTTTGCAATTGCTTGGACATTCCTAAAAGCAGACCAGGGAACTATAGTCCTGCAAAGGGCTCTCTGTGGTGCCGCCTTATCAAACTAAAGTTCCAAGCAGTCTATTTTACTAAGCTGTTGTACTGATTAACAAGGCAGCAGCATACAGCCTTTGACTGAGGCTTCAAAGTGCTCAAAGCCCTTTGAGCACTCAGAAAGCCCACAAAGCCCACCCAAAGCCCTTTGAGCTTCAAAGCCGTGCTCAGTTCAGGGTGCAAACGCAAATGTAACATACATTGCTGTAAGATTTGAGATTTCAGAAGCAATTCCATGTGACCTACCACTTATTTACTCAGGGGGAAAAGGAACCAAGGCACGAAGTTTTATGTCTGTAACAGGATTTATTGTAACAGATATCAAGAGGGTAGCTATTTGGGACTACATCCTCCGTGGTCCACAGCAGCACAGAATGTATTTCAGAACACTAGTCCTCATGGAGTGAAAGCATGGGAGATATGCCCTCTCTGGAATAGAGGCAGTCATGCATCTGGGAGGTTCCACCCATGCTTCAGGGCTTTGGTAGTCTCCTCATTCTTTACTTTTGTAGGACTCCAAGTTTGCCAGGATCCAGCCGGAAGGTACCAAGAACGCCAAAAAGAAAGCTGTCAGGGCAATGCCAGACTCCTACACAAGATTTTAAAAAGCAACACACACTCAGTCCCAGGGAGTCACACCAAACTCAGTTCAGAGAGAGTTTCCCCCTCCCCACCACAGTGATCTGGAACAAACCCCAACCATGTCTTCATTGCCTTGAAACTGAATCAAATCCCTGAGTACAACAAGGGGTAACCAGTTCAAACTAAGCGGTTCAGTGAGCAGGCCTCCTGCTTGCAATTGCAGGATGGATTTAATATGAAATGCCCTTATACAAAACTATGGTGAGGCCACGCCTGGAGTACGGTGTACAATTCTGGTCACCACATCTAAAAAAGGACATTGTCGAACTGCAGAAGAGGGCAACCAAGATGATCAGGGACCTGGAGCACCTTCCTTATGAGGCAAGGCTACAACACCTGGGGCTTTTTAGTTTAGAAACATACATTTTTCACCACACAGAACCAAAGGATCTAACCCACTGGACCCTCAAGCTCAAGACTGTCTACACTGACTAGCAGCAGTTGTTAGGGTTACTGGCAGGGGGTCATTTGCAGCCCTACCTGGAGATGCCGCCAGAGACTGAACTGGGGACCTCCTGCACGCAGCCCAGGGCCTCCAATGAGCTAGCCTCCCTCCCCATAGAGATAGGTTTCACAGAACCTTGAGAATGCAAGATGTTGCCTTTTGCTGAGTCAGACCCTTCATCCATCTTGCTCAGCACTGACTGGCAGCATTTCCCAAAGGTTTCAATCAGGGATCTCTCTCAGCCCTACTTGGGGAAGCAGCAAGGGAGTGAACCTGGGATTGACAGCATACAGGAGTAAGTGCTGTATCACTTAACATCTTCAGGACTGCTTTTCCTCCTATCCCTGCAGGCTTCCTTTAACACGTGCACCACCCACACCCTAGAGGAAGTCTACAGGCAACCCACCCACCCCCCAACTGAGAGCCCTCAAGGGAGGTCTCCATCCCCCCTCCCCAAACCCCCAGCAACCCCTTCTCTGCCCCCTCTCCCGGCTCTTACAATCGGCCCTATAGGGTCCCGCGGAGGTTTGGAGGCGATGCCCCTGGCCAGGCCCTGCAGCCTCAGCCCCCTCCTCAGCAACAACTGCAAGGACATAGCGACGGAGAAACACGGTAACCTTCCTCCTCTTCTGGAAGCGAGCGCAAGATGGCAGCCGGCACCGGAAGCAGCGCAAGCCATAGATGCCGGAGGAACGACTAGACTTCCGCTATAAACGGAACGCTCAGTCGCCATTGGTCCCTAAAGCTTCCATAGAGACGGCGCCATGCAGGAGGGGCACATTCAACTTCCGGCAAGTTAGAACGCCTTTGACGAGTAGTTTCCAAGGAGGCCGCTCTAGGCTTTAGCAACTCCATGATGATTATTACAGACACACTTTTTAAAAATTTTTATATATATGCACAAGCTTTTGGGACGGCGACCCTTTGTGGAAGAGAGAGGGCGGAACAGACATGGGAGCAGCCTCAAGATGGGCATCCGGCAAGGCTACGCCACTTCCGGTACTGGCAGCATGCTTTGCCCCGGAAAGTGGTCGCTCTCGCCCATCAGTTCCCCCCAGGGCAAAAGCTGCCAATTCTTCCCCTTGTTTCCACGGTGCACAGCTCTGATCCACCCTCACCTAGGCAGGGTGGACAGCAGGAACCTGTCACCACCCTGCAGCTTGGGGGTCCTCCTGGAGGCTCCATGGAGCCGGGGCAAAGCCACAGGGAGCCGTTTATCTCATGTTATTGCCATACAAAAGAATACATAAGTACTGAATTGAGCTTTTCAAGCTAAAGCTGCAAACCAATGCACGCTTAGACGAGAAAGTAAACCCCCACTGACCACAATGAACTGATTTTCAAGTCAACAGGCACGAGTTTGCACTCGACATCACTTAGAGTGCAGTACTTTTTACAGCCACAACCTACTTTTACAAGTAAGTGCATAGTTGCTTTTACAGTGCATAGTCGAGTCATCAGGTAGTCTTAAGTCATCAGCCTCTCCCCCACCTTCCCACGGGTACTGAAAGACCTGTGTGCCTTGAGAGGAAAGCAAGAAAGGAGGCACCCAGGTGAGCAAGCTCTTGTCCCCGGCTCTTGAAAAGACCAACAGCCTGAGACGTTTTATTAATCTTATGTAATTTGCTTGTTTTATAATACAGTAAAGGCAGAAAGGTGGTATAAAAACATAGCAAATAAATAAAATGTAATACTGGTTTCTAATCCTAGTATAATTTAGAAAAGCTCCTATTGGGATCTCTGAGACAGCTGGCCCATGTTTTTAACCCAAATGCCAATTTTACTCCTGTAAGGCGTAATCTTACGCACATCAGAGTAAGCTCCAGTGAACATAATGGGACCTACTTGTGAGCAAATATACATGTAGAATCAAGATGCTGCACATGTGCAGATTGCGCAGGAGAGACCAGTCAAAAAAGCCAGAAACCAATCTACCAAATAAATAGATGCTAAATATGGGGAATAGCTTTGTTGGCTTGAAGACACAAGATCACAGAGAATAGTTCTACCAATGGCTACTCCTCCTCATAGCCAAAACCTGAATCTCCCCATTCAGAGGCAGCCTACCACCAGTTACCAGCTGTGAAGGATAATACACCATGAGTGGTATTTCCAGATTATACACAGATTCAGCTTAGCAGAATCGTTTTGAAAATGTAAATAGCTTGCGCAACCCTCCTACAACAGGAAAATACAGCGCTTTTTTGTGACGCACATGCCCCGTTGTAGGGCTAAAACACAAGGATAGTAAGTAAGTTTATTTACGGTCCATGACCAAATCAGAAACACAAGGATCAATTCCAAAAGGCGGCATTGGAAATGTGAACGGCACCTTGCTGACAGCACAGGGAGTGCGATGTCAAAACACAGGCAGTATGGAAGTACACTTAACGGACACGTAGTGACACTGTCGTAGGGTGTAATCTGGAAAGCACCCTGGAGGGTGGAATGGGTCGGGGGAAAGAGCTCCAGGAATCGCTTGAGGCAGAGTTGGCCATCCTATTTCAGCTTCCCTTGAAGGTTTCTTACAACTTGGGGCCAACAACAACAACAACAAAACCGCCCAGGGATCCACTTCAGGGGAAATCCAGCGACAACCCCGGGAGATGCGGAATGACTCCCAGGAACTCTGCTGGCCCTATGGAGATTTCATTCCAGCTTCTCTCACCGTACTTCTGAGATGGCAGTGCCCAAGGAAGAGCATCCTTGCCCCTCATTTGCTGCAAGTTCCGTTTTGGTGCCACGTTGCATGGCCCGTCCCGGCATGTGACCTTGGGGGCTTCTGAGGCCTCGTGGCTCCCCCTATGGCTCACCCCTGGTACTGACTAACCCTGCCCTCCTGGCCTTAAATGGGAAGCCGGGTGCCTCTTTCCCCCACAAACCTTCCCACATAAGGGCTGGATCTCACCCTGGCCCCTTAGCTATTCCTGGCTGATCCGCCACCATCGGTTTCCTCGGGATAATCCAGACGCCTCTCGGCTTCTCACCCTCCCTCGGCCATTTGCTCTCTGTCCATCTCGGCATCTTCCTCCCACCCGGCCGGTCCCCAAGGAGCAGAGGAAAGAATCCGCTTCAATCCCCCCCCCCCCGCCCTCTGCCCCAAGAGCAAAGGGGGAGCCTGCAGCCGGGCACACACGTTCCTTGGCACTGGCCAGCGGACGTGGCATCGCCAGCAGCCCATGGCAGCCTTGCTCACGTCCCACCTCCAGGCTTCTGTTCTCTCCCCCTCTGCTCTTTAAAAAATGCTGCAGTAGCAGAAGCCCAGATCAGCTGAGTGCCGGAGGCCTCCCTTTGTGAGAGGAGGAGGAGGAGGATTAACAGCTCAGGAAGAAGCCCATGCCAGCCCAAGCCCAGGAGGGAGAGCTCCCCCCCCCCAACCTGCCTCCAGCACCCAGAGGCACTCGACAGAGATGGCAGGGCACTGCAAAACCTCGGCACCAGAGAGACAACACCATCCTCTCCGAGGCACAGAGACGGAGCCAGGCTTGTCTACATGGACTCTCCTGGGTTTCAGGCAGGCCTCTCTCCCAGCCCTAGCTAGAGATGGAAGCTGGCACTTTCTGCGTGCAGAGGATACATCCTCTCGCACGGAGCTCTGGCCCCATCGCCTTAGGTGGGTGTCTTCCAGCAGGCAGCGCTCAAATGTAGTCACCTGTGTGTGTACCAGATGCAGTGGGGAGGAGTCCCCAGTCACAGGCGGATGCAGGAACTCTAGGGGGGCACAGCTGCTTGGTAAGCCTGCCAGGGTGCACCCACTTTGCTGAGGGAGGGCCCCTCCAAGGGGGCTCTGGCACTGCAACCTCTGCTTGGCTCCCCCCCTTGCTGACTTTTGGCTCTCTCCCCTGCACTCCTCCTCCTATGGCCAAAAATCCAATTGTAAGCTCCTTGGGGGCAGAGGCCCACCTTGTGCAGTTCTACTACGCCATGAAGTGCCACGTACACCAATGGCCCTGCGCGGCTGTCATCAATTAGGTGTGCTGACACAAAACCCCCGCCTCACTGGGGTAGAGCGAGACCCCCGCCTCTGCATTCCTCCTCTTAAAGAATGAGACCCTGGAGCTAAGCTCCTTCTCTCCCTCTCCTCCTGCCAGGAGAACTCCCGGGATCCCGCCGGCTTGTCTGGATGTGGAGGAATTCCCGGGTAGGGGCGTCTCTGCTGCACATGGCTCAGGAATGGCCTTTGCCATGGTTACCTCAAGCGGGAGGGGGGTCCCCCCCTTCTGGCCTTACAAGGGCCTGGAAGACAGAAGTGGGGGGGAGAAGCAGCCCTGGTGGGGAGTTCAGGGTCGGTGGGTGGGCTCTGGGCTCTCCGGCAGCTCAGCCATGAGAGTCCCAAGTGACAGGTGGCCTGGAGCCTGTCCAAATATGGAATGCGCCTCAACCCCTGCAGGGGCAGGCGGCGGGTGAGGCGGGGAGGTCGGGGAAGAAGTAGGACCTGTGGGAGGTCAGGGGTATAAATCACAGGAAGGGAGCCCAAGAGCAGTTACCTTTGGCGCTCGATCTCTCTCTCTCTCTCTCTCTGCTGCAGGAGCTGGTGAGTACCCTCGGGAGTCTGCTTCAACTGGAAGCTCTTTGGGGCAGAGCCTGCATATGGTGGGGGCAGGAAAGGAAGAGAGAACTATGGAAACCATGTCCCTAAAACCAATCCTCCTCTTGCAGCTTGTGTTAAAATTAGTTAATCTAAATAGATGGCACATGGAAGTGGGGAGGTCTACACTCCCCTCTATCAGGGGGAAAAGGAGAGCTGGCCTTGTGGTAGCTAGCATGACTTGTCCCCTTAGCTAAGCAGGGTCCACCCTGGTTGCATATGAATGGGAGACTTGATGTGTGAGCACTGCAAGGTATTCCCCTCAGGGGATGGGAGGTGGAACCAGAAGGTTCCAAGTCCCCTCCCTGGCAGCATCTCCAAGACAGGGCTGAGAGAGACTCCTGCCTGCAACCTTGGAGAAGCTGCTGCCAGTCTGTGAGGACAATACTGAGCAAGATGGACCAAGGGTCTGACTCAGTATATGGCAGCTTCCTATCTTCCAGAGAAGTCTCCAGAGAGGCATCTGGATTATCCCATCTCCAAGCATGGATGGGGGAGAGGAGAGGGAAAGAGAACAGACTGGCAGGTACAGTCTGGTACAGGTACAGTGTGGTGATCAAAGCCAAGCAGCTGCCACACTAACCACTGCGAGTTCGAGTCCCTCTGGTGTCTCCTTTAAAGGGAAAACAAGGGAATCTTGCTGGAGCAGACCCAAGGGTCCGCCAAGTACAGCTTCTGGTTTCTGATGGTGGCCAACCAGATGCTTCCCAGAAGTGGAACATGTAGGCAAGAGCCTTCCCCAGCAACTGGTGTTCAGAGGTACACTGCTTCTGGATATGGAAGTTCCACTTGCCCTGCTTGGAGAATTGGACCTCCACAATCGATTTGGCCAATCCCCTTTTACAGCCATCCAAGGGTTACCTTGACACATGTCATAGACCCTGGATGGGTTTCAATTTTCTTTACTCAGCAGTGGTCACAGAGGGTCCCCCTGGGAGACCTGCATTTTAGGGTAGGGGGGCTTTAAGCCTTTGCCCCTGCAGGGGTCCAATCTACATCTCCCCACTCCCTGTATTTTAAATGCAACATGTAGTTTGCTCTTGTGCATGCCTGCATTTCCTTTAGAAGCAGCTACCATGGGTAGGGATTGTGGGACTTAACCCTCTTCCCTTGCACAATAAAATAAGCCCTCTATTAGTCCCCAAAGCGCCTGCAGATTCTTTGGGCTGGATGCAAAGAACCATGGGCAGAAGGGAAATAGTTGCCAGTACTTGTGCCAGAGCATGCAAAAGGGTCCCCGCAGCATGATAACTGGAGGGTTCCACAGCAGCTTCTGCTATCCGGCTTGTGCCCAAGATTGCACAACTGGAACGGCCTGTTTGGCTTCGGTTCCATTTCCCTGGTGCAACGTTCGGGTGCAAGGGGCAGAGCAGCACTTCCCTGAGCAGAGGATGCCCTCCAGGTCCCAAAGAGACCCTGCCCCTTCTCGTTCTTGCTGGAACCGCCCAAACGTCTGCAGAAGAGGCTCAAGGCCTCGGCACCTTTCAGCTCAACTCCAGCCCCTCAGCTCTGGGATGCTAGAGGGGCTGAAAAGCCGGGCAGAGAGCCGATGCAACTCCTCATGCGGACACTTCAGGCTGAGAGAAGAGAAAAGAAGCCCAGTTAAACCCCTCCGCGGGGCGTCTAACTTTCCCCTTCCACCTGAGTTCACGTGGCCTCCGTCAGGAAGGCAAGAGGGCCAGCCCCGGGTGCTTGGGGGAGGCAACCCGAGCCCCCGCAGTCTGTCTCTCTTCCCCCAGTGAGCCCACGCCATGTGTGACGACGAAGAGACAACGGCCCTGGTGTGCGACAACGGCTCAGGGCTGGTCAAGGCGGGCTTTGCCGGCGACGATGCCCCCCGGGCCGTGTTCCCCTCCATCGTCGGACGCCCGAGACACCAGGTAAGGCAGCCGCGGGCGCAGGGCTTGAGGCTGAAGGGCACCCACCAGCCCAGCAATGGAAGGCCTGGACACAGGTGGGCCTGCCCAGCCCAGCTGACCCCGAAGGGCCAGGGAGGCCACCAGAGAGCAGCCTCAGAACAGCGGGGGGCTGTCCCCGACAAATGCCAACCAGGGTAATTAAGAGATCACTTGCCTCTCTGCGTTCCAAGGGGGTCAGGTTCCCCCGGGGTGGAGTGATGCTCCCAACAGCTGCTGCGCTGTAGCTTAAGAGGCAGCAGCCATTTGGAGGCAGGGCGGGGCGGGGCGGGGCGGGGCGTGCGCCCTTCCCAGAGGGGGCTGCGAGGTTAGTCCGTCCACAGCTCAGGGCAAGAGCAGCCGCTCTGCATGAAGCCCAGTCCTGCAACGGCAAGACGGCCACGGGCACCCATCGCCCTTGGGGGAACGGAGGGGGCCTGCCACCGAGCCCCTCACCGCCTGGGAAGCCTGTCAGGGTCCGCCCACCCCGGGGAGCCAGCCGTGCAGGCTCCCACTTGGGCCATGCACTCCGCCCAAAGCCCCCTCAGTCCTAGACGGGCTGCACAAGGCAGCCACGCACACTCAGGCAAGACTAGCCGTGCAGTGCCAGGCCCCAGTGCTAGGAGATGCCGCGGAGGGCCAGCAGAAGTGCCCCTGAGCAACGGCAGAGTGCATTTCACCTGTCGGCCTCCCCCCGTTTGGGTTTTGTTTCCAAAAAGAGGCCAGCCCCCACCCTCCTTTCGCCCAGAAGTTAAGCACAGGGCAGCCTGGAGGGGGGCCCCCCACTTCTCCCTGCTCCTCCCCAGGGCGTCATGGTGGGCATGGGCCAGAAGGACTCCTACGTGGGAGACGAGGCCCAGAGCAAGAGAGGCATCCTGACCCTCAAGTACCCCATCGAGCACGGCATCATCACCAACTGGGATGACATGGAGAAGATCTGGCACCACACCTTCTACAACGAGCTGCGTGTGGCCCCTGAGGAACACCCCACCCTGCTGACAGAGGCCCCCCTCAACCCCAAGGCCAACCGGGAGAAAATGACCCAGATCATGTTTGAAACCTTCAACGTGCCCGCCATGTACGTGGCCATCCAGGCTGTGCTGTCCCTCTACGCCTCTGGCCGCACCACCGGTAAGAAGGGAACAAGAAACTAATACCAAGAGAGTGACTCCCGCACGTGGGGGGGGGGGGCTGCTTGGCGTGCACAAGGTGGGCTGGAAGGACCTGGGTGGGCTAAGGGCCTGGCATAACACAGTACAAGCCAGCTGCTGTTTTCTGTGCCAAGAGAAGCAGAGGTTCGTCTGCTTGTATGCGTTTACGCAAGCTTAATTTTGCGAGAGAGGATGCTGGATGAGATGGGCCCGACCCAGCAGGGCTGTCCTCCGGTTCCGTTGAGACAGCCAGAGAAATTTCCAAGCCTCATCCCTTGGAAATCCAACTCCAGACCCCCACCCCACTCCAGAGGATGGGAAGACCACTTGCCACCCCTCTCAACCCGTTCCACTTCCAGACACTCAAGAAGCACTTTGCTCCCCACTCATCCTCTCCTGGAGGACTGGATTGGGGAAAAGGAAAGGCAAGTGGGAGGATGAGGACCTATAGGCAGGCCGAGCCCCCCGCCCCAGAAGTCTCTCTCCAATGACTTCTGATGGTTCTTCCACCTACCGGCGTGGAAGTGCTTCTAGTCCAACCCCTTGCTCAGTACAAGGACCCCCCCCCCTTTCTCCCGCTGGCCTTCTCCTGACCGGGGTTTCCTCTTCGGTAGGCATCGTGCTGGATTCTGGGGACGGCGTCACCCACAACGTGCCCATCTACGAGGGCTATGCCTTGCCCCACGCCATCCAGCGCTTGGACCTGGCTGGGCGTGACCTCACAGACTACCTGATGAAGATCCTAACTGAACGTGGCTATTCCTTTGTCACTACAGGTAAGTGGGCCGCCCGGTGGCTGGCTGGACCACACCAAGGAGGGAAGACGCCTCGCTTAGCCTTGGCGCGGTCCTTGCGAGAGGCGTGACCAGGAGAGTCTTCCGCATGGCCTCAGAAGGGCCAGAGTGGGAGAGAGTCCTGGCCTCTCCTGGGAAGAGTTGAGTTAGAGTCACCCAGAGTTTTCCACCTTGGCTCAGGACGTCTTGGGCAACAACTAGCTAAACTCTAGCGGGGCGAGGCTGAGCTGCTCTCCTAGAACAAGGAGGCCCCTCCTTTGGAGAACTGGGCTGGACAGCTTGAGTCCTTTTGTCTTCCCGCAGCTGAGCGGGAGATTGTGCGCGACATCAAGGAGAAGCTGGGCTACGTGGCTCTGGACTTTGAGAACGAGATGGCCACAGCGGCTTCCTCTTCCTCCCTGGAGAAGAGCTATGAGCTCCCTGACGGGCAGGTCATCACCATTGGCAACGAGCGTTTCCGGTGCCCAGAGACCCTCTTCCAACCCTCTTTCATTGGTAAGAGTGCAAAAGGTGCCGAGACCCCCTTACGGGTAGGAAGGGGATCTTTAGAAACAATGAACGGTTCTTTCCACAATAGCAAACAGTGGGAGCACCTCAGAGGTTAGCTGACTACATGGGTAAGGATCACAGCCTTCGCCTCCCATAAAAGGGCTCCAAGCTTCCGTTTCCTGTTCTGGACTCTCATCACAACAAGGAGAAGCTACCAATAACAGTCTTTTCCCCACCATCATATTATAATTATAATTATTTAAGAAACTACACAACTCCTGTCCAATATATTGTAGTATAGAGCAGGGACCACTTCATTGGATGCGCAGGTCAGGCTCTAGCTTACAAAAGCATATACCACAAGACATCAGTTAGACTTCCAAGTTCCAGAAGATGTCCCCCTCCCGTTCTTGCTGTAACAGATCTAAAGTGGCTTAAATTCTTCCAGAATTTAAGGCAGTCATGCCAGTGGCTACCTTGCATCCTGTGGCAATGAGTTTCCCGGGCTAAATGCTTGTTGCAGGGCTTCTCCTTTGCTTGCACTAAAAAGCTGTTACCTATCAGCTTTTTAAAAAAACAGAGATACAAAACCACAAGCTGCGACTACTTAAAAGCCATCAAATACATCATGTGTATGGTTACAAAATCCCACAAATACTGTACTTCATGAAATATCACAATTTGGCAAGTCCATCATTTAAACAGAGGAAGCCCAATTGAGGATTTAAACACCCACGGTGCATGTCTGTTTCCCTCCCATTCACTCTCTCCACCCCTCATGATTTCAAGAACTTTCTTTGATACTCAAACTATATCTTCCCCTGCCACAAAAACCATTCATCTTCCTTGCCAATAAAAGGCATTCTCTATCACTCCCTATCAGTTTCTGTTTAAAAGGGAAGCTGTCACTTATGGAAGTGTCAATCCATGGATGGTTGCCAAGGGGGTGGTGGTAATTCAGAGGGGTACGGCACATATCAGTGGCAAGAAAGATCAATCCGCGCGTCCAAGAAGGCCAGGAGTGACACTTCCAAACCTTATCTGACACACATCAGGAACTGCAGGGAACCTAGTAGAGTGGGCGGTTTGATCACAGGAGCCTGGACCGACCGGAGCATATCAGGTAGACATTCCACGGATGAAGGGGCCTGAGGCTTGGATAGTGGGTGTAGACGACAGCTGATCTTTCCTTGCTGCTCTTTCCCCACCCAAAATAGGCAAGGCGGCTGAGAATTCCGGGGTAGCGCTTCTCCTATAGTGAAGGGAGACGTTGCCTCCTCTTGCCAGCTGTTGTAACCCGAGGCCATAGGGAAATCTTTTCCCTGTTGCCCTTGGTGAAGGATTCTTCCCCATGGCCCTCTTATCATAGGGATGACCTCTCAGCCTCTGACCACCCGTCCCCCCGCCAGCCTCCTTCCACCCAACTCCTCCACACACTGCAGCAGCCTTATATGGCCATGGAGGAGGCACTCTACAGAGAGGTGTGAATGCTTAAGGAAAGATGACCAAGTCTGGCCAAGGATTTAGGAACATTCTCTGGGATGGAAACGGTGCTTCTTAAAAAATGTTTGCATTGCCGTTTTAAGTTTTTATATTTTATTCCGTTATGTAAACTGCCTGGAGATGCGGTCCGGCGGGGCATAAGAGCACCCCACCCTGTCCTTAAAGATACCCCCGCCACCTTCGAACTGGCCGAATTGCCGGACATTTGAACTGGTCCATGTACATCCCTGGTGGCGAGTCTCCTCTTTTCCATCCTGCAGAGGAGAGAGCCAGAGGCATTCTTGAGCCATCTGCCAGGCAAGATGAGCACTCCTATCATAATGTTGTGGGCTAGTCTGCCTCTAGGGCACCCAAACCCACAGAGAGCACTGGCCTCGGCTTCCCGAGGTTTAGCAGCAGGCGCTTCTGAATTGACACAACCATTCGCAAAATGGCACCGTGTGCATGGAAAACCTTCTCACCTATGCTATGCAGCAGGTCAATCAAGTTTCACCACCTTCCCTTCTCCCCAGGCATGGAATCCGCAGGCATCCATGAGACCACCTACAACTCTATCATGAAGTGCGACATTGACATCCGCAAGGACCTGTATGCCAACAACGTCCTCTCTGGTGGCACCACCATGTATCCCGGCATCGCCGACCGGATGCAGAAGGAAATCACAGCCTTGGCACCCAGCACCATGAAGATCAAGGTGAGGCCGGTGGGCAGATGGCCAGAAGCTACCGCATTCCGAGAGGCCCCCAAGGGCACAATACACATTGCCCTGTATCTGGGTGGCAATTCCATTCAGAGAGGCAGTTTCTCACGCCTGGCTTAATCTCTGTGGAGGACCTTGAATCTCCTCAGCAAGGATGAATTGCCTACAATCCAACATACTCTCTGCTTCACTGGTTCCCTTTGCTCTGAAGGCTCCGTTTGGCAGGCAAGGCAGCGACCTTACTATTCATCTCTGTTTCTCTTTCTAGAGAAACCAACACCCAGGGATAGGCTTGATGCATGCAGCAATTCTGTTAGTAGAGCTGCAGGACGTGATATTTGGCTGAAGAATTTAGTTGCCCAATAAGCTCGGTTTCAATATATTACTAGCTGGCCCAGGCACAGAGCGTCTGTACCTCTAATACTCCCCCCCTCCTTCTCAGCTCTCTCCCCATCCTCAGCCCCCGCCATGGCTTTCTCTCCCACCACCATTTCCCCTCCACACACCTTCTCCCCCCCCCCCGCCATTTTTTCTGTCCGCCGCCACTTTCCTCACCCCCTCCTGGCAGCTCGCTCACGCTCACAAGAGCTGCCACACATGGGATTGGTGACGGGTACGTCTTAGATAGATAGAGATAGAATTATTTATCTATCTTTTAAATGGGCAAGTTTCTAGTCTTGGTTGTGCACAATCTACTTGGAAGTGTGTGCCTGCTGGAATTGCAAAAGCCAGAAAGGCGGTGGAGTCCATTCACCAAAGACTGGAGGCAAGGCGTCCATGGCCCGTACAGCTTTGTGCACGTCCCATGCAACACAAGAGGGGCCCATTTCAATTTTGCACAGAGGACATGGATTCAGGTTGCAGCTGGACTGGCCACACCATTTGCTTGCATCTGGTGAACCAAGCAGTCTTTCGCGGCAGCAGTTCAGGACCTGGCTGAAGCCCTTGTTTGAGGGCTAGCTCCAGCCAAGCCCCCAAGCCCAGCCGGCCTCAGAGAGGCTCCGGATCGGGGCTGCCCATGGCCCTGACCACAATGCCATGGAAGCAGCCGCCCAGTGGTGACCAAAGCCTGCGGGAGCCTTTGCTTGCTTAGAAAGGAGCTCCAAGGTAGGTTAAGAAAAGGCCTCATCTCTAGGTAACCCACACGAATTTCAGGTCCGTGTCACCTCTCTCCTGCTGCAGATCATTGCTCCTCCTGAACGGAAGTACTCCGTGTGGATCGGTGGCTCCATCTTGGCCTCCCTCTCCACTTTCCAGCAGATGTGGATCAGCAAGCAAGAGTACGATGAAGCAGGGCCCTCCATTGTCCACCGGAAGTGCTTCTAGACCCACCAGCTCGTGCCTTTCCTCTGCGTCTCATTTCATGCTCCGGCTACCATCTTCCCCCACCCCAGATATGCCACTTATGCTACTGCTCATGACACAGAAGGTGCTCCTCCTCTGCTTTAGAGAAACCCAATGTGAGGAAGCTGACTCCCGAGCAGAATGAAGATCTGCAGAAACACTTCTGTTCCTCAGGGTCTTGCTTCCACGGCAAGGCTGTGATCTCCACATACTCCAGCCTTGCGAGGTTCTTTTATTTTGAGGGTCCTTTCAAAAGCTGGAGTTTTGTATTGGTTGAAGAACTATTTCTCCCCACATCTCTTCCCTTCACAAAGCCTTAAATAAATACAAACATGTCTTACAGGGGAACGTGACAGGAGAGAGTTCTGTTCTAGGGTCAGCACACCGCTGCTGCTGGGTCAGGGCAGAATGGCGTCCACCCCACAGCAAGAGGGCTGCTTGCACCTCCTGCAATTCTACATCCAAGGGGGAAGAGTTACACAAGTCAACACCCCAAGAGTCTCCACTTTCCGTTTCAAAAAGAAAGCAAGTTTTGAGTCCTTGTGGCTGCAAAGCTAGGCTTGACAGCATATAGGAGATGCCAACAACTGGAGTTTCAGAAGTGATGATGGCGATAATATTTACATTGGCCAAGGTGATCATACTGTTGGCTTCCTGATAATTGCTTATTTTAAAACACAAAAAAGCCAAGTTTCTAGTTCACATGGCTGCAAAGATGCCAGCCCCACTAAAAACATCTATAAGCAGGAATCCCCAGAGAATGGGGGAAGAGGCTTTACTTTCACATCCCCACAGCTGTCACAATAGCTGGTCCCAAGAGAGAAGGAATCACATTCCTTGTCTATCTTTAGTCTGTTCTAAGCAACCTTGGAGATCCTTTGTTGCCAAGGTGGGATATAAATCTCTATAGTAAAGCTATGCTTGAAAGCGTGTGGACAGATGCCAGGTGAATTACCGAGAAGCCAGAAAAGTTGCAAGATCCAAATGCCAGAGGGTTGTAATGGGGTTACAATAGGGTTGTAATGGCCTGCAGATCAACTCACCTCTTACCAGGATAAGCAGAATTACCTAAAAGCAGAGGAAGTGTTGCAGTATACAATTATGCAAAGTTATACACAAAGCAAGCAAACTTTCATACAAGCACTAGAATTCGCAGATCCTCTGAGTACCAGTTGCAGGGGAGTAGTGGCAGGAGAGGGGGCATGCCCTCGACTCCTGCCTGTGGCTTCCGGCGGCATCTGGTGGGCCACTGTGGGAAACAGGATGCTGGACTAGATGGGCCTTGGGCCTGATCCAGAAGGGCTATTCTTATGACCCAAAAGTCTAACAGCCAACAGTAGTTTCCTTCTGTTCATGGTTCTCTGGATCCAGCCCACAGTTATTCATAATGCACCTTATATAGAATACAATGTGAAAGTCTAGTGGGATATACATTTATGCATTCACAGCTTTCTCAGCACGAGCAGTTCTGTGTCTAATTCAGTTTATAAGCAATTATTTCCAGGACTATAGCTGAAGAGGTGAAAGATGCAGAATGACAACAGACCCCACAAGCTGCTCCAGCATCCTCAGACAACGCAGCATGGCTTTGCACCAGACAGACACACTCACCCCTTTAGATTGAAAACAAAAACGTTTATTTTTAACGTACAAATAAAACATAATACCAAAAGAAAGTCCCCTTGCTCCCTTTGATTCCAGTGAAAATATTTGCTAAGAAATGCAATCACCTTTAAAAAATGTCTTCTAAAAACCGACACAACCTGGAGGGTAGAGCGGGGGGGAGGAGATATGGAGGGGGGGAAACCAAAAACAAACCACACACACAACCCCCAAAAGGAACCAGAATAACTACAACATAAAACATATTTTTAAGAAGTACTAAATAGCCACATGGGGGAAGGGGGGGAGTACACGCATCGACCTTTCCTTTCTAGGAGAGAATCCAGGTGAAGGGATACGAAGAGGTGGTCCAAATGTTGGTAAAGAAAATTGCTATGCCAAATAAAACAGGTATTAATTATGGAGAGACAGGAAGATATATTCAGAGTTCTTCAGTTTATCCACAGTTCAAAAAGCTTTTGAGACTGCCCATGGATTTTCAAAAAACAACCAACCAACAACTCCCTTGTTTTTCCACACACACACAAGAAATGGTTTATTTTAGAAACCCTACTCTTTAAAAATATCCAGTGATATATTAAAAAGGTAATCATGACTTGGTAAAGACAGATTATAATCCCCATGCTTCTTCAGCAAAACCGGACAGATCTACCCACAATTAGGGATGGCGGTGGGGAGGGGAAGGAAGCGAGTGGGAACTTTAGCTCCAGGAAAAATAAAAAAAGGAGATTGCAAGTTTCATTTGGATCCCTTGTCGCTTCCACACTGCACAGAGAGCAGCTGAGCAAGATCTGGAGGATGTGTAGTCCTCTACTCTCAGAGCGGGGAGAGGAATGACAACAGGTCTTGGGAAAAGCCCAAGATGAGAAGAAGTCCCAACCCTTTCACCCTGCTTGGTTCTGCTGTGGGCCCAGGCTCCAAGCTCCCTGTGGCCCTAAGCTTGGGGCACGGCTGTTCCTGCATCAACTGACAGGTGCACCCAAGGCCCACCGGGTAATGCTGCCGAGAACTCGGAGGTGTACCTTTCTCCACAATCTGTGCAGAAAGCCAGCCATGCGGGAAGCAGCGCGAGGGCTTGGGCTTGGACACAGACACAACAGCCCTATATGGCAAGTGGCCCTGCAGCTCTGCCAACCCCACCTGGGAGGGCTAACCCAAGGGCTTCTGCCCCGATGGGCTCTTTCCTGGCTCATTTGTCCATTTGCAGCTATGCCTCTCCCTGGCCGAATTCTGTAGCCTGGGTGGATTCTCTCTAGCCAAGCGAGGGGCAGGAAGGAAAGAGATGGCGATGTGATGGTGGCAGGGGTCAGGTAGAGAGAGCAGCCCCACCACCACCACCACCAGAGACAGCTTGGCAAGGAAAGCCTGGCCCCAGCTTTACACCACTGGCTGTATTCCCCCCCACCCCACTTCTTTTTAAATTCCAAGTGAAAAGCCATCCATAAGAATCAGCATGCTCTCCCTGGCCCGAGGCATGTGTTTTTCACAAATCCTTAAGGATAAACTTGGAAGTCTCCAATTCCCATGAAGAAACTCACTGCCACTCCTCCCATTTGCAGAGGTGCACATCAAGCGCAAGGCACACCCCAATTCAAACCAAGTGAAGGCTTTCGGCTTCTCAAATGAAGACGTGCCACAGCGCAGGGTGGGCTTCGCCGACCACTTAACCCCGCCCACAAAAAGCTAGGCCAATGGTGGCTAGAAGCACCCACGTGGCCTTCCTTCAGCAGGAACAGCAAAAACAGCTGGGAGAGGAAGGAGGCTTTGAGGCTGACGCCCCTGGAACACACTCCATTTTGTGGGCGAGCGGCACAAGACAGGTCATTCCAGGGGTCAGGATCACTGGTATCAATAGACAGGATCTGGACAGCGGTTAGGAGCACCTGCCCCCCTCCCCAGGGGACCATGCAGCAAACTACACCACCAAAAAGCACCGGGATGAGAGAAGAAAGCCACTGACAATGGCCTGGCAACCAACATGCTCCTAAATCTCCACAACAGAACAATGTTCTTCCCACCAAAAAGAAAAAAGAAAAGAAAAGAAAACAAGAAAGACAGCCAGGTGAATAAAGACGTTCAGGTGAGCAATAGTTTGTGCAGCAACCTGGTACAGGCTTTACTCCAATGCCAGGTCTCACGCCTGGTGGCTGGGCCCCAAAATGGAGCTTGCGTAAAACCAACGCACCTCCCTGAGGTGAGAAGGATGCAAGATCTCAGGTGCCCCATAGGGATGGAAAGAGGGCATCGTACTCCGTGGAAGGACAGCCACTCAAGTAAATAACTGTCCTTCTGTCAGTGAAGCATACAGCTGGGGCGTCAGCCACCGTCTATGAACTCCTCCTCCCTTGGCTGATAATATGCAAGATCATGAATGCCATGTCAGGCAGCTACCCTTAGCAAGCAGGGCCCGAGGGAGAGCAGCCCTAAACCCAATTCCTAGCATGTGCACCACGTTTTCCTTCATGCCACCTTCCGTCGGGCCTTTCCATCAACAAAAGGCCAACATTCCAACGTAACATTTGCTCAGCAGAGGGCAGCTCTGGCAAGCAGCTCTCTCTAGGCTTCTTGCACGCAGAAAAAGGTCAGCTGCACAGCTCACCAGGAGAGGCACTTAACAAGCTGAATCAAGCACAGAAACCAGCCTCAGGGATTGACTAGGAGCAAGCTTCCCAAGCAATCAGTTTCAGTCAGCACCGTTTCCCCTCTGTACCACCAGCCGGGAGAAATGGCTCCAGATACCAATGTTTTGACATAGAACATTATTGATCATCTGGCTCTAGATCCGTAGCACCTTTTTTGCAAGAGCTTGTCTCAGCACTGCCCACCCCCACAATCGGATGGGAACGAACGAGGTTATTCCCGTGACCCTCACAAAGGGAACCACGTTCCACTGCTAGACACTGTAATTCTGCAGCAAAGCAGCAGATGCAAACTTGACCATGATTAGGAAAGAGATGCAGAGGCACAGATCAATAAAACGGAAGCGAAGTAGCCTATCTGGATCTCCCACTCTAGAAATGGGCGATGCAGAATCCATGAAAAACCAATTCCCTCCACCTGCAAGTTTGAAAAATAAATTATCCCTACCACTCACTTTAGACGATAACTATTTCCTTGCTGCAGAAATGCGAGGTTTAAAACCAGCTGTTTGGATTCGCTCCTTCGGTTCGAGGCCACAGGGAAGCAAGATCCGGTGCTAGGCCTGAGAATTAGGCAAGATTTCGTTTCCAGAACCTCCCGTGCGGAGGAAGATCTTTCATCCTGGGATTCAGGATGCGACAGAAAAGTCTGTTGTCCTGGCTCAGGGCACAGAGCAAGAAACGGGGGAGCTGGAGGGCGGGCCGTGACTGGGCAGAGAAAACCGAAAAGAAAGGCGGGCCGAGGTGAAGAGTCGGGTTCTTTGGGAAGCGGATTGCCAAGGGCAGCCTCAGTGGCAGCAGCCTCCACAGTGACTGCCCGAGTGAGCATGCTGGCTCTCACCAAATTTCGTTCTTCGGCTGAGGATCTCATAGGAGCAGTCTTCCCCACAGCAGCCAGACATGCTGGGCGAGGCGTCGTCAATTTCAAACCTGCAGAGCAAGGCAAGAGAAAGAGAAAATCTAGAAGCTGGGGTAAGCAGCAAGGTGGCCAGATTTGCAGATGATACCAAACACTTTCGGGAAGCGAAATCCAAAAGAGGTTGTGAGAAGCTCCAGAAGGGTCTCTCCAAACTGAGTGAGTGGGTGACAAAACGGCAAATGCGGTTCACTGTTGGCAAGTGTCAAGTGATGCACATTGGGACGAAAAATGCCAGCTTAAAGTATACGCTGATGGGATCTGAGCTGTCGGTGACTGACCAGGAGAGGGATCTTGGGGTGGTGGTGGACAGCTCGTTGAAAGTGTTGGCTCAATGTGCACAGCAGCTGTGAAAAAGGCCAATTCCATGCTAGGGATCATTAAGAAGGGGATTGGAAATAAAACGGCTAATATTATAATGCCCTTATACAAAACTATGGTGCGGCCACACTTGGAGTACTGCATACAATTCTGGTCACATCTAAAAAAAGGACATTGTAGAACTGGGAAAGGTGCAGAAGAGGGCAACCAAGATGATCAGGGGCCTTAGAGCACCTTCTTGATGAGGCAAGGCTACAACACCTGGGGCTATTTAGTTTAGAAAAAAGTCAACTGCGGGGAGACATGATAGAGGTCTATAAAATCATGCATGGTGTGGAGAAAAAAGTGGATAGAAATTTTTCTCTCTCTCACATAACACTAGAACCAGGGGTCATCCCATGAAATTGATTGCTGGGAAATCTAGGACCAACAAACGGAAGTACTTTTTCACACAATGCATAATCCATTTGTGGAATTCTCTGCCACAAGATGTGGTGACAGCAAACAAGCTGGATTGCTTTAAGAGGGGCCAGCCTCAGAGACAGGATGCCTCTGAGTACCAGTTGCAGGGGAGTCACAGGCCACTGTGCAAAACAGGATGCTGGACTAGATGGGCCATGGGCCTGATCCAGCAGGGCTGTTCTTATGAATGGTGGCCAGTCCATCACCAGCAGGGCTTCTGCAGGAAGCTGCCTGCACCACAAGACCACAGTCAGAGGCCCAAGCACCTGCCCCCCCATCTTCTTAAATGAGACAGGGGGTGGCTGGAAATGGAGCTTATTTGACCATGGCACCCCCACACTTCTCTCCCCCCTGGGGAGACCTAGCTAGCCCTTTCCAGCCCACTTTCAGGAAGTTAGCAAAGATCATGTGGTTTCAACAGGCATCTTAAAGGCTTGTGTGATGTTTTACTCCACTGATCAGGCTGGTTACCGATTACTGCTGCTTGCTGCATTCTGTCTCTTTTGATGCTGCTGAATCTTACTAAGTTGTTTTAAAAGTGGTCATGTGTTATCATTGGTGTATGCTACTTTTGGCTGATAAGCAGGGGTCTGTCTCTCTGATGGATGGATAGACAGGTATATGCATTCCAGGAACAGTGCAGTATTTTACTGCATGGGCAGCCATTTGGTGGCTGGAATTATTTTAACCTATCTATGCTATTTTTAGACAGTGCTGAAACCCGCCTTTAGCCTAAGGGACTGGGCTAATGGCTCCAACCCCATGGAAAAAGGAATACCCTTCCCACCCTCTCCCTGCCCCACACACAGAAGAGGAAAAGAATTAAGCCGACTCCTTACTGTAAAGCTTCTCTGAAGAACTGGTATGCTCCACGATTGTGTTTAAATACGGTTAGCATAACTTTCTTCATCTGTGTGCTAAGAAGAGGGGGGAAACCATCAGGGAGAGGCAAGATCAGCTTTGCTCCTCACAGTTGACTGGGAAAACAAAGCATTTGAACCTGTTCTAGTTCTATGAAAACAGGGAAGAAGATTATACATTTCAAGGATACATATAGGATTAACTCTATTCCCATGACATGTACTACATCTAGCACAGAACTGGACCACCCAGAGACAACTGCTAATTTTGTTTTTAAAACTCAAGGCCCATACAACACTAACAAAATAGTCAGCTTCGCCAAACAAAGGTACAAAATCTACTTTTATAAAGATCTGGTCATTTTCAAGAACAGCACAGAAAAATGCACAGGGTCTTCCACAATTTTGCATGCATTTGGGAGTGATTCACTTGTACTTTTATTTTCTGTCCCATTTTTCAACACATAAATGCTCTCACGATGGCTTATAATTTCCAACGATAAAACCAATACAAACATAACATTTAAAAACAATCCTCAGCAAAGTATAAAAACAAAAACCCAAACAATCCAGCAGCTAAGACAGCTTAGGAAGATAAGAGATCTTCACCTGGCACTGAAATGACATCAGAGAAGGTGCCAGGTAAGCATCCCTGAAGGAAACACTTTCAGACTTCAGTGCTCAAAGACAGGATGCCTCTCAATACCAGTTGCAGGGGAGAGGGCATGCCCTCACCTCTTGCTTGTGGGCTTCCCAGAGGCATCTGGTGGGCCACTGTGTGGGCACCTGCCCTGCAAAACTTCCAATTCCCCCCCATAACTTTAGTCACCTGGTACACGGCTGAGGGGTGGTGGCCAGGGGGTGGGCTGAGCAGGCTTCCCCACTCCCCCATAGCAGTGGATGGAGCGGCCGCTGGGCCTGGGCTTGTGATGATCTATTTCAACTGCGCAGGTGCACTGGAGTGCCTCTCAGTTCTCAAGGGTCACTGGGCTGAATGTACAGGCCCAGCGGTCACTCCGTCCACTGCCGCGGGGGATGGGAAAGCCTGCTCGGCTCACCCCCCCCCTCCCTGGCCACCACACCTCGGCTGTGCACATGGCAGCTAAAATTATGGGCAGTGGGTGGAATTGGAGGTTCAGAGTGGTGGCAGGAGGAGTGGTGGCAGGAGGCCCCCCCAAAGCAGGTTTCCTATTTAAAAATTTTTTTAATGGGGGGGGGGGCACGGAGGGGCAGTCTCTTGATGGATGGTGGTGCCCAGGCGCCAGAACTACCTAGGTGCGCCACTGGCTGTGCTGGGGTCCTCATCTCCACCTAATGAGACATCAGAGGGTTGAATCCTGTTTCCTAAGTGCATAAACCAAAAATTAAACCAACAGGCAAGGAAAAACCTCTCAGAGGGTTTGCTGCGCTGCATGCCATTCCAGGCATCATCTGTGCCGAAATACAACTTGCATAAGGAGCCCCACTAATGTCAACGGGCAAGCAGACATGCTCAAAATCGCTGCCACAGGCTGAGAAGGATCGGCAGCCCATAGAGAGTGGGGGGTGGGGGCAGGCAGACTTACCCATTTGCCACGAGCTGCAGGATCTGTATGAGAAACTTGCCCAGGCCTTTCCTCCTCACTTTGCTTTCCAACTGCACTTCATAGCTGGCAAGAGGGTTGGGGAAAGTGTGAGAACTCAAGGCGCCCCGAGACTCAAAATTCTCTCATGAAGTTTTCCAATTCAGAGCAAAGCAATCAACTTGGAAGTCTTCCCACTCTATTGGGGATTAATTGTCCCAGCTGCTGCTGGAATGTGTGTGCATGCAGACATGCACAGAAGTCCTGAAAGCCTCTACGTTTCGCACTCACAAATAAATACAGTGGCTTATGCAAATGAACTCAACTTCAGTCATGAGTTTCATTCACAAAACCTGGGCTGTCTTGGTTGCCGAAGACCAAGGCAGCCCAATAATCCTGCACTCTCACCACACCCCCTGCTGCCCGTCCCGAGGAGAGGCACATACCAATAGAGGACCTCTTCCCCACATTCCACGTCGAAGCGGAAGTGGGAGAAAGCCACTGGGACGGAGCCATCTTTCAGAGCAATTAGGTACCAAGCGCGGTCATCTGTCATCTCGTCCCGTTTCTCTCGGTCCTTCCAACCCCACTCACTCTGCTCGTACCTTGGGAGAAAGAGGAAGCATCAGAGGGAAGCTGGCCACTTTGACATTCCCTTTTGCAGGACAAGGCCAAGACAGGAAGTACTTGCTGTGACAAACTAAGGTGTGAGCGAAGCACAGGTGGCAACCGCGGCAAAAAGCCTCTCATCTTCATCCCATGTGAAGGGGAGAAGGGAGTGCAGGAATCCGAGGGCTGCCCCCTGCTCGTCTGCAGGACAAGAAACCGTGGTTTCTGATGTCAGAGCCAAGCTGGGTGCTCTCTACCACTCCCAAAAGGCCATTTGGGATGTTGAGCCTCGTATGCTTTCCTGCTACCACGGCTGTTCCTTCAAATGCGGTTGCAACAGGGACGGGTGTCCTCGCCTGCTGTGCTCCGTTTCGTCTGCTCAACTCACTTCCGCTCGCCCACACCCCCTCCCAGTCTTAAAGCACTCAGCTTCTCTAAGGAAACTGCAGTGGCAGCCTCTAATGGGGTACCCCACACAACCACAAAGATGCAAAGCCAAGCAAGACCATCCATCTCTGTAGCCATATTTGGTCTACTTTGGCTGACAGTGGCTCTCTGTGGCCTCAGGCGGGGCCCCCTGCCAGCACCTGCTACTCGATCCCTTTAAACTGGAGAGACCAGAGATTAAAACGACCGCCTTCCACAGGCAAGGCATGTGCTCTGCCACTGAGCGATGGCCACGACTCTCAAGGCGGCCCCCCCATCCCTTTCGGCCCATCCCCACAACGGCTAGCAGGGGCCCCCTCCTGCCTCCCTCCGGCCTGAACATCCCCCAGGCCTTACAAGGTCTGCATGTTCACTTTGGTCAGTTCAAAAGCCCAGTCGAGTGTGGCCGGGTCCAAGCTGGAAACTCGTTTGCACTCAATTGAGACATTTAACCTGCAACAAGACAGGAGGGGAGGGAAAGAGATGCAATGAGGAGGAGGTTTGCTCTGCAGCTAGAGCTCTGAAATCCAAGGCCGGAGATGCCAGCTACAACGCGGCTGTGAGGCCAGCACGCAGTCGGCAGCCAGCCAGGAGCATGGACTGTGACATTTGCAAACTATGGACCACGACACACGAGCAGCAACTAGAGCAGGGAAGGCCAGGCTGTGACTCTCCAGATGCTGTAGGACTACAACTCCCATCACCTCCAGCAGAAATCTACTGTGGCTGGGGATGCTGGGAACCGCAGTCCCATAACAGCAGAAGCACCTCAGGTTGGCTACCCCATCGCTCAAGCACTGGGTGCCCTCCCAGTGCCATAAGAGCAGCCCTGCTAGATCAGGCCCAAAGCCTACCCAGTCCAGCACCCGGTTGTGCACAGTGGCCCACCAGATGCCTCTGGGGAGCCCACAGGCAAGAGGTGTGTGCAGGCCCTCTCTCCTGCTGCTCTGGCTCCCCTGCATCGTGCCTCTGAGGCTGGAGGCGGCCCACAGGCAGCAGCCGAGTTAAAATCCCTCCCGCCTCCCCAAGGAGGGCAGAGAACATCACTCACCCGTTCCGGTCATATTTCTTGAAGACTGGGAAGGCTTCCAAGGGATCCCCCAACTAGGGAAAAGAATGACAGAGTAAGCAGAGCGAGGAAGGGGTCAAGCTCTGCAGAGCAGTCAGGGCATGAATGTGAGTGGCCCCCCTCGACTGGCATCCTGGAGTGTCCTCGGAGGAACCGCCCACAGCCAGGGATTCCCCCGACCTGGAGCACCCTCCACTGCCCAGCCCCACAGGACACTCGAGCTAAGTTCCTCTTGAGGAGCAGCGCACTCTGGGGGCCCAGGAGGACCCCGTTGCTGCCAGAGTTGTTCTAGGCCCTGAGGTGCACCACCACCACCACCACCGAGCCTAGGCCCAGTCTCAACAGGGGCTCCCAAGGGCTTAACAGGCAGCCCACGGGCTGAGCCTGGAGACAGAGGGGCCCCTTGAGGAAAGGGAGGCCAAGCGCAGTGCAGGCGTGGGGGGTGAGGAGGCCGAGGCAGACCAGGAGGGAAGGAGAGGCTTCCGGGCCATTCCTGAAGCTCTTCAGCCTCCGCGGCTGGCACCCCAGTCCTGCTGCCTCAATGCCTGCTGGGTGACCTGCTTCATGCAGGGGAGGTTTGGACCAGGAGGCCGGAGGTTGCGTTTTCCTCCTTAAGACGCTTTGTGGGAAAGGCCTCTCCCCTTCAGTCCCCCGCAAACTTCAAGACAGTCTCCAGGGGGGGAATGCAGCTCACTTTATTTGCAGCTTCCACCTTGGCACAGACAGCATCCATGGCGGCCCGCTCTTCCAGACGCTTCTGTTTCTTTTCCTTGCCTTTGCTCGACTTTCTCTAAAATGAGGAGGACTGAGAGGTCAGTGCAACTGCATTCTGTAGGGCAGCAAGCACCGCGTCAAAGCAGGGGCTCTGTGTGTGCTCCATGCAACATTACAAACAGAAGGGTCGTGCAATGGAGAGAGGCTTCAGAAGGTGGCATAAATGGTCTCCTCCCCGCATTTTATCCTCATGACCACCCAGTAAGCTAGGTCAGGCTGAGATGGTGATTGTCCCAGGATCACCTAGGACGGTTCGTGGCCAAGATTTGAACCAAGGTCTCCCTGGTTCACTAGGCCAGCGCTCTAACTACTACATCACGCTGGCTCTTCCCAGCAGGATGTACCCTCAGGCCATCCATGGATTACACCAACATTTTAAAAAACCCCAAGGTGATGCTCAGACATAGCAAGCTGCCTTATCCAGAGTCAGACCATTGGTTCATCTAGATTACTGTCTACACGGACTGGCAGAGGCTCTCCCAGTCCTACTTGGAGATGCCAGGGAGTGAACCTGGGACCTTCTACAACGTGCAAAGGAGATGCTCAACCACTAAGCTGCAGCCCGATCCCCAAAGGGGAATATCTTACAGCAGAGATATCCAAATGCAAACCAAGGCAAATTCGTGCTATTCCTTAATAGGGCAAGACAGACATAGGAATATAGGAAGCTGCTGTATACCAAGTCAGACACTTGGTCTACCTAGCTCAGTATTGTCTACACAGACTGGCAGCAGCTTCTCCAAGGTTGCAGGCAGGAATCTCTCTCAGCCCGATCTTGGAGATGCTGCCAGGGAGGGAACTTGGGACCTTCTGCTCTTCCCAGAGCGGCTCCATGCCCTGAGGGGAATCTCTTCCAGTGCTCACACTTCTAGTCTCCCTTTCATATGCAACCAGGGCAGACCCTGCTTAGCTAAGGGGACAAGTCATGCTTGCTACCACAAGACCAGACAAGGGTGCGTTTCAGTGTTCTCTCTAACAGGAATCCCCAGATGTTGATGACTACAGCTCCCATCATTCCAAAGGCCATTGCAACTGGGGATGATGGGAGCTGTGGTCAACAAAGTCTGGGAATCCCTGTTACAGGGAACCCTGGTGCCTTTAACTTACACCCCACTGATTAAAATTGGCCCATGCTGCTTAATCAACTAGAGCTTTAATTGATTAATCCACCATTTAAACCAATTAAAGAGGTTTTGAATGAATGCTTCCCACAGAGCTTTGCAAGGCAGATGCTCAGGGCACCATCTTGGCAAGCCGGTGAAAGTGCCTCTGAGGAATGCTGGGCGATGCCAAGAAGTCCCAGCTCCCCTGGCTGACGAAAGGCCTCTTCAGCTGTTACATTTTCCCTCTGCGGAAATGGCCCCCGTCTATGTGCGGGGGCAGTGGGAAAAGAAGAACGCTGCGGTCCGTCAGGAGCAACAGGGAATCCAATCCCTGCACAGCACAAAACCCAGGCAGAGGAGCCGCGTTCCAGGCTGCACCGTTTTTTGTCTCCACCTGCAGGGCTGCACGCCCAGAAAACTCTGGCTTCGAAATATTGCCAATGAGAGAGAGAGAGACTTGCTTCTGAAGAGCTGTAAAGTTTTTGCCAGGCTGGTGAGTCAGGGAATATTGGTGGTTGTGAGCCAAAAGCACGCGCTTAACCTCAGCACAACCCTTCCACCCCCACCAAAGTTCAAGCAAGGACGCTCATGTTTGCAGTGCGCGGTCGGCTGGGAAGCCAGTTCAGAGGCTGAGCAGAGCAGGGAGAAAGTGGGGCAGGAAGGCTGCCAGGCAGGGAGCGGAACATCAGCTCGCTGGCATGAAAAGGAGTCAAAGCCTCTTAAACAAGAAGAGCGGTCTGCTGTCTTCAAGAAACTGAGGCACCCACAGTTAAAAAAAGAAGCAGTGATGTCTTGCAGGTGCGGCGAACTGTGCCATTTTCCGTGTGAGGAAAATGGGCACTTCAGCTTGCTTGGACGGAGCTTTGGATGGACATGAAGTCTTCTCCACCTACTGCATATAAGCCAGCAAAAGGCTCTAGGCCGTTGTCTGCTCACATGCACCAACAGAGGTTCATCAGTGACACATCCATTGTGGAAAAAGCAGAACCAACTCTCTTCCACGTTGGACCGACTTTGCTGCCAAACTGTCTGGAGGAAACTCTTAAGCATCACAGCCAGCTATTACCACGGCAATACATCCTTCTTCCAAGGAGCCCGGGACAATTACAAGCCCCTCACCTATTTCATTTCCTTTAAAATTCCACCCTTCCTCTAAGGAGCACAGGGTCGGCTACAATGCTGCCCCCCCCCTCCAATTTACCATCACATCAACCCCACAAGGTGGGTTCAGCAGAGAAATGCGATTGCTCCCAAAGTCCCCCAGTGAGCTTCACAGCCAAGTGGAGATCTGAACTGAGGCTTCTCCACATCTAGTCTGAAACTCCAGCTACCACATTCACTCCCAACAGGCAAGTGAGAATAAGAAAAGCAGCGAGTTACAGCCTTGACTTGTGGCATGTTTCAAGCTAGGGTGATGAAGGCAGGGATCTCCTACCTTTAAGGACAGGACTTCCACAGGGGAATCCCATTCAGTCAGGGTTCTTATCGCTGCATGACAAGATGTGCTTGACAAACTTGGTGACTACTGTACAAAACTTCATTCAGCCTCCTAAGACATTCATAGGCTTTAAGCTTTGGAACTTAACCGGGGGTCTTTCCCCGTTAGCCCTGGCTCAACTACCAACAACAAGGAAAGCAAGGCCTTGCATATCACAGTATGTGCCCCTCACACAGGCACCTTGGATACACTATCCGAATCCTGAAAGCATGCAAATGTAACCAAAACCAGACCCGCTCAAAAAAGGCCAAGAATTCCTCAAGGACCAGAGATCCTGCTCTCAAATGGGACTGACACCGGAGTTGTCATCTTTGGGCCGAGCCTAACACATCCTTGTTACTGCCACTGATCTTCCTCTCCTGTTCGAATTGAACTGTATTGATCTATATTAAGTTTTATAGGCTGCGGGGGTTTTTGCCAAAAAGGTCCTCAAAGCAAGATACAGTTAGAAAATGCAACCTTCGAAATACAATAAAATTGAAGAACATATACAAACAGAAAAGCAGCCAACCGCAGTCACAACTTTTATGCTATATAAGCTTTCCTCCCCCTGCTCCTTACTTTGATATTTGTACAACTCTGCGCTCCAGCTGCTAGTGAGGTACTGGGGTGAACTGGTATGGTCAGGCTGTTGAGCAGGATAGAATACAGGAGACCCAAGTTCATATCTCCACTCAGCCATGAAGCTCACTTTGGAGCAGACACTGTCTCTCAAACTAATCTACCCCACAGGGCTGTTGTTAGGATAACTCAGGGAACCACAAATGCCGCCCTGAGCTAACTGAAGGAAAACTGGGATAAAAGTGTAATGAATAATAAAATAATAAAAATATTTTATTGTGGTGAAGCTACAGTGATGGTGAGAAAATAAGTCCCTCAAAGCTGCAAGCCCATCCACACTTACTAGAGATGCATGTTTATTTGCTTTTATCTGTACCCACTGGAATCAGTGCTGATAAAAGCAAATACACATGCATAGGATTGAGCAGTAAGAGACATGTCTACATATATGTATGTACACAACTAAACTGTATAATCAGGCAAATCATGTGTTTAAAAGAAGAGCATCAATGTGTCAAATAAATAAATTGCTGCTAGCCACCTGGATGCTCGGGACTGGGGGTGGAACATAATTCTAAGTAATCACTCATGGCCATACATTTGCAAAAGCAACAGAGAATCTACCAAGCACATCAGCTCTGCAGAGGTGGACAAATAACGTGTCACATGGGGACAGCAGCTCAAAATAGCCCAGCCTCTTCCTAAAAACAGGAAACCTCTATATGGAGAAAACTGGTGTCTGTTATTGGCGGGATGTGTGTTAATAAATGAAAAGGGGGCCATTACTGTTATCAGCTGAACTTCCCAACACCAGCCCCACCCCACAATTATTCCACTTCAACCCCAAGTTACTTTCTAATACCCTCTTTTCCACCCCAAATTATACTAGGAAAATAGGAAGATGCCTCCTACAGAGTCAGACCCTTGGTCCATCTAGCCCAGTATCATCTACACAGACCGGTAGCGGCTTCTCCAAGGTCGCAGGCAGGAGTCTCAGCCCTATCTTGAAGATGCTGCCAGGTAGGGAACTTGGGAACTCCTGCATGCATTCAAGCAGGCAGGTACTATACCTGCCTCTCTGTACTGATCCTAAATCCCCCAACCCCCATGCAATATTTCCCCTTAACCCCCAGCTCCCAGACCACCTGCCTTATCTATCTATATGCCGCCTTTAGTTTCACAAGGTGGTGCACAATCAAAAGTTACACATACACACATGCAAAAAAATGAAACCCTAATTCCCTCCAATACCGATCTGCTCCACATCTCCCTCTAACACAAACTAACCTCAAGCCCCTCCAGACCCCACAACAACCAGACCCCAAATCTCCCAACACCCCCAGATTTTTCTCCTCCTCCCTCTCAACCTATCCCTTCCTGGTGCCCAAATTTCCCCCCTTCACTTTCTTACCATAATACCCTCCAGAACTGACTGCCCCCCCCCACCAAGCCATGTGCCTCCCTCCAACACCAAACATCCACACACACCCATATTACGCCCCACAAATGAGCCTCTCCTTAACCCCCATCACCCCACACCTGGCTTTAGAGTCAAGCCCCACATATTCCCAAATCTTCCCCTCCCTTCATGGTTACCTCAAGGCCCCCAATACTGACCCCCCCATACATTTCCCCCAATTATTTCTCTTCCTCCAATACCAAACTTCCCAATACCTCCATGTCAGCCTTAAACCCACCCCCAACGTATGCCCAGCCCTCAATAATTACCTCCCCTCTCCCCCCACATAGAGGCCCAATACCAAACTTTTCTCCCTCCTCAGCCCCCTCCCCCAAGCCCTGGCCCCCAGCTTGCCCACCCACCCACCCCCCGATAAACCTAGGCCTTACTCACCCCCATGATGATGACGACTACGACCCCCACCCCCCCCGCCTCTTCAGAAATTTGTGGTGGGGGGTCACAGAAAATAGGTTTAAAAGGGGGTATGCTTCTACTGCGCCTGCGCAGGGCCCCAAACGGGGGAGCGGGAGAGGCAGGGAACAAGCAGGCACCTGACGCACAGCGCGGAGGTGGGCACTCGCATGCGAAAGCGCGCCCGCGCATGCGTGCCGCCAAACCGCGGGCAGGGGAAAGGGCGGAAGGCAGGGGAGCGGGGCTTCTGGAGCGCGTGCGCGGGGGGAAGGAAGAGGGCGGTGCTCCAGCGTTGGTGGGCGGGGCGGGCGAAAAGGGCGGGAAAGAGGGGAGGGGGAAGAAGAAAGGAGCAAGGGGACCTGATCGCGCCTGCGCTTTAAGATTTTCTTTGCCAACCCGTTGTAGCCCCCACCCTTTAACTGCTGGTGGTCTCGCGCTCCGACCGTTAGAGGCGGCTGGCGCTGATTGGCCAGACGGTGCCCCGCCAGAGGGGGCCTCTCTTTTTTAAAAAAAGTGGACCGTTTGTTTCGCCCTTCAAACCCCAACTTTCCTATTATCCCGAAAAGCAGCAAAAAGTTCCAAAAGCAACAGATACCTGGGAAACAAAACAAAACACAACAAGAGGGCCCCGCTTCAAATGCACACAGCCTTGTTGTGAACAACCCCCGTCCCTTTGCATTGCAAACCTCTATTCCTCACTTTCTTCCAAGTGGGGAGGAAGAAGAGATCCAGATTTTGAGATACCTTTAAATACCTGATGCAACACACCCAGGAAACCCCTGGCCTCCCCTGAATCCTAAACCGATAGAATCAAACTTTGGACTGATCTGTGCAGGCACACATATGCACAAAAACAGGCCAAGTCTCTGCCCCACGGAAACTACATTTTGCCAATGGACCTGCACAGACTGGAGAAATCTGAGTATATACCCCCACTGCAGCCATTTACTTGCTGGTTTCTCTTAAGAGCATCCCGATTAAGAGAGTTCTGTGTCTGGACAGCAACCTCACCAGCAAATATGAGGATGCTAGAAGTGGCCTACCTTACAGGGGCAGTTGCAAGCATGTTCACACCATCACGTATATCAATCGCTTCAAACGCTCTGTAACTGTCAAGCGTTATGATCGGCCTTTGTGCAGGAGGGAGAGAATCCTCAGAAAGATATCCGAAATGTGTTTGCCTCTGAAGAGGATTCTTTGCCCAAAACACATTAGGCAATATTGAATAAACAATTCATTAATCTATCCAGCACCTCTACCCCGCTCCCCCTCCTCCCTCAAGGCCATTTTAGTGCCACTTTGGTGCAAATGTTGAATTTGGGGGGCCTATATTCAGTGTCATTTCCTGATCCCATCTCCTCCCCACACTTCCTGTGCCCCGTGTGACTCTTAAAATGCTTCTCTTCCTCCTTCCAATCCATCGTTCAAGGAGAGAAGTGGGCAAAATGGCCATACAAGAGACCATCTTCGGGGGCTGCCCGAAGGGGTCCAACACCCTCTTTGGGGGTGTTTCGGCAGCTGGCAAAGGCCCAGCTTTTCCAGTCGGCTTTTTTCTTGAGCTTGTTTGATGCCTGTTTTCACCTACCCTCACTTTTGTGGTCCAGCTGAACTTTTATTGCTGTGTTGTCATGGTGTTGGGTGTTTGTTTTGTTTTTACATTTTTGTTACTGCAAGCTGCCTTCAGTTTCTTTGAAAGAAAGAAATACGTATATGAATAAGCACAAAAGTCACAGGTTCCTGTTACACACACAGACACACTTTTTGTGACTACAAGACTTAATAACCACACTCCGCATTTATAGAGCACTTTTGAGTATTCAAAGCGCCCCCTCTTGCTATAAATCCTGCAAAATACAAAACCTCCCAAAACTAAGCCTTGCATGTGCAAATTGCCTGACCCTGAGAAGGCCAGTCTGGAGAGCAATAGCTGTGCAGACAATTCAGCATGAAGCAAAGCAATGCGGATGTCAGTCAGTGGGACTTTATTTTGAGCTCACCAGAACTTCCAACATGGAGCTTATTTCTGGAATAGGTGAGAGAGAGCCTTTGAGCATGTGCGGAGTGCCCTTCCCTCACTACTGAATAATCACAGCCAGACCAAATGCATCAGGGATAGAAGAGTGGGGCTTCCACGGAAGAAAGTGCAGCTCCGAGGCAGATGTGCATCCCAGCATCTTCCACCTTAATGTTTAAGGCCTGGACCTCACCCTGCATGTCTGTTTTGCACCTCGACAGGACACATCCAGTTCCTCTGGGGAAAGGAAGCGTCCGTACCTCTCGTTTGGCATGAGCGCTCCTTGGGACTTTAAAAACATTCCTTTGAAAAGTCCAGCAAAAGGAAAAGGAGAGTGCAAAACGAACAATGCTTTATTATTCAAAAAGGCTAAAGAGAACTACAAAGTGCATTCATCCAATACTTCAAGTATAATGACAGTGACCAAAGAAATAGACAAGATGTGTAACAGTATCTTAGACGGACACTTCGTCTTTTTTGTAGAATAAAGCGTTGATGTTGTTTCATACGCTTGGTTTTAGTTGCTTCGCTGGGAGTTTCATTTTGATGTGGAGTCCTCCCCTCTTGTGCATTCATTTAAATATATTAATTTGACCAAGACACAAGCCAGCCCCGTTCCCACATGGACTGCAGGTCAGGCCAGCAGTGGGTGAGGGCTTTTGCTCTCTGCATGCTGTCCGGAGGCAGGCTGAACTCCGCCACATCCCAGGAGAGAGCCGCCTTTTGACCTCCAGCCGTGCAAAGTTTTCTGCAGATGTGAGCTGAATGCATCCTAGGTAGAGAGAGCGAGGAAGTGTCAGAAGGACGGGGAGGCAGGGTGTGTGTGGGGAGAGCACGGTGAGGTGGTAGGGTTCCCAAGCACCACTTGCACTTTCATCATCAAACAACAAATTGATCCTTGAGAGCCTAGCTGGGGATGAGAGGCCTTTGCTTCAAAACACAAAGGCAGAGGGGCTTTGCATCTTGACCCACCCCTCTCCCCACTCTATCCCTACAGATCCCGATCCCCATTCCTGTCGCTGGAGGGGGTGGCTTCCTTGCCAGAGGCTCCAGATGCCACACTGAAACGGGTTCAGGCCCCTTGCAGGCAATGGTTTTCGTGCATGTGGGGGGATACATACAGCGGTCTGCTTTGGCCCTTTTTTGGGTCTTAGAACTCCATTATAGCCCCAGTGTGGACAGGCAAAAATGTTGTAAAGGCCTTCCAAGGGCTTCTCGTTAAGAGACCAGGTTCCAGGCTCCCTAGAGCGTCTCCTGGGTGGCCAGTCACCATTCCTCAGCTGAAACTTCTCATAGGGGCTGTTGTGAGGATAAGAAGCAAGGGCACCGTGATGCTGCTCAGAAGGCTTGGGAGAGAAAGGGGGATACAAACGAAATAAATAACTCCTCCTCCTTTGGTCAGCAACTTCCTTCTTGCCTCTCTTCCTGGAAAGCAGCTAATTGGTTGCTTCCTCTCACTTGCAGTTGAGTTTTAATTTTAGTGTTAGTGTTTAGTGTTTTAGTAGAAATGCAGCCAAGGGTCCCAGGGTGGGAGGAAACCCTGGTTCAAATGTCCTCTCCCTAAGTGATCTCCTGGAGGGGAGTGGGCTGGGCTTATCAGAGGATTTGTCTCTCCTGGAATTTTTTCACATGGGGCTTTTAAAGCCCTTTAACTCACATCTCCTCCAGAATGGAGGAGGTACGCATTCACATATTGGCCAGATTTACCCTGAAGGCCCTGCAAGTTACCAGGGAGCAGTTCACACACAATTCAGGTTTTTCACTGCACGTTAGCGTGTCGCCTGATCCAAGGTTAATAATATCCAAGGTTAAAAAATCCACTATATCAACTTCGAGTTTGCAGTAAAGCCTCCCCATAAACCCGCGGCAAAGCCTGCTGTGCGTAAAAGTTCTTGGAGACAGTAGTGATGCTACTGCTGCCTTGCAGAGCGCGTGCGAGGATTAAAATGAGATTTATTGTCACCGCTTTTTGTTTGGTTGTAAACGCTGGGCATGGAACTCATGCCAGACACCAGAGGGCGCTTGTGCTACAGGCTTCTGGGCTCCAAGCCCCATAACAAAAAGGGAGAGGTTCGCCCTGCTAGGAGCAGGGGCCCCCCCTACCCAGGTGGGCTGGGGTGGCAGGAGTGAGGAATGCAAACAGGGAGCGGGTGCAGACACACCGTGCAGGGTCATTACTGGATGACCTCCCATTGCATGATGGGAAGGGCTGCTTGCTTTCCCCCTGGGTTATATGATCTGGGCTCGGGTTGTGTGCTGCCAGAGACCCAGTTTCCTCTCTGGAGGAAATGTCCCTAAGGCTGGAAGGAGACATGTGCACAGCCAGAGCCAAGCAGGGAGGAGATGCCTGCCCGAGGAGGAGCACTCCCTGGCCACCCCCGCCACCCCCCCCCCCACCTAGGAAAGCTCCTTGCAGCTCTCACAACAATGCGCCCTTCTCATCAGTCCTCTCCATACATTAACCCTTCTGGCTCCACACACTGCCTTCCTTCGCCCTCTCCTGCTCCTCTGGAAATGACAGGGACATCCCTGCCCGGGCCCGGCTCAGCCAGGCCAGCCCTCCCGGCCGGGTGCCCTGCCAATCCGCCTTCCTCTTCCTCGGAAGGAAGGTTACCTGGACCCTCGTTCTTCGTGCGTCACGGCAGAGCCGCCCGACACCAAGACAGCCCCAACCAACGTGTCCAGAGCGGAGGCACTGACAGCTCCAGAGCCCTACAGAGCGGAAGAGACAAAAACGTGGAACTTAACATGGCGAAGCATCATCCGTCACTGCAGCAGCTACAGTCCCAGGTCTCTGGTTCACTCTCTTGGTTGCTCTCCCCACACTGGAGGGGTGCAGCCCTTTCCGACAAGGATGCAAACACGCCCGCCGGGACCCCTCTTTGGTCACTGGCAAATGGCGGGCACATTCCTGCGGATCAGAACAGGATGGGGTCGAGGGGGGGGTGTTCCCTGCCGTTCACCTTCCTCGAGGAAGGTTCACCTTCCTTCATGCCGTTCACCTTCCTCGGGGCGAACAGCTGCAACCCAGCATGGCAACGTTCCGATGCTTCCAGCCCCAAGTTCGGAAGATGCTTGCCGTGTGAATTCTCTGGCTCCGCTCCCCACGGCTCAGACCCAAGCCACAGCCTCCTGCTCCCCACACCCCACTGGGCTTCAGCCTGAACCTCCCCTCCGTTCTCCCACTTCAGCCCTTCCTTGGCTTCTCCAAAGGGGAAGCCATCTTTCACACACACACACACACACACACACACACACACACACACACACACACACACTTCTTCTCTGGCAAGAGCTGCAGGCCTGTGCCAGTCACGGGTCTCTAGCTGGGCTGGCCGCTGGCCACAGGAAGTAGGTGCGGGGCATGGCAGGGCTGCTGTTCCCCACACACACACACCCACACACCCCGCTCGTGCGCAAGCCACACATGCTTGGCCTGCAGGGCAATGCTCTGGGGCCTGCCCACCCGCCCCCCAGCCCCGAGTCCACCAGCAGCCCCCTCACAGCAGCGTCTCTGGCTTCCCACAGCCCAGCTTTTTTTGGGGGGGGGTTGCTCCTGTTTCACTCTGCAACCCAGAAATCCACAGCCTTGGCTTTCTGGATGGCAAAGCCGCTGGGGAAAGGCCTGAGGGTCTTCCCTCCCTGGCAGAGGCGGCGGCTGCTGCTGCTGCTGGCGGGGCTGTGGAGAAGGAGAGGCTCCTTGCCCGGGCGGCAGCGGCTCATGTATCCCGTCTCCAGGGGAAAGGCCAAGGTGACAGCAGGAGGAGGGGAGGCTGCATTTCACCACCCTGGCTCCTTTCCCAGGCTGCCAGAGACAGGCTGCTGTGTCCTTCTTCCGGAGGGGAGCCCCCACCCCCATCAGCTCCCAGCCTCTGTGTGTGTGTGTGTGTGTGTGTGTGTGTGTGTGCAGCAGCAGCAGCAGCCTCCCTCCTCCTCCTCCTCCTCCTCCTCCTCTCTGGGCCTGGGGCCTGTGCCAGTCCCAGCCTGAGCGGGACCCAGTCGGAGGGACAAGCAGCTTGGATCCTCTCCCCCCGCTTCCCTCCTGATGAGCGGGCAGCAGCAGGGTCTCGCTTGGCACCGCTTGACTGGAGGCGCAGCAGCTGCCACGGCGGAGCGCTTAACCCCTCCAGCGCCAGGGCAGCGGGGCCTCCGGCTGCCCCTCCCTCCGCCCTACTCCTCCTCCTCCTCCTCCTCCTCCTCCTCCTCGGGGAGCAACCCAGGCCGGCAGCCGCGGGGGCCCTTGGCTGGGCAGGAGGAGGGCACGGTGGTGCCCGCCCCGTGTGCCCCGACTGGCAGCATCCTTCCAGCTGCGCCATTCACTGCCATCAGCAGCACAGCCGGGCGGCCAAGGCACACAGGCTGGGGTCAGGGGGAGCCCGTGGGGTGGCTAGAGAGCCAGGGAGGCTCGTGGCCCTCCTGGTGTGGACAGAAGCGCCCTTCTCTTGGGGAGAAGGCATGGGGAACTGGGGGGGGGCTCCTCTCCGTCTCCCCTGCCAGCCACCCCAACCTTGGCTCCCCCCCTCTCTCTCACCCCCCCCACCCCGCCCCCCTTCGCTTTCTCTTCTGGCAGCAGGGCGCAGGGGAAGGGGGGGGAGTGCCTGTCTCTTTAAGACTGTCAGGTTGCAGGGAGCAGATGGCATCTGCTTGCAGTCCTTGTTCTTTGTGTGGTGACACAAAAGAGGGAGCCTGTCTCTCCTGAATCCAGCCCCCCTCTTTGTGCCGGGGTGGAGCTGGGTGCAGCAGCAGCAGCAGCAGCAGCTGGGGGAGGCCGGGAACCGGGCGGGGGGGGGAGCCCTCTTGGGGAGGGATTGCCCAAGTGGACCCCGGCAGGCCTTTGTGGCAGCCGGGGCAGCCGGGGAAGGAGGGGGCCGCCGCGGCCCCAGCCTCCCCCTTCGCCGGCCTCTCAGAGGCACTGAAATGGGCAGGCGGGCAGGCTGGCTGGGGCCCAAGCAGCAGGGCCGTTGGGTGGGGACGCGCCCAGCCCAGCCCAGCCCAGGAGCACTTGCCAGGAGGGGCTGCTCCCTGCCCGGTGGTGGCTGCTGCTGCTGCAGCCGGAGAAGCCTTTTCCTCCGCGAGCCCTGCTGAGAAGGTGGGGGGGGGAGATGTCGGCAGGCACAGAGGCTGCAGAGCGCCAGGGCTGCTCCCCCCCCCCCCGGCACTGAGCATCCTGGCAGCGGGCAAGGCGCCAGGCCGGTGCAGGGGGCGATGGACAGGGTAACCCAGCAGCAGGAGAGCGGGGCTTTGTGTGCACAGAGGCAGGCGGGAGCAAGCGCAGGAAGTGGTGTGCGCCTGCTGGCCCCCAGGGAGGGTGCTGCGCTTCTGGGTGGGGGGGGAGAGGTGGGGGGGAGTGTGTACGTGACACCCCCCCCCCGCCCAGCCCTTCCTCTCCCCTCTGCTCTGGGCAGAGCTGCCGGCCAGGCCTGCTCCCTGGAGGGCAATCAGAGCCTTTAATCTTCGGCAGGCTGGAAAACGGGCGGGCGGCAGCGGGGTCTGTTCTGAGCTCTCACTCTCCCTTGCAGCAGGGCCCCCCCCGTCCCCTCCCCACTCCCCAGCCCTGCCTTTCAGCTTTGATGTTCCGCCTCTCCATGGCGAAGGAGACAGACTTGAGCCTGCTCTGTGTGTGTGTGTGTGTGTGTGTATGTGTGTGTGCACGGGGGTGCGATGCACACAGGCTCTTGCCCATGATGCACACACACGCGCACGCACACCCCCCCCCCCAGAGCTCTCTCCCTGACAATGCCACAGGGGAAGCAGCCTCTCTCTGCATGGAGACACGGCTGGCAAGTTTGCAGCAGCAGCAGCAGCAGCATCCACTCCGGGCTCCCAAGCTGGCGGGGCCTCATCCCACAGCCCCAGCCGAGGAGGAGGAGGAGGGGAGAGGCGGGCCGATGCGGCCGGAGAGCTCCCTGCTGACAGCGGTGGGCCCAAGCGGCCTCATGTGCGGGAAGGGACCAGGCAGGCGGCTCCTTGCTGCCTTCTAAATTTAGGAGCCTGATTATAGTCTGGGACTTGGAAGGGACAGAGGAAAATTCCCATCCGAGAGAGAGACAGAGAGAGAGGAACGGCTTCCAGGAGGGAGCGGGGCCACACGCTTACACGGGCAGAAGAGTGGGACACCTGCATGCGCTGCGCACCCCCCCCCCCGGTGCCTCACGCAGAATCGTTTAGCACTGTCACAGTCTCTCTGACTCAGACGCACAACAACACTTCTGGTCGCCATCTCTCCGCTATACACACACACAAGTTCAGGGTAGGCAGCAGCTGCTCCGGTGCCGGACCCCCCCCCCGCAAAGGAGAAATGCCAAACAGTCAGGGTGGTGGAGGAAATCGCTCTGGCTACTGGCCTCGGCCAGGGCGGAGCAAGCTTTTGAGCGGCACAGGGCTCTCTAGCAGGCAGGCCCGCACAAAGTTTTCGGTGCAATTCAAAAGCTGGGGTCCACAGAGATGGGGTGTGTGTGGGCATGCGCACAAAATGTTGCTCCCAGCCACTGGGACCGCCCCCCCCCCCGCCGGGCTCCCACGCTCCAGCTCCAAGGCGAGACAGCATGGCTGGACACCTGGCCGGCCAGGGGCTTGGCAGAGGGAGGCAGGCTGCTCCAGGAGCCGGCTCCCGCCCTCCTCCCTGGCAGCAGGGCGGCATCACAAGCGCGCAGGTCTCCCTGGGAGGTGGCGCTTCTCGCGCTGGAGCCAACATGGGAGCCGAGAACGCCACGCGGGGCAGGGAGCCAGCAGGGCCGTGTGGCTGCCGTGGAAGGCAAGCCATCCGCTCCGGAGCTGCCTGGCTTCCCCTCCAGCCTGTCCCTGCTGCTGCTGCAGCTGCTGCTGCTGCACACGCGGGGGTGTGTGTGTGTGTGTGTGTGTGGACACGATGGTGAGGACACAGAGCGGGTGCTGGCAGCCCACCCTGCGGGGCCCTCCTCTCGACCCTGGGTCCCTGGGCGGGAGAGGCACGGCCCCCTCCCTCTCCCCAGGCTGGCAAGCCTCTGCTGCCTGGGCCAGGAGCCGGGGCTCCCGCTCTCCTGGCCGCCACTCCAAGCCAGCCAAGGCCTGGGCGGGAGGAGGAGGAGGAGGAGGAGGGAGTCAGCAGATTCCGGGTGGGTGGGAAGTGGGCAGCCTGGCCCTGGCCTTTCGTCTCTGTGCAGCCCAGGCCCTGCTGCTGCTGCTGCTTCGGCAGCCACCCTGGCATCCACAGCTGCTGCACGGAGCAGGAGCCAGAAGCGGGAACCGGAGGGTTCTGCCTCCTCCTGCTGCTGCTGACCCAGCACAGCCTCCCTGGTGCAACCATTTTGACAGGCCTGTTGATGCGGGGCGGGGTGCCTGTGCGCCCAGCAGGGAGAGAGGCAGGCAAGCAGGTGTCTCTGCAGACAATGCAGCTGCTTTGTGGTGCTCCAGGAAGAGGGCAGGCTGGCGGAAGAGAAGGCGGAGGCGGCGGAGGCGGCTCCGGGCAGTCCCAGGCTGGACTGGGCACAGGGCTGCTCCTCCAGAGGCCCGGGCTGCATGCATGGAGGCAGGATGCGGCTCCAGGGGAAATCCCTGCATCTGGAGAGGCAGCAGGGCAGGGGAGAGAGAGAGCAAGTTCCCCGGCAGGCATTCCCTGTTCTCTCCGTTACCCACCGAGCATCCTCGGGGCACCGGAGAGAGGGGAATCCTGGCTCTGGCTGGTGGCGCAGAAGGCTTGGCTCGTAGCCCGGAGGGATTTCATTTCTCGGCCTCAGTTCCTCGCGGTGTGTCCGTCTCGGGGTGGCGTGTCATTCCAGTGGGGCCGGGTTTGCTGGCTCCTCTCGGAGGGAAGCAAGCTTCCTTCCATGGCTCGCTGGACCGGAAAGACCTGGCCTTCGCCTAGCCTTCAAGAAGCAGCAGCAGCAGCAGCAACCACCACCATCTTCCCCGCACAGTGCAGGGGAGGCCGTCTTTTCCTCTGTTGTTCAGCTGCTCGTATTGGCAGATCCAAACGGCCACGGGGGGGCGGGGATGGGGGGCTGCAAGGGGGACCGGTTTCACCACATGGCGCACTGTGCTTCTACCCAAACGCCGCTGCGGCAGGGGACAATGGGAGTGGTATTCCCTCAGCATCTGGGCACCCAAGGCTGGAAACCCCGGCTTGACACCGAGGAAGGAGAGGCGATGGCCCTGCTTAGACGATATCCTGGGCCTCCTCTGTGGCTGCCCTGGGGCTTGGGAATATGCTCCCTGTCGAAACAAGAGCATCTCCATCTCTGGTTGCTTTCAAAAAGACCCTCAAGGCACGCCTGTTTTCTCAGGCTTTTCACTGAAATGAATTTTAAATGGCTTAATCGTTCGGATCCCATGAAATGGTTTTAACTTTCCGTTCTGTGAAAGGGCCAGACTTGTTTTTACTCTGTATTATGTTTGTTGTTTTAAATTGTGTACAGCGCCTAGAGATGCACTCATTAGGCGGCAGAGAGAGAGAGAGAGAGAGAGATGCCTGAGATGCTGTCCCTGCAGAAGGGCCAAGGGGTGCGCTCTCCCTGCTCTCCCCCTGCCGTCCCCACCCTCCTTCTCCCCACTCCTTTGTGCAGGGAAGAGAGAGCCCCTCCTAAAGCTCCATCCAGAATGACCAATCAGGCAGGGACGGCCTCTGGTTCCTCTAGCCACGCGGTGGTGCCCCCTTCTCCAGTCCTCCCAAGGGCTCCGGGAAGACCGTTTCTTGTGGGTTGTGTTTTTTTTTTTTTAAAGGCAGGGGGAGTCCAACCAAGCCCCCTAAGGGTGCTGAAGACCAGCCCGGAGAGGCAGTGCCGATCCAGCGGGACGGCCCGGGTTGGCCGGAGATGGCCAAACCTGGGCCCTGCATTCCATTCCAGCTAATTGACCAGGAAACAAACAAGGCTCCTCCGCTCCCAGGGCCGCCGCCCCCCCCGCCGCCCCGCACTGCACTGCTCACCACCTCCACTGCAGGCTGCTGGAAGGCAGCCTAGGACCTTGGCTCCTTTGACATCAAAGGGCCTCTACAAAGGATCTGGGAACAAACAGAATCCCCTGCAGCAGCCCCAGTTCGCCCCTCGGCTTCCTCCCCCTGCCCAAGAGCAGTGGGGCTGGGGAGGAAGCCATTGTTTCTCGCCCCTGCTCTCCCCCTCCAGCAGGGGATGGCTCCGTGCCGCTGACGGGGCTAGACTCCCGGAGTCGTCCTCGCCTTGTGCCTCCTTTCCGCCACCCACAGCCTTCCTCGCCCCCATCACTGCTTCATGGCCCTGCTCAAAGCCCATCCTTGCTCGCGCCATGCGGTTCCCAACCTCCGTCAGATTCCTCGACCCTCCGGAATCGTCCGTCCGACCGCCTAAGAGGCTGGGGGCTCTCTTCCCGCGGGGAAGCCTATGGCGAACGCAAGGAGAGGGAACAGGGAGGCTGATGTTTAGGAAGTGGAATCAGAGGCTGCTGCTAGGAAGCCCCCCCAAAAGGAAGGGAGGCCGGAGCGGAACATCAGAGTGGATTTCTGCAGAGTGGCTGGAGGCAGAAGCAGAGCTTCAAGACGGAGATGGGGGAAGGAGGCAGGTCTGGAGGGCAGATGGGGCTCGGCAGAGAAGGATCACGCGGGGGGGGGGGAGACTGACGACATGGTGGGCTTTGCCTGGGTGAGCGGCCGGAAACTGGGCGGGCAGAGCTGGAAGGCACCACGCAGAGGGGCAGCCGAGGTATACCAAGTCAGACCTTGCAGGCGGGTATCTGGGAGCTGAGCAGGGGTGCCGTTTAGGAAGCGCCCCCCCCCCCGCCAATGTTTCAGACCATCTGTGATTGTTCCTCAGGAACGCCTCTCTCTCCTCTTTCCTGGCCAGCTCCCCAGGTTCTCCACACGGAGTGGCGGTGGCTATAAACAATTACATCGGCTTCTGTGTTGGAGATGAATGCCAAAGACCTAAATCCCTTTGCTTCAAGGGGTGAGGGAGTGGGGGGGGGGGTGAGTGGGGGAAACCAATTGTCCTGTGCTGGAAATGTGGCTCTAAGGAAGGAGATGGCTTGGGTTCATCGGGGGAAACCTCATTTTTTACCATTGGGTTGGGATGTTGACAGATCATTGAAGAAATCACGCCGCTGCCTGTGCGGTGCATAACTAGGATCAGGCCGCTGGACACGATCCCACCTCCCTGTCCCCAGCTGAAATGCACCATGTTGCTTGCCGAGGCCTCCCGCAGGAAGGCTGCAGCACAGTGGCGCCCTGATCGCCTGCGTCCCACTGTACCTCCATTTCCTGTCCCTTGCCCTACCCGGCCAAAGATGGCCGGCCCACGGACGGATGTGCGCCAACAAGCTCTTTGCTTGCATGCCACCGAGGCTTCAGTGGCCTGTTTCCACTCATTCACAGCAATTCCGTTTGTGTGGCAAGGCTATCTGGTGTACGTGTGTGTGCGGGGGGGGGCACTTTGGCCGCTGGGGGTAGATGGGAGTTGTAGTCCCATAGCTTCTGGGGACCTGAGGTCGGAAAGAGAGAATGCACCTGCACACACGCCCACTGAGCATGGCAGCGCTCCTGCGCAGTGCCTGTGCACTTCAACCAAGCGTGTGCAGGAGAACTTCCCGGGGGGAGGGGGGATGGATTGTGCTCTGGGTTACTAAGCATGGGGGTGGTGGGGGGGGCGGGTGGGTGGGTGGAGAGAAGGAAGAGTGCCGTCTGGGTTGTCTACTTCTGGTACCAGAAGCCCTTGTTCCTTCCAGCCCTGCCTGGGAGTCTGGCTTGGAAGATCTCTTCTCACAGCAGCAGCGCAGAGAGAGAGAGAGAGAGAGCGACAGAGAGGGATAGGTCAATCCGATGATCTGGGGTGGGGCCTGGCTTCCTCTCTCTTTGGAGCAGCCCTCCCCTCCACAAGGCAAGGCGGAAGGACGGAGAGGAGAGGGGAGGAGAGGAGAGCAGGCGGCCAGGGGGCATGATGAGAACTGCCTGGTGCCCTTTGCCAAATCTCAAGATGGGGCTGATCAGACGGCGGCCAGCAGCAGCAGCGTCTCCCTTTCTGGATGGGAGTGCAGGAAAATGAGAGCCAAACAGAGGGAGGCTTCCCACGTGCCTCCTGCTGGGAACGGAGTACCAGCATCGCTGGGCAACTTCCCTGCGTTGGCTGCCAGGGGGAGAGCAGACCTCTTCCTTTCTCCTTCTCCCTTTTGGAGAGAGGAGGATCGAAAGCCAGGAGGAGGAGGAGGAGGAGGAGGAAGCACCCCCAGCTCCCCGAGCAAGATGGCTGTGCCCCCTCCGCCTTCCTCCTGACCTTTTCCTCCCCACTCAGCACATCTGGCCTCCCCCCCTTTCGGCATGCCTCTTGCCCCTGCGTGCCTCCTCTGGCCAGATGTGCAAGCAGGCGGAAGGGTCTGAGGGGAGGTGATGAGGCAGGGGACTGGAACTACTTTCTCACAACAGCAGCAGCAGCAGCAGCAGCAGGAGGAACACGAGCTGAGCGGCGGGGACAGGCTCATTGTGTGAGAGGGAGGGAAGCAGAGATGATGGTGGCGGCTGCGGCGGTGGCGGCAGGCAGCGGCTCCTGCAAATAAGACCCCCCCTCCCGCAACTTCTCCTTGGAGTGCCCCCCTCCCTCCCTCCCTGCACTGAGTGGGGCTCTCTGCCTCCCCCCCTCCCTACTTTCGGCACAAGTTGCTGCATCTCTGAAGAAAGAGCCCCAGGCAGCAGCCAAGGACTGACCTGTTCCTGGATCCAAGGCAGACCTCTTCCTCGGGGAGCACAGGAGGACTTCTCTCCCCAGGACCTGGGAAGGCTGCTTCTCCTCCTCCTCCTCCTCTCTTCCGAGCGAGCGGGGCGGCCGGGGGTCCTCCTGTGTGCGGAGAGGAGGCTGCTGGAGTCCTTGCCTTGCCGGGCGCCCCTGCCTGCCTGCCTGCCTGCCTGCCTGCCTGCCGCCTCCTCCCAGGTGCTCGCCTGGCGCCCCTCCCACCTCCCTCCAGCCGCCGGGGCGCGCTTGGTACCCACGGCCAGGAAGTTCACGGGAACTTGGGGGCGGCCCATCGCAGCAGAGTGGGCAAGCCGGCCCTGAACGCCTCTCCTCCTCCTCCTCCTCCTCCTGCCCCTTTGCACGGAGTTCATCCCGAACTCTTCTTCCCTGCCCTTCCCTGGATCTCTCGAGCGCGCCTCCTCCTCCTCCTCCGGGGCTTTCAAGTTAGCAGAGCGGAGGTGCTGCCGGGCAGAGCCAGCTGGCCTGGCTGCGCTGCCGGACTTGGCTGGAGAGGGGCAAGGCCTGGGAGGAGAAGCCCTCTCGCCCCGGGGGCCCGGCCCAGGGGCCCGGCAGGGCTGGGGAGATGCCCGCGGTCCTGGAGAAGTCGGGGATCTTGTCCCGGAGCCGCTCCAAGACCGCCACCAATGGCACCCACCCGAACTCGGAGGATGACAGCAGCGAGGAGGAGCATTCCCACGGTAAGGAGGCCAGAAGCCGGGAGGGCAGCGAAGAGCCTCTTCTGGCCGGAGGAGACTCCTTCCTTGTGGGGCTGGAACAAAGAGGGCAGCCAGCCACGGGGCTGCTGCCACCCAAGGCCCGCAGCGCTGGCTGGCGGCCGCTCTCGGGCTCCCCTTGCCCTCTGCTGGCCACAGAGGGAGGGAGCGCTGGGCCAGCCAGCCCCGGGGGGGGGGCGGCCCCACTGACCCCCGCACGGCCCCATCTCCAGGAGAGGCGCCCTGGGGGCGGATGCAGCAAGTGGCCGCCTGCTGGCGGAGGAGAGCAGCAGAGAGGAGGGCAGGGCGAGCCCCCCACTGTGGGCACCTACGACCTCTGGGGCTGGGCCTGGCTGGGGCAGCCCCCTGGGCATCCCCAGTGGCTGGGCTCCGGGCCGCCAAGGGCAAGTGGGGGGAGGCCCTGCCTCTTCCTCCCCAGGCCATGCTTGCCCTCTTGGGGTCGCATGGCCAGAGCCACCCTTGCCCGCCCTCAACCCCCCCCCCCCGATTGGCCAGCCTCACAAAGGAGCCTGCCACCCTGGGGTTCTGCTCCCACGGCCTGCCTGGGCCCCAGACTGAGCCCTCCCCCCGCCCTGCCTGTTTTCTATGGGGAAGGGGCTCCCCCTACCCCGGAGGCACCTGCGGCTGAGCATCTGCTGGGGGGGGGGGCAATGCCATGGATCGGGGCCGGTGCGCCAAAGGGGACGCTCTTCCCTGCCCCTCCCGCTGCCATAGATGCCTTGGCAGGCCTTGGCCAGGGGTCTTCCTCCTAACCGGGTGGCATCCTGGCCAGGCCTGCTAGCCCAGCTCCTCCTGAAGGCAGCCTGGGCAGGGCTGCTCAGGAGACCGGCTGCTGGCGCCTCCCCGCTGCCCCCACCCCATGGAGGAGGACCCTGCTCAGGGGGGGGAAGGGGGGCCCTGTGTGGCCCCAGGCACCATCCCTCCCTGCCCCAGTGACATCCACTCAGCCCGCCAGCCACCTCCCCCCGCCTGCTGGACACCCGCCCGGATGTGCCTGTCAGGGCTGTCAGGCACACTTCGCCTCCTGGGCGGGTGTGTGTGTGTGTGTGTGTGTGGATGGTGCCCCCAGGCTGAGGCCCTCCCCCGCCCTCCCCCCTTCTGGGCACTCCAGGGGCACTTATGGGTGGGTCCCAGCAGGGCTGGGGCAGCCGTGAGGCGGGTCCTGGGCAGGCGGGGGCGGAAGGCTGCCAGCCCTCACCTGCCCACTGGGTTGGGGCTGCCTGCCCGCCTGCCCTCCACTCCCCAGCTGCAGCCCTGCCCCGCCGGCCTCCCCTGCCGAGTCATCCCCCCGCCCCCCTCCCGGACCAAGAGGCACCGCCAAATGAGCAGCCCCACCCCCAGAGCCAGAACCACCCAGCATGGGGGGGGGACGACACACGGATTGCTCGGCAGGTGAGAGGGAGATCCTGCTGGGCCCCTCCACCCCAGACAGCCCCCCAGGTGCCCTGCACCCCTGCTCAAGGTCTCTGCCCACAGTGGGGTGCATCTCCTAGAAAGCAGCCGCCTCCCGACAGCCTCCAAAAGGTTCGGGGACCACGAGGGACCTGCCCACCCAGCTCGGGGAAGGCTGGAGGCCAGCAGCGGCCCCCCCCCCCCCGCCCCTCAAGTGTGTGTCTTTCTGGTTCCCTTGCAGACAGCATGATCCGTGTGGGAGCGGATTACCAAGCCGTGATCCCCGAGTGCAAGCCAGGTAAAGGAGCCAGGCGGCTGTGCGTGTGTGTGTGTGTGTGCCCTGTGCACCAAGCAGGCGCGCAGATGGCCGGAAGGGGCTCAGCGGCCAGGCCACACGGGGGTGGGGGAGCCCACTTCTCCGGCGCAGGCCCCTGATGCCTCCCCCCCCACGGGCCCTGCTGGCCCCCGTCCCCTGGGGCAGGTGGCTTCTCCTGCCTGCCTGCCTCCCTCCTGCACCCGGCAGCAGACGGACGGACGGACGGGCTAATGCAGAGGCGGCCTCCCCAGCAGCCTGGCAACACACAGCTGCTGCTGGCTTCTGGGCTGGAGGGGCTCCACCTGCCTCTGCTGGCGCTTCCAGGGTGGCTGCCCCACGGCCCAAGAGCGAGGGAGGGGGTTGCCAAAGGGCTGGCCCGGCCCGGCCTCGACACTCCGGGGAGGGCTGCGGGCAGGAGCAGAGCCCCGGGGGGGGGGCGCTCCCCTCGTCTCCGTGGCTGGGGTGGGGCAGCACTGGTTACCTGGCTCTCCCTCCTCTCCGCCATCCAGAACACGCAGCCCGCTACAGCAACAAGGAGTTGAAAGGCATGCTGGTGTGGTCTCCCAATCACTGCGTGTCCGACGCCAAACGTGAGTCGCTCCTCCTCCCCCAGGGTGGTTGTGGAAAGAGCAGAAGGGCAGGGTCAGAGCCCGGGGCGGAGGGGTCCCTCGGCAGCCCCCCTGCCCCGCGCCCTCCCTGCTCCTGGCCAGGGGGCCCGTCGGGGTGAGGGCCGGCCTCCCTCCGCCCTGCAGGCCGGCTGCGGCTGAGCCCCTTCCAGCAGCCTTGCTCAAGGAGGGCTGCGGCTGGAGGCGCCTTCCATCTTCAGCGGGTAACCCGGCCGCTGACTGACAGCTCCCCCTTCTCCCCCCCCCCCGCCCGGACTCCTAGAAGCAATTACCGTGTGGCTGGCCTGCTGCTGCCTCCGGCTCCTGGGTGATTAATCTGGCTGGTGCAGGCAGCTCTGGCGGGGCGGGGGGGGGGGGTCTGGCAGGGTGGACGCCGGAGCCCGATCCGAGGCAGGCCTGAAGCTGGGCCGGGGGGCTCCGGGGCCTGGGGGGCAACCAGCCCAGAGTGGCCCGCTGCTCCTGTCCCCGAGGGGCTGGGACGGCCCCTGGCCCCACCGTGCAGGGGCCTCGGAGCACAACTCCCCAGGCAGCAGACTCCAGACTCCTCTGGACTCCCCTAGCGAGGATCCCTCTCGCCCTCCTCACTGGCAGGAGCTGCCCCAACGCGGGGGTGTGTGTCTGTGTGTGTGTGGGGGGGGGCGGTTTGCCCCAAGGCGGGCTGAGGCCCCACGGGAGGGAGGGAGGGAGGGGTCCCTGCCTGCCTCTCCGGGCACCTGAGGGTGGCTGCCTCTTTCTTTCTTTCTCCCTCTAGTGGACAAATACATCGCCATGGCCAAGGAGAAGCATGGCTACAACATCGAGCAGGTAAAGCGGCCGGGCGGAGGGCAGCCTCCTCTGTGCCACAGCCTGGCCGGGCGGGCCTCCCAGCGCCGGTCTGGGGGGCCCCACTGGGCTCACTCGGCACAGACTCCACTTCGTGGAGAGCTTGCTGGAGCCGAGGAGGCCCCCTGCTCTCCCGCCGGGGGCCGTTGGCAACCCCTTGCCCCAGCGGCTAGACAGCTCGTGGAAGCGCTCCCCCCTCCCTCCCCCCCCTGCAGGCTCTGGGGATGCTGCTGTGGCACAAACACGATGTGGAGAAGTCCCTGGCCGACCTGGCCAACTTCACCCCCTTCCCGGACGAGTGGACGGTGGAGGACAAAGTCTTGTTTGAGCAGGCCTTCAGCTTCCACGGCAAGAGCTTTGCCCGCATCCAGCAGATGGTAGGCCTTCCCGGGCCCCAGGGACGCTCTCCCCCCTCCTAGCATCTCGGGCTGCCGCATGGCGAGCACCGGGGGGGGCACCCCCCTTCCCTGCCCTCTCTCTCTCTCTCTCACCTCTTCTTGGGCAGTGGGGAGGCCAGGGACGAGGCTGCTGCTGCTGCTCCCCGGCATGTAACGCGGGGCTCTTTCCTTCCCCACGTGGGGCTCTCGCTCCTGCTCAGCTCCCCGATAAGCTGATCCCCAGCCTGGTGAAGTATTACTACTCCTGGAAGAAGACCCGGAGCAGGACCAGCGTGATGGACCGGCAGGCCCGGAAGCTGCTCAGCAAGAAAGAGAAGGAGGACAGGTCAGCGAGGGGGAGCGCGCCCAGGCGTGGCAGCTCCCGTCCCCTGCCGGGGTGTCAGGCGCTGGGATGAGTCCGGGATCCTCCGGGGACCCTTGGGCTGCTGCTGCTGCGGCCACTGCTGGCACCAGGGCCAGACGCACGGGCGGGCGCCTCAAGGATTTCAGTGGGGAGGGTGGGGGGCAGCAGCCACAGAAAGCAGCCCCTCCTCACTTGGACTGAAGCACTCGGTTTGGCTCCAAGCGGAGAGCAGGGCTGGAGACCCAGGCCCAGTGCAGATGGCTTGCAAGGGGCTGGACTTGGGGGCTGCCCGTCTTTGTGAACACGGGGAGTGTGCGTGCTTGTGTGCTTTGTCCAAGTGTGTCGCAAGACCCCAGTGGTCTCTCCTGCCGGGGGCGGGAATAATGGGGGGGGGCAGTGGCAGCCAGAGGCTTGCCTTTCTTGGAGGGAGATGACCGTGAGCCAAGGGGTAGCCAACAGCCCAAGAAGGGCCAGCCAGGGTGGAAGCCCCCGTAATCCAGCAGATCAAGGCACCCACCAGGCCCACGGCTGCTCCCCCTGCCCCCAGAGAGGAAGCACAAGGGCCCGGTTTGCAGGCACCCGAGCAGGGACACGGGGGGAGGGACCAGCATCTGGGAGAGACGAGGACGGCTTCTCGACTCTGTTTCCCTTCCAGTAATGATGAACTGGAAGACGGGCGGCAGGCCAGCGAGGGGGAATTTGACGCCCTGGACCCCAAGAAGGAGGTAAGGGGAAATCACACACCTGTCAGCCGAGAGGGAAGGGAGGGAGCTAGGGAGGCAAGGCCAGCCAAGACTAGAGCTGGAGGAAGAGCCAGGCTCCGAAGTGGTTACTGTTCTTTCATCCGCACAAGCTCATTCATGGTGCACCAGAGGGGTCTCTCTCTCTCTCTCTCTCACACACACACACAGACGTCAGCGACTCAGTGCCCCGACTAATCCAAACGTTCATTTCAAAAACCATGGTTCTAGACCTTATGGATGCAGAGCCCATTATATCCAATCGGTGGACACGTGCTAATCTGCTTCCGATGGGAGAATCTGGGTTCCCTGGGGGTAGAAAGAAGCGTCTGGGTTTCCCCTTTTCTTTTTCAAGTGCAGGGTACCCAAAAGCCCTGAACAAGAGGAGGGGGGGCGCAGGCCTCAGGTTCGTTCCCTGGCGGCAGCGGCAGCAGCATCTCCAGACAGGGCAGAGCAAGGCTCAGCAGAAGGCAGCTGCTTTCGCGGCAGGGCAGAGGCATGCCTTGGAGAAGGTCTCTGCCACCGCCGAGAGGAGCCACAATCACACAGGGGCAAAGGGGTGGGGCAGGAAGGGGCTGGTGCCGGCCACATTGCAGTAGGGTGCCCCAGAGAGGCCATGTCAAAGGGGGGCGGGGGGATAGGAGGGCCACGCAGTGGTACAGAGGTCCAGGCTACATTTGGCAGGGGGTGGGCGGGTGGGATGGTGGGGCACACGGGCCCCTGCCCAGCCCTCTCTCGCCCTCTCTCCCCACCCAGCCGAGTTACCAGAAGCCCCCCAACAGCAAGCCGGGGCCGGTGAAGAAAGAGGTGCAGCTGTCCCAGTACCGGCACCACCCGCTGCGGGCCCGCCGGCGCCCTCCCAAAGGCATGTACCTGAGCCAGGAGGACATCACCGGCCTGTCGGCCAGTCCCGACATGGCTGCCCTCACCCTGCGCCACCTGGACTCGCAGCTGGTTTCTCTCAAGCGCCAGGTAGCCCCCTCCCCGCGGCTCCGGCCTGGCCTCCGCTGGGGGGGCTGGGGCCAGGGGCCGTCTTCCCACCACAGAGCGGGCGTCCTGCCCAGCCGGGGTCTCCTGACCTTCCTGCCTCCTCTGCCGCCCACTGCAGGTCCAGAGCATCAAGCAGATGAACAGCAGCATGAAGCAGGCCCTAGAAGGAGGAATCGACAAGCTGCGGCCGCCGGAGGTGAGGGGCTGTGTGGGCGGCGGCCCCGCAGGGAGCAGCTCCCACTCCCGCAGCCTGCTGCCGGGAAAGGGTGGGAGGCAGGAGGGGGGGCGCCAGGCTCAGGCGGGCTCCTCTTCTCTTGCAGGCCAACGTCAAGTTCAATTCACGCTGGACCACAGATGAGCAGCTGCTGGCAGTCCAGGGTGAGCGCCCAATGAGAGCCAGCCGCAAAGAGGGGAGGCGGGCGGGGCAAGGCGGGCGGCGGCCACCCCTGCCGCCGCCCCCTAGTGGTGCAGGGCTGAACTTCCTTCACTCACTCGTGGGGGGTCAGTTCAACGGGGGAAGGATCAACGGCTTCTCCTCCTCCTCCTCCTTCTCCGGGAGGGGAGGCCTACGGGTCAGGAGGAGGGCCAAAATCCGCAGCAGCCCATAGGGACTGATCCTCCGTGCAGGCTGCTGGGAATGGGTGGGCTGAGAAGCCCTCCGGCACCAACCGTCTCCCCTGGCTGGCAGGTGGGACAGGCTGCTTACCTAGAACTCTTGACCCTTGCGTGGTCCATCGGGATGGGCCCCGAGGCCGCTGCTCTTCTGCCCCTTTGCTCCCTCGGGCGAGTACAGACCCGGACAGCGCAGTCGGGCCAGTGGGGCGCCGCCCCAGGGCGCCCTGGGGGCAGGGGTCCTCCGTCTCCAGCACCAGGGATGGGCAGGTGCCTTTGGCCGGCGGGCCCTCCTGCGACCTCACCCCCCTCTCGTCCTGCGCAGCCATCCGGAAATACGGCAAGGACTTCCAGGCCATTGCGGAGGTGATTGGGAACAAGACCGTGGCCCAGGTGAAAACCTTCTTCGTCAGTTACCGGCGGCGCTTCAACCTGGAGGAGGTGCTGCAGGAGTGGGAGGCGGAGCAGGAGGGAGTGGGTCCGGCGGCGGCGGCGGCAGCCCCGGCCCCTCAGGGCAGCTCCCCTTCCCAGGACCACAAGAGCTCCGGGGCCTCGCTAGCAAGCAGCGAGGAAGAGGATGAGGTGAGCAGAGCAGAGCAGGGGCTCCCCCGTCTCGCCGCCGAAGGGGGCTCCCGGGCTGCCAAGCACTCACCCCTCTTCTCCCACCCCCACAGGTGCAGATCACGGCTGTGTCCCGCTCCTCCCAACAGCAGCAGCAGCAGCAGCAGCCGCCGCCGCCTCTGCCGCCCCCTCCGCCCCCACTCCCGGCTTCCCCCCGGCCCCCTCCGGCCGCCCTTTCCCAGCCGCCCCCCCTGCTGAGGCCCACACTCCCAACAGCCCCCACGCTGCACCGCCAGCCGCCCCCTCTGCAGCAAGGCCGCTTCTTGCAGCCCAGACTCTCGCTCAACCAGCCGCCGCCGCCGCTCATCCGGCCGGCCACCTCGCGGCAGGCACCACTGCGCGGCGGCCAGCACCCGCCTTCGCTCCTCGGCGGGACGGGGGAGCCCCCTCCGCCCTCCGCTGGCTCCCTCTGAGGAGGGGCTTGGGCCGGCTGCTTCCCAGCACCGGGGGAGCCCCCGCCCCACAACAGCTGCCTGCCTGGCGCAGGGATGGGGGGCGGTCCGCCCGTCCCCCCAGCCCAGAGATGCCGGGCTCCTGTGGGGGCGGCTTCACACGCTCCCACCATCCTCTGACCCAGTTCAGGTAGCGTCCAGAAAACTGGCACTGAACCCCAGTCCCCAGACAGACGGCGGGGTGGGGGTGGGGTTTCTTGCGGGGTGGGGGGGGAGAGGAAATGAAGAGAGAGAGAGGAACAGTAGCAGGGGGTGGGGGGGGCTGATGTTTACACCTTGCAGCAGGATTGCTTGGCAGCAGAGCCTGTGTGACTGGGGAGGGGGGACCAGTGTGTGTGTGTGTGTGGGGGGGGTCTGTCAAGTGGCCGAGTTGTGCCGGGGGGGGGCGGGAAGGGAGGAAGTTTGGCTGGCAAGGGAGAGGGCTTTGGAGCAAGGAGGCCTGTCCCGCTCTCCCAGCAGAAGGGAGTTGCCCCCTTCCTCCTGGGGGGGAGGAGAAGCCTGCCAGTCCCACCCAGGAGCTCGGGGCGGGCAGGAAGGAGAGGCCGGCATCGAGTGTGGTGGGCAGGGGGCCCGGGCAGCAGCGGCAATGGGGGGCAGGCAGGCTCCGGGGCGGGGGGGGGGGGTTTGTCCTCCCTCCCTCCCTCCCGCTGCGGGGTGTCTGGGCAGGTGTTTTGTTCACAGAGCATTTTCAATAAAGGTATTTTGTTACAAAGACACACCTCTGGTCTTCCCCCCTTGCGCCTGGCCGGTGGGGAGTGGGTGGCCCTGCGAAGGGCTGCAGCAAGGAGGAAGAGGCCACGGTGTGGGTGGGTGGGGGGTGGCGCCCCACGACAGAGGCAGATCTCCCCCCCCTACCCACCCACCCACCCCAATTTGGAGCTCCTGCTCTGACAAGCCCCGCCGGAGCCCCTCGCAAGGAGGGAGGAAGACGAGTCCGGCAGCCAGGAGGAAGGTCTCATCTCCCTTGGGCAAGCCTGGCGGCCACAGGCCCCACCTGGGCTTGGAGGAACCCCGCCTGCAGACACACACACACACACACGATGGAGGCTGCCCTCTCACCCCTTGTGGGGCCACAGCAGCCCCTCCACCTCTCTCTTCACCAGCAACCACCAAGAAGTCCGCGCACAGCGCAAGAAGACAGCCGGCAAAGAGGGACAGCAGTGCCCTCTCCCCTTCCCGGGGCACAGGAGGGCTTGCCCTGCGCCTTTCCAGCCAGCTGCCCCCACCACCAGGGCAGTGCCTCCCCACCGGGGGGGGGGGCACTCCTGCCACCTGCTTGGCCCCCGTCCCCACCACGTGGAGGTTTCCGGGGCGGGGAAGCAGATCCGTTGGCCAAGGGCTGGGGGTGAAGGGCTAGAAACAAAACCAGAGGAAGCCAAGGCCAGGGCGGTGCTTTCTGGAAAGTTTTAATCTATAACCTGTAAAACTACATCCAACGGCAGCGTCCCTAGAGGGAGAGGGGGGCGGGGAACGGACAGAAAAGGGACATGATTTTCTCTTTTTAAAAAGGCATTTTTTTTGTGATCAGAATTAAAACAAACAAAAATTAACCACTCACAAAACCGAGGTATCAGTACAGTTATATACAAACCGGATTTGTGTGTGTGTGTGTGTGTGTGTGTGTGTGCGCGCGCATGTGTGTGAGAGAGAGAAACAGCGGGAGGGTTGAGGGAGCTCAGCACAGACTGGGGGGGAGCCCAACCACCCCAACAGGGATCGAGGATACATTCTCAAGTGGAAAGACGGGAGCTGGAAGGAGGGTTTGCCAGGGGTGGGGAGGGCAGGGGTACCTGCAGCCAGGTTCCTGTTTTGTCTCTTGTGCTTTGGAAAGAAGGGGGGAGATGTGGGCCTTTAAAAAGGGGGTGGTGGTGCTCTCCTGCTTTGGTGGTGCAGCAAAGGAGAGGACCCATCTCTGGTGGACACCCTGGGGAGCAAGCACGGTGCCTGGCTGGGCGGAAGCCCACAAGGTCCTCCCCACTGCAGGCTTCTACCCCACAGCTCTCCCTCCTGGGCCCCCACGGCCCCTGGATCCTTCAGGAATGGGCAGCTGCACCAGCAGCAGACACTGCTCTGCCCCCAACGAGGGCCCGGAGGTCAACAAGCCCACGCCGGCTCCCGGGAAGCGGGCAAGAGGCTGGAGGCGCCCCATGCAGGCCGCCACCACCACCGGGGGTGTGTGTGCTTCTGCCAAAGGGTTTTGGGGGACAGCACAGAGGACGGGGCGATCAGCGGGGCAGAGGGAAGGACTCGCTCTCTGGAGCAGGAGGCTGGGCAGAGCAGGACAGCCCCCTCCGACTGGCGCCTCCCAGGAGCCACGGGAGGGTGGAGGAGGCAGGGGCTCTGGGTGTGAGTTCGGAGCGCGCCTCCCCCCCCCCACTCTTTGTTCCCTCCACCAAGGGGTGTCTGGCTAAAATCCCGTCACCCTCCTCCTCCTCCTCCGTGGCTTCAGGGCGGGAGGGTTTCGAGAGGAGTCCCCTCCAAGCCACACACCCCCCTTCACTCAGCCTGCAATGATGCCCTGAGGAAGGCGTGGCCTTCCCCCTTCTCTCCCCCTTGCAGAAACGCACACCCTGCGCCTTTGTGCCCCAGACCCTAAACCGCCACCAGGACACGGAGGAGGAGGAGCAGGAGGAGGTAACGTGTTTGGTAATTTAAAACCCTGTCTCATGTGCAACAAAAAAGAGAGAGGAAAGTACCATGTCGCCGCGGAGACCAAGAGGGATGCTCCCCAACACCACTGTCGCTATAGAGACCAACAGCCCCTGGTACACTCCCACCACGGTTGCCACGGAGACCGGCCGGGTGGCTGCCAGCCACTACCCCACGCACTCCGTCTCCATGGAGATCCAGCAGCGGGCGGCGGAGGGGGGGGGAGGAGAAGGGGAGGGAGGAGGGGATCTCCCCCCCCACACACACTGTCAGGCCAGCCGCCCCGCTCCCGCCGCCCCCCGCCCTGCACCAGGGTATCAAAAAATAAACCCTTCCAGAGTGGAATTGCAGCTTTACTCCTACCCCACACCCCATGCGTGCGTGCAGGCTGGGGCCCCCCCACCCCGGGGGGGCCTGTTAAAGCTTGAGTTCGTTGGCGATTTTGGAGGCAATGTTCTTGAAGGCCATGGAGGTGCCCGATATCCGCTTGAAGCGGACGCCGTTGAGGGAGAGGCGGGGGAGCTTGCAGACCTCCATCTCCCACTGCACAAAGGCCTCGTGGCCCGGCGCCCCGTGCATGCACAGGAGCATGTACTTCTCCTGCAGCTCGCACTGGCAGTTGTTAGCGTCCAGCACTTTCCGGATCTCCTTCATCATCTCGTTGGGCTCCATGGAGCTGGTCGTCTTCATGCTCCAGGTGAAGCGCAGCGAGCGCGGCTTGGCCTCCCGGTTCTCGTCCGGCTGCTCCTTGTCCCCGCCGCCGCCGCCGCCCATCATGTGAGGCCTGAGGAAGGGGGAGAGAAAACCACCAGGGGGGGCGTGAGGGGAGGGGGCCCCCGCACTCTCTCTCTCTCTCTCTGGGAGCAGCCCAGCCGGTGGCAGTCGAGAGCCGGAGAGGCAGGGGGCTGGGGGGGGGGGAGGAGAAGGGGACACAGAGGAGGAGGAAGGAGGAGGAGGCGCCAGGGAGCAGCCTGGCCCTGCTGGAGAGACAGACAGAAGGGAGCAAAGCCTGCCCCAGCGCCGGCTGCACCTCACCTCAGCGTCTCCACGCGGTCTTTGCTTTCGGGCTCATGCAGGTTCCTCAAAAAACAGAGCAGGAGACAAGATGTCAGGCACCTCCCCAGCACCGGCAGCAGCGGCTGCTACTCCTCTCCTCCCCATGGCAGCAGGCGGCGGCGGGTGTGTGTGTGTGTGTCTCTCTCTCTCTTGCAGGGAACCCCTGAACAGCAAAGGGGCTGATGGCCAGCCCATGGGCCCCGGGCACGCTGGGGGAGGGGGGCAGCGGCCACCCGAGTGGTGGGGCAAAGAGGCCCAGGGCAGGCCCGTGGAGAAGGCCACAGGCCCTCCCTGGAAGGCACCCCGGAGGCAGAAGCCCACCTGCCATCTCCGCCACTGGCCTTGCGGGCAGCGAGGTGGCATGGAGCGCCAGCCTGGCCACCGGGGAATAAATACTCCAGAAAGCAGGGACGGCCACCAGAAGCCTCGTGCTCCTCGGTGGCCAGCCCCAGGGAAGGGCCCTTCGGCTCCTCTCGGTTTGGGCAAGCCTTCCCCCCACAAGCTCAGAGATGTGCCGAGTTCAAATGCTGGGGTGGCGGCGCTTCAGATGCTGTCGAGCAGCGGGGAGGCCCCCTCGGCTCGCCAGCTGCGGCTGAACTAAACTCCCATCCCCGCCAGCCACAAGCAGCTGCGAGCCAGAATCCAGTCCCCGGTGGGCTGCTGGAGAGGAAGGCTGCTGCTGCTGCTGCTTTGCAGGGCTGGGATGCCGACGGTGCAAAAAAGTGTGCCGGGTTTGCCAAGGACGGCTTGGGTGCCCAAGTGACACTTGCAGAGAGAACTCCCTGCCCTCCTCCCCGGACTGACTGCTCCAACCACCCCTTCCCAGCCAGAAGCCAGGCGCCCGGCAAGGGCCAGGATCCAAGGACACTTCTGCTCCCTCCTCAGGGGGAGACCCACCCTTCTGCGCCCTGGTCCCCAGAAGGCAGCAGGAGAGTGAGAGGAGACTGCAAAGAAGCCTCACCTCCCTTCTCTCCCCAGCATCACACAGCCCAAAGCCCTGCCCCCTCCCCAAACTTCTGCGCCCCCACCCCTGCCCCACAAGCGTCCCACGGCAGCACAAGAGCTCAGCGGAATCTGAATAAGGCAGGCAAGGCTTGTTTTTCAAGGAGTGGGTAAGGAAGGGCCAGGGATCCTGAACGACTCCAGGACCACAGAGGGGCGCAAGAGACTCGTCTCCCACCGAAAAATTGGCCCATCGGCCCACCGAAAAACCCACACAGAGCCTTGCTGAGACCTGCCAGCCCCATGAGGACTAGCAACACCCTCCTTTAAAAGAAGCAGCGGAAGAGGAGGAGAAGGAAGAGACTCCCACACGCAAGAAAGGCCAGGGTTCTCCCGAGTGTGCTTCAAGCATCCCAGAGGCGACAACGCTCCCCCCGTCCGTGCAGATTCCCGGGCTGCCCCTCCTGGCCCCACTGCCCACCCTGAACCCTCAAGGCAGCTGCAAGCAATAGAGGACAGGAACAGCCCAGCTCTTCCTAACCGCCACCATGCAGGGAGTGGGTGTGGGGGGTGTGGGTTAGTTGGGGGGGGGGTTGGAGAGAGAGAGAGAGAGAGAGGGAGAGGGGGGGGGAAGGGTTCTGGTTAAAGATCAGAGAGGCCCAGCCTGGGGGAAGGAGGAAGACGGAGATCACCTTGAAAGAGAGAGCGCTTCCCACCAGAGAGGTCCAGGGCCAGCCCCTGCCGCGGCTTCCCCCTCCCCTCCCCTCCCACCCGGGGGTCCAGGCGGGTGGTTCTGCAGGGGGCCACGGGACACCCCGGCAGCCGCCACGGCCCTCCTCCTTCCCAGGCAGGGGGCCAGCCAGGCCCTCCGGGCCGCCCCTGCCCCTTCCCGTGTGCCCTCATGCTCACAGACAGACGCCATCAGCAGCCACGAGGAGGCTGCAGGGGGGAAAGGGAGGGGAGGAAGGCAAAACCGGCAGGGGGGAGCAGGGGGAGGGAGGGAGGGGGGTTAGTAGCGCACAGGAGGAGGACAGAACAAAAACAGAGTGATGAATGCCTACCTTCTGGCAAACCTGAAAGACAGATTTCTAAAAGAAAAAAAGGGGAAAAATACGGTGGGTGGCTGGCTGGCTGGGCAAGCGAGTGCAAGGCAGTGCGGAAGGGAACGGGTGCCGGCCACCTGGGAGCAGGGCGGCCCACCAGCCTCCCGCCCTCCTGCGTTTGGGGGTCACGGCCAAGGCTCCGGGCTCCCCTGGGGCCTAGGGAATGAGGGAGGGGACTCCTTTGCCCCTCTGTGCGTGGGGGGCTCCCAATGCCCGGGTTCCGGGGGTGCTGTGCAGAGAGGCCAGGCCACGCAGTGCTCAGCCCCAACCCCCCTGCAGTCTAACTCTCCCCCACAGAGCTGTGAACAGAAGCGCAAGGGGGGGGTGTAGGGGTAAGGGGAAGAGGAGAGGGCAGGTTAAAAACATTCACAGCAAAGAGAGAAGTGGAGGGTGGGGAGAGATGGGGCAGGAGGTGCTGGGCTGCAGAGGAAGGTGCCCTCCCTCCCGCATCATGGACCCCCCCGCCCGGTGCCCAGGACTGGAGTCACGGGGTGGGATTCTCTCTCCCCCTCTCTCCCACATGAACACGCGCACACACAGCCAGCTGCCTTGAGGGACGGGGATGGGGGTCTCAGCCCCCAGCCCCACTTCCAAACGTGCCCACCCAGCATCCACAGGCCTGCCTCTCGGCCATTCCACCCACCAGCCAAGGAAGGGGGCGGAGCTCTCTCAGGGGGGGGGGGAGACAGTGGGGCTTGGGAGTCCCCTGGGGCTTCCAACAGGCTCCCCGAGCCCCAGACCCTGGCCTGGCCTGCTCCATCCCCGGCCCTGGGCAGCCCCCGCTCAGCCCTCTCTCGCCTGCGGGGTGCCTCCCCGGGCCCTGCTCAGAGAGGGGCTCTGCTCACCAGCCCTTGGCTGCTCAGCTCCCAGAAGCAGCTGCATGAATCGACGCCGCCGGGGCAGCTAGTGGGGGTTTCCGCCTCCCACGAGCTGCTGCAGCGGAAGTGCTGCCCCCAAGCCTCCCGGAGGCCTCCGAGCACAAAAAGGACCCACCCCCGAGGGGAGACCGCTGCCGTGCCCGTCGCCAGCGGAGCGAGGAAGGCAGCCCAGAGGGCGGCAAACGGCCGGCCATGACGGCACGGCAGTTGCGGGAGCGGTCATGGCAGACGCTTCCCAAGGACAGTGGTGGGCATGTGCATGTGAACGCACCCTAACCCACCCACCCTCCGCAGCCAGGGCAGCGCTCAGGCGCAAGCCGGGCTTTCTGGGGCTTCCGCCAAGGAGCCGTCAGCGGCATCCGTGCCAAGAAGGGCGCAAAGGGGCCCAGCCGCCCCCGTCCCAAGATGCACCCGGGGGCCTCTGTGTGTGTGTGTGTGTGTGAGCGCACCCCCCCCACCTCCCCTTCTCACCTGCGCACAAACTTGGAAGTGAACTTGCTGAAGAGGCTTCCGGAGGCACCGCGCCGGCCCTGGCTGGTCCCGGAGGGCGAGGCAGGCGTGAGGCCGTAGGGGAGGTTCTGCTGGTCCCGGACCTGTCGGAGCTGCCCGGCGTGGAAGGTCCGGCGGCTGGGGACACTCCGCGGGAAGTTGGTGCACTCGGGGAGGGCGCTGCTGATGTTGTGGGCCGAAGGGGAGGCACCAGGGACCCTCTGGGGGGCGGTGCTGCGGGGAGGGAAGGAGCAGAGAGGAGGGTCAGGGGCGGGGTGGGGCGGGGCGGCCGGCCAGCCAAGGAGTCCGCTGGCCTCGCAGGCGGCAACATGGCTCCGGCCTCTCACTCGGAGGGTCCTGGGACTGGTCCCCCTAGCTAAGCAGGGTCTGCCCTGGTTTGCAGTTGAATGGGAGACCAGAAGTGTGAGAAGCACTGGAAGAGAGTCCCTTTAAGGGCTGGAGCCACTCTGGGCAGAGCAGAAGGAAGTCCCAAGCGCCCTCCCTGGCAGCAGCAGCACCGCCAAGAGAGGGCTGGGAGAGACTCCTGCCTGCAGCCTGGGAGAAGCCGCGGCCCGTCTGGGTAGACGACACTGAGCTAGATGGACCAAGGGCCGGACTCAGTCGATGGCAGCTTCCTATGCCCCTATGAACAGGAGGGACTGAGGGCTGGGAACCCTGCAACGTAGCAGGACGGTGAGGTGCTGGATTTCCGGGACCCCTGGAAGGGCCATGAAGAGGGAGGCGAAGGCATTGAGCTGTGGCCTCAGGGCAACATCTCCCCTCCAAAGGGGGGGCCCAGCACCCACCCGGGTTCTTCTCCCCAGCAGCCCCCGGGCCTGCTGCTAGGTTTTCCTCGCAGCGAACTGAGCAATACCCGAGGGGGCCAGACGCTTTCGCCCAGCTGGCGTGTTGCTGCCCCTGCTGGGGAGGAGAGGCCTCTGGCTGGTGCGGGAGGGGGAAAGTCGGATCTGCACAAGGAATGAGATGGGTGGGTGAGAGGCTTGGGGTGGGGGTGATGCAAGAGAGATTAGTGGATGAGCTGAAATGGCTCGGGAGGGGCAGGAGGCCAAGTCCTGGAGCAGGAAGAGGAGGAATCTACGCAGAGCCTCCATGCTCAGAGGCAGTGAGCTGCCGGGGGTGGGACACACCCTGGGAAGGGCGGGGGGGGGGGGCCTGCACGTCTGCCACACCGGCTTCCTAGAGAAGGGGCCGTAGCCCAGCGGCAGAGCGCCTGCTTGGCATGTGGGAGGTCTCCGGGGCCAGGCTGGGCTGGGGGAGACTCCTGCCTGGAACCTTGGGAGAGCCGCTGCCAGTCCGTGCCCTCGACGGACCCAGACTCTGGGCTCAGCCCCCAGCAGGGCTTGCACTCTGGAGCTCTTCTGGGGAGCAGCTCCGGCAATCCAGGCCAGCCAGGGCTCCATCCCGCCTGGGGACGGAGCTCTCTGCCCTGCCTGGTGCTCATTCCCCCGCTCTGGGCCAGGATCCCCACCACAACCCAGTGCCTCTCCCCCCGCTCCGCTTACCTCCAGCCCGAGCGAGTGAGCGCATGGGGGGGGAGGGGGGACTCTGGCTCCAGGCGGGAGGCAGGCCAGCAGCTCCATGTGGGGCACGAGTGTGGGGGGCGGGGGAGGAGGAGGGGGCGCCAGAGGTGCGCAGGGCCGCCCACTTGCCTGGGTCGCTGCGCCTCACAGTTAGTGTCGGAGGGGGGCAGCGCGGGCTTGGAGGGGTGGACCGAGGCAGACATGGATTTCTGGTGCTGGCGCGGGCGCGCGGAGCTCATGGCGGCGGAAGCCGAAGCAGTGGAGGCCCTGGAGCCCGGAGTGGTTAGGCTGGGAGGGGGAGAAAACACACAAGCAGGGGAGAAGCACACGTTTCCAGGCGGGGAGAGGGAGGGGGGAGAGCGGCTGTATCCGTGCCTGACCCAAAGGGGAGCAAGTGGCCCAGCAAGTAGGGGGGGGGTCCCTCCTCCTCCTCCTCCTCCAGGGGGATTTCTCAAGGCGGCGGACCCCTTCCTGCCAGCGAGGGCCTTCCCCCCGCCCGCCCGCCCGCCTGCCCTCCAGCTTGGTCCTCGGCCAGTCCGTTCCAAGCCCTCACACTGCATGAGCTACGTGGCACCTGCGCAGACCCCGCTGCCCGTCGAGGCGGGACAGACGCAGGGCCTTCCCCGACTGCGCAGGGGGCGGACAGCGAGGAGCAGCCTTCAGGGGCACAGGGCCCCCTTCCCCTGGGGGCCGCGGAGCCCTGAACTGCCAGCGGGGTGGCCTGCTCAGTCACTCACCCACCTTTCCTGTCCCTCCAGGCAGAAATGCCGGCATGAGGCGTCTCCCTCCACCCCCCGCCCATTCTTCCTTTCTCCAGCTCTCTCTTTTCTCCCCACTCCTGAAGGCAGGGGTTCCCAGCCTTGGGTCCCTGGCCACTGCCGGACTACAACTCCCATCACCCTCAAGCACACGGGCAACGGATGGCGGGAGTTGTCCTCCCCAGCGGAACCATCCCTTCAGACATGCCGCCTCTGGATCTGGGCCCAAATACTCTCCAGGAGGCAAAGGGGGGGGGACCACCTCCTGGCGGCTGCCTCTCCTGCCCTGGACCGCGCACTCGCTCTCTGTCAGAGAGGACCCTTTGGAAAGGCTGCGTGCGACTCAACCACTAAATACCACGGACAGATTTCAGCTCTGGCCAAGGAAGGCGCCCCCCATCACCACCACTTGGGCTCCCTTCTGGCCACCGATACAGCCGCGTGTAGATAGACACATGTCCCTGGGGAAGAGGGTGGGTGGGTGGGGAGGGGGGAAGCAGCAGATATACAATATACAACCCAGTATATATGTATATGGGGCAGCCACAACCTTGATGTGGGGGCGGAATGGATGTGGATGGAGAGGAGGGTGAGGGGCACGGCACAGGAGTCTGGGTGCCGGGGGGGGGTGCAATGGAGGGGGCTCTGCCTCTGTCCTGGGCGGGGGCAGCCGGGCTTTCCCGGAGAGGCCCCCCCCCCCGATGCCTGTGGGCTGCCCAGAAGCACCCTGTGGCCCGCGTGGGGCAGGGCGCTGGACTAGAGGGGCTGGCTGGGGCCTCTTCTTCCTCGGTCCTTAAGCCCTTGGCCCGGCAGGGCTGGGATTCTCGGGGCTAAAGGCCTCTCCCTTTAGACACACAAAACCCGAACCCCACAACGCAGAGAGCCACGGCTGCAGGGGAAAGGGACCACGCTCAGGGTTTCTGGCCCAATATGCAGGGAATGGGCTGCTCTTCGTGCTACGACTCATCAGGGTTCATGATTTCTGTTGCTGCCGTTATGACTGCAACGATGTACACCCAGCTCTTCCACAAAGACAGCCGAGGCTTGGTTCCTTTCCCCACGGAGGGCTCCGTCCCGTGGAGCAGGGCAGCCTGAGCCCCAGGCCAGCACTGCAAGGGGCCTCCCGGCGCTTCCCTCGGATCCAAAGGGGGGCGGGCAGAGGAAGGCGAGCCGCTCTTGGGCAAGGCGGCAGTGCCCGGAACGCGGGGCGTCCTTCCGCCAACCCAAGGGCGTGCTGGGAGCGGACCAGGACGGAGGCCCCTCACTTCCTGCGCTGGCCCAGCCAAGGACAGCGGCACGGGCCTCCCCTTCAGCGAGCCAGGGGGGCGGCGGGAGCGGAAGCCGCTGCACGTTACAGCTCGCAGAGCGCCCCCGGCAGGGGTGGCCAAGCGGTGGGCTGCTGTGGGACTACAACTCCCATCAGCCTCGGCTGCAACGAAGGGCACAGTCCAACAGCAGTGGCTCAGGCTGGCCACCCGCGGCCGACCGGCTGGGAGGCCGCTGCTTCTGCAGACCTGCAGGCACTGGTGTGGCTGGAGCGCGACAGGAACGCGGCCCCTGGTCCTGGCAGGCGACGCGCTCTGTTGGGGCAAGGCAGAGGGCGAGGCTTGGGTGGGGGGCACCCGGCAGGGCCTCCAGGCCGGTCTGGGGCTGGAGAAGGCTGCAGGCCAGGCTCCTGATGGCAAACCAGGCCCCAGGGAAGGGCATGGGCGGCCCCCGCCCCTCCCACCCCCATAGCAAACTTGCAGAGCGACTCTGCAGAATGGTGATTCCCAGGACAGCAGCCGTCGTTTCTCCGCCCCTGACTTCTGGGGGGTGCGAGGATGGCTTGGCTCACGAGCCACGAGTCTCTGACTACTGACCAGGCCCTGGGTCCAATCCGAGGGCACACCGAGATGGCCGACCCAGGGGGGCTCCAAGCCAGGGTCGCCGTCCCGGCTTCCCCGTGCAGTCTCTAGCGACAGGTCCCAGGGATGCTCCGAGCACGCACCAGGCGGCCTCTCTCCGCCAGGGCCACGTCCGAGAGAAGCAGGTTGCTTTCCCCCCTCCAAGGCGTGTCCTAACCCCAAAGGCGCCCAGCCCCTTACCTATCTTTGCCGTTCTGGATGGAGTTCTGCCCCAAGCTGCCGCGCTCCAGCATGGGCGAATTTCGGCTCCGGTTCGTACTGCTGGTAGAGAGGACGCTGTTCTGCAGGCGGGAGAAAGAGAGAGAGAGAGAGAGAGAGAGAGAGAGAGAGAGAGAGTGAGTGAGCCGAAGCCCTTCAGCCGCCCATGCCCCACTTCCGCGCCTGGCTCCATAAAAACCCAGAGCGCCCAGGAGGGATCCTGAGGGCAGTTCAGTCCTCCAACTGCTCCCCTCTCCCCTCCCCCAAAGACCCACCCCTGCAACCCACCTCCTGACGCTTCTGCCCTCTCAAACTAGCCCTCCCTTCCCCCTCCGACCCCAGCTAGACAGGCATTGCCAAGGGCAGGCGGCTGCTGGCCCTACGAGCTGGGGCTGAACTACACTCCCCCCCCCGCTCCCCGGCCATGGTGGCCGTCCCCAAGCGGCAAGAGGGGACTGACTGTGGAAGGGGTGGGGGTGCTCTTCTTCCTCTCCAGGCCGGGCAGCGGGCTGGCGGGCACCTTGACGGTGCTGTTGGCTTTGCGCTCTCCGCCCCGCCCCGCCTCCCGCTCCTCTTCGGGCCGCTTGTTCTCTGCGTTGGCCGCCTGCGTCTTCTTGAAGTACGAGGTGGACGTCGGGATGGTGGGCACTGGGTGGGGGAGAGGAAAAGGGGATCAGTGTGGCTTGGGAAAGGGCGCCTCTCTTTGTGCCGGCTGGGCATGGCCCTGCTCCAGGGCTCTTCGAGAAGGAGCCGCTGAAAGGCGAGAGAGCTCCTTGTACGCTGGGGGTGGCGGGGTCAGGGGCCACGGGGAGCTTCAAAAACCTGCAGGGCTGCTTTGAGTAGGAGGCAAAACACAGGCCCTTCAGGTGAAAGAAAGAAAGAAAGAAAGAAAGAAAGAAAGAAAGAAAGAAAGAAAGAAAGAAAGAAAGAAAGAAAGAAAGAAAGAAAGAAAGAAAGAAAAGCATGTTTCTAGACCTCACTGTTTTGTGTAAAGACTGGAGTATGAAAAACTATGAACAAAAAAACCAATGGTGGCGGGTAGGGTACACGGCTCTGCTTGGGACCAGCCAGGCTTCCAGTCCTCAAAGTGGGCCAACACATCCACCCACAACATCCTCCTTTGCTTCACACCTCCTCCTCCTGCGTGTCCCAGATCTATACCTCTCGCTCTCCCCCATCCTGCAGACAATTCCAGGTCCGGTTCCCATCCACCCTCAATTTGTCAAGCGGAATAATAAATAATTCCACTCCTTGTGAGTAGAATTCTGCTCCTTAGTGAGCACCAGAATCAGAGTCCTTTTTATTTACCTATTTTATTCACACACACCCTGTTGCCTTCAGCATATTTCCTATAGGATATTTCCTATCCTATAAATAGGAACATATTTCTATGTACTTATTTACGGTCAAGCTGAAAGAAGAGCACACTTAAAGAAGCGGTCTATTCCCTAGATGCTGTGGAACTCCATTGGGGGAAGCAAAAAAGTGGCTAAATTTGCAGATGACACTAAACTATTTAGTGAAATCCACAACAGAGTGTGAGGAGCTGCAAAAAGATCTCTCCAAACTGGGGGAGTGAGTGACAAAATGGCAAATGCGGTTCAATGTTGGCAAGTGTAAAGTGAAGCATATTGGGGCAAAAAACCCAACTGATGGGGTCTGAGCTGTCAGTGACTGATGAGGAGAGGGATTTGGGGGGCGGGGTGGACAGCTCGTTGAAAGTTTCATCTCAGTGCGCAGCAGCTGTGAAAAAGGCCAATTCCAAGCTAGGGATAATTAGGAAGGGGACTGAAAATAAAAATGCTAATATTATAATGCCCTCATACAAATCTATGGTGCAGCCACATTTGGAGTGCTGCCTTCAGCTCTGGTCACTGTATCTTAAGAAGGACATTACAGAACTAGAGAAGGTGCAGAAGAGCACAGCCTCGAGGGGCCTAGAGCACTTTCTTTCCGAGGCAAGGCTCCAGCATCTGTGGCTTTTTAGGTAGGAAAAGAGACAACTAAGGGAGACATGGTAGAGTTCTTTAAAATCATGCCTGGAATAGAGAGAGTGGACAGAGAGTAATTTTTCTCCATCTCTCAAAACACCAGAACCAGGGCTCATCCCATAAAACTGGAAAATTCAGGTCAAACAAGAGAAAGTCCTTTTTCACACACTGCATAATCAATCTATGGAATTCTTTGCCACGGGATGTGGTGATGGCCATCAGCTTGGAAGGCTTTAAAAGGGACTTAGACAAATTCATGGAGAGAAGCACAATCAACGGCTACGAGTCTGGTGGCTATAGGCCACCTCCAGCCTCCAAGGCAAGGTGCCTCTCGATCCCAGCTGCAGGGAGCCACAGCAGCAGGAGAGAGGGCCTCCTGAACCAGCCGGGCTGCTCTGATGTTCTTAATTCCGTATTGCCTGGTCAACAGGCACCGTCATCGAAGTGAGGGATCCCCACCCAGCACAGGATACCCAGTTGTTGTTCGACTACAACTCCCATAATCCCCAGCCACGGGGGCCCAAGACTGGGGCCAATCTGTGCGACACTCACTGTTGGGGATGGAGTTCCAGTGCATCGGCCTTTCGCACCAACTATCCTCATGACCACGAGGGGCAGCACTGGGAGCAGAGGCAGTGCCTGACCGGTCCCTGCGTTCTCTCTCCTCCTCTATGACCCCTGCCTTGAGTCCTTGGTCCAGGGAGCTCAGAACTGCCTCCGCTGCTGACAGGCAACCGCTCTTTGGGATTTCAGACAGGGGTCTCTTTCCCCCAGCCCCACCCGAAGGTGCCGGGGGCAGAACTCGGGGCCGTCCGCAGGCCAAGCAGGGGCTCTGCCACCGAGTGTGCGGGAGTGTGCCTGCCGGCCAGGAGGAGGTCACTCACCTTGGTCGCTGAAGCGGCGCTGCTTGGGGTTGGCCGAGACGCTGCGCTGCACCTTGTGCGAGGGCGAGGGGGCGATGCTGTTGGTGAGCTCGGGCTGGGGGCGTGGCTTCAGGGTAATGCTATCGTTGTCGAGCTGGAAGAGAGCAGGGGGGGGGAGTGTGAGGAGGGTGGGAGGGGGCGGCACACAGCCACACGCGGTGCGTCCCTGGGACATGGCGGTGCTGAGACCTCCGCATCGAGGACGGAGGCGGCTCTGCAGCCGACGGCTTCTGCCTGGCCGGCTGCAGCCAGTGGCCCTTGGGACTCAGGGGCCCCAAGTGGCGGCTGGGCAGGGGCCCCTCGCTCTCTCCGCCCACCAGCCCCGGGTGGCAGCTCAGCGGCCAACAGCTCACCTCGGAGTTCTTGTATCCTAGCAGCAGATATGTGGCCATGACTTCGTTGTACTTCTGGCTGACTAAGGAGTCCTGGATCTCCTCCCGCGTGTATCCCATGGATATCATGAGCTCTGCAGAGGAACCCCAGTGGGGGGGGGGAGGAGGAAAGGGAGGGTCAGTGCTCCGCCACAGAGGGGCAAAGCCAGGTCCCCGTGGCAGAAACGGCCCCTCGGCCCCTGCCCCACCACTCCCCAGGGCCACACCTGTCCGCCGGGGGTCCTTGTAGTCGGGCAGAGGCTCCACGTAAGGCTTCAGTTCGTCGTCCTCGTGCCCCACATTCATCCAGCGGTCTTTCATAATTTGCTAGGGGGGCGACAAAGGCAGGAGTTGAGCAAGAGGGTGGGGCGCAGTGGGGTCAGGATAAGTATTGGAGAAGTATAACGCGTTGGGATAAGTATTTTTTATTTAGTTACAAATTTCTTCATTTGTTTTTTGGTCATTTTGCACTGTTGTGGAAAGGAAAGGAAAGGAAAGGAAGGGAAAGGAAAGGAAAGGGTGTGCCGTCGAGTCGGTGGTGACTCTTGGCGTCCCCAGAGCCCTGTGGTTGTCTCTGGTAGAATCCAGGAGGGGTTGACCATTGCCATCTCCTGCGCAGTATGAGATGATGCCTTTCAGCATCTTCCTCTATCGCTGCTGCCCAATACAGGAGTTTCCCACAGACTGGGGAGCAGACCAGGGGGGATTCGAACCCACAGCCTCCTGCTCTCTAGGCAGGTTGCTTCCCCGCTGCGCCATTAGGTGGCTTGTTGCTGCACAAGCCCTCCCCAATGCTATCCTCACACAACCCCGTGAGGCAGATGTGGCTGCGAGGAAGAGGCCAGTGGGCGAGGTGGGAGGGCCATGGCTCAACATCTCCAGGGCGTGCTGGGAAAGAGGACCCCTGGCTGAAGCCCTGGAGAGCTGCTGCCAGTCGGTGCAGACGGCGCTGAGTGAGGAGCACCAAGGATCTGACTCGGTATAAGGCAGCAGCTCTGGCTGAGAGGGAATCTGGCCCGGGGTCTCCCTTGCCCTCCGTCCGATGCTCTAACCACTACTCCTCCAAGGCCTTTTCGAGCCATCCCCCCCCACCCCCCACCAGCTCTGTTCCACCCACTCTGAGCGGCAGCAGGGTCTTGGGCTGAGAGGCCTTTTCCGACTCAGTTACTACCACGACTACTAGCAATATTGATACACGGCTGTTCAACAAAAGTGGTGCACGTAGGAAAACAAACCGCAAATAAATAAACAAGATGGCTCCCTGTCCCCAAAGGGCTCACAAGAGAAGAGGAAAATGCGAGACAGGCGCCAGCCACAGCCCCTGGAGGGATGCTGTGCTGGGCCGGACAGGCCCAGTTGCTCGGCCCCTGCTCCATGTCAGAGAACCGCCACGGTACAAGCCAAGTGCCAGCTGGAAGCCCCTCACGTGGCAAGGTCAGGAACGGCACTTGGGGGTCTCCTGCGGGCCGAGGAGGAGGTGTGCAGCTGTGGGGCTCGGCGGAGGTCCGGGCAGGACTAGGGAGGTGGGGGGGCTCCTCTGGCTCCTCTCAGCGAGGGAGCTCAAGAGCTGGGGCGGGGGGGGCACCTCCAGCCCTCCTGCCCCACTGTGTGTGTGCAGACAGGCGGCCTTCTGCCGCCCTCACCCAGCGCCACGGCTGTCCTCGGCCTCTCCCGAGCCAGAGGGAGCCTCCGCCCCTGCAGCCTGTGCGGAAAACCGTCCCCAGCAGGCAGAGAGCGGCAGGGCGGGCGGGAGTCTCAAGGAGCAGCCCCCTCCGCCTCCAGAGGGGCTGCTTCATTACCTGCCTGCACAGACAAGGCAATGGCAGATGGCAGGGGGCACTGCAGCCCAGCCAGACAAAGGCGAGCCGGGGAAAAGCCACGGTGAGGGAGGGGAAAGCAACACACACACACACACACACCCACACCCCAGGGATGGGGCTTCTGCGGGAGCAGAACTCCCACAAACTGGATGAGGCCTCCATCCAAGAAAGCCTCAAGCATAGAACCCAACAGAGCAAGCTTCCTTACACCAATTCAGAGCATTGGCCCGTCGAGCTCAGGACTGCCGACACTGAGTGGCCACCCAGCTCTCCTGGGTTTCCGGCCCAGCAGGGTCTCTCCCAGCCCAGCCTGGAGTTGCTGCCAGGGAGTGAACCGGGGGCCTTCTGCAGGCCAAGCAGATGTCCTGCAACAGAGCCACAGCCCTGTCCCCATAGACGGAGGGGCACAGACAGTGGGTCTGTGTGACTGGCTAAGGAAAGAACAAAAACCCCTTGGTCAAAACAGACCCCAAAGATGGCCAAAGAGCTCATGCACCCATTCTAATGTTTGAGCTATAGCTTAAGGGGGGGGGGTTGTTGGGGGGGGCACGAGTTGTAAGTATGCACCTACGAAATGTAATGTGAGAATGGAAACACTGCCCGCTTGGAAATACAGGCTTCATCCGAGAGAGGGAGGGGTCGGTTTGGGCTCTAGCTTGCTCTCCAGCGTGCACTCAGTCACAAACCCAGGGGGGGCCGGTTTTTCAGACGTTAACTACGCCAACATTAAATTATATAGAACTGTTATCAGTTGTCATTTACAACACTGTTAAGCAAATATCAACGCATGTGAATCAAATGTATGTGAATTCGAGGGACTGAACAGCTCCTGGCTTCCATCCCAGAACTCCGAATGATTACAAATCTTTTAAAAACCAAAATCTCTCTCTTTCACACACACACACACACAGCAACTATACAAAGGTCAGGTGGTTCTGCCATGTCACTGAAACAGACCGGCTTCGGTTCCATTGCAGAAGAGGGAACACTGACTCCCAAATGAAGACTGAGTGAGAGTGAGTCTGTGTGTCTAAGTGTGGGCCCCTGACCCCTGCAGGACTGGGGAGCAGCAGGCTCTCAGCCTGTGTCTTTGCTGTCGCTGGCACCAAGAGGCCGGAGCTAAGGTGGGCATCGGACGAGACCGGCCGGCTGAGACCAGAGGCCCGCCTCGCCCAGTGCCATCCCGATCCTCCCCGAGTGGCCAAGCAGGGAGCACAAAAGCGGGAGATGCAGAGGCCGTGGTCCTCTCCCTCCTGCTCTTCACCCCCTGCCTGCGATACTCACAGGCAACGCTGCATTTGTCGAGGGAGATTCCACTTCACTTCTACAGTTAGCAGCCACGGAGGATTCTCTCTCTTTGGAAGCAAGGAGGGAGAAACACAGCCGGCTCTTTTGGGGGGGGGGGAGGGCTTCACTCTGAAGGGAACACTGCAGTGAAGGCGAGTCACGGAAGCTCGGAGCCCAAAGCACCAGGCGGTATCCAGCCTCTACAGGGCTGGCATTCCAAATTCGGAGGCAGCTGGGGGGTGGCCCCCCACACACACACACCCCCCGTCAGCAGATGCCGGCCTCGCCTCCCCCTGCCCTGCCCGAGTCCCAGCGCCTCACCTCTAAAGTGCCTCTCTTGCTAGGGTTGAGGATGAGGAATTTTTTCAGCAGGTTCTCACAGTCTGTGGACATGTAGAAGGGAATCCGGTACTTCCCCCTCAAGACCCGTTCCCGCAGCTCCTGAAGAGGGAGGGAGGCAGGGAGAGGGGATGAAGAGGCCAGGCCATAGGCACTGCCACGGCCACATCCACGCACACGCTCGAGATGGCTGGGCATCCGCTTGGCCGGCGGGGAAGGCCGTCTGCCTCAAGGCACCCACCCCGGGCCCGCTCCCCCGACTCGCCGCTGCCCGGGCACACCGCCCGGGAGGCCAGCCGGCCACTCACCTTGAGGTTCTGCCCGTCAAAGGGCAGCGAGCCGCTGACCAGTGTGTAGAGAATGACCCCCAGGCTCCAGACGTCCACCTCGGGCCCGTCGTACTTCTTGCCCTGGAAAAGCTCGGGCGCGGCGTACGGGGGGCTCCCGCAGAAGGTGTCCAGCTTGTTGCCAAACGTGAACTCGTTGCTGAAGCCAAAGTCGGCGATTTTAATGTTCATGTCGGCGTCTAAGAGGAGGTTCTCGGCCTGTCAGAGAGGGGAGGCGCTAAGGCGGGGCAAGCAGCCAGCACCCGGCGGCCCGCACCAGGAAGGGGAGCCAAGATCTGCACGGAGAGCCCAAGACCCCCTCCATCAACCCCGCACCTCCGCCAGGCTCCTGAGATTTCCCCACCCCCCAGGTTGCCAAGTCGCTCTCAGCGGTCCTGAGGGCCAGCGGTGTGGTCCTCGCCAGTACACTTCCAAACGGAAGCCGTATCCCACCCCGCTTCGAAGCTCTGCTCAGCGTGGGCCAGTGGGTTTCACACATCCCTTTCGGGCAGGCGCTTTCCACCACTTGTACTCACCTTCAAGTCTCTATGTACAATGAATTTTTGGTGACAGTACTGCACAGCAGACACTATCTGGAAGGCAAGAGGACAGAGGGCTCAGGAAGAGATCCGGAGGGCGCTTCCCGAGGAAGACTCCGCATTGCCCTGCACTCGGGCCTCCCAGCTGCCCCCCGCGTCAGGCACAACCTCCGGCCACCTGGGAGCTGGCTTTGGGTGATCCTCTCCTCCCCAGCTGGGGGCTAGGCATGAATTATGCAGCTACGTGACTGCTGGGTGGGGGGGATGACTAGGTGTCCCCCACACATTCAGCAGGCAAGAGGATGAGCCCTGCTCCAAAACCCCTGTGTGGCTGGTTGCCTCCCTTCACACGCAGTTCCCAGCTACAGGGAGGACACACCATGGAAACGCAGTTCCTGAACTGGCAGAGGATTTCTCTAGCGGGCACCCGAGGGAACGAGGCTTAGAGGTCGAGTGGCAAGAAAGAGTGGCATTCAGGCCTCCTGGGCCCTATCCTCTCCGCCCTGGCCACGCTCCTCCAACACTGAAAGGGGCCCAAACGGTGTCTCTTCTTCACACCACGCATAACTTAACAGTGCACTTACATGCACTTTTCCCACCACAAGGTGCAGTGACAGCCACTAGCTTCAAAGGTTCCGGAAGGGGGAAAGACCCGGTTTTTTTAATTGATTGATTGATTGATTGTTAATTTTATTGTTAAATGTATTGTTAAATTTATATACCGCCTTTCATTAAAACAATCCCAAGGCGGTTTACAGCAAAATTTAAAAACAAGATGGTAAAAAAGACACAATTAAAATATTAAGTGAAAAAAAATTAAACAGTTCATGGAGGAAGATACTTTGACCATAAAGCACAACCCACCACACTGGGCTAAATGGATCTGCCATGTACAAAGGCAATCTACCTCCAACCACAAGGGGAGGCTTTAAAGCCCTGCCTGGGGCTTCCTAGGGACCGCTCACCAGCAGCTGTGAGGAGTCTGATGCTGTGGGGCTCCTGGGAGATCTCTTTTCCCCGCGCCACTCCCAAATTCACCTGGCAGGTTGACTCAAGCAGAATGTTCTCTACGGAGCGGCTAGAATCCCTCCCATGCCCCACAAGCAAGGGGGCTCAGCTGCAGTTCTGACCTGGAGCAAATGTCTTCCCTCCCGCCCTGCTTCTGGAAATCCGCCAAGCGTGGCCCACGCACACCTACAAGCTTGCCTCCACAGTCCTAAGGGCTAGAAACTTGATTTGGGGTTCGAAATGACACCATCACGATCCAGAGCCCCATCCTGCCCCCAGCAGTACGTTCTACACACTCATGTTCCACAACTGTCAACATCCCCCCTGCCCTGGCGAGAGGAATCCAAACCCTCCTATCCCTAGTAGAGCAGGGTTCATCTCAGGGCCCAGGACGGGACAGCACCAACCTGTCGGAATTTTGCACGCGCTTCCTTCTCTTTCATCCTTCCGTGGGCTACTAAGTAGTCAAACACCTCGCCTGCAGGGGGAGGAAAACGGAACCCATTAGCTGGAACTGGGCACCTCCATTCACCCCGAGGAGCCTCAAAACGTGACCACGTGCTGGGATAAAATTGCACCGGGAAGTCCGGCGGGAGGGCCTGCCCCACCACTGCCCTGCTCTCTACCCCAAAATGTCTTCTCTTTTGCTGCTGCCGAGACGCCCCCAGAGCTGGGTACCGACTCCGCCTCATCCTGAGGGCTGGAGGAGGCGATCAGCCCAGCCCCAAGGCCGCAAGACGCGACCTACTCCACTGTGGAACGGCAGTGCTCCTGGGGAGTGCAGTCTCCAGGCACTGGCCACTGGGGGGAGGCACATCTGGGGCAGGGTGCATCTCACCCTTCTGCTGCAGCTCGCGCGCGCGCGCACACGCACACACACACACACACACACACACACCATGGCAAGGGATGGAGCTCCAAAGGGCTTCCGAGATTCCCAGCCACCCAGTCAAATGGGCAGGACTGGACCTTGAGCGTCTGGAAGCACCAGCGCCAAAGAGGCAGCCCACAGAGGTGCAGAACGACGTGAAGCAGGAATGGAGCGCCAGGAGAAAAGCAGGAGGGATTCCAGCCTCCAGGCAATCAAGCTGGTGTCAGAAATGCCTTATCTGCATTGCTTACTGGGAGCCTAAGCCTGGGGAAGCCGTGTATTGGTCTTCTAAATAAACAAGTACAATTTATGGCGGCCGGGGATGCTGGGAGTTGTCGTTCAACAACATCTGGAGGACCACCAGTGGTAGCCCAATGGCATTTTTAAAAACCACACTTGGGCAAGGCCACCCCACCCCCCGGGCTAGATTACTGACATCCTTTCGGCCCTGTTCTTCAGTTCAAGCAACTCAGCACGAAGACCCGATTCAGATGCACTGCTAAGCCCCGGCTGAGCACCCCATGAACGAGTGCCAGAGAGTTGAGGCTCTCCCCTCCCACGCACATGAGGAGGAGAGCAAAAGGGGCCTTATCACTTGGGTTAGAACAAGCCACAGTTCTGTGGCAGGAATGCGCTTGAGCAGCCATGGCTTGCACTAACTCTTGCTTGAAAACAAACCAGGGTGTTAAGCCACGGCTTGATCCTGGTTTGTTCTAACCACAGTTTGGTGTTGCATCTGAACCAGGCCTGAGGTGGCAAATGCTTGCTGAAGGCCGGAGGTTCAAAGGAGGGAGGACTAATCTGAACGGGCCTCTGATCTGAGTCATGCAACCAACATCATATAACCAGGATTACGTAGGAGACACTCTTCAATCCTCTTCCCCACACCAGCAATTTAACAAACAGGAAAAAGAAGATAGCTGTGGCCTCTGACTACCAAACCAGACTACCAGAGCAATATAGTCCTTGCACGTCTTTTTCTGCCAGTGGAGCTTGGAGAAGAAAAACAAGCCGCAGGGCAAGGAATAAAATGACGCTCCGGGTTAGGATTAGTTCCCCAGCCTGCCTTTCAGGACACACACTTACCTCCACTGGCGTATTCCATGACGAGGTACAGTGTCTTATCTGTCTCTATGACTTCAAATAATTTAACTGCAAAAGAGAGGACAGAAGATGAGGGGCGGAAAGGCGAAGGCGGAAAGCCACAGAGAAAGTTCACTCTCCGTGACGACATGGATTGGCACTCGGTTCAGGACAGACGACGAGGAAGTAGCTCCCCACGCAGCATGCAATTAACCTGCGGAACTCACTGCCATGTGACAAGCAGGAATGGCCGCTAGCGTCAAGGCTGGAAAACGAATTGCCACAGAAGACCAAAAGCTGTGGGGATTCTCAAGGGCTCATTTGGAAATCAAGTGCCCGGACATGTTTCAACCAGGGCCCTTTGTCAGGGACAGAACGCCGTTTAAAACGGATTAGGCAAATCTATGGAGCGCAGGATCCACCTGCAGCTCCACTAACACCTGAATGCCCTGTCTGGAGTATGAAACATCCTTGGCTGGTAGCAAATCAGGAAAGAGAACACGTGTCGAGATCTCACCTATGTTGGGATGATTCAAAACCTTCATTATTCGCACTTCCCGGAAGAGCTGGAGAGAGAGAGAAGAGGAGAAAGACGGCTAAATGCGGAGCGACTGATACAGATACGGGTGGCCGTGCTTTTCATGAAGTGCAGGGTCTGGCTTAAGCCTTCTGGAGACCCTGGAGCTTGCCCGGGGCCCAGGAATGACCCTCCTTTGCAGAAGGCGGCAGAGGATGCCATGGAGGTCTGGCTCGGGACCGGGGCTCTACAATGCCCAGGTATCTCACATGTGCCAGCATCTCAGGCTAGGTCAGCGCTGACTCTCCTCCCAACCTCCCCAGCTTTCGTTCTCACTGGATTAGACATTTTTAAGGATAATGCGTTACTGTAATCCGTTAATTTAAAAAAGCCAAGCCGATTGCCTGCCATGAGCCAGGGTTAATAAGCGGCTAACAACTGTGCAAAGAGATCGGGGGGGGGGGAGGAAGGGGAGTGTCATATACTTGCCCCCCGAGAATGAACGAGCTAGCCAGCCAGACCTCCCTCCCACTCTCACCCCCCCCACGGTGAATCGACCTTTTTATCCACCAAGAGGCTTGTGACACCTTACAGGTGAACTTATCTCTGTGGCATAAGCCCACTTCATGGTTCAATCAGATCCCGGCCCCTCATGCACCTGCAACCACAATCAGCGCAGCTGCCCTCCAGCATTTCCTTCGGGGATTTTTTTGGGGGGGGGGATTTAGCTTCATCTGCGATCTCAGGGCCCAGAAAAAAACCAAGGCGGCTTCCCCGCACTTGTGGGAGGCCAGCTCAGGGCCACCTTCCCATCCCTTCACTGCCCTGTCCAGATCCATGCTCCCGGCTGCTTGGTGTGGCATCGAAAGGCCCGCTCTGGGAGTTCACACCGGCTGCTGAGCTCCTCCGTTTTCACTCCGGTGGGGTGGGGTGGGGTGGGGCGCAGCCTCAAGACACCAGCCCGGCTGCCGGAGTGGTCTCCCCAAGACCCCCAAACACACAGCCTGCCAGGTGCTCCTGGATTTCCAAGGATTCTGCTCGGCTCGGCTCTGCGCTTGGAGGCCACAGCAATTAAAGAGCTGTCGGGGTCCCCCGTGACCATTCCTGGGAGGAGATCGATGAAGCTACGGCTGAGAAGAGGCATCTGGAGACCCGGGGAAGCCGGCACCCTTCAGACAGCCAGATGCGCAGGCTGCCGGAGCGGATGCGAGCGCGGCGTCAAGCAGAGCCAAGTGCTCCCCGCAAGCGGGAGGGGGCTCCCGGGCCGGGGCGGCAAGGCAGCTGGCAGATGGCTCCTCGGGGCCTTGGGCACTGCAAGCCTCTCCTTCTCCCAGCACGCCAGGGTGTGAGGTGGGGGCAGCGAGGCTCTTGTCTGGCAGTTCTCGGGTTCTGTGACTCTGGGACGGGGGTCGGTGGGAACCCCGTGGGCACCAAGACAGTGATAGCCCCCCACTTCCCAAGACCAGCACCAGCCTCCACCCCAACCCTCAACAGGGTCCTCAGAACAGGCTCCCTATAAGCACCTGGCTGTCTGTGGGCAGGGCAGCAGCGCTTGCAGCCGTTGGCCAACCGGGGCGAGGTGGCCCACCGGAGGGCCCGGGTCTTTCAAGCCAGTCCATCCCGGGGAAGCGGGGCTGCTCCCCCGGGCGGCGGTGGTCTGCTTGCTTGCGAGGGCCTGCTGTGTGCCAGTTCCAGCCGCCCCCCTCAGGCAGGCAGGCAGGCAGGCCGAGGGGAAGGGAGGGGAGGAAATCCGGGTGGCTAGCTTTGGAGGAGGGAAGGGATGCCTCCCTGCAGCCCACTCCCAGCCGCTCGCAACGCCCACACGGTCCAGGCGCCTGGACACAGCCGCGGCTCCACCAGCCCCCCCTCGCATTCTCCCAGGAAGCAGAGCCGAGAAGGAGCCACTGCACAGGGCAAGCCAGAGGAGGGTGCTCGGCCCAGTTACGGGGGGCTCCTCGGGGCGCCCGGGAAGCCAAACGCCAGGCGCGCATCCCTTTACCTTCTGTAAGCTGGATGAGTTCAGCTGTGTCTTGTCAATGATCTTCACCGCCACCTGGATGGAAGGGCGCACAGAAAAGGTCGCGTTAGGGCTGCCTGTTCGCTGGAGCCAAGCGGGCATCTCCAGAAGCATGGAGGGCACTTGGCTGTGGGAGACGGAGTCGATCCACCGGGGCAGCTGCGGGCGCTCAGTGCTGGAGCAGCCTGGCTGCTGCTCCCCTCCAAGGCCTCTCCCCCCCGCCACACCCGCCAGTCTCTCTCTCCAGTCTTTCCCAAGCCTGGCCGCAGCCTCCACTCCTCCTCAGTCCACTGCAGCTCACGGCCTGGGCTTGGTCCTGCAACCAAGGCCTACAATTCCCATCATCCCTGGCGGCTGGTGGCTGGGGATTAGGGGAGCCCAAGGACAGCTGGGGGGGCCGGAGTGGAGCAGGCGTGCGCTAGCCACCCGACGCCACCTTCGACGCGCCCCACACCTGTTGAAGCCTTTCCTTGCATATGACTGCCGAGGTCCGAGCGCCAGTCCAAGTCAAGCCAGCCGAGACCCAGCCCTCCAGTTCTCCCCCCCTCCCCTCCCGCAAGTGCCCCAAATGCTTTGGGGCACATGACCTCGCAGCCAGGGTGTCGCGAGAGGCCTGTCCGGCTAGGACTGGATCGGGGAGACCCAAATCCTTGCTCAGCTAGGCAGCTCACGATACAGACCTAACCTAGCGAGGTAACACTCGACACGCCGCCTCGGCCGACAGCGGGCTGGTCCCCGGGTGGCCCAAAGGGGCAGCTTGCCGGAGGAGCCGGCTCTGGAGCCTCGGAGCGAAGAGGGAGGCGGCTTCAAGCCTGGCCGAGAGGAGAGGCCCGCAGCGCAGAGTTCCCCTCGACGCCGCGCTAACAAGACACTCCGGGAGCGGCACGGCCTGAGTGGGAGGAGGTGCCCAATGTTCCCCATCGTGCTGCTCGCTAAGTGGCTGCCTGCACAGCGGCTGCTCCTCCGTGTCGGCGGCTGCAGAGGCAGCCATGGGCACCCACCGGGCTGGGTCTGCGCCTGCTGGACGCGGAGCCGGTCCGGGCTCAGGCCGCCAAGCCAAGGGGCACGCCAGAGGGTCAGGTCTGAGGCCAAGCATCGTACAGAACGCAGACAGTGCTCAGTCCCAAACAAACCGGTCCCTTCGGCACTACGAGTGGGAAGGGAAAAGCTGCCCTTTCTCCCTTCCCATCGCCTCCTCCACCTCTGGAACTACCAGCCTGCTGCTCCAAGGAGGCCTTCACGGGCCTTGGGGGCCAGAGATGATGGGACTCCTAGCCCAACAACATCTGGGGACCCGGGTCCGAGAGCTGCGGCCATCGAGGGGAGGACGTCCACCCGCTTGGCGGTCTGGGTTCCCTCCTCCATACCTTTCCTGGCTCTCAGCCATCCAGAGAGAAGCTAACCTCTGCCACGAGAACCATGGTGCCTGTTCACCACCAGGGTAACCAGAGCATCAGGCCCCACGGCCTTTGTCCCTGTGGGGCGGCCCGGGGAGGGAAAGGACAGCCCCCGGCAAGCTAGAGAGACAGGCCAAGCAGCTGGCTGGAGTCCTCCACAATTGCTATCCGTTTGGCTTCTTTTTTATGAAATAACAGAACAAAGCCAGAAGCGGCCGGGGGGTGGGTGGGGTGGTACCCAGCCAAGAGTCCACAAATGAGAGATGGGAGCCGGCCAGCTCCAGAGAACACAGCCAGGAATTGCGTCTCTTGTCAAACGGCAGGGAAGGAGGGCACGGCACGGAGGCCTTGGACCGGCGCTCCGGATTCCCCAGCTGCCCTGGGTTGGGACACGGGCTCCATCCGAGGAATTCTGGTGGACACTGGAAGCCGGCACCAGAGGGGGAAAGCGACTTATGGTGGCAAATCAGTGAAGGCACGTGGGGGCCAAGCCTGGGCCCAGAGCTGCACATCCAGCAGGAGTTGGGGCTTCCGTGGCAGAGAGTCAGAGGTCTGAAGGCAAGCAAAGGGCCCCCTGGCTGAAGCGAGACGGGTCTGGCTCTGGCCACGGGCTGGATGGGAGACCGCCACGCGTGCCACCAGCTGGGGCGCCCAAGCAGTAAACCAGCAAACAGAGCTGCAAGGTGGCAGGGGGAGTCGGAGGACACGAGGGAGGCAGGCGGAGGAGCTGGAGGCCGTCCTTGGCAGCCACGACCCCCCCTGCCTTCAAGGGCACCTCCACAAAACCAGCAACATCTGAGGACTCCAGACACTGACAAGCGCCCTGCCTGCACCCAAACTCTCCGCAAAGGTGAGGCGCCAGAGAAGCGGGGCACACGGGAGCCTTTGGGGAACCAGAAGAGGGGGACGTCAGCACTGGAAGGGACCCCGGAGGGTTGCCAGAGGTTGCTGGACTACCACTCCCATCGTCCCTTGCCACCACGGGGATGTGGGAGTAGTAGTCCAGCGGAGTCTGGGGGCCCTGGTCTAAGCGGCAGATCCCCTGGGGAAGCCACTCGGCTCTGCCTCCATGCAGGTCAGCTGCTGCGGCCACACAGCGCCCGGGGCTTGTCTCGGCAGGGCTGCCCCATCACACGCCACGGCGGGCCCAGCCGGAGGGGGAGACCGCAGGCCTCCTCCTGCCGATGGCTCCTGCTCAGTGGCCCTTGGCACAATGCCCCGCTGCGGGGCTGGCCGGAGGAGGAGGATGCCGAACCCGCTCCAGCGGGAGACCGAGAACCGAGGCCTGGCACCGCCAAGCCGCTCCTGCTCCTCGGCGACAGCAGCTATTTCCTCGAGGGCCCTCATCCGAGAGCCGCGGGCCTGAGCTCTGTTTGCTCGCCGGCTGCCAAGAAGCAAGGCAGCCCAAGCCGGACAGGCAGGTCCAGGGCTGCTGGTCTGGGCAGGCGGGAAGAGCCTCGCACTCTGGTGGCCCCAGAGGGTGGCAGGATCAGCCTTGCCAGGGAGCAGCGCTCTCCTCCCCCCGCCCCTGCTGCCCGTGCTGTCAGGAGAGGGCAGAGATCCTCCGACATGCAGCCCTGGGCACAACTGGGGCATCCCTCCCAGCCACCACCTGCTCAGGGGAGAGGAATGGGCCAGAAAGGGGCTCCCGGCGGGCTTGGCAAAGGAAAGCTCTGGCAAGTTTTGAGAGCTGCTGCGGGTCTGCCTTCAAAGTGCTAAAACGCCAGAAGGCAGCGTGACCCAGTGGCTACAGCGCACAGAGGTCTCGAGACGGAAATCAACACGGACTCCTCTGGCACAGTGACTGTGGCGTGGTGAAGCATCATCCATTTCTGTGCATCTCGGGGAGGGGAGGTCAGCCTTTCTTCTTCGGGCCTGCATTCAGCGACCGGAGGTAAAAGGCTGGTGGTAGAATATGCTGAAAATGTACCGCTAAAATGTTTTGTTCCACCACCATCGATTCAGAAAGGACATTTTGAAAAGGCTGCCCGATTCTGGCTTGGAGCCTGAGAGCAGAGGGGGCCTTCCTAACCCTCTCCACTCCTGCTAAGCCCCCTAAAAATCCACTCCGGCGGGTCGGAGCAGCCAGGGAGGAGGGATTGGCATACATGGACACACCCGGCTCCCGCTCGTGTAAACAGAAGGGCCTTTGGGCGGTGCAAGGGGCACCTTGAATCCAGGCCTCTGTGATGGTCAAAGCCATTCACACAGAGCTGGACCACAGGGAATCAACACAGGATTCACAATAAATCAACAGGAGGACCCTGAATCAACACACAAACGACTCCTCCAGCAAAAGATTCCTTGCATACTTTCGTCATGAGGTGAGTGCGTAGCGGCTAGGAGCATGAGATGTCCCCACTTCAAATTTGACCCCTGCCACAACACTCTCTAGAGGCGGCCCACCAGCTCTCAGCCTCAGCTCCCACGCCCCACAAAACCTCTAGCATTGGGGCAATAAGACTGAGCTCCTTGCAGAGGTGTTCTGGTCCTTCCCAAGATAGTTTATGTGAAACTGTCTCAATACTGAAGGAGTGCACTGAATAAGTGGCTAAATGTTATTGCCGCAGTATTTACCATCCTGAGAACCTCTGCCCTCCTTTTTTTGTTACAAGATGGAATCCCGGGCTGGGCTTGGTTTGCATTTGGTTACTAGTCCTCAAGGTGGTGGAGATGCGTCAAACATACAGGCAGCAAGAGGCTCCCACGTTTAAGGAAGCAGACTTGAAGCACCTTCCAGAAATGCCTGCCCCTTCTTCTTGGTCTCACCAGAAGTGGCCTTCAATTGGGTCCCTCCAGCCCTGCCCACCTCACAGGTCTGCTTTGGGGCTGAGTCAGCGGAGGCTGCCTGCCTGAGCCAAGCACCCTACCCACCCCACCCTCTCGGGGCTCTCTCACCTCTTTCCCCGTTAGGACGTGCCGCGCCAACTTGACCTTGGCGAAGTTGCCTTTGCCGATGGTCTTCAGCAAGCGGTAGTTCCCGATGTGCGGCTGCTCGTCAGCAGAGGTGGCCGGGGTGCGGCCTCGCAGCATGTTGGACTTTGTGCTGGGCTTGGACTCCGGATGTCCCAAGGCCGGCTGAGGAGACATTTAAGAAGGAAAGAGAGAAGCGTCACAAGTTGGCTTCTGGGGAATCCGAGTCATTCCGGGCAAGGAGAAGGGCATCCTCTCTACGCTCCCACGGAGCAAGCAGTCAACACTGAAACAGCAGTCGTTCAAGAAGGCCACACAAGTCACTAGTCCCTATGGAAACCCGCTTGGTATGCACAAGGCCCACTGGACTGCCTAGTTTGGCACAGAATTCTGGATTTAAAAACCCCGCCCAGAGTACACCCAGTCTTGGATGCCATCACCCTAGAGAGAGCCTCTTCCCTTCTCGCAAAGCTGCCCAGCACACGCTGGATGGGACAACTGGCCGCTGAATAAGCGGTGGCTGCTGCCAGTGGCAGCACCGCGGCCCAGCAATCCCGCAGAGGCCAGATCCGGGATGCTATCAGATCCAGGAAGGGAGTGGTCAGGCACTCTGTGGACTCCATGGTGGCACTCTACTCCGGGAGCCTGGCTTCCTTAAAAGGCCAGCTCTGTTTCCAGTTTGCCCTGGGCCGGGCAGCAGGTTGCCTGGAAGGTGGCTCCAGACTTTACTCGCAGACTGCACTGGGGCTGGTGGGGGGACACAGAGCTGGCTCCGGAATTCAAAGCGGCACCCCGCCCGGCCGACAGCCCGTGCCACATCCTCCAAGGCAGTGTTTCTCAACCACCGCTCTGGCCCGCAAGGTGTTGGGTACTGGTCTGTGAGGCATGACTAATAAAAGTTCATTTCACTTCCTCGGAATTTCGCTGCCCAAAGTTGTGGGGTTATTTGGGGGGTGGGGGTGAGACCCCCTTGCTAACTGTTGGTCCAGGAAAGTGCGCACAAATAATGTACCGGTCTGTGACTCCAAAAACATTGAGGAACACTGCTCCAAGGCTGCTACCTGCCTTATCTTGCCGATCACAGACACCCTGTCACTACAAACCCCATTCCACAGATGGGGAAGTCAGTCAGACACAGACACATGGCTGGGTGCACAAATCGAGGCCATCCGTGGTTCCCGTTATTATGAAGGAAGCATGATGTATGTGACCCAGTCACTGTGCACTGGGCTTTGCAGAAGCCAAAAGGGACAGGTCCCTGCCCTGAGGAGCTTACCATCCAAGTAACTTCCGTTCCCTTCTACCGAGATGGAAGAGCCCTCCCCCCCCACACCCTCCAGGCCAGATGACACCCTCCGCCCCATCCCTCCGGATGGGCCACTGCGGGAGGGCAGAAATGTTGCAGCCTTGCTCAATGCCAAGCCTTCTCCCCCGTTTCCAGACGTCCCCCTATTACCGAGGGCCTGCGAATGTCTGCAAACCCTAATGAGCATAGCCAGAATCTCTCCCTAAAGCCTTCTTCAAAGAATGCCGGGCTATTCTCACGGCACTGGTGAAGGAGTCTGCCTTGCTGGGAGAACCAAGTTAAGACGAACCCCACCAAAACATTGGCCACTCACAGCGGATCATGACGCCAGCCACATGCCGTTTCCCCATCTGGGACTCTTGTTATATCCCCGCATGCTTGGTCCGATTCCCGCGCACTCACTGGGGCAGGCCTCTTCCTGCTGGGAGGGGTCCTGCTTTGCTTGCACCCCATCCGTGGTGTGCAGTACTGGAGAACCGAGAGTGACTGGAGCACTCCCACGGAGTCACCTGGCCCAATGCAATCCAGATGACGACGACGACACATATTGTATATACTGCTCTTCAACCAAGGTTCTCAGCGAGGTTTACACAGAAAAAGAATACATAAAGAAGATGGTCCCCTGTCACCAAAGGGCTCACAATCCAAAAGGGAACATGGCACATACCAGCAACAGCCACTGGAGGGATGCTGTGCTGGGGTTGGGTAGGGCCAGTTGCTCTCCCCGTGCTTAATATAAGAAAATCACCACTTTAAAAGGGGTCTCTTGGCTGAGTCAGCAGGGGTACCAGCCCCCCTCTCCCACCAGCCCTCCACTCCCGGTGGCAGTGGGGTCAGCGAGATTGCCTTAAAGGCAACCCAGACCAGGCTGTAGATGTCTGTGACTCTCTTTGGGGGTCGGACAGTTGCTCCCGGTCCAGGCAGTCTGGCACCGGGGGGTTGTGCAGGGAGCCCCCAGCGACCCACAGCACCGACAGGACCCGTGACCCACACCTGGCCGGCTCTGCAAGGATGCCGTGGGCCGTTGCTCTCCTGGGTCCACCCCCCCAGCTGAGCCCCCATTCCCAAAGGCACCCAGAATCAAGCGCTGCGTCGCTCATCTATAATTGACACCCAGGCAGGGGACGGAAGAAGGATGAAAAGGAACCCCAGGCGGTGGTGAGAGATGAAGCAACCACATCTCCACTCTTGAGAGCATTGGGCGGGGGGGGAGGCTTTGTTCAGCCGCAGTTTCAACTGAACGTGCCTTGGGCACAAGGGGGAGGAGGGCGGGATGTATGCTCAAAGGGTGGCCTGTTCCGAAGTGATGTGGGACCTGACAGGATCTCAGGGTCCTGCCAGGGGAAGGCTGGAGTCACACAAGGAAAATCCCGGACGCCAGCAAGGGCAGGCCAGGCTGGCCCTGACTGGGATCAAGGGTGCGTCTGCCATCCAAGCACAGGGAGTGCCGCAGATCTGTTTAGCCCAGCGTCCTGTTTCCGACAGAGGGCTTCTCAGAGTCTTCCAACCAGAGGGCTCCGAGACAGCCACGGGCAGGCCGTGGAAGCAAGCGCTCTTCGTGGTTAGTTTGGTATTCACGGGCAGGGGGCCTCCCGAGGGGGGGTGTTGGGGGTGGGGGTCCATTCAGCAATCCCGACAGGAGGAGGAAAGTCCCCCTTGGAACCAGTAGAAGGATACATGACAAGACAAAGCTGCCTTCTCCCGAGTCAGAGGCTTGGCTCGTCTTGCTCAGGACTGCCTGCCCTCCGCAGTTTCAGACAAGGGCCTTTCCCGGCTCTACTTGGAGATGCTGCCAGGGCGTGAACCTGGGACCTTCTGCGTGCAAAGCAGGGGCTCTAGCTCTGAACTACGGCTCCAACCCCTAAGGGGAAGACCTTACCGCAGGCGGTGCCTGCGTACAGTCGCCCATCCAAATGCAAACCAAGGGAGACCCTGCTTAGCAAAGGGGCAATTCCGGCTCGCTGCCACGTGGCTAGCTCTCCCTCTCCCCAGGGGCAGGCGCTCTGCCACGGAGCTACAGCCCCTCCCCATACGTGTGGGGATGAGCTGCAAAGACAAGGTACCTGTTACACACAACCCTGCACCAGCTGCAAAGGACATCCAGGGAAATGAGTCCTAAAAAACCCCACAACCGGCCCTGGAGAGTGTCACCTTTCCAGCGTTGAGGCTCCGGTTCCTCTCCAGGAAGCAGGTGCACTTCCATTTGCCTTTGATCTGCAGCAGACGCCTGGAAACGCAGAGGGGCCGAGGTCGCTGCCTTCTACGGAGCCAGACCATCGGTCCCTCTAGCTCAGGACTGTCTACACAGACTGGCAGCGGCTCCCGGTGTGGGGAATGCACCGGGAGCCCTGAATCCTGCGGGGAGAAGGCAGGCGGCTTCTTCAGAGAGCCTTCGGCTGATCACCTTGACAAAAATACCCGGATCAATAAGGGTGTCTGGAGCCGCGGCAGAACTCAGCCCAACAGAAGAGGCCGAGTAGCATCATCCTGGCGCCTCCCAATGCCCACCGGGCACCTCTGCAACCTCCTCCTCCTCCACCGCCAACCGCCGCTCCTCTTTAAAGCCCTCAATGACTCGGGCCCCAAAGGCTTTGGCAAAGAGCACCAGCTTCCCCAAATGTGCCAAGTGCCCTGCAGGCCCCAATTAGGACTCGGCCGCTCTTCCAGAGGAGGAGGGCGACACGGGGGAAAGGGCACGCGCACACCCACTCCGCGGGATGACGGCACCTTTCCCCCACAGCCACCGCGCGCCTCTCTTTGGGGCCATTCCCCTCCCTCGCTGGGGTGGAGGTGGTTGAACAGGTGCGCTTGTCAGCGGCACCCTGATGGATTTCTGCGGAAGCCTCTCCCCTGAGAACCTGGGAGCGTCCCAGACCGTGGCACTCTCCCAGGGCCATTCACAGCGGCGCGCGGCAGGGTGAGTGCTCGGGAAATCAAGAGGGCCCGGCGGCATGCAGCCTGGGATCCGTGGGTCAGCCCTGTGCCGGCGTGGGGGCTGGCCGCTTCCCCCGGCCCCCCAACGAGAGGGCAGTAGTCACGTCTGCCTCGGGCCAGGTTTCTGCCACCCAGGCGGGCACATGCAGGAGCGGCAACAGGAAGAGCTCGCCCGTGCAAACCCACGGGTATCCGATTTCACTGATCGCCCGCGAGAAGGCGGACGCTGCCGCCGCCGCGGTTCTCGCTGACAAAAGGTTTCCAGAAACCTGCCCCAGAGGTTGACACGCAATATGCTGATGCGGAGCCAGAGAGCCAGCTCGCTCTCTAGGCCCTGTGAGGACCGCGGCGCTGAAGGGGGCGGCTTCTGGCTCGTGCTTCGGAAGCCACGAGCGCAGATGTCAGCGCCCCAAGTTTCAGCGAGCTGGACAAGAACATCTGGGGAAACCCGCCACTTGCATCTGGAGCGAACAGTTCTGGAGGGCAGGCAGGCAGCCTTCCCCACACACAGAATATCGGGATTTGCTTTATACAGAGTCAGGCCCTGGGTCTATCTAGCTCAGCACTGTCTACTCTGACTGGCAGCATCTGCCCAGAGTTCCCTTCCCCAGCCGTACCTGGAGATGCTGCCAGGGAGTGAACCTGGGGCCGTCTGCAAGCCAAGCAGAGGCTCCAACGCTGAGCTACGGTCTCCATCCCCCTCGACTAGCCAGCCAGGTTCTGGGGGCCTCTATTGATGGGCTAGTAACAGAGAAACTACTCAAAAGGCAGATCAATGAGTGGAAAATTCTTCCAACAGACAGTCCACGTTTTCGGAACAAAAATCAGATCCCTGGAGTTAGGCGGCTGAGTCACGTAAAATGCTCTAAAAGAAGCCGCCGTTTGGATTAACGGCTTTGTGAGGTTTCGGTCCGGCCTGGCCCCTAGAAGGTGGCTCGGGAGGAGGGCCAAAGGGACCCTCTGCAAGGCCACCGGAGCGAGGCAGATTGACCACAAAATCCATTTCAGGGCTCCCAGCGCCGCTCGGGACCTTGATCAGCAAGGCGAAGTCAAGTGTAGCTGCCCCAGACAGCTTCCGCCACACGGAGAGGGAGGCTCTCCGTCCTCGAGAGAGGCTCCGTTCTCTGGATCAAGCAAATCCGGTTTGATCAGGCAACCTGTTTCCCTTGGGACTGTACCTGGGTTGAGCTTGGAAGGAGGGGGGGGCCTCAGGCCTGAGCACTCCCCCCCCCACCCCCTCAGTGTGGTGAGAGGTGAGCGTCAAGCTGGGGGAGAAAAATCCCACACTCAAAATCCCGTGGAGCTGAGAAAGAAAACCGACTTCCGGAGCAGGCTGAAGCATCTCTTGGGATGGGTGGCCTTTTGCCTCCTGGGACAAGGAGATCTCCCTGTCCAGCAGTGCGGGAGCCCAAGGCCTGCCCTCCATCTCCCCCTGAGCACAATTCCACAGTGGGGCAGGATGCCATCTCTCAACTGGGCCCCTGCTCCCTAAACCCAGCGCCCGCCCCCCCCCCCGCCACTCCCCAAGAGCTAAGCTAGAATCAGAAAAGCTCGCCCAAAGAAGCGGTTTCCGGCGTCCCATTATCTGGGTGGCCGGGTAAATCCGAGAACAGAACCCGGCCCGGGGGGGGGGGAGAGGAGAGGAGGCGGAAGAGACTTACTACTCCCATCGTCATTGGCGCGAGGCGTCTGCTCCCTCCGCTCATGGGAGGCTGCCTTCCTCTGCCGCCTCACGCAGTGGCGCTTCTGCCTGGCCAAGCACCTTCGGCTCCAGAGCGCCCCTTGCCAGCCAGAGGGGAGCTGGACCTCATGGAGCCGCCACGGCCGCTGCTCGGGGACGGGGGTGGGGGAGGCCAGGCAGGGCCCAGCCGCACCTGGGCGGCCGAGAAGCAGCGGCGGTGACGACGACGGCGGGGTGTGCTGCAATCCCAAACGGCGGCCGACAAGTCTGAGCAGAGAGGCGGCGTCGGGCAGGGCGGTGCAGGCTCAAGCGCCGTGGCCCGGGAGGGGAGCAGCCGGCACGCAGCCCCCCCCGCCACTTGTTGACCCACAGCGAAGCCTCCCCACAGGAGCAAAGTACAGCAACAGCCCTGAGGAAGTGCAGCTTCCTCCTCCAACCGGCGCTCAGTCTCCACCTCCGATACCTGAGCGAGGCCAACACCTTTCGCAATTCCCCCAATCGCCGAGCCAGAAAGAAAGCACCTGGGCGGTTTGGCAGGTCCCTGGAGCCTGTTTTCAAGCAGGGCGGGGGGTGGGGGTGGGGGGTGGAGAAGAACAGGAAAGGGAGAATCTGGGGGGGGGGGCGGGGAGGAAGAGAGAGAACCCGACACCTTCACCTTCACTAACAGGTTAAGCAGAGGGGGAGCAAGGTTTCCCGAGCTGATCTTCCTTGGAAGAGATCCCAGAAGCCCCATTCCCAGAGGGCCCCCCTCCCTCCCTCCCTCCTTCCCGGGAGGAAGGAAAGGTAGGAAGAAACCTGCATTTCACTCCAGGGGAGGAGAAAGCAAGAGAGCGAGAAAGCAAGAGTTGCAGCAACGTCACACTTCTCCACCACAGGAAGCTGCCTGCCCCACCCATGTCAACGGCAGGCAGGGCTGTGGAGAGAGACAGGAAGGGAACGCAACAGGCTTCTGAAGGGGCGAAATTAATCCCCCAGGTGATCCGGGGGCTTTGGCAGGCAAGAACGTGAGGACATCAGAACAGCCCTGCTGCTGGATCAGGCCCAAGGAGGCCTCTCTAGTCCAGCCTCCTGTTTCCCACAGTGGCCGACCAGATGCCTCTGGGGAGCCCACAGGCCAGAGGGATGTGTGGCTCCCTGCAGCTGGGATCAAGAGGCACCTTGCCTCGGAGGCTGGAGGTGGCCCACAGCCACCAGACTAGTAGCCATCGATAGACCTGTCCTCCATGAATTTGGCAAGGCCCCTTTTAAAGCCGTCCAAGCTGGTGGCCATCACCACATCCCGTGGCAGAGATTTCCATAGATTAATTCTACACAGTGTGAAAAAGCACTTCTTCTAGTCAGTCCTAAATTTCCGGACCTCCAGTTTCATGGGGTGACCCCCGGTTCTAGAGTCAGAATCTGTTGTGGATTTGACTAACCCAAATAGTTTAATGTCATTTGGCCACTTCGCTGCTTACCCCAACTTCCAGATCATTTATGAACAAGTTAAAGAGCACTGGTCCCAGTACAGCTCCCTGGGGGACCCCACTTCCTACCTACCTCCATTGTGAAAACTGTCCATTTATTCCTACTCGCTGTTTCCTGATCCACACATGAAACTGCTAAGTTTACTCAAGAGCCTTTGCTGGGGAACTTTGTCAACAGCTTTTTGGAAGTCCAGGTATACTATGTCAACCGGATACCTTTATCCAAATGCCTGTTGACACTCTCAAAGAACTCCAAAAGGTGAGTGAGGCAAGACTTTCCCTTGCAGAAGCCATGCCGGTTCTCCTTCGACGAGGCCTCCTCTTCTATATGCTTAACAATTTTGTCCTTAAGTATGCTTTCCATCAATTTACAGTTAAGCCTGTAATTTCCCGGACCCCCCCTGGATCCCAAGATGCTGGCCAGCCCCCACAGAAGATCACATTCACCATGTGGAGCAAGGGGCTTCTCTGCAGGACTCTGGACACGTTAAAAAAGAAGAAGTCAGAATCCTGAACCAAGAGAAGCTGGATGCGGCAGTCGTGGTGTGTTGTGCAAATTAAGCATATCTGCACACATTCTCAAAGCGTAACTGATGCGGTCTCTGCCAGCCTCGGGAAGGCCGCTGGAAAGTTTATTCAGCTCACTCCTCTGGGATTTCACCATGCCCTTGTGCTTGCAAGTATATCATAAGGGCTAAGAACTTAAAAAATAAAACATAAACCCCCCAAAGCTGAAATCCCCAGGAAGATGAATCCTGCGGCCAAAGTACAAGGCTGTGTGACTTCCCTGTCCTCCCACAGAATTGTGGGACACACCCCAACCTGCCACCAAAAGGCTCGGTTTGTTGCGTTATTAATCGGATAGAGTACACAGAAGCGCCAGCTGCAGTGCTCAACCAGGTCTGCCCAGCAGAGGTGCAGTTGTGCGGTTTCAACTGAGAAGCACGATACCATTAGGAACACAGGGAGCTGCCGTATACTGAGTCAGACCCTTGGTCTATCTAGCTCAGGATTGTCTTCACAGACTGGCAGCGGCTTCTCCAAGGTTGCAGGCAGGAGTCTCTCTCAGCCCTACCTTGGAGATGCTGCTGCCAGGGAGGGAACTTGGAACCTTCTTCTGCTCTTCCCAGAAAGAGAAGGGCCCATCCACAGTACCGGCCCCTGCAGAGTTCTGGACTTCCCAACCCCAGCCAGACACCCTAAGAGCCGTCGCCAGCTGCAGGGCCGGCCGACATGACCGAGAGATGCCGCGCTGACGCAAGCACACACCGCGGCGCGCGGCGGGGCTCAGCGGGACTGGGTGAGCCAGGCTTCGCAGAATTCATCCAGACTGCAAGCTCGTTATTTTCCTTCTGGATCGACTTCCCACTTCAGCCAGCAGCCTTTTCAGAGGACAGTGCCTCAGAAGCTGTGAGCTGCCCCAGCTTCTCCATTGTGTGACCTAGAACCCCATTCCGGGAAACCACCCGAGGCTCGGCCACCAAGCGGCCTTTGGCCCAAGTCAGACCACTGGCTGCCCTTGCCCGCTGTGCTCTCCTCCAACCAACTTCTCGGGCATTCCCCTCTCTCATCAGGGCTACCCGAGTCCCCCTCAGGCAAACACTGAACCCGGGAGCTGCTGCATGCAGAACTGGTGCTTCACCGCGAGAACTCTGGGCCGGTGTCCCTTACAGCAGGGATTCTGGGGTGCTGGAAACACCCACAGAAGCACTGCTCCATCGAGGCCTGCTCGGGCTGGCAGCCGCTCTCCAAGGTTCCAAGCAGAGACAAGCTCCTCCCAGAACAAGGAGCTGCCTTGACCGTCGGCCCACCACACGCAGGCCCGTCTGCTCCGACTGGTGCCTGTTTCAGCGGGAGAGGCTGACGGGGACCGGACCCGGATGCTCGGCGGCTGAGCGGCGGCCTCTCCCCGACCCGCAACCAGGTGGCTGCACCAACGCGCCCGAGGACGGCCCGCGATAAAGCCGCTCACCAAACGAGCAGTCTGGGGGGAAACAGGGAAGTGACTCAGGCCCTTCCCGGGCCGCTGTGGGGCTGGCCTGCTTCCCTCCCCTTCGGCTCAGCCTGCCTGATCAGAATTTCAGCCCAGAAATGCCCAAGGCAGCAGCAGGGGCGGCTCCTCTTTGAACATCTCCGCCGCCAGGTGCCAGAAGGATAGGCAGTCGACTATTTTCTTGACTGCACCCCAGGACAGCAGCAGCAGCAACACAAAGCGGCAACCCGCTCCTGCTGGTGGGACTCACATTTTAGTTGATGAACCCGCTGACTGCAGCTCTAGCAATAGAGACAGACACAAAAACAGCCCTTGGAGGGAAAATGGGGTGGGGCCATATGCACCCACATGCAGTCCCTACCCCATCCCAGGATCTTTTGTGCCACTTCAGGCTCTTGTCCGGGGGGGGGGGGGTGCCAAGCTGAGGCTCTCCAGCTGTGGTTGGACTACAACTCCCATCATCCCCAGCTGCACTGAATTGGGATAACAGAATCACAGTGGAAGGGCCTTTGAGGTCTTCTGGTCTAACCCTCTGCTCCGCAAATGTGGCGTCTCACCCTGGCCACTGCTCTAGCCCTTCAGGTTTCTAGTCCTCAGGAAGGCAGGTTTGGAAACCCACCCCCAAATCCACGAAAAGCCCAAGATCCAGGCAAGAAACGACCAGGCCCATGACGTTTCTCCAGGGATCATGATTTGCTAGCCCACATCTTAGCACCAAGTGCCTCTTCCAGCTCAATGCATTTCCCTCACCTTTGGAAACCCTCTTTGTTTAGGAAAGCACTTAATCGGTTCACTGTTTGGATTGTTTCCTGCCAGTTCTGCTCTCTGACGTATTGTTCTTGACTCACGTTTGTTGTCAACCTGAGTTTTAAATTGTTTTGAAGATTGCATTGTGTTTTAACTGGCGGCTAGCCATGTTGAGTGGAAAGGTGGGATGTATAAACACTTACAGAAAATAAACAGACTGTGCGTTTTTAAATCTGAAACCTGACATGTTGTTATTATTTAGAATATATCCCACTTTTCAACAAAGTTCATATATAAATATGTGGCTTACAAGGCAGAAGTGTTTTACATTTCATAGCAAAATATGTACATGACATCTTAAGGTTTAGGTGCTGGGGGTTCCTTGCCAGAAAGGGGCTCTCACTTTAAAAGGAGACAGACCCCAGCGAAAGCCAGTGGGTCAGGGGAGGGACACTTGCTGAAAGAAGCCCTGCTCAACCGAAGAAGAGAGCTGCCATTCGGAGAAGGTGGCCCTTGGCCAGATGATCGGGGATTTCAGGAGGGAATCAGAAGGCTGCGACACAATTGGAAATGCAGCCAGCAGCCAATTTAGCACCTTCGTGTCAGGGCCATGGAAATGAAGAGGGATTCCATGTGCAAAGGAGAGGTGAGGCTTGAAAGGGAAAGTCCCTCCGGCCCCTGACTCCGCCGCAGGCTGCCTCGTGGAGGGGACTGAGCCCACCTGGAGCCCGCAAGGAGGGAGATCTTTGTTCCCCACCTCCTGCAAAAGTCAGGCATCGCGGGCTGATGTGCAACACCCCCCAGGTGTGACATGCAGAGGGCCCTGGGCCATTTCCCAATGGGGGGGGGGGGGCTGGGAGGAAGGGCCCCAGAGCCCTCTTCTGGAGGAGGCTTCTGCTGGAAACAGGGCCATTTAAATACTTCTGCAAAAGATGGGCAATGGATACAGCTGCTGGAAGAGCGGGTGCCCCGGAAGCAGCCCTAATCCTGCAATGGGTGACAGCATGTGCTATCCCTCCCCGGCTATTCCTCCACTCACCCTCCTCCCTGTCCACGGGTAGACTGCAAGCTCCCGGGGGGCAGAGAGCGGTCTTTGTGCTTGTGCAACCCCAGGAAACACCATATAACCTCCTGGCATCTGTAACAAACGACCCCGGCATCAGGGAGCGACACCGGGGCACTGCTGCTAATGCCATTACCTTCCTTCCCAAAGAAAACCTCCTATAAAAGCAACAGAGGCCATGCAGACAAGGCAACGAAAAGCCACGCAAAAAGCATTTAAACAGAACCACCAAAGGCATGGCATCTAATCCCAGCAACATAAGAAGCCTCTGGACTGTGGGGGGCATGAAACAGGGACCCAAGGACAGCGAGGGAGCCAGCCTGGTGTCCCCGGGAAGGACACTCCACAGCGGCGAGGCCACCACCAAAGAGGCTGCCTCTCTGGCAGCTGCCCCTCACATTTCTGCTTGCCCCCCCCCCCGGCAGATCAAAGGACTGGGCCAGCCCCACAGGGAGCCGGCTCCTGCTGTGATCCCAGGTCCTGGCTGTGGGTCTGGAGAGCTTGCTGCTCCCTCTCCTCAGCTTTCCTTGCAGCCTCCCTGCATTCGGGGCTTGCTCACTGGCTCTGGAAGGACCCCTTCTGGCTCCAGCCTAGAGAAGTCTCCTCCCGCCAGTGCCTGGGCCGTGAAGCTTGTTCCGACGTTAAGGTCTCATAGGAGCACAGGCAGCTGCCTTCTGCCGAGTCAGACGACTGGTCTATCTAGCTCAGTGTTGTCTCCACGGACTGGCAGCAACTCTCCATAGGGGTGGGGTGTTTTTGCCACCTCCTCCTACAGACCCCAGCACCCAAACGCGGTCTGCCAAATGGCACAGCCACGAAGTCCCTGCCAAGACATTTTAGGCCACTTTTCTGCTAAAAGTTAATATACAAGGTGGTTTACAGGGAGTAGAAACAACAGTATTTATATAAAAACAAGAAGCAGAGACAATAAATAATTAAGATCTTTCCAACTTAAACACTGCGCAGATCAATAAGAAAACCCTCATCGGATCAAAATAGCAGCAACATCAAGACGCCACAGCCATTAGGAGGAACTAAAGACCTCGGCAAACAGTTGACCTCTGGCGAAGGCCAAGGCTCCCCCCGCCCCCCTGGTCGTTGCTTAGCCTCCACCACAACTACCCCACTGCTCTGCAGGGTCCTGCCTGGGACAATGATGAGACATCCACAGGCTGGCAGGACAGGCGGGATGCAGAAGGAAGGCGGCCTCTCAGGGGAAGGACTGTAACTCGGTGGAAACGCCCAGGTCCCATCCCTGGCAGCATCTCCAGGTGAGTCTGGAGACCCCCTTCTCTGGATGAAACCCCCGAAGAGCTGCAGCCAATCAGAGTAGACAACCCAGAGCCAGATCGGCCAATGGTATAAGGCAGCTTCCTATGTGCCACGCTCTGCGGACATATGCAAGTCCTCAGCCCTCAACACCCTGCACCAGATGGTGACGTACGGCAAAGGCGCTGCAATCCCACACACATGCAAGGTTTCCTGGGTGGGAAAGCTCTCCACGCCCTTTGCTGCCTCCATCAACCTTCGTCACCGCCATGGATTTATCACACATACACACACATCGCCAACTTCCAGGGGTTTGCAAAGCGAACGTGTCCTCAAAGCATGAGTCTCTCTCTCTCTCTCTCTCTCTCCTTCTCGTGTAAGCTGTCTGGCACTGAACTGGAAACCCTGCACCAGATGGCTGTGGTTCAGACAAGCTCCGCTCGGCTGCAGATGGGCCGATGGGCTCCCTCCTTTGGGTCACCGGAGGCTCTCTGCAAGCTCCAGCTCTGCGCCAAGACAAAGGCTCTTCCGCAGAGCCGATGGGTGCCCCCACAGCTTGCATTGCCTCAAGCCCAAAGGGGGATTGGACGCATTCGGGGAGGAAGAGAAGTCCATCCGTACCTAGAGGTCATGATGGCCAGGTGAGACCTCCGTCTTCAAAGGCAAGATAACTCAGACTATCAACTGTTGGGGAGCAACGGCAGGGGCAGGGGGGATGCCTTCGAGTCCGGCTTGTAGGCTTCTTGGAAGCATCTGGTGGGGGCCATCGTGGGGAACAGGGTGCCGAAACCAATGGACTCCACAGGGCTCTCTTCTCTACATGTTTTAACGCAGACTTTTGTTGCATCAAGAAGGTCCAAGGAGCCACCATAGTCTGCCATGGCCAGCACTGGCTCAAAACTAGAGAAGTGCCCATCAGGACCACGCTGCGCTGCGAGACCCCTGAGAGAAGCCCAAGCCAACCAGTCTCAGGAGCAGAGAGCAGGCTTGCTCTCCCTGGAACAGGACTCTCTGAGCGCCATGACTTTCCCACACAGGAGTGGATGCCAAGCGTTCGTTTGCAGGAGAGAAGAGGGAGACAGGACTAATCCTGCCCCCCACCCAGAGCGACCTCAGCTATTTGGGAGACAAGTCAAAGAAGGCTGCATCTCCACCTGGTCACACTTGGCTGTTGAAAACTGGCTTGTATATATACAGCCAATCCCAGACTGTGGGGAGGGAGAAGACACCCCGATTCGTGTTTACGACTCGTGTTTCTTAGGATGACATCATTCCAAGATGGCTGCCCTCTCACATCAAGTGACCAGATTTAAGCTGGTCCCAACAGCCCACACAACAATGTCTTGTGCTCAAAGGTTACAGAAAATGACTTCATTGTTGAGTTTCTATCATGGTGTTGGGCAACTTGTCAGAGCTCTGAAGCAACCGCGTCGTTGTGGCCAGCAGCTAGAGGCGGTCATGTCTGCAGGTCAGGTTCTTCCTCCGGAGAAGACAGAGCAGGCTGAATGAGGCCAACCTCTTCGATCTGAGCACAGCAGGATGAGCCAGACTAGCACCTTTAGTTTGTTTGCAGAATAGGTGCTGGGAGGGTTAGCAGCGAGCAATCATGGGAAAGAAACAAAATCAAGTGAAAGATTGCCCCAGTTCCAGGGCTGGTTTAGCTGGAAGGTTTTCTCCTCCACGCTGGAAATGCCACTCCCAGCTCCAAAAAGCCAGGAAGCTGAAAAGGGCAGATTGTTCAGGTGTTCTACCTGCCCTGTAGATAGGTAGGTAGGGTAGGTTCTGAAAAGACAAAGACGCACATACACAGAGGATTTCAGAATGAGTGGCCTCCTGGGCACTCAGAAAGCCCTTGCCTCTGGCCCCTGAGAAGTTGGGGTTAGAAATGCCTGCATGTCCTTCCTGACCAGAACTCACATTTGCACCTATTGTTCCAAAATAATGGAATAATGCACCGAAAGACTGAGGGCAAGATCCAGACTCTGCGACTCATGACTCAGCACCACTTCAAGGAGACCACTTAGTCAGAACTAACCGAATTCATTGCGACGGGACTTGGATAGGACTAGTTTAGTCTAGGTCCTGTGCTGAGCGTCTAGGTTCAAGGCTCTCTCCCAATGGAGAGGCAACCCATATGCGCAGCACTCGCACCCAGCAACTACAAAGGCAAGTGGGTGTTATGGCAGCCGGTCACTGAAACACACCCAACACACTGTTCAAAAGCAGGAACATACCAGCGGGGATTCGAACCAGCAACCTCCGGCTTGCTAGTCAAGTCATTTTTCCGCTGCGCCATTAGGTGGCTGCTTCTTCCCCCTCCCCATGATCCACACAGAAAGCATACAAACAACAACCCTGTGAGGTAGGTGACGCTGAGAGGTGGTGACTGGTCCAAAGCCACCCAGTGAGTATCATGGCTGAGATCTGAGCCTGCGATTTGAATCCAGGTCTGACGAAAGTCCAGCACTCTGACCATGTTACCGCACTGGCCGACTTCTATTTCCACGGTTCTCAGAAGGACCCTAGCTCTCCTCAGGTTCCTCTCAAGACAGCACTAAGCCTTTGCATGGCGCTTGCAAGTGCTTGCTTTGTGTACATTCACTCATTCCGATCTTTGCAGCAACCCTGCCAGGCAAAAATATTATTAGGAACGGAAGGTGGGCCTGCCTGAGGTCAGCCGGCAGAGAGGAGAGTCATTCAGGGGACTTCCTGATGCGGAGTTTGGCCTTCGCCAGGCTCTTCGAAGAGTCCACAGGCTTCCCAAGTGCCAGAGGTCCTCTGGAGGAGAGGAGACCCAGAGAGGGGGGAAGCAAGGGCAAAACAAGGGGTGCCTCCATGGACTGTGCCGGGCAAGCAAGCAGGCACCCACTACACACACACACACACAGACACAGGGGACACACAAGCCAAGAGAAAGTTTCCTTCCCCTCCCCACTTGGGGCTGCTCTTCCGGTCTCCTGCCGGAACCTGCCAGGCCGGTTCTTCTGTGCTGCACAACTCCAGTTATGTTTGCATCTCCCCAGCAAGATATTTGCGCTGAATAAACACCACCGAAGAGTTAATAAGAGGAGAGAAAGCTCTTTCCCTCTGGCAGGAAGAGGTCACAGAGGAACAGTTGACGCTTCACTTGGAACCCCTCCTTGCAAGCAAGGGACATGCAAGAGACACACACCTGTGCACACTCACCCACCGACCCACCCCGAGAAAGAACCACCCGGGTGTAAAAAGGAAGCCAAAGCAGAGCTGACAGCCGGCGGGTGGATTTTTCATCTATTAATCGCCCGACAATTAAATCACAACATAGATCTGAGAAAGGCTGTTCACAACAAAAGCTAGGACTCTTCATTTGCAGGAGACTCCCATCCGTAATATTCCTTTTTCTGTCACATGGACACATTATTTATTTCATTTGTTTCTTTTCTCCCCTGATGGGAGCAGCTTTTCAAAGGTTGCGCAAGAAGGCTGCTTCTAATCTGAATGAACCCTCCCGGATAAAGGATCAGGGCAGAGAGGCCTCAAAACCGTCTCAGCAAGTCCACAGTGGAGCAGGATTCAAACCCAAACCCAAGCCCAACCCACTGGCTGCTGGACCACAAAGGTCTCGATTTCCCTTCTGTGCCAACAAGCTAGTGCCCTCTGCTGCAAGCAGGTGTGTCAGCACCTCTTTGCAAGCTTCTATCAGATGGGGTTGCAGCCGGCCTGTGAAAAATTAGCCTGCTTTCTTTCAAGGCAGGAGAGGAGAACTTCTGTCCACACTGGCAAGAGATCCATCTCCAAGAGTCGGCTTGATACACCCCCCCTCCCAAAACGCTCTCTTCTGGAGCAAGATCACCAAGGCAGCACAACCAGCTTCAAGCCAGGGGTCTTGGTCCCAAAGCAGCCTGGTCTCTCTCTGCTGCTGGATGTGCTGGTTGGGCTGGTGACCCAGCAAGCGAAACAGCACTAGTACCATAGAGTTGCCGGAGCAGAGCATCTGCCTCGATCTGCTCCATGGTCCTGCCAGCCCAACGCTGGAAACAGGAAGTAGAGGCTGTGCGTCACTCTAGCCTTGCCTTGGAGCTCTGTGGCCCCACATCAGTGCTGGGCTCAGGAGGGACAGACACCTGCTTCCTGCCCCTTGCAGCCCGGAGGAGGAATCCGGGGGCCGCTGGCAAGGGACGACTCGGAGGAGGCTCTCGCCAGCTGACCTAGAAGCTGCTAGTTCCTGCAAAAGCGGCTGCCCTCATTCACCCCACGCCAGCAGGGAGGCTAGCTTCCAGTTCTGTTTTATCACCCTGGGCTTCAGCATCAGATAGCTCAGGAGTCAACAAGACGATAAACCACTTCCTACCAAAACACACCGATTCCAAGCAGCTGACAAGGGGCCGGTGGGTCAGCCCAGCCTGCTGACAACCGAGGCCTCGTGGCCAGAGAAGCCACCTCCTTCCATGCCAGTGGGGGAAACCCAAACACAAATGCAACACAACTGCCAGGAACCCGCCTTCTCCTCACACACGCAGCAGGGACCAGGGACCGGCTGGGGTGCAGCTGGACGCCTGGCAAAGGGGTGCGCTTATTGATACTTTTGTGTTGCCTTTTGTCTGAAGACCCCAGGGGGTTAAGGTAAAAAAAATAAAATAACAGTAATAAAAACTCTAGTAAAAACATAAAATACCTCTTGACACAGGAAGTGAGCATGCCGTGACTGCTAGGCTGCACCAATCTCAGCTCTGGCTGGCAGAGCCCGTTTTCCTCTCACACGTTCCAGGCAACGATATATGAGAGTTGGGTGAAAATCCAGAGGGGAAAGAGAAGTTCAAAGAACTCACCGGCTTGTGGGGCACACAACACACAGTCAGTTGAAAGGAAGGGGCTGGATACAAATCAGTGTACAGATGCGGAGTCATGAACTAGGGAACTGAATGTGTGCGCAAACGCTCCTGGGTCTTCCTTGCTAACCAAGCCAAGAGGCACCTTTTTAAAGTGGCGATGCTCTTGACTGGGCAAGGGGAGAGCAACTGGCCCTAACCAGCCCCAGCACTGCATCTATCCAGGGGCTGTGGCTGGTGTCGTGTGTGTGTGTGTGTTTAAGATTGTCCCTTTGGGGACAGAGAGCCAACTTATGATTTAAGGTATATCTGTGTAAACCACTTTGGGAACTTGGGTTGAAAAGTGGCGTATAAATGTTTAGCATATTTGTATTCCTTTCCTCGTGGAAACTGGACTACGGGCTGGCTGTACTCAAAAGAAGGGGGTTTTGCCTGTGCTAGCTCAAAAATTTAACGGGACGGCACAATGCGGCTAGAAGACACTCCAATGAGAGGCATTGTGAAAAGGCTTACTGTGTTTATTTAGTGGGTTGCTCTCCCACGTTCCTGGCACACGTGGCACAAAGTGGTGAGCAAAGCCACAACACAACTGCAGCACCCTAAGAAAATATAAACAGAAACTAAAAATATAACATTAAAACGGTAACAAGAGCAGAAGAAACCCAAACGCATTAGCTGATCAACTTTAAAACAAACACATGTCCCATTTCCATTTGAAAAGGATGCTGCCAGGGATGAGGACCGTGTCTCCGATGCCCACCCAAGAGACCTTGCTGAAATACGGGCCCCAGAGAAGGGCCTCTGAAGCCCGTCTCCAGACTCGTCTGGGAGCTCCTGGCGGCAGTCTGCTCCCAGGCCGTGGAGGGCTCCGCTAGCCAGAAATGTTGTACAAACTTTCTGCATAAACTCCACGGCACAGAAATAGAACTTTCCTATGGCTGGAGGCAGATGCTGCGGAGGATGCAGACCCCTCTAAGCTGACCCAGGTTTGCAGAGAACCTCTCAGCTCTACACCAAGAGTTCCCACTAAAGGACAAACACACACAGAGACCCAGTTCGCACGACCCACCAAACTCTAGCTTGGAGGACGAAACAAGCTGTGGGCTTGCCCGCTGCCTCCCCCATCTTGCATGGGGCCCCCACAGGCTCCTTACCCAGCACTAACCATGGCTTGCGGTGAACAGCAAACCAGGGGAGAGCTCTGGCAGAATTCTCAGTCCCTCGCTGAACTACAGCTCCCAAGATCCGCTGGTGGAAGTCCAACAGGCACAAGACCGGCACACGTTCCACAGCCCTCTGTTCCTAACTCAGCAGAGCGGCTGAGAGTGGAAGCCACTGCCATATGGCGCCAGGATGCCACCACTTGCCACACTGGGGTATCTGCTTCCTTGCCAGGAAGGACTCTTTCCTTGCGCAAGACACTTCCCAGGTACGGCAGGTAAGCAGCAAAGGCTGGATTGCGGGGTGAGACCTGGTATCTGCGAGACCTTGCATAAATCCACTGAACCTAACCCTCCGAATGGGAGAAAAGGCTGTAAGTAGCAGAGAAGAAGACACATCTCCTACAAAACCCCTCCGGAAGTAGTTTAGCAAGGGTTAGGCAGAGTCAGCTCCAAACTGGATGAGACAGTGACAGCTCCAGAAATCACTGGCGGGGCGGGGCCTGCCTCCAAATCAGCAAAACTCAACCGAGGTCCTCCTCCGATGCTCAACATTCGCCTCCCTCTTTAGAGGGAAACTCCCTGCCCAAGGCTCTGGCCGCGGCATCCCCCGTCCCCTATTCTGCATGGTCAGACTTGGACTGCGTCACAGGGGATTCCTTGCCACATCACCCAGAATTCTCTAGAGGAAGCCTCCTAGATTCTGGCTCGCGTGCAGCTTCAATGTGATGCATTGTCAGTGGGGGAACTGGGGTCGGTGTGGGAGGAGGCTGCCTGCAGACGGAGAGGAAGCCAGACTTACAACTGCAGCCTCCCAGGGGCCCGACAAGCCATGCTCAGGGGCCCCCTTTCCCAGGGCCAGGCAGGCAGCAGCCAAACAGAAGGGTTATCCACAGGCATCTTGCTAGACCTTGCTCTGGCAAGCAGGAGACCAGCACCACACAGGTCTCCTCAGCAATCTGATTTGCACTGACATTTTTGAGTCAGGAAGCAGCCACCTGAGGGCGCAGTGGGGAAATGGCTTGCCTAGTGAGCAAGAGGTTGCTGGCTCGAATCCCCGCTGGTGTGTTCCCCAGACGATGGGAAACACCGATATTGGGCAGCAGCGATCGAGGAAGGTGCTGGAAGGCATCATCTCACACTGCGCGGGAGGAGGCCATGGGAAACCCCTCCTGGGTTCTACCAAAGACAACCACAGGGCTTTGTGGGCGCCAGGAGGAGTCAACACCGACTCGACGGCACACCTTTACTTTAAGAAGCAGCAGGAATCTGTCCTGGGCAGGTGGAGAGGACGCCCCCTTGACTTCTACCATCCCCATCTCCATCAGTGCTAATGACAAGAGACCCGCTTCTCCTCTGAGCCCTTTGCCTGGGTGCCGCAGGTGGGCTGGGTTAGGTTACAAGCTGTGCAGGCCTACCTGGTCAACCAGTTGCAGGGGAGCCACAGCAGGAGAGAGGGCATCCCCTGTGGGCTTCTCAGAGGCACCTGGTGGGCCACGGTGGGGAACAGGAGGCTGGGCAAGAGAGCTGGCCTTCTTGGGCCTTGATCCAGCAGCAGGGCTGCTCTGATGTGACTACGTTCTGCTCTAGAGGAGGCTCTGGACAGCCCCCCCCCCCGGTCTCCCTGACTTGCTCTGCTGGGGGAACAGACACAGGCTGGCCCCCTCCCTGGGAACTAGGCCCAGGTTTCCAAAGGCTCTGGGAAGAAGCACGGACGTGAAGCAGCTCCTCTTGGGTTCTCAGGACTGGGGATCGATGGAGAATGCCACCGGCTAAATTCGGGCTGGCGTTTGACAGGGTTTTTTCTTCTTTTAATAAGGTCAAGTGAATGGTGAAATAATAGTCAAGCATTTAACAGCTGTGGTTTTCTCAGAACAGGAACAAAAAGACAGAGCGAATTATGCTAATTGCAGAACCCACGTTCTTTTAGAAGCCGCCAGCCTCTCCTGAAGTGCGCTCTCTCTCTCTCTCTCTCTCTCTCTCTTCCACTTGTCTTTTTTTTAGATTGGCAACCCAGAAGCAGTGCTGCTTCTCTCTCTCAAGATCATCTTTGTACAGCACCCGGGTGGAGGTGCTTTATACATATTATTTATTTGTGAAGGACCAACAGGAGATGCCTTACGGAGTCTCGTAAGCAAACCACAGACTGACTGTAAGCACTTTTGGGGCAGGGACCTAAGACAGAGAACACATGCATTTAAAGCTTGGATATGGATGGGAAAGAGTTATAAGGGGACAAGCCAAAGGCCACACGGGAAAGGTGGGGTTTGAGGAGGGATCTGAAGGAAGTGAGAGAGGTGGCACCATGTGCATGTCTGCAGGGAACAGAACCTCCTTCTCCTCCTCACTACTGCTATTGAGCATCATGGGACACCTGATCATGTGGGGGCCTCTTCTCCTCAGTCAGCACCTTAAGAAATCCTGCCTCCTGGGCACTTGGGATCACTTTTTGTTTACACACATCCTGGCACCTAGAGCTGGGTGCCTCTGAGAACATACAGAGTTCCTTCCCCCACCAAGTACGATCATTTCCAACATGGGCCTAAAGGCACAAAGAAAGGGGGCCAGCTGAAAATCTGGAAGCAGTGAGTTCCACAGCCTGGGAGCTACCACCAAGCAGGCACTGCCCTGCACCCCCACCAACTGCACCTCGGATGGCAAAAGAATTCGGAGCCAAACCTCCCCCGAAGTCAGCGTGCAGGGGCAGCTTCAGATGGGCGATTTCTCTCTCTCATCTACTGAGCCAAAACGCAGCCCAGGCAAGACCTGCCAACAGGCTGCAGCCAGCTCTGTGGGCTGCCAGGGGAGCACAAACCTCCATGGCGTGTGCCACCGGTGGGCAACCCAGGCCTCAGCCCTGGGGCTGGGCTGGGCTGGGCTTTTCCAAGCATGCCCAAAGAACCCCACCAGCTTAATCCCAACCGGCCTCCGGGCTTCCCGGCTGGAACAGTCCCGTTCTTGTGGCAGGCTCCCGGGGGAAGAAGAGAGCCGAGCGGCCAACCAGAAGCCTCCTGTGCAGAGTCCTCCCTGGGGACCACCAGAGCACTCAGAGACATTCCCGGGAAGCCTCCTGCCCGCCCCCCCCCCCCGCTCACTCGGCTGAAAAGACGCCTTTGTTGCCGGCTGCTGTAGCAGACGTGATTTATTAGGACAGAAGATGGGCCCCTGAGCTGCCCGCGGCGTGCTGCACACCCTGGATATCTTCCGGGAAAGAAAGGGGGCTCCAGACTCCTGGCTGAGCTTAACCAGATCCTTAAAGGGGGCCAATGCAGAATTGCTCCCAGCCTGCTCCCACCCTGCAATACTGTTTGGAGGACAGTGGCAAGGAAAGAAATGCAGCGGGGGGGGGCCCTCCATCTCTCCACCCACCCACCCTCAGAGAAAAGTCAGGTTGGAACTATAAACTTTCAGGGGTCGGCCCAGCTGAATGAGACGTAATTAGAAACCATCTCTTCACTGGGCAAATCGGTGGCTCACAATCTGCAGGCTTTGAAGCAGACTAGTCAGCTGGTTGTGCTTTTCTCACAAGGCTGGGGTGGAGGGAACAGAAACCCTGCAAGAGACAGCCAGAACAACCCACTGAGAGCATCTGGAACAGCACCGACAGTGACAGTGCCCAACGTACCGTCGTCACAGGACTGCAGTGGATCTAGAACAAGGGGGTGGGGTGAAGGGATCCCCCCGCCTGAGCTCCTCTGAAGGAAGGCAGGATAAAGATGTAAGCTAGTGAACAGACGGAGACAGGAAGCCAGACAAGATGCAGCCACTCAACTTTCTTCCCCCAACGGCTGGAGAAAGGGATAACCCACGGTTGGGAAGAAAGCGGATTCCTATTTCAAACTCAGGCAGTGGGAACGAGCATTAGGGGACACAGCTGAGCCAGGCCAGCCGCTGTGTCCAGAAGACAGACCCCAAATCAATCTTCTGCGATCCAAAATAGAAGCGAGCTGCGCCCATTTTGGGAAGGGCAGTTGGGGGGGGGAGAGGCAGCACTACATTATGCATCTTTGAGAAAGACACTCAAAATAGGGAGCTAAGAATATGAACTTTCACTGGGCATTCAACCTGGCCACTTGGCATCAGGGGTTCTCTCCCTCGCTCCATCTCAGCCCTCTGCTCTGTCCTCTCGGCCCCTCCCATGAGGAGGATGCTCTCTCTGGAGAATGTGCACAGAGACATTCGCCCCCCTCCGCCTGTGCAGCCCAGAGGAAGAGACCTGCAATCCAGGTGAGGAAGGGAGACGGGCAGTGGCAAGGCTGGGGAGAGGATGCATGCACCCCAGCGCCCCAACGGGCAAGAAGGCTGTACTGGTGGCAAGATCCCAGCCAGCTCCCCTCCGCTGGCACGCAGGGCTGCCCTTTGAAGCAGAGGGCCTCCCTCCCAAAACTTACGCTTGGTTCCTTCTTGATCCATTGACTGTTCTTCTTCCATGAGCAGCGGGCTAGACGCAGAGCACGGGCCGGGTCCTAGAGGTTTCTTGACCTGACCAGGGAACACGTCCCCATCACCACCTCGCTGCTGATGCATTCAACACACTGCACTCTTTGCCTTCCATACCGGCAGCTGAAGCAGCTTATAGGAGGAAAAGGAAAATGGACCGTGACGACTGCAAGAGAGGCTCCACTGCTCCATCCGTCGGCTTTTCCAGTCCTCCCCTCGCGGTGCCGGGAACGCCTTCCCAGAACACCTAAAGTGGTGGCTTCTTTCTCTCGTCCCCCTTCAAGCCCATCCTCAGAACCACAGCCCCCATCATCCCCAATTACTGGCTGCAGGGGCTGATGGGGTTTGTAGTCCAATCACAGTGCTCAAAACCCACCTCTTGGTCCAAAAATGAGCAGCCCAAGCTCATGAAAGGGACCTTCATCCCTTTCTTACGCTCTCCATGCAGCCTCCCCCCACTTTCTCATTTGCAGCTGCAGCCTCCTAAGGGCAGGGACCTGCTGAAGGGGTCTTCCCCAAGGATTGCCCATGGTTCCTAAGCAGACAGGCCAAACGGAGAAAGGAATCTGCCAAGGTGGGACTTCTGGAAACTCCTGATGCCGGTGAGCCATTCTATGAGAGAACATCCTTGCCACATGAACGGGTTAATAAAGCAGTTGCCTCTAAATCACAAGGCGGATGAGTGCCAAAGACTTGAACCAACAGATCTGTGCAAGCGCATCATTTTTTCTGTTAAATGATGTGTGGAAAAGGGCTGTGGGAAAATTGTCCAGAAGTTAACCTCTTGAATTGCATCAAAGACGAGAGACTGTAAAAGAAATATGGAGGAAAACAACAGGGACCAGTTGCTTTGGCTTCATTTATTTATCTAGGGTGGGGGCACTCTTTGGTCCCCAAAGGAACTATTCCGACAGGACAGAAAAGGAGGAGGAACTGATTCACTGTAAGAAGGCTGGAGTGACCAGAGTTAAGAAGGTTGCCTGGTAGGTTGCTAAAGGAAATCATCACCATAGCTGAGCCACGCGCTTCCCACTCCGGCGAGGGCACATCCAGCCGCCCAATTACAAGAACCCATCAGACAAGACAGCGCAGCTCCGAACCCCCCAGGCTACTGGGATCCGGTAAAATAATCTCAAGGGTCAATTAATAATCATAATACATCCTCCAGCAACAGGAGCCATCCACTTAAAAGCCTGGCCACGACTCCCGGGAGAAAGCATCTAGAGAAAGTTGCTTCACTGCACAAGAGAGGCCAGGAACGGATGCCCCCGAAGGAGATCTATTATTCATGACTGTGCGCTGGGGTCTCTTCCTGTCTTGTGAATCCAATCCTTCCGGGTACCTGCTTCAGGGCCACCTCTCTCCTTGCCTTTGCAACCAAACTACCAGCCTCAAAGGCAGCTCAGGCTTATACTTTTGATGAATGAGAAACAAACATCAGGACACTGAGTCATAGCAAGGGGCTGCTAAAGGCTGGAGAGAGATACAGCAGAGCTATTCAGGCAGATCCATCCTGAAAAGAAACCCGTTCAGCTCTCCTCCCAAAGCTGCTTTTTGAGATTCCTGCAAGGCAAGTCCCTGTGGTGAGGCAAGGCAGTTGTTTGCTTTTTGTTTGGAGGTGTGTGTACGCGCGCACACACACAGAGTACACCTACAAGTCTATACAGAAACGCAGCGCTCTCATTCCCAGCTGCGGTAGTATTTCTGGCTATACTGGTTCCACCAAGACGTCTCCACCGCTTTTCAGGATCACTCGGGGCACAGCTGTGTCTCTGTTCCATCATTTCATCCCACTGGGTGTGATACTGACAAAAAAGATGTTGGGACATCATCTCAATTCTACACCACCACCACACGGATTGAGCCACCTAATGGCACAGCGGGGAAATGACTTGACTAGCAAGCCAGAGGTTGCCGGTCCGAATCCCCGCTGGTGTGTTCCCCACCTATATCAGGCAGCAACGACATAGGAAGATGCTGAAAGGCATCATCTCAACTGCACAGGAGATGGCCATGGTCAACCCCTCCTGTATTCTACCAAAGAAAACCACATTAAGAACATCAGAACAGCCCTGCTGGATCAGGCCCCAGGAAGCCCATCTAGTCCAGCTTCCTGTTTTACACAGTAGCCCACCAAGAAGCCACAGGCAGGAGTTGAGGGCAGGCCCTCTCTCCTGTTGTTACTCCCCTGAAACTGGTACTCAAAGGCATCTTGCCTATAGCCCTCTGACTAGTAGCCGTGGATAGACCTCTCCTCCATGAAGTGATCCAAACCCCTCTTCAAGCCATCCAGGTTGTTGGCTGTGGTCGCCAGGAGCTTAGTATACATGGTGCTTTACACAGAGTAATTTCTCAGGCCTCTGCCTCCAACGAGCTTACAAACTAAATTTTAACAGAAACAGAGAAGCAAGAAAAGGAGGACAAAGAGAGGCAGGAGCAGCAGGGGAAGAACGTGTGTTCAGTTGAGCTGCAGGGACTTCAGCCAAGTATCACCCATTGTAGCCAAGGATGATGGGAGTTGTAGTACAAGGGTGTCTGGAGACCCAGGATTAGGAACTCCTGATCTAAATGAAGTAGGGAGCTGGTTGGGTGGGTGGATTGTCCCCTTTGCTAAGCAGGGTTTGCATTTGGGTGGGCGACTACATGTGAACGCGGCGAGACGGCACCATAGCTCAGTGGCGGAGCCTCCGCGTGCCATGCAGAAGGTCCCTGGTTCAATCTGTGGCACCATCTCCAGCAGGCAGGGCTGGGAGAGACTCCCAAGTCTGAAACCTTGGAGAGCCGCTGCCAGTCAGTGTAGACAGTCCTGAGCGAGATGGACCGAGGGTCTGACTCGGTAGAAGGCAGCTCCCTCTGTTCTTTCCATCATCCCACCCTGCCGCTCAAGAACACCAAACTAGTGGCCCAGTGCGGAGCACACCCTGCAAGGACTCACAATCACAGCAAGAACAAAGCGGCTGCTTCCTTCCCTTTCCTCTAATCGGCACTGGCAGTTCCGAGTCCAGGACAGAGATAGCCAGCGTTCCAGAGCAGTTCACATCCTGGCGGGTCCGCGGCGGGTGCACAAGCCCGCCAGCCTGAAGAGTCCCTGCATGTGCGTTGATCACACCGGGCGGTTTGAGAGCAGCCCATTCACCCAGAGAGGGAGGGAGGGAGACAGACAGACAGACAGACAGGGGCGACTCGGCCCAACCTCACACCCCTGCAATCTGGCTGCAGGACACAGAAAATCTGTCAGGATGGTTTACCTTTGGAGGGCGGATTGAGCAGAGACAACAGTCTGGAATCTGTTGACTCATCCTGCCTGATCAGCACCTCCTCGCCGGGGCTTTGCCAGCACAGGACAAGGAAGGCAAGCCACACACACACACACACAGAGGATTCACCGAGTCAACCAGCCACAACAATGCAGGGGTGCTACCAGGCCTCCCCTCCACCACAAAGAGACGCCAGCCCTGGCAGTTTCCTGCCTCTTTGGTCTTAAACCCACGAGAACGAGGACGGGTGTAGCCCACGCCGCTTCTGCACCTGCAAGCCCCTCTCGCCTCACCTTGGGCCACCAAGCCCCTCGCTCAGTCTGGCACTGTGAGAATGAGCCCGGAAGAAGGGCCTGGGCCGCATCCGGCTCCATTCATCCCTCTGCCTTCCTGGCTTCCGGCAAACCCTCCCTCGGCCACTGCGTCTAGCCTGGCAACCCACGGCGCTGCTCATAGGCTTTGCAAACCAAGCCAGGGTCCACCATCTCTGGCTTTCAGGGCAAGCGTGAGCCAGAGCTAGTTGGCTTATGCTGCACCAGCAAATGGTGGTTAGCCAGAAACCAAGTCACGGGGGGTGCGCGCACCACGGCACACAAGCCTGAAGCTCCTGCCCGGCTGCTTCTTGCAGCACACGAATCAAACCCCTGCAGACATGTGACACGGCCTCATTCCAAGTCGGACCCTTGGCCCGCCTAGCTCAGGGCTGCCAACTCTGACTGGCAGCAGCTCTCCAAGGTGGCAGGCAGGGGTCTCTCCCTGGAGATGTGGCCAGGGATTCAACTCGGGGCCTCCTGCAGGCCAAGCCGGGGCTCGAACCCTGAGTCGCATCCCTGTCCCCGACACACCATGCGCAGCAGAGAGACTGGGGCCTTCTGCATACACAGCACGCCTGCCCTGAGAGACAGCTCCCTTCCCTAAAGGGCGGCCGGCAGGGAAGCCGCTCCTCTGTCAGCCTCGGCCCCTCTCCACCCAGGGTGCGCCAAGGGTGGGGATGGATCACACCGGCCGACCTTAAAAGGCTGCCGAAAGCATGACGGAGTTCATGGCCAGGAAGGGTGCCGGGCACTTGATATATGCGCCGTGAATGCTGAAAGCAGCACTGCGAGACTTTTATGGATGGCCACCGAAATGCTTTGCCCGCAGTTCCCAGGCCCGGTGAGCGGAAAGGCCTCGGAAGGAGGGCTGCTGTCCGTCCAGCCTCTCTCGCCCCCCCCCCAGCCATCGCCCTTGTGACTTGCTCCTTGCCCACTGCCTTGTGCCCACGACGCCTGCCTGATGAGCACTTTGTCCGGGCGTCGGGCCTCGGATGTTTCCCCACAAACACTGAATGCATGGGGGGCAGGGGGGCAGGCAGGGACCAGTTGAAACCATCGCGATAATTATAGCTGCGCACCCTGTTACTCTGGGGTGAAGCCGCTCTGCGATTAAGCTGGCGAGGCACCAGCGCCGGAGACACTGCCAGCCGAGGAGGGAAGGAGGGAGGGAAGGGGGGCGGGAGAGAGAGAGAGAGAGAGAGATGGACAACTTTGTATGCACCACAAGAGGAACCGCACACCCGGCGACTTGCCAGTTCTGCAGTTCTCCCTTGGCGAGCCGCAAAGAGACCGAGCGGCAGCCCTGCACTCCCCCGCCTGCTCCCAAGACCCAGCTTCCCCACGCACAGGCTCTTGGTGCTCAAGCTAGCCGCCCTGGCAAGCAGTCCACCTAAGCCACTAGTCCACATGTCTCTACGGGTTATCTGGGGCTGCAGGGATGGAGTGGAATACGCTGAAGAGGAATCTTAATGAACACTTGGCTTCCGTCCTGTCGGAAATTCCCAAGGGCTTGGGGGCTGAGGCGGGTTTTGTAGACATTAAGGGAGCCAGCGTGGTGTCCTGGCTAGAGTGCTGGACCAGGACTGGGGAGACCCGAGTTCAAATCCCCCTTCAGCCATGAGACTAGCTGGGTGACTCTGGGCCCGTCACTTCTCTCTCAGCCTCACCTACTTCACAGGGTTGTTGTGAAAGAGAAACCCAAGTGTGTAGTACACCGCTCTGGGCTCCTTGGAGGAAGAACAGGAGATAAATGTAAAAAATAATAATTAAAAAATAAAATTAAAAGAAGAGGGGAAATGCACACAACACAAATATTCACAGTAGTCGTACATAGGGACATAGGAAGCGGCCATATAAGGAGTCAGACCCTTGGTCCATCTCGCTCAGGATTGTCTTCCCAGACTGGCAGCGGCTTCTCCAAGGTTGCAGGCAGGAGTCTCTCTCAGGCCTATCTTGGAGATGCTGCCAGGGAGGGAACTGGGAACCTTCTTCTGCTCTTCCCAGAGCGGCCCCATGATCCCCGGAGGGGAACATCTTACAGTGCCCTCACAGAGGAGTAGTAAAGGGAGTACTTTGATGTAACTGGGCAGACCTTTCCAAGTGGCAGCTCCCTTCTATTCAGCGGGGGGGGGGGGTTAGCAAGTGCCCCCCTTCAGCCCACCTCCCTCCCAGCGGTCTCCCTTGTGTTTCTCTTTAGACTGCACCATGAGCCTTTTGGGGACAGGGAGGCCTTCTCTCATTTCCTGTGCTGTGTAAACTGCATTGACGACTTTATTGTGTGTCGAAAAGCAGTATATAAATATTTTCAACAACAACGCTGCCCCCACACGATCCTGGCCATTGACAACCAAGTCCACAGGTCTCCCGGTAAGGCTTTTGACAGAGCGGGAAGCAACAACCGTACAGCGCCCAACCAAGCGTGGCAAGCAAAACGCAACGGCACCAGTGGCCAAAACAGGAGTCCAGCAAGCCAAGAGCCTACGTTGCACAAGGTGATCACTGGGCAGAACTCACCGCCACGCAGCCCTTCGGCCAATGCTGCCACCGGACCCACCAAAATCAAGTCTGGCCCGTGAGAGCAAGGCTCCGCCTAAGTGAAACTGGACCTCCGTGCTGGGAAGGGTCATTTGCCCGAAATGCTCCGCAGCGCAAGAGTCACGGGTTCCTGGCATTGGGGCCCAGAGGAGCAGGGTCCCGACAGCCCCGGGGAGTCACATCCCTCCCCACAGCCAGGGCTTTTCAGGTCCTCTACATCAGACACTGCTTTCACCATTTAGCACTCGTTCACAAGGTCCAGAAACCTGTTTCTTCAAATGCCTGCTGGAGCCACAGCTGCTGCCAGTCTATCCTGGGCGAGAGGAACCCTTTGCCAGACTCGGGAGAAGGCAGGCTGGCCTGTCCATACGGAGCTCTTCACTGCAGGAGCAGAAACGCAGCGCCGGCCAGCCCCAGAGGGCCCAGCTGTTCCTCCTCCTTGCCGTGCCGCTGAGACGAATCCTGCAGAGACGGAAGCGTCTCTGGTGCACTGCAGACAACACACACCTTGGGCGGCTGCGAACGGCTCTCTGCTGGGCAGGCAGTCCCAATGGGGTCTGGGCTGCAATTCCAGGGCCTTGCTCTGCTGCTCGGAAACAGGCCAAATCCATCCAGAGAGAGAGAGAGCGAGAGAGAGAGAGAGAGCGGGCACAAGCAGGGCAGGCCAGGGAGCAGCTTCAGCTGTTTATAGCTCTCAGGAAGAGCCGCCTCATTAGCTCCCATTAACACCCTCGGCATGGGACCAGAACCGCCCCATCAGCCGCCTGGGAAAACACACCCATCCCAGGGCAGACGGGGGCTTCTCCACCACGCCAGGCAGACCAGGAGCAAGAAGGTGCTTCATGGACAGAGAGCGTGGGGAACACCAAAGTGGCTCCAGGGCGCGAGGCAGGGCGTGAGCCGCAGAGACGCTCCGCTGGCGGTGTGGGGTTCTTTGCGAGCAGCTGGGCCAGGACCCACCGGCTCCCCAGCTCACATCTCAGCTGGGCCAAGCATGCAGGAGGGAGGAGGCGGCCCCTTCTGTGCCTTGAGGCTACCCATTCATTTGCAAGACAGTGATCATGCGGCTTTGTTTATTTATTTGGTTGACTGATTGATATACCGCCCTTCCGATACGGCTCAGGGCGGTTCACAACATGGTAAAAACAAAACAATTCAAATCAAACTATTAAAACACAATAAGAGCAACAAAACCGCGAAAAGCCCTGAAAACGACCGGGCCGTTGGCAGAGCCCCTGCTTGGCAGGCAGAAGGACCCCGGCTCAATCCCTGGCAGCAGCACCATCTCCCGGCAGGGCTGGGAAAGACCCCTGAGCCTGAAACCCGGGAGAGCCGCGGCCAGGCCGGGTAGACAATACGGAGCGAGAGAGAGCAAGGCTCCGACTCGCCCAAAGGCAGCTGCTTCCATTGCAGTCCTGCAGCACTGCCGGGAGCCGGGAGACTCGACCAAGTGTCCTTGATGAACGGGACAATCCAGCCGAGGGCTGGCTGGCTGGCTGGCTGAATAACGGCAGATAAGACCCCTCTCCGACACCCGGCGCGGCCCCAAGCACAGCCCGCGGTGCTGTCCAAGCACACTTCAGCAGCAATCGCCGGCCTGCTGCCAGGGCAGCCTGCACGGGCCAGCAGCTCTGCTCTATCTCCGAGCCTGACACCCGCTCTCCACTCCCAAGGTTAACGGGTCCACAGGAGGCAGAGCAAGCTCAGCCCGGTCAACTTGTTTATGCAGCAGAGAGAGGAGAAAACACTCTCCCTTGCGAGGGGTGCCCCACTCCGCCCCACAGCCCCCACCTCGTCAGCTGGCTCACGGGAGCAGGTGACCTTCGCGGCCCTCCCAGGTCCACGCAAATGGCAGCAAAATGGGAGATATTCTGGCTGGAGTGGGGAGTCGGCAGGAGGCAGCACGGGCCAAGCAAGAGAGGAAGCACTGGGGGCTCCAGCATTCACACACACACATACCCACACCCCAAATAAATGGAGGCACTAGTCACTTGGGCAAGGTGAACCACGAGCCATACAGGGTCCCGACTCAGCTGTCTTGCTTTCTTTTTGTAAGCAACACAAAGGAAGCCTCTGCAGTATGCAGACCAAGCCTGCAGAAGCCTCAGAAAGCAAGACTCCAGCCCTACAGGCATATCTCAAATTCCTAGGTGCCAGCACCGATCTCTTAAGGTGCCCAGGCAACCATGAGCCCGGACCGCTTCTAAGACGCCGCCTCCATGCCTCATTGCTTCTCTCCCACAGGCTGCTGTGTTCCCCCCCCCCACCCCCCGCAGTCCCGGGCACCACTGGCTGCCCTCCTACTCTCCCCACCACCACCACGAAGGTCTTCCTCTTCGACTCCATCCCAAGCGTCTCCCTGGGTGGCTGCCAGGAAGGAGAAGCGTCAAGGCCCTGGGGGCACCTGCCAGGCTTCTCTAGGTGAGATTTCAGCTCCAGGCGCACATGCACACGAGACCCTCCAGGGCAGACAGAGAGGCCCCTTCCTTCTTGGCTGAGCCTGGCAGTGCTTGTGAGTGAAGAACTTCCGTGGGAAGAGGCAGGGGGTGGGCAGCTGGTTTCCAGGGGCCTCCCACCTCCCCACTTCGACCGGGATGGCTGGGGAACTCATGCACACTGCCGATCCTGGCTGCATACTCTGCTCATCGCAGGCAATTTTGGTCACCCTGCGTGAACTGAGAGTGTGTCCCAGGACATACCCAATGCTCTTCTGCACACTACTAGAGAAGATGGCACCGATGGGGGCGGTGTCTTTCAGGGAAGCTCGTGCTCCACTCCACACGGGCTACCAAGGAACCTGGTTCCCCAAAACTACGGCCACATTCCATGGGAAGGGCAGGGGCCACAGACAACGGGTGGTGGGGTGCCCAGCAGAACCCAACTGTGCTCTGAATCCAAAACAACATGACACAGAACAGGCTGCGATCGGGCCTGATCGATCCTCTGGCACAGGGGCTCCTTGCTTGGATTCTCCCACGTGTTTGGACTAGAACTCCCTCTGGCCGCTGAGGCTGGTGATGATGGGAGCTGTACAACAACCACCACCACCACCACAACGGGGACAGGGGCAAATTGGGGAGCCCCTGCCCAATAGCAACGAGAGAGCAGTGCAAATTCTCAGCCGAAAACAACTTGCCAGCCCTCCAGAAAGGCACCAGGCCGCTTCTGGCACCTCATGACGCGTGTTTTCTTCAAAGTCGCACCCCACAGACAGGAAGCCACAACCACTTCCGGAGCCAGAGGCCAAATGCTGAAACGAAAAGTAGCAGCCAGGTAGCCGGACACAAAAAGGCAACTTGGACTAATGAACAGGGCCAGGATTGTATAGCCACGCGCTAGCATTTTAGCCTCCCGTGCTGCACACGGATACATTTACACCAAAAGGCAGGGAAACCCGAGTTCTTAAACCAACCCACAAGCCTCGATGTGGAATCTAAAACTACTGGGGTCAAAAACAAGGGAGTCCAAGGCAGCTGACGGAGCGGGGCTCAAGACTGCCACCCGTGCGCTCCTTGGCTTTGGACAAGTCACACTTCCAGCCTCAGTTCCTCAACCGTAAAATGGGAGCTGTGGCCTACTCCACCGAGATGTTGAAGGAAAATGGGACAAGGATCGGACAGAGCACTCTGCAAATTAACGCACTCCATGGGATAAACAGTAGCAACAAGGACTTCCTTTTCATTTGCTTGCCAGTTTGCGATGCCAAGTTTTCCAAATGTATTCCTGCAGCTATGAAGGGCAGAGCACACTTTAAGAAGGAAGTCGGAGTGCTGGGAGTATCTGCCTTCTAACAAGTCTGCTTGAGAGTTCCTGGGGGTTGGAGAAGCCCCACACAAAGCTCATCCAGCTCTTAAAAGAAAGAAAGAAATGTCACAAGGTTCAAAACTTGCAAGCAGAAAGCGCCTACCCCGCCCCCCACCTGGTTTTCCACTATGGCAAGGAGGATCTGAGTGACGGCGTGTTTGCCGATTATTCAATGACACCAAAATAAACCCCAGGGCACCTCTGTCTTTCTGGCTGCACTGGAGTACGCCTGCCGCCCATAAAAATAGCTGAGGTATAAAAAGAACCATTAATAGCAAGACTGCCCAGACGTGCACATTAGACGGCTCCAACGCCTTGATTTAGATATTTGTATACGGGATTCCGAGGTCCGCTCCAACTTTGCCCGAACAACAGGCTTGCCATCCACAATTCCACATGGGAGCCTGGTACCTGGTGCGGAATACGGATTCCTGAGATCTGCAGCTTCCGTTTCATTTCTTTCCTTTTTCGTTTAAAAAAGCAACCTGGGTTTGGTCTTCAGAGTTGGAGAGATTGTAGCCGAAAGCATTCGTGCCCCAAATCTTTGCAATGCTTAAAAACAGGTTTCCTGGGCCCATAGTTCCTTGACCCATCTCTCAAGATGTATCCCTCTCCCATGACCTATACACAATTCTTGCCCTGGTTCATCTGTCCATATGCCTGGCTCCGGCCACGCTGCTCCTGGCAAAGGTCCCAAGGGCTGCAAAGATTAAGCTCAGAATAAAGCATAGGAAAATAAGGACATTGGTGGTGGTGGGGAACCCCATTACACACATTTTTAAAAGGCAAAAGCGATAAATATTTGCTGCTGCTGCTGCTGCTCAGAGCCAGCATAACCAATTCTAAATGCAGGAGTCTCCCAGCACGGAATCTGAATATCTACTGGCAAGTTGCTACAGATCTGAGAAAGAAGACAAGAAAACAATATCCTGTTCTCACTGGGTCTGCTCCACGGCCAGGAAAGGCCCCAAAAGAAGGGCAACATAAGCCAAACTTTAAAAACCAAAGAAAGAAAGAGTAAGACGGGTGGAGAAACCAGTTCTCAGGATAAGCGGCACACAAACCCAGGTAAACGTTGCCAATTGTGCTTGCTCCAAATGAATGGAGACACACTCCCCTGCTTCTCCGACGTCTCCCAGGAGAAGCCAGAAGGGGAGTGACGGGCGCAGGGCGAGGGAACGCCACGGGACGACGAGCAGCAACAACCGCCCTCCTCCCCACCGCCGCCTCGGTACTCACGAGCCCATTAATTCTCTTCCATAGCGCAGCCGTCATGGGGAAGCGTCTGCCGCCTCTCGCGGCCCCGCAGGTCTGGTCTGTTGTATTTCCTTGCGGGAGCCGAAAGGTTGGCTTCCCTGTGTACAGCAGAAGCACCGCCTCTTCCTCCCTCCCTCCCCACGAAAGTAGCCAGAGTGCGGCGCGGGGTGGGGGGGGAGGAAGGAAGAGGAGAGATTGGTTCACATTTTGGAGAAGGCTTCCTGCAGTCAGCCACTCCGATGCGCCGCGAGAAACCGGAGGAAGGCGCGAAGGTTGTGCATGGGAAAACTGAAACCCCTCACCAAGCTTTCCCTACGTGTGTGTGTGTGTGTGTGTGTGTGTGTGTGTGTGTGTGTGTGTACGTACACATATATACACACACACACACCCCAGCTCCCCCAGGAGAGAGAGAGGGGAGTGGGCTGGCCGGCTGCCAGAGACTTAACATACCTTGTCACAAATAATTGAGCGAGACGCAGCTGCAGCTGGGAAAGATCACGAGAGGGAGAGAGCTGATATCGCAGGGCTCGGGCAGGATGCAGAAGAAGTTTCGCAGGGCCAAGCGTGTCACAGCAGCATAACTGTATGAAGAATGGCAGAGGCTTGCTTTGCCAGGGCGGGGGGGGGACCAGGGAGAAGAGCAACAAGCAAGGGGGCACCCACGACTGTCTCTGAATGCAGGAAGAACTGCATCGAGTCACTGGGGCTGGAAGGAACTGAAGGTCCTATAGTCCATCCTCATCCACAACCACCCACTGGTTCTTTGGCTGGGTGAAAGCAAGTCAGTTGTTGTCAGTTATAAGATCCCAGCTGAGGAAAGGGCGTTTTTTACCAACCAACCTAAACAGCCGGCAGAGAGAACAATACGCGAGAAAGGAATCCTGCCTGTTTGGTTCTAGTTTAATTCCACAAGCTGCTGTGAAGTTCTGGGTGCTTGCTAACAACAGTCCTTCTCCAAGGCAGGGATGAGAGAGACGCCTGCCTGCAACCGTGCAGAAGCCGCTGCCAGTCTGGGTAGACAATCCTGAGCTAGATGGACCAAGGGCCTGACTCGGTATACGGCAGCGGCCTATGTCCCTAGGTCCTTCACACATCCGTGGAATTCCTCTAGTCCATGCTTTCTGTGCAGGGGACTGCACTTCCAACAAGGCAGTCCAAGCACTGGAGATCGGCTATAGCTGTTCCCAAGCAGCCCAGCTCTCTGGTCCTTTCCTTTAAAGGTGGGGTGGGGTGGGGCAAGAAAGGTGGCACCCACCGCACCAAGAACCCCCCACACTGCACCCTTCCTGCTGGTCCTCCTCAGCAGCCCAACAATAGGAAAGGTCTGAGGCTCAGCGACGGCTTGAAACAGAAGACCCAAGCAGGGCAGCTGTGGCCGCAGAGGGTGGTTTAAGGGCACATGGCACAAGCAGCCTGCTGAAGCTAGGGAGGTCTTAGTGTGGTCAGTGCCTGGATGGGAGACCGGTGTATTCCACCTCTGGCGATGGGGCTGTAGCTCAGTGCTAGGGCATCTCCTTTGCATGCAGGAGGTCTCAGGTTCAGTCCCGGGCAGCGTCTCCACGTGGGGCTTGGTACTCTGAAAAGCTGCTGCCAGCCAGTGCAGACAATTCTGAGCTAGGTGGACCCAATGGCCTGGCTCAGCAGAAGGCAGCTGCCGCCGACGTTCCTACGCGCTGGGGGTTGTGTACTGGCTGAGATTTGCAGGTTAGGCAGCCGTGTTTGCAGAGGGGCCCCCGTGCACAACACCCAGGGTCCGCAGGCCCCAGCTGCACGATCGGCACCCCAAAAGAGTCTCCCGGCACTGCAGAGGACTACGGCATTCCTTTTATTATTATCCGTGCTCATCATCCACAGCCCACACAAGCTGCTGCTCAAACAAATGTTAGTCTTTTATGGCATTGCCGGGATCGGCTGCCCCTCCGGAAGTGGTTCCCACGAATTATCATCACGGCAAAAGGGAGCGGAGGAGGGGCGCGTCTTGGGTGCTGAGGGGAGGACTGAAAATAAAGGCAAGAGACTCGGCCTCCCGAGTCCCAGAGAGCCCATCAGCTGGGAGACGAGGCGGGGAGCGAGGGTTCCAGGCCCTCGGAGGCAGCCCACTGCCAGATGCCTTGTGGCATTTGGCCGCAAGGACTTGGTGACTTCCAGCTTCATGTCCTGGAAACTTCTGCAGGTATTTCACACACACACACCTCTCTGGGCGCCCCTCTTCCTGCTGTTTCAGAGGCAGCCTCTCAGTACGGCTGGACAGGGAGTCAAGAGCACGGACGCCACCCAAAAGACAGCCTCCGGGAGGGTGGCTGCCCTTCGATGCTGGCACAGCGTCATCCGAGACCCAACTGGGTGCCCTCCTCCTCCTCCTCCTGCTCTGGGGCGTCCCCTCTGTTGAAAACCAGGCGATGGGCAACCTCTTGCAGAGGGCTCCGCCCTGCCGCTCTCTCCCTGCCCGCAGCAGAGGGCAAACCCGAGCCAAAGCGGGGCTGGGGTCACACACTGCTCCGGCCACACAGAGGCTCTCCTCCGAGGAAGGAAGAACAGACAGTCCTTTCTGAGCACTCCTCCTCAGGCCCCTCGGAGCAAGCAGACGCCCAGCCCCGCAGGAGGCGTGCCGGCACTGGGGGCCCAACTAAGCCCAGGCCGGGAGGGGCTGCAGCTCCTCGGTCCCTGCTTTCAGCAGGCAGGGGCTGGGAAGGAAGGGCCTGCCTGCTCCCGGAGGGACCAAGGGTCTCATGCAGCCGCTCACCCCTCCGGGGGCCCTGAATGGCTCGAGGGGGACAGGCGGTGGCCCAAACTCCGGGTAGCCAAAGCAGAACCAGCGCAGCAGAGCGGCTAAAGTGCTGGACCGGGGGGGGGGGAGGCAGGGCTGGTTCAGATTCAGCTTGGCCGTGGATGTGGCCGGGCACGCTCAGGCCCTCGTTCCTCTCCCCGGCTGGCCATGGTGATGTGCTCCCGCCCTGGCCGCACCCCTGGGGCCTCCCGAAATCCCAGCAGCCTGGCCAGCCGGCACCATTTGGCCCTTGCCCCACGGGCTGGTCGCAGGCAAAGGTGGCTCCCCGCTAGGTTGAATGCGCTGTGAGAACAACAAGAGGACATGGAGGGGCACGCGGGGATGCTCAACTGTGCTCTCTGGGCTGGGCTGGGTTGGGCTGGGAGAATGCGATAAAAAGGCAAGACATCAATAAGCCAGAGCAGCAGAAGTCGTTGCAAAGGCCTCCGGCAGCCCAAGGAGGCCCTTGGCAGCCCTGCGTTTCTACTGGCTCAGTCACACAAAGGAGAGGAGAGCTGGTCTGGTGGCAGCAAGCATGACTGGTCCCCTTAGCTAAGCAGGGTCTGCCCTGGTTGCATCTGAATGGGAGACTAGAAGTGTGAGCACTGGAAATATTTATTTATCCCCCTTAAGGGATGGAGCCGCTCTGGGAAGAGCATCTAGGTCCCAAGTTCCCTCCCTGGCGGCATCTCCAAGATAGTGGGGCTGAGAGAGACTCCTGCCTGAAACCCCGGAGAGGCCGCTGCCAGTCTGTGCAGACAAAACTGAGCTAGATGGACCTAGTCTGACTCAATATACAGCAGCTTTCGATGTTCCTATGTAAAGTTGTTTTCCAGGGTTATGAGAACAGAGCCATGGCTTCATTCAGGGTCAGTCTCCACCCCATCTCACCCACCGCCCCTTTGAAGAGAACTGGCGGCTTCTTCTTCCCATGAGCCTCCAGGAAAACTGGGTTAAGCTGCAGGGTACAGAATGTCCTCCCTTTCCAGTTCTCCCTGGGCCACAAACGTGCAATCCCCAGCTTGGTTCAATCCAACCTCAGCCCCATCTGCTGGGGATGATACAGCGACTTAAAAGGACCCAAGTGCAGAGGGATTCAGGGAGGGGTGGCCACTGCCCTTTCCCTCCTGGTCACTACAGCGTCCAGCTCCTTGGGCCTGCTGTCCTAGCCAAGCCAGTGCTGAAGAATGGAAGGGTGGGTGGGTGGGTGCATGGGCTCTATCTGCTAACTGAGCCAAGAGGCACCTCCTAAAAGGGACAATTCTCTTTATTAGCAGGAGGAGAGCAACTGGCCCTGTCCATCCCCAGCACAGCATCCCTGCAGTGGCAGCTGCTGTTGGCTACCTTATGTTTCTTTTTCAGATTGTGAGCCCTTTGGGGACAGGGCGCCCTTTTGTTTATTTATCTCTTTGTAAACTGCTTTGGGAGCTTTGGTTAAAAAGTGGTATATAAAGCGTTGTGACCATGAGAGAGAAGGCACCCACACTGGAGTCTAAGAGGGGTCGCCTGAGCATGCCCATGTGTGATGGCGAAGTGGAGGATGCTCAAATCGGAAGCTGAGCATGGATGGGAAAGCGCTCCTCTTTCCTTCACTGGCATCCCCTTACATCCAAAGCTTGTGGATTTCTCTCCTGCTAAAGGTGTTAAATTGGCACAGCCAAGCTAGGAAGGTTGTGTTAGCACCAATTACCGCTCTCCTGAAGGAACACAGACCAACCGCAGCTCTTGCATTTCACCTCCTATTCTTTCTGTACAAGTATCTGTTTTAATTTTATTGTGGAGCTGCCGCTTTTCGGAAGCTGCCGTGTGAGGCCTTTGTACCTGGGAAGGCAGGAGAGAAGTCTCTGAAGCAAACCAAGGGTAGCGTCGGGTGCCTCTGATGAACTGGGCTCTACTTCACAAGCGTCTCTGGCAGAATAAATCGGTCCCTCTTCAAGGGGCCACAAACGTCTTGGTCGCGGGAGGATCCAAAGGGGGCTGGGCTTTGGAGGACGCAGGAGAAACAGACCAAAGCGCCACCGCGGCCAGCCTCTCCCTCCCTGCAGCGGCCGGTCAGACCCCCCTGCGACTCTCCTGCTATGACTTCCCAGCCACTGGGGGTCAGGCGCACCCCCCACCTTCTCACCCCCACACGGACAGGGCTGTCCCAACTCTTCAGGTTGCCCTGTGGCCACCTCTCACTCCACCGTGGAGAGACAGGTCTAGGGCAACAAGGCTGGCCCCCTTGGCCCTCCAGCTGCTGCTGAACTACAACTCCCATAACTCCCAGGCACAGTGGGCTGGGGATGGTGGGCATGACCATTCAACCCCAGCGGGAGGGCCAAGGCTAGGGATGTGCACGGTTCAGCAGACTCTCGAACCAGTGGTGGGGGTGCGTGGGTACCTTTAAGGTTTGGGGAGGGTGCTCACCCCAGTGACCCCCTGCCAGAGCTGTGCTTAAAATAGGTTCCGTGGGGCGGCAGTGGACCTCGGCACCTTTGTGTGCATCAGACCGGAAGTGGCTGGTGCGCATGAACATTTCACACACCAGCCACTTCCAGCGCAAGGCGCACCGGGGTGGCAAGGGGGTAGGCTGCTGCCCCACGGGACCGATTTTAATCTGGCAACTGCTTGGCCAATCCCTGGGGCCCCAGGCCAAGAAGAGCTGCCCCCATTGTCTCCGGGAGATCGTTTGCAGAGGTTTACGTTCACCGAATAAGAACGGCCAACTTACGGCGCAGGCCACCACAGGTGTGGGAGGGACGGCACTTCTCGGAGAGGACAGGCAGGCCGGGCTCTGCCAAAGAGATTTAGGAACGTTCCTGTCCTCCTCCCCCCGCCCACTTTTCAGCCAAGGGGTTAGTTGCAGGATTCACACCAAGGCCCTGGGGTGGGGGGCGGGGTGGAGAAGAGGGGCTGCGGGCTTAATACCTTGTGCCCTAGAATGGGCCAACGGCATATTTCAGACTTGGCTAGTGGCGTGGTTGCCAAGAGGACCGCCTGCCCAACACTGGATGAGGGATTTAATGTCTTTGTTCCACAACTAGTGCTCAATAGAAGTTGGTTACAGTATGATTAAATTAATGCTTTAAATACTTGTCCACATTTAAGCCGTCAGCAGCAGGGTTCCCCCTCTCCTCCCCCCCCCCCCCGCCCCTTCTGGACTAGCCCACTAAAATAATTCTTTTCTCAATATCTGGCTCTGAACCAGCCATTTTTTCCTGCATCTCTCCCCCCGCCCTCCTGCCACCGCCCTTTTGGGTTGTTGCTTCATCAGCTCCACGACAATATCCCACTGTCCGGCACACAATGGAGTCGGCCCAAGCTGGAGCTAAAACGTTTGTTGCTCCATCGGGCCGGGCTTGGGTTCCCAGCGCACGGTGAAGCTACGCCGGAGAAGCCTGCCGGAGCCGCTGCCAGAAATGCAGAGACTGAGAAGCAGGGAGAAGGCAGGAGGCCGGGTTGAAGAGCGGAGCCCGGCCGGGCTAAGCCCCTTGAATATCGGGTGCTGAGGGCCGGACAGCGTGCGTGTAGTTTCTCAAGCACAGGGGTTTCCCTGTGGTCCTCCAGATGTGGCCGGGGATGACGGGAGTTGTAGTGCAGCCACATCTGGGAGGGCCCTGATCTCACGCACTTGTACAGCACCTTTTCAGGTGGATCCAGGCAGGCCATGCCCAACGCGGACACCATGGCAAATATACACCATATGAGCATACAGAGTTGCCTTGTATCGAGTCAGATCAGATCCTGTTGGCAGGAGTCCTCCAAGGCTCCCGACAGAAAAGGATATTTTCCAATCCTGCCACCTTTTAACCAGTTAGTGGGGACTCAACTCGGGCCTGCAGCATGCCAAAAAAGAAGAAGACTCATTTACACAGGGCTCCTCCACTACTACTACTAATGCTATCTAATGTTTCTTTTTAGGTTGTGAGCCCTTTGGGGACAGGGATCCATCTTATTTATTTATTATTTCTTTGTGTAAACTGCCCTGAAATAGACAGATCGATAAATACATAAACAGCAGCAGCAGAGCCGTTCTCAAATGCCATGAGCCGGACAAAAATAGGCCCACCTTAACAGAAGTTCTCACAAGCCAAGTCCCTTTCTGGAGAGATGGCTCTTGTGCAGAAGGTCACGAGGGAGGCACCTAGTTGCACCTTTTGTGGTCATTTCAGAATCCTGGGAGCCACCCCAAAGAAAGCCCTGCTCCTCATGAGGAGAGGCCATTGCTGAACAGGGACCATCAGAAGCAAAGTTCCCAAAGACTGCCGCAGCAAGTGGCTGGGCTGGTGTGGGAAGAGGCACACTCTTTTAAGGGTTCCCAACCTGGGTTCCTCCAGAGGTTGCTGAACTACAACCACAATAAACCGTGGCTAGGTATGCAGGGAGCTGTAGTTCAGCAACCTCTGGAGGCACACAGGTTGGGAACCCCTGGCCCAGGGCATGAAATGTTTCGGAAAGGTCAGGATCAGGCCCCTGAATCTGAGGCCAGAACAGTGTGGGTTCGGCCTGCAAGAGCCAGAACAAGGCAAGGGTGCCCTCTGATCGTCAGCTGGCTTCTCACTCTTGCACTCTCTTTCTGAAGCTTATCAAGTGGCATCTGGCTACAGAGCCCAGCCGCCATCGCCATCTGCATGAAAGGCGGCACACGAAGTTCCTTGCCTGAAGAGCGGGCCCCCTGACACCAGCAAGGTGCATCACGGAGATGAGGAAGCTGCCTCCATCGCAGACCTAGTGCTGCCATGTGCTGCCGCTTGACAGAACAGCATGTCTGACGCAACAGAAGGGGAGGCACCACAGGCGAGAGGAATTCAAGAGGCGAGCATCAAACTCTTCTGCTGAAACGTTGACCCAACACAGTAGGGGCAACCGACCCTCCCCCCTGAGCCAGAGAAGGAGCCATGTGGGGCAATACCCCCCCATGTTCCCAGATGCATACTCAATGCTAAAGGGAACCATCAACCATTCATTCATTCACATAGGGCTGAAGGGGGCTTGGATTCTGCACCTTTAAGGAGATGCACCTGCTGGTTCAACCCAGGCACGTTTGCTTGGCCTTTGCTCATGGGGAGGGGAATGTGACAAGGCCCTCCATCTGGGGCGGGGGGACAAGGCAGGATGGGAGCAAGTGAGGTGCAGTTATCACAATGGGCTTAGGGAAGGGCAACGGCCCAGTGCCTGGGGTCCGTAATGTGATGGAGCTGCTGCCAGTGTGACTAGACACCCAAGGCCCTTCTGCAGATGCGATTAGGCAGAGAGCAAGTGTCTCCACGGGAGTTGTGGCCAGTTCGTGGAACGGCCCTTTTCCTACAGGCAAGGCAGGCACCAAAGCCCTTGAACATTGAAAAGCCAAGTTAAGGCCTCTGCTTTTCAAGACTCCTTTTTATGGTTATCCAGTCTCACGGCTGCTAGTCTTATCTTCTGTACATCTTTATAATCGCCTCTATTTCCCGTTGAAGAGCCATTATTGTCTCGGCTGCTAACTGCTGTTTTTAATCTTGGGTGGGCTGCTCCGTATCGTATTTTTCTAAATAGAAAAACAGCTTGAGCGCGTGAAGCGCTTACACTAAATCAGAGCACAGCTCGAGCTCGGCTCAGCTTACGTGGATTTCAGGCTCAGGACTCTTCCGCAGCCCCACCGGGAGATGCTGCCAGGGAATGAAGCCGGGAGCTTCCACACGCAGCGCCGGGGCTCAACCACTGGGCCGCAAACGCTTGCCGGGCTGCGAAACATTCTGGGTGGCCCCAAGGTCTGCGGTGATAGCACGCTTCCACAGAAAGGGCTGCAGCTCAGGGCCAGAGGGAACGCGTGTCAACGCCCAGGACGGAGAGTTCTCAGGAGGGCCCAGTCTGAGGTGGGGCTGCATCACGCGCCAAAAATGGAAGGAGCCGAATGCTCCCACTTCACCGCTTTGAAGAAGTCCCGCCTGCTTGTCAAGCGGAGAGACATCTCTGCCAAAACACAAGGGCAGCAAGGAGGCAGAGGGGATGCTTGACAGGTGGCTTGAGAGCCGCCCAGGAAGGGGCCTGGAGAAGACAAACAGGGATTGCTTTCCTAGGACATGCAGCTGCTGGAGACGGGAGGACTGCAAGGAGCTTCCCCAGCCTATTTCCTGAGGGAGAGATGGGGGCCTAGCAGCTAATCAATTAGCATCCGTCTCTCTACAAGGGCACAATCAGAGTAATTAAGGTAAAGATTTCTCCGCCCACTCCCAGGGAAGGCCTGCTGTATTGGAACACTAAGCGGCAGTTTCAGTTAATGACGGTGTTGGCAAGAAGAAGAAGAAGAAGCAGAAGCAGCCACATCTGTTCTGACCATCAACTTGACCTGGGGATACAGCCGAATTTGGCATCGTCTCTCCTGACAGTCGGCCTGGCCTAGGGCTACAGCTGCATTGGGCATCTTCTCGTCAACTTCCAATGGGTCATCTGGCAAAGATATCACACCACTTTCAGGGGTGAAGCTGTTGAGGTTGGGTTTTGTTGTTGGTGGTGGTTTTTTAAATCTCTCCACAGCAAGGGGTAAAAAAACTAACATGTCACTAGGGAGTTCAGGCAGGCTAGCTCCGATGGGATAGCACACTTTGCTGCATCAGTGGGGAAGAACGAGTCATTTCCCCTAGACCGAGGCAAGCTACTTCTCACAGCTTGCATAAGATGGCTGGCAAACGAGGAACCGGCACGCAAAGCGCTCCGGGTCGGCCGTTCCTCCCCACCCAGGCAACTAGTGAAAAAGCGACTCTGGCATTTGCCAAAGAGGCCCAAAGAAAACAGCCAGGTGGGTACTTCTGAGGAGGGCATGCCACAGCTAAAAAAGCCCCCAAAGCCCCAAGTGAGGAGTCAGTCCACGGGTCCACCCAGACTGGCCTTGCCTACTCTGGCTAGCATCTATGGAGGCAGAAGGGACGGAACCCGAGACCTCCGTGCAGAACACACTCCTCTGCCACTGAGGCATGGCCGCCTCCAGAGCACAGCTCAGGGTGCTGCTGCTGCGCTCGCCAGCCTGACTTCAGACCGCAGGAGGGCACAACAGGCCTTGCACCGTTGATTCAAGCACTCGAGTAGGTTCATACACAAGGAGGGGGCAGTTCTTAGGAACCTAGAAAGCTGACACTCGCCGAGTCAGAGCCCTGGTGCTTCTAGCTCAGTACCATCTGCACTGACTGGCAGCGGCTTCTCCAAGGATGCAGGCAGGAGGCTCTCCCAGCCCTACCAGGAGATGCCGCCAGGGAGGGAACTGGGGACCTCCTGCAGGCCAGTATGCAGTTGCTCTTCCCAGAGCAGCCCCATCCCCTAAGGAGAATACCTTACAGCGCTGACACATGTCGTCTTCCATTCAAATGCAAACAGGGTGGACCCTGCTTAGCCAAGGGACCATGGCTATCTTAAGACCAGCTCTCCTCCCTGTAGTCACCTATCCCAGTGCAAACCAAAGCAGACCCTGCTTAGCCAAGGGAACCATCTACGCTCACTACCACAAGACCAGCTCTCTTGTGTAAGGCACATGTTTAGGATGCTGCCATTTCAAAGTGTGTGTGCTACTGTCACTTTCGTTAGAAACCACCTTCAAGAGGGGAGAGAGAGAAATGGATGATTCGGGAGCTCAAGCACCACTAAAAGGATGCTTGCTTGGACGTCTCGAGTTGGTGGGGCAGCTGCTCAGGAAACAGCAAAAACCCACTTGGAGCCCACATGAAGTGGGCCCTTACAGCAAGGGAGGAAAGAGTATGTCGAAAGAGGATGTTGCGTCGCTTTTGCTGCGGCTGTTGTGCCAAGGCTATATTTGGGATTTCTTCACACCTCTCCCATCTTTCAAATTAGGAGTTGCTTCTGCTGCTTCCAGGTCAGTGCTTTCCTTCGAGTTTAGCGAGGAGGTACTTCAGTGATAGCAGAAGAGTCCATCACAGGGGTCGCAGATTTAATCCACAAGGCTGCCGGAGTGCTCCAGTCAAAGCTCAGTAAGAGAGCCCACTGGGTCTTTCCCACAGGGAACGCTGCACAGTCCTTCAGATCATCGGCGCAGGGCTGCCGACAGCTAACGCAGACCCGGGCTTCATAAACGCAGAGTCAGGGAGTTCCAGTGGCACGGCCTGAGGGGCCAACCCAGATCAGAGTTGCTCAACCATCCTTAGAGGAGCAGAAAGCAGCAGACAGGCAAGGCAGTAGGGCCAAGCTGAGTCCGTGACCCACACCTGACCCAGAACAAGCGAAAGAGCAATGCCCAGAGCAGGGTTCCCTGTAACAGGGATTCCCAGCTGATGTTGACTACAACTCCCAATATCCCCAGCGGCAATGGCCTTTGGCTGGAAATTATGGGAGTTGTAGTCGTCATCATGTGAGGAATCCCTGTTAAAGAGAAACTGATCCAGGGGTAGGTCTGCTTTGGAACCCAGGCTGTAAACCAAGAGTCTCAAGGCAATCCTTAAACAGCAGACTAACAGGGAGGACTGTATTTCGACACTCACATCAACACACCATCAACAGAGCAAACGCAAAACAGCGAGACGGTCTCAAAACTCCATGTAACCCACCGTGTGGTCTGCATCCCATCTGGCCATGTATGACTACAACTTCCCATTCACCCGCGAGGGCTCATGCTGCATTCCAGAGAGGACCCTTGGAGGGCAGTTTTGTGCGTCTGCTTCCACAGCCCGGAGTCCTGCAGCACCTCCGAGTCGAGGAAGCTTCTTGGGGCTTCAGTCTGCAAGACCAGAGCCCATTTCGCCAGACACTTGTCATGTCAACCTCAGCAGCAGGTCGGTGAGCACGCATGCATGTGTACAGACCCACAGGTGACAGGGAGAAAAGGCCAGGCTGGGCGGTGCCTATAAAATGAGGCCAAGAGGCTCTGCAAAGCAAAACAGAGGGTATGTCAGGTTACCACACCTGGCACAGAGAAGAAGCAGGAAGAGCTCCCATCAAAGAGGGCGTGACCCACTTCTCACTGGGGGCCAGGCAAGGTAAGCAGCATCAACAACCCCCCCCCCCGAGCTGCCCCCTCCCAGTCTCAAACAGATACGGTCAAATCGGCACACTAATCCCAGGTAGAGCCTCCCTTGTGAAGGAGGACAGCTTTCTACGCCATCTCTGGGGTCCCAGGAGACCAAAATGCTCACCCACGGGTTTTTAAGGGTGGCCTCTTTTTCAATGTCCAGTGTGTGTGTCTTATTCCTCTGGGTAGATACAATCCTATGCAAATGGCAGAACAGCACTGCCAACATGCAAGGATCCACAAATTTAGGCTTAGCTCGCTACGCAGCCATTATTTGGGGTCGCCACCAATCCTCCCTGCCCCTTTCTCTCAGATCCTTTTCTGGCATGCTGGCAGAGGTCTTAGGCAAGAAGTGTGTCTTCTGTCATTTGCACGGAGATACAGAGATGGTCAGAAATGGGGGGGGGGACGACGACGACGACGACGACTTCAACGGCTCAGAAGGGATTCCTGCCATTTTGACCTTCTTGGAAAATGACAGTGGAAAGGAGACCTCTGGGGAGGAGATCTGTGGGGTTCTGGGTGTCCTGCTCTCCAGAGGGCTGGGGGTACTCACCACTGGCAAGCTGGCCAAGGGATGTGTGGATGCCTGCCGGCAGAAGATGTGCCCCTGCTTTGTAAAGCAAAACCAGGACAAGCAAGTGGTACTCGATGCAGCCCAACCTGCTTAAGGGTTGGCCTCCATCTTTTCAGATCTACAGCCTCTGTTCTGGTAGGTGTTCCCCTGCATTCATAGCTAGACCAGGAAGAGCCATGCAGGATCCCGATGAGTATCACGGACAGTAGCCCTTCTCCTCTCTGGAGCCCGAAATGACAGCACTGCAGATCCAGTTCAAGCCTCAGCAGATTCCGGCCACCTTTTCCTGCCTCTGCTCACTGCAAAAGGGATGCAGAGAGAGCACTGGAGGCCTCATACGTTTTCACCCAGACAACTCTTAGCCACAACTCCACGTTACTCGAGAGACCCGGCCTCTCTGTATTGAAAGGGGTTTGGACTTCCTGCCTGAACACACAGCACTAGTCTTCTCAAATGATTGGGGCAGGACGCCAGTTGCGAACAGCTCCACGAGCCTTAAATGTTAGACCAAAAGATCCAGGGATCCCACCAGGGCTGCAAGATGGCCCAAAAGGGAAACTGAAAAGAGGAAGAGAGAGAGAGAGAGAGAGAGAGAGAGAGAGGGTGAGTCATCTCTGCCTGAAACTTCCCAAGCTGAGCTGAAGTGTAAAAAAGAACCAACAGCATGGATCGGCTGGGCCCCACTCGGAGGCTTAAAATTCCTGCCACTTTCAACACGCTGAGCCACACCACAGGTAAGACCAATTAATGAGGCACTGCCATAGGAAGGACTCGACTCCCTGCTGATGCGCCTGCAGGGATGAGGCACCGTGATTGAAACTGTCCCCCGAAGAGGAGCCTCTGGGAGTCAAGGCCATGGAGCAACAGAGGTCTCAAGAAGGTCCCACGGGTCTGGCCACGCAAGGGCCAGAGAATCGCGGCAAGCCCAGGGGAGTCTGAAATGTCTACCCAGTCCCACCGCACCCTGGTCCATCTCCCTTCAGCCCTTGAGCCTGGGGGTGATGGGAGTTGTAGTACAACATCTGGGGACCCAGGCAGGGAACCCCTCCTCTAAGGGAAGCCACTCCTCTGCCAACTCCCCACCGGCAGCACTGGCCTACTTTACAGGGTTGTTGTAAGGATCAGAGAGATAACCCATCTGTGAAGCGCTTTGTGCTTTCAGAAAGGGCTACGGACGAAACGTTATCCACCCAAGATCACCAGGATCCTCATACCAAGGGAATCCCAGCCGGCGTTAAGGGTTGTTAATCAGGGAGCGGCCATCTCAAATCACCCACCCCTGAAACCATCTCTGAAATCTGTGACTACGTAAACTGGGAAGACCCTCTTCTGGAGTACCGTTCTACTGGGCACGATATTCGCTTTGGAGTCTACAGAGGCCAGACACAGTTTACCAAACAGCAACAGGCATGGACAAGCCTCGGAGCAAACGCAATTATAGAAGCCGACTGCCATGCGGCCTGCCCAATTAATACACACAGAGAGTGCCAACCCCACCACCAGCTTAACTTGTCAGGTGTGTGGCGCTACAGACGAAGCAGCCCCTGTACCTGAAGGAGTAGCACCGGGCAAGAACTGGCTCCCTCGCCACAAAGAGAGGCGCTTCATTTCATAATTGCTTGCATTCATCCTCAACAACACCTCAGGCAATTTCTGGTACCTGGAGGCCCGTGAAGCTGCACACTGCCCTAACGCAAGGTCAGCGGCTACGGAAAAACAGGTTCCCAGAACTGAAACTGCAGTGGAGGGACGCGGCGTGCCCTTGGTGCTCCTTAAGATGGATCATGTACAGGGGAGATTTGGAGGTCAAAAATAAGGCACGGAACACACACATACACACAGAGCCTCCCATTCAGGTCCTTTTAATTAAAAGTAGATTTACACCCATAGGGTGCCTTACCCCCTCCCCACCCTGCCCCTGGATGGCATTTTCCACGGCTTTGCATTTCTGATTAAGAACAGCAGTCCTCTAGAAGGGGTGCTGTTCACCCTTTACATGCAGTTCTGCTTGCAGGCGCGAAGAGGATCGTTCCAGCTCTCGGGGATTCTCCCCATCTGCCTTCTCTGCCGCTCTCTCCCCCATTTGCAACGCTGCTTACGACACCTCTTTGGGGGAATCTGTAGCCCAGGGTCGAGCATCTGCTTTGCAAGCAGAAGGTTTCAGGTTCAATCCCTGGCAGCATCTCCAGGTAGGTCTGGGCAGTGTTCCCTCCAACAGGGATTCCCAGATGTTGACGACTACAATTCCTAGAATCTTTAGCTGCCATGGCTTTTGCTTGGGGATTATGGGAGTTGTAGTCAACAACATCTGGGGAGCCCTGTTAGATGGAACACTGGATCTGGGACCCTTTCTTCGTGGAAAGTTTGGACAGCTCCCAGCCGCTCCCCCCCCAAAAACACCACCACCAAACTGGCCTTGTGCACACTTCTATTGATAGCAGACACTAGCCAGAAGTGCAGAGAGCAGTCCACATTGGCTGGAAAGGCTGGTATAGAGGCATCCATTCACCCCACAAACGGCTAGACCCAGCACCCAAGTTAAGAGTCTCTTAAGAAGCACGGCATGAACTGGAAGCCAGGTAATTAAAATTCCAGAGAAGGAAGGACGGCCCTGGACTCCTCGAGATGGTCCCAAGAGGCACTTCTTAACATGCTCATTAAGGAAGAATGAGAAAACGGCTCCTCAGACATTCAGCCTCCAGACGCTGCCTGCAAAAGGTACTGTCAAGAGGGCAACCGAGGTTGTAGGGCTGCTGCTGCTCTGGAATCCGCAAAAGCTCCAAGCAGCAACATCCATTGCTGGTACAAGGGTTGGCACCAAGGCCAGGAGAGAACCATCCTTCACTCCGTTTCGTGCCATCATCAGCCAAGTGGCCTACCAAAAGTCCAACATGTCAGCCAAGATGCAAGGGACTTACACTGCTCTGGGCTCCTTGGAGGAAAAGTGGGAAATCAGCATAGCAAATTAGAAAAAAGAAAACCAGCAAAGAAGACACAAAGCATCCTAACACTTTGCATCTCCACAGTGCTCCCAAGAGTTCAAGGCCTTTCATACATACCCATCCCACCCATTTAACCCCACGTAGTAATGTGGGTTGCGTTGTTCTCTGTATTGCAGTGAGACCGAGGGAACAGCTTGCCCAGGGCCTGGGGCGGAGGGAAGGTGGTCGATTCAGGTATGAACCGGGGGGGGGGACTTTCTGGCTCATGCACCCAGCCACTAAGGTATACCTACACACATGTTGCATTCCCCCTAACTTTTAAACACTGTCACGTGCCCACAGCTTGGGCAAGATGGAATCTCTCTGACAAAACCACAGACTCTTGTCCGCGGGCACAAGAGTTGGCATCCCTGCCCACCGGCGGACTTCTGAGTGTGCCAGCCCAGTGGCTGGCTGTGCAGCTGGGACTCGGTCCCTGGCATACACAAGGCGGTAAAGCAAAGACAAGACAGACAGGCCGCAAGATGGCAGCTCCGGCTTCCCGCCACTTGTTACAGAACGGTTCCTCCATCCATCAAGTACGGCCTGCAGGACCGACAGGGGCTGTCCTCATCTCTCGCTGAGCACTCCACGGCCTAACACCAATCATTACCAGAACTGGCTGGACGGGTTTGGCAGGCAAGGAAAGGTTACACTGCCCCCCCCTCCTCCTCTCCCACCTCCACACTCCTGATGAAAAGCAGAGAGTGGGATAAGCACCCTCCTCCTACGAGGACGAAGCAGCAGCACTGCCAGGACGCCCAAGACACCCAGGTCACCCCACATACTTTGTGAGGCAGAGGAATGAAGCAGGGTGGACACACAGGAGCTGTCAGCTGGACGTCCACCTCGTTTGTATTTCCTCTCAGGAGCTTCTAACATGAACTGCCAGAAGTTATGAGGTGTGTGTGTGCGCGCTGAACAGCAAAAGCAACAATTGGGAAAATGCTAACAGAAGGGACAGCAGGAGGAGGAACCCGTGAGGCTGGCTGATACCGGATCAGACCCTTCTACACTGACTGGCAGCAGCCCACCAAGGTTTCAGGCACGCAAGCAGAAGCTCTGTGCCCAAGGTTCAGCCCCTACGGCAGAGAGTGCTCACATATAGTCCCCACCCAAGTGCAAAGCAAGGCAGACGCTGCTTAGTAGAGGGGACAATTCGTGATCGCTGTTGTAAGTCTGGCTTGCCTCTCCTCTCCTGGGCTGCTGCAAAGTTTCACCGACTGACACGCCGAGTAGGCCACACAGCACAGCACACACTCGGAGGCCTGTTGATCTGAACAGTTCTGGATACATCAAAAACATGGGGATAATTGAGCAAGTGGACTCTGTTCTCCCGGGGGGGGGGGGAGACGGAGTTTCCAATCTAAAGGGAGTTTTTGTGTGGTTATATAACTGCTTTTAAGCTGTGTGCACACAAACACTCAGTCCAGACACGAACAAGGAGAAAATCTCTCTCCCCCACCCCCACAACTTTTAGAGGTCTGGATACCTGAACAAACCAGTTACTGTCTGATTCACAACAGGGGAGTTCTACCCCAAAGCATTTGTAAAAAGTGCTGTGATGTATTCTAAGAACACCAGATAAGGAGGCACAATTTCCCCTGTTGCGAAGGGTGGGTGGGTGTGGGGGGGGGATACGCCCAGGTAGACTCAAGCTTTTTTGAGGACCAGACATGTGTCAGGAAACAGAAACCAGAGACTAATCCAGCTGCCCATCTGGGTTACCTGTGGCAGCAGACTCTAGTTTTCTCTGCCTCAACGAATTTAAGCTGAAGCCGGAGAGGAAGGAGCGGAGAAAACTATTCCGTATCCGTCGTGGCTCAATGTCAGCCAAATTTAGTTATCCTGAAGAAGCTGTTGAGAATAGCAAATGAAAGGAGGGGAGGGCGGTTGCTTTAGGGACCAAGGAGGGAGAGCTCTTCTCCCTGCCCAAGCGCGGGTTGGTTTCTTAAAACCGCCGATGAAGAGGGGGCCAAAGGGTTCTGAAGCAACGGCCCCCGGCCCCAGATTCAACTCTTTTCCCTTTTTCTTTGCTGCCCTGAGCATAAAGGATGCTAGAGATATATTTAGTCCAACTTCTCTCATTCCTTTTCAGGCCTTGTTGCTAAGACACATGGAGATGCTCACATGTGAGGAAGAGGAGAGTCCAAAAAAATCCCAACTCAGAGGCCTCCCCAGCTGGGCAATGGGGGAAAGGAGGAAGTCAAGCAGCACCTGGAAGCCAAGGCCAGAAAGGAGGCGCTGGCAGGAGACCTTCAGGCTCCGAGGACAGCGACCCAGGAGGGCGGAGGCCCATCGCGATCAGATCTGGGGCTGGCTAGGCCCCTAACCGTAGCGGTGCTTTCAAGCCACTGCCCCCACCTCGCCCTGCTCTGGTTTCCCCTGTAATCTTTCAAACACAGAGCCTACTTGGGACACTTGGCATTTACACTGGGGTGCAAGGCTTCTACCCAGGGTTATTCATATCTGTGGAAGCAGAAAGACTTTTCTCGGCAAAACAACTTTTCTCTTATTTATGAACAGATTTTTCACTTAAATTTTTCACTACGGTTAGTAATCTTTCAAACACGTCATAAGACACTCCTGCCTCTGCAGAACCAGAAGAGTGGCGCCCCGCCCCGCCCCGCCCCGCCTTCCCCAAGCCTCCCCCCTCCTTTAAAAAAAACAGAGAGGGACTCCCATCCAGCCAAGTGTTGCCCTCTGTGACTAAACCTGCTTGGTTGGGACCAGCCTTTCACAGCTAAACCCCACTCCCTGCCAACAAAGCCCACAAGAGTTTCAGTTTCATCTATCAGCTGTCAACGTTATTGCATCTGCACTGCCTTTCCAAACCATTTCCCAAGGCAGTGCACAAATCACAGCCGCACAAATAAAATAAAAAATTTAACAGCCACAAAACAAAACTATATAAACAGCAGACGGCCAGAGGGGAATAACCAAAAGGTTATTCTTGAGGTAAATGACCTAAGAACAGTGGTACATTTGCTGGTAATCTCCAGGCTGGACTACTGCAGCGCACTCTGTGTGGGGCTGCCTTTGTACGCAGTTCAGAAACTGCAGTTGGTCCAGGATGTGGCTACCAACTTGGTCTCTGGATCATCTCAGAGAGACCATATTACTCCTAAACTAAAAGAACTACACTGGCTACCAATAGGTTTCCAGGCGAAATACAAGGTGCTTACAAGCATTATATAATGCCCTAAACAACTTAGGCCCTGAGTATTTAAGATAACATATTCTTCTCCAAAAGCCCCACTACTCACTGAGAGCATTCGGTGAGGTCCATCTGCTGTTGCCACCGGCTTGTCTGGTGGCTACTCAGGGATGGGCCTTCTCTGTTGCCACCCCAAGACTCTGGAATGTGCTCCCTGCTGAAATAAGAGCCTCCCCATCTCTGACAACTTTTAGAAAGTCCCTACAGACACATTTATTCACCCAAGCTTTTTAACTGGCCTTGTGGTTTTAAATTGCTTTTAAGGTATTAATTTCTGTTTTAATTTGTTTTATGTGGCAGCAAAGCACCCAGAGACAGAAGTTTGGAGAGGTGTAAAAATATGACAGATAAATAAATAAATACGATTGATAAATAAAACAAGCACTCACTTAGGGTTTTGTTGTTATTGTTCAAGTCTTGTCAAGAGAAGCAGCACTATTAAGTGAAAAGCGGGGGGAAGAGAAAGCTCTGCCCCACAAAGCATACAATCTCAATTTCGACTCTATGGAAGAGGAAAGGAGATGCTTAACAAGGAATTGGAGTGAATGGAATGACATATTTCAGGCTCGGTTTTCAGCAGGGGATGAGGGAAAAATGGGATGAACCCCAAGTCACTGTGGAGAAGGGTTCTCTGTCACAGGGATCCCCAGATGTTGCGGACGACAACTCCCAGCATCCCCAGCTGCCATGGCCTTTGGCTGGGGATTGTGGGAGTTGTAGTCCACAACCTCTGGGGACACAGGGAACACTGGACATCAGCCACTGAGAGGTCCTCCTGCACTAGCATCACTGAAATCAATGGGCTACCAAGCCTTTCAACGAGGCCTGTAGTAGAGAAGCAGCTCTTCCCTGAGGACCATGCCCCAAGTCGGATCTGCCCGCATCCCACCCCAAACCTGCCTGGCAGTGTCGAGGTGCTGCCTCTGGGGTCAGACACCACAAGCCAGACCCACGCCTCTGTGGCCGTTTCTAAACAGGGAGGCTGTTTTTAGTCTCGGCCTAGAGCCCACCTATTTTTGCCCTCTACAACTGAAGGATAAGTCACCCCACCAACACGATTAAGGGATTGAGGAAGCAGCGAACAGCCCACAAGAGCCGGAAGCTGCTGAAACAGGCAAGAGAAAGAGGTGCATACAAGGATGAATGAGACTAAAAGGGTGGGAAGCAGTTTTTCTCCCCCGCTCTCAGAGCAAATGCCGATTCTGTGGGCAGCCAAGCAACGTCAGTAGGAGGAAGGCAAGAAAGTGTACAGATGATCTGTCCTCACTTATAGTGTGGAGAGAAGGCTGTGAGAGGCGAGGCAACATCTTCTCCTTGTGTTTAGGGGCCTCTCTCTCAACCTTCATGCTCATCAGGCAGAGGTGGTTTGCTCTGGGGCCACTCTCCCCTGCCCAGTCCTATCTGAAGATCCACTCAAAGATACCTGGTCTTGGGTAATACAAAATCCCCTATATACAACAGATTAAAATCCACCATAGCAGCAGCTTAAGAGATTGTCTGGGAAAGAGCAGCAGATCACCCTCACCTCAGCCTGCTGCTCCATGGTCCACCTAGCCCAGAATTGTCTGCACCAACTGGCAGCAACTCTCCAGGGTTTCAGGGGCAGGGGTCTTGCCCAGCCCTACCCAGAGATGCTGCCAGGGACTGAAACTGGGAGCATGGGCTCTGCCGTCAAACGATCCAAATAATTTGCTCTACCATCTCCCGTCTAAGATGGTCTTCTGAAATCAACAGGTTTTAACAAACCTTATTTAAAAAAATAACAACAAAAAACACTAACAGGAGAACAGGCCTGAGACTCCACCCAGACAGAAATTCCACTGGAACAGTGTCAAGGAGACCCTGCATCTCATCTTCACCAGCATAATCTCCAATGGCTAAAGAGGAGAGCCTCCTCAGACATACGCATAGGAGAGGTTCACACAGGAGAGGAACTCGAGAAAGAACACGGAGGCTTCTTTAATCCAGGGCCCAAGACAGCCCTCTATACCTCTTCATTCATTCATTCATTCATTCATTCAATTTCTATACCGCCCTTCCAAAAATAGCTCAGGGTGGTTTACACAAAGAAATACCAAACAAATAAACAAAATCTTCAGCATCCCCAACAGAACTGACGAGTCTCTACAAACCTTTGGTTTACCCAAGGAATTAACGCATGCAAGAAAACAAGCCTGCCTGCATGTGCTAGCACAGATGCACCTTTCTCTTACACCAGAGACATTCATAGTCATTCATAGGTTAGGGCTAGAAATGTGTCAGTAGCACCGAACTTCAAGGCAACTGGAAGGCAGCGGCCTCTCCCAGGTTGCAGGCAGGAGTCTCTCTCTCAGCCCTATCTGGAGATGCTGCCAGGCAGGGAACTTGGGACCTTCTGCACGAAGGTTCTGCATGAGCTGTCTTACCTTGGGTCAGACGCTGGGTCCATTAGTTCAGTACTGTCTATTCTGACTGGCAGCGGCTCTCCAGAATCCCAGGAAGGGTTCCTTCCCAGCCCTGCCAGAAATCAAACATGGGACCTTTGCATGAAAAGCAGATGCTCTCCCGTGGAGCATCCCACAAACTCCTCTTTGCTGAGCTGGATTTCACTGTGGACAGTAGGGTGCTTCCAAATAAGGGGTGTGCCATTTCAAGCCACACCGAGCCCCAGGACACCGCTTGAAGACCCACCGCACTGTTACCGTGCTGAAGCTAAGCAGGCCCGAGTCTGCTCAGCGGCTGGATGGTGAAGCCTGCATACTCGATCTCCTTCCACTGTAGAAGAAAAAGCTGCTCCACTTAGGAGGTTAGCTTCCTCCAAGGCATCTAGTATGGTGTCCGGAGCTCCCGATGGGAAACCTGCCAGGAGATGCTGCCAGGGATTAAACGCATGGCCTTCTGCATGCAAAGCAGGTGCTAACAGCATGAGCTGGTAAGGCCCAGGTTCAACGAATGAGCCCCCATGTCTGTCCTTCAATGGGCAGACGGAGATAATATTGTCTTCTTATGGTGTACAGAGATAATAAACATGTAGCACACGTGAAGGGTGCTATGTACATCATGTGCACTGCCATAACCACAGAGAAATCAAGTAGCCAGAAATCACCTGCTTAAGCAGATGCCGCATACAGGAGCCTCCCCAAGGCAATATCACCTGGAGCAGGGGCAAGTGAACTGGACTGCCAATGGCAGGATAACACCTCGTAAGAGGAGGTCCAACCAAAGGCGCAGCAACCATGCAAAAGTGTACCTCCCTGGAATAGCACTCTTTCTGACCTTTGTCCACACTGGACCCATTCACTGGGCACCCCCTCACACACAGCTGGAGACAGCCTCCCCTGGAAAAGCATCCCTCAGCAAGCACCAAGCCACCAAGACAAGATCTTCCTGCAGTGGCCCACTTAGAGCAAGCAACCTGAAGAGATGAGGTAATGGTCAGAGTGTCATTTGGGTTAGCGGCGGGGTGGGGTGGAGAGAGAATCATACATCCAGCGCGCACACGTGTGTGTGTGTGTGTGTGTGTATGCATGTGTGTCTGTATATCTCATTTGTTGAATGTCAAAGAGAGGTCCTGTCCTCTACCTGTTTCACCCACAACCAGCCCTTGCAGTCAAAATAAACCAGGACACACATGGAAACAAATGCAACATCATCGCCACCCCACAGGCACTTAACCGGAAGCTGGGAGAGGGAGATCACCCTGTGGGTCTCTCTCAGCATTTCCATCCTACACACAGAGCCTCCTGCACTCTCTCGACAGGCAGCGGGCTTCCCAGTAGGGATGTGCTCGGAACTGGTTCGGAGGCCCTTTATGGGCCTCCGGAACAACTCAAAGTCCGGTGGTTCAGCCGGTTCAAAGCAGGGGCTGGTAACTTTAAAGAGTGGGGAGGGTACTCTTACTGCCACCCCACCACATCTCCCCTGCCAGCACTGTTGTCAAAAACGGCCCCGCCAGGGGAGCAGCGTACCTCGCCACCCTGGCACCTTGCGGACTAGAAGTGGCCACTGTGCGTGTGCATGTTGCAACATGCACACACGCAGCGGCCACTTCCGGCCAGCAACATACCTGTGCGGCAAGGAGGTATGCTGCTGCCCCGGTGGGACTGTTATCGACAAGAGCACTGGTGGGGGAAACGTCTGTGTGTGTGAGGGGGAGAAGAGCACCCTCCCAGTCCTTAAAGTTATCCACCCCGCACCTTCGAACTGGTAGTCCCGCCGGTTCTGTGCACATCCCCAGTCTAGCCCACAGGACCACCTCCCATCACAGGAAGGTAAGAAGGTCAGCTGCCCCTCCCCAGCCCCAAACGCTCCTGCCAGCATTCAACTTCCTCCTCCAATCCCATTCCTCATTGGAGTAGAGACTGGCAAACCAGGTCCCAACACCCTAGAGGGAGTAGGGCAAAAGGATGCCCCACTCAAGGGCTCCTCACCCAACTCCCTTGTCTCCCCCCCATACATTTCCCCATTACCTGCAAACAACTCACCATGCCACCCCCCAGCCCCACCTTGTTTCCAGAAGAACAAGTGGCAACCCAGAAGGAGACCATTCCCAACCTCGCCTCTGCACCCCAGGCCTTGTTGCTAGTTCACAGGCAGGATTGCCACGTTTTTCTTTTTCTTTTAGACAGCCGTGTGCCTTTCAAGACAGCTAGCAGAGAAAGCTTCTTCTCTCTTAGCCCAGAGATTAAGCAAGAGGAAGAGCTCCACATCGGCTTAGCATTTCCCCATCTCTGGCCACTGTAGAGAAACAGGGCAGGAGGCCGGCCGGCGGAGATAACAGGTAGTGGCAACCCTGAAGGGGAAAATAAGCCAAGGAGCACTTCTGTCCCCCCCTTCAAGAGATACACAGAAAGGCGATTCCGGTTAGATGTAACTCTCTCCCGTCCCCCAAAGCTCTGCAGCATAGCGACGGGGGAGAGCTTAGGGGGTGCCCTCCCGATCAGCAGATGCAGCAGGCGAAGCTTTTCCTCCTCCTCCGAACAGGAAGCCAGTGGCAGGGGGAAAGCTTCACCCACAACAACGTCCCTGCAAGCACCAGGCTGCTGTTCACAGGCAAGGCCCATTAAGGAAGGGGGCAACCCCACGGTTTCCCTCCCCGCACATCAGTTGTGGGGGTGGGTGGGTAAGAAGCAGGACCCCATCCAGCAGGAGTCTCCCTTCCCCGCCGCCACCGGGAAGGGACAGGAGGCCCCCCCTGGGAGTGGCTCCCAAGGGCTTGACACACCTGCAGGTGTCCAGGCCAGCCCTTTAGGCCCGGTGGGGGGGGGGGCTGCCTTCTGACACTGACAGCAGCCTGGCCTGGAGACATCGGCCCCTTCCCGGGTCTGGGCGGCGGCTGAAGTGAGCAGGAGGGCAGCCCAGAGAGAGAGGAGAGAGGCGGCAGCCCGGACTGACCTCTTCCCTCGGCCGAGCCCAGAAGGGGCGACCCCCCAGCCCAGCCCAGCCCAGCCCCTCCCCCAGGAGAAGACCCCCCCCAGCCCCATTACCGGCTCCGTGTCGCGTTCAGGGAGGGTCGGCAGGGGGCTCCGGCCGCTGTTCGACATGGCTCCCGCTGGCAGGGCCCGAGGGGGCGCCCCCGGCCCAGCTGCTCGGCTCCTTCCTCTTCTCCTCCGGCCTGCCCCAGCTGGAAGGGGGTGGTCGTCCTTCTCCTCCTCTTCTTCCTCCTCCTCCTCACGACGAGGGGGGCGGCCAGGCCACCAGCATGGGGGAACTGGGGCTCCCTGGGCAGCTGGAAGGCACCAGCACCAGCTCTACATGGGGTGCCCGCTCCGCCGGGCTAGGGTGCGGGGTGCCCGGCTTGACGGATCACGCGAGGCCGGGGATGAGGCGCGAGGACTAGGCCGCACCGGTCGGGAACGCCGAAGTAGGGGGGAACCGGGCCGCCGAAGCGAGTCTAGGGCCGGGCGGAGGCCGCCGCGCCTCCCAAGCCGGGCTCGGACACCGTCTCTCCGTCACCGCCGGTGCCCGAGCTCAGCTCGCCGCCCCTCAGCTACACACAGCGGCGGCGGCTCCCAACATGGCCGCCTCCGCCGGGCTTCGGGAAGTTCCGCCTGCCTTCCGGAAACACCCGAAACCGGCCCTCGACGGCGACAGCTCCGCACGCCGCCCGCTCGCGGGTCTGGCGGAAACAGCCGAACGGGAAGGCCACTCACTTCCCACGGTAGACGGAAAGAGCCGAAGTAGCCGACGGAGACCTGATTGGTTTGTGGGCACGAGGAGGGGAGAGGGCGTGGCTAGAGTTTTCTATCGCTATGGGCTGGAAAAAGCGCGGCGGGGGGTGGGGAGAGGTGGGGGAGAGAAGCAGCAACATCCGGAAGCCAGTGGCCGAAGTGGGGCGGGGGGGAGGAAGAGAGCTCGGAGATCCACGGGAACAGCCGAGCGCCTCTCGGCTCCCGTGTCCGGAAACAGCCGAATAGGCGTCAGCTCCGAGTGCACGGAAATAAACGAATGAGTTCTCTCTCGCCTGGACCACTTTCTGCATCCGGGATGATGGATGGGCAGGCCCCGCTCGCTCGCTCCCTCCCCCGTGACAAATAGGCCCATCCCTCAGAGCTATAGACCAAGGTCAAGAAGTTATGGCTGCCAACTTTTTTTTTTTTAATCCGCTCTGGCTCTTGGGCCTTTAACAGTTGCTTGACCTAATCTTCCCCTGGAATCCTAGAAAATAATTTAATTTATAGATTGCAAACTTTCTGGGACTGGATACTTATCCATGTCTTGGTCTTGTCTTTTCTCCCCCCCCCACCTTTTAAAAAAATAAGATCTCATTCTGTAAAATGGAAGAGTGTGAAATTGTAATGCAATAGTGGTGAGAGAACGTGAAAAACAATATATAAGAAGAGGAGAACTGGTCCAGTGGTAGCAAGCATGACTTGTCCCCTTAGCTAAACAGGGTCCACCCTGGTTGCATAGGAATGGGAGACTAGAAGTGTGAGCACTGCGAGATATTCCCCTCAGGGGATGGAGCCGCTCTGGGGAGAGCAGAAGAAGGTTCCCAGTTCCCTCCCTGGCAGCATCTCCAAGACAGGGCTGGGAGAGACTCCTGCCTGCAACCTTGGAGAAGCCGCTGCCAGTCTGGGAAGACAATCCTGAGCTAGATGGACCAAGGGTCTGACTCAGTAGATGGCAGCTTCCTCTGTTCCTAAGCTGGTCTCTCTTCCTCACTCTGGTACATCTGCATTATAAAGATAAGCAAGTTTTCCTACCTCACAAGACTATTGTAAGATTTTCAGCTTTGCATCTCTGTAAGCAAAAGAACTAGAGACACCTCTCTCTCTCTCTCTCTCCTAAAAAGAATACTGGCATTTTAGAAAATGGGCCTATCCCATTTTTTGCAGACCCCCCCAACAGCCCCCTCCTCAGTGGCCCTGTTCCTGTCCCATTTGCCTCTTTGCTTACCACCCCCCCGACGGCTCGAGGTGCGAGGAATTCCACAGAGGAGCCTCCAGGGTGAGGCTTTGCCAAGCGGAGAGGGGCACACACAGCCTTTGCACCCCCCCCCCCCCACACACACACCTTGCAGCTTCCTTTCCTGCAGGAACACTAAGAGCTGCTAACAAGCTGGCTGGGAAAATATGCAGCGCAAAACTTGGGTGAGCATCAGCAGCCTCCCTTTCTCCCCGTGGAGGCAGGGTGGCAGGAAAAGCACCCGTGGCCTGTTTTCCTGCGCTGGCTTTAAATCACAGCTGGCCAGCCTGGCTTTTCCTGAATTGATTTTGTAGAGCAGGAGTCTGGAAGGGAGGGATAAGTGGTGCTGCTCTGCCCCCTGGTGGCAATGTGGGGCGTTGCAGCTAGGCTAGCAATCCAGTTCAGGTTTCCTCGAAAGTAAGCCCCAGTTCAGTGGGGCTTACTCCTAAGCAAGGGTGCCTAGAGTGCGGCCTTAGCACTGTCAACAGGGCTTTCATCATTCTAGTCAAGCAAATCTTAGGAACGTAGTAAACTCATGCCTGTCTCTCAACCCATCTCGCTCAGTACGGTCTACACTGACTGGCAGCAGCTCTCCAGGGTTTCAGGCAGGAGTCTCTCCCAGCCATGCCTGGAGATAGTGCCAGGACGTGGAGCTAGATGCTCTTCCGCTGAGCTAGATCTCACAGCACTCACGTGTAGTCACCCACCCAAAAGCAAACCAAAGTGGACCCTGCTTAGCAAAGGGGACAATCAATGCTCACAGCCACAAGACCAGTTCTCCTCTCCTCCAGAGCAGTCCTGGGCACTTTTACTCAGACGCAAGTGTTGCTGTGTCCAGTGGGGCTCATGTGCAGGATGGTGTGCACAGATTCCAGCCTCCACCGATTAATCTTGGGAGTTATGACTAAGAAAGCAAAAGGCGGACTTCCTTGGTTAATTCACGCTTGTGGTTTTAGCAGGCTTGATTTCAAAAGAGGCCATCTTCCCTGTTCCCCGTTCCCTCTCACACAGAAAGAAATGCATTGCCTCAGATGGTGCTAGGCACTTTGTATCACTATTTGTTTTAGATAGATAGATAGATAGATAGATAGATAGATAGATAGATAGATAGATAGAAAGAAAGAAACACAACCAACTGGGGCACCTTTTTAGTGGATGCACAGTTTTTAATTGATGGCTTGAACCGACTAATCAATCGCAGCCCTGCTAGTTTAACATTGGTTTTGGGAGAGAAAACCTTGCTCTTGATTGAATCCTAAACGCACAGATTCCCAATATGGAGGCAAGACACACCTTCAAGAAAAACACAGGTGGAAGGGGTCGTAAACTCCAGTCCACTTCATTACTTACCTGAAGTGTTATCCTAGGTGGTTGCTTGAAAATATTGCTTTATACTCTTTCTCTCTCATGCCTAGCTTGTTTGCAAGATTCATCTGGAGACGGAGGCCAATTCCTGGCGGGTGGGCAACCCAGTTCTGTGGGAGAGAGAGAGAGAGTGTGGGTCTGAGACTGGTCACCTCCATGAGCTTTATCGCTGAGTGGGAACTTGAACCCGGGTCTCCACTGTTTCTAAACCCAAGCACAGAACTACATGTTACATTTCCAGGCAGGCACAACCCACACTGTTAACGTGATATTATTTAGGGTGATGGCGTTGGTGACGCTGAGCCGTTTGGATGCACGCCACTTTGCAAAGAATGAAAAGACAGGTCTCTGCCCCAGGGGGCCCACAATATAAAAATAGACACAAAGGAGACAGCAAAAGGAGATGGGGGAAACGGGGGAATAGGGTGGGGGTGGGTGGGACAGAGGAAAACGGAGAGCTTTCTTGGTCTGCAGCAGCAAAAACAGCGCACAGCATCTTGTGGTATCTGAGAGACTAGAAATATTTATTGCAGCAGGGGCTTTTCTGGACTGCATTCATCAGCAAAAGGACAGGCAATGACCAGGCCTAGGGACATAGGAGAGCCCCCTACCCTGACCCTTGACCGAAGAACGGTACCCTCCTTCTGTCTGGGATGGGCGTCCTCTTCCACCGAGCGTGCAGCTTCGGGAGGGATGCATGTGGAGTGGTGGGGGGGAAGGGGACACCCGCCGAACCAGCCAGGTCCACCGAATCAACCCTGGCGATCAATGGGGTGACAGGTGGTGCAGACCGAGGGTCTGACTCAGTATTTGGCAGCTTCCTATGTTCCTAGTCCGGCTAAATTAATTCCGTAACGCAGGGACGTCCAATCTCAGGCCCTCCAGCTGTCGTCGGACTACAACTCCCACCATCCGCCACCACAATAATCTGCAGCGGGGGAAATGGGAGTTGTAGTCCAACAATCGCTGGAAAGCCTCAGGCGGTAACGTGTGTGGTTTTCTCTCCATTAAGGTGTCTGGAGAAGGAGTCCAGCTTCATGGTGAATCCTGGCTCTGCGGCTGCTGCTCTCTCTAGCGTCTTCTCCTGTTGAAGCGCTGCCACCTTTAAGGTCTGCGGCGGAGTGTCCAGGGGGGTGGAAACGTCCTTCCAGGGGTTTCTGAAGGTCGTCCTATTCGGATGCCAGATTCGTGTCTATTTACTCTGGGTAGAGAACGGCCTCTTTGCCCTACGGAAGGGGAGGGCTGGCAGGTGAAGGCGTCCGTCATGCTGGCGGACGTGACTGAGGGTCAGAGAGGGCGGCTGTCTGGCATCACCACCACCTGCAGAGCCTCCAGGAATCTGCATCCATCTCCCTCCTGGAAGCAATCTAGCAAATTTCCATGGCTTCAGATTGCTGATGGGTTTGTGTGTGTGTGTGTGTGTGTGTGTGTGTGTGTGTGTGTGTGTGTGTGTGTGGTTGTTTTTTTAAACTATATTTACCCAAACAGAAGACTCTGAATTTAAGATCCGCCCCCCCCGGCTTAAAAATACAGGTTACATACAGGTACATACCTGTCTTTTTTAGAGAGGGGGGCATCTTAAATTCAGAGGCATCATCTCTCTGGGTAAAGACAGTATTTTTTTCTTTTAAGGTTATACCAAATTTTCAAATTTCAATGTGTTTTATCTATTATGATTTTTATCTTTTTATGCATTTTAAATGTTTTATGTTTTATATTGTGTTTTAATTCTGTACACCGCCTGGGGATTTCGATATCAGGCAGTTTATAAATGCAATCAATCAATCAACCAATCACCCAAACGGAAAGGTTATACCTGTAGGTTGTACCTGTATAATGTCTAGGTTATACCTGTATTGACCCAAAAGGAAGAGGACTCTTAACGAAGATGACCCCCTGCAATTTCTAACATCAAAGAAACGGGGGGGGTGCGGTGGGCTCGGGTTGGATTCAGGTAGAGAGGGCATTTGTAGGGCACGGGGAGGAGGGTGGACCTTGGGATGGCTTCAGCCAGACCTGGCAGCCCTATTTCAGTTTGTCAGCCGGTAACACAGATCCGACTCAAGAGTCGGGCAGTTCAGTGCAGCCGCCACCAAGCCAACAGAAAAGCCTGTTTCCTGCGGCGGAATTCTTTTAGCACCTAGAAGGCAAGGGGCCAGAGAATATTGTTTCTCTCTGACAATCCAAGGGGATGGATGAGGCTGGGAAGCGGGCAAGGAGGGTTTCCTGCCTGCCTTGCTACCTGCAGGAGAAAACAGCACAGAGACATGTGCCATGCCTGGAGCTGGCCACGAGGTGGCAGAGAAGATGAGATCTGGGTAACTCAACAGTTTTGACGGCTTGGGTGAAATATTTCCATTGGTCTCAATAAGGAGATTCCCTGGATAGATAGATAGATAGATAGATAGATAGATAGATAGATAGATAGATAGATAGATAGATAGATTTATTGCATTTCGATACAGCCCAAAACTTGCGTCTCTGATAGACAGAGAGATAGACGGACAGATTAGTTTAGCTAAAGGCATCCCAATTAATCTCAGAGAGATTTTAGGGCAGTGGTGGTCAAGTTGTGTTTGGAGGGACTCTTCATGGGGAGGGGAGATTTTGGAAATGTGGCTGGTATTTGGGGCCAGTCTCTCGGGGCGTCCGAGACCACTTCTGTGTCTTTTGTGGGGTAGGGGCTGTCAGCCACTCTCTCGGGACCCATCCAGGTGGCTGGAGGGGGCCATGGAGGGCAGCGCCCCCCAGCATCAGGAGCGGAGCCTGTTTGCAAACTGGTCAGGGCCCATAAACGAGAAGCTCTGGGGGGACAGGCCGGCTCCCAGAAAGAGCGGTGCCAGCCTTTACCACACACCTCCCTGGCAGCGTTCCCTCTAAGGCGCACACGTGTGCACGCGCTCACACGTCTTTTGGATGTCCACTCAGTCAGTCTTGGATCCCGCCCAGGTCGAATCTGGAAGGCCCCGCTCTGAATGCAGGTGCGCACATGCGGCCTGGATCCTGCCGCCCAGAACAAAACTCATTCTGCACAGAGATCTGGAGGGGAGGAGGGGGGGATAGAGAGACCACGGTGGTTCCCTTGTAGCAGGATCCGGCCCCAGGGCAGTCTGGCTTGCAAAATGCACGCTCAGGCTCAGGAGACCCGGACAGGAATGCCAGGCGAGAGCTGAGCAAAGCAGCCAAGGCCAGGCCCCCGGAGAGTGGTTTGGTTGAATGGAGGGGTGGGTGTCCTGCGGCCCAGGCGCAAGCAGGGCACAGCCGGCGCCTCCGCATCAGGCATGGCTCCCCTCCTGGGGCCTCAAGTGGCCCCTTCGCCCTGGGGCTGCACCCAGCGCCGCTGCTTTTCACCCGGGGGAGGAGGAGGAGGAGGGCCCCAGAATTCGAACCTCCGACCCGTGCAAAACGGGCCCCTAGTCGGCTGAACTGCAGCTCCTCACCCTGAAGGGGCTGCCACACAGATCAGCCCTGACCACGCGGGCCGGGAAGCAGCTCCCTCGGGCATGCCGAGTGCAGGGACTCTGCCCTGGCGGAGCGGGGGGGGGCTCCCTCCTCCCCAAAGGTGGCCCAGACCAAGCAGACAGCGGGGGGGAGGGGAGGGGTTCTCTTGGCCAGCCCGCTCCGTCTCCGCTCTTGCCCGGCGCCCTGTCTGGCAAGCGGCCGCCGTGGCTAATGGGCTCAGCCAGGGCGCCGGGCGGAAAGGCCCCCCGGGGGAAGGTCAGGGGGCCCTTGCCTGCCTGCCTGACAAGCTCCCTTGGCTTGTCAATACCCATTAGAGGCAGCCGCGATGGCGGTGCTGGTGGCACAGCCGCTTCTCCGGGCTGGCGGTGCGGCCACCTGAAGCCGGGCAGGGGGGGCCACAGGAGCGGGAGGGCTCTGGGCTGCCGGCACACAGACGCTCTCGGGAGACCCCTCCGCTGGGCAGGTGGGCGGCCGCCCCCCCCGGCCAGCCTGCCCTATGTGCCTGCGGCGCAAGAATGCAAGGTAGGGAACCTGCAGCACTTGGGGGGGGGGCTGGGAAAGAAGGGCCAGGGCAGCCGGGGGGGGGGGGATCCCAGCTGTTGCCAGGATGCAGCAGAAGGAGAGGGGACTGTTTGCTGGCAGGTCCCATTCCTGGGCTTCCTGGTGGCATCTGGTGCCCCCCCACCCCACCCCCGCCATGGGGAACAGGAAGCTGGAGGTCGATCCTGATCCGGCAAGGCTCCTCCTCTGCTCTGATTAGCCCTTATGGTGAGGAATGGAACCTCCACATCCAGGGGCAATATACCTTAGACTGAGCACAGTATGGGCATATGAAGCTGCCTCCGACTCCGTCAGAACAGGAGTCTGAGGAGCTCAGCGTCGCCTACTCCGGCCAGCAGCGGCTCTTCCAAGTTTAGGCTGGGAGGGTTTTCTCAGCCGTCCTTGGGAAGTTTCCCCAGGGAATGAACCTGGGACCTTCTGCTCTGCCGCCCAAAGGGGTGGGTTTCACCCGTCCTTATGCACAGAAGCAGCTGCCTCCTACTGAGTCCAGCTGATCTAGCTTGAGACTGTCTGCACGGACCGGGGGTGGGAGGTGGGGTTCAGTCTGGGGCTTTCCCGGCCCTCCCCGAAGAGACTGCTAGAGACTGAAGCTGCAGCTTTCTGCATGCAGAGCAGAGATGCTGGACCACTGACTGAGGGGGGACCCCGTGGGTCCAAGGACCGACGACGACGGAGAGGTTTCGGAAGGTCTTGTGATCTGGCTGGCCCTTGGCTGGACTCAAGAGGGACGCAGGGAGCTGCCCCACGCTGCGTCAGGCCCCCCGGGGGTCCATCTAGCTTGGGACTGACTCCGCTGACTGCCAGCAGCTACTCTCCTGGGTTTCAGAGGGGTATCTCTCCGCCCCGCCCGGAGATGCTGCTTGCAGGGACTAGATCCGAGACCTTCCACGTGCAAAGCGGGGACTCGGCCCCCTTCCTCATCTCACCAGTGAGCACCCCTTTGGAAGCAGAGAGAACACGGACTGACGCACGCAGAAGGCCAGATGCACCCACTTCTCTCTCTCTCTCTCTGATCGGAACAAGCCAAAGAAACAGCCCAGCGGCGGTGTCAGGATCACCCGGGATGCACAGCTTCCGCCGGCCACACACCACCCAGGGCGCCGTATGGATTTCTCTTGGCGGCCTGGCCCAGCTGCAGGGACACCGGTGGCGTCAGACATCAGCCGCGGGGCAGGCGGGGCAGAGAGCTTTTTGCGCACTTGGCCTGACGCAGCCAACCTCTGGCTCTCCCCGGGCAGCACCTCGGCCCCTGCGAGAGGGACGGGCAGGGCTGTGTCCGCAGGCCAGGCCCCCTCCGAAGCGGCTCCCTTGCGCCCAGGCCCCCAGAACCTCTGCTCACATGGGCTACGGCCATGAGAACCATTTTAAAAACCACTCCAAGATAATAGCAAAAAAAACCCAAAACACACAACCAACACACCACCCAACAACCCCAAAGCACTCCAAGTTTCTAGCCCCCCCAGCAGCCTGCAAACAGGACTGCTTTGCCTGTTGACTGAGAGAGGCGACTGGGTTCTGCAAGACCTCAGCTCCTCTGCCGGGGAATTGAGAGAGGCAACAGAGGCTTTGCAGGACCTCAGCTCCCGTGCAGAACTGGGGCAAAGATGCCCCCAGGTCAGAGGCCAGAGAACAGCGCGGCCATCCTTGGTCCACAAGAACAGCCCAAGCAAAATGTGTCCTTGTATTTGAGTGCATTAAAAGCCGCCTCAGGACCCCTGGCTGGAAGGTGGGAAATCACCAATTCCCTCTAGGTGATTACCTATAAAGCCCTAAACAGCTAAGTCCCCTGGGTATTTCAGAGAACGTCTTCTTTGCCATGAGCCCCACCGCCTGTTAAGATCATCTGGAGAGGTTCATCGTCTGCAGGTGCCACCAACTCATTTGGCGACTTCTTGGGAACGGAGCCTTCTCCGTGGCTGCCCTGGGGCTTTGGAATGCGCTCCCGGTTGGAAGAAGAGCCTCCCCATCTCTGGCAACTTTTCAAAAGGCGCTGAAGACGAGACGCATCTGTTCACCCAGGCTTTTAATTAGATTCATGGCTTAAATTTTTAATGCTGGTTTTTAAATGATTTTAATGTTAATGGTTTTAATGTTTACATGATTCCGACTGTTTGATTGGTTTAGTTTCGATTTTAACTGTGCATTGATTTTAATTGTTTTTAATTTGTTGTAAACTGCACTGAGCCATGTTTGGAGGGGCAGTATATACATCAAACAAACACACAATCAAACAAACAAAGTGATATTTCAGAGAAACGTGGAGTGTACCAATGCTTCCCCCCACAGACCTAATTCCAGCTTCTGGCCATCCTGGCCGGTGAGAGGGAAAGCAAAGGGTGAACAAAATTAAAAGTCGTGCACATAAACCACCAGATTTGGGGCTCCTTCCCCGTCCCTCTGACAAACCCAAAGCAGAACTCAGAGGCAATCCAAATAAGTGTCCTAGAAACAAAGGAACCGGCTTCTTCGGCCCCCTACAACCAACAACCAAACAACTGGAGAGTTTTGATTGCTTGCCTCCCTGCCTGCGGAAATCAATCGATCAATTGAAAGATTTACAACTGAGGGCGAGAGCGGAGCCTTCCGATTGGCTGGCAGTGACATCATGGTTTGAGTCCTGGGAGGGAAGGAGAGGTGTGTGTGTGTGTTTGTGGGAGTGAAATTCTCAAGGGGGGCACCATAGACACACACACACACACACACACCACACACAAGCCCAGAGTCTTTTGGAAGGCTTTGTTGCCAGGTTCAGGGCGAAATATAGGCATGTGCACCCACAAAACATACATGCCACTTGAAAAAACAACACCGCACACAACACAATTATACTGGCAGGAACAAAACAGGAAGCCGGCTGGCAGCGGCATTAAAGACGAAGGCATTTATTACAGCGCAAACCTTCTTCGCGGGTGACATTCCAGCCCAGCGGATGCAAACTGATCAGACAGGCCCAACCACCCACACAGGTTTCTGCTGAGACGCTGGAACCAGTTTCCTGGTTCTTTTACATGGCCGCTCGCATCCTGAGGCCTTCGGGGCTTGCCCCTTAAAGAGGCTCCACACCGCACAGGCAGCAGCGATACAGGAAGATGCTGAATGGCATCCTCTCATCCTGCGCGGGAGATGGTAACGGTCAACCCCTCCTGGATGCTACCAAAGACAACCGCAGGGCTCTGTGGGCGCCAGGAGTCAACACCGACTCGACAGCACACCTTTACTTCACTTTACACCGCACAGGGAGCTTTGGTTTAGGTTGTGCTATCACCGCGCCATCGCTGGGGAGGAGAGCTGGCCTTGGGGTAGGCAAGCATGAAGTCTCAGCTCTTCTAAGCAGGGTCTGCCTTGGTTTGCATTTGGATGGGAAACTACATGTCCGTGCCGTAAGATATCCCCCTGAGGGGATGCCGCGCTGGCCCTAACGCAGTGCTTGCCAGGCAGGAGGTCCCAGGTTCAGTCCCTGGCAGCATCGCCAGGTAGGGCTGGGAAAGACCCCCGAGCCCTGAAACCTGGGAGACCCGCTGCCAGTCAGAGTAGCCAATACTGAGTTAGAGGGACCAAGGGTCTGACTCAGTAGGAGGCCGCTTCCGATGTTCCTGTCCTTAGTAAGTCCTGGCTCCCAGAGCAGCCGCCGATAAGAAGGAAAGCCCCCGTGTCCTCATGACAGGCTGCCCCCTGCGGTTCCTGCTCCCCACGGATCACCCACCAAGCTGCCTGGATGTGGGCACAGGGGAACTCCAGCTCTCCTCGCCTTCCCAGGATCGGCAAGTTGACGTCAGATTCCAGCCGGGAAACACCTCGGCATGCCTCAGATCTGCCGGGCTTTCCTGATGGCCCACCTTCCAGCTTTCCATGCCTTGTGGAACTGCAGGAGGGCTCCCCCCCGGCCCCCCCCTCACACACACACACACACACGCACACCGATCAGCTCGGAGGGGAAGCTGGATTTGATCCAGGAGGTTTCCAAGTCCCAGGCCAGAGCCGCCGGTTCAGCCGGACACCAGGGCGTTAGCCCGGTGACTCACACGCCGCGTACTTACAGCCAACACCTGCTCCCGGGTCCCCGCAATGAGGCAGGGTTTTAATCTCCGGCTGGGTGTGTGTGTGTGTGTGTGTGTGCTTGTGTGTGCTTGTGTGCAGGGGAAGAAGCAGAAGGAGGCCCTTGGTTTCTGGAAGCCAACCCAGTGGGGACGGAGATGTGGCCGAGAGACGCGGAGGAAGCCCAGCCTGAGGAGACAGATCCTGAGGAGCAGCCCCTGGGCTCCCGGCTCCCGGCCCCCACCCCTGTTGAAGGGAGGGCCTCGACTGCCCGGTTCCTGAGTGGCACGGAGGACATGTCAGAACTGCATGTGTGAACACGGCTGTCTCTGGGCCCACAGCAAGGTCCTGCTGGCATTAAGCTGGAAGGCACAGTTTGGCACCTGCTTATGGCAGGCCTTCTCCCACAGGAACTGGTCCTCCCCACTGATATGCTTGCTCCAGACAGCCTTGGAGGGAACTGATCCTCTAGACCCATTCCGGGCTGGCTTCCGGGCAGGCTGTGGGGTGGAGACTGCCTCAGTCAGCCTGACGGATGATCTCCAATTGGGAACTGACAGAGGGAGTGTGACCCTGTTGGTCCTTTTGGACCTTTTGGCGGCTTTCGGTACTCTCAGCCATGGTATCCTTCTGGATTGTCTGAGGGGGGTTGGGGTGGGAGGCACTGCTCTGTGGTGGTTCTGCTCCTACCTCTCTGGCAGGTGGTGGTGTCCCTTGGAGACTGTTGCTCTTCAAAATCTGAACTTCGGTCTGGTGTCCCTCAGGGCTCCATATTGTCTCTGATGTTGTTTAACATGAAACCTCTGGGAGAGATCAACAGGGGATTGGGTGCAGGGTGTTATCAATATGCTGATGACACCCGAATCAATTTCTCCATGTCAATCAACCTCCCTAAATGCCTGTCTGGAGGTGGTGACGGGCTGGATGAGGGATAACAAACAGAGACTGGATCCAGATAAGATGGAGGTACTCATTGTATGGAGTTGGAACTCAGGAGATGAGTTTGATCTTCCAGTTCTGGATGGGGTCACACTTCCCCAGGAGGAACAGGTATGCAATCTGGGGGTGCTTCTGGATCCGAGCCTCTCCCTGGTGTCCCAGGCTGAGGCAGTGGTCAGAAGTGGAGAGGAGAGCTGGTCTTGTGGTAGCAAGCATGACTTGTCCCCTTAGCTAAGCCGGTCCTCCCTGGTTGCATATGAATGGGAGACTTGTTGTATGAGCACTGTAAGATACTCAATGGGGCTGCTCTGGGAAGAGCAGAAGGTTCCAAGTTTCTTCCCTGGCAGCATCTCCAAGAGAGGGCTGGGAGAGATTCCTGCCTGCAACCTTGGAGAAGCCACTGCCAGTCTGTGGAGACAATACAGAGCTAGATAGACCTATGGTGTGACTCAGTATATGGCAGCTTCCTATGTTCCTGTGTGCCTTCTATCAGCTTTGGTTGATATGCCGGCTGTGTCTGTTTCTTGAAATAAACAACCTCAGGACAGTGGTACATATGCTGGTAACCCCCAGACTTGACTACTGCAATGCACTCTATGTGGGTCTGCCTTTGTAGGTAGTCTGGAAACTACAGCTGGTTTAGAATGTGGCAGCCAGGCTGGTCTCTGGGTCATCTCGGAGAGACCATATAACTCCCGTATTGAAAGAGCTACACTGGTTGCCGATAAGTTTCTGGGCAAAATACAAGGCGCTGGTTATAACCTATAAAGCCCTAAACGGCTTGGGCCCTGGGTATTTAAGAGAGCATCTTCTTTGTCATGAACCCCACCGCCCATTGAGATCAGCTGGGGAGGTCCGTCTGCATTTGCCACCGGCTTGTCTGGTGGCTACTCCGGGATGAGCCTTCTCTGCTGCTGCCCCAAAGCTTTGGAACGCGCTCCCAGCTGAAATAAGAGCCTCCCCATCTCTGACAACTTTTTTAAAGTCTTTAAAGACTCATCTGCTCACCCAGACTTTTAATCAGATACTGCTTTAATAGTTTTAACGTTGTTCTAATATTGTTGTAATGTTTTAACCTTTTCTGTTGTCATTTATTGTGTTTTATTGTAACCCGCCCAGAGATGTATGTTTTAGGTGGTATGTATAAATAAATAAATACATCTGAGGAGAACTAAGGAAATGCTTGACTAACAAGCAGAATGTTGCTGGTTCAAATCCCCGCTGGTACTATATCGGGCAGCAGCGATCCAGGAAGATGTTGAAAGGCATCATCTCAAACTGCGCGGGAGGAGGCAATGGTCAGCCCCTCCTGTATTCTACAAAGACTACCACAGGGCTCTGTGGGTGCCCGGAGTAGAAATCGACTGGACTGCACACCTTTACCTTTAAGGGGGGCCAGCTTTTAAGAAGCTGAAGGTCCCTAGTTGCTTCCGAGATCCAAAGCTTCCTCTGCAATCGGCATCTGGCAACTTGGACCCCTCCTCCCTTCGGATGGCTGCTTCTCTCCCTCTCTCCTCTTTTCTTTTGGAGGCCGATGCTTGAGATGGCTTTGCCTGGTGCGGTTCCCATCTGTGTTTAAAATTCAGTTGCTTCCCCCTATTTTATGCATTGTGTTTAGGATCGTGTCGCAAATGTGTGTCGCACATCATGCATTGCTCAGGGGAAGCTGGAGGAGAACCGGGTTCTCCGCTTTGTAAACCGAGAAGCAAGCCTTGATGGAGCAGCTTTGGGAGTTCATGCTGCTGGTTTACTCTTGAGTAGACAGGCAAAGGGTCAGGGATCGGGTCCTCCGACACAACAGTGGGTCAAGGCATGCAAAAGCACACAGGATGTGAAGAACGTGGGTGGGAAGATTGCCCCCCCCCACGAAATCAGAACTTGGGGACTGCGAAATGGATTGCCAGGTGATTCCGGAAAGAGGGAAGAACTCTCCACAGGGGGGAACGTGGCCACACAATGCAGCTTAACCAGTGGAACTCACCACCACAGGATTTACCAGTATCTACTGGCTTGATTTGTCTACTGGCTTAGACAAACTCATGAAGGAGTGGGTCCAGCTGTGGGTACTGTCTGCCAAGACCGGTGAATGGAACCTCCACAAAGTTCTTCTCCCCTGCTAACTGGGCAAAGAGGCACCTATTCAATGTGGTGATTCTCTTGTATTGAGCAGGGGGAGAGTGACTGGCCCTCTCCATCCCCAGCACAGCATCCCTCCAGTGACTCTTGCTGGTGTCTCTCTTATGTTTCTTTTTAGATTGTGAGCCCTTTGGGGAGAGGGAGCCATCTTATTTATTTATGAGTGCTCTGTCCAAACTGCTTTGGAAACGTTGGTTGAAAAGTGGTGTGTAAATTGTTGTTGTTGTGGGCTGCCTGAGGCATCTAGCTGGCCATGGCTGAATGCTGGATGCTGGGTCCGATGGGCATCTGGTTCGCTGCCGTGGGGCTCTTGTTGCGTCCCAGCTGGGCCGGGGTCCGCTGGTCCCCCCCCCATGTGGCTGGAGATTACGGCTCTCATCTCCCGCTGCCCCGACAGCAGGGGGTGGTGGGAGTTGTAGTCGAAAGCCCCCTGGGGACCCACCCGAGGCCGGGAACCCCGCTGCCTTAGGGGAAGCCGGAGAAGGCAGGCAGGCATCTGAGGGTTAATGCCCCAGCACCAGTCAGCCTCGCAGCCAGGGCTGCTGCTGCGTGACAATAGCATGACACACACCTGGGATGAGAGCAGCCCTCCCAGTGACCAGCACGGGACTCATCCTGCCGTGGGCGGCCTCAGAGGCGCCTGGTGGCTGACTCACCCAGCAGCAGGTGGCCAAAAGAGCCCACTAAATGCAGGCCAAAGGGACGGGCCCCAGGCCACACGCTGGCGGCCCTTTTCTCAGGTCGGCTGGGGGGCTGGGGAGTTCCCCCTGAACCCATTCAAGATTCAACCAGGGAGGCTGCAGGACGTCAGTTGGGGGTGTGTGTGTGTGTGTGTCCTGCACTATTTCCCAAGTGGGGCCCACTTTGGCCAAAAGCTTTGGCGAGAGCCATGATCTCCCCCTGGGCCGACCTCCACAGGGAGGACCCCGGGAAAGACCAGACTTGCCAGCACTCCCTGCCCGCCTTCCCAGCCCCGGTGCTTGGCTGCGTTTTCCCTTCAAGGAGCCCCACTCTCCCGTGCCGGCTGCACAACCGCTCTCCCCGATGCCCCCTCGGAACCCGTTACTTAGAGATACTCTGCCCCTAGCTAGGGAGGCTCGGTTGACCTTTCTTGGTGATTTGTTTTCTTTAATCCTGATAGCCTGCTCTTCCTCCAAGGAGCCCAGAGCGGTTGACATGGTAGTTGCTTATCCTCACGACAGCCCTGTGAGGTAGGTTAGGCTGAGAGAGACACGGCTGGCCCAGAGTCACCCAGTGAGTTTCATGCCTGAGTGGGGATTTGAACTCAGGTCTCCCCGGGGCCTAGCCGAACACTCTAACCACTACACTACACTGGAGATGGGCCTCCCCACTCCTTGATGAATTTCTCTCCCCCTTGTTTATGGGGGATGGTCAAGGGGCTACTCCAGAGGCTTTGGAGACACAGATCCCTCCAGCTGGAGGGAGCGGCTGGGGTCTGTCTTCGGTTTCTTTCTGGCCTTGGAGCCGTCTCTCCTTGTTTCTGTTTCTCTGTGTAAGCCCCTTTGGGAACTTGGGCTGAAAAGCGGTATATACCGGTGGGTCGCCGCCATGGCCCTATACGCGGGAGGGGAGGAGTGCTTGCCCCCTTGGCCTGGGGGCCAGGGAGGGCACGTTTTATTGCCCTGCTTGGACATGCTGGCGGAGACGCGGCGTTCTGTGTGGCATGGGAGGCCAGGCTGGCCAGCTTTGCTTGCTTTGGAAAGGGTGTTGGGGGACTCGTTGTTGTTGTTGTTGCTGTTGTTGTTGTTGTTGTGACTGTGTTGCCCAAGGCCAAGCAAGAGGCCAGGAGGCAGAAAGCGCAGCGGCGGCAGCAGTCCTCTCTGGGGAGGGGGGGGGGCTCAGAGTCGGGGCCCCTCCTCCGAGCAGCCTGCCAGCCGGTTTCACAATGAATGGGGCGGCCTGCCCTGCTCACGTGGGGGCTCCCTGCGTCACCTTCCCGGGGCGCCGGGCCCGCTCCCCATTGGCTGCCGATGATGTCACCCTACAGCCCTGCCTCTCTCCCCCCCCCCCCACCCGCTCCGCCGCGCGCTTCTCCCCGCAAAAGCTTTTTCTCTGCCGGCAGCAGCAGCAGCGCCGAAGCCGAGCCGGAGTGGGGCGCGGGGCGCAGGGAGCACAGCCACAAAGGGGCAGCCAGCAGCGCCGCCAGCTTGCAGGCGGGACAGCCCTCCTCGCCACAGCAGCCGCCTCATGGGTCGTTTCCGCGCCGGGGTCTGATGCAGGTGAGTCCGCCCGCGCTGGATCAGCTGCCCCGCGCACGGGGGTCCTCTTCTCCTCCGTCCCCGCGCAGCGCAGAGCAGCTGCGGGCTGGGCCGGGGCGGACGGGACGGGACCCCCGGTTGCAAGGATGGCGGCATCAGCATCGGGGGAGGGGGCGTTGCGCGGGGCGCAGAGGCAGGCGCCGGGGGCGCGTTTGTGGTGGCTGGCGGCGCGCTGTGTTGTGACAGGCGAGGAACAAGGATGCGTAGCAGGAGGCTGGCTGGCGCGGGGGGCGAGCGAGAGACCCAGGGGGGTGGCGGGCCGAGGCAGCAGGTTCCCCCCGGACAAGGCCCTCTGCCTCCCCGGACTGCTGCTGTCGCGGCGGCGGCGGCGGCGATGACATTCGGGGCTATTTTAAGGCGGTGATGCCACCCCGGCGGGGACACCAGAGGGCACACGGCCGCCGGAGCCGGCCAGGGGAGGGGCTGGGGTTTCGGGCTCCTCACCCGGGAAAGCCTGCGTGCGAACACCCCCCTGCGCCCCCCAGGGAGGCTCGCCCCCCCGCGCCCCGCCGCCCTTGATCCAGGATGTGCGCAAAGCCTAGAGGTGCCAAGAACCCACGACCTGGGCACCTGCATCGCGACAGCCCTGCGCAGCACCTGGTGCACAAACACCTCCAAGGCCACAGTGGGCAGAAACACAGGTGTCGACCCCCGCCCCCTGTGTTGTGCAGGAGATGCGCTATTGAAAATAAGACGCTTAAAAAATAATAATAGTAATAATAAGACACAGCACAGCTTAGGAGAAGTGCCCGGTGGGAACCTTGCCTCTGCCACCAACCCACTAAGTGTCCTTGGTCCCTTCCTTTGCAACATACAGCGGACCCTGCCTGCCTGGCAGGGTTGCTGTAAAGAGTACATGAAACCCTTTGAAAACTCCAGATGTGCCTTGCCAGTGCTAAGGACTGCCAAGCGTGTTTTTGTAAGGAAAAAATGGTGGATGTGTCACCGTATAAAACTAACTTTGAAAACACGCCCTCATTTTATCCCCTTTGTTTGCGGGAAAGGCAACAGATTGCCTCCCCAGTTGCCTACTGCAAGGAGAGCTGGTCTTCCGGTAGTGGGCATGAATTGTCCCCTTTGCTAAGCAGGGGCTGCCCTGGTTTACATTTGGATGGGTGACTATATGTGGGTGCTGTCTGCTACAAGGTATTCCCCTGAGGGGATGGGTCCAGAGCTCAGGGGCAGAGCACTGCTTTGCAGGCAGAAGGTCCCAGGTTCAATCCCTGGCAGCATCTCCAGGTAGGGCTGGGAAAGCTGCCTGAAACCTTGGAGAGCTGCTGCCAGTCAGTGTGGACAGTCCTGAGCTAGATGGACCAAGGGTCTGACTCAGTATAAGACAGCTTCCTAGGTTCCTAAATCTTGGCACTTTGGAGAGGATTTATACATGCATTACAAATTATGTTCATCTTATTTTAACACACACACTATACAAGAGCTCAGGGAATAAACACTCAGTGGTCCAGACACATCACAATCATAACCAATACTGATGGCGAACACTGTGTGCGACCCATTTAGAGTGTGAGAAATCTACCCAGCAGTATCAAAGGCCTTGTAAAGCATCTTGACGTATTAAGGTCTGTACAAAGGCATTGCAAAGTCTGTGGTTTTTAGCCAAGCAACATTCCTCTTCGCCTACAGATTGGCTGCCGCTATTGCTGGGGTAGATCCTCACTTAATTAATTAACCTAACAAATTAACTCGAAGGCCCTCTTCGCACATACTTGTTTACCACATGGGCTAACAAGCCAGCGTCCAAGGCTTCCTGCCTGTGTGAATGAGCCATAAAGAGAATCGGCATGTCCCTGAGAAGGTGGCACTTTGTCAAGGGCGTTGCCTCTCGCATTTGACTACCTGTCTCGGAGGAACCCCACCTGCACGCCCAGGTGGAGGCAGAACGGCAGCTGCCGGGAGGTGGACGGAAGGGGGTAAAGCATAGGCCGTGGCTGGGCTTGGGTGAGCAGCATGTCGGTGGAAAGGATGTTGTTGGGAAAGGATGGTGGTCAGAAAGGTGTGCTGCAGATGGCTCAGGTGTGCCAAGGCTGGGCCTGGCCTTTGGGGATGGAAGGCTACGGAAGGCGGCTGGCCAGAGGGGTGCGGAGATCGAGATAATGACAGGTAGAGGAGGCCCTTGAGGAAGGGTGGGGATGCAGAGAATCATCCTGGCGGATTTCACCCCCCCCCCCCGCGAGATGGGAAAGCTGCGTGCAATGGGGAAGAAGAGTTGAGAGTTTGGATCTGACCCCAGAAACCTCGCATCCGTCTTGCGTTGATGTCAACAATGATCCATCCGCTATTTGTAATGTAATAGTCTTTTTTCCTGAGGGCTGACAGCTGCTTCGCTTACCCCACCTCAGCAGTTCTCACAACACCCCTGCAAGGTAGGCCATGGCCAGCTGATTCGTGTTTCCGCCAGGCAAGGCGGCCGAGGCTGAACAAGAGAGCCTGGCCTTCAAGGAAGAGGGGCTCTGCCACGGAGCTAGGCCTCCTCCCCTAAGGATGCTCTGCGGGAGGGCTAGAGAGACTCACCACAAGGGGGGGGGTTTAACAGCTATGATGTGTATATTGCGTAACAAGCCAGCACAGCATAAATGAGAGCCAGCATAGCGTAGTTGTTAGAGTGTGGGACTAGGACGGGGAAGACCTGAGTTCGAATCCTCATTCACCCATGACACTCACTGGGTGACTCTGGGCCAGTCGCGTCTCTCTCAGCCTAACCTACCTCACAGGGTTGTTGTGAGGATAAAAATAACCCGTGCACACCGCTCTGAGCTCCTCGGAGGAAGAGCGGGATATAAATGTAATTAAACCAACCAAGCAAGCAGGACTGCTCAACTTCGGCCCTCCTGCAGATGTTGGCCTACAACTCCCATAATCCCCGGCTAAGTGCCACTGTGACTGGGGATTATGGGAGTTGTAGTCCAAAAACAGCTGGGGGCTGTCTCCGCTCTGCCCTGCCCTTCCTCCTCACCCCCCTACCCCGGCCCACCAACACAGCACGTCCGGGGCCAAATGGTGAGCTCATGGGGTGAAATCTGAGGAAGCCGATGCCCTCCTTGGGCACTGCCAGGCCATGAGCTCAGGGCGGTATTTTTAGAGGCACCACCGCACACAACTTCACTTAGAGACGGACAGCAGCCCAAAGCACAAGCAGGAGGCTCCGGAGGCAAAGACTGCGTGCGGCGTCCGGGTGAGGGTGAGTCGGGGAGGGAAAGGCTTCAAAGGTGCGTTGTGCGGGTGCACTGATCTGAGCTTGAAGGGGTGCGTGTGTGTGTGAGCAAAGGCCCCGCACAGCTGTGAGCGTGCCCAGTCCCTTTCTGCAGGCGGGTTTCTGTACGATGCCCGGAAGGGTAAGCATCGCTGTACCTCTGGAAGCTGGTATGAGCAAACCTGGACACCCAGAGCCCTGCAGTGACCTCGCACTGTGTCCGCACAACAGTCATGCAAGGCGGGGGCGAGGCTGAGGAATAAGCAAGACAACCCGCTGAGTTGCTGGGCCGGGCCGGCGGGGGTGGGGGGGGCGGATTTGAATTCTGCTGCCATGTTTCTGAGCACGGGGCTTCAACTGTGGAAAGGCGCTTGTGTGCGGATGGAGATGGAGGCTGTGCACATACAAGTGTGTGCACATCTCTGTGGCCCGATTTGCATATATTGATCACGTGTGCGTCACTGTGAGGTACCGAGGCAGGTGTCTAGGAGGTGGCAAAACCCCAGGCGTCTCGGAGGCAGGTGCGGAGGGCAGGTGAGACCAGTGTGTTATGTGTGGTTATTGTTGAATGAATTCTGGGCCCGGCTTTCAACCAAGAATGCAGCCCAGCCAAGCAGGTTGGACTTCATATCGTTCCTCCAGAGAAGGATCCAGGTCCCAGAAAAGGACCCAGGACCCACGAGAGCTTACTGTGCACACCCTGACCGTGGGAAACCAAAGTGTGAGCAGGACATTAGCCATTTATTCCTGAGGAGGATGTCACATCGCTGGGCGGGGGAAGAAGAAGCAGGATCTGTGGCCTCCAATGCCTCGCCACTCAGAGGCCAGCTGGCACGGAAGGGGCTAGATCTCAGGAAGGGGCGCTGGCGTCTGGGGTGGCAGGCAGTTCTGAGCTGGAAAGGGGTTGGGGAAGAGGGATGGGGATTGGATCTGTGACACGCTTGGAAGGCGGGTTGTTCCGTGGGGGTCTGTGTTGAGGGGTGAGAACCGGTCTAACCCAGGGGGGCTTCAGAGGCTGACTGGTGAATCACCAAGATCCTGGTTGGAAACTTGTTTCTGCTGCACACTCCCTGGGGAACTTGGGCCTTCCTGTCGGCAATATGGGTAGGAAAACTGGCCTACCTCACACGATTGTTGTGAAAATCATAAAAAATTATATGAAGACTAGAATAGATAGATAGATTATATATATTTGTATAAAGTAAAGCATGCCATCAAGTCAGTATCGACTCCTGGGGACCACAGAGCCCTGTGGTTTTTCTTTTGGTAAAAAACAGGAGGGGTTGACCGTTGCCTCCTCCCGTGCAGTATGAGATGATGCCTTTCAGCATCTTCCTATATCGCTGCTGCCCGAGAGAGGTGTTTTCCATAGCCTGGGAAACAAACCAGCAGGGGATTTGAACCAGCAACCTCTGGCTTGCTAGTCAGGTCATTTCCCGCTGCACCATTAGGTGGCTGTGTGTATCTGTGTACTTACACTTAATAACAGCAATTGCACTAAAAAATCTCTGCCATCTGGCAGTGTGATTCGGCCAAGGGGGAGAATCATAAGCAAGGAGGCCGGGACGGCCAGACTGTTGTGGTGGGGCCGCGGGAGTGAGGGAATACCTGCCTGAACATAAATAGGTAACCTAATATACTTATAGTTCTTTAACTGTATGACTACTTAACGAGCAATCAGACAGAATGCTGCCTGCAGGGGTTGGGTGCTATTTGCTGAGCAAAAGGACTAGAAACTTAATATAAATGTAAATAAGATTAAAATAAAACCTGGAGTCAGGAAGGGGGCTTGGGGTATTACTAGCCACCCTGGGCCTACGTCTCCATCCTGCTTTGCCTTTCAGGTGCTGGGGGCAGTGTGGGGGGGAGGGAGGTGTGCGTCCAGGGTTCCGCTTGGATCTTCACAACAGCCCTGTGAGGCAGACTAAGCCGAGAGCGCAGGCGTGGCCCCAGGTCACCCAGGGTGTGTGCCAAGACCCGAGTCCAGGTCTGGCTGCCCCACACAGACCCCGGCTCTCACCTCTCCAGCCTTGGGGACATCCTTGGTGTCGGAAGCCAGCCAGCCCATGCGGAGGCTGCAGCCGGGAGTGGGTGTCTGCATCCAGCCAGCCAAGGGGGGCTCAGATAGAGGCAAGGCCCCTTTCCTCCGCTGGGGAGGAGCCCCCGCCCCTTCCCTCTCCCCCCGCCCACGGTGGTGGTTGCTGTCGCACCAATCCCCCCACGCTCGGAGCAGGGAGTTGATGGAAATAACAGGGCTGTCACCCCACGTTAGCGTCCTGGCGGAGGGACTCCTTAGCAGAAAGCCCCAGGAGGAGGAGGAGGAGGAGGAGGAGAAGGGGCTTGTGCCGTCCTGGCTGAGTGTGTGGTGGGCAGGGAGGGAAGTTAATTTCTAGCGGGGGGGTGGGGGGCAGGAAACGCAGGAGGCTCCCATCCGGGGCAGCAGCGGAGGAGACTGGCCAAAGGCAGGCCTCCTCGCAAAAGTGGGGCGAGGGGGAGGTGTGGGCAGAGAGGGGCAGGGAGTGGTGGCGGAGAAACCAGAGGAGAGACGGGACTTGCATATGTGGGGCAGACAGAGGGCCACAGGGCAGCGGGCAATCCGGGCAGGACCAACAAATCCATGGGGCAGGCATGTGAAGGAGGGAGGGAGGCTTGTGGGTCAAGTGCCTGGCTGCAGAAAGCCTGTTCGGGGGGAGGGAGAGGAGGAGGAGGGGGGAGCAAAGCAGTGTCCTAGGGAGGGTGGCGGTGGCGGAGGAGGGTCATGGGGCAGCAGGCAAGATGGCGGAGGAGCCTGAGATGTAGGCAGGTTGGGGCAGAGAGTGAAAATGGGGGGAGGAGGAACAGGGGGGGGCAGGGGAGAGGATTCTGTGCTCAGAGGAGGGGAGGTGGGTCAGGGCACATGTGCCCCATTCCGGCCCACCCCCACCCCAGCTCCGTCTGGAGGACCCCTCCCTGGCTTTCCTCTTTGCCAGCATGTTTTTCTGCCGTGGGGCTGCCCAGGACAACAAGAAGAATAAGAAGAGGAGGAGAAGGAAGGGCTGATGGGGGACCAGGGTGGGGAGAGGCGATGCCCCCCCCCGGCTTTGTGTGATGTCTGGGGTGGGTGGGAAATCCCCACTAATTGCACAGGGAGGGGGGAGGCCAAGGATTTTAGGGAGCGGGGCGGCAGGATTTATCCCCAAAGGCTGCAAGGAGGAGGCACTCTGCTCCCACTTCTCCATCCCTGCCCCCCCCAACCCGCCAGGCACATGGCGGAGAGTTCTTTGAAGCCAGCGCAGTGCCCCCCCCCCATGTTCCTGCCTCTGTCGGGGAGCTGGAGACCCCACCCGGGCCCCCTCCCAGCCCTCTCCTGGGCCCCCCTCCCCACCCAACCGCCTGTCGCCCGGCTCCCACATGCCGCTCGCTTGTGCCCACCGCCTTTGGGAAGGAGGGTGCCATTTGGGGAGAGCGCCTGTCCTGGTTCTTTAATCTCTCCCTGGCACAAGGCTGGGTGAGAAATGCCCGCCTTTGAATCCTTCGCCAAGGGCCTGCAGGGAAATGGGGAGGGAGGAAGGGGGCTGCTGCCTCCCCGATGATAAGGCCGTGTGTTTCGGAGGGGGAGATGATGATGTGTCAAGGAAGCTGGGACTGGGGGCAAGGGGGGGGGCAAGAAAGGAGATCGTTCCAGCACCCTCCCCTCCTCCTCCTCCTCCACCACCGACACACGCCCAAGATCTGAGCAAATGCTAACATGTTTGTCTTCCATCAGAAAGCGCTTCGGCTAAATGTGACCCAATTTCTTGCCAGATTTTTTTTTTGGAAATATCTTTAAAAGACAGAAGAGAGGGAGAGAAGGGACTCAGGCTAATCACCGCACTGTGGGTCTTGCTTCCCAAATATAACGGGATGCTGCTTTATGGGCAGGAAGAAGAGGCAAGTGGCCCACTTGCAGGGCAGAGGTGTGGATGCATAAAACAGGGGGTTTTCTTTCTCAAAGAGAGGAAAGTTCAGATCACAAGAGGGCCAGGCGTGGTCCCCCAGAGGGCCACACGGACGGGACACCTACTCTTGGCACGTATGTTGCCGCCTCTCGGCCTCAGTTGGCCAATCTGTAAAATGGGGATGGAGTAATGTCCTGGCTTTTTTCCTCGGCTGGGGGAAATGCCAGCCGCTTCGGGTTAACCGTAGGCAGCACTAAACCCTGCCTGCCCTGAAGGCACAGCCAAGACACCAAATGGCAGTTTCTATACTGAGGGAATGCAAATTCTGCAGAGAGCAAAGCCGGCTTCCGAACCTTGCATGTCTAACCCCTGCTAACTGGGCAGAGAGGCACCTTTTAAGGTGGGGATTCTCTTGTATTTAGCAGGGGGAGAGTAACTGGCCCTCTCCACCCCCAGCACAGCATCCCTCCAGTGGCTGCTGCTGGGGTCTATCTGAGGTTTCTTTTTAGATTGTGAGCCCTTTCGGTTACAGGGATCCATCTTGTTTATTATTTCTCTATGTAAACTACCCTGAGCCATTTTTGGAAGGGCAGTATAGAAATCGAATAAACAAACAAACAAAAATGCAAACTGAGTACATTAACACCTCCTCTTTGGCACAATTCTGCCCAACCCCCTCTTTTTTGGATAGCATGCCTAATTTAGTCTGGTTCTGGTAGTCTTAAGGAAAAGCAACCACAGGAATGCCTACTCAATATGAACTGGAGATCAGAGAATAAAAAAGGCTGCCCCAAGACCTCCCCCCCCCCGCAGTCCTAAGGACTAGAAACTTGCCATCCCTGAAAGGGTTTGAAGCAGAGGTGGGGAGGCGATAGCCATCACGGGGATGCCATGAGGCACACCCCCTCGGCCCATGCTCTTCTGACCCCCCCCCTCTCTCTCTTGCTCCACAGCTCACCTTTCCCAATGCCTCCCTCGCCTCTGGAAGAACGGATCGGCATCCTACAGAGACCCAAGACGTTGGCCTTGCGCCTCAACCACAGCTTTGCCCACAACGGCGGCGGCGGCGAGAAGCAGCAGCACCACCACCACCAGCCGCCACCGCCCTGCAAACCGCCTGGCCAGGCTGCTGGGGTGGCCCCAAAGGGCCCCCGCGAGGAGACCCCCCAGGCCGGCGTCCTCCAGCCCAACCATTCCCACACCATCGACATCAAGGTGACGGTGGGGGCCGGGCAAGGCCGGGGGGTGCCGGAGAGGAACCTCTCCCTGCAGCTGGACCTGAAACCGGGCGGGGAGAGGAAGGGGCTGCTGGGCCCCCAGCTGAAGGTCTTCCTGCCCCAGGCCAAGCTGAAGAAGCGCGCCTTCAAGGAGAACAGCCGGCCGGCCCCGGCGGCGGCCAGCTCCTCCGCCAGCTCCTCCTGCCTCTCCAGCCCGGCCAGCGCCATGCACCCCCTCAAGGGCGGCTGCCGCGGCTGCTGGCGGCTCCTGCGCTGCGAGGACCCCAAGCCCGGCCTGCGCCCGCCGGGCTGCTTCCCCTGCCACGCCAGCCTGCGCTCCCTCAGCTGCTCCAGCTGCAGCCCGCCCTCCGTCAAGAAGCTGGGCTGCCTGCCCTGCGCCCCGGTGGCCGCCGCCGCCCTGCGCTCCCTGGCCTGCCTGGCCTGCCACCCCTCCGTCAAGTCCGCCAGCTCCTCCTGCAGCTTCTGCAGCAGCGACCCCATCGTGGCCTACGACCCCCGGCCCGGCCCGGCCCCGGCGGCCAGCTGCTACGGGGGGGACGGAGACGGCGACGGCGACGACTACAGCGTCCGCACCATCTGGCCCGACGAGCTGGCCAGGAAGATGACCCTGTCCCGGGCCCGGCAGCAGCAGCCGCCGCCGCCGCCGCCGGCCGCCTCCCCCTTGATCCTGGACTGCCGCAGCCTGATGGAGTACACCAAGAGCCAGCTGCAGGGGGCCATGCACTTTGGGATGGCCGAGGCCGCGGGCCGGCGGCGGCTCCAGCAGGGGAAGCTGGCCATGCTGGACTTCCTCTCCTCCCGGGGGGCCGCCGACGGCCGGGACTCCTCGCTGCAGCGGCTCTGGCCCACCGAGCAGAACGGCTGTGCGGGGGCGACGGAGCCCCGGCCAGCCAGCCCCGCCAAAGCCCACAAAACGCAGCCCGCCCAGAACCTGCATCTGGTGCTGGATTTGCTCCGCCAGGACGGACAGGAGGGCCCAGGCCAGAGAGGTAAGGGGGTGGGGGTGGTGGGGGTGGTCCCCGGGGGCGGAGGGGGGCAGCAGCCGTGGGGCAAACCTTCAAGTGGCCACAAAACTGGCCGTGCCGGCTCCTCGCTCCAGCAGCTTCGAGGAAGGATGAGATCCCTTTCCAGGAAGAGATCCTCTAGCACAGGGATTCTCAAACTTGGGTCCTCAGGTGTTATTGGACTTCAATTCCCATAATCCCCAGCCTCAGTGGCCTTTGGTTGGGGATTATGGGAGCTGAAGTCCAATAACACCTGAGGACCCAAGTTTGAGAATCACTGCTCTAGCACCATGCCCAAGAGCAGTCTACCTCCAGCTAGAGGACTCCTGCTCCTAGCCTCCTTCCCAGAGAGGCAGAGAGCCTGGCCTTGATGGGCGTTTGCAGGGGGCGAGCGGGGGGGGGGGGTCCGACTCAGCAAGGCAGTTCTTGCTTTTGGGAGGGGGGCGTTCCTGCAGCCAGGCCCACAGGTAGAAGGGATGCCGGGCGGGTCATGCCGTAATGGGCATTTTGCAGAGGAAGGCTGGATCCTGAAGGGTTCAGATGCTTCAGGGTAAGGTTTCACTCCCCTTTCTTCGGTGACCTCATCCCAGCTGGAGGAGCAGATGGCCAGACGGGAGGGGGAGGCCACCCTCACCCCCCCCCAACGTGGCCCCCTCCTCCCTTTCAGCACCTGCTCGGAGGAGCCTATTGAACCGGAATGAACTCGGCCCAGCTGGTCGCATGACATCATCGGCTTGACCTTCTTTCACACTTGTGGCCCCTTCATCCCCCACAAGGCGCCCCCTCCGCCCAGCCTCCTAAAGCCAGAGGGGGGGGGGGGTCCTGCCGACTTTTGCTTAGCAGATGTTTCAAGGCGGCAGAAATTTTTAAGAGAGACCCCCCACACACACACACAAACACACTTCTCCCCCCCCACACACACACACTGCCTGCACAACTCCTGCAAGCTGCCAAGTAAAGCTTTCGCAGTCTTTTGGTCGAGAGCGCGCCTTTCCGGGTCCAAGGGAATAAACCATCTGAAACCGCACCTCTTAAACACCCAGCTGAGCAGCTTCGGAGTTACACAGCACTCTTGGGCAGGCAGTTCCTTCTCGTGCAGCTTCCTAGCGGGAGAGGCAGAACAAAGACCCGCCCTGAATATGGCAGGCCGCCTTGGGATCCTACTTGCTGTTTCGATTTCTCAGACCTAGATGCCAGTTTATGGCCAGGCCTCTCAAAGTGTTCTTCTATTATTATTTTAAGAGCGTGCAAAGCGAGAGGACATGATTCAGCTGCGCTCCATTTGCAGGGGTAGCTTTTCTGGGTGTGGAATTTGGCTGGCGGGTAATTGCCTTAGCAGAGATAGGGGCCGCTGACACGACCTGCCGGGGTGGGCGGCAGGGAAGGCTTAACAAACCTTGCCTTCCCTCCCAGATGATAAATCTTTGTTTGGTGGGAGTGCGAAGTCACAATCCCTGCAGCTCCGGGCAGCACAGAGCAGGGCAGATTGCTCTGAGGCTGGGACTGGTTGTCCTGACCTCCTGGTATCCCACAGTGCACTGAGGATTCCCCCACGGAACGGGCACTCTAGGCACTTGTCTTTGTGTCACCATGAGCTGCAGGTAGCTTGTGCTGATTCATGATCCCGGCAGAGCTGGGCTTCAATGCAGGGTTTGGTGCTGAGGCGTTGCTAGCATCCGTGTGGATCCTGGCCGTTCTCACAGGCAGCTAAGTCTCCTCGTGAGAACAGCCTCGCAGCCTTTTTGGGGTTTTTTGTTTTTTTTGTTTTTTTGGCAATGGCGGTGAACAGCAGGAGTGCCTTTTGCCAGGACTCCATCGCCAGCTAGGCAGTTCTGCTCCTTCAAGCCTTGTCTGCTCTGAGCTGCTTTCGTTGTGGTCCACATTTACCCCAAAGTGGTGTTATGACTTGGGGCTAGTCGAAACGAGCAGAGATTCGGAACAAGTCACCATGTCTCTTCGGAACGGGAAAGGTCAGGGTTCCCAAGTCGTGGGAGGTAGAAAAGCACTGGGTGGTTGGAGGCAGGGTAAAAGGTTCGATTGCAGAGAAAGCCCGGTTTTCTGGACTGATTGCGGGGAGATCAGTCTGGATTAGGCAATGGTCTGAGAAATCCAAGAACCAAAAGCATGTGATCACCAATGCTGCAAAGAGAAGTCAGAGCAAAACAAAGCATGCAACTCTGGGGATATGGAGGGTGAAAGACAACGAAACCAGTTTGCACACGACCACACAAAACACCCTTGGGGACCCTTCTTTGGGAAGAGAGCGAGAGTGACATTTCTGATGCGCAGAATTCTTTCCCACGGAAGGCGAGAACAGAATGAGCAAGTGACATGGCTGGACTTGGGGTTCCACAAACACTGCCCCCCCCGCAAAAAAAAATCTGGAATACCAGGGTCTGGAAACCCAATATTTCTCTGTTATCACAATGCTCCCACTACCACAGACTAAGCCCGTCGGCTGTGCGTTTTCTCTGCAGGTAGTCTAGTTGGCCCCGAGGCGGTGGAGGGTCCGGACGACTTGGGTCCACCGCTCACCCCCGACCTAGAAAATGCAGAGCTGAGCCCCATCCTGCCCTTCCTGTTCCTGGGCAACGAAAGAGACGCACAGGACCTGGAGCGGATGCTGAGTCTCAACGTGGGGCATGTGCTGAACGTCACCACCCACCTCCCGCTCTACCATGCCGACAGCGGGCGCCTCCGCTACAAGCGGCTGCCTGCCACAGACAACCACCGCCAGGACCTGCGCCAGTACTTTGAGGAGGCCTTTGAGTTCATCGGTACGGCTTCGGGTGGGCTGCTGGAAGGGGTCGTAGTCAGGCAGAGGTCTCCGGCTCCTCGGGAAGGTGGCAACTTCTGCTGCAGCTTGCCCGTTCTAGTACAAAGGGGAGGGCTGTACCGTAGTGGTAGAGCCCCTCCTTTGCACACAGAAGGATGCAGGCTCCTTCTCTGGCAGCTTCAGGAAGGAAATAACCCTTGCTATTGACTGGGTGGACATATTCCATCCTTGGCCAAGTCTAGAGGGAGTATAGACACACACCTACTTGTCCTCCCCTGCCCCCCTTGTTAACACTGCTGTCTCTCCCTACTCCAGAGGAGGCACACCAGAGTGGCAAAGGGGTCCTCATCCACTGCCAGGCGGGCGTCTCGCGCTCAGCCACCATCGTCATCGCCTACCTGATGAAGCACACGCTCATGACCATGGGCGACGCCTACAAGTACGTCAAGGGCCGGAGGCCTGTCATCTCGCCCAACCTCAACTTCATGGGTCAGCTCCTGGAGTTCGAAACGGACCTCAACGCAGGCGTCACACCCCGCATCCTCATGCCCAAGCTGGCCGGAGTGGAGACGGAGGTGTGAACAAGAAAGGGGACAGGTGGTGGCCACCGTGGATCTCAGGGGTGGGAAGGCCGTGTGTGCGCAACAAGCAAGCAACGGGTGCCGTGGGAACCGCCGCCAGGGCTACCAACGGACCGGGCCAGTGGCGGGGGGGGGGGGGGGGCGCTTCGCCCCCTGGAACATCGATGGACCATTTCCGATGCCTTCCTGCATTGCGCTCAGCACGATACTGGGAGAGTCCGATTTTGGAGGCCTCGTGCTGCCGTTGGAATTAAGAGCAGGGGTGGGTGGGTGGGCTCTCATTTCTACACCAGTGTTGGCTTCTTGAAACTTTCTTACCTTGGCAATGGTGTGTGTGTGTGGGGGGGGGCAAATGGGGCGGGACTGTGTGTGTGTGTGTGTGCACGCCTCTTGCTGGATTTAAGTTATTGGGTTGGGGAGCGTTTGTGTGCATAAAATCTTCTTCCCTCTCGCCCTCCCTTTTTTGATCCAGATGCTACTTTTACTTACCTTACTTCCAACCATACTGGAGAAAGAACTTTTTTGGCGGGGGGGGGAAGGGGAAGGGGAAGGTTTCCAATGATGTGTGTGTGTGTGTGTGTGTGTGTGTGTGTGTGTGTGTGTGTGTGTGTGTGTGTGTGTGTGTGATGGGGGGGTGTCCATGGAGAGCACTGCGTGTGGGACACTTTTTCCGCCCCCTCTCCATAATTATCAGATGTTCATTGCTCAGGAAGACAGACTTTTCTGGATGGGAAGGTGGGGCATTTACAACGCCTCCCCTCTCTTTTACATGGGAAGAGGGACCGGCCCCCCTCCTCTGTTTATTTATTTGGACTGCCCTGCTGTTCAGCCTCAGCTTTTTTTAAAAAACCACCAACCTGTGATGTTGACTGGATCTTCAAGTGAGAGCACCATGGGGACAGAGATTGGGGGCGGGATGGGGTGGGGGGCTGGCAGGTGACCACTGACCCCTCTCTTTCCCTCACCCCCAAACCTCTCCTCTCCCCCTCCCCCCACCTTCTTCTCAGGGCAATAAGACATAATTGGACTTGTCTTCCATTAAGGGGTTTGTTTTTAAAGCAATGGGGCAGGGATATGGGAGCATTGTGGCGGGGGGTGGGAAGCAAGGGCGGGATATTCTAAAGATCACCCTAGTCATCTCACACACTCTCTCTAAGGTTTCCTTCAAGCCTCCTGGGACAAAGAGACTGGAGAATTAGAGACTGAGTCTTTTGTTTCTTAATATGTCTTGAAATGCAATATTTATATGTTAGTGGCTTTTTAAGTGTTTCTGTCTTTCCCCAACTCCCAGAGGAGGGCAAAATAGGTAGGGGGTTGCTGGTGGGTTCCCTCGTTTCAATGGTCTTCCACGCGTTCCCAGTCTTTCCCCCTTGAGAATTCGAACCCAGCACCACCACGGACCTGCAGCAGGGGCAAGGGTGGCGGGGACACATAGCTTTAAGGACGGGAGTGGGCCAGGTTTGGGGGAGCCGGCAGCCTCTCCCCGCTTTCTTCCTCTACAAGATTGGGATGCTGCATTTCATATCCCTCTGGTGAGGAATCCTCCCCACCAACAGAAGTGGATGATGACTGCCATGTTTCCACACAGATAGATAGATTTGGACAAATCTTGTCACACATAGGAGAGGCTACTTTCACCCCTCTTATCTGCAAGTTTCCTCAGACTTCTAATTGGTAAACCTTTGGCATCAACTTGGAATTCAAACAAACCAGGATTCCTTGAGCTGGAAAAGATAGCATAAGTGAATGCTTCAGTTAGAATGTGGTGCAAGAAGTCACAAGTCTGCGGCTCCCCCTTAGCAGACTTCACTCACTGGAGTCAGTTTGGGGTTGAGAACTGTGAAAACCAGTTACAATAAGCTGATCTGGGCATGCCCCCTGATTAATCAGGGGCCACATTTGGGGAAGAGAGAATAAATACTCCCAAATGCCAGATGTGAATGTTTAAGATCTATGCAGTGTCCCTCCCAGAAGGACTGTATAGTGTGCTTTTTCTGTGATAACCCTGAAATGAGATACTGGTCTTACAGCCCCAAATGTCCACTTCTACATATTTGGGCTCGGAAAAGAGGCACCAGAAAGTAAATTCAGGAATATTTGAAAAGAAGCAAGGCTTCCAGTTCAGAATGAAAAGAATACTGATGCTTCTAAGTGTTCTGCATACATGCTCAGACACATCAGCCTCCAAGAGGTCTCCATGATCACCTCTTTTGTGCAGGAGAAAGGTGGAGACCTCCATCCTAATTAGCCTGTGCTTCCATTGGTCCCGTCCCCTCCCGCCGCACTGCAGATCTGTTGTGGCTTGTAAGTGTGCAATGTCAACAACTCCTTCCTTCTCCTTTTGCCGCCCCTTTAAAGAGAGTTCTGTACTTAAAATCCCCTCTCCTTAACTGGGATTAAGATGTGGTCAGAGGATAGGTTCCCTTCCCTCCCCACCACCCCGGTTTCTCTTTGGATTTTGTCTTTGTTATTTATTGGGCCCAACCCTCAGGCCCCACCGTAATTTATTAAACGTGATCTTTTTTGTAACAAGGGTCCATGTCTCTCTCTCGGGTACGGGGTGGGAAAGGAAGCCCAAGTCGCCAAAGCACAAGTCGCTCGCCCATAACAAGGTTTGCCAGCCTGAACACACATCCCGGCATCACTCCTTTGCAGCTCCAAGAGGCCCCACAGTGGTAGTGCAGAGCCTGCCTACATGGTTGCCTGGAGATTATTCTTAACTCGCCCTAGGCGAGCTTGCACTCAACACCACAGGGTACACCCCGACATATGCGGTGAAGGGAGTCCGGGAGCTTCATGTGTGGACTGGAGCTCCTGCACTAGAACCAGCAGAGAGGACATGTGGTTTTAGTCCACCAGGTTATGTTCTTTCACAGAGCCGGTGCTCTCTTTTGTATTACACTGGAAGCAACATCAGAGGTGGGAAGTTTTTTGCAAAAACAGCACACACTCTCATCCTGCAACAAGCAGAGAATTCCAGGTGTAGGTCCAAGTCACCTAACTGATCATATGAGGTGCAGTGTTAGGTTTGCCTATAGATGAAGACAGATCATCCTGGAGAGAATCTATCCATGTGGTCGCGAAGAGTCGACACCGACTTGATGGCACTTAACCAAGCAACCAATCGATTAAAAATCAGGCGTCTCGTAGCAGCAGCCTCTCCTACGCGCCAGAGAACAGAGAAACGCCTCGTAGAGGGTGCTTGCTATGCAAAGTTTTTGGAGAGTTGTTAGAAGTTTCTCCAGTGGGTTGAAAACTGATTTAGAATTGCCGTCCTAGTTAAAAGGTTCTGCAAGCCCTGCCCAGAATCTCAGCACCTGGCTCCGATCCCGGGGTTCTCCCGTGGTGAAGGCTGCCCCCTGCTGGAATCCAGCAAGAACTGTGTTCACTTGCAGCCCCAAGATGAGTGGGGTGGGGGGACAGTGGGGGGGGGAGGATTATGCAGGGGAGGGGTGGGGGCTCCAGTGTATTTCCCCACCCACTTCCTCCCTACACAGCACATGAGGATACAGCATTAGAACAGGATATGGTCATGCACAGTCCAAAGCACTAGTGCTCACCTGTAAAGCTCTCCCCGGCTTAAGGCCTGGGCCCCTGAAGGAACCCGGCTCCCACACTGGCCGGGACCCCACAAGGAGAGGAGGTCCAGAGGCCGCCTCCAGGCTGTCCTCCGGGGGCCTTCAAAGCCGTTGGAAACTGCCACCACCGTTTGCCAGCTGATGATGTGACCAGTTTATTGTTATTAAGTGTGGTGTTCGCAAGCCAAGCCGGAAACACGGTGAGACGCAGTACAGACATTTTTGTATTAAAAAACAGAATGGGGAAGAAGCCTCCCCGGAAGAATGTTATGCAGAATCTACAGGACCTCTCGCACAAAAATAATTTGTTCTCCCTTCTAGAACTCATCCCTGTCAAAATCCTAGCCCATGGGGCTGCTCCCACCTAGCCCATGGCACTCCTCCCCTGGAGGAGTGCCAAGGAAAGGGTCCAGCACAGGGCACAGAGGGCAACAACGCACAGCCGTGGGGGAAAGTAATGGGTTAAGTCTGGGCAGGAAAATACATTATTGCTGGAGAGGAGGGGGAAGAGAGAGAGAGAGGCACCAATATAGGAACGAATGAGGAGGAACCCCTCAAAAGACGCACAAGGTAGGTACCCATTTATTCTGCACATCTGGAGTAAAAGCCTTCTTCGGGGGAATTCATTTGCAAAGGAGCTTTTAAAAAAAGAAAGGAGAGAGACATGGCTTTATTGCTATGTTGCCCCGACGAAGATTCTGAAAGCAAAAGGCGTTGGGCAGAATAATAGTTAAAAAACAACCACCAGATACCTTCTGCACCTAAGGAGGTTTCTGGAAGTGAGCGGCCAGGAATGCCTGAGCTACAATTCCCACCATCTCCAGCCACACGGAACTGTGGCTGGGGATGAGGGGAGTTGTAGTCCAACAACAGCTGCAGAGCCCAGGTTGCCTTCGTGTTCCTGCTGATGTGTCTGCGCATCCAAAACGGAACCACTTCGACAGAGACTTGGACGTGGCCGTTCCCAACAAGCGCGCCTTCCTCGGCCGGAGTGGCGGGCCCCCCCCCTCTCCCCTACGCTTGAGGCCCCTCTTAAGATGTGTGAAAGAATATTACAGTCAGCCTGGAATGTCCCACCCACAGTGCAAAGTGTTGAGAGTCCTTCCCGCTGCCTGACTCCTCTCTCCGCGCGGAGTCACAGTGCAAGGCAAAAGACTTCTGCCCCCAGGGGGCCGCCCGGTCTCCCCCGTGCCCCAAGACTGAAGCAGCAGCAGCAGGCGGGGAGGAGGCCGATTCCGCTCCCCCACCTGCCCCGGGGAAGAGGAAGCAGCCCTTCATTTCCTGGCGGCTGGGGCAGGGCGGGGGCCTCGGCTCTCCCACACCTCCCGGATGGTACGGCGGACTTCGCGGGGCAACTGGAGGGTCTCCGAGTGGCACTGGAGGATGTGTTGCTTGACGGCAGCCAGGCTGACGCGCCGCAGGGTGGACTCACAGACCATGCAGACCAGCTGGCCGGCGGCGGCATCAAAGTCCATGAGGAAGCGAGAACGCCAGGCGGGGTTGACGCTCTCGGCCAGCAGAGGGGCCCCCTGCTTGCCCACCGCAGCAGCGGCTGCCCGCTGGCCCGGTTTGGCACCACAGTCTTTGAGGATGCTGCCGGCAGGGTTGCCCTGGCTGGGGCCGAGGCGGCCGGAAGGGTGTGGGGAGCGAAGCCGCAGCAGAGAGACGGAGCAGTCACGATCTGGGGTGGGGCGGGAGGAGAGAAGACGCAGCTGATTGCGGGGTGGGGGAATGCGGAGGACGTGCGTCCCTCCCTGGCTCGCCCAAGACTGCCTACTGCCCCATTTCACATATTTACGCCCCGCCCCTCCAGCACGCCACTATTCAGGGCAGCTCACAACATTAACAGAATAGACACAATGACACAAAGGAATAAGATGCGTGCAAGTGAACACCAGGCTGAAGCCACATTTAAAGCTGCACATTTTAAAAGCCAGCGTGGTGTAGTGGCTAGAGTGCTGGACTAGGACCGGGGAGACCCGAGTTCAAATCCCCCTTCAGCCATAATACTAGCTGGGTGACTCTGGGCCAGTCACTTCTCTCTCAGCCTAACCTACTACACAGGGTTGTTGTGAGAAAGAGACTCAAGAATGTAGTACACCGCTCTGGGCTCCTTGGAGGAAGAGCGGGATATAAATGTAAATAAATAAATAAATAAATAAATAAATAAATAAATAAATAAATAAATAATACCACCATTTGTTAAGGACTCGATGTCTGGATAAAACAAACCAGTCAATAATACCATTTAAAGCCAAAAACTAAAAACACACACCACCCTAACAGATAGAAGCATTGGCTATAACTTATATCTCTATAGCCACAGAGAGAGAGAGAGAGAGAGCGCGCTTATATGCCCCATCCCTTATGAAACTGACTCTTCTGGACAGAGCTTAATCAGGGTCAGCCCTTACCCGTTCTTCCCTTCCTGGCACCTGGTTTAGCACTGGCGTTCTGAGCTGGCTCTGGAATTAGAAAGGACATCAGTCATGCCTATGCAACACACACACGATCAGAATACCCCAATCCCGGGAGAGTGAACTTCCCTGCTTTGGCACACAGGAAGCTGCCTTCTACCGAGTCAGACCTTTGGCCCATCTAGCTCAGGAAGAGAACTGGTCTGGTGGGAGCAAGCCTGACTTGTCCCCTTAGCTAAGCAGGGTCCGCCCTGGTTGCACATGAATGGGAGACTAGAAGTGTGAGCACTGTCAGAGATTCCCCTTAGGGGATGGAGCTGCTCTGGGAAGTGCAGAAGAAGGTTCCAAGTTCCCTCCTTGGCAGCATCTCCAAGATAGGGCTGAGAGAGAGAGTCCTGCCTGCAACCTTGGAGAAGCTGCTGCCAGTCTGTGAAGACAATCCTGAGCAAGATGGACCTATGGTCTGACTCAGTATATGGCAGCTTCCTATGTTTTGTCTACCCAGACTGGCAGCGGCTTCTCCAAGGTTACAGGCAGGAGTCCCTCTCAGCCCTATCTTGGAGAGGCCAGGGAGGGAACTTGGGACCTTCTGCACGCAAGCCTACGGGTGCTCTTCTTCTGAGCACCCGTTGATCAAAAAGTGGGATGCACATCAAAAAAGGAAGCAGAAGCAGCAACATACTACCCGAGCGCTCCTCACCTGGCTGAGGCCGGCAGTAGAGCTTTAAGGCGAACCCAGCTGGGAAGGTCCCATCGGTGAAGATCCGTATTTCGGCAGGCGCTGAACCTGGGACGCCACCTTGTGAAGGCCATTCCTTTCCTGGGAAGCAAAGACAAGCAGCAGGACGTGAACACACAGAGCCACGGGACCTCAGGGATCAGCGGGTCCCCCCCACCCCTCAAAACAAACAAACAATCAACCCCTCAAGCGGCTCAAAGCACTGTGCGGGAGGATGGAGCGATCCTCATCGTTTTGGGTGTTTCTGTGGAATGGTGGCACATGTTGAACGGTGCGCGAGGAGGAGGAGACGACGACGACAAGGAGGCCCAGTCGTGGCTGAAAACCTGCTACCCAGAATGCAGAGGCCCCCGCCCAACAGCCCCACGAGTACCTGAGTCCTTGCTGGTCTGCTTGCCTTTCGCGGCCTTGGCATTGCCCGAGCTGTGCCACCTCCTCTGCCCTTGCGCCTGCCGCCTAGGGTTGAAGCTGAAAGCCTCTGCCAAAAAAACACCCCAAAAGGAAAACGTGACCAGGCTGCAGCAGGTAGGGAGAAACACACACACACACACACACAGAGCCAAACCTCAGTATATCACAGTTTGAATCCTGCCTTCTCTCTCTCTCTCTCTCTCATACACACACACACATGAGCATTCAACACAAATCAAAAGACAGAACTAGGGATAGATAGATTTCTCTGTTTCCAGAAGGGGGACAAACCTACTACTACTACTACAACCTTGGAGAAGCTGCTGCCAGTCTGTGAAGACAATACTGAGCTAGATAGACCAATGGTCTGACTCAATATATGGCAGCTTCCTATGTTACTACGAATATTTACATACCGCTCTTCAAACAGAGTTCTCAAAGTGGTTTATATAGATATAGATAAATACATGAGACAGCACCCTGTCCCCAATGGGCTCGCAATCTAAAAAGAAACACAAAGGTAGACCCCAGCAACAGCCACTGGAGGGATGCTGTGCTGGGGATGGGGAGGGCCAGTTGCTCTCCCCATTTTAAAGAAGCGCCTCCCGGCCCCGGTAGCTGTGACTGAATATGAACATTAACCTTTCCAAAGTTACTCTTTTGTCATGATGGGTTTTAGCAACATTAATAGGCTGTAAGTTATACAATGAGTACATTTACACAGTTTTTAGAAAACAAGGGGAAACGTGGCTCTTCGCCCAGGCTTTTATAGGAGAGCACCGCTTTTGCTGCTGCTGCTGCATTGTTTTAATTATATTATACACTGCTTTGGAGTTATTTCAATGAAAAGCGGTATAGAAACTGAACAATAAAGGAATTCCGTTTCTGCTGCATACGTGGATTTTCATAATTTTTTAAAAAAAGAACCCAAAATGTTAGGACTGGGCACCCCGTGGTCGGTTGGGATGAAGAGCAAGTCTGAGGTCTGAAGAGGCTGAAGGCTCCTGGTCCACGGTGCGCCCTCACCAGCACCCTCCCCCAGACCCTGCCGCTCACCACAGCTTGGCTTCATCGGTCCCCGTTTCCGACTTGCTGGCTGCTCTTCCGAATCCAAAAGCACTTCAATCTCAGCTGGCTTCTTGGTTTCAATGGGATTCCCTGGAGGAAGGGAAGGAAGCGTCAGAGAGCGGAAGCAAAGAGTGCACCACATATAGGGCTGGTTTTATTCCACAGCTGTACCAGACAACTGCCGAAACCCGGCCCCTTTCAGCCTTCGGTTAAATAACACAACCGCACATTCCAAGTTTCTAGTGCTGCAGGTTGCAAATACATGATTCGAAGCCTGCGGACAGTGAGATCTTAGAAGCCAGCGCAGGAGCGGGAGAAGGCTCTGAGAGTCCAGGCCTTTTCCAGCTGGTCGTCTGTCCCCAGGACTAGCAGAAGCAGGCATCTGCAGGTCAGCTTTGGTTTCTGCCAGGTAACTGGATTATTCTCACGGCACAGGAGTATACAGAGCCCCGATTCTGTAGCGGTCAGGCAATGGCTCAGTGGCAGAGCGTCTGCTTGGCATGCAGAAGGTCCCAGGTTCAATCCCTGGCAGCATCTCCAAGTCGGGCTGGAGAGACTCCTGCTTGAAACCCTGGAAAGCTGCTGCCAGTCAGGGCAGACAATACTGAGCTGGGTGGATGAAGGCCCTGTCTCAATAGGTGGCAGGTTTACCCAGGAGGGGCCAGAGTTCAGCGAAAGAGGATCTGCTTGGCATGCAGAAGGTCCCAGACGCGTTGGAAGAACTTAATAACGAAGCCTTTTAACAGGACCAGAGTTTTCTTTTTTTTTTAAATTAGGAAACAAAACCTCCTGCTCTTTGCCAGCACCACCCAGGCCCAGCCAGCCAGTGAGGGCGCAACAACCCTGGGGGGTTTACCTGCAGGACGCAACTGTGTCTGGGCCTCCGGGAGCGCCGCCCCTTCACTCCAGGCCTCCAGGATGTTGCGCTTCTCTTCCAGGCTGAAGTCCAGCGAGTGGGCGTGATGCTGAAGGATGTGTTCACGGGCCATCATGGGGCCCGAGGCTCTCAGGACGCCCCCGCAGACCATGCACACCAGCCGGTCGTGGGCAGAGCTCTTGGCTATCAGGTATTCCTGCCGCCAGGAGCCGCTGGGTTCTTCCTGGGCGGCCCTGGGCACCGAGGCTGGAACCATCCGCTCTCCTGGGGTGAGAAGAGGGGTGTGTGAGGAGGAAGAGTCCAGAAGAACAGCCCTGCTGGATCAGGCCCAAGGCCCAGCTCGTCCAGCATCCCGTTTCCCCCAGATTTATTTTATTCTGTATTTATTGTTAAATGTGTATACCGCCTTCCACTAAAATCTCAAGGCGGTTTACAAGACAATTCAAGCAAACTATAAAGACTGCCCAAGAATTAAACTGAAATATAAAAATACAAATCTAATTTTTTTAAAAAAACAAAACCCGATGTACACGGTAACCATAAGAATCAAAGCAGCAGCGACAACACACTCACGTAAATGCCTGGGTAAAAAGCAGTGTTCCCTCTTAACAGGGGTTCCCAGATGTTGTTGACTACAACGCCCAGCGTCCCCATCTGCAACGGCCTTTGCTTGGGGATTATGGGAGTTGTAGTCAACAACATCTGAGAATCCTTGTTAGAGGGAACATTGGTAAAAGGCCAAGGTTTTACTTGCTTTCTACACCCTGTGATGGGGACTGGGGAGCGGAGGTTGGCCGGGAGAGCGTTCCAGAAGTCCGGGGGCAGTAACTGAGAAGGCCCTGTCCAACGTGGACAGAAGGCAAACCTCCCTCATTGCTGGCATACGGAGCAGGGCCTTCCCCCCCACCCCGATGACCCCGTTGATGACTTTCCAATGACCAGATGCCTCTGGGAAGCCCACAGGCAAGAGACCAGCGTCCCCTCTAACAGGGATTCCCAGGTGTTGCTGACTACAACTCCCAGAATCCCCCCCCATGGCTTCTGCTTGGGGGTTATGGGAGTTACGGTCAACAACATCTGGGATTCCCTGTGAGAGAGAACACTGCAAGAGACTCTATGCCGGGGTACAGAAGACAGGAAGCTGCCTTCAACCCAGCCAGACCCTGGCTCCATCTTGCTCAGGACTGTCCTACCCTAACTGGCAGCGGCTAAGGTTTCAGGCAGGCGTCTCTCCCAGCCCTACCTGGAGATGCTGGCAGGGATGGAAGCTGGGACCCTCTGCATGCAGAGAAGACGCTCCGCCACTGAGCTATGGCCCCTTCCCCGAAGGGACAGCGCTCACATGTAGCCACCCATCCAAATGCAAACCAGGGCAGACCCAGCTTAACAACAGGGACAATCCCAGCTCACTGCTGCAGAGCCAGCCGCCCTCTCGCTATCTCTGCTTTATACTGTTCGCAGGGGACAGGAAGGGGCCATCCCTGAGGATCAGCTCTGCACGCAGAAGGAAGGCCCCAGGTTCTGGAGAAAGAAGCCTGTCCGAAACCCAGGAGAGCTGCTGCCGGGCAGTGTGGGAAATACGGAGCTCAGCGGAACAGCCCGACACTGGAACTCAGCCAAGATATGTGTATGCCAAATAACTGCCTATTATTCCCCTGCCTTCCCTTCTCTGCAGTCTCCCCTGTGTCTCTTTGTAGCTTGGGAGCTCCTTGGGGCAGAGCACTGTCTCCTCCTTAGCATGCACACAGATGGCACGAAAATACCACTGCCACCACCACATTTCCACAGCCTTCTCAGAGCTGGTGGGACCAGTTTCCAACACAGACGGCTGCCTCTGTATGCTGGGAGGCCCAGAGGAGCGTCTCTGTGGTGGGGGTCTCTGTGCAAACACACACACACACATTTTCTGTGGGGCACGCTCCCTACCTCTGCCCACAGGGTCTGCACGGGCTCCATCCTGCCTGAGTGGGGCACAAACAGGCAGACGAGCATCCGGGACTGTTTTCTCCTTCTCTTCTTCCGTCTCACACTTCAGGGAGACCTCAATGTAGTCCAGCAAAGGAGCCTCTGCCTTCAGTGCCATGGGAGATTCTGGGGTGGGGAGGGGGGGTGCCACACAGAAGCCCAGCTGGGGAAGAAAGAAAAGCGTCAGAGGGTCCCCAGTCCCTCTCCACCTCGAATTCCTCCTCCTTTTCTTCTTCTCTCCAGAAACAAAATATTCGGGGCAAAATTAAAGCAGGGGGTGGGGGACAGCAAAGCAAGAGGCAGACACACTGACGGAGGGGATGTGTGCTAATATGGCACACAGGGTCAGGATTTTAGAGTTAGAAAGAGCCCGTGAAGGTCTTGGGCTATAAGACCCCTGCTCACTACTGGAGGAGAACTCAAGGGGGAAATGAAAAAGACTAACCCGGAGACACCCCTTGTCAGTCTGTCCTCAAAATAACTTCAAAAAAACCAACCACCTTTCCGTTTTTTGATATGAAACTAGCTGATCAATCACCCCTGTGAACTGAGCAGAGAGACCCCTTTTAATTTGAATTCTTTACTGACATTTAGGAGAGCCCTAAAGACCTAACTGTTCAGCCTGGCCTTCTAGGGTTTTGAATTGTTTTAATAGGTTTTTAATGTATGGGGGTTTTATAAGGTTTTGAATGGTTTTATTTTTTTAGCTGCTTTATTGCATTTTAAAATCTTTGTTCCCAATCATTGATTGATTGATTTTAACTGTTTTGCGTTATTTGTGAACCGCCCTAAGCTATTTTGTAAGGGCAGTCTAGAAACTGAACAAACAAACAAACGAATAAATAAAGTGGTGATTTATCTTCTATTTAGCAGGCGGAGAGCAACTGGCCCTCTCCAACCCCAGCACAGCATCCCAGCATCCCAGTGGCTGGTGCTGGTATCTGCCTTATGTTTCTTTTAAGATTGTGAGCCCTTTGGGGACAGGGGTTCACCTTATTGATGTATTAATTATTTTTCTATGTCATCCGCTTTGGGAACTTTGGTTGAAGAGCGGTATATAAATATCCGTAGTAGTATTAAATATTAAATTAAGTCTGCATGAGAAATGTAGGTGCTGCCTGGAGACCCTGAAGGATTTAGGAAGCACAGAAAACGTCCTTCTACCGAGTCAGACCCTTGGTCCGTCTAGCTCAGTATTGTCAAAACAGACTGGCAGCGGCTTCTCCAGGGTTGCAAGCAGGAGTCTCTCTCAGTCCTGTCTGGAGATGCTGCCAGGGAGGGAACTGGGAACTTTCTTTGAAAGCAGGCAGATGATCTTCCCAGAGCAGCCCCATCCCCTCAGGGGAATATCTTACTGTGCTCAGTGTTCCTTCTAACAGGGATTCCCAGATGTTGTTGACTGCAACTCCCATAATCCCCAGGCATAAGCCATTGGAGGTGGGGATTCTGGGAGTTGTAGTCCATTCAAATGCATTGTGTCCATTCAAATGCATTGTGTCCATTCAAATGCATTGTGTCAATTCAAATGCAAAGGGTGGACCATTAATGCTTGCTACCACCAGACCAGCCCTCTTCCCTTTTGCCAGCACTGTGTTGTCTTCTTTTACTCCTCATGCCTGCAACTGCCTCTGAGAGGCCACCTTTCCAACTTCTTTCAAATCCCTCCCCAAAATACATCTTTTCTGTGCAGCCTTTGGCAAAACTCCCACACTGTGCACGTTGTCCCGAATATATTTTAAATATATTTATAAACAAGAGACTGTATAGTTTAACAAACAAAAGCTGAAGGGTTTTTGTTTTTTTTTTAAGTTTAAAAACAAAAACAAAACAAACCAAAACCAAAACCAAAACACTTTTTTAAAAAGTTTGCAAACAAGTCAAAGTTCAGTTGCCAGTCCCACTGTAGAAAATCTGGCCTCGCCAAATTAATTACCCCAAAGCTTCCGTTTAATCCATGTGCCAATTAAAGCGTGCAGCCCAGCTTCCTGCAAGCTGCTAGCTCCACCTGCCGCCCCTGTCAAGAGAACTTCCAGCTCTTCAAATATCTCAGACAAGCCTAGGGGGGGAAGTTATTCCGCTCACAAATTCTAACCTTCAGCCTCTTCACAAGGGCTAATTTGTCCCAAGGAATCTGCTAGGAAAAGGGCACGGTTTCTGAACAAGTCAGAGAAGATCAGGAACCTGGAGATGATCACAGTTTCCACTGCAAAGGCTTTCCCTCTTGTCTTTCTACCTCCAACCCGAAGTATTTACTTATCTTTTCTCATGATGAAATCTTTGTCTGGGATGAAATCCTAGACAAGGGAGGCCAAGTAAGCAGAGATCCTGGGAAGCAAACAGGCTGAGCCTGGAAACTGTATTACTGGGGGGCAGAGGGAGCAGAGCAATTTTGTCTGTTTGATCCATTCTAAATATGATTTAGGTGAATTGGGTGGACACGGTTTGCAACCAGCTCGAGAGCGTGAACCCTCCTTTTTTCTTTTTTTCTTTTTGCTGAACATAAGAATTCAAAACATCATGAACTACTCTTTTTGAAATTATTCTTTGGCTTCCTTGCTCAAGATCCTTTTAAATAAACCAGACTCCTGTTTCCAATCCAGCTCATCCACCACAAGGGCTAGAAACTTGGTTCATTTCAAAACAAAGGCCCTCTCCATCTGTTGCTACTCTTTACCTTGCAAAGGGAATGGAAAAGAGAAGGCTGCCTTGGGCTTTGATTCTTTCCTACCTGCCAGAGAAAGCACTTTGGGACTGGAATTCACTTGGTGCAGACTGAACAAAGGAGCTGGACGAAGCAGCAAGATCACTCACACCACTGGGAAAAAAGAAAACAAAGAAAGAGAGTCATTGTATTAGCTACAGAGGTCCCCCACTTCCGCCTTCCCCCACAAAATTCCCCATGACTCTTTGACACAGCCAAAGAGATTTATTCTCCCCCAAACCCAGGAACTGCATTTCCAACCTGAAATCACCCCCCCGCCCCCAATATCCTCCTCTTTCCCACCCCAGAGCCAGGCTCTCCTCCCCCCCCATGTGGCCAGCCCCTCCTCTACTCAGGCATCTCCTACCTCAGCCCTCTCCCCAACCAGCCAGCCCATCTCTGGAGATTCCTCCATCCCCACCCACCTGTGCCATGTGCCATATCTCCAAAGTCAGCCAGCCAGCCCCCCCATGTGCCTCCCACAGCAACCCTTCCCCCTAACAGGGATTCTCCTCCTCCTCCTCCATTTCCAAGCTCACCCCCACAAGATGCCCTCAGGCTCCCATCCACTCAGGTGGGGGGGGGGAGCGGGGGCGGGGAGAAAGCAACCTCTCCCCCCCACCTTGGAAGGGGCTCCCCCTCCCCCTTCCCCAAAGGCAGGCTCCATTTCTTTCTCCTCCTCAACTATTATTATTTGTTTGCGGGGGGGGGAGTCCATATCTCTCCCCTTCCACCATGGAAGGAGCTTCCTCTCACCCCCCACCCCCAAATGGGGGGCTCCTGCAACTCTCGCCCCCCACAACCTTTGGCAAGGTCTCCCTTCTCCACCCCCCCATGGAGGCTCCTTCTCTCCTGCCTCCAACTTGGGGGGCTCCCTTGCCCCCACCCACCTGGGGGGCTGCATTTCTTTCTCCCCCACCCCCAGGCGCGTGTGTGGGGAGGGGGTGAGCAGCCCCCCACCCCCCCATATCCTCCCACCTGCAAATGCTCTGTCCTGCGGCCTTCTGGGCTCTTCTGCTAAGACTCCCCCCGACCCATTACACACATGCAGACCACCGAGCCCGCCGGCTCCCAGCTGGAGAGAGCGGCTGGTGCGGGCCGCTGGGCCGCTCTGCCCTTGCCCCGCTCGATGGTTTCATTGTCCGAGGCCGGGCCTTCTTCCTAGAGGCAGGAAATGGCTAGAGCGCACCCCAGGCTGTCCTTCCGGGTTCGGGGGAGACTGTGCTCATGCCACTCCATAAACCTACAGCCACTGCCATTGGGTGGGATCGCGTCTCCCCGCGCCGCCCAAAAGAGGGAGCGGCAAAGAGTGGAGCCCCCCCTTGCTCATTCCAGCTCAAGCCTCCCTTTGTGTGTGTTTTAAAGCACATATACGTCTTTAAACACTGGAATGCAAGGCCACAGCGGATGGAACAGAGGAAGCTGCCTCCTACTGAGTCAGATCCTTGGTCCACTTAGCTCAGTATTATCCACCCAGGCTGGCAGCAGCTTCTCCAAGGTTGCAGGCAGGAATCTCTCTCAGCCCTCTCTTGGAGATGCTGCCAGGGAGGGGACTGGGAACCTTCTTCTGCTCTTCCCAGAGGGGCTCCATCACCCAAGGGGAATATCTTGCAGTGCTCACACATCAGGTCTCCCATTCAAATGCAAACCAGAGTGCACCCTGCTTAGCAAAGTGGACAAGTCATGCTTGCTACCACCCGGCCAGCTCTCCTTGTCCCCTGAGGCTGTGACACGCTATGGAGTGCAGAATTTGGCCTGTGACGGGCCAGGCAGGACAACAGATGAGATTTGCAGCCAGCGGGGCCTCTGCCCCAGCTCTAACGAGGCACCTCAGCTTAACGAGGTCCCCCAACTGGACGAGGGTGGCCTTCGCAACCTCTTTAATGGAGGGTCCCAGCCAACGTTCCCAGTGACAGGGAATCCCAGATGTTGTCGACTACAACACCCAGCATCCCCCAGCCAAAGGCCATTGCAACTGGGGATGACGGGAGATGTAGTCAACAAGCTCAGGGTCCTGTCCAGACTCCGGTTATTGTGCCATTTGTGGGGCTTGAAATCCATAAGACTGTTAGCGTGACTCCGCAGCCACCCTTGCCTGCCAATGACATTCCGGTTTTGTTGGGGTGCATCCCCAGCCTACGGAATCCCGCATGACTTCGAGAATGGTGGACTCTTCGTGCTTGGGGGTCGGGGTTGCCCAAAAGGGCCATAATGCAGCTCCTGAATGGCAACTTTGGGTCGCCGGCATGTGTTCCTTGTCAGCATTTGAACTGGTCTTTTTTCAACGGAAAGGTCAAGAAGAGGAATTTTCAGCAATTTTGTTGAATTTTAATGTATTTTATTATGTACAAGTTATGCTTGGGGGTGGTCTTATTTATTTATTTATTTATTTATTTATTTATTTTCTTTCTTTCTTTCTTTTTCAGTGATTGGAAAGAAAGATTGTGCCGTCGGGTCAGTGTCAACCCGACTCCTAGAGATCTTGGTAGAATGCAGGAGTGGTTTGCCAGCGCCTCCAGTGTGAGGTGATGCCTTCAGCACCTTCCTATATCGCTGCTGCCACCCAATATAGGTGACTACAGATAAGGGTGGCCCTATTCCGGCTATCCAAATCCAAGTGCCTAATCTGCATATTATGTAAACTGGCTTGGAAATAACTTCTGAGCAGAAGAGTGACGGCACGTTTTGCTCCATAACTCCGCTTCTACAAGGGCTAGAGCAGGGATTCTCAGCGTTGGGTCCCCAGATGTTGTTGGACTTCAATTCCCACAATCCCCAGCCCCAGCGGCCTTTGGTTGGGGTTTATGGTAGTTGAAGTCCAAGAACATCTGGGGGCCCAATGTTGAGAATCCCTGGGCTTAGCTTTCCCCCCTTTTTTAAACAATTAAATGAAAGCTGAAATCCGGGTGGGCTCAGCAATCTGGGTGCGATGCTTAAAATCCGGGTGAGACCCGGAATTTTACTAGGCCCTTGCAGTCTTGGCAAGCTGCTTCTCCACTGCGCCCTCACAGCTCTTCAGTTATACACGTTGTTATCCTTGGTTATGTCGTACCCTCACCCACTGCTGTCATCTGATGGAGATAAGAGACAAAGGGATTCCCTGTTTTGCTTTTGTTTTTGAAATGAAAAACAGGGATTCCCAGTTGGAGGGGAGCCTGGCCCAACTGGATGAGGCCGACCACCAATGCAGCTCTCTATGCAAGGGCCCCAACTTAATCCGACTGGCCCAGCCATGCCCCCATGTGGGTGGTTGAAAAATGGCTTCCCCGGACCTCCCTTCTCAGGATGGGTTACTCTAGGCTCCCCTCCTCGCTGTCGAGCCAACCCTCTGCCTCCTGTAAAACCCCACCTTCTCTCCCTCCATGGGACCAATCCGGGCAGCGGCCCTAGTCAAGAAGACAGAGGGGAAGGGCTAGCCTGGCCAAAGCTGCACTTGGGCACCACCTGGAGGGTTAGAGGCGGACCTTCAGGCAAAGGAGCAGGCAAGGTAAGGGAGGGCAGAGGAAGAGCTGGGAGCAAGCATGGATGGCCCCCTTTGCTAAGCAGGACTCCTCTAGACACCAGACTGGTAGACCATGCATTTGTCTAAGCCCCTTCTAAAGCCATCCAAGCTGGTGGCCATCACCACATCCCGTGGCAGAGAATTCCTTGGTTTAATTATGAACTTCTGCACACCGCCGCCACCTGCACCTCCAAGGACAGCGTGGGGGCCAGAAGCACCGCCAAGCTGCGGACGTTGTCTTTCAGAGGGAGCGTGACCCCGTCCAGGACCAGATTCGCCTCATTACTTGGATGATCAGTTCTACCAACCCAGAGCACTTCTGTCTTATCTGGATTAAGTTTCAGCTTGTTTGCCCCCATCCAGTCCAGAACAGCCTCCAAGCCCCGGTTCAGAGCATCCGCTGCCTGCCTGGTGTCTGCTGACTTAAAGAATAGGTAGAGCTGGGGGTCATCAGCATACTGATGGCATCGCAGCCCACACCCAAGGATGGCCTCTCCCAGAGGTTTCATGTAAATGTTAGTCTGCAGGGCAGAATAATACCCATGTGGCACCACACAGGCCAAGGCCAAGGGGTAGAACAGGCATCCCCCAGCACCACCTTCTGAGTACGGCCCTCCAGCTAGGAGTCGAGCCACCATATAACCATGCCCCCAAGTCTCAACCCAGAGAGACATCCCAGAAGGATACCATGGGCGATGGTATCGAAAGCCGCCAAGTGGTCCAGGAGGATCAACAGAGTCACACTCCCTCTGTCTATCGCTCGGCGTAGATCATCCACCAGGGCGACCAAGGCAGTTTCCATCCCATATCCAGGTCGGAAGCCAGACTGGAAAGGGTCTAAGTGATCAGATTCATCCAGGGCTGCCTGGCACCATAATCTCCAACACCTTGCCCAAGAAGGGGAAATCTGGAACTGGCCGAAAGTTATTTAAGTCATCTGGGTCCAATGAGGGCTTTTAAAGGAGGGACCTAATAACTGCCTCTTTCAGACAAGGGGGGCCCACCCCCTGCTCTAGAGAGGCATTCACCACCCCTGCCACCCATGGACAAGCCTTCAACAACCATCAAGGGCAAGGGCCGAGGACACACGTGGTAGGCATCAGCCTTCCAAGCAGCCTGTCCGCCTCCTCAGGCAACACAGTCTGAAAACCATCCAATAGAACAAGACCAGGCGGTGCGTTGGCAACATCCAGTTCCGGCGCCGCAAAAATCTTAGCATCCAAGTCAGAACAGATATGAGCGATTTTATCTGCAAAATGGAATGCAAATTGGTCACAGCGGGCTGCCGAGGGTTCTGTTTGATGGTTTTTGGGGTCCTCACCTAGGAGGCCCAGAACCACTCGAAAAAGCTCTGTTGGATGACATTGAGCTCACGCAATGGTGGCGGAAAAATAGGATTTCTCCGTCGCCATCACTGCCATAGAGTAGGCTCTAATATGGGCTCTAGCCAGTGTTCGGTCACATTCATTCTGAGTTTTCCGCCAACGACGCTCAAGCCATCTACCAGCCTGCTTCACTGTCTGCAACTCACCCGTATACCAGGGAGTCACTTGGGCTCAGCAGGTCGGGAGAGGACGCCTAGGCATGACCGTGTCGATCGCCCGACCCATCTCCTTCTATCAGAGGGAGACCAGGGCGTCAACAGGATCATCCACTTTCTCAGCAGGAAACTCACCCAGAGCTGTCAAGAATCCATGAGGATCCAGAAGCCTCAGAGAGCAGATGACCCTAACTGGTCTCCCACCCCTGCAGAGGTATTGTGGATCCACCCTTGGAGGATTTCCGCCTGGGGGTGGGGCAGAGGATTACTTGAAGGCACAGACTGGATTTCAGGCCCTTGGTGAACTGCCCTCTGTGGGCCCCCACTGCCTGTGTCCCCCAGAGCTCACGAATGGACTTCGTTTGGTGGACAGGAGGGCAGAGAAGAGACAGAGAAATGGTCCCATATGTCTTGGCAACAGAGGATCTTCTGAAAGCTAAGTCAGCCCCCTTCCCTTCTAAAAACACATGTGTAGAGTTGGCCTGAGCCACCTAATGGCGCAGCGGGAAATGACTTGCCTAGCAAGCCTGAGGTTGGTGGTTCAAATCCCCGCTGGTACTATATCAGGCAGCAGTGATCTAGGAAGATGCTGAAAGACATCCTTGCCTTGGGAGAGAGTCTTATCACAACCAGTGGGCCTACCCTCAAATGAAACATGACCAGACTCAGCAAGAACTGGAATGTGTTTCTTTACTCGTTTTCAGCATACTGCTCCTTAACCATCAAAGCAGCATTTCTACTACTTGGATGCAAATCTTCGATATTTTCAAGATGCATCCGATGCAAAGAAAAGGCTTGGGTTTGCTGCATTTTAAAAAAGCAAATATCTGGCAGGCCTCTAATTGGTTTAAAAAGGACAATCCATTTCTGAGTCTCCCACTCTTTAAGATATTTGACTTATTCCCCCCCCCTTTAATTTTAGTACCAACACATTTTGTTTGCTAGCAACAAAGTTTGCTCTCTTTGAATTTTTGAAAACAAAAACAAAAGCCAAGCACATGCTTGCAAAAGGCTGCTCTGACCAAGTTTTTCCTCAGTGGGAAAGATGAAAGTTAAGCAACTACTTCAATTCAGTTTAGAATTCTGAAGAAACGGGAGATTTTTTAGTATCTTCTCTCCATCCACTTTCTTCTTCTTATCTCCCAGATTTAAGTTTGCAGCAGAACACGACACACTGGATTGCTATGGACTCCTGAACAAAGGCACTACATTCAATTTTTAAAAAGGCGGGGAAGGGCAGCCCAAACCTTATCCTGAGTCAGGCCCTTGGGCTCTCTCTCTCTCAGGTTCCCCTACACTGGCTGGCAGCAGCTCTCCACGGTTTCAGGCAGAGGTCTTTCCCAGGGTCACCTGCAGATGCTGCCAGATAGTGAACCCTGGGATTTCCCTGCAAGTGTGCGCTCTACTACTGAATGACCCTTTTAGGAAATCTGCTCTGGGGATCATGGTGGCACCTCTTTCAGTTGAACAAATCTTTACTCGAATACCCTAACTGATCAATTGATGATTACAGATCCTAGGCCTAGAAGTTAGCAGGGCTGGCAACCTGTTTTTAATGAGGCCCTCTTCCTGTGCCTGGCGGGTGATCAGGCTTAACCCCATCTCAGCACCACGAAAAGCTCCACTTCCCCATTTCTGCAGCTCAGACTGCAGTTAAAGGTACAAGAGCAGGCTAGACGTGGTTTCTCTGGTCCATTGGCAACCCGCCCCCCCCAGGCCCCCAGAGCAAGTCCCCCCAGTGCTTTGCAGGAAACAGGAGGGCTGGGAGAGGGGAGAGCGGGCGCCGTGGCAGTCACAGTTCAGGCAGGAGCTCAGTGGGGGAAGCTTTGCCTTGCCACAGCAGCAGCTCCAGCCTGCAGGAGGCTTTGCCTGCTGAACTTCTGCCTCCTGCACAGCTGAAAAGGAGGCAGGCAACTACCAGGTGGTGGTGACTGTGTCCTCCTCCAGACCGGGCTCTGGGCGCCTCCTTGGCCCCTTCCTGCACCCGGCAGCCCCCCCCCAATGATGCACGCGGGCATATTCCTAGGTGGTCTCTGCACCGGGCCGCTGAGCCGACGGAGGAAGAGGTTGCTGCAGGAGGAGGCAGCATCCGCAGGTTCCAGGGGCGCAGCCTGGGGGAGAGGGCCCCCCCCACCAGCAGCCCCTCGGAGTGAGGGAGAGAATGAAGGAGGGGAGCTGGGGGAGGAGGGCGGGTTCTTGGAAGCCACCCACTTCGTGAGATCTGCCCCCTGCGCCCAGTCTGCCCCTCTCCTCCCCCGGGGCCAGGAAAGAGGGCGCAGAAGCAGCTCCGGGAAGGCCTCTCTGGCTGGGGGAGGGGGGACGGAGCTGGGAGCCCCGGGGGGCTCCCTCCTCCCTGGGGTGGGGGTGGGGATGCGGGCGCAGCAGCAGCAGCATCACCCTCTTGGCTCCCCGCCCCCGCCCGCCTGCCGCAGAAATAGAGCGCGGCCCCTTTAAATTTACCCAGGAGCCCCTAAAGGAGCCCCAGGGGCCCCGGGGGGAAAGGCATCCTCCTCCTCCTCCTCCTCTCCACCCTGGCCAGCCGGAGCCTGCCTGCCTCGTCCTCGGCGGAGGCTGCAGCAGCAGGAGCAGGAGGCGCGGAGCCGGGACGGGAGGGCGGGCGAGCCAGCCAGCCAGCCAGCCAGCCGCGCGCGGCGGGGCTCCGATCAGCCAGACGCCCGCCTGGGGAGCCGCAGCAGCAGCAGCAGCAGCAGCAGCAGCAGCAGCAGCAGCGCGCAGCCCCGGGACCGAATCCAGGGCCGGCGCCGAGCTGGCCCCAGCAGCAACGGCGGGAGGAGGCGGCTGGTCCCGGCCGGGCATGGGCGCCTAGAAGGCCGCGGCAGGCATGGAGCCCCCCGGGCTGGCCATCAAGCGGGAGCCCCGCGAGCCAGGTGAGAACAAAAGCCGCCCCCCCCCAGCTCTTCCTTCTCCTCCTCCTCCTCGCCACCTGCTGGTCTCGGGCAGGCAGCGAGCGGCGCCCCAGAGATCCGCGGCGCGAGGGGGGGGAGCAGAGGCGGGGTGGCCCCCGGAGGACTCTGCCCGCCGCCTCCCAACCCCCGCCTGCCGCCGCCGCCTCCTCCTCCATCTTCTCCTGCACAACAGCCGCCTGGCAGATGGCAGCGGCAGCATCAGCATCAGCAGCATCCCCGGCAGAAGCCGACTCGCGAGGGGCACAAAGGAGCGCGCCTGGCCAAGCCCCTCTCGGCTGGGAAGGCGGCGCTGGGGGCCGGCCCGGGCTTCCACCCAGGGGGCCTGTCCGGATGCTGCTGCCGCTGCTGCCCCAGGGGCTGGCTGGCTCGCTCTGGGCGCAGCCAGCTGTGGGGCGGGGGCCAGCCCGTGGGTCCCGGGAGCTCCCGGCGCCTTTTGGAGCCGGGCGCTTGCACCTTTAAGACGGAGCCCCCCTCCTCTTCCTTTCGCGGCCCTTCAACCCCACCGCCCGCTTTCTTAAAGTGGCAGGACTTAGGCGCTGCCGAGCCAGGAGATCTGGTCCCCCTCCCCACTCCCGGCTGTCAAACAGAGACTGTAGACCTCTCGAGGGCGGGGACCTCTCGGGGTTGTGGGGCTGGACGGAGAGCATCCTAACCCCTTGCCCCGGAGGTTCAACACCTCCCTTCTTTCCTCCCTCCCTCGGATGGGCCGGCAGTTCTCTCACCAGGTCGCTCTCTGGCCCTTTAAGAAGGGCCCCCCTTCCTCCCCCCCCATGCCCCTTTAAGACTGTTGCCCTTCTCCAATTGCAGCCTTTCCTCAGGTTTCTTAAAGAAGGATGGAAACTACCTTGTGCCAAAGTTTGCACTGGAATATTGCTGGGTACCAGAATTTCAGCTGCTATTAACTGACTGGCTAGTTCAGCCCAGGCACGCCTCTGCCCACTGTCCGAACCACACTGCCCGAGGTTTTATCAACATTCATCCTTTCCCATCGACCCTTCCCCCTAAACTTTTTTTAAAAAAAACCCCACCCCTAAGCTACTTGAGCCTTTTGCACATAGACAAGGGTCTCCAGCCACTTCGTCACTTCAGTGTTCCTCTTCTGCACCTTCCCCATCTCCGTTATACGCTATCCCATGTCCTGAGCCTCCGGTTACGCAGAGAGGCGGCCTCAGCCTTTGGAGGCTCCAACTAGCTGCTACGGCTAGGGCGTCGATAGACCTAGTTGCCGGTCTGACTTCTAAGTGCCGGGCCTTGGTGTCTCAACAGGAGAATCCCCGTTCCCAGAGGAAGCATCCGATTCTCAGAACAGCAGCGAGCTGAGCCCCGGGCACCCCTCGCAGCCTGCTGGAAATGGCCTCTTCCAGAGGAGCTCCAAGGACCCTTCTGTGCTCCTGCCCGGAGGGCGCAAGTACTCGGACCACTGCGAAGAACGGGCCTCGCGGCCCGGCAAGAGCCGGATCCCTGGGCGGGACCACCGCCGTTATTACCACGAGCACTGGAGGGCCGAGTACCTGATGGACTTCAACGCCGCCCGGCACGGCATGATCTGTATGGTGTGTGGGAGTTCGCTCGCCACCCTGAAGCTCAGCACCATCAAGAGGCACATCCGCCAGAAGCATCCCTACTCCCTGACCTGGAGCGCCCAGGAGAAGGAAGTGATCATGAACAGCTGGGACGCCCACCTGGGCCTGGAAGCAGAGGCCGACGGAGTCCGAGACCTGGGGGAAGCCTCCGACGGGCAGCAAGGGGAACCCGGTAAGAGCGCCCGGCCCGTTTGCCTCTGGCTGGTGGGTGGTGGCACAAGCCTGGTTGCAAACCAGGGCCTTGAACCACTCTGGTCCAGCTCCTCCGTATAGAACTCTGGTTCAGACACGTTGAACAAATTATAGAGACGGGCTGTGCAGAATAACATCCGACTTCCTTGCTCGCAGTGGAACTCTGAACAGCAAGTATAAGACTTCTTACTTTGACAATGTTTTGTTTCTAAAAATGGCATTTTTGAAACTTTGTAAGGCTTTTGCTAACCCAGTCCACAAGAGAACAAAACGGCCATCATAGGACTGCAAGCGGAATCCCTGCTAATCAAACCACTTGTTTTGAACTGGCTCCCGCATGGTGGGTTCAGGGATTTAATTCGTTTAAGGCACCCAAGAGATTTAGGTTGAGGTTCAGATCTACTTCAATTACAAATAATAACAACTTTTGAACCAATGTTGATGTGCAGGTTCAGGTCAGCTTCATGGTTGCAGTCTGTCCATTTTTTGTGGGGCGGGGCAGGGTGGTTGGCAGCCTTTCATTAAAACCAGAAATGATCAAATATCCATGGTGTAGTACATTGGTTAGAGGCTGGGGCTCAGGGAGCAAGCCCTGATTTGGCCCCAAGCCTGTCGGGTAGGTTTGGGCCCCTCTGACTAGTCTACCTTGCAGGGCTGTTGCGAGGCTAAAAGGCGGGGACCATTGCTCTGAAATCCTTGAGGGCACAGCAGAATTAGCACGGAGTAAGCACACCCCTGGGCCTAACCGGAGAGGGGCGTTCCAGATTGGAGCCAGTCCAGATTAACAGGGAGCAGTGGCTTTTCTGACAGCCATATTCATAACATTCTGCGGCTATTTTGGATCCCCCAAGAAACTGCCGCCAGTGCCGGAACCCGGTAGCTTGTGACATCGGAGGGGGAAAGTGACCCAGCCTCTGCTTCCCTGCAGGAGAATTTCCGCCTGGCGGAAGCCGCAGGAGGAGACGTGGTCCGGGCCCCCTCTCCTCTCGGGGGGGCCGCCGTCCGTCCGGGTTGGGCCTGAAAGCCACCTCGGCCGGGGAGGCCCGGAGTCTGGAGCGGTACCTGAAGGAGTCCCTGCAGAGCTGGTTCCAGTCGGAGTTCCTGATGGACTACGACCCGCAGGGCAACCGGCTCTTCTGCATGATGTGCGGCTCCTCCCTGCCCAGCCTCAACCTGGACGACATCAAGCGGCATGTGATGGATGCCCACCCCAGCTCCCTGGGCTTCAGCCCCGCCGAGAAGGCCGCCATCCTCGAGGCGTGGAACTCCCGCACAGCGGTGCTGGCCGCCGAGGGCGAGGGCCCAGGGGAGACACCCGTGGGTGAGATGTGAAGGGGGCCGAGAGGGGGAGGGCAGGTGGGGAACCAGCAGGCTGAGCTCCGGGCCCTTGGAGCCAACACTGGCAATGTGGAGGGTAGCCCCTTTTCCTGACCAACTGGACCGGCTGCCATCTATGGCAAGGATTCTCCAGCTAGAGGCCCCAGCTGTTCTTGGACAACAACTCCCATCATCCCCAGCCACAGTGGCTGGGGATGATGGGAGTTGAAGTCCAACATCAGCCAGGGACTCGGGTTTGAGAAACCCAAGCTCAATTCCTTTAGGTTCTTTATTTCAAATCCTTCTTATTCTGTGCCCATGGCTAGTAGCGGATGGAAGATGTCTCCCTCTCACATTGATGGATGAAGTGCTGTCAAGTCGGTGTTGACTCTTAGCGACCACATAGAGAGATTCTCTCCAGGATGATCTGTCTTCCACTTGTCCTTGAAAGTCTCTCAGTGGTACCTTCATTGCTGTCTTATTTGAGTCCATCCACCTTGCGGCTGGTCGTCCACTTCTTCTCTTTCCTTCCATTTCCCCCAGCATTAGGGACTTCTCAAGGGAGCTGGATCTTCGCATAATCTGTCCGAAGTATGATAGTTTGAGCCTGGTCATGTGTGCCTCGAGTGAAGGCCCTCTCATATAGGCACTGGTAATACTTGATATTAGCTGCTCTTTCAGGGTTACCAGCTCTTGACTGAAGCTATTCGTGAAGGCCCCCCCCCCCCCAAATATTTCGCACAAGATCAAGCCGTTACGATCTGCAGGCCTGCTTTCAAAGTAACCTGGGGATGGAAGCAGATTCTTGGGGGCTCCAGGTGAATCCTGGAGGACCCCCCTCCTGCCGCCACCACCGGCATTCTTCTGCCAGAACTCCCAGATCCAGACAATAACATTCCAAAACAAAATGGACAATAACCCCCCCATCTCCAACGGAGAACAGAGCAATGGGCCACCGTCCAGCCTAAAACCACATCTTCAGGTGCAACTAGAATTTTTCTGGGTGTGGGGCTGGATCCTTGATCTCCTTCTGGTAGATCTGTGGGTCAGGGACTGGTAGCCCATCCGCCAGGGTTTCTGGCTGCCAACTGCTCACAGTAACAGCAGCAAAAATACATCGAGCTTCCTCCTTCTAAGTTAAGTTGCTGAAACCAAGAAAACGGGGGGGGGGGGGGAACCAGGTGCTGCCCAGAGGTCCCTTTTGCCTTGATCCCGAGTGTCTCTCAGGCCCTTGGGATTCCAGTAAAAGGGTGGACGCGGCAAGCCTGGTCTCCATGCGACGCCCAGGATCCAACCATTCTGTTGTTTCTCCCATTCCTCCAGAGGTGGAGTCTGACCCCGCACCGCAGGACCTGAGCATGAAGGAAGCAGACCCGCCTCTGTCTCCGGACGGCCCCGCCGGCGAGGAAGGGCTGGAAGAGCCCGGCCCCTGGGACTCGGAGGGCAGCAGCCCGCCTGCCCCGGCCCGTGGCAGAGACCACCGGCGCTACTTCCAGGAGCACTGGCGGGTCGAGTACCTGATGGACTACAACGGGCTGCGGCACGGGCTGGTCTGCATGGTGTGCGGCAGTGCCCTGGCCACCCTCAAGATGAGCACCATCAAGAGGCACATCCAGCAGAAGCATCCGGACTCCACCCAGCTCAGCCACCACGTCAAGGCGCTCATCGTGCAGGAGTGGAGCCAGAAGGCCGCCCGCCTGGCAGATCCAGAGGAGACCCTGCCTGAGACGGACGCAGAGCTGGACAAGGGTAAAGGGGCAACCGGGGCTGGTCGCATCTGGTGGTGGCAGAGGCGGCGGCAGCTTCCTAGAGTGCAATTGGAATGGGTCCATTGGGTTTGCCTCAAGCAGAAAATAACTCCATGGTTAAGCTGCCTCCTACCCTTGGTCCATTTAGCTCAGACTTGTCTGCTCTCTCCCAGGCTTCAGGCTCAGGGGTCTTTCCCAGCCCAACCTGGAGATGCTGCCAGGGATAGAACCGGGAACCTTCTGCAGGCCAAGCAAGAGGCTCTGCTACTGAGCTACAGCTTCATCCCCTTAGGGGAATACCTTTATGGTCCCCCCACATGTAGTCTCCCATCCAAATGCAAATCAAGGTGGACCCTGCTTAGCAAAAGGGACAATTCATGCTCGCTGCCACAAGACCAGCGATCCCTTGCAAATGAATGTCATCTAATCCTGATGGGGTCGGTGAAGAAAAACGAGAAGCACCAAATACAGTTGCAAATGAAGAGACAGAAGTCCCACGGTGCTGAAAACTTATTAGAGCCCAACGCATTTCGGCCGAAGCCGCCTTCAAGGGCAAACTAGGACACAACATGAAAAATGTTAAAATATTCCATCATAAAACTCTTAACACAATATTAGAACAAACTGTTGTGAAAACTGTAATCCTTGTGCACTTACATCTTATCCAACAGGTCACTTTAATATTATTGTGTTTTAAGATGGTATATTTTAACACTTTTCATGTTATGTGTGCTAGTTTGCCCTTGAAGACGGCTTCGGCCGAAATGCGTTGGGCTCGAATAGGTTTTCAGCACCGTGAGACTTCTGTCTCTTTGTTTGCAACTAATCCAGATGTGGGGGGGAACCCCTCAACTGCACTATCTTCTTACATAGGGAAGGTTCTCCAGCTCCTTTTCAGAGGTCCTTGGCTTTCACTTTCCCCAGCTCTGGGATATCTTCCTTGTCATGCCGCAGCCACAGGTGTGTTCGGTTTGAACTGCTCCATAGACTTTAGGCTGAAGGGTGGGGTTTAAGAGTGAAGCACACCACCTCCCATTTTTAGCGAGGGGGAAGCTGGCGTATCGTCACAGGCTTTTTGGAACCGGCCTCTCTTCTGGGATGGCTCTCATGTAAACTCTGAAGTCCTGGAAGCATGACCAGGGCAAGAGGAGAGACTGGCAGCAGACGGGATAAGTGTCTGGACTGCTGCCTAGTGCCACACGCCAACTTTAATATGCGGCCCACAGACAGAGGCCCTTTGCTCAGATTCTGAACGGGTAAGAACACATCAACCTTTTATGGAGGATGTTTCTCGGTCGACGGTGAAGGCAGCACTGAGGCCGCCAAGAACAGGTTCCTCAGGGACCCTGCCCCCTCCTCTAACATTTCTCAGATGAGAACAGGGATATACTTTAATGGGAGGGGATGGATCTCACGGGTGGAGCCTCGGCTTTGCACGCAGGAGGTCCCTGGTTCAATCCTGGCAGCATCTCCAGGTAGGGCTGGGGAAGACCCTGGCCTGAAATCTTGGAGAGCTGCTGCCAGTCAGTGCAGATAATCCTGAGCTAGAGGGACCATGAGTCTGACCCAGTAAAAGGAAGCCTGTTATAAGGGTGTGTGACTCCCGTCCCATTTGCGGGAGGGGCTGTAGCTAAGCAATAGAGCCCCTGCTATGCAGATGGCCCCAAATTATATCCCTGGTGTTTACCCAAGTTAAAAAGGATCTGGTGATGGGGGAAAGACCTTCGTGAAACACGCCCCCCCCACTAGGAAGTGCTGCCGGTAGACAACGCAGACTTTGATGGAGCAACAGATGGTGCATAAAGCAGCCTTGTCCGTTCATAAGCTGCTAGCTCCCACCCGATACGAGCTGTGTATCGGTGGAAGGGCAAAGAAGAAAACGCCTGGATAGCAAGACTCCATCCACTTGGATGTATGGCCTCGATGCAGGTTGGAACCTCGGTCTCCATCCGTGGAGCCTTTTCCTCTTAAGATGGTGTTGGTTTCCAGCCAGCAGATGCCTCTTGGCTCATCCCTGGCTCCCCTTTTTGTCTTTGCAGGGGAATCCCAACATGCGGCCAAGCCACCCTCGTCCCCCGGGGAGCTTCAGGAGGACGGGGCGACACCTGCAGGAGAAGAGGAGGAAGAGGCCGCAACCAGGCTCGATCCCCCACAGCCGTCAACGGAGGTGGCCTCTCCGGCGGCCGGAGCCCCCTCCCGGCGGGGCCAGCATCGGAACTACCAGCCGCGCTGGCGGGTGGAGTACCTGATGGATTATGACGAGCAGCGGCATGGCCTGATCTGCATGGTCTGTGGGGGCACGCTGGCAACCCTCAAGGTCAGCACAATCAAGCGGCATATCCTGCAGGTACACCGCTTCTCGCTGGAGTACACGGCCCTAGAGAAACAGACCATCCTCGAGGCATACGCCGAGAGCGACCAGGCCCCACATCCTGGGCAGGCAGCCTCTAAAGCCGCTGCCACCGCCACCGCCGCCAGCCTTGACGCCAACCCTCCACGGGATGTCAAGCCCAACATCCCGCGCACAGGGAAAATGGCGTTTGGTTACAACCTGTCCGTGTGCACTGTGTAGCCGCACAGCCCGAGTGAGCCTTGTTGGATGAGGAGCGGGCCCGTGCGTTTGCTCCCCACCGCGGCGGCAGGCGGCCTCCGTTTGCCGCCACCGCCGCCTCCTCCTGGGTCTGGAACCAAGGGCATGGAAGCCGAGGAGCCCAACTTCTTTGTTCATGGCGTCCATTTTAATGTGCATGTTCTGTTCCAGTTGCAAAAGGTTTCTGGTGTTCTCTCTGTGAACCTGGAATGCTCTGCTCCCAAGGTTGTAGGAAGGGCAAGGATCGTTTGGAGGGGTGGGCTGTGGTGCACTGTACTGTGGAAAGGGAAAGGGGCCAAATTGGGGATGTTCCGCCATGAATGCCTGGGGGTGTGGCATTCCCTTCATGGCATCCAGGGGACCACAGAGCAGATGGCCATGTATTCTGTCCTGCAGTTTTGCCACTGGGGAGGGACACCCCTTAGGCCTTATTAAGGTTTGGCTGCTGGGCCAAGGGGCAGACCACATTGACTCCTACCTAGCTACCAGCTTCCATCCAAATGCCTGGCCCACAACTGCCCCCCAAATAATTTGGGGAGTGCCTGTGCCTGAGCGACTGGTTTTCCTTCACTGCAACCATGGAAGCAGCAGGACTGTCTGGAAACCTTTAGGTTGATCCATCCAGCACCAGCTGTTCTTACCACATTAAGATGTTTGATGGGCATTGGTTTCATTCAGCATTGCCACATGCAGATTCAAGGCTGGCTTATACTAGCCACCAGAACAAGCAGTTTAGTGGGACTGTACCACACCAGGGGGTGATGGTTTGCCGACTGAGCATTGCTGTGTAGACACAAAAGGAGAAAGAACAGATACGAGGGGAGGGTAGCCTAACTAACAGAAAGCCATTTCACGGTAAGGGGCTTTCTCTTCCTCCATTCACGACAGGGGGAGCTCCATTTAGAAAGCGATGTACACCACACTTTATATATATATATATATATATATAATTTTGTACTTAAGATTATGCAAGAGAGACTTTCAGAAGACAGGGAATCTTTTTCATTTTCTTTTGAAAGCAAGGAACGGATAGGCAGAAGCTGGAGGGGGTATGTCTAAATTGTACAGCCCTGCCCTATGACAAGAAATGATAAAGAACCCAAGATGGACCCAGGCTTTGATTCAGCATAAAGCAGTTCATGTGCTCATAAGCTGTTGAGCACCAACAGAAGCAAGTCTTGTGTCTGGGAGGGGGAAAAGAGCCCTTGGAAGCCAGTGAGGACTAGGAACATTTTTTTAAAAAAGCATTCAGATTGGAGATGCAAGACTTGCCTTCTGCAATACTTGGAGAGAGGAAGAACCAGGAAGTTGCACTTAGAATCCAGCGCACTGATCCTTACTGGAAATGAATTCCACTAAAAGGGTCTTATCCCCACCCCCACCCCCACTTTGCGCACTTGCTATTTTGTTCCCGACTTCCTTCCGAATGGATAGCTTGGACTGTGTGGTAGCTACCCCTTGTGAAACCATGAACTCCAAGGTATGTTATTGCTGACACCCACTTGGACCTTGTGACCGTGTTGAAACTTTGTCCGTGTGTCTTGTGGAAAAGGTGTTCTGCATCAATATGAAGTGTTTTTTTATATTATATATAAATATATATATATCAGCACTAAGTTTTGTAAAACAGGTACAGTATGTCCAAATAAATCATTTAAAAATGATGCTATTTTAAGATGCAACCCTAGAAGTCCAGGCTCTCTTTTTAAAAGCTCCACCACTCTTGAGTTCTCGTTTCGGCCTTTCCCCCCTTTCCCTCTCCATGGAGCTCAAGGGGAGGTTTAATCTCCAACCCTTGTTCTTTTATCCTACAGGTTGGGGCCCAGGCCACCCAGAGAGCTGAGGAAGGAACCCAGGTCCCCCTGGCCAGAGACCCACACACTAGCCCCTGCAGCCCACCAGAATAGCCCTCTCCTTATTGGAGAAGTCGGCGTCCACTGAGGAGAGCCTTGGAAACCTGGACAACAACTGAGTCCAAGAGTCCCAGCTGTAAGCAAGAGAGGTGTGTTGCCTGGGAGGTGTGGAAGTGATTCTCTCTTCTCTCCCCCGCACAGGTACCTGGGGTGGTCGACAGCCCCCAGTGGGAAGCTCCCTTTCCCAAACCAGATCTCTCTCCCCTCCCCTTTAGAAGAAAAAAAACAAACCAAGACAAAATGCAGCAAGTTCTTGCACACAAAACTTCTAGGCTGGTTCTGCCAGAAGGGGAAACAGGCTAGTCATCCTTGGAGAGGCTGACTTTGGATACCCATTCTCTCCCCGCCCCATCCCAGGAGCAGAAAGGCAGGGAAGCAAGCTCTGGGGGTTGTACTTTTGTGCTCTTTTTATTAATACCACATCAAATTGCATTTCTTTCTCTCTTTCAAACCTCAACTGGGTCTCTTCCTGTGGCGCTACCGTACTTAAAAAAAACGCTGCACGCACAGTACACACACACACACGCACAAATGCAAGAGCTTCATTAGTAGTTTTGTTGTCTCCATCTACATACATTTTTTTCTCTGACTTATTTCTCTTTTTTTAAAAAAGCACACCTGGCACAAAGAGGTCGGTTCATGGTATTCAAACACAGCAGTAACAGAACAGAAAAGCCGAACCTGGGGCTTCCAAGGGGCAGAGAGAGGTCCTGGGTGCTGGGAAGAAGTCGGGACTGAGTGCACAAGCTGTCTCCCCAGGTCACAGCGGGGTGTGTGCGTGTGTGCTGCCGAGACATGTAACAGACACTCGTGCGCCTCTCGCTCAAGGTCTGCTTCTCCTATTCCAAGGCAAAAGAGAGACATACTCCAAGCTGCTTGGGCCCAAGAACCAAATGCACACTTCTGGGCCAGGAGGATCCATCGGGGCCACCTCCTTTGCCAGAAGCCATGCCAGTGTGGGTACTGGCCACCCCAAGAGGACATTTGCACTAAATACACTTTACGCAACAGGTGTGAAAAGCAGGGTGCAGCTGGGTGGCTCACAAGTTGGGGGTAAGGCAGCCCAATCTGCCAGGGGTGGGGGATCACCCTGATGCACCACGAACCGTAGCCCAAGGCAAACACAGTATGGCAAGGTAGGGAAACGCCCCACCCCGGGCAGGGGTGCAGCGGCACCAGGAGCAGCATCCTCCCAAATGGCCGCGTCCCCTGCCTCAGCCACCTTCCACTTCAAGAACCATCAAGCTTGTGGGAGCCAAGGTGGCCCCTTCCCTTTGAGCTGCCGGTCTGGACTCTCTGCTCGCCCCAGCCCAGAACGGCAAGCCACTCTGCCCCCAGCGCAGGCTCTCCTCTTGTCAGAAAGACCGACGCGGGCAAGAGCTCCAGCAGCCAGTTTATGTCGATGCAGCCACCCTGTGTGAGATGGGGAGCGGGGCGCAGGGTGGTACCGACAGGGGATGGCACATTACTGAGCCATGGCAAAGCTGTTTAAAACGGATCCCCCTAAGAAGAAAACGTGGGTTGGTAAAAACCCTTAAGACTGATACAAGCCGTCCAGTGCCAGACCTCTAAAACGTGACACACTCTCCCTTGGGGTGGGGCGTGTTCTACTCAACTGCTGCCACTGCGCTGAGGCCAGGCCCTCCACCCAACTGCTGAGAATAGCCTGGGGGACATTCCTAAGGACTGCACACTCTTACGGGAGTCGCATGCACAACTTTTGTTATATATATATTTTTTAACGGCTCAGGGTTCTTTTGTTTTCCTAGCAGTGTACACAGCAGTTACAGACATGTTTGTTCCAGAAGAAGAAGAAGAAGAAGAAAAGAGTACCACCTTGTTCATCTTTGGGAGGGGGAAAGGGGGCCTGCCACGGGAGAGTGGGGAGTGGACCAGACTAAAGAGCAGCACTGATGTCATTAAGGGAGATGGGGTGGAGAATCCCCCCTTTCCATCAGCACGTTAATTGCGGGGGGGGGGGAGAAGAGGAGAGAAGTTAAGAGGTGCCTGGTAAGAGAGACAGACTGGACTTTCTGCCTTAGCGGAACAATGCACGAGAGGCAAATCCAGCCATTTCACAGGAGAAGCAGGGAGGGCAGGCAGGCAGAAGCCCGCCGTGTCCCGGCAGAACTTTCCGTCTGCCAAGGAGGCTGAAAACCCCACCTGCATTCTGTTGAGATGGGAGCCCACCTCTCCTTGGAAAAAAGAGCACCCGCCCAGGATGGTTTCACTGGACACATGTGGCCCATCCCAAACAAGATCCCCAAGGCCGCTGCAAGAGCCAAGAGGCAAGACCTCCGCCCTAACTTCCGACACCAGTTTGTGTTTAGTCCGATGCATTCAGAGCCCGGGGTTTAGGCTTTGTGTGGTGGGGCAGAGGAAGAAGAACATTTTTCTAAAAATAAAAAAATAAAAATAAAAAAAATAATAATCAGTAAGCTTGGAATGCAGACATCAAGCTGACCTGGGGTGTTCCTTCATAGGTACGAGCAACAATGGTTATAACTATGACAACAAGGGGGTACTTTTTTTTTTTTTAGTTAACAGCTGGGTCCTGGATTCCCCCGCAAACATTACTCTGGCTTTTTCTTCACAACTCCAGGAAGTTTGGCTTGGACCCTGCAGAGAAAGAGAGAGGATTAAGCTGTGGGTGTGGAGGCAAGATGATTGTGGGGTACTTAAGCACACCCCGTAGGTGGGTTGACAGAACTCACACCATGGGAGAGGACATACACGTGTCGGGAGCGACCTCGCTGAAGCTTAAAAGGACTGCCCTCCCGGTGAGACAGAACCTGTCTTGCATGCAGGAAGCCCCAGGTCCAAAGCCCGGGGGAAAGACCCCAGGGCTGGAATCCTGGAGAGCTGCTGCCAGTCAGAGTAGACAATCCTGGATGGACCAAGGGTCTGACTCTAGGAAGCAGCCTCTCCAAGTTCATAAGCTCGCTTGCATTTGGGTCAATGCCTGGATGTGGGGACTGCTTGGAAGCCCTAACAACGCAGCTTTCAGCTCCACTGGAGAACAGCAGAAATTTTTTTTTAAAAGGCAGCATTCAAGACACAACGAGAAAAAGTACAGGTCTGCAGACAGTAACTTCCCACCACTGGGTGTGTCTCGGTCCAAGTTGGCTCTTGTCTGCGTTCTTCAACTTTGAATCTAAAGACTGGAGCTCTGGCAAAGTCTTGGGAGTCCTTTGGCAACAGAGGATGGACAAGCAGGGAGAGATGGGAGAGCAGGAAAAGGCACAGCGCAGTGTGGCCGGGAGGAGAGGCACAAACCTCTGGGCAGAACTTGCAAAGAGTGGCCGGAGCTGCAGCTCAAAGACTAGAAGCCTGCTTGCTTTAAAGAAAAAAGCCCAAAGCCATGTCCTCTGGGCAGTCTGGTCTGGTGCCAAGCAACCCCCGTGCAGAGGCTGGCTGCCAAAGAATCTGCATGGGTCGTTCTTGCTCCCCTTCTGCAAGCCTCTCCCACCCCCAAGAAAAAAGGTGCCCAGTTTGAGCGGCAAGGTGGCCAAAAGGGCTACCGGCAGATCAGGAGACGGGAGCAGGCCTCACACACCAGTAAGAGGAGGAGGCGGCAAGCCCCCTCTGAGATGACCGAGTGCAACAAGAGAGACTCACTTGGTGGTAAATGACTTGATCTGATCCCGGGCGATCCCCACGTAATGGTCGATCTGGGTCTGGGGACGAAGAACAGCGTTAGAGGAGCTGGAAAGGGCTCCAGCCAAGCAGTTCTGGCGTGGGAGGGGGCACATGTGGTCAAGCTCCTACAGGGCCGCCTCTCCCCCCATCCTCTGGCTTTCATAGCCCTCCTGACAGTTTGGGAAAGGGAGGGCCCCACCTTGGCATGCAGAAGGACCCCAGGCCAGACCCTGTCAGTGTGCCCTGGGAGGGCTGAGTCAGGCAGGCCCTTGCCCGAAACCTTGGAGTGCTGCTGCCAGTCAGCCTGAAACAGCAGAGTCAGCAACTTGAGACCAAGCGGGAGGGACAGAGCCCCTCGGCCCCCACCGGAGAGCCTGGGGCTGCACTGGGTGGCCTCCATCCCGTACCATTTCGTCACTCAAGGGTGGGATCCGTCCCAGAAAGCAGCGACACCGGCCACATCTGCGACCCAGAGAGTGCGGCACTTTTGAACCGGCTGGAGCCCTACGCTAGCCGTGAAGCATGGCAGGAGCTTATGCCCAAAGCGGCCGGCCTGAGATTACCCACCTTGTATTTCTCATACACAACCGGGACACTGAAAACCAGCAACTCCGCTGAAAAGAGAGACAGGGGACAGGTCAAGACGGGGGTCAGCGGGAACAGGACTGCCAAGGACTGGCTGCCACTTGGGAACCAGGCATGCACGGCTGCAAGCGGCCTTTCTGTTTTCCAAAACCCATCTGCACTATGGCCTTTTGAGCGGGCCCTCCGCAGCAGCATGACAGACAGGCCACCGAGAGATTTGCTCCTCGCCCGATTCCTGACAACCTTTGAGGTGCTGATTCTGATCATGGTTGACTGCCTGTTAATCTGACTTGCTCCCTGTCTTGCAGCACCTCCATGGAAGTGAAAAGGTTGGATAAAAACAGCCTTATAAAGGAACAATGAGGTGGAACTCATTGCCACAAGATGCGATAGCAGCCACTGGCTGAGGTGGCTTCAGAAAGCAATTCGACAAATTCATGGTAGAGAAGAATTTCACCGTTTTTAGCCACAACGGCCAAATGAAGCCTCCCTGTCCAGAGGCATTCTACCTCCGAGTACTGGCTGCTGGAGGGGGGGGCAGGCCTCAAGGGAGTGCTGCTCCGTTTATGCAGCGTGCGTGCTTCTCGGAAGCACCCGGCCGGCCACGGTGGTGAAGAAGATGCTGCCGGAAGACCTCCTGCCAGAGGGCCCTGCTCAAGAGCCACAACAGCTTGGGGTGGAGCCACCCTGCTGCTGCAGCAGCCTCCGCTGCACTTCGGGCGCCTTACCCAGGATGAGGAGGGTGATCCCGTTGAAGATGGCTCCGACGTAGGTCATCAGCCACATGACGACCGCCAGCTGCGGGCAACACAGGAGAGGAGAGCGTTAGCAGGGGCCCAGGCAGGGGCGTAGCAAGGTTGGAGGGGGCCCAGAGACAAGATTTTAAAATGCGCCCCCAGCACTGAAGCTCAGCTCATGAAGTAAAGAAATCTTAAAGGAGGCTGAATAGTGGTAACAAAAAGCAGAGTGAAAGGGGGAAAGGTTTTGTAAATTGTGGAGGATGCAAGTCATTTAATGGTACTAGAGAAAGTCATGCTGTTCTGGTAGCTCCAGGTCTTCACACTCACATCAGTTTTGGAGGATGAATACAACTGAAGGAAGCCCAGGCAGGTGCATGGCTGGGGGAGTCAGTCATGTGACTTGCCTCTGGGGGGCCCCAAGGTGGTGGCCCCCCAGACAACCGTCTCCCCTTGCCCTATTATAATTACTCCCCATGGCCCAGGACAGCCTGGCAGGGCCTCCGCCTGAGACCAAGCCTTGCTCCGGACCTCCTGAACCCCCACCCCACCCCTCACTTTGACTGGACTGAGCACAGGCATGAAGTCCACAGCATCTGAGAAAGACCACCCCACCCCGACCAAGGCCCCAGAGCGCAGCTGCCGGCCAGGGACAACACCCCCTTTAGGTTTCGCGCCCGTATGAATGCTCTAATGCAGTTCTCATGGCCTTGGGCTGGTGGGGAGGCCGGTCCCACACAGGAACACAAACTCAAGAGTCTGAAAGCTGACCCAGAGAAAAAGCAGCCTCTCATTTGCCGCTCTCAGCAAGCTATCAGTCGCGTTTTGACACCCAACTGGAGCTGCCCCCCACCCCCACTGAAAGGCAAGGACTCCCCCCACCCACCCACAACAAGCAGCAGGGGCCCGCACCTCTCTGGCCCCCTGGCATGCGCTGCCTCACAGCTTGATCTGGGCCTGGCACTAACCTTCAGGGAATCCACCAAGTCCTCCACCAGGAAGAGACGCATGATGAGTTTCAGGGCCTGGTTGACATGCACCATGGCTGAGCTCACGTAGTTGTGGAATGCTTCCGAGGAGAGGGCCACGTCCACATCCAGGTAGGCTCTAGGAGGGAGGGAGAGAGAGAGGGCTGTGTCAGGGGATGGAGCCGCTCTGGGAAGAGCATCTAGGTTCCCAGTTCCCTCCCTGGCAGCAGCATCTCCAAGAGAGGGCTGAGAGAGACTCCTGCCTGCAACCTCAGAGAAGCCGCTGCCAGTCTGTGAAGACAACACTGAGCTAGATGGACTGAGGGTCTGACTCAGTATATGTTAACTGCTTATGTTCCTATGGAGCAAGGGTCCAACTCTGTATAAGGCAACTTCCTAGGTCGCTCCCCTTCTGCAGGATAGGATAGTTGATATTTTTCATTTCTAAATTTGCGGACCAGCATTGGCTTGCTTGCCCACAATAAGGTATCCCTTCATTCACGTTCGTGGGTCTGTGTGTATGTGTGTGTGTGGTGTTTTTTTAAAAAAGAGCCATCTAAACTAGAAGCGATTATTTCATCTTGTGGCAGTGAATCCCACAAGCTGTTGATGTGCTGGAGAATTCACAAGGGCTTTCAAGAGGAAGAGGATGATGAAAGAGGACTCCCCGTGCCCCCGTCCCACAGTGAGACCGACATCCAGCTGGGCCATCCAGCACGGCGCCAAAGCCACTCACTTGAATGGATGCCCCTCTTCAGATTTCTGCACAGCCTGGATGACGGACTTGTAGACCCGGAAGCTGATGGTCACCGAGAGGAGTGCCAGGATGAGGTACGAGACGACGCTGATGACACTGAAAGCAGCCAAGGAGAGCAGCAGGATCAGCGTGGTGCTGAAAACCAGGCCCGTCTTCTTCACATCCCGCCAGAAGATCAGGTCACGCACTGTCAGAGAGGGAGAGAGAAGGGAGGCCGGAGGCGGTCACGGGAGAGGCCCAAATAGGTACCGGGACACAGCAAGAGATCTGCGCGGCTGGTAGCCCGAGCACTCCACAGCCATGAGCAGCTGGGTCTGCGTTATCAGTGCTCCTTTCCACAACGAGCCTCCTTGTACTTTCTGTGCACATTCACAGGCCTGGCTCTTCACGCCTGATCTAAAGGCTACCACTCTGCAGGCAGTGTCACTAATGCCTACTAGATCCAGCATCGAACAAGGCACCCTTGGAATGGCGGAGGGAGAGTCCTCCCGCCCCCTACTTGGCAAGGGACGAGCCCTGAGGCTAGTCCCTTGACTATGTGCATCAGTCCCTGTTATGCGCACTTCCCCTCCCCGCCGGCAAGCAGTGTTCCCTCTCACAGGGATGTATGTCCAGATGTGGTGGACTACCACTCCCAGAATCCCCAGCTGCAATGGCTTTTGCTTGGGGATTCTGGGAGTGGTAGCCAGCAACATCTGGGCATCCCTGGGAGAGGCAACATTGCCTGCAAGCACTCCACTTGCAGCAGATTTTGGACACAGGCAGTACTGAAACTCCCCCCAGGCACATGCACCACCAACGGCACGCACATTCGAATACCAAAGCAACATCCAAAGCGGTTTTCTGCCGAGTGGGACCCTGGGGCGGCCCAGCTCAGTCTTGTCCTCCCTGACCAGCAGCAACGCCCCTAGGCTCTCGGCTCAGGAGTCCTTCCCAGCCCCGCCTGGGACCTGCTGCCGGCAAAGGAGATGCTCTGCCACACAGCTGGGCCGCCCCCAGCTACGGCACTTGCTCCTCAGAGTTTCAGCAACCTAATGATGGTTATGGGGTGGGCGGGGGAGGAATCAGACATACAAAACCACCACCCACAAATATGCTGAGTGCCTGCTTAACCCACTGCCTGCCTGCCCCTGCTGCCGCTACAGGGCTTCTCGGCTTTGGGTCCCAGGTGTCCCTGGACTACAAGTGCCATCGCTCCCAGCCACAGTGGCCAGAGGCCTCATGCACTCGAGAATCCCGCTGAGAGACGGGGCCTCGCCAGGAGAGACCCACCCAGGCGCCCGACTCTGCTCACCCCGGGGGAGGCGGCGGGGAGGCTTCTGCCCGGCACCCGCTTCCTGTGCGGTGCTGGCCTGCAGCAGCCGGCTCCCGCACTGTTGGCTCAGACGGAGGAGGACGGGCGGCTTGCAGCAGTGCTTGCAAGGTGCTGCTGATCCTCCAAGCAGCCGAGGGAGGGCGAGGCCGAGGGGCTGGGGAAGTGGAGCTGGGCTGCCAGCCTCTCTCTGCCTACCGGCCCCTGCAGCTCTCCAAGAGGCTTTGATTCCATTCCGGGGCTCTCTCATGGGGGCTGCCCACCCTCCAGAGCATTTAGTGTGCATTTTTAATGAGCTGGTAGAAAAGCTCAGGCTGGGTCCCAACACAGGGAGCGGCTGGCATTTCAGCCTCCTCCTCGGTGCCCGTTAAAAAGAAAAAAGTACGACAAACCAAGTTGCTAGCCCTCACGGCTGCAAAGGGGGTGGGGCAATGCCTCGGAAAGACTCAGGCCAAAAATGGGGGTGCATAGCCCAAGAAAAGTGTGCAGGGGTCACAATGCACAGTGCCCCCGCCACAACACACCCCAAGTCTCCAGCACTTTCTGATTCAGAGGAAAGTCCGTCCTGCAAGCATTGACCCTCATCCTTCTCAGAGCTGGAGTGGGGAGCAGATCTGTGCAACCGTGATGAAGGCAGGAAGCTGCTTCCTACTAAGTCAGAACACTGTCCACCCAGCCCAAGGGATCCCGGCTCTGACTGGCAACAGCTCTCTGTGGTCCCAGGAAGAGGTCTTTAGGTATTTTAACTGGGTTAGAGGGAGGAGCCAAGACAACATGGGACGTCCTGCATGTGGGCTGCAGATCCCAGGGCTCACGCCTGGGACTTGGGGCATGCAGACCATGTGCTCTGTCATGCAGCCACCGCCCCTCTCGTGGCCCAGCAGCACAGAGGAAGCCTTGAGGCTCCAAGACAAGGCTCCCCCTGTTCCGAGAAGGCAGGGACCCTCCCTCCCTCTCCAGGAGATGGGCGGCGGGCAAGTGGCCAAAGATGCAAGTTTATAAAAACCCTTTCCCAGACCGTCTGCTCCTTGACCCCGCGGCACAGACACTCATTCCGGTCCGGCCTCTCACCCTCACTCGCTTGAAGCAGCGAGTCCAAGGCTGCAGCCCAGGCTGAGCAGAGAGGATGGGCGCCAAGGATCTCGCTGTCGTGTTTGACCAGCAGCAGCTGCTGCCCATGAACTGCCACAAAACCAAGGCGAGCCGAGGGGCTTCCCCGAGTGCCTGAACACACACACACTTCCCAGAGTTCGCTCCCTTTTTCTCATCGGAAGGAAGCCCTCCCAGAGTCACCTTCTCCCCCGGCACGCACAAGGGGATCTTTCCAGTACTCCCCCATCCCTGCCCCCCAACTGGCAGGGCGCTTCTACCACAGTCCCTCTGCCGCCATCCCAACATGGTGCCTGCCTGCCTGCCTGCCCTCTGCCCCCCAACTTTCAGACTGCAACCCTCTACCTGCTACTCCAAGAAGCACGCCACCTCTCTCTTGCCATCAGACTGGGCACCTCAGCAGAATCGGCCCAGACTTCTGACTCGGCTCCTTCACCCAAAAACACCCTGTCCTTGCCCTAGTGGTCAGCCCGTGCCTGGCGGCACCACTCCAGCTGGGGGCGCAACGTGACCAAATGCTCCCCACTGACAAAACACGGCCTTTGCACAGCAAGCCACGATGCCAGGGAGAAGCCAGCTGCCTTGACACGCCCTCAACCAGCATCTGGAGCAGCAAGACAGGCTGTGCAGGAGCTGAGCAGCCGACCAAACTCGAGCGCCATGAAAGGGCTCCGTGGCTTCCGGGGTCATTCTGTTCTAAGCTCTGCAAACACACAACTGCAGGTCAACTCCAACCAGCTATTTACAGAAGGACCCACGGACAACTTTCTTGACGGCTAGGCATGCTCTGTGTACAGCCTTTTCTGCTCAGCACCTCAAGCCTCAAAGGACGCTCCAGGAGGTGGTGGAAACTCCTTTCCCAAGACACAGTGCAAGAGCAAGCAAAGCTTCAGCTCAGGATTCTACCGGGGGCGGGGGAATCCTTTAATTTTGAGTTGCAGGACCTAAACACCACCACCCCACCCAGATGCTCACACAGCCCTCCCCACCCAAAGCCTCCCTGGAGCTAATCTCACTCCTCTGTAGCCAAGTTTCACAGTCCTCTCTTACAAAACTCAAGCCTGCCTTTGGCCAAGTGGTTTTTTTTTTTTTTAAGCCAGTCATATGACTCCAGATGATCCACAGCAACCCTGGCAGCATCTGCTCTTTGCAGGGCTGACCCAGCTGGCTCAATCAACTGGATTTCACAGAGAGAACTTGCGCTCTGAACAGAAGTGATACGACTGGTTTCCTCCCACATGCAAGTCTGTGGAGGGTCTGTCCATCCATTGACTCAACTAGCCCGGCAAGCAGGAGATGCCACCTTCCGAGGGGGCTGGGCATCTTTCAGCACACACACCCCTCTCCCAGGCTGGGGCCGTTTCTGACGCTTCATGCCGAGGAACCCACTGTGGGAAACGGGAGCACCAATGGAGGTGCCCACCGTGATGGAGGTCAAGTCAACGTAGCACCGAGGGCCATTACTAAGAGCATCCCAGGCAAGGGAGAAGCAGCAAGACAGAAGTGCATTTACCTGAGAACTGAGCCAGGAGCTTCCTTAGAGCGCGTGGCACGGGAGCCTCAGGAGAAGAGGCCCGGGCTGGTTCACTGAGAGCATCCAGTCTGCCAAGGCCAGCAGAGGCAGAAGCCAACTTCACTTCCACAGCCTGAGCCAGGCAGAGGGGCCTTTTCTCCAAGGCAGACTTCTGCACAGGGGGGTCCGGCAGGGTGTCGTGGGACTGCCCCAGCTGCCTGCCTCCAGGCGGGGACACCTTGTTCAGGGCAGGAGGCTGCCTCTCCACCTCGGTCTTCCTGCCCACTTCTTTGAGGGCCTTGATGGTGAGGTGCTCTTGCTCAAAGTCTTGGGTGGCCTTGGGGGGCTGCCGAGAGTGTGGAGCCAGCACCTGGGACCGGGCCGCCTTCAGCTCGGCCTCCGAAAACGTCTCCACGGGGTCTTCGGGAGACTCACTCCCCTTGGCTTTCAAGCACTCCTTCATGAAGTCCATGAAGCTCTCGCCGGTGAGTGCGTCTGGACACACGGCCTCTTTCAAGCTCTCCAAAGGGAGGGCTCCCCTTGCGGCAACACTGGGGCCTCCCATCTTGGGGCGTTTCACCAGCAAGTCCTGCTCACAGGTCCCCAGCTCCTGCACTGCACATGGAGCAGACAGTTTGGGAAGCGGAGCTTCAGCAGCAGGGCTCCCCCCATCTGCTCTGGCCGGGAGAGTTTCAAAGTCGTCGATGAATCCCCAGTTGCACTCTGGGGTCCCAAAAGCTGCCCCGTCTTCATGGGCTGGTTCCTGCAGCTCGCTAGACCTGTGGCTGTTACTTATAGCTCCGGGCTCGGCTTTGACAGAGGCCACCAGTTTGGGTGGCGAGTTGCTGCCGCTGCCGCTCTCATTTTGGAAGAGTGGGTCCGCTGTGGCGTCCTCTATGACGGTGTCGTCGGACTCACCAGAGCTGTCGGCATCTGCCGCTTCAGGCAGGCTGGGATTCGGCCAGCAGACATCAGCCTTCAACTCCATGACGGCAGTGGGAGACGTTTTCATGGCAGTCGGCTCTTGGTTCACAGCAGCCGGCTTCTTCTCCGCCTCCAGAACGGGCCTGCCTTTTTGGTGGACGCTGATCGTGAGCGGTTGCAGAGGGCTGGAGGCGTTGCCTGACGTCCCCTTGCCATTCGTGGCCCCCGCAAGGCCTCCACGGGCGTCTCGGATAGGTGACACGGGGAGGACCGTGCTCGCCAGGTTGTCAGGCTTGTCATCCAGGTCCTTGGGGATCAAATCCCAGTTGAGCAGCTCGCTCGTGAAGCTGTGCATCTCGCGGACACATCTGGACACTTCCTCCAGTGCCGCGCTTGTGCCTGAAGACTGGCGCGAGAGCCCAGGCCCCGAGGGAACTCTGCCCCCGGCACGGGGCTTCACCCGGAACTCACAGACACTGTCTTCCGGGATGTCCGTAAGCAGCTCCCGTTCCCCGTGCATGACCCAGTTGCTGCCAATGTCGTTGGCGCCGCTTGTGAGGACGTCTCTGAACTCCTTATCAAATTCCAGTTTGTCAGCAATGACCTCAAATGGCGATTCAGGGGAATCTTTCTCCACGACCGTCTCACCGGCTAGTGCAGGGGGTGCAGTGGAATGGGAATGTGTGACCCTGGCTGGCGGGTGCTCGGGTTCTCCTTTGGGGCTGGCCAGCAAAGCCAGCTTTGACTCTTCCCCGGAAACTACTTTTTGGGTTTGGTCCATGAAATGTTGGTCGCTTCCCCTCAGACTGGCCGTACCACCTATGGGGACCTCTCCTTTCAAGTGACTGTGCTCCAGGGAGACAGCCTGAACCACTGGGCTGGAATCAAGAACTTTGGATCCGGTCGAGGAGGAGGAGGATTTCTCTTGGCCAGAGGATTCTAGAACCGCTGCCTCTAGTCCTGACCATTCCCTGGCCCCGGGGACAAGAGTGCGCTTTTGACCATCCACCAACTCTGGTGCTGCATTTGAGAGTGCCCGCTGGCAGTCTGTCCCCCTTTGGTTTTCGGAATGTGCTTCAGCTGATGCAGAGAAGGCAGGGGAAGGGGGAATCGCAACCTCGGAAGCTGACTTGCCAGCCGCAGGAGGAGGAGATGGAGCTGTCCCTGCTTGGGGCCCGGATGTCAAAGAAGGAGAGATGCACATAGTGGCGGTTACGGATTTCACAGGCAGACAGGCAACATGCTCTTAGTATTAGAGAGGGACAAGATTCCAACACCACCAGCCCTGGCAAACATGCACGCGGCCGTCACCCCAAGGGCAGGGAAGCCACGATCCACACGGACACCAACGGTCGAGTTCATAGCACACAGAAAGAACGCAGGCCAGCAAACAAAAAAACAAAACACAAACTTAAGTGCAAAAGGAGAACAGGACATGCTGAGGGAGGGGAGGATCAGAAGCAACCCAGATCAGTGCATGTGAAGAACTCCTGTGTGTGTCCCTAAGTGCTGTGTGTTGAAGGCTGGGTCCCATGGCAAGGTGAGGGCATGTGACCCAGGCCCCTTGCTGAAGCTAAGAAGGCCAAGAAGGGAGACCCCCGGGGAACCCCAGGCACGCTGCTGAGTTCCATGACGCAAGGCAGGCAGGATTATATGCAAATCAACCCACAAGTAAATTCTTAGGGGATAGAACGACACCACCTGGATCTACCAAAACAGAGTTAGAAGCAGCTTGTGAGCCAACAAGGAAGCCCTGGGAAGCTCTGAGACCACCCCAAATAGTGCCTCCTTCACTACTGCCTGCAACCTTCTGGCTACCCGCCCACAAGGAGAGGATGCATCTGGTTCCTGGTTCTGCTCGATTGGGCTGGCCTGTTCTTGAGACATGGAGCCGAGAAAGGAGCAGAGCGCTCTGCCCAAGGGCTCCCTCAAGGAGGAGTTGCCTGGGAGCCAGGCCTTACTCTTGGGGCAGCAGGTGCGAGAGGGGTGTGTGTGTGCCAGCACCTGAGGGGATCGCCCACACATTTCGGAACAGAGCTTCAGTTATCCAGCAGGGCTTCCCAGCTCTATTACTCGGCGCTCTGAACACCATGGGGGAAATTGGGCTGGAATCATGAGTGGCGAGTTCAAGCCAGAAGCCACTCTCTGCACATCAACAGCTGCCCAACTGGATCCCAGAGTAGTGGTGGCGAGTCCAGAGCAGACCACCAGCCACTCTCCTCTCAGCTGCAAGCTCTAGGCAAGGAAAGCTCCTCCTCCTCCTCCTCCTCAAGACGCCATTTCGTGTTACACAAAGCGAGTCACAGTTCCTATTTCATTCATTCTCACAGCCACCCTGTGGAGGTGGGTTTGGCGGGGGAAGAGAGAGGAAGCACACCCCAACGCAGAACTCCAGGCTCAATTCAGAGGGCTGCCTGTCGCCATTCAAGGGTCTGAAGGCAGGTTCTCTTAGGGATGGCCTGTGGGTCCTACACGAACCTGCTCCAGCTCCCCGCCTGCTGCAAACCCAACTGTGCTTGGTGGTGCCACAGGCAGGGCTTCTCCACTGCAGCCCCACACCTGCACAGCAACCCCCTTCGCTGTTTGCCAAGGGCGGCTGAAGACTCTTCACCTTGCAATCTGAGCACTCCCCCTTCTCTCCTTTCAGGTGGCTGCTTTAATATTGCTTGCCTCTCTGTCAGATGATATTCGTTTCGGATTACGCTTTGTATGGTGCGCCGCCTTGTGCCCTGTTTTCAGAGAGGGACAGCGGGATACGCACCAGGAACACACAGTGAGGTCAGCTTGGCCAAAGGCACCCAGGGAGCCGCCAGTCTCCCAGCCCAAACTCCACACGCTCTCCACTGCACCACGCCGGAATGAAATGCAGGACCACGCAAGGGGCTCACATCTCTTGATGCTGGCAGCAAACCCAGAGGCCAGCACCAGCAGCACACTTGCTGCCAACCACCAGCGCGCCTTCCTGCTTGCATATCTGAGTCGGAAAATGACATGTCCGAGGGCAGAGATGGGGCATGGCTGCTTGCACAGGGCCTGCTCCGGCACAGAAGCGGAGTCCAGGCAAACCTTGTTCCTCACCTACCACCAAGAGTAACAGGGCATTTTGCCTACTGAACAGGGGGTTGGGATCCTTAATGAAAAAGGGCAGAAAAGCTACTGCACTGTGCTCCGCAGGGTCTGTGCCCAGCAATGTCCCCCAAGCTGCAAAATGCCCCCCAAACTGAAAAATCTCAGAAAGATGCCTTTAAAAAAAGGAAATAGCCACAAAATGGCTCCTGCTTACAAAATGGCAGCTGGAAGATGGCCTCCACAGTCACTTCCGGCCCTCTATGAACTGCCGACATGCGAATTTCAACCCTTTAGTATCTGCAGATAATGAGGTCGGGTGTCAGACACCCGCGGATACATGAAGACACGGATGCTGAGTCCACAACCAGCAAGGTTTCCCTGTATTTTAGCAAGCAACCCAATTGCTTCAAGCAGCCACACATCCAGGAACCCAAAATGGCCATTCTCCCTCGCTGAACCCAGAACTAGATGGCTCAGCATCACCACAGGGGTGATGAGGAATCCCTATTGGCCTCCGGAGAAGCCCTGTCTGATGCAGTGAGTTCCGTGGCACAGTGAAGGCCACACTGCACAGCATGAATGGCCTGGCGCCGTCTTCAGCGGCTTATGGCCTGACCAAGAGTGAGCCACACTTGTGAGGCTGCCCCATTTTTTTTGTAAAAGAGAAAAATAGAAAGATGGGGAGGTGGAGGAAGAGGGAGGAAAAAAAATGACGAAGGCCTGCATTACATATGTACACTTGCTTCATTCAAGTTCAGCTGTCACGGCTCCTCCCAACCTCCGAGTCCTAGAAATGCAATTTGATGCGCCTGCAAAGGATTATTGGGAGTCGTCCCATCTCCCCCCAACCCCACCACCAAAAATAAAGCCCTACAACTCCCAGGATTTCCTGAAGAGAGGAAACTATGGCTAAGCCAGTATGCCTGCCATGCAGGCGTGCCCCAGGGATAACTGTGGCACAGTGCTGAGCACCCTCTCTGCGTGCACAAGGCCCCAGGTTCAAGCCCCTGCATCTCCCACTGCAAGGGCGAAGCAACGGCGTCTCTTGGGCCCGAGACCTCGGTGAGTCCCCCACCAGTCACACTGCACCAATGGCCTGACTCTGTATAAGGTGCACATTTCCAGCAGTGCCCATGTGGGGGACGCCCTTGTAGCCAGGAGTCTTGGGAAGAACAGAATTCTTCTCCAAGATACTCTTTCGACTGCTTGGGGAAAGGAGAGCTACCTGCCTGCCAACAAGCCATATCCCACTGGATCCAGCAACCAACATCACTTCTCCGATGGCCACGGTATGTCTTTAAATACATGTATTCTTAACACTCACATTTACTCTATAGGATATGCAATCGCTATAGCACAAGCTATGATGACAACAACTAAGATGGCTTTAAAAGAGGATTAGACGAAGTTATGGAGAAAGAGGGGAGGTCTCTGAGTGGCTACTGATCATGAGATTACATGGAGCCTCCATGTTTAAAGGCAGTCTACCTCTGGATACCCAAAACAAACAGAGAACTCCTGCTTTGCCACTGTGGGATGCCAGAGCAGATGAACAAGCCTCATCCAATAAGGCTGCTTTTATGGAAGGGCACAGCATGGGATTTCACTGCCTGGCATTAAGATGTCAGCTTCAGTTTCCAAAAGCTGATTTCTGCCTCTGATGCTTCTAAAGAAGAAGGCCGGGGGGTGGGGTGGGGTGGGGAGACAACAGTCCTTCCAAGTGTGTTTCAAGCTGTGCTTTGAAGAACACGCCGGTTCCTTTCCGCAAAAGCTGAGCAATGGCGGAGAAGCTTCCCTGGAAGGCAGCACGTTCACCGCCACCCACCACTGTCCCCCGCAATGGGCAGCCCCAAAGGAGGAGTGTGTGGTGTCTTCAGTCCAGAACCAACTGGAACACACAGGGGGTTTCTGGGCAGATCCATCCGCGCAGAAAAGGACTGGACCATAAATCCAGCAGAAACCACCGAATGAAGTGCTTCGGGAGCCACGACAGGCCTGGGAGAGGCTTCCTGAGCCCAAACCACTTCTACAGCGAGCCGGTTCCGAGGATGCTGCCCAAGCATGGATCCTCGGCGCCATGTTTCTGGCTCACACAAGCCCTGCTCCCAGCATGGGCGCCGATTCCCTTCTCCACTTCCTGGGTTGCAATAAGCCTAGTTGGTGGCTATGCCTAAATGGCTACCCCAAGCCACCAACTGCCGCCACACTGGCCCTGGAGCTCTAGGTCAAACCATGGCTCCTGGTCTGAAGCCAACTGTGGCTTGTGAACCCAAGTCATGGTCCTAATGGCCCAACGGTGGTTTGGCCACGACGCCCCGAACTTGCCCAGCATTTCCAGCCCATTTGCCCTAATCCTCAGCACCCGTCCCCCTAGCCCCTGCCACTTTACTGTTCCTCCACAATATCAGCCTGGGCGGGGAGCAATTTTAATCCTGAAGCTTAATTAATGAAGCTTGGATAGTTTCCAAACTCCTGACTCCTTACTGTTTCCTGACTCCTTACTGTTTCCTGACTCCTTACTGTTTCCTGACTCCTTCTCCACAATATCAGCCTGGGCAGGGAGCAATTTTAATCCTGAAGCTTAATTTATGATGCTTGGATAGTTTCCAAACTCTGTCCAGGCTTGCCTAATATATTCCCATCATCTAACGGAGGATAAAATCCTCTCTGTCCCAGCAGAGGCCTCAGTACTCTCACTGGAGCCAAGAAGCATCTTGTGTTGGTTGTTTCCGCAGCCCATGGGCCTGCCACAGGCCACCCCAAACTTTGCACTGGGAAAATACCCGCCCCCCCCCACTCACAATGAAGCTCAGGGTTCAGTTATTTCTAAAAGTAAATGGGAAGAGACAAAGGTGAGACTTTAAAAGAGGCAAAGGAAAGGAAGTAGAGAAACACCACGTGCAAAAAGCAGCCAGAGTAGCATGTGATCGCCACAGCACCAAAATAGGAAGTAGCCCTTTGCAGCCAAGCCAGGTCTCAAGTAGTGAGGGGATCGAGAAGAAGAAAAATGTTGCGTCTCTCAAAAAAAGAGGCTGTAACTGGTTTCCCACTACTTGCCCTAAACGCCTTTTGTCGTGGCAGCTTCCTATTTCAGGCACCTAGCGCATTTTCGAAGTCGAGAACCATGGCCACTCTATGGCGCTTCCATTTTTAGAGGCAGTCTACTTGTGAAGCCCAAAGTGAGGTTGGGTGGTTGCCTCTGGGCCTTGCTCATGACCTTTCAGAGGCGGCATCTGGTAGGAAATTGGGTGCCAGGCAAGACAGCTCCCAGTCTGGTCCAGCAGAGCCGGACACGGCCCAGAATCCTTTTCAGCATTCAGTGGTCCCTTGCCAGGAGAACTGACACAGGGGATGGAAAGGCTTCATCAAGGCAGGAAGTTTGAAAACTGCTCGCCTCATGGAGAGTGGTCTGTGGAATCCCAGCCTCCTGCATCAGACATCACCTCCATTCCTGCAACTCCCATGAAAAATACAAAGACTAGGCCAGACCATCCCTGCTTCACAGCAATTCTAGTTCTAGCTCAAGGTTGACTCAGCCTTCCATCCTTCCGAGGTCGGTAAAATGAGTACCCAGAATGTTGGGGGCAATATGCTAAATCATTGTAAACCACTTACAGAGCTTCGGCTATAGAGCGGTATATAAATGTAAGTGCTATTGCTATTGCTACTAGCTGACTCTCCTGCCTGTCAGTTTCCTTCACTCCTGCCCTTCTTATCTGGTCTCGTGTGGACACAGACATACCAACTTGCCTTCTACCAAGCCAGACTACTGGCTCATCTAAGCCAGCAGGGTCTATATCAGGGATGCTCAACTTCAGCCCTCCTGTAGATGTTGGCCTACAACTCCCACAATCTCTGGCTATGGGCCACTGGAGGTGCCTGGGGATTATAGGAGTTGTAGTCCAAAAACAGCTGGAGGGCCCAAGTTGAGCAGCCAACTTGGGATCTTCAGCACATAAAACAAGAGCTCCAACGGCACAGTAGGGAAATGACTTAATTAGCAAGCCAGAGGTTGCTGGTTCAAATCCCCGCTGGTATGTTTCCCAGGCTATGGGAAATACCTCTATCAGGCAGCAGCAATAGAGGAAGGTGCTGAAAGGCATCATCTCATACTGCATGGGAGGAGGCAATGGTCAACCCCTCCTGTATTCTACCAAAGACAACCACAGGGCTCTGTGGGCACTCGGAGTCGACACCAACTCGATGGCACCCTTTACCTTTACCTACTACATCACAGGAAGCTGCCTTATACCGAGTCAGACCCTTGGTCCAGCGAGCTCAGCACTGCCTACATGGGCTGGTAGCAGTTCTCCAGGACAGGTTGCAGGCAGGAGTCTGTCCCAGCCTTAAGGGGAGATGCTGCCAGGGATTGATCTGGGGACCTTCTGCATGCAGAGGAGAGGCTCTGCCACTGAGCTATGGCCCCATTCTGGTCACAGACATGACCAACTACATGTGTAGGGACTAGGAATCCCAGGTTCTGGAGCATCTTCTCTCGTGGGGAGATCATGCTGCCCTCCTCAGCTGAGACCTAGAAGGCCACCCCTTCCATTGGCCTGGCAATGCTCAGGAGAGCGATGCTCAAGGAAATGGCAATGAGGTTGTCCTGAGAAGCCCTCAAGTGCCAGATTAAGGCAAAGGGTCACACCACACGTGCTAAGAAGCTCCTCTCACTCTGCATCCAACAGCTGGCCTTGTGGTAGCAAGCATGACTGGTCCCCTGAGCTAAGCAGGGTCCACCCTGGCTGCATATGAAAGGGAGACTAGAAGTGTGAGAAGCACTGGAAGAGATTCCTATCTAGGTTCCAAGTCCCCTCCCTGGCAGCATCTCCAAGATGCAGGTGAGAGAGATTCCTGCCTGCAACCTTGGAGAAGCCGCTGCCTGTCTGTGAAGACAATCCTGAGCTGGATAGACCAATGGTCTCACTCAGTATATGGCAGCTTCCTATGTTCCTATGGTCTTCAAAGCTCTCTACCGCCAGCAAACCCTTTCCACACCTACTTGCCTGACAAGGAACCATCATGCACTTGCTTTTTCTGTCCCACACACTCTGGCCATGGGCCATGCCCGTTGGGCCTCAGCACTGCTCCCCAGAAAGCCATGGCCAATCTGCCATGGCTGAGGTACTCAGTGAAGAAGCTTGTAGGGCTCCTCAGAAAACTGTTCAACATTCACTACCTGAAGAGGGTTATAGTAAGGCTGCTGCTAGCCTACAGGTTACTACTAGCTTCAGCAAAGGGGGCGTGCTTGGAGAAACGCCCTGCCCCACATTTGGGTACCCCCTGGAGGCCAAGATTTGTCATCAGACTCCCTTCCTCGTCTTGAACTGCTCGTGTTTTGTGATTTGGAGAGGTGATGCTTGGCCCAACTTTTGTTCCCCTCCACAGATGTATAATCAAGTTCCCCTCTCTTCCTCCAATAGCAATTCATAGCATTTAGCTGGGAAATGTCCCATCTTTCAAGTGTGTGGCCAAGATCTTGCATGGAGATGCCTTGTGGCATTTAAAAAAAACCTCTTTCCAATTGAGGGCCAGCAAAATACACATTTTGTGGATCTGACAGGTTTTCAGATTTTCTCTCTCACACACAAATTTAATTCAGGTTTGCTAGAAATGGCCACGACCAAGCTGGAAACGAGCTCCACCATGCCATGACCTAACCACAGCTGAATGCAGCCCAACAAGCTGTTTGGAAGTTAATTAGAGGTTTTGATGGATAATTGAGGAGATGAACCTTATCCTGTCCCCAGTTACAGCCTCTTTCACAACATTTTCCTTCCTTCGTGAGGGGTACAAGAAAAATGACGAGACTTGCCTTGTGAGGTCGAAAAGAGAGAGACAGGCTGAGAGGAAGAAACAAAGGAATCTGAAAGGAAAATACAGAGGATGAGACTTGACAACCTTGGAGGAAGAGGAAAACAAGTAGTTCATTAACAGGGCTCCGCGCTGATGTTCCAGTCCCCTCAGCGGCAGGCTGGCCACAGGAGAGGGGCGGAGGCGAGATCAGCAGTGGCCATGCACTCACCCGGCTGCCAAGGAGGCACCTACCCAAGTGAGGCCAACTGAAGAGTATGACCTGCCTGTTTGGAAGGAAAAGGATACCCTTTGCCACACAAGGATCCTCTCTGACAGGGGTTCCCAACTCTGGGTCCTCAGACTGGACTACAACTCCCATCACCCCAGCCACAATGGCCAAAGGCTGATGCAAGTTGTAGTTGAACCACACCGGGGGAATCCCTGCCACACAAGGGCTTTTCTTCAGACTTTTGCTAGAAACCACCCAAGAAGAATTCACTGCACTTTAATAACTGGGAGGTTTTCCAAGATGGTAAGACCTTTGTCCATTCTGTTCTGGGAGACAGGCCTGAGATGTGCCTAGTCACGGGTTGCCCATTCAGCCTCTTGCTGAGTGGCATTACTGGAACTCTGCTGGCTGCCAGGAAGCCTCGCCGTGACGGCATCTAGGGGTCTTCTCTACACAGAACATTCCTTGCAATGGATCCGGTACTGGCCTCTTCCAAGGCCAAGAACCTCCTGCGATGTTAATCCATTGAAGACAGAGTGCTGCAGACGAAAGCCTTCCTCCTCCACACCCCCTAGCCCAGGAGTACGGCCCACGAGAGTGCTGCCTCTCTCTCTCAAAAAGCTCAGCCACACCCTTCATTGCCACATTTCTTCCCCACATACCTACCCCACCCCAAAGCAGCTACTGGCCAGTGCAGCGTTCCTCCACCCAAGCACAGCATCCCCTCTAGCTGCCGGGTGACACTGAAAGGTTAACCGATTATGATGCAATTCAGCTCTCACATCAAACTACAGCATGTGCTCACCACAGTTTGGGCAAGGGGCCATTCCCATGCCCCCTACCTACCTAATTTCAGTCCTGCATACCCCATGCACACCCCTGGTTTCAAGCAAGACCCACGACCAACACATGTTAATCTTTCACTGAGGTAAGGCCCGAAGACCAACCTCTCCATGTGCTAAGAACTCTCCCCCAAGCCCTCCCTGTGAAGCGCAGTGGGTGACCAGACAGGGCAGGGCCTTCCCTGCAGAATTCTGGGGAGGCTCTTGCTTCCCTCTTTGGTTTTGAGATGCCAGACCAGAAGGCCTTTGGGGAGCCCCAATTAGCTTCCATTTTTGGTTCAGCTGCTACATCAATGCCACTCAGTACTGAAAAAGTGCATTTAAAAAAAATTAAGCGTGTGCACATCTGATTTTATATTTTTCACACATCTCCTTGGCCAGCTTGGGGACATTGGTCAAAAGGCAAGTTACAAAACTTTTAATAAAATACACAGTTACTACAGGCTCCATGGGATACATTCGTGCTAGACCCAGTCTAAAGAAGTGCCTGACAATGTGCAACTTTTAGAAGTAACCAGAGGGCGACTCTGACCTCTTACACAGTTGTTACTAAGAATCTGAGCTGTGGTTCAATGTGGGATTGCTGGAAAGGATCCTTCTCTGCCATGCGGCGCTATGTAATCTCGTATTTTGCAAATGACTCAATGCCAGAATGATCACCCTGCAAGTGTACCTGACGGAACCAGTTCCTCAACCCTTAGCGGTTGACTCACGTTTTCCACTGCAACCCTACAGAAAAAAGAGACAGTAGCGCCCCAACCCGACATACCAGGCTGGGAACCGTTCTTGGCACCAGTTTCACGATGGGAGAAATGGAGGAGACTCTCGACAGCTGCTTCTCACACCTCTCCCTGCCCAAGCCACTCCCTTGTGAGTGGAAAAATGTCGGGCTGCAAAAAAACCAGCAACTCCGTCTTCCCAAAGTGCAGACGACAAGTTATCATTTGCACCAGGGGTCTCCACTGGGGTCTCCTCGCCTACAAAAAGTGCATTGTGAGCCTTTTGTGATGCATTCCCTGGCTCCGGCAGGACACTGTGCAGGAGAAAGCATGGACTTGACAAGAAAAATGCACTGGTGGAATAAATGAATAGTGAAAAGACTCTGCAGCCTCAGCCCCCAGAGCCCCTTATCAATCACTCCTCCCAGCCCAGCTGTTCTGCCAATGGGGCCATTGAGTGTTGCTAGCCCAGAGGATTAGCTTTCAACAGAATCTTTATTTTGATTTATCAGACCTTGTAAGAGGCTTGTGCACAGGCAAGGAGAATGCCAAGCACGAGGTGGCTCTTGGTGGCAGCCTTTCGCAGCAATCTGAGTGGATCCCAGGCCAGGCTTTGCATTTGGAGGAAGTCAGTCAGCCAAGGCTTTAAGAACCCAGAGACAGGTTTCAAAAAGATTCAAGCATTATGCACGGGTGGACAGCTCTCAGCAGAACACAACGTGAAGCAAAACTGCTCTGACCACACAGACACTGTATTTCATACATTTCTGTCCAATAGCTCCACAAGACAGACTACAAAGACCTACAAACATTAACAAAAAAACCCAAAAACAAAAAACCCACAGAAATAAAATGACAGATCAACCTAAGGAGCTGAAAAGGCAGGCTACTAAAAGCTTTAATGCCATCCTCTAAAGGAGAGAGCCAACATTTCTGAATATCCTGCACTGTGTGAGGATTTACAGGAGTTTAACACAGTCTAAGTATTTAAGATTTCTTGCCTGTAAGACGCCAGACTGGCATCTACACCCCCCATGCAACCGCCGAAACACCCTCCTTTAAAACTATGTCACCACTAGGGAATAAAGCCTTAGGCAGCTAAGAGTTTAGCCATATATATCCTAAGAACATTGCAAGTGAGTTTCCCCCACAACAAATACTTCATAGGATAGAAAATATTATCCGTATATCATGGTTTCACAAGCTGAGGCAAAGAGAGGAGAGAGCTTACCAGAAGCACCCTAATGATTTCACAAGCTTGGGGCCAGAACACATTCTGTTTTCCCTCCCACTCGGGGTGAAGCAATGTTAGCTCAGTTTATCAGCCAGACAAGATATTTTACTTGTCAAGCTATGTTGGTACATTGCTCATCGAGACTTTTTTTCACTCGCCAGGCATCATTTTTCATTCGTCACAGACTAGCTGATTAGTGGATTTCTGCAGCTCTGCTCCCACAGCCCATTCCTAGACCACTTTTCCAAAGCCGTTTACAAGACAGACACCAGCAAAGCCACATTTAAAACTTACACTCCACACACAAAACTGTCCCAGTTAGTTCTGGCCACTGGACACAATGTGCTGTATGCTGACACTGAAGCCCTTAACAGATTTCAGTGTACACTGATCTGGTGCACAATCCAAATAGCAGGACCAGGTGAGACACTCACTAAACCAAGTTTTAGTGCTATGGAAATGAGCATACAGGAGCCGGGAGCACCCCCATGTAAGAGCAGAGGGAGAGTGTTTACTTTCACTGTAAGACAAGCTGCAGTTCTGTGGTGCATACCAGCTTGGGGAACTGTCGTTTAACCAACACAGTCAAGAACAAACCAGGGGAATCCAGCTTGTTCTTAGCAAATGCTTCCACTCTCCTGCGTGAAAGAGGGGCGGCGTGCACACTCACAGCTCCTTGAGGCCTGCACATTCAGCAGTCAACCATGGCTTAGTTACACTTCTGAACCACTACACATGGCACTTGGCCTAAGACCCTACTTTGAGTAACTGCCATGTTCCTTATTTGAGAGAAGGAAACCTCTCTGTGGGAGATTTGACCAGTGTTTACCTTTCTTTTGAAAGTAAGTTTCAAAAGAAATGAGCATTGAGACACAGAACAGTTAAATATTGTGACTGATCCTTAACTTGCATTTTGGGTGGTATAAAAATGTGATAATAAATAAATAAATAAAAACTTGCTCACACTCACACGTTTAAGAGGAAGGAGACAGAACATAGCGGAAGGCATCTCAAAGGGCTTAGCTCCCAAAGACACCACCAAGGAGAAGCCTTTGCCTACCTCCAGAACTAACCTAGAATCCCGAGGTGCTACAGGGACATTTCTGCATCGAAACCAACCTAGCAAGATGCAGACACATTCAGCAGGGCCCCTTGGTGGCTGATCTCAAGACTCTGGGTGGGCTAGTCAAAGCTCCTGCGGGGAAGGTAGCTCTAGAATTAAAATAATGTGAGAGAAAGCAAGGCTAAATAATAGATGTGTCACTCAATTAGAACAGCTTAGCCAATCCAAGGGGTTTTAGTCAGTCTGGATAAAGTTTGCATACCAATCAAATAAAGGTAAAGTGTGCTGTCAAGCCGATTCTGACTCCTGGCACCCACAGAACCCTGTGGATTTCTTTGGTAGAATACAGGAGGGGTTTACCATTGCCTCCTCCCGCACAATGTGAGATGAGGCCTTTCAGTATCATCCTATATCGCTGCTGCCCTATATAATACCTGAGGGAATTCGAACTGGCAACCTTCTGCTTGTGCGTCAAGCATTTCCCCGTGGCGCCACTTAAGGTAGCAGACAGATAAAATGGCTTGGGAAAATCCCCATCCGCCCTTGCTTTAAGATGATGCATGACTATGTTGTGCCAGGGGCCATCTCAGTATTGGCTCCCGCCCCCCCACCCACCCGGGGGAGAACCAAAGGGGCATATGCTTCCCAGAGGGTGCTGGCTAGCTGCACTTTTGAGGATTGCAAATTATGGCTGTTGCAGAGAATGAAAATGCTCTAAAAACGTGGTGCCTGATTCACCAGAATGTCCTTTTAGCTGATTCACAGCAGCCTTCCTACTTTGAAACACAGGCCTAATGGGCGAGAGAAGGAGCCCGGCTGGCTTCCCAACTCGGCCACAACCAGGTTTCCTTCAGACAAAGCCACAATGCAGCACGGAAGCCCACCCTTTGCGGCGACACAAGCAGGTTCCTGAGTCCTGAGCGTTAATAATGTATTGTGGCTTTTAAGGCCGTGTGCTCCCATTGCTGAGCACTGGAAACCAACCTCGACTGCACAGACTAGCTAGGAGTGGCACTGCGTTATGGTGGGGTCCTCCATTGTTTAGGCTTATCCCAAGCTGGTTTTTGTTTGCAATAACCTCTGCTCCACTTTCGCCACAACGTTTGGCACACGCTTAAACACAAAAGGAGCACAACAAACCATACAAAGGCAAAACAAAAAACAAGAGCAAGACAACAATGTGAGAAAGTAGCACCAACACCAGCATCTAAGCAAACACAGACAGAAATATTTTGGATTCCCAGCAGCAACCTCCAGCCCAGCCAAATGGCTTCAAGAGCACCACCTCTTCAAAGGGGCAACCCAAAGGACCCTAGAAAGGACGGCTTTCCCCACCAGCCACTGCAGGTTTGCTCAGAGCAGTTCATGCACATGCAAAATGTATCTTGCTTCAAAGGGGGGAAACCACTGGGAGATCCAGTGACAAGCCTCCCCCAGGAAACCCATTTTGGTGCCAAGATGAATCCCTCTTCACAAAGCAAACATTAAGGACATCCCAGCTAAAGCACCCGCCCGCCCTTCCACTGGAGAGCGGCGTGTCATGAGGGCGACACGCATCCTCCCCAGCCAAGACAAAGCTGGACGGCTGCCTGGAGCTGCCTTTGTGCAAAGTACAGTCTATTCCCAATGCAGGAGGAGAAACAAAAGGAAGAGATGGGGAAGGCAGGTTGTCAACTTTGCCTCTGTTTTGCGGAACGCAATTAGAGTCTCTTGCATAAGAGGAAAAACATCCAGACAAGGAGTGTTTGCTAATTGCTAGAGGGGCACCTAACAAGCCTCACAGGCCCGCCAGACATTTAACGGAGCCGCTGCAAGTCCACCCTTTTTTAATGGATCTTGAGTTTGTGATCGATGCACCACTTGGGCCCCCGGAATAGATCCAGTGCAGGATATCTGAGCACGACCCAAAGGTGTGGCTAGAGAGCAGCTCCGGCATGATGTAGCCCACTGCCTTTTGTTTTCTGGGAGGCTCCACCCAAGATCTTCCCTAGGGAAGGGAAGGGCCTCTCTTGAGTGGCCAAGGTCATCAGTGGCAAGAGTTGTGCGACATGCTTCTGGGAGCACCTTTGGACTCCATCGGGTCCAAGCTCACCTCACAATTAAACAGTGACACAGGCCGACAGTTGCAGTGTCACACTCCTGCTTTTCCAAGAAGTGCCATTTCTTAGACCAGAATCACAGCAAGATGGACTGATTTCATCCAAAAGGAAATGAGTGGAGGTTTCTTAATGCAAGTGGAGTTGGTACCACTTAGTTCCCTGGGGTGACAACCGTCATCTATGTGGCACTTCACCAAAGGCACCTCAGGGCCACCAAATAATCCCACTGAAAGCAGGATTTGGTTCTAAGTCAGGAATTAACACTGTGGCCTGGTTGACATCATGGCCAAACCATGGCTGGGCTGTCCTGAAAGTGTGGGGATACTCCTGCTTCCCCTCGCATGTGCCGATTCCCTCCCTCGTTTCAGTAAAACCAGTCTGCCCCCAAACCAAAACTGGAAACTCAGTTCTGATCATGGGCTCAGATTTGGCTTTGGAGACCAAGAACTTGTCTCCAACTTGTACTTTCAGATGTCACAGCAAGCAAGCTATGGTTTGCTCCAAAACCCATTCATGTCCATCACACAGTGAATTGTCCACCATTACTATTCATATAGTGCTTTTCAACACAAGTTTCCAAAGCGGTTTACATAGAAAAAAAAGCAGTAAGATTGTTCCCTGTCCCAAAAAGAGCCCAAAATCTAAAATCCAAATTCAAGGTGAACACCAACAGCAGCCATTGGAGGGATGCTGTGCTGGGGTTGGATAGGGCCAGTCCTCCCGCCGCTCAATAGAAGAGAATTGCCATTTTACAAGTTGCCTGCCACTACCTTTGAACTAGTCCATTTCTTGCCCAAGGCTTCCAGAAGAAGCCTGGAAAGCACACTCAAGTCAAACACCATGTTCCCCAAATGAAATTGGCTCTAGATGGATTTACATCAAAAGTAACAGGCTGGGATTTGTTTTTTAAAAACAGATTTAGAGGAAACTCAGTATCTCATTCATAGCTTCTGCAGTATCTCAACCACAAGGCCAGGCTGCTATTTTTGACTCTTCAAATGTAAGGTTCAGAGAGTAATACAAATCAGTTGAGCCCTTTAAGGCCCAAATGTCGGTTGTGCAACCAACAGCAAGATGGCCTCATGCTGTTTTGGCAACAGCCTCTGCAATACAGGCTTACTGCGTTCGCATCACCAAGCGGCTGCAAGGCATGGAGGAAAGTCAACAATGCAGTGAGGAACATGCGCCATGGTCTACACAGGGCTCCCAACCCTCTCAACTGAGCAGTTTTGCATAGCAGAGAGGTTAATCTGCTACCCATCTGATACAGGGCTATTCACATGCACACACAGAAGCAGAAGCCCCATAGCTAGAGGCAGAGCAAAACACTGCCCAGAAGCAAGAGACCCAGATGACTGCTTAGTATTTTAGACACACATCCTGGTTTCCCACAACAGGCCCTGCAGTCCAGGACGTCACCTTCAGTACTAGGAGGATTACTGCAGTCCCATAATTTGACCGTTTCATCTTCTGGCCATCCTTAGACAGGCTGAGTAAATGCTCTCTGCTTTCCTGCAAGGTAGGCTCACGTCATGAGGGGATGTTTCATCTTGTCACAGTGACTCAGCAGCTGGATTTCTAACTGCCCAATTATTGTTCTGCTTATTATAGGTTCCAAGCCTCCTTCAAATTGAGGGCCAGATTCCTAATGGGTTCAAGAATGCACAGGAATCTGAATGAATTCTTCCCCCTACTGTGCATGATTGTTAAGACTACTCAAGGTAGCATAGAAGACTTGCAGCTGATTTACACACCAGACACAAACCACAACTGCTAGTCAGCTTTCTGGACTGGCAATATTTGTTCAGCTTCATCTAGCCAGGGACTTTTATGCACAGCAGGTTTTACTGTGCATTTACGGGGAGGCCTTACTGTGAACTTGTTGTCCAAAAAAACACAAAATGCTGCAAATAGTGAATTTTTTACCCTGGATATAAATCAGGCTACACTCTAACGTGCAGTAAAAAAACCTGAATTGTGGGCGAACTGCTCCCCAATAACTTGCAGGGACTTCAGGGTAAATCTAGCCGTTATGTGAACGTACCCCCAGAGATTGTGAAAAGCTTCCAGGGGGAGAAGCCAGGAGGAGCAGATGCAGGACAACAATGCATGCCCCCAGGTCACTGAGAGTCCTGCTTCAAGCATGCATACTTACAAGCTATCTTTCCTAGCCTCCAGGGCTAGAAACTTGCTTTGTTATTTAAATGTGCATGTTTTTGGACTCTATACTTAAAATGCAAAGAAGGCACACGGACTCTGCTGCAACACCACTGCCATGTCCCAAATTAATCTTTTTCAAGTTGTAGCAAATAGTGGGAAATGGGTCTGCAGAGAGGTCCAGCATCCAAGAGGCCAGAAGTAAGTGGGAGAGTACCTGCATGCATGCAGAAGATTCCAGGTTCAATCCCTGGAAGCACCTCCAGTCAAGAGCCCCTGGACCTGAAATCCTGGGGGGCCACTGCCGGACCACGTAATCAGGCCTGCAAAGCTTCAGCTGTTATTAGACTACAGCTCCCACCATCCCTGACTAGGGGCCACTGTGGCTTGTAGTCCAACAGCTGGGCGGACGAAGTTGTACAGACCTGCTGTAGGCAGTTCTGAGCTAGACCAACCGACAGCATAAGCAGCTTCAGCGGTTCAACTTGCTAGTGGTTACATCAAGCTGGACTCCTGAGCAGAAAGGGTACATCACATTCATCATGCATTTTGTGCATTCAAAAACGCTTCATGTACTTGATGTTTCGACAGCTATCCTCCACTGTCTGCCCTCGTGGCGTGGGACAGAGGCGCCACAAAGATGTGAACGTTTAGCATTCTCCTTGCATCTGCTGAACCTGCAGCCTGAAGAGAAGGCAGACAGTGCTACTGCAGGAGAGAACAGAGTCCACTCCTGGCTCTGTATTCAGAAGAGTGACCTTGAAGCTCTGGTGGTGTCTCTTGGGAAAACCCTGGTACCCTAAGCATTAGAGATGGCTTGGCTTCCACAAGGTAAGCTGAAGCCTAAGCTGGGAAGGAGGAGGTTGGACGCCCCCACTAGCCAGTTCAGGCTCACAATGGGGGGGGGGAGAAATAGGGACTGTTTATCCACCCCAGAGTGACACCAGGCAGGGCAAAGTGATCAGGAGGAAACAGTAATAAGCTGGCAAGGAACACCAGCCCTGCCCCATCTGGCATTAAGTCATGCCGCATACGTGGTTGCCCACCACCAGTCATCCACAAGACAATGAAAGACTGCACTGTCTCCAGACACCGTTTCACCTTGAGCGCTCCATCTGCAGGAAACGGGGGCTTCGTGTCTCAAGAGAGTCCCGACGGGGACAGGTGGGAGATGTAAAAATGCATCCCAAGCTCCCCAACCCCAGGCAAAGCAGCATCTCAACCAAAACGCTGCCGGCACTAGGAATCAGTGCATGCCAGACACTGCTAATATGCCCAAGGAAGGTAAAGAGCGTGGCCAGGAATGTGAAAACAAAGCCCACAGATGGGCTGAAGACAGCAGCTCCCTCCCGCTGCAGTCAGACCTCTGGTCAGGTTGTGAGAAAGGAGAGACTCGGCCCCTTGAAAGCACCGTCACCTGTCTGCATTTTTCGCCCTCCAAGAGGCATCTGCAGTGCAGACTTTTTTTTTTTGTTTGCATGAGGTGGTCTCATTCCAGCTCCCAACACTAAGCTGAAGGCAGAGAATCATGGACTTTGCAGCCCACCCCAGGCCATGGGAGGGTGGTGGTGATGGGAGAGACCAGACCCCCCCCCATTTCAAGTAGTGCCTGGTGTTCTTCCCTGCCCCCTCTCCAGTTGCCAAGAGGCGTCACACGGAAGGGAAGATCTGCATCAGTGGCCGCCTTCACAAAGTCAACACCCCACGCACCCCCACCCCACACATTCCTCTAAAAATATCTGGGATCCCATTACAGGAATTTTTCAAGCAAGGCTTTTTTTTTCTTTTTTAAAAGAAGACTGCTCTGCTGTTTTCCCATATGAAAGCACCACAGGAGAGAATGGTGGCCATGTCTCCGCCTTACAGCCAGCACCATCTTTGCTAGAGCACCTGTTTTGCTTTGTCAGCTGGGGAGGGGCGGGGGGGGAGAAGCCCTGTCAAGAACATGACAGCTAAAAGACAGACTGACAGACCCAGCAGGCCTGCCCCAAACCCAGTGAAAATGGTTAGGGTTGCTCAGCGCAAGGCACTTGTGGGCATCTTGCCTCCGCCAGAAGCGGAGCAGGCTCAAGCACCCCACGGCAGGCAGAAGGAGCCGCTCCCTCACGCTCCCCCACCTTTCCACTCCCTTCCCAGCCTCCAGCCCATCTGGCGCTTTTGCAAGCAGCAACTGCATTCAGAGTCAGACCGAAAAGGTACAAAAGGAACATTCAGCAAGCGCAGAAATGGGGGGGGGGTGTTTTTCGTCATTCTGCATCGCAGCCGCCTGTTCAGAGAAAGCCCCCCCAAACACACCCCATGTGTGCACACAGTCACGCAGTGTTCCCGCAGCTCATCAAGAACTCCCTCGCCAGTACCACTCATGGCTTCCTAAAGGGTACATTGGGAAGCAGCAAAGTGGAATCCAGCCATGGTGACATCGAGCTCTCTTTTGGCCATCACCATATGCACAAGCCATTTTGTTTCTACAACGCCCCCCACTCCGCCCCGTTGCCAACAGTGCCGTCATCCCCAGAGGCTGCTTCAGCTTCCTAACCCCTAAGAATTACTAGGGGGCTTTCCACAGCACCCACCACACCCAAAGTAGCCTCCCCCACCCTGATTCACTTCTGCCCCCTCATGCCATGGGACTGTATCTAATTTACGCCACCTCTCCAAAGACAAGACATGACAGCCCTGTTTGCATGCCAGCCCTCACTTCTAACCCCTCCCGCATAGGCCCCTTATTTGAAGTATTTATTCAGCACCTTTATATGCTCAAGGAGGCTCTCCACTGTGACTTATGATGAATTAAAACATAACCCCCCTCACCTTGCATTCTGCACCTCCCAATCCCTTTCACTCACAATGGAATCCCAAATCCCATATTCCAGAACAGTCCCTCAAACCTATCTGCTACACCAGCTCATCCTCGGGATGTCCCTCTCCAATTCTCAACTCCCCACCCCACTTCCTTCCTTGAGGTTTTCATCCCCACTCACTGATTCTCCCTTATGTATAGTAAACTAATATCTTTGTGGGCATCTCCCAACGTGCACACTGCAGTATCGAGAGCTCCCGAATTACAAAGAAAACACACACTTTCTGGCTGTTTAGAAAAAAAAGGAAGAAAAGGCACGTGTTGGTAAGGTGATAAACCATACTGGTAACACCCCTCTGAAATAACAACTTGCCTTTTTTAAGCTTGATTTTAAATATTCGGCCTGAAAGAGAGATCTGCACGCAATATTCTAAGCAAGAGTCTGCATGCAACATTCTAAGCTTGCATCAGAATAAAGTCTCTTTATCTGACTAGCCTAAAGAAATTCTTTTAGCCTGCTGATTTTCCTTTTCTTACAATAAGGCCCCATTTCAAGACACTCCCCTCTTATCTGTCCACTCCCACCTGCCCTTAGACTTTCACCCTCACCAACCCCACACACCATATGGGTGTTTCCTCCTCCTTTCCCCTCCCCATTTTTTCCAATATCCAGCCAGACGAAGGATTCTGTGCTTCCCAGAACCTCACAAAACCATAGCAAACTTGAATTCATCCCAATAAAAAGCACTGGTCTTAGCAAAGGCATTATTCAAATAACCCCTGTGAATTTCACAATAGAAACTGTTCATTGTTTTTGTTTTTTTTAAAAGTAACACTTAGCATGAAGAACCTGTGTCAAAACTGACATACCACACTGTACACCTTATAAAGATATTATTCGGGGTTGGTTTGCTTTTCTTAAAAAAGGCACTGTTTAAACATTCCCAATTATTTTTGCCTCAGTCAGGACTCTCTTTCGGTTGCTTTTTTAAAGCAACATTCACCTCAAGAAGAGAGTCTGTGCTGCTCAAAAGCTTACATACAGTACCAGGATTACACCTTCTAACACAGAGTGCAGAGAGGTATGGACTTGATCTTAGCATGTTATTTTAAAGCGCCCTGTGAGTTCTTGGGCAAGCTGCGCTGCTTCTTCGTTTGCACTAGCTGCTTAGGAAGGACTCTGTGCAACTCAAAAGCTGACATACATACCTGGGCTGGTGCTAGAAAAAGAAGAGGGGTGGTAGGGCTTGGCCTGAAGAGAGGCATCCTTTCAGGGGCACACAGGAGCCCCCCCTTCCACATGGGCATTCCGCCCCTACCCTCCCTACCCCCCCCCGCCTCGTGCCCACCAGGCTCTTCCCCTCCCCAGCCACCACTCCCCCCTCCCGTGTTCCACCCGCTGTTCCTTCTTCTGGCCACCCCCCCTCCCCCCTTACCAGCGCAAGGCTGAGGGGAACCTGCCCCTTTCAGCTCCCGTCCTCCGGGTTCCGAGGAGCCGCCCCCGGCGGAAGAAGAAATATAGGGGGACTGGGTGGCGGGCTCAGCCATTTCGTCGTCGACAGCGGGAAAGGCGAAAGCAACAGCAGCAGCAACAGCTCCCTCTCCAAACGTCCGCCCCTCTCAACGGCCAGGCGCCGACTGACAAGCCGAAGCGATGGGAGAGACACTGCGCACGCGCAGCGGGAGTTGAGCTGCGCGAGGCGTGCTGCGCAGGCGTACAACGAAGGGGCGCGCCTGCAGCGCGGGCGCATTGGGAGAAGGGCAGGGAAGAGAAGGGCAGGGCCAAGCACCCAAAGCCCTCTCCCGCATTTCGCTCCACCCACCTTCCCAGGCGGGGGCGGGACTTAGGAAGGGCGGGTCGTGGGGGGAGGAATTGGCCACCGCGCAGGCGTATCACGCCCTGCCCGGGTTCACGCGCACTAATTATTACGCTAGTGAGCGCGCGCACCGGCGCGCGAGAAACCAGTTCTGGCGCGCGCACGCGCAGTAGTCATACCCCTCTTAAATAAGCGTCGGAAGTAGCTGGCTGAAGAAGTGATGCGGAAGAGCGATTTGTGTGTTTTTCGAAGTTGGCTTTGGGAATCACGTTTCAAATTCCCTGAGAACGGAGCTCGGAAGGGAGTGGAGAAAAGGTTTAGTCGTGCAGTATTTTAACGGATTAATGTAATTTAAATAAATATATTGATCCAAATATCTGAAGAGCTGTTAGCTAGCAAGAGGAGCAGACTTTTTATTTATTTATATTTTAATTTATTTTTGCATATCCCACTCTTTCTCCAAGGAGCCCAGAGTGCTATACATGGTTATGTTTCTCTTCACAACAGCCCTGTGAGGTAGGCTAGGCTGAGAGGTAAGTGACTGGCCAAGAGTCACCCAGTGAGCTTCATGGCTGAATGAGGATTTGAATTTGGGTCTTCCCAGTCCTAGTCCAGCACTTTAACCACTACACCATGTTGGGGGCGGGGGCAGGACTAGAACAAATGGGTTGCTTTCCAAACTGTTTCCAAGGGCAGCCCCACATAGACTGCATTACTGCAGTCTAGCCAGGCAAGAATGATGGAGATCTCTGGTTTAAGGGGCTGTGCCTTGCCAGAAGGCCTCCAAAATCCTGGAGCCACTACTAATGTTACAATTTAAAATGCGGAAGAGATATCATTCTTTTCATTTCCTATTACTCTTGCACATAAGAGCCACAACGGCAGTGTAAAACAAACAAGTGCGTGCCGTTAACTTGCTTCTGTCTGAAAATCCGTAATGCAAACGCCCTTTGTCTGATAAGGAGGAAAGGGCACGATAACCATTGTTCTCCTATCTCCATGAGGTTTTCCATTTCCATAATCAAATAGGCTGGACTGAATGCATGTATTCTGATGTGGTCCACTCATACAAAAACTGTCCAGTTTTACTAGTTTTTTCTGCCTTGCAAGGGACCCATAGGCTCATTCCACTTAGTGTTGGAGCCACTTCTGTTAGATATTATTTTTAAAAAGAAATAGGCAAACAGCTCCACATGAAATCCGTGTTGCACCTAGCAAAATGGAATGTAATTAACAGCACCAACCTACTTACATAGGACTATTGAAAGGAATCCAGGAACTTTAGCTCCAGTCAGAGTTGGCAGTGCTACCTGTTAAATTTCTGCCTGTCCCAGGCACCTCTGAAAGATACTGGAAGCAAATTTTGGGGACACAATCTTCAGGAAAAGCTTCAGTCAGAGTTGGCAACTCTACCAGTTGAATCTCTGCCTCTCCCAGGATGCTGTCACAGATATTGGAAGGAAATATTCGTGAGGGGGGATCGCCAGGAAAAGCTTCAGTCAGAGTTGGCAGCTCCACCTGTGAAACTTCTGCCTGCCCCAGAAAGGCCCAGGACAGGAGCACAAGCGGAAATTTCCCAGCATGCCCCGCGAGCCCCTCCCCCAAACGACAGGGCGTTGTAGTCTTGGCGCGGCTTGCCTGTGCGCCAAACTACATCTCCCAAGATGCAGCGGGTGGGAAGGCCCGGCACGCCCCCTGAGGTCTCGCGTAGCTCTCTGGGAGTCGTAGTTCGGATGGGCGCTCCTTCCCCGGCCACGGGACGCGAGGCGGGGGCGTGTGGACTCCAATTCCCAGCACGCCTTTCGCACGCCGCGTTCCCTCCGCTCCTTTTCAGCGGCATGCCTGGAGGGGGCTCCGCCTCTGGGCTCCGCTGGCAACAGAGATGGGTTGGGACGGGGCGGGAAGGAAGGAGGGAGCTGGCTCCATTTCTTTCCTTCCGTAGCTGCGAACGCTGTCAAGCTGGAGGCGTCTGGTAAGCTGGAGCCCTTCTCTCTAGGGGGCTATTGATTTATATGGGCCGCTCCTGTAAGGGTGGCGGGAGCATCCTTTGGGTTGGGGGGTGTATCCTCTCAGAGAGGTGGGGATGGGGGATCCCCCCCACGGAAGAGCATGCGTGCAGATCCCTCTGTGGGGAGCATGCAGAGGGCACCCTAAGACCAGGAAGAGCTGGCCTCCCCATAGAAAAGTGGGGTGCCTATGGGGGAGGATCGAAGGACCCTCCTGCAGGGATCGGGGCCCTCTGGGCAGGAGAAGGCATGGAGGTTCTTATAAGGTGGGGGAAATGCATGAGGGATTCTGTGGGGAGAGCTGAGTTCCCCATAGAAAGGTGGGGTGCCCACGGGAGAGGATGCAAGGATTCTCCTCCAGAGAAGGAGAGCACATGGTGTTTGCTCTAGGGATGGGGACCCTCGTGGGGAAACGTGTGGAGCCCCCTGAGATGAGAAGAAACTGTGTGCCTATGGAAAGATGGGGTATCTATAAAGGGGTGTGGAAGGGACAAGGATCCTTTGGGGGGCTGGGGCATGCAGCCACTGAGAGCGGGGACCCCCCATTGGGAGACTGTGAAGGAAAGTGTATGGCATCCCCTATCTGAAGGGAAAGAAGTTGAGGTCATGGACATTTCCTTTTTCATGGAGGGCAGCAGGGCTTGGAGACCCCTCTGGGTCTGGGGGAGAGTGTTTGGGGGATGGAGTGGGGAGAGCTTGAGGTCCCTGTAGGGGTGCATGCCTGTGGAGGAGGAGTGTTGCAGCCCCAAAGGGGTGGGAAAACGTTGGGAGGTAGGTTCTACGAAGTGGAGAAATGAGAGCAGAAAGCCTCTTGGGCACACAGAATGAAGTCTTTTGCATTGTGAGTTGTGAATCTTGGATTGTAATGGAGCTCACAACATATGTGTTTTGTAATGTTTTAGATTTAAGGCACATGTGATTAGGGAATCAATCTAGTACACTCTCTCCTTGTGAAAGGCAAATTGCTCCTGTGATTAGCAGAGGCCTGCGAATAAATCCTCCTGTGCTAAGTTTTGCAATACAGGACTTAGTTGGCAAACTCCTCAACCAGTATTTCCACATATTCCTCAATTGTTTTTCTTTACGCTGCCATTCTGGGTCAATTTACCTAGTTGCAGCAGTCTTTCCTTTCGTTGGATGTCCCAAACAGATTCCTTGGAAAGGCTGCTTTCTTTGCACAATGCATCATTAACTTACAGAACTCGCTGCCACTAGAACTGCAGAGGAGGATTGGTCTGTTGACGGCTATGAGTAGATCTGACTCACTGACGTGGGAAATCAATTGCTGCAATACAAAAAAATGGGGTAGGATATTGACTACCCAGCTGGGGAATTTGTCTCACCCTTTAAAAACACTGCTGAAGCTCATGGTCCTCCACATCTTGAGGCGATGAGTTCCACCATTGAACGATTCATTGTGTGCAGAGGTAGCCTTTGTATGCAAGATCCGACACGCCACTGTGAAAGATGGGATTGCCGCACTTCGTGCAGGCTCTGCTTCATGGAGTAAAGGGAATGAGTAGCGAAACCTGTTGGGGATGGAAACCTCTGTTCCAAAGCAGGCGCAGTGGCTGAATGCTAAATGCAAAACAGGCTCAGATGTTTTCAAGTGGTGGAAGGCAGGGAGTGGTTTTAATTTCTGACTCACTGCAGCTAGTGGCTGGCAGACACTGTTTATGGTATGTGAATGGATTGTTGCTGGGTTTCCCCCCCTTCGGCCTGGGTGTGCGTTGGGTTGCTTTTTTTCCTTTCACGGAAGTTATGTTTCAAAGAAGTGTGAGAAAACCTCGAACTTGATGTGCAGCTTGCCAGGAACCGCCTAGGAGCAGAAAGAACTCTGCTGCTGAAGATCTTTACACTTCCAGTTTTGTTGCAGGGAAAAGTTGGCCATGGGTATCAAAGCTGTGGGGCCTGGAATTTTGTGGCCATGGGGCCTAATGGTGCATTTTGCCGTGGGGAGAGAGGATCGGATGTCAGTGCAAACGCAGCCGGGATTGAGCGGAATGTGTTTAAAAGGAAGTGATTTAGCTTGCCGATTAAGATGTCAGTTTCAAGAAAGAAAAGTTTCCAACTGCCTCTTGGCCAGCTTAGTGTCTTGGTACTTGTTACTCACCAATTGGGCAGACTCCCACCATGCACAGCTTCGTAAACAGGTCTGCACAAGTTTCTAGACCTCAAAAGGTTTTAATATCACCCGTCCACGAGTGTTGGATGCACAAACCGCCTGGACAAAAAAGAACCGCTGAACCACCCTTACCGGATTCATCTCCCGCTCTTGACTGTTGCTGCCAGGAACGCTCATTGATTGCTGGGCCCTGTTGAGATTGCCGTGCAGTGCTGTCTAGGCACAGACCCCCTCCCCTGGGGGTGGGGGAAATGGGGGCTGAGGGTGAGATAAATGGGTCAGGCCAGGTTTGCAAAGGATGCTGGGAAAACATCCTCCTTTCTGGGCAACTCGGCCTAGAGAATCCTCCGGCTGCTGTTGCCATGGAGACGGGATTGTTAGGTTCTCCTGGACCGGCCGTGATGGGGCTGGCCTTCTGTTGTGGATGCTGCCCCTGAGCCTCCCCCCGCCCGACCCCCCCCCCACTGCCGAAACACATGAAAGCCCGGAAGAGAAAGCCAGGGTTGCAGCAGAAGCCCCCAAAGCTGCCCCGCTGTCTTGGATCCTGCCCCCAAGTGGCCCGTAATACCTCGCAAGGCCGGCGCGCCCAAGTGGCTTCCCGCCTGGCCTCGCAGGGTGGTGAGTGGCACCGGCTGGCGAGAGCCCAGGAGGCCGGACCCCTTGCCGGAGGGAGGCATTGCACAGATGAGTGGTGAGGAACCCCTAAACGGACTCACGTATTTATCCCACTGATATGCTTTGGGTGGGTGGGGTGTGTCCAGCCTGATCCTCTCGGACCGTAGTTGGACTACAGTGCCCAGCATGCCCTGTCATGCCTTCTTGTGAAAGGGGATGACGGGGGTTGTAGTCCAACCATTTCTGCAGAGCCTCAGGATGGCCACTTGGTGTATTTATTACATTTCTATACCGACACACACACACGTCCTGTGGCAGTTTACCAAAAAAAGTGCCACAGTTGGAAGTAAAGGTGAAGTGTGCCGTTGAGTCGGTGTCGACTCCTGGCAACCGCAGAGCAGAGACATAAGTTTTGGGCAGTATAAAAATATGTTTAATAATAGTAAATAATAATGTGATTGGTAGAATAGAGGAGGGGTTTACCATTGCCATCTCCTGCGCTGTATGATGCCTTTCAGCATCTTCCTATATCGCTGCTGCCCTGATAGAGGTGATTCCCGTAGTCTGGGAAACATATCAGTGGGGATTCGAACTGGCAACCTCATGCTTGCTAGGCAAGTCATTTCCCCACTGCGCCATTAGGTGGAGACCAGACATTAAAACAGTTAGGAACATAGGAAGCTGCCACATACTGAGTCAGACCACTGGTCTCTCTAGCTCAGGATTGTCTTCACAGACTGGCAGCGGCTTCTCCAAGGTTGCAGGCAGGAATCTCTCTCAGCCCCACTATCTTGGAGATGCTGCTGCCAGGGAGGGAACTTGGAACCTTCTTCTGCTCTTCCCAGAGCGGCCCCATTATCCCCTAAGGGGAATCTCTTGCAGGGCTCACACTTCTAGTCTCTCATTCACGTGCAACCAGGGTGGACCCTGCTTGGCTAAGGGGACAAGTCATGCTGGCTACCACCAGACCAGCTCTCCTCTCCAAAACAGCGGAAAATTTAAAACAGCAGCAACGGCCATGAAACCAACTCACAACTGATTGGAGACTTGCTTAAATAAATGAGTCCTGGGGACGCTTTTAAAGGCGACCAGAGATGGGGAGGCGCTTACACCCTCCTGGGAGTTCGTTCCAGAGACTCAGGGCAGATATGGAAAAGGCCCGGCCCTGAGTCGCCACCCGATGAACTGCAGGCGGCCGCAGGTGGCCCTCTCCAGGAGTTCTTAATTGGCGGTGGGGATCTCGAAGCAGAAGGAGCTCTCTTGTGGTCTAGGCTGGTCTGTGTGCTGGTCTGGGAGTCCACGTGCTCAATGCCCACAGAGGCGTTGAGTGAGTCAGAATTTCAACCGACCAAGCCAATTTATAGCCCTCCTGGCTAGTAGCCAAGAGAAACCACAGCCAGAAAAACCAGTACTATTGTTCTTGCAGGGGGCTCTCCGGAAACCGTGAGGGCGGCGGAGTCCTTGAGGAACCTCCGGGACACAAAGACAGGTACCCGGAGATGTTTGTGAATGGTGTGACTTAGTGAGCCATTGTGTCCTGTCTGTGTCTGTGAAATCTGACTTGTGCAGGTGTGTGTGTGGGAAACTCATTTCCTCTGGGGTTCTTCGTGCAGGGGGCGATGCCATGGGGCACGGGAATCCTGGCCCGGTGCAGATCGTGCTGGTGCATAAGGAAGAGCACTCCTTTGAGCTGGACGAGAAGGCTCTGAGCCGTGTCCTTCTGCAGGATGCCATCCGCGACATGGACGTGGTGGTGGTGTCCGTGGCTGGTGCCTTCCGCAAGGGGAAATCGTTCCTCCTGGACTTCCTGCTGCGGTACATGTACACCCAGGTGAGGCCTCTGCCGGGTTCACGTGAAAAACGATTCGCACGCTTATTGCTGCTGCTGTTGCCGTACCACCAATGAACACAGTGCTCTTTTGAATCTCAAAGGTCCTCGTCCCCAAAGAGCCTACAATCTCTTCTTGTTCCATTTCCTCTCCCACTTCCCTCACTTTCGGGCGGGTTCAGTCAGATGTTCCCTTTAGGGCAGGGCTGCTCAACTTTGGCCCACCGACTGTTTTTTTGGACTTCAGCTCCCATAATCACCAGCCACAGTAGCCAGTAGTGAGGGATTATGGGAGTTGTCGGTCATCTTAACAATTCTAATAATTTTAAAAACTGGTTTTAATAATTTTATTCTATTGTTTTTATTGGCATGTATTTTAATTTGTTACTTTTAAATGTTTTAAGTTTTGTACACTGCCTAGAGATATATAAATATCAGGCGGTATAAAAGTATGAACGATAAATAAATAATAAACATCTGCAGGAGGGATGAAGTTGAGCAGCCCTGCTTTAGGGGCTGGGGCTGTAGCTCCTTAGTAGAGTATCTGGCCGAAGGTCGCAAATAAGACTGGGAAACACTCCTGCCTGGAACCCTGGAGAGATGCTGCCGGTCAGTGTCTGACTGGGCTAGATAGGCTGAGGGTCTGACTCAGTAGGAGGTAGCTTCCTTTGTTCCTCTGACCTGGTCTTTGTGGAGCTGAGTTGCATTTTTGCATCTTTAGACTCTTGAGTGTCCATTTGGACTCATAGGTACTGGTTATCCTAGTCAATGGCTCATGAGTGTGGAAGGAGGTAACTGCCTCCACCTGCAAGCCAACATTTTGCATCTAGCTTCACCCTCCCGCTCCAGCCACTTGTTTTCTGCCTGGTTCTGGTTGGTGACCCTCGCCTCGGACTGCCGGTCCCCCTGAGAAGGCCTTCCGACTAGGCTCTTACTGCATATAAGTTGCCACCGCCGACAGCATTACTGGTAGAAAGCACTCCTCTTCCTTCTCTGAATACTTACATACTGCTTCCCAACCAAAAGTTCCCAAAGCAGTTTACACAGAGAAATATCAATATTTGAAGAGAAGAGAATCGCCACTTTTCAAAAAGTGCCTCTTGGCTCATTTAGCAGGGGAAGCTGAGCTCCTAAGCTACTGCTGCGAATTCTGAGACTCCAGAGAGGCCCAGCACCTTGGACTAGTGCTGGGTTCGAGGCTCTGACGTGGTGCATGCTGTGGGGTTGTCTGTCGTTGCCTAGAAAGCAGGTGGTGGTGCAAACTGGTTGGGAGACACTGACGAACCCCTGACGGGCTTTTCCTGGCGCGGCGGCTCTGACCCCGACACCACCGGCATCCAGATCTGGAGCGAGGTGTTCATTGTGGAGAAGCCAAATGGGAAGAAGGTAAGTGCAGCCGGTCGTAATGTATCAGTCTAACACAGGCCTGCTCCACATCGGCTCTCCTACAGATGTTGGCCTACAACTCCCATAATCCCTCACTCTTGGCCTCTGTGGCTGGGGATTATGGGAGTTGTGTCCCAAAAACAGCTGGTGGGGGAGCCCTCAGTTGAGCAGGCCTGATCTAACATATTTATGTACTCCCCTAACTCGTGTCTCGGGGCAGTTGACCATAAAGCAACACAGATTAAAAGCAAAGTCAAGACATTAAAACCTTTTCAAAACAACTATAGATTCTGTAAGTCTGTTTAAAAGCATGGATGATTAAATGCCTCTTCACAGCCCTTCTCAAAGCTGTCAGAGACGGAAAGTCTCTTATTTCGGCAGGGTGCGCATTCCCAAGCCTTGGGGCAGCAACGGAGAAGGCCCGTCGCTGAGTAGCTATTGACCAGACGAGCCGGTGGCAACTGCAGACGGACCTCCCCAGATGATCTCAATAGGTGGCGGGGCTCACAATGGGGAAAGCCTTTTCGTATTTGTGTCTCCTGGGGGCGTTCGAAAGACCCATTTCTCTTGCTGCACCCTTGCCGCTGGATGTTGTCGGTGCCCCACTGAGGGTGCCCGTGCCAAGTGAGGGTGGCAGAGCAGTGAAAATTCAGGCTTCGTTGTATTCAACTTGCCCAAGGATTTGAGCCTGGCTCGCCTTGCCCAAGGTGTCGGGCCAGGCATCCACAAATCCACTTGCCTGCTTGTCAGTGGCCAGTGCTGCAGCCCTCTGGTGAGTAGGACGCCCAGCAGCGTCCAGCTCTCCTCCCCAGAGGTGTCCTTTCCACTGCTGTTTTTGAGAAGGGAAGGGACTGCAAGGATCCTTTCTGAGCAGTTGGAGGGGGCTCCCCCTGTATCCGTCTCCCACTGCAAAGGGCAGAAGACCTGCTTCTCGCCTAAGCCAGGTGCCAGAAAAGAATCCGAGGGAAGAGAGGGCCTTGGGGGCAGTCGCAGCTCATGGCTGGCCAGTGAGCTACGCCTAAGTCTGTGCACCCCTGGCCTCGGCCCAGGTCTATACTAAAGCAGACAAGATCATCTTGGGTTGAGGTCTCTCGGTCCCCAGCAGGCGAGGCTGGTTGCGTCTCTTGCAGGGGCCAACGAGGCACCCCTCTCAGCCCCGATGCGCTCACCTTGGGCTTGCCTTGCAGGTGGCGGTGGTGCTGATGGACACCCAGGGCGCCTTCGACAGCCAGTCGACCGTCAAGGACTGTGCCACCATCTTTGCCCTCAGCACCATGACGAGCTCCGTTCAGGCAAGTCCTGCATGCAGAAGGCGCCTCTTGCGGTTCAGTTGGGCGCCTGGCGTGAGGTCTCGAGGGAAGCCGCCCTTCCAAGAGGGGGAGGCTCTTGCTGCGTCATGAACCCTGGAATGAGGTTCCGGTTGGGCATGGGAAATGGGTCCCGCGCCCCTGACCCGTTGCCTCTGCAAAAACATCCTGCCATGATCAGTCTCTTAGAGGCCTGTGAGTGGCGGACGCACGTCCCTTTCCTGCAGTGCCCTGTTGTGATTTGTCCTGTTGGGGTAGTGACTCTTCTGGTTCTCTCTCTCCACAGATCTATAACTTGTCCCAGAATATCCAGGAAGACGACCTTCAGCAGCTGCAGGTAGGGGACAGTTGTTACCGGCTCAAACCTTTCCCCAGTGGCCCAGTACGGAGTCTAGAAAGGGCCATGGTGGACTTACAATTGGGGCCGCTTTCGTACTTTGAAAAAATAAATTTCTGGGCTTGAGGGTGTGTGGGTAGCGCCTTCTAGAAGTCCCAGCAGCCAGATGAGTTGCGGAGTGAGATTTCCAGCAGTGGGGATCTGAGCCTCGCTGCGCTGTAAACCTCCTTTTGCCTTCTCTGTCTACCAGAGGCAGGCTTGGATGATGCCAAGTGGACCCCTAGCTCAGTGGCAGTGCCTCTGCTTGGCCTGCAGAAGATCCCAGGTTGAATCCCTGGCAGCGTCTCCAGGTTGGGCTGGGGAAGACTCTCCTGCTTGGAATGCTGGAGAGATGCTGCCAGTCGGTGTAGTCGACCATCCTGAGCTGGATGGAACAAGGGCCTGACTCGGTCGGAGGCCGCTGCCGATGGGGAGGGTCTGTGGCTCAGTGGCAGAGCCCCTGCGTTACATGCCGGAGGGGCCTGGCTCAATCCCTGGCAGCATTTCAGGTTGGGCTGGGGAAGATCTCCTGTCCGAAACCCCCGGAGAGCCGCTGCCGGTCAGAGCGGACAGTGCTGAGCTCCGGCCCCTACCAGTGCTGCTGGCTGATGCTCCCGGTGCTGTTCCCACCACAGGTGCCAATTTAAGGAAAAAACGAGGGGGAATAGCCTAAGACAGCGTTTCTTAACCTTGGGCCCCCAGATGTTGCTGGACTACAACTTCCAGAATCCCCAGACATGGCCTTTGTGGCTGGGGATTCTGGGAGTTGTAGTCCAACATCATCTGGGGGCCCGAGGATAAGAAACCCTGGCCTAAGAGGTTGCCTGTCGCCTCTCTGATTGTGACCTGGAGAGTCAGTCAACCCATGCCTGCTGGTCTTAATAACTGTGTAAGCTCAAGCGATGTGGAAGATGCAATGGCTCTTGTGCCAGATTATGACCCATCTCCAACCTTCCCTAGTCTCCCCCCACACCTCTTGGCAAATTCAGTCTTCCTGAACTTGACCATCCTAAGATAGCCAGAAGTCGTGTTCCCTCTAACAGAGATTTCCAGGTGTTGATGACTACAACTCCCAGAATACCCGAGTAAAAGCCATTGCAGCGGGGGATTCTGGGAGTTGTAGTCGGCAACATCTGGGAAGCCCAGTTAGAGGGAACACTGGCCAGAAAGCCACTTAGCTGCTGCTGTCACAGCTGGATTCTGCCCGCTCTTCCTAACGTGACTTGTGCCTTTCTTTTTCTAGCTCTTCACTGAATACGGGCGCTTAGCCATGGATGAAATCTTCCTCAAGCCATTCCAGGTACACGGGGGAGTAGGGAGCATGCCAGCCTGGCCGTGGTGGAGGCCTCGGATCCTGCTTGTCCTGTCCTGCGCTTGTCCCTGCCACAGACGCTCTGCTCTGGCCTGGGGAACCTGGACGGGGTCTTCTTTATTTTTAAATTGGATCCATGTCTATCCCACTTCTCCTCCATGGAGCTTAGGAAGGAATCTCCTTCTCCCCCTGCCCCCCGCACAACAACCCTGTGAAGCAGGATAGGCTGAGAGAGGAGCTGGGTTCATACGGCGGGCTAAGCCATGGCTAACTTGGATAAACCATGGTTGGCTGCCGTGTGTTCCTTTGTGGCCACCATGCTTGATGGCTTTAAAAGGGGAGCTATTGTGATGTCGTGGTTAGTGTGTTGGACTAGAAGACCTGAGTTCAAATCCCCGTTCAGCCATGAAACTCCCTGGGTGATTCTGGGCCAGTCACATCTGTCGGCCAAACCTACCTCTCAGGATAGTTGTGAGGATCAATATAACCATGGACACCGTTCTGGGCTCCTTGGAGGCAGAGCAGAATATCAGTGTAGTAAGTAAATAGATGGAGAAATTTACAGAGGAGGAGAGGCCTGCCAATGGCGGCTATTCATGACAGCTAGATAAAATCCCCATGTGCAGAGACAGTCTACCTCCGAATACCACTGGGGAAGAAGAACAGCTTCCCCATGTCCTGCTCATGGGCTTCCCAGAGGCACCTAGAGGGGTCTTCAGGCTCATCCAGCAGGGTTTTGCTTAAATTGTGCCCTTCCATCTTCCATGCCAGACTCTGATGTTCCTGGTCCGGGATTGGAGCTTTCCCTACGAGTATCCATATGGCCTGGATGGCGGCATGAGGTTCCTGGACAAGCGGCTGGAGGTAAAAACCCACGGGAGGCCTGGCAGGAGTAGCCAGGCTTCCCTGGCACAGCCTCGTAGACATTCCTGGATAGTTCTGCATTTTGTGTCTTTAAAAAGTGTGGTTAAATTTTTGAATTAACAAAGAAAGAGATGGTGCAATGACATACTGCTTCTGCCTGCCGCCAGGTGAAATCCCACCAGCATGAGGAAATCCAGAACGTCCGGAAACACATCCACTCCTGCTTCACCAATGTCAACTGTTTCCTCCTGCCGCACCCAGGCCTCAAGGTGGCCACCAGTCCAAACTTTGATGGGCGTCTGAATGGTGAGGGCCGTGACCTGTCTGGCCGTGTTTTCAAAGTTATTCAGCTCAGTCCTTAGTCCTTCCCATGGGCATGGAAACAGAGACTCATTTCAGAGGCTTCGGAGGTTTCCAAATAGCAGCCTGGCTCTGCTGCGGGATGTTGCATCAGACTAGAGGACCTCTGAGGTCCTTTGCCGTGCCAAATGCTAGGAGATTTCTCAGTCCTTCTTCCAAGCCAGGAGCGGGGAATTTCCCTTTGCTGGCAGCCTGAAGAATGAAGGCTTGTGCCATCCTCTTCTACCCAATTGTGTTGAGTGTGTGGCTCCTCTGGTGGAGTTCTTTTAAAATCTGGTGTAATTCTGAATATCTCTAGGTTCCCCTGAGTATACAACAGCTGTCCTCCATCAGCTGTCCCCTTTTGCCTGCAAACGGATTGCTGTAGGGCCTGCTAGAGAGGATGGAATCAGTTGAGTCGGCCCGACTCGGCTGCAAGAGAAGATGGAATCAGTTGAGTCGGCCTGACTCGGCTGCTAGAGAGGATGGAGCCCGGAGCGGTCTTCTCCTAACTCCCTGCCTGCCTGCCTGCCTCACCCTTTGGTTTCAGACATTGCAGAGGAATTCAAAGACCAGCTGCTGCAGTTGATTCCCTTTGTGTTGGATTCCGGCCAGCTTCTGGAGAAGGAGATCAACGGTTCGAAAGTTACCTGCCGGGGCCTGTTGGAATACTTCAGGGTGCGTCTGTCTCTTTCTTCGCTTTTGAATGGGGATCCCCTCTGGGGTTGAGTGGGGAGGGATCCTTCCTCAAAACTGACCTCTTCCATCATAAAACCGAAGACTATCTCCTCCCTTAAAAAACAAAGAACCTTTTTAATAAAAATGATTTGTGCCCCACTTTTCTCATTAAGCAAACCGAAGGCACTAATGGGAGTGAAGAAAGGGGTTAAAACGATGGTTTGTGAAACCATCAAGCCAGTAAAGAAAGAAAATGGGCAGAAACATTTTATGGGATGCCTGCCATCGAAGAGCAAATAAAAACCAGTCCAGAACAACAACAACAAGGCAACAAAGAAATGGGAATCCCACCTTTATAAACTTGTTAAGGAGTTGAATGTGTTGTTGCCAAATACGTGTTGATAGCCAGATGTCACTGATGAGTTGCTTTGCCCCCTTCCAGGCTTACATCAAGATCTACCAGGGAGAAGATTTGCCTCACCCTAAGTCCATGTTGCAGGTGAGCTTTGTGTGTGGAGCTGTTTGGAGGAGCTTGGAGTGCCCCTTTCCTCTCCATCTTGGGCAGAAGGAATACTTGGTGCCTCTCCCAGTTTTCAGGGATGGGGGTGGAGTGAAACTTGCTGGTGATACTCATCCCAACAGCTGCTGGCTGACATTTCTCTCTCGCTAAAGCCCCCATCAGAATGATGCAGTACCATCACGTAGCATTCTTGGGGGCTTCTGGAGGAAAAAAGCAGGAATTAATTTGTGTGTGAAAGTGTGAAGGGTGGGAGAGAGAGAGAGATGTGTGCAGTTAATACTACTGAGCTAGATGGACCAAGGGTTTGACTCGGGATAATCTCTCTGTATAAAAGCCTTAGGATGGATGTAGCAAATCCCGTGGTACGTGGCACATCTCACGAGAGTTGAGAGAGAGAGTTGTCTAGAGTGGGGATTCTCAATGTTGGGTCCCCAGATATTATTGGACTTCAACCCCCATAATCCCCAACCAAAGGCCACTGGGGCTGGGGATTTTGGGAGCTGAAGTCCAGTAACATTTGGGGACCAAGGCTGAGAATCCCTGGTCTAGAGGAGAGAGAAGCCATGGAGTAGAGCTGAGTGGCAGAGGAGGAGAACTGACTAGGTTGGGTGGGGGGGGGCACATCTTTTGTTTAAAATATTCCTCTTCCCTTTTAGGCCACTGCCGAAGCAAACAACTTGGCGGCTGTTGCGTCGGCCAAGGACATGTATTACACCAGCATGGAGAAGGTGAGCAAGGAAAGGTGAAAAGTTGGAGCAGAAAGGTATTTCTAGTCTCTGTGTGTCTGGGGAGGTAGGCACCGGGACATCTCCCATTTCACTCACTCACACACACCCCATTGTAAGGGCTGGACTGGATTTCCGGCAGTGAGATTCTGGACTCAAATCATCGCCTCCTTGCGTGAGGAAGCGAATTGGTTACCCTGCAGCTGAGTAGGGAGCATACCTGCAGGGCGGGCTTCTCCGGGTGACTCTTCAGAGAACGGATCTGAGCCGGGGTTTATCATTGTGTCACTGCTTTTCAGCAGAAAAGTTCTCAAAGTGGTTTACTTCAGAAGTGAAGAATAACAACAAATGGTTCTCTGCCCCCAAGGGGCTCCCATTCGATATAAAAAAAGATGATCCACAAGGGAGATCCCTTTTTGTCAGGCGTGTAGCTGAAAACCTTATAAAGTTAATTGATGGTTACTTTAATTTTGTTTTATATGATTTAAGGGTTTAAGTGTTGTGCTGGAATTTGTAAATGGCCCTGAGATTTCATATGGGGTGGTATAAAATGCGATCGAGAGAGAGGGAGAGAAATATAAATAAATAATATATAAGTACGGAGGACTAGAGAGAGAAAGTGAAAGTGAAAGAGAGAAGGAGAGGGAAAGGGAGATTGAATCAATCAACCAATCAATTAATTTAATTAAGCAATCCTGGCTATGAGCCCCCGTCCCCTGAGATGTGTGGGCCCTCCCGCATGCATGACGTTCTGTGTGTTGTGTACATGTCACAATGCCAGCCGTCTTAGTAAGGCCATCTCCCACCCCACCCACCCTCCAGCTGTGCGGCGGAGACAAGCCCTACGTGGCACCGGATCTGCTGGAGGAGAAGCACCGGCTTCAGAGTGCCTCGGCCCTGCAGCACTTCCAGCGCATCAAGAAGATGGGCGGGAAGGAGTTCAGCCAGCGCTACGAGGAGCAGCTGGTGCAGGAGATGGAGGACCTCTTCCAGGACTTGGCCAAGCACAACCAGAGCAAGAACATCTTCAACACCTTCCGGACGCCCGCCATCATCTTCAGCTTCATCGTCTCGGTCTACCTGGGCTCTGGCATCACGGGCTACCTCGGCCTGGACTTCGCCGCCAAGCTCTGCAACATCCTGGTGGGCCTGCTCCTCCTGGCGCTCCTGGCCTGGAGCTACATCCGCTATTCGGGCCAGTACCGCGAAGTGGGCGTCGTCATCGACACCACGGCCGAGTTCCTGCTGCAGAAGGTGGGTCCGGTGAAGTGTGTGTGTGTTTTCCAAGACTGTACCCCAGAAATTTGGGGATGGGGTGCTTGTTAATCTCGTAGAATGGGGAGGATCGGTGTGTGCCTTTCCCCCCGCTAGCTTAGCAGCTGAAATGTTGATGTATCGATGTCGTGTATCGATGACAGCTGAAATGTTCTTATAGGTGATCTCAGGGGTTCTCCAAGTGGGTCCCCAGATTTTGTCTGACTACAGGCCATTGTGGTTGGGCATGATGTGAGCTGTAATCTAACTTCATCTGGGGACTTGTTGGAGAATCCCTGGATGTCTCGTAATAGCAGCCCAAGGCTTGAGACAGTAGGGAAAATAAGGAAACCGCTTGATTAAAATGCTCCAGGACGTGCCTTGTGTACTTGGAGCGGCAGGTCATCTTCAAAGGCAGCTGTCGAACGAAGCAAGCTCACACGCCGTATTTTATAAAATCTACCATAACCAGAAACATCAATGCTGTGCAGTGGTTAAAAAAGCTTGCCCTCTTCAAAACATGCCAAACATCATCTATTTCTGTTGTAAGTATAGCAAAGGACTGGTGGAATATTGGGACCCATCTGCGAGATCATTCATTCATTGTTTTATGGCTGTGAATCTAGTCTTTATCTCACTGCAAGAGGGGTGCCTAAACTTGGATACTTTCTGCTCAGTTTTCAAAATAACCCTAAATGGTTCTGGTTATAATTGGTGTCATTGAGAAAAACCTTGTGTGTCTATAGTGCAGTCTCCTTAAATACCACAATTTCCACTGTTAAAATAGCCTCCTTTTGAATCAGATTCCACCATGGATGTTATGAGAGATCAGCAAACATCCACCCAAAGGTTCCAGGAGGACACGATCTGAAGGTGTCCTGATACCTTCCAGACTTTTTCTTGGAGTGCCTTCAAGCTCACCAAAATGCACTTGGGAAAGATACCATTAACCAACCTGCTTTACAGAAGTGACCTGTTTAAAGTTTCCGTCTATTTTCTTTGTTAGTTCACTTCGCAGACCGCGTATTTGCAGACCAGACCCCAGATATGCACCGAGGGCAAGGAGAGGGACCCTGAATTTTATGGGGGCTGTTGTGATTCAGAGTTACCCATCAGTTACTTTATCATTTTAAATTCTGGAAGACTCTGATGTATATCTTTCCCATCTTCTCTCCCTCTCTTTCTCCGCTCCCCTTTCCCAAATCCAGGCCACATCCCGCGGGAACAATGCCACCCAGGTGCCGGGGCCCAGCACGTCCTCCGGGGCCACCTCCAACAACAAGAAAACGCAGTGAGGCCTCGACACGTACGGTCCAACCTGCTGCAGGATGCTCACGTCCGCGACAGCCCGCGAATCCAAGAATGGCTTGCAGGGCATCTTAGAGAGCCAGGCTGAACCCTCTGGCTCCAAATAGTTTCCCCCTTCACAGTTATTCTCTTTTTATTACGATTTTTTAAAATAACCTCCCCATCCCCAACACCTCGGTTGGGTTTGCTTCCCTCACGGTTTATCTTCTGCACTTTAACCAAGGAAACGGAAGCAGCAGCAGCTTTAAAGTCCTTTCTGTGCCAGTGAGTGCCTTCCTCGAACCAAACGAGAGAGCCATTTTCCTTGCTTTTCTTTCCCGCTCTTACCTCCTTCTGGTTCTGTTACTGGAAGGTGGGGGTTGCCCCTCTCCCCCAAAGATCCACCTTCCACCATGCCAGACACACAACGGAGATGTCTTGACATGTTTGGGGTCGCCTCACCCTCCGGGCTCTTCCTTTAGGATTTGGCCCAGCGTAGAAGATTACGCAGGAGCATGGAGGGGGGTTTAGCCTGATCCCAAAAACAAGTTGCTCTGTCAACCCCACGTTCCTTAAACTCTCCTTTAGTGCCTTCTGTGGGGCTGGCCAGCACCCTTATGCCCCTGGCCGAAGGGTGGCTGGTTTGGCCAGTCCCTGCCTTAGAAACCCACCTCGGTAGGTTTGTGTCGGGGAAGAATGGAGACCAAATGCGTCCAGTGACCCACCTTTTCTTGGTTTGTACCCCATTCCAGTCCTGGGGTGTGTGTTGCTGTGTTCTTCGATGTATTTCCTTGGTGCACTTGTGACTTCACCAAGTGTGCACGCAGCTTGCTCCAGCCCCACTCCTCTAGGGCAGGGCACTACCCTCTTCTCTGGCTACGGGGGGAACAGGCAGCGAGGGCAGCTGTGTAAACGCACGGGCAGACTCGCACAGAGGCTGTATGCTCCCCTTTCCTTTCTCAGGCGTGACCCAGTCGCGTCAGAACGTGTCTTCGTGAGACCTTCGCGACCTGAGTTTGCAGGTTGCATCTTCCCATCAGCTTGTCTGGACGGTCACTTTGTGGGGCGTCTGTCTGTATGGTGGGAGAAGCCACCTCCACTGCCAGTGCTGCCACCTTCAAGGTGGTTCTGTGTGGGTCCCTCCCTGCCCCCCCCTTAGAGGCTTCTTGAGTCCCGTTCTGAACCATGCATTCCAGGTCCCGTCTCTTCTCGCTTGGGCTGTCTTCACATGTTAGCCAGGAAGGAACAGGAAGCACGAAGGCATTGTGCTTCCTCTTCCTGCCCAGCTGCTGTAGCCTTGTGGAAGAGGGAAGGTGTCCAAATGGCACTCTGTTGCTTTTGGGAGCTTACACCCGCGGTGCAAGGACAGGATATGGAGTCCCTGCGTCTGAGGTATTGTGTGAGGTCAGGCTGTGTCAGGTGCTTAAAAAGTCCACATGTCCCCCCCCCCCCCCCTGCCCCATCCCTCCATCCCCAACCTTCTTTCTTTCCTTGTCCCTCTGTATTTGCTGTGTTCTCTGGTAGAAATATGCCTTTTTCTCTGTTCCCATCTACCTTGAAAGCACTTTGAAGCACAAATTAGTCTGGGAAGGAAGAGGCTCCCTGGAGGGAGGGGAGCATTCAGCTCGAATCGGGGACCAGCTCTTCCCCCCCACACCCCCAGAAATATATATATATATTTTATAATTGTTGGTGGGTAGAAGAAACGGCCCCCAGAGATGTCCTTTTTCAGCTGTTGTATTATTAGTCCACTTTCCTCATTGTTAGTCGCACATTAAAACTTCGTCTGGGGACCAGTGCGTTGTGGATGTAGATGCCGAATCGTATTTATAAAGCGCGAAAGAAACTCATTTATTAAAATTGCATTCCACTTGGTGACCGCAAAAATAAAGACTATGAGACTGAAATGGGCAGTTCCTGTTTACGTGTTTTTATCGGCGGGGTGGGGTGGGGAGTGGGGTTCTAGGGGGGGGCTCTTTCCTGCTGGTGGGGTGATTAGCTCTGCAAATACTTGGTAGTGGGGAGGTGTCGGGGTCAAAAAACATCTTAACGCAGATACTGTTGGCCTTGTAGCCTCACACTTGAAAGAAACAACCATTTCTGTTCTTCCTCCAAGGACCGAGGGCACTAAATGGCATTCCTGCTTATTCTATCCTGAGAACACCCACCCACCCACCCACCCCGCCATTAAAAAGTCATCCTTGCCAGCTGATAAGAAAAAAGATGAAAAGACCAGGGAGAGGAATTCTGGCCTCGCCTCCTTCCTTCTGGGCCAGTTTCTACTTGCAGGGAGTTTGCTCCTGACCTATGAATGCTCCTGATGAACACAGGAAACTGCCTTATACTGAGTCAGGCCCTCGGCCCGTTTAGCTCAGCGTTGTGTACACTGACTGGCAGCAGCTCTCCGAGGTTTCAGGCAGGAATCTTTCCCAGCCTTGCCTAGAGATGTTGCCAGGGATTGAACCTGGGACCTTCTGGGGGCAAAGCAGAGGCTTGCCAATGACCTACATCCGGATGGGAAAATTCTCTGTTTTCCAGGAGAGTCATCCGTTTGGGAGAAATTTCGGTTGCAACCCACCCTGAAATTAACAAGCGTCAGGCACACATCTCTCCACGAGGGGGCAGCAAGCCCACCTCTCCCCACATGACAGAAGGGGAGGGAGGAGCCAGGGTGACGTCACTAATACTGTTTACACCTTTTCTGGTCGCTTTTCCTCCCCATCCCACTCTCTCGCATTTGCCCAGCTGCTGGGTTGAGATCCAGGCCATGCACGCACCGGACTGCAGGAGGAACTGAAAGGTGATTCTCTCTTTCTTGAACCTAAGAAATGGCTTTGTTCTGTGTCGTTGAAGGTGTCCATCTTGGTGAGTGTGACCAGCTCTCACTGGCAGCGTCTTTCCAGCAAGGCTCTTCGCCAGGTGTTTTTTTTAGTGTAATTAAAGGGCTAATGTGAAATTCCCAATTTCTCACCCAGTTAAACTGTGGATCTAACTTTGGCCATTTTTGCAAGCCCTGCATGGGGGTTTGAACATCAGAAGCTGCCGTCTGCTGAGTCAGACACCTGGTCCATCTAGCTTTTTATTGTTTGCTCTGACCGGCAGCCGGCTCTTCCAGATTTCAGGCATGGGACTTTCCCAGCCTTTCTTGGAGATACTGACAAGGACTGAACCCAGGACCCCCTCCATGCAGCGCTGGGGTTCTGCCGCTGAGGCCGGTCTGTTTTTCTCTTCTTTACTTTCTGCTGGGGAGGTGACACAGAATCGGACCACTGACCGCTGACAAAATTTCCCCCAGAGGTCAGGACTTTTCCAGAGGGGAAAAGCTTTTGCTGGACAACACGCCCAGTCATCTGGCAGCAACTGAGCATTGTTTTAATGATATTGCAAACCGCTTGGGGGTCATCTTGATGAAAAGCAGTATAGAAATCAAATAAATGAATTTAATAAATATGTTGAAGGCTTTTTCTGTAAGCGTCAGGCGGTGCAGATGGAAACTGACAGAGACAGTGACCTAATCTTGACTCGTGAAGACTTTTTTCTTTTAAGGGGGACAGCTTCCAAGTCCTGCTTTGTTTTGCAATTGCTCCGGGACGTTTCCGTCCTTTTGCCCCCCTGCCGTTGCCCTTGGAGAAGATCCCATCCGGACAGGCAGAGGTTGCTCCCCAATTCTTTTCTTTCTGCACTTGTACCCCACTTTACAGAAGTCCAGTTTTAACTCGGCAGATTTTAAACTGGGAAGGTAGTAATTGATGTCTTGAATTCCAAACCCCCTCTCTGGCCGGGGCTTCTCTGCTTCTTCAGTATGGATTCACCTGCTGAATTTCTGTCCGACACACAGCTGTTGAAAGCACAGGAGCCAGGCCAAGGCTAACGGTGGCGTGGCAACTGTACTGGAAGTCTGTGTCCTGCAGGACTTTCAGGGAAAGGGAATCAGAGAGAAGCTGCTGTGGGTTTTATCTCCCCTTCCTGACTTATTATTATCACCTTTGCAACGCTGAATTATGGGTGGGAGGGCGGTCCCTCAGCATGGCTGAAAGACCTGCTTTTGATTATGTTCCGGATTAAATTGCAGATATTAATGTGAGGAGCCTTGGTCCTCACTTGCATTGTCTGCTTGAATGGGCCTCCGAAAGGCCCAAAGGCTTCCGTTGGCTAGGCCCCCTTACACCCCTCTGCCCCATAAAGCCAAAGAGCTGATCAGAAATATTAGTGCTTCTGTGCTATCATTGGTGCACAAAACAGGAAATGGGTCGTTAGGTTCTGCCCAGGGGCCTTCTGTTGCAGACTCATTTTTTAATATCTAGGATCAAAGTTGCTTGTTACTGAGTCAGACCCTTGGTCCATCTAGCTCAGGATTGTCTACACTGACTGGCAGCAGCTTTCTGCCAGGTTTCAGGCAGGAGTCTTTCCCAGCCCTACCTGAAGATGCTGCCGGGCAGTGAACCTGGATCCTTCTGCATCCCAAGCAGGGGCTCTACCACTGAGCTGCTCCGGCCCCATCCTCATCTGTAATAATTCCACCAGCACCCAGTGCAAAAGAGGGCTGAGCATTTTGTTGGAATGGAAGCAGAGGTTTCTTAGTGTTTTGGCTTCTGCTTGGACGCACAAACCGCTAGGAACCAAAACCGAAAGCAAAAACGCTTCAGTGAAAGCAATTGCTTTTCCCCTAAGGAGGTCACATGAGATTCGTAACGCCCAGTAAGGGATTCGCACCCAATCCACCCTTGCTCACTCACGCCACAGACATCCCCAGCAATGCATCCCTGTAGCCACGTGGGGCATGATAAAACGGTGAGCTGGCCACGCTGGCAGCGACAGAAAGAACTCTATTATCATGGCAGGGGAGGAAGATAAAAGGGGGAATCCGGTTTCTGGAAGTGTTACCCTTTTATTACGTGCACGTGGAAATAGCTCCAGTGTATGTGGACGGTGGTCTGTGTCATGCATGCTCCCATGCTAGAAAGATTTCCCCTGAAAGCACGAGTCCTGTTGATTTTGCCAGAGTTAATGGTCTGGTCAGCAGATTGAGGGTTACAAGTTGGTTTTAACTTTAGTTTGTGATGTGGCAACATGGGGGTGGCAGACAGGGGCGGATTAACCTCTTTGCCGCTGCAGGGTGTGCGAGGGGAAATCCTCCCTTTTGTCTATAAAAATTGCCGTACTTTTCATAGACAAAGAGGGGAGATTTCCCTTCACTCCCCCACTCCCCACAGCCACTGTAGCCCCTAGAGGAGCTCGGAAAAATTTGAGTGGCAACTTGCCTCTTCTCAAATTTTGCCGCCATAGGCAGGCGCCTCCTCTGCCTCTGCCTTAATCCACCTATGGTGGCAGATGGGCGGGGGGCAAAGCTGATTTTGGGTGGGGGGATCTCAGTGTCCCACACACACACACGGCATAGAGCTGCCCAGAAATGAGAAAAACTGGGGCAGAAAGACCCCCTACTCGAAGGGAAGACCCGGGAGAGGGGAAGCTAAAGGTCCTCCATCCCACCTCTCCCTGGGACTCTGCTTCCAAAAGTGGGGCAATGGCCCAATCAGGTGGCCGAACCCAGGAGGGGCTGTTGCCACTAGGCCTCGTTGCCCACGGCGACTGGGCTGTCACAATTCTGCTGGGCCACTCCCAGGGCTCCCCCCAGCTGCTTCTGCCCAAGACTCCAGGGCAGCCGTTTGGGCCAGCGCTATGTCCGATTTCTTTTTCTGGTTCTGTGACAAGGGCTACTGCCAGAGGGCTGCCCACCAGCCCAAGACGCCGTGGGCTCAGGAGGGGGGCCCAGCCAAGGCCATGGCGGCCGCCCCCCTCAGGCCTCCACCCTGCGAGGCTCTGGCCACGCTGGCTCTCCCGCCGGGCCCCGGTGCAAACGCCAGGCCGGCCCGGGGCCCCCGAGGCGCTTCCGGGCAGAGTCTGAAGGATTTCCCGCTGGTGGGAGAGCCGGACGCTTCCCCGAGGGGCCTCAACACCCTGCCGAAGGCCGCCAGCTGTGGGGAGGAGGCCCAGAGGGGGCAGCGGATGCTTCTGGGAGATGCCTCGGTCAGTGGGAAGAACAGCCGCCCGTGGGGCACCGTCCCCAGGGGCTTTGGGGGCTGTGCCCCCTGTTGCCCTCACGAGAAGCCCCCGGCAAGAACACCCAAGACTCTGGGAGGGGAGCTCGGGGGCCCCGTCCAGGCGTCCCATGTCAAAGCCCGGACACACGCCCCCAGTGTGCCCAGCCGGGGGGCCCCAAGTGCGATGAAGCTGGCCTATGCAACCACGAGAAGAACCAAGAAGCAGCCGCGCCCGGCTTTCCTTTTCAAAGGTAAGCCTCTTCAGGTGCCTGCCTGGGGTCTGGAGCTCAGATTGCAGGGCTCCGTCCGGCAGGGTAAAAACGAACCGCTCCAGCAACTGAGCCCAGCTGCGCGCGGAGTCAGAAGGGAGCTAAATGCATTTTTGTCTTTGTTTTTAAGCCGAAGACAGCCAATCTTCCAAAATTAGATTTTTAAAAATTTGGCTGGCTTTTCACACAGGCTCTTATGAGGGTTGCTGCTGCTGCTGCTGCAGCAGCAGCAGCAAATGGTCATGTTGTGTATGTTTTTAAAACCAGGGTTGTATTTTTATATTCCAATTTTTCATGCCTCTCCCCTTTCCTCTGCTGAGCTCCTCCACCAAAGCATGGGGTGCAGGTTTTGGGTGGCATCTAAGTATGTTAAATAAATATATATGTTATTGTTTTTAACTTCTATAGTTTATATTGTGTTAAATGTTTTGTAAACCACCTTGAGATTGTTTTAATGAAAGCCAGTATAACAATTTAACAACAAATCCCTCCCTCCCTTCCTTCCTTCCTTTCCCAACAAGGCTAGGAGTTTTTCTGAGATGCTTACGTTTTCTTTTTGCTTTCATTTGTAAGATCAGAAGCTGTTGGCATGGGCTTATTTTATACTGGTTTGGGGTGGCGGGGAGGATCCCACACCTAACACAGATGAGGCATTTCGCTTTCCCATCCTTTGGTGGAGGAGTTCGGCAGAGGAAAAGGGAAAAGCCTGAAGAATATAAACTGCGTGTCGGCAGGAAACTGTGCATATTACAGCAATTCATCATCAAACTGACTCTTTTTGCTAAATGGATTCACTGATTTTATGTCATAGATCCTGCCTCAGCGGTCGCGTATGGGACCATGGACGTCAAAAAGAAGACCAACCATAGATTCTCTGAGCCTAACCTTCCAAATCTGGTGAGCGAACAAAGAAAATGATCAGGTTACTGCCTGGGTTATAGGATGGTAGGTGGGTATTGCTAACCCGATATTGCTCACCCTTGAACTGATTAGGGAAGAATCAATGATTTGGAAGTCAGGTAGATTGGGGCCCTCAAACTCGGGTCCCCCGATTTTTTGTTGTTGGACTATACCTCCCATCATCCCTTGCCACATCATGGCAGTAGATGATAGGAGTTGTAGCTGAATACAATCTAGGGACCCAAGTTTGGAGGACCCCTGGAATAAACTAAATTTAAACCCCTCCCTCGTTTCTGGAGGGGACAGCAAGATTCCTCACAAACGGGCCCAAGGAACACCTTTCTGCCACAACCCGTATCCTGCATTAGCAGAACTGGGAAACAAAAAAGGAAAATTTCAGCACTGGCCGCCGTCTGTGTGTGTTTGTGTTTAACATGGAGAGAGCCCCCCAGATAGCCACCAGGGGTTGCTTGCAGTGGTTGGAAACAATGCAGACATTATTGGCGTTGTGTTAAAGAGTCCCTTTAAAAAAGAGAAACGGTGTCAAGAGCAGCACGGAGTGAGATGGGCACAATGGGATTCCGTCTGGCTCCCATCCCCTCCCGAAACAGGCCACGTGCTCTTTCACAGAGCTTTATGTGTGGGGTGATCTGGAATGCCCCCTTCCTGAGCTGTCCCATGATCCGTTGGCTCCAGTTTCTGCTTTGTTATAAATTTCCTCGCTCGGCCCCAACCTCTCCCATCGTCCAAAGCTGCCTTCTACTGAGTCAGGTGGTTGCTCTGTCCAGCCCAGCACCGCCTACACTGACTGGCAGCAGCAGATTTCAGGCAGAGAGGGGTTCCCCCGCCCCCCAGTGCTGTCATGCCGGCAGTTTTGCTCTGGACCTCTTCCGTGCCAAACAGACGCTCTGCCCTTGAGCAAGGGATGCTCTTGATGAACAGAGGGAGCTGCCTTCTACTGAGTCAGACAACTGGTCCATCTAGCTCAGTATTGTCTGCTCGGACGGGCAGCCGCACTCCAGGGTTGCAGCTGAGGGGGCCAGTCTCTGCTCTGCTTTCCAAGGTCCCGGGACCGGCAACTGAACCTAGGCCCTCTGCATGCAAACTGGCACTCCCTGCCTGAGCCATAGACCGTCCTAATGAAACTGCCTTCTGAGTCAGACTCTTGGCCCATCTAGCTCAGTTCTGAATACTCTGACAGGCAGCATCTTCCCAGGGTGTTCCAGACTGCAAGCAAAGCGCAGAGGCTCTGCTGCTGAGCTCCAGTTCTGTCCCCTCATTGGCTCCCCCCCCCTTTTTTGTTTGTGCTACTGAAAGCGGGCAAATGACTCTGGCTTTATTTCCTAATCTTGCAGGCTGATCTGGAGCCCGGGGACTTAATTGAGATCTTCCGCTTTGGATACCAGCACTGGGCCATCTATGTGGGCAACGGCTACATCATCCATCTGGCCCCACCAAGTAAGAAACCCGCCCCCCCCCAAAAAAACCCACCCCCAGGCTTTCAGTAGGGTTGCCAACTTATCGGGAAGGAAGCTAGCCTGTGCTGCTCCTGTGCTTTTATCAGCAGCTGGGCCTACAGCCATTAGCAGGCCTGACGCTTTCTGCCCAGGGAAATCAATACGCCTTGACCCAGGCGGGCAGCTTTCTAACGAAGGGGTCTTTCTGCCCGGACTGCTGGAGATGGACTCGGATGACCTCCAAGGTCACATGGAACTCGTAACACTCGATGAGTCCTTGGGAGCTCAACAGGATGAGAGGCTTAAGAGGGCAGGAAAGCCTTTCTAAACAGACTCTAAACACGGGAAGCCTCCTGCCTTCCAAGCTGCTTAACGGCATCATCCTGCCTGTGTGTGATGGCTGGTATTATCTCCACACTTAAAATGGCCAGAGTCCCTCTTTTTACGTCCAGGAAAGCTTGCAGGGAAAGGGCTTGGAAATACCCCAAGGTGTGCCCTACTCCCCACCCTTGTTGGCGCCTCCGGCCGATCCACCTGTCCTCTACGGAGTGTGCATCAAATGCTTCACCCTTCAGAATAAGCGGCCTCCTGTTGAGTCAGAACCTTGGTAAACCTGGCTCAGGGTTGCCAACACGGTCTGGCAGCAGTCCGCCACTGAGAGGCCAGCATCCCCCAGTTCTCTGACCCCACCGCCGTGCTCTCTCTTCCCTCCCCTAGCTGAATTCGCCGGGGCGGGCTGTGCCAGCCTCATGTCCACCCTGACCGACAAGGCGCTGGTGAAGAAGGAGCTTCTTGTCGCTGTCGTCGGGAAGAACCGCTACCGGGTCAACAACAAGCACGATACGAAATTGCCCCCCCTGCCGACCACCAAGATTATCCGGCGGGCCGAGGAGATGGTGGGCCGAGAGCTGCAGTACAAAGTCACCAGCGAGAACTGCGAACACTTCGTCAACGAACTGCGCTACGGTGTGGCCAAAAGCGACCAGGTGGGTGATGGGATGAACTCAAATCCCGGGGAATAAGATGAATGTCGTCGGCCACCTCCAAGCAGTGCAATGTTTTATTTTTCATGTTCTTGTTTTATTTTTACATTTGTATATTCCATTCTTCTACTCCTCGGAGCCCAGAGCGCAGTGTACATGGTTATGTTTCTCCTCGCAAGAACCCTGTGAGGCAGGTTAGGCTGAGAAAGAAGTGACCGGCCCAGAGTCACCCAGTGAGTTTCATGGCTGAGTGGGGATTTGAACTTGGGTCTTCGTCCGACACTCTAACCACTACACCACGCTGGCCAGACGAGAAAGCAATTTACATGTGTGGAGAGGAGAGCTGGTCTGGTGGTAGCAAGCATGACTTGTCCCCTTAGCTAAGCAGGGTCCACCCTGGTTGCACATGAATGGGAGACTAGAAGTATGAGCACTGTAAGAGATTCCCCTTCTTAGGGGATGGAGCTGCTCTGGGAAGAGCAGAAGAAGGTTCCAAGTTCCCTACCTGGCAGCATCTCCAAGAGAGGGCTGAGAGAGATTCCTGCCTGCAACCTTGGAGTCTGGGTAGACAATACTGAGCTAGATAGACCAGTGGTCTGACTCAGTATATAGCAGCTTCCTATGTTCTTTTAGGGAGGAAGGGAATTCCTTCAGTTCCACAATGTATTTCCAGCATTCTGACATCCCCTCAGTTCTGCTCCAAAAAGAGTTCCAGATTCAAAACGCTGGAATGGAATTTGCATGCACACCCTCAACTGTGAGAGAAACAGAGGAAGAAATAATTTCAGAAACGCACCATTTCTGGCTTTCAGTTTTTAAAACAGCTATTGCACAAGGGACCTTTTGCCTAGTCGTACTGTTTCTCTTTGTGCAATGTGCAATGGTGCAAATAAAAACACAACCACCATATATTATGAAACAGGGGGTGTCCTTGGGGGGGAAAGTTCATGCTTGTGTGCTTTTGCTGGAAGAAGAAGAGGAAGAAGAAGAAGAAGAAGAATCTCTCACACACAGCTTACAATGTTCCAGAAGTGTATTCCTAGAACAACATCATTTCAAATTCTGCTCCAGGAAACTCACCAAGGCCCGGCTGGAACTGAGCACTGTGCCTGTTGCCCTGGTCGGAGTTTTCAGTATTCTAGTTTTGCTGTGGGGACACAATTGCGACTTCCCAGGCAGGGACCTTCCCTTAGATCTTAATCTTCCCTTAGATCTTAATCCCTTATTTTCTTTCCCAGTTCAGCTGGAATTCAGAGGGCAGTGCAATGCAAGGAAAGAACCAACCGGGGAACCTTACTCTTAATTTATATAGCCTTGTCTGTGTACATGGTGCTTTCCAAAACGAGAGAGTCCAGGCGTGCAGCTCAGAAAGTGGACACACACAGGAGTGGGAGGAGGGGAACCTTTTCCACACGACTGGGGGTTTCTGCTTGCATGGAGGGGCTCCAGGACCCACTGACTGGTTTCCTTCTCTCCCCCCGCCCCACAGGTCCGAGATGCCCTGGTGGGAGTTGGCATTGCAGGGTTGGGCTTAGCCGCTCTGGGGATCATCAGTGCTGCTGTGGTGAAGAAGAAGAAGCAACAGAACCAATAACAGAGACTCTGAGACTCCTGTGTCCTCATGGGTTTTCCTTTTTTTTGACTTTTTAATATTCTCTGACAGATGACGTCTAAGAAACTACCTTGCGACGCTTTGGGGCCACGATCCCAGAGACCCTCCAGCTTCTTAGCTGCTGACTGGTTCTTCAAGAGGCAAGCCAGAAGGCCTCCAGTTGAGAAGGCCATGTGAGAGCACAAGGCGGACAGGCAGCTTCTGTTTCGCAGCAGAGAGGCTGTATTCTCACCACACACAGCAGACCTCTCCTAATAACTTGCCTCTTTATGACCAGCAACTCACTGCAAAGGGCCAGTGCATAGGACTCAGGCTGGTTGAAAGCACAGCTGATTTGTCACTAGTTTCTAGTTCCACCTGGGTCTAGGACAGTCCAGGCCCCCAAGGAGATTTTTATGGGCACAGCGACTCACACAGGCTCCCGCTGCTAGAACCAAAACGCTTCCCAGATTTATTTCCCACATGGTCTTCTCAGTCTGAGGTTTCCTGGAGGGAGGTGGCCCTCTATGGACTCTGTTGGGTGTTGGACAAAAGCAGTGGTGTCTCAGAGCTCTGGCCAAGCGGGGCGGATACTGGGGGGCTCACAGGCCAGCCGGTGGGTCCTTGGCTAGTTGTGGGCTCTCTGCTGGTGCCTGACCCTGTGGGTCCCTGATGCCTCCCTGGGGCTAAGGCTGAGATACTGTGGCTTGTGTTAGGCCAGCTTGTAAATTCAGGACTTCTGGGTTCCTAACTTGGTCTTCTAGCTAAAGTGTCATTGTTGTTATATACTAGCACACTGACCATATACTTTTAAAATCAAAATACAAGAAACCCACATACCTTATTTTTCCAGAGTCAAAAATACAGACAATAGTTAGATGTCTGTTACACAAATGCAAACAAGTTTTAAGCTTTTTATATTCTCGCGCCATCTTTTAAAAGAAAATTTTCACAAGGCATCTAGTGAATTAAAAAGCATAAATAGAATTAAAAATTGAGTGCAAAACGCACCCCTTTGGGGTGATTTTTTGGGTGATGTCCCTTCAGGTTGTTGAATTTTCCTTTCTGAAATGTCTGTTTCGTTCTGCTGTTGACAGTCTCTGGACTGAAGCAGTAGTTGGCTGAGAAGCGGGTTCCAGTCCAGTCTTGTGCATCAAACTTCCTGTTTGTAGAAAAATGGAGGTTTGTTTCCACAGGAGGGCATTTCAGGGGCTGCTGACTCAGCAATCCTGATGGAATTCGGAGGCCTTCCAGCCGCCCCTTTGCTGACTCTGCGCATCCGTGGACCGTTCGTATCCACTGGAAGTGCTGCCAGAAAACCAGAAGCATCAGTGAGTTAAGCAGGTGGTTAGGCTTAGGTTAGGGTATGCATGTATTTATTTATTCAGTTTGTATGCCTCCTCTTTAAAGAAATCCGAAGATGGTCTTCAAAAGCTAAAATACAGTAAAACTCCATAAAGGAAGCTGTCATTCTTAGCATCGATGTCTGCAAAATATGTGTTTACTCCATGGCATTCTGGTTAATTTCTATGATACAGAAGGAAAGAGATTCATTTTGGAGTGGCGGGGAATGGGATGGGGTGATTTTGATGCCGAGAAGTGACGCAGGGGTGTGTGTGTAGAGAGAGAAATATTGTTAAAGTGAGAGGTCAGGTCCCTGCCCTGAGGGGCTTACAGTCTAGAAAAAGAGACAAAAGGGAAGCAACAGAGGAAGGGGATGTGCTATGGCAGTTGCCAACTGCTCAAAATGAGTGTGGTGTATGTTTGATATTTTTCAACATAACTCAGAGGAAAGAAAATAAATAATCCAGTTTTCAACATCAATAAGGAACAGCGTAGTGTTTGAAGGAAGGCTTTTTCAACTACAAAGAGACCCAATGAAAGGAACCAGGGCTGTGTGTAACTTGTACTAAAATTAAAATTTAAACCCTGTGCCCAGTTATCCCCCGTTTTGTGCTTAGAAAAAGTGATTTCTTCAACTTGTATTCCATATTGTGCCTACTGGCAGAATTGTTCTCGCTTTGCAGTTTTTAAAAACAGTTCTGCAGACTGTGGTCTGGTTTTGCTGGCTGCGCAGAGGGGCAGGGAACACACGCAAGGCATTTAATGCTCGCTTCCAGCCTCCTCTGTGGATTGTAATGAGTCACTTCTCTGGTTCCTGAGACTGCAGCAAGACAGTGGCCACTCAAGGATATCTTCACTGCCACAAGGGCTAGAAGTTTGAAAAAATAAATGAAAGAGAGCCACGCGTCTCAGGAAACTGCACTCCATCCCACCGTCTGTGGGGTGCAGCATATGAACAGCCCTGACAATATCCTTGCACCAAATGGACTTCAGATTGTGTCTGGTGTGCCTTGAGGACAGTTGTCCACTTGAATTTTCCTCCTCTGCCACTGACCTGCTTCAATACTTTCGTGGAAGTCCTTTCCCCATGATGTACCTCTTGAATTCCCTCTCAGCTTTGCATTTCCGAAGTCTCCATGATTTTATACTACACAGCACAAAGGCCTACATCTTGCAGGTCCAGTCTGTTTGATTGCCCGAAGAAAAATGCTGTTTTAATACAGAACAACAATTCTTTAAAAATGCATTCTGCAGTGTTAACAGGATAATAAAGTCTTCTTCTTTCTATACACCCTCTAAAAGCACATCCTCAAATGTAACAATGCTTTTTACCAGTTCTGGTTTCAAGAAACATTTCATGTTATATTTATCATTAATAAAATGATTTGGCTGATTGGAGTTCTGTGTGACTTTTGAGAATTTGGAGTGGGTGGGCAGGCTTTATTTCTGACGGCTTTGCAGGTCTCAGTCCTGGCATCTTTATTCAGTTCTGGGGTAAAAACAAGGGCAACAGTGCATATGCTTTATATGCTGTTACTTTGATGGTAAGTGGAGTACCATATGTTTTGCTTGCTTCATTTACTTCCTAACCCTTCCTCCAGATAAGATGTCCCCTGATCCCTCATCCTTGCAACACCCCCAATTCAGATTGGGAACAGCGGGCCTCTCCTTCTGGAGTAGGGGTTCCCATTCGTGGGTCTCCAGAGGGTGTTGGACCAATTCCCATCGTCTCTGGGAATCATCTCCCATTAACTCTGATGCAGAGTTCTGTGTAACTCAAAAGCTCGCATGGACCTGATCATATTAATATTAAGCATGGGGCCTTAGACATGCAGTTCACACAAGGCACCGGGGAGGTCTACCCTACCTGAACCAAAGTTTGGCCCTAGAATAACCATTTCCCAGAATGCTCTGCAAGACTGCAAGGCATTCTTGAGGGGCCACCTGAATGCAGGATTTTTAAACTTTTAAAGCCACCCCTTAACCACGATGGAAGAGCCAAATGCAAGAGGCGAGCTCAGGGTCTCCATAACCAAATGGGTGCTGGATGAACCCAAATTTTGCACCCAGAAAAACAAGTTGGCAACTTGACCGACGCACTTAACTCCTGTGTGTCTTGGAAGCTGGCTAGTATAGAGCTGAGGGTGGGCAGGCTTCAGGACTGACTCACGGGAAAGAGTGGCTCAGGCTCTCCAGATACCCAAGACGGGCACCTCTGAGCACACGTGTAGCCCACCGAGTTTCCAGTACCAGAACTGAGTGCTCAGTCCTGTTACACAAGAATCTTCCCCTGGCTTTCTCCTCTACTTTCTCCAGTCCAGTGTAGAGAGGACAAAAGAAACACTACAATGCCCTTGTTGCTGTTACCACCGGGACTCCAGAACCCTTGTGGCTCCCCTGCCAGAGCCCCTCGGAGATCTACCGAGCCCTGCCTGACTGCTCCAGTGTTGGGATGACTTCCTCCCAGGACTGACAGACCCTAGAGTAGAGACAGAGGAATCTGCCGAAGAGCAACCACCCTTCTAGCCTCAGCGGTGTGGTGTGTCCTCTGGCCTAGTGTTCTCCGCTCTGACTGGCAGCGGTGAGCCAGGCACCTCAAGACTGCTGCCTGGGGACCCCTGAACAGCAGGTGTGGGCAACCGAGGCCAGGAGCTGCTCTCTGCAAAGCGTGTCCCCCTCCACCTCTGAATTAGGAGCCCTTCCGATTAAAGGATTCCAGAGATTGCAAGGATACTGCCCCCCCCCGCACCTAGCACAGAATTGCCCCTCCTCCCTCCATCTACCTGGAGAAAGGGGAGGGGCTTCTTGCTGCTACCTGAGATGCATTTAAACTGGAGTTTCCAGGTGCGAAGCCTGAGTCCGCCTGCATGCAAGGCGGGGGGGGGGTCTGTTGACACTTGGACAGGGGTGTGCACAAAACCAGCTTGCCTGGTTCGGTTCAAGCTGGGGGGGGGGCTAGGGGGAACTTCTTGAGACCACCCCCCGCAGCTGAATTTAAGCCCCCAGGCCGGGTGGCAGTGAGTACAATTTAATTTTTAAAACTTAATTTTTTTTTGGAAAAAATTGTGAACCCCTGAGAACAGCCAGCGGGGTTCGGTCCAATAGTGAACTGAACCGGGGGGGTGCGGGTGCGGTTCGGTTCTATATCAGACCATCGAACCGGTCCGCACATCCCTAGTGCATAGCAGGAAGGGCAGAAAACCTGGAGACCTGGTCTACATCCCCTTGTTTTTTCCAAACATTAAGCCTGGGAACTGTGCCTGACTGAAGTTGAGGCGTAAGTTGGCTTGGCGGGGTGTGTGTGTAGGAGAACCCTGGGGCTTCTGTATGCGTGCATGCATGCTTATCATCTCTTCGCTGGACAAACTCAGCAAATTTAAGCATTCCCTGTTTCCCGGCTGTGTCTTGCATAAACGCCGCTTGGCGATGTTTAAAAATAAAGCGGACATGTCCCTGAGCTCCAGTTCTGGCACGCAGTGCGTTACCGGATCTCTCCACGATGCTCTGCTCCGCTCCAGTCCGGTGGCTTCCACACCAGCAGCCGGCCGCTTCCTCGCGCTGGGGAGACTTGGAATCCTTCACCGCCCCCGGCTTGCAGCTGCTGACAAGATTATAGTCTAGGGCTGCTGATCTGTTTTGCTCTGCTCCGAGCACTGCTGAGGGTAACGGGACAGAACGGGCCCTGCTGTGAAGCTCCTGAGGATGTCTGAAGGGAACTATGTGAGTAGTTGCTGCTGCTGCTGCTGGGTAAAGAGTGTCCGGCACTGTTGCTGGGCCCCCATGTCCTTTGGTTGTGTGCTGTGCGTGGCCTCCCCGTTCCTTTCAGGCCTTGTCTTGTGCACTCTGGCATAAGAGAGCACTGCAGATGATGGGGCACCTGTGTGTGTGTGTGTCCGTTTATAGACGACAACTTCTGGAGTTAAATCACGCCGTGTGGGTGCCTGGCAGGCGGTGATTAATCCCAATGGCATGTAGAAATGTCCTTGCCAAGGATTGGATTTGGTTTCCTGCACGTTCTCAGTGCAACCCGCCCAGATCACGGAGAAGTTCGGATTCAAATGGTTTCGTTAATTACAGAGAGCAAGTTTCTAGTCTGCGTAGTTGCAGTTGTGGGGGGAAGCGAAAAGGAAGGCATCAGTGAGCCTTACTGCACAGCTTGGGTCAAACTCGGAGGTGTCCTTAAATGCCATTAAGCAGAGCCCGAAAATGGCCACAGCCAATAGTTTCGGCAGTCTGGGGAACTTAAAAACAAACAGGCAAACACCCAAACCTCTGCTTTGCAAGGTCCTGTTGATTTTATCTATCTATTTATTTATTTAACATATTTGTATACCGCCCAAAACACAAGTCTCTGGGCTGTTTACAACAAAACCATAAAAACAATAAGTAAAAAGGTTAAAACATTGCAACCATTGGGCTCCCTTTATAAACTCTAATATCCGACAAGGACATCACTTGTTCCCATTGTCTGGATTTGATTTGTGAAGCTTTATGTTGATCATTGCTGCCAAATTTTCTTAGAACTGTTAATATATTCAGAATGTTTTCTTTCTAGTACTTGCTTAAAGAAATATCATGACACTGTTTTTCTTTTCTTTTGCTTATATTTCAATAAAATTGTGGGGGGGATGTAACCCCCCCCCAAAAAAAACATTGCAACCATTTAAAATTTAAAACAACGATAAAACTATAAAAAACCATCAAGTGATTAAAACAATTTTGCAGGAGATCTTCCTGTCGCGTCTGCCAAATTCTGTCCCTGTTTGACAGCAGCTGGGAAAAGACAGGTGCTGGATAGATTTGGGACGGTGCAGGATTTGGCCTCCGTGTTTGACGGTCTCCTGCAGGGGTCTATGATGGGATTGCCGAGTTGAGTAACTACATTTCCCGGCAGGCTCTGCCTCTTCACTGTGACCTAGAAAAACTGTGGCTGTTGAGCTGGAAAAATTCTGTCTCTCTGATTGCTTGTCCTTGGGAGTGGGGTCAAACTCAGACCAAGACGGCCTCTCCAACTTAGCACAAATCCATCCTTTTTTTGGTGCCCACTCCTCCCTAGTAAACCACTATTTTAGCCTTTTCCGATTCGGCTTACTCCAGACTAAAATTTTGGATTGCTAGCTGATCGAAGCTATTCTTGAATCCAACCCCCGCCCAATATTTTGCCAATGCAAGCCCTGCATCCCTGGAGAGGGATGTCGATTCTTGCAGGCTCCAGGCCCCTCTTGGAAGGATGACAACTCTAAAACTGCAGCCGATATTCCTCCTCCTGGGACAACGGAAGGGAGCAGAGACCACTCTACAGGGTTCTTGTGAGGATAAACATAGCCATGTACTCTTTGTAGTTGGGCTCTTGGGAGAAAGAGTGGGAGGCACATGGAATAAATTACATAAACGCTTCCCGTTCAAAGAAGGGCTCGTGTTGAAGGCGCATCCTGACGGGGTGAGGAAAACCTGGAGCCCGGTTAACTTTAACGAAGATACTCCAGAAGTCCAGCTGAAAGGTTGAAGACGCTTTCCCATTTTCTGAATGGAGTGGCGATGGGTTCTTGCTACTTGGTGGCCCCTTCCCCCTTATAAGGGGGAAACTCAACAGGATGTGGGAGAACCCAATGAGTGGACAGTCCGACCTTTTTTATTTTTTGTGAAAGCTGTGTGCGTGCGTGCGTGCCGAGGTGTACCTAGGTAATTTTGAAGCCTGGACCTAAAAGACTTTGGAGCCCCTCTACTGCAAGTTAAAAAATGATGCTTATTATTTTTTAACATGTAGGTTCTTGAGAGCACAAAACACCGTGTGTGTGTGTGTGTGTGTGTGTGTGTGTGTGTGTGTGTGTGTGTGTGTTTCTAAGCCTGGTCAGTGGCTTTCGATCAGTCTTCAACTGGTGGCAGCCTACCTCGAAGGAGCGGCGTGCTCCTAGATTTGAGATCAGAGCAATCTCTCTACGGAGGGTAGATCCCAGGAAAGCAGAGAGTCAACCCCATTTTGTCACCATCGTAATTTGGGTCAGGGTCTGATTCTTCAATGTTCTCTTTGCAGATAGAGCCAAAGCCAGGAGACCTGATAGAGATTTCCCGTTTGGGTTACCAGCACTGGGCCATCTATGTGGGTTCTGGTTATGTCATCCACATGGCTCCCTCAGGTGAGACCCCGGGTATTCTAGAGAGACAGAGGAAGCTGCTTCCCGTGATTAAGTCGAAAAGTAATGCATCTTTTAAAGAACTGTCAGATAGGAACATCGGAAGCCGCCGTAGACTGAGTCAGACCTTTGGTCCATCTAGCTCAGTATTGTCTACCCAGACTGCCAGCGGCTTCTCCAGGGTTGCAGGCAGGAATCTCGCCTGGGGGGTGAGAGAAGCCAGGGAGGGAACTTGGAACCTCCTTCTGCTCTTCCCAGAGCGGCTCCATCCCCTGAGGGGAATCTCTTCCAGTGCTCACACTTCTAGTCTCCCATTCAGATGCAACCAAGGCAGACCCTGCTTAGCTAAGAGGGCAAGTCATGCTTGCTACCACCAGACCCTGTGGGGGAGAGATTCCAGGGAGGCATGGGTGTCCTGTGTGTCTTGCAACCAGCATCCACACCTTTTGGTTCTATTGGTGGCCACTAAATCCCTTAATCTTGTTGCTGATGAAATAGCTAGATAATTTTGGCTTGCTCTCTCCCTCTCCTCTCTGCAGCAGCTGCATCCACTGGAGCTGAATGCATCAGTTTGTTTGCTAGCCAAAGAAGGCATTTCAACCCACACACACACACACACACTGCTGACTCTTCCTTGCTTTGAATTTCCAGGCTTGTCCTGCTTGTCCCCAACATAAATCAGTCCCTCCCCAAAGAGCTTTTAGGATGCTGGAAGTTCATCTGGGGCCAGTTGCTGATCAGAGCGGATTTGCATTCAGATCATGCTAGGCCTGGGTGGTGTGCTCTTCTTCTCCCCGGGGTTGCCATGGTAACCTGCCACGATCCAGTGCTACGTGGCTTATTTTTTATATCCGGCATGCACATTGGTCTCACTCATTGATGTGCTGTGGTTTTTTTGGTTGCGATTTCTTTTTCTTCCTTTGGGGAAAAAAATAAAAATAAATAATAAATAAATAATATATATATAATATATAAAATTAAAACTGAATTGCAAATCTTTTGTGTGTGTAAAAGATCATACCTGGCGTGCCCAAGGGATTATTTATATATTTGCTTACTTTACATTATCATGCCTGCCTGCCAGTTTTCACAATGTAAACTCATGGTGGCTTGCGGCAATAAATTAAAATCACAATAAAAAGGTGCAATAAAACAGCAACAGTGCAGCCATAAAACCAAACACGGCAGACGCCACCATAAAAGCCAGTTCTTAAAACACACAAAGGCTGGAGAAGACCAGTGATCAGGCCTCAAGGAAAGCCTGCTGAAAGGAAGGAGGTCTTCAGTTTCTGCTTAAAACTTAGTAGGGGGGGAGGAATTAGCCCGAGGTCATGGAGCGGGGAGTTCCAAAGAGCAGAGGCCACCACAGAGAAGGCCTGCGAGGTGAGCGTTGGAAGGCGGCAGGACAGAACTATGTGAGAGCAGGTGGGCCTTCAAGTAGTATCTTCACCCCAAGCCATTTAGGATTTTAAAGGTAACAACCAGCACCTTGAATTGTGTCTGGAAATACACTGGCACCTGGTGTGGCTTGTGCAGGTAATCATGGGAGATGGTCTTCCATTCTCTACCAGCATGGTTATAAGGGAGACTAGAGGGAGAGGATAAGTATAGCAAGATATCTGTAAGTTCGTACCTAAAGAGACCACTTCTGGAGTCTTTGGGCTGTCATCTGTAGTGACTTCAAATTGCAGTGTCTGTAGCCTGGCGTTCCAGCAATTAAAATGTTTGTCGAAACTCCAAAGCTCCATTTGTGAACTACCAACATGCTTGTTTGTTTGTTTGTTGGCCAAGGGGTTGTCAGCCAGGTATTCCCTCCCTCCCCAAGGACTAGTAACTTGTTAAGCCCATCTTACATTAAAATCTAGGCTTCCCAACAGCAGGTCTATCCAGCAAAAACTTACAGGGTTTGGAACCGATTTCACTGTTTTGACTGAGATCCCGGGAAATTTTGGTCTGAGAATTCTCGGCTGGAGACGCGTTTATAGAATCGGGGTCTCTGGATTTCTCTGCTTGGGAATGGTCAGTTAAACCAGTTCGGACCTGGTTAAATGTGTGAGGACAAACCCGAAAGAAGGCATCGGGAGTAGGAACGGCACCTTGCTATCGCTGCAGGGACTGCGGTGTCACAACACAGGCAGTACGGAAGCACACTTTGCAGATCCGTAGTGACACTGGGGTAAGAGTTAATCTGGAGAGCGGCACGTTGCCTAGCCCTGGACGGGAGGGCAGGCGGTCAGGAAGGCCCTAGTGGTTTCCTGCACTGAGCCGAGCCCCAAGGCCCCTCCCCGCTTGAATGCTCCGATTTATTTATTTATTTATTTATTTCAAATATTTATATCTCGCTCCTCCAGTGCACTACTGCTCGGGGTGGCTCACAACAATAAAATAGACACAAGACACAATAATAAAAGTAATAAAATTAACGAACAAGTTAAAAGTCAGGTCAAAACCACACTCGTCACTGGGCTCAAATTAAAAGTTATTTTAAAAGCGAAACACTGAAAATTATAAAGAGCTAAAGAACCTACCAGATATAACAACAACAACAAAAGAAGCATTAAAAAGTCTCCTTAAAAAGTTGTTTTAGAAACAAAAAGAGGGGAAGGAGGATGGCGCGAGCTCTTCAGGGAGGGCGTTCCAAAGCCGAGGGGCCACAACCGAAAAGGCCCCGTCTCTAGTCCCCATGATTCTATGGAATTAGCACTCCGCTCCTGCTTCCCAGGGCATTGATGTGCCTCTGTGTCGATGTGTCTTCCAAGATGACTTAGGCCAGGCGAGTGCTTCCAGCCTCATGTCCGTCGTGTCCGAAAAAGCCGTGGTGAAGAAGGAGCTCTTGTGGAGCATCACCGGGGATGACGTCTGCCGAGTCAATAACAAATACGACCGGAAATACCGCCCGCTGCCTGCCAGCCAAATTGTCCAGGAGGCAGAGTCACTCTTGGGCAAGGAACTCCGCTACAGCGTGGCCAGTGAGAACTGCGAACACTTTGTCACTCGACTGCGCTACGGCACAGCAAGGAGTGACCAGGTGCGTGCGGATGGCTCGGAGCTGGGGAGTGCGAGGCGCGCATGCGCGGTGCCAAGTAAGCCTGGGTGCACATGTGTGGAGAGTAGGAAGCTGCCGGAACCTGACCCTCAGTCATTCTAGCTTAGAATAAGATGGTATAATGGTGATGAAATACACATTCTCTAAAGGAACACAAGCTCCCCTCCCCCCAAGATCTCTTTTAATGCGCAAACAAAACAAAACAGACATTAAAAATAGCAAATGTTTGATGTTGCGCATTGGCTTCAGTGCTAGCGCAGTATTTTCTGGCAGGGCCTCTCCAAGTGTTTCAGGAAGGGGTCTCTCTCAGCACTAGCAGGAGGGTCAGTATAAGGCAGTTTCCTATGTTACTTGTTGCATCCATCACACCCTTGGGCATTTAACTGTGAGACACCCTCAGGAGGGGCCAGAAGCCTCACCCCACTGGCAACTTGTGCTAAAGAGGCCCCACCCCAAATCTCTCCAAAAGGGAAACCAGGGAGACCGATTTACCTGGGATGGAGAGCCAAAAAACGCGGACTGCCCCTAGTATGTTGGGGACCGTTGTCGTTCAAGGATCTGTGAGTATCCCCTAGGCCAGCCCATCACAAAACCCCTGGATATGGACTTGGTGGGGTGTCAGCCTAACCATCACCCCTCCCTCTCCTCTTCTGCAGGTGAGAGACACCTTGGTGGCTGGCACCGTGGGCCTCGTCGGCGTAGGGGTGGTGGCTGCTTTGGCCACCGTGATCAGCAGTCTCCTCTTGCCCAGCAAACGTGAAGAGAAATGAATGCCTCCTGCTCCCCGACTTGGACTGAGGCTTCTCCCATGCCTGGAAACCTTCTCCTCCATGAACTGTGCCCTTTCCCTCCTCGATCCTGTGTTTTGCAGGCCTGGATATCAGCCTAATTCATGATATACATCAGAAAACGTTGCATTTTAAAAAGGTTCAAACCTGGTTCAACAGGTTCAAACCTGGTTCAAACAGGTTCAAACTGCTGCCAAGGTTCAAATATTATCGATTTTGTCATTGCCGTTTTCTCCTTTCGAGATTGTGAATATTTTCAAGGACTGCTTATAAAACTGAGTTTCATACTTGCGTAGGGGCAGCCCTGAAATTCCTCTTCAGACGTCATGGCGTCGGTGTCCACGTGGGCGCGTTTGAAGAGGCTACCGGTCCTCTCCAACAGGAGTGTGCTACTCTACAAGCATTGAACATAATGTGTGAATATTGAGAACACAATGTTTGAATACATGTATGTGCGTTCAGATCTGTACACCCTACACAGAACATGTGTTGAACATACGTCCAGGCAGTGGGCTGTAAACAGGGCTAATACTATTGATTCCATTTCTGTCTCTGCCTCCCTCCCAGAAGCACAGGGTGGCTACAGCACCCCCCCACTCCATTTTCACAACAACCCTGTGAGGTAGGTGTGGCTTACAGGAGGACTTCCCGTTGGCTTCCACTCTTGTTCTGTTTGTATATTTGTAAAGAAAGCAAATGTTTCCCAGAATGACCTTGGTCTCCTCTCATGCAAAGGAAGCCACAGCGGGCTGTGACCTGACACTTTTTGGGAATGCAGCTGGGTTTTATATCTGCAACACAACAAAAATATGACACGAATAAAGTAAAGGAGACGAAGGGAATTAAAAAGCCGTTTTGTGTGTGTTGCACATCCCTAACGGGTTGGTCTGAAAGTTACCATGATTAAGAACGCTTAAACTCTCCAAAATGAAGAATATTGAGCTGGCAGTTGGGAAACTGAAATTTGGAACTGAAATTTGGTTGGAACTGAAATTTCTCCAAAGGACACACATGGGGGGCCCCTTGGACAAGGCACTTCAGCCGTCTTGGCTGTGTGAATAAAAGTTGGGCTTCACTTGTATCCTCATTGCTAAACCATCACTTGATTGTGGATATTTTAATAGCCAGCAGTAGCCAAAATGGCTTACACACCCTTCTTGCTCCACCGGGTAAGAGATCTGGGACCCAGCTGGCCAGCCTCCAGGGTATAAAGGCAGCCACTGGAACCTTCTCCTCCTCTCCCTCCTGTCTCACCTGGCCATTTACTGGTTTCTTGGTAACAGGTGAGGTGGCAAGTTTCCCTATGATGTCACTCCAGGCACTAGGTAGAAAATGGGTGGTTGGGTCATTTACCACAGGAAAAAGCGATAGCCCGCTGCAGGTACACAGGGGGGTTCGTGCCGTGTGGGGAGGGTGACTTTCCCTATTATTTTATCTGCTTTCCTCTTGCTACTTTGCTATGTACCAAATCTGAACCTACTGGGAAAACAGAGCCTTTGAAGAGTATACTGGCCAGGATGTCGGATGTCAAAACCCGTTTCCTTGGTTTTGCTGTTGGACCTACAGAGATCAAAACAACCCCTTTTTTGGACTACTGCAAAGTACTGTTTGTGGGGCTGCCCTGGAAGACTGTCTGGAAGTTTCACTGGGTAGAAAACTCAGTTGCCAGGCTGCTGGGAGATCAAATCCAAATTCTCCAGTTGGTTGCCATCTGTGCTGGTTACCAGCTTTTTTCCCTGGCATGAATCAAGGCTCTGGCTATAATTTTGTAACAGTGGAGCCACAGAAAGTGGGGTCTTTTTAATGGTGGTGTCCGGAATTTATAATAGTCACCTAGGGGCAGCAAAGACCACTTTCCGTCAGCTTTTCTCTCTGTGTGTGTGTGTGTGTGTGTTGCTTTTAAATAAGACCTGATTGTTCCTACTTATGATTCTTGGTTCAGATGGTCTTGGTGATGTTCTTTCTAATGACTGTTTTTTAATTGCATATTTATTGATAATTGACTTGGGCTTTTTTAGCTGCCTTAATTATTTATGCAAAGGGAAGTGTGTGTCTAAATGCTGGAAAGAAATCAAATTTATCCTGGCTCTCTGGCTATAATTCAGAGTAGAGTTAAGGAAAGGGAAAGATAGGAAGGCTCACAAAATTCAAAGTTCCACACCCTGACTCCCTGCTATTTTCGTTAAATAAATTATGCCCCTCCCTGTGAGAAATGGCAGCTAAGGGGTTACACACAAAGCAAAGGGCTGGTCTCACTCTGGCCCCCTTGCTGACTGAAGCTCTGCTGTCAAACCTATTCAATTAGTATTTTGTTATTTAAACAGTGTTGTTGTGCCTTGCTGATGCATATTAATCTTTGTTGATTAATCACCTGCCTTTCAAACTGATTGAATGCAAATGAATTTGTAAACGAGAGAGTCTCTGTATTTAGATACTAGAGGAATCTTGTTTAATAAAGAAGAGCTATTTCTCAATGTCAGGATGACAGGCCAGGGTCTCCAGTATTTCCTTTTTCAATTCCTACTACAGAACCGCAAGAGAGTCCCAAAAGGCATTTGGTCTGACCTTGACTTTCGGCCCCATTGGGTTCCCCCCCACAAAAAAGTGTATTAAAAATACCCGATGTTTCCAAAGCTCTTCTTCAACATGCTTTGCATAGGTACTAACTTAGTGACAGTTGAAAACAACCCTGGAAGGTAGGCCACCCATTCAAACCAGATGTTGGTCTGGCAGATGTTGCAGATGTTGGTCTGGAGCTGGAATGGGTGCTTCTGTTGTATTGTACCATTCACTGTACTCCTTTTCTGGGGCAGGGAGATGGGTGTGTGTGTGTGTGTGTGTGTGTGTCTCCAGTTGGTACCTGTGGGCTGAGATAGGAACGCTCTTGTGCCTTATTCGGGATGCCTCCTCTCCTAGCTATGCCCATAGGAAGCCGACACTGAGGATAACACGCGGAGCCTAGTGAAGATGAATGACGAGGAGCAAAACCACCCAGCCTTCTTCATCAGGGTGAAGAACCCAGCCGAGCCGGTAGGTTTCGGCGGCTCAAGCCTTGGAGCTGGAAGCTTAGTAGCAGTTCCATGGTGAGATGGGTGGGAGAGGGGTGAGCCGCCGTGTGTTAAATCTGGAGCTCCCAACCTGGGTTCCTTAAGACGCTGGCGCACGGCAAGTGGCAGTCCAGGTGTCACAGCCGACGGAATCATTTCCCACCCAAGGAAAACGAGAGCACGGAGCAGACATCTAAACTAGGCCCCTTCTCTCTGGCCCGTCCATGTTCTGTGCGGAGAGGATGTAATCATAAGTGGGAACAGGCGGCATCACCGTCAAAATACAGACGGTGTGCTGTTCCTTCGACCAGCTCCGTGTCGAGCGTTGGGCACTGGTGGTTCGTAATCACCCATTCTGTGCTGATGGTGCGTTGCTCCGGCACCAGCCTGGAGACCCCGTTCCGGCCATCTTGTCCAGAATTGGGGCTGCCTTTGGATTCGGAGGAACAGGGGAGTTGAAGAGTGTGCGCACACCCACCCCTTCGCCTTCCGGGTGTGGCATGGGCCCCAAGAGGTGGGGAGGGTGTGGAAGGAAGAGACCACCAGGTGAGGAAAGAGTGGAAGAAAGAGGAGAGGCTTGGAAGACAGGGGCAGAGCTCCTGCCAGAAGGGGAGTAGGGCAGTGGCCTTGAGGGAGGGCAGAGGGCTGGGGCCTGGTCATGGCGTGGCCGCCCCCCTGATCTGACAGCCCTGGTGTTGGGGATGCCCTTGGGCTGGGCACGGCCGGGACCCCAAGGGGGTTGCGAGAGAAGGCGAGGCTTGGCTTCACCTCCTTTGTCCTTTGTTGCATGGTCCAGGAGTCAGACCCCCTATTATCAGAGGAGGGCTCTGAAGACACGGAAGATTGGGAAGATTGGGCACAGGAACCCGCTCCAGAAGGAGCCCTGGACGCCACCGCCCCAGGGACTGAGCCCCAGGAGCCTCTGCTAGCACAGCCCGAGGAGGCACAGCCTCCGCCCTACTCCTCTGACTCCGAGGAATCCTCCTCAGACCTCCTAGAAATGCAGGACTCTCCCCAGGACTACTGGAGCCAGCGAGTGAATAACAAGGCACGTCCCCCCACACACACTTTAAGCATGAGGGGCGGAGCTGGAGGGCAGGGCTGTTGAAGCTCTGAAGCGCCAGACCCTTGCTGGAGCACCGGCCGAATGTGTTGCCTGGGGAGGCCTTGCACCCAGCCTGGTCTTGCCCAGGGAGCTGTCTCTGGTCCTGACTCTCCATCCGGTCCTCTGCTGCGGTCTTCACCAGGCTCTGGCAGTGTCAGCCCTTTGAACCTCCAACCTGGATGGGGCTGTTGGTTGGGGGGGCCATCTGCAGCTGGTCCAGCCCAGCAGTGTGAAGCGAGGGAGAGGGATGGCTCGGGCACACTGTGAGCTGGGGTGCTTGTTTGCCTGGGTCCCTGAACAGCGACCCGGTCATCCAGACAAGCCACTGTTTTGTGTGTTTTTTTGTCTGTTAAAAGGCATGCTGGTTTGCATTCATAAAATGCGCCTGTGAGGCTCTTTGGATCACCGCCAGTCATAATGGGCTTGAACGATTTCATTTTAATGCAACCATCTCCTTAAAATGGACTTTAAGTGGACACGGATATTTGCCTCATTTATCTGCCCCCAGATGTAGCATGCTGTAAGGAGAATGTAAACAACGCCCCCCCCAAACCCCCCCACCCCTTATCAAAGTAGACAATATATATATATTTTCCTAGTAACACAGAATTGCTTCCAAATGCCTTGTTCTCTCTGATGTTGTTGCATCACGGCGCCAGCAGAGGGAGCTCTGTCACAACCGAAAAAGCGGAGCAGGCTACCTCGCCTTCTTCAAACCTGGGTAGTTAGGTCTTCAGCTTGCAAGGGCTCCTGTCCCCTCCAATAAATTTTATTTTAAGTACATCCATACATTACACTTACAATGCAAATAATCCCCCAAACTCAGAGCAAATCCCCTCATACTTAGAAAAACAAGATCTAGTATTTTTAAAAAAGAGAATGTTTGTGGGCTGTTAGAGCAAGTAAATTGAGGAGCCATTTTTCAATACCTGGAGAGCATTTACACTTCCAATTTTGTAGAAAAATGTGTCTAGCCACCAGGAAGGCCCTAGCAAGCCATTTCTATTGATAAAGGGCTCCTGTCCCTTTAAGAGTTGCATAGCATCCACAGTTTTGCTAAAGGTTCTTTTATGCAACAATGGTGGATAATATGTTGCATGAGGCAAAATCCCACCCCACCTTGGATGCAACTGGCGACCCTCCCCCCCATATCCCCCCCCACTATAAAGCCATGAACACCCCCAAGATTCAGATCTGGTCACCTGGAGATGTGGAACTTCAAACTTTGGGGAGAAACTGAGATGAGGATAATTTTGAAAGCAGATTTTCACACCAAGTCTGCCGTCTACCTATAGGGTTGCCCCCAAGGTGGGCAGTGATACACCTCTGGGCAAGGTGCGCCCAGAACTACACGATGGTCCCCCAGCCAAGGTCACCACGAAACACACTGTCCTTCTCGTTGCTCGTTTGAAGCAATAACCCGATGCCACTCTTCTTTATCCCTAGGAGGACTTAAAACCCGGAGACCTCCTAGAGATCTTCCGTTCTTCTTGCCAGCACTGGGCCATTTATGTTGGTGATCGGAAGGTTGTCCACTTGGCCGCTGAATGTAAGTGCAGCAATAACCGGAGCCATTCAGGTTGGTTCTGCTGACCAGTCCGTAGAGCATACCCTTGTTGCTGAGACGTGGGTGGAGGATTTTTCGCTTGGTGGCCATGGCTGGATTCTAGCCCTCCTAGAACTGTCATGATTTTATTTTTCTGTTTCTTGAAGTAGAAGCATAAGAGCCTTGGAAGGTGAAGGTGGCCTCTAGCCAGCAGGCTAGTAGCCACTGATAACCTGTCCTCCATGACTTTGTCTAAGCCCCTTTGAAAGACATTCGAGTTAGTGGCCATCACCACATCCTGTGGCAGAGAATTCCCTACGTTAGTTTTGTGCTGTGTGAAGAAGTCCTTCCTCTTGTCGGTCCTAAATTCCCTGACTTTGTTTCATGGGATGACCCCTGGTTCTAGTGTTGGGAAGAGTGGGGGAAATGATCTCTTTCCACTCTACTCCAGGCATAATTTTATACCCCTCTATCATGCCTCCCTGCAGTTGCCTCTTTTCCAAACTAAAGAGTCTTGGGTGCCTTGCCTCATAAGGAAGCAAAGCTAGAGTGCCACCTACTGGCAGGGACAGAAGAAACCACGCAGTGCACTTCAGTATACTTGAGTGCTGTCCATTTAACCCTAAGGGAACTTTGAAGGAAATCTCAATGAATTGCCTATGGCTGTGCTAGAAAACGAGAGCTCCAGAGGTCTTCATGGATGCATCATGGGACTTGGAGTTCTGAGTGGAAGGGAAAGCGGCTAAAATTCTTCCAAGCAGCCCCTCTGCTTTCTCGTAAGAAACTACCTTATATCGAATCAGACCATTGGTCCGTGTGGTTTAGCATTATCAGCACTGACTGGCAGCAATTCTCTAGGCCCATTGCTCCATCTAGCTCAGGACCATCTACACGGACTGGTAGTAGCTCTCCAGAGTTGCAGTTGGGGTGTGTGTCTCTCTCTCTTTCTTTCCCAGCCCGGAGATGCTGTTGGGGATTGAACCGGAGACCTTCCACATGCAAGGTGGGGGCTCTACTGCTGAGCTACAACTCTATCCCCAGTATTCTCTCTCTCTCTAGATGACCATCTTGCCGATGGGATTCCCAGTGCCTTGGTCTTGGCCGATCAAGCTTACGTCAAGAAGGACTGGCTGGATGACGTCGTACGGAAGGATCGGTACCGCGTGAACAACAAGCACGACGAGACATACCCGACTCTCCCCCTTGCCAAAATCCTGTGGCAGGCGGAGGAGTTGGTGGGGAAGGAGATGCCGTATCCTCCCAGCAGCCACAACTGTGAACATTTTGTTATGGAGTTAAGATATGGAGTTGACATGAATGAACAGGTGTGCGTGTGCTTCGCCGTCCAGGGGAGTGGGGTGCCGGGGTGGCACGCCTTAATTGGTGCGTGTGTTGCTGCCATTTTTGGATCGGTTGCCTTTTTACATTCTGCCTTCTGGCCACAGAATGTTAAAAGGCATTAACATTCTGTGGGGAACAGGATGCTGGATTAGATAAGCCTTGGGCCTGATCCAGCGGGTCTTTTCTTGTGTTCTTATGAACATAGGAAGCTGCCTTCTACTGAGTCGGATCATGGGTCCATCTAGCTCAGTATTGTCTACCTGGACTGGCTCTCCCGGGTTGCAAACAGGGCCTTTCCCCGGCCCTACCCCACCCCCTAAGGGGAATATATAGCAGCAGACTGTGCTCACATGTAGTACCCCATCCAAATGCAGGCCAGGGAAGATGCTGCTTAGCAAAGGGAACAATACAGGCTCACGATGGCAAGACCAGCTCCCCTCCCAGCTGGGGCCGATCCCATCACCCCCAGGGCCTTGGAAATGAAGGGGAGGATGGACTGTTGTTTAATCCCGAGTCAAACATGCAACACTCAGTGTAGATGGAGGCCTCCCTTTTATTGGCCCTACTCAGGAGGAGGAGGAGGAGGAGGAGGAGGCCAGCGACGTTACCTCCTCTGCATCAGGGTGTTGCTCGGATTCCAGCAAGGGGTGGCTATAGGGCAGGGTGGGCTTTGCTGGACTCTGCTCGCTTGGGGACAGTTGCTGGTGCGCCGTAAGCCCCACTCCGCTGGTCCGGACTCCCTTGCCCCTTTAGAAAGAAGAGCCAGACTTCATTTCATCTGTGGGATGTCGGAATGGGTGGAGCTGCAACTCTGCAGAGGGAGACGGAGTCTCCAGCAAAAGAGAGAGAGAGAGAGAGAATGATTAGCAGCACACAGATGAGAAACTCAGTAGGTTCTCTCTGCGTTCTTGGCTAACCGCCAAGACCAGGAGATGGGCACGAAGCGGTTTTGTAGCCGTGCCAAGCCCTAACGCGGCGTCCATCTCTTTCCCGTAGGAAGCAATAAAGCCCGGAGACCTGATCGAGATCTTCCGCTCTTGCTACCAGCACTGGGCCATCTATGTTGGGGATGGCAAAGTCGTTCACTTGGCCCCGGAATGTAAGTAAGCATCGTGGGGAATGGATCTCTGTGGCGGGGAACCGTAGGTCCCTGCAACCCCCCCCTGAAAACTTTCACTTTTGCAGGCCTCGCTGTCTTTAATTTGTCCCTACAATTCTTCCTTTAAAAAAAGGCATCATTTCTGATGCTAGAAGTGCACGTCACGCAAAGAATATATTGCTAACCAAGTCGTCCTAAGACTGCATACCAGTAATCACACTGTTATCCAACAACAATAACCACCAATATTTATATACCGCTTTTCAACCAAAGTTTCCAAAGCGGTTTACGTAGAGACATAATAAATAAATAAATGAGGGGGATCCCTGTCCCCAAAGGGCTCACAATCTAAAACAAAGAAAAAAAAGAAACATGAGAGAGATACCAGCAACAGCCACTGGAAGGATGCTGTGCTGGGGATGGATAGGGCCAGTTGCTCTCCCCCTGCTCAATAAAGAGAATCACCATGTTAGATAAAGAATAACCCCAAATCCATTAAATCAGCATCATCAACCAGTACCTCCTTCACCAATTAAAAAAATCATACACAACTTCTAAATTACATGCAGTGCATCCTGCCTTACAAATTTATACAGAATTTGACTGTTCCAATATTCCATGAAGGGCCATCAACACTCCATATGTCAGTTCTTTACATGAACATCTCCTCTTCCCCATAATTTCTCATGGATGGGGCCATACCTTAGCTTTGCACACAGCAAAATGCCTCTGCTATAACTGAGCAAAGAGGCACCTTTTAAAGTGGCGATTCTCTTCTATTTAGCAGGGGGAGAGCAACTGACCCTCTCCAACCCCAGCACAGCATCCCTCCAGTGGCTGTTGTTGGTATCTGCACTGTTTCTTTTTAGCCTGTGAGCCCTTTGGGGACAGGGGACCATCTTATTTAATTAGTATTTAATTGTCTGTGTAAACCGCTTTGGGAACTTTGGTTGAAGAGTGGAATATAATTATCTGTAGTAGTAGTAATAGTAGCCGGTCTCAGGTTCAGTTCCTGGCAGCATCTCCAGGTAGCGCCGGGGAAGACCCCTGCCTGAAACCGAGGGGAGCCGCTGCCAGTCAGAGCAGACAGTCCTGAGCTAGACGGCCCTGTGGCCTGACTCAGCAGACAGCTCCCCATGTACCATAATATGTCATTTTGTAAGTTACCCACGGAACCAAGGTGGGCCTGCCGCCAGCTTTCTGCAGCCCTCCCTGAGTTGGCTCACCCCCTCTCTCGCTTTTCGTTTTCCCTGGCCAAGGTGACCGTCTTGCAAATGGCGCAGCCAGCGTGTTGGCGGTCTTGTCCGACCGAGCTTCTGTGAAGAAGGACTGGCTGGAGGTCGTGGTGCGGAAAGACCACTTCCGAGTGAACAACAAGCACGACAGCACGCTCCCCGCTCTGCCGCTGACCAAGATCCTCCAGCGGGCCGAGCAGCTGGTCGGCCAAGAGATGCCATACAACCTGACCAGCCACAACTGCGAGCACTTTGTGATGGACCTGCGATACGGAGTTGCGATGAGTGACCAGGTGCGGGTGCGATACGGAGAATCGGGTGGGGAGTTCGGTTCGGGACGAATCGGTATCCCGTCCGCTCCCAGGCGAATGGGAAGGGGCCAGAGCTGGAGAGAGGACTTGGAGGTGGGACAACGGAGGTGGTGTCGCTGGGGTCCCTGAAGAGCGTCCATCTCGACCTTCCTTGCAGGTCACGGAGGCCATTGCGGTGGGAACGATCGGCATGATGGGCGTGGCGGCCGCGATGCTCCGATCCGCGGCCAAGAGGCGCAAGCACCGCAACGAATAGCTTGTGGGGAGGGGCCCGGGGCCTCCATGGCGGGATTGTTATCAGCTCTGCGGGTGTTTGACCGCCTAGTGTCCTTTATTTGACAGATTGTTTTCAGACCACCAGACCCAAAATTAAATCAGATTTCCATGACAGAAAGCCACCCACCCACCCACCCCGTGCTTGGAGCCAATAAAACTCTCTTCAGGACTCCGAGTGGTGGCCATGACTCTGCTGGGGATGGCGGGGGGGCGCTGGGGGCGACGATGTGGTCGGGTGGGTGTTGCTAAGCAACGTGGAGGCATGGGGGGGTTGGGGCTCCTGCAAGGGTTGCTAGGCAACCCGGAGGTGGTGGGCATCACTGCCGCCATGCTGTGATGGTTACAGAAGTGGTGAGGGGCCGCCGCCCTCCTTGAGAGGGGTTGCTAGGCAACCTAGAAAGGATGGGTAACACTGTCAGTCAAATCAGGAATGGGTGATGGACTGCCCGCCTGCCATGGTTGCTAGGCAACCTAGTGATGGTGGGGAGTGCTGTCGCCCCCTTGTGGTGGTTGCTGGGCTCCACAAGGGTAGAAGACCATCTCCCTCCATGTGTCACCCTCATATCTTTCCCCACGCCTTGTTCCCTCTCTCATTCTTCCCCCACAACATGTTCTGCAGGGCCCTTTTCCCCCTCTAGGGTGGCCACCATTTTTTCCTGCTCCTGCGTCAGCATTTTCTGTCCCACTGGTTGAAATGGGGACACATCCTGCTCATCACTAGAGAATCCCAGAGGCAGCAACCACCTCCAAAAAACCAAAACAGCCAGTATGGCATAGAGTGGTGGACTACACCGGGAAGACCCGAGTTCAAATCCCCATTCAGCCACTGGGTGACTCTGGGCCAGCCACTTACCTCTCAGCCTAACCTGCCTCACAGGGTTGTTGTGAGGATAAAGATAACCATGTACCCTGCTCTGGGCTCTTTGGAGGAAGAGCGGGATATATATGTAAATAAATAAAAAAACCAAATAAAAATATTTATATACTGCTTTTCAACAAAAGTTTCCAAAGTGGTTTACAAAGAGAAATAAATACAAATAAATAAGATGGCTCCCTGTCCCCAAAGGGCTCACAGTCTAAAAAGAAACCATAAGACAGACACCAACAATAGTCACTGGAGGGATGCTGTGTTGGGGGTGGAGAGGGCCAGTTGCTCTCCTCTTGCTCAATAAAGAGAACCACCACCTTAAAAAGGCACCTCTTTGCTCAGTTAGCTGGGTTTAGCCTCAAGCTAGATGGGCCACATGTCTATCGATGTGCATTGAAAGGGAAAGGAAAGGAGAGCTGGTCTGGTGGTAGCCAGCATGGCTTGTCCCCTTAGCTAAGCAGGGTCCACCCTGGCTGCATATGAATGGGAGACTAGAAGTGTGAGCAGCACTGTCAGAGATTCCCCTCAGGGGAGGGAGCCAGTCTGGGAAGAGCATCTAGGTTTCAGGTTCCCTCCCTGGCAGCATCTCCAGAAAGGGCTGAGAGAGATTCCTGCCTGCAACCTTGGAGAAGCCGCTGCCAGTCTGTGAAGACAATACTGAGCTAGATAGGCCAATGGTCTGACTCAGTATATGGCAGCTTCCTATGTTCCTATGACTATTATGGTCTAGGAGGAGGGAGGAGGGGAGCAGCGCAGCCTGAGGTCTCCATATATCCTCTCTTTATGGCCAGAGATAATGAGATTGTGAAGTTGCCAGCAAAGAACTCTGCCTTGGAAGCGTACCAAGGTGTTCTTTTAAAGCCCTGGAACACGGTTTGGTTGTCTCTTGAGAGGGAGAGAACGGCGCGGGTCAAAGGGCTGACTGCACAGAAATCCATCCGAACGCTTTGTGGGAAAGGTGTGTGTGTTCCCTGAGGGCATGCATCCTCTAGCTCTTCAGGGCAGGGTGGGCAGAGCTCCCGGTTGAGATCTCTGGGCCATTTGCAGGGCAATTAGAAGGGCAGCCCAACGTTGGCTTCCCAGCTGTCTTGGACTACAGATCCCATCATCCCCCCATAGCAGTGGCCAATAGTTAGGGGTGATGACGAGAGTTGTGGTCCAGCAGCTGCAGGAGGGCCAAAGGTGTGCAGCCTTGCAGTAGATCACCAAGGATTCCTGACTGGGAGCAAGAAATGGCCAAGTCACGTCATTTGCAGGGGCTGGCCTGGGGCGGATGCATTATGCACCCGGCAAGTGAGGCGTTGATAAATCCTGAAGGGGGTCCCCTGGGGAACAGGCTGAGAGGGGTGGAGGAGGCGATTTAGCACCCAGAAGCCCCTTTCTCCCTCTGTCGTCCATTGATGTTTATCGGGTCTCTTCTTTGGCAACTCAGTTTTCCCGGGGACGAAAGAGGAGGCTGCCTTCTGCGGAGTCAGAGCCTCCGGCCATCTCGCTCAGGACTGTCTGCACTGCACTGACTGGCAGCCGTTCTCCAGGTTGCCAGGTAGGGCTTCTTCCCAGCCCTACCTGGGAATGCCAGGTGGGGTGGGGTGGCTGAACCGGAGACTTTCTGCACAGAGATGCACCTAGGTCATTTTGGAGCCTGGACCTAAAGAAGGCGTTTGGAGGCCCCCCTGCTGCAAGTTAAGCATCATTTCCTAACACGTAGGTTCTTGAGGGCACACCACCCAGGACAGACTAAAGTCGATTTGGGGCCCCCTCAGGAGCTGTGGAGGCCCTGCCTGGACTTCGGCCCCAAAGTCCAGGGGGAAGAACGCCTCTGCCGGTGCAGGCAGCTTCACAGTGTTTTAGACAGGGATGGGTCTTCCCCCGGCCCTACCTGCAGATGCTTCTGGGGACTACTGAACCCATGACCTACTGATTCCTGCAGGAGCCTAGCAGGCCACCATCCTCCTTGGAAGGGGACTATTGGTTTCGGTGCCCAGCTCTCCAAGGGTGCCCACTGAGGGAGGGGGGGCATGCCTGGGGGCTCCCCAGATCCTGGAGCCTTCTAGGGAAAGGAACGGCCCGAGTATTTCGCCGCAGCCCAAAGCATTTTTGCTCCCACTCCTTCCTAGTGGACTTGGAGCTTGTCAGGAAACAGGCCGGCAGGAAATCCTCTGGGCCGGCGGGCTGGATTTAGCTTGCGTCGTTAATCCCTCTGCTGAGCCCTCCTCCGCGCCTCTCCTGCGTAGCTGTTGCCCGCCAGCTTCAGGGAGCCACAGGCACCCCACGCTGACGAGCTGATTGTTGAAGCCCTTCGCACAGCACCGGGCACTGTGGAAGGCGCCTTGCCCCTTCGGCCCAACCCAACGGCTTGCCCTGAACTTCCTGGGCGGAGAAGCTGGACAGGTTTTTCTCCTTCAACAGCTACTTCAGGCCTGCCTGCAGTCCGGCTGGTGAGTGAGTGGGGGCTGGTGGGTGGGGGTGGGGGTGGCAGGAGGGGGGGTGCAGTGGGGGGGGGCTGCCCTCTTGGCTTGAAAGCCGTAAGTCTTCTGCTTTGAAAATGGGTCTCTCGGGGCCTCGGGAAAGGTGGTCAGCCGGTGGCTCCTGGCTCGGAGCTGCTCCCAGTGGTGCTGAAAGGTCTTTGCGAGCGTCTAGTTCCTTTCTGGGGCCATTCAAAGGGCTGGCCGCAGCCTAGAAAGCACCAGATGGCCTGGGAGAGCCGCCTCCAAAGTAGGGACGGAGCGGAAATTCCTTCCCCCAACTGGAGCGCCAGGAGTGCCGCTTCCAAAGCTTCCAAGGGTCGGCTCTGAAAAGGAGCTGGCTACCTCCAGGCTCATGGGACAAGGAAGCATCGGGGCCCTGGCCTTGGGGGACTCTTCTATGTCGCAGGAGGAGAGCGACTGTCCCTATCCAACCCAGGGCACTTGAACGGGTCTTGTGGTGGCAAGCACGACTTGTCGCCTTTGCCAAGCAGGTTCCTCCTTGGTTTGCATTTGGATGGGTGACTACCTGTGAGTGCTGTACAGCACTCTTCTGAGGGGAAGGGGCCTAGCTCAGTGGTTGAGCATCGGCTTGCATGCAGAAGGTCCCAGATTCACTCCACAGCATCTCCAGGTAGGGCTGGGAGTAACACCTGAGCAAACTGCTGCCAGTCAGTGTAGACAAGGCCTAACTAGCTGGACCAAGGGCCTGACTCAGTAGAAGGCAGGTTCCTACGCTCCTAACTCCAGCACAGCATCCTTCTCTTGTGTGTTGCTGGTGTCCACCTTATGTGTCTTTGTGAGCCGTTTGGGGGGCAGGAAGCCATCTGATTTATTTATTCGTTTTTCTCTCTGCAAATCACCCTGAGTGCTTTTGTTGGAAAGCGGCATATACATATTCACAGTAGCAGTACTAATCGCCCAGTGCCGCCATACCTCGGACCACCCCGTCTGGCTGTCCCCCCTCGGAAACAGTACGTTTGACCAGGCAGGTCTCGGGGCAATGACGGTGTTGGCTTCCCCTCCCTTTGCAGCCATGTCCCGGGAGCAGATCGAGTCGGTGGTCCAGACGGTGGAGACGCTGCTGGCGGAAGCGGAGCAGCTCCAGAACCGCTGCCGGCGGCAGAACGGAGACGTCAAGCTGACCTTGGAGGAGCTGCAGCGGGAGAACCGGGAGCTGGCCCGCAACTACGCGTCGGCGGAGCAGGAAGTGGAGGCCGTGCGCAGGGCCCTGAGCAAGCTGATAGACGCCAAGATCGCGTTCGAAGCCCGTGAGAGGCAAGTCCGGAAACTCAGCAGGCAGCTCTGAGATGCTGGGGACGCCGGCCCTCTTCAGGGCAGGGGGTCCTCTTCTCTCCCCTGGTCTGAATTCTCCACGGCGATGGCGTCTTCCTTCCCTGACGATTCTGAGGTCTCCGTTGACTCTCGTCACTTCTACCCGTCGATCCATCACGTAGCTGTCACAGCAAGGGTGGCCGGCTCCGACTGAAGCCACCCTTGGAGATCCTCCCCACCCACCCCACACACTCCCACCAATGTCGTTCAAAACATCAAGCCGTTACAATCTCCGGGGTTGAATTCAAGAGTCACCGGGAGATGGATGCCAACTTCTAGAGACCACAGGGACAGTTCAGGGAGGCTGACAACCCTACCTACCTTGCAGGGTTGTTGTGAGGATAAAATGGAGGGGCATGCCCCTTGCATGCTCTACTAATCTCATCAGAGGTGTAGTGGGAAGGTTGCCAACTCTGATTGACTCTAGTCCCAAAGATTTCCCTCCCCACGCCACCGGCACCAATACTCCCCCCCATGTTTTCCCCAATATTAAGCCATTCAAAGCTCCAGGCTGGCTTTCAGGTGTCTCCCGGCGACGGGTGCCAATTCTGGGAGACTCCACGCCAGCCCTGGAGTGTGGGCAACCCCATCGTGGGGCCTTCCCAGCATCACTCTTGTGGTCACAACGGCCTCGCTACTCTCGCCTCCTTCCCAACTGGCGGTTTATGGAATCCTCCCCAATTTTAATCGCCAACTGTTGAACAATCATTTCAACATATTTGTATATTAAATGCCACTGGTCTTCTCTTCTCCACAGAGTTTATGCATGTCGGTTTTGAGGGGTCACCGAGGATTACGCCCAGTCAGTTTTAGGGGTCGTTAACCCACGGCTCGCGGGCTCCTCGCAGAATTCGTAATTGCTCTTGATGAAGCCAAGAAGAGTTGGCCTCCAATTAAACCTAGCCCCCTCAGTTTCCTCATGGCTTGTGGCCGGCTTGCAGTGTTCAGTATGACTTGCACTGTGGTTATGGAGGCCTGGGGTCATCTTTGGATTATTCCGTTTCCTTGGCAACTGGTCATTCAGGCCGGGCACGAGGAATCTATCTCAACGGTTTTCTGCGCAACCAGTGTTCTAGATTCTGCCCACACCATTTCCTAGCGCCGATTGTGAGGTTGTGAAGGCCAAAGCATGGTCGGCAACCTCTCCATCCACTGTGGGCTTCCCTGACTCTCATCGGCTTCCTCTGGTTGATATAATCTGTACCTCGGTTGTATTTTAGATGCCCAAGTGAGATCAGCACGAGAACTTACATGCATGTACATGTCTTTGACATTCAATGCTATTTTATTTTTCAAAGTCAAAACAAAACTGCTGTCTGGGCTGAATGTTCTGTACAAAGCTGGTGTGTTCAGAAGAGCATGCCCACTCGTGGCCAAGTGGAGCCCACAGGTGTGTGAGAGGGAACCAAGCCTGGGGCAAGAGACATAGAGAATATATGTCAGAATATATAGGGCTGTGTGAAGCATTGGTGATCAATTCAGGGGCAGATTTGTGCTTTGTGGAGCCAGCCCAGTTTACTGTAGCTCCTATCTGAACTCTGATTCAAACTCCGAAGCATTGCACAGCCTGAAGAATATAATCACAAGTCAGGATCCAGCTTGTCTGATTCAGGACCCTGGACAGTTCCTGGGAGGAGGCCACTTATGTCAATGGGAGCTCAGGTTCAACCGACTTCTTTTATGCACCTGGGGGTTGTATTTCAGGCATGCGGAGTCTGAAAGGGGCAGCAGCATAGAAAACTACCTCTCCTTCAACCATTAGGGAGGGCTTAATCAATTTCTTGGATATTGCTGAAGTGGATAGACTTGAATGACAATATTTGTTGAAGGACTGACTTACCCTAAAAACTTTAGCTGAAGAGACTTGCTCCTTTTTGAAATGTCCTAGTAATCTGATTATATGCATGGAACATTAGAGAGACGTTACTTTCTGCAGGTTGTGGCAAGGGAATAAATTAAAAACTCCTGAAAACAGAGATGCTCACGGAACCAAGTGCAGTGGATTATAATTTCCTCTCTAGCACAAAAGTGGCTGTTTGAACGGGTGTGTGTGTGTCTAAACGATGCTCTGAGGTAGCACAAATTCTCCATGCAGACATTCTGAATGCTGTGACCTATTTAGAACATGCAGATTAGCACATTTCTGTCTGTTAGCTTCTATCGCAGAATGAACCAAACAGAGCGAGGCAGGCGCGGAAGCCGTTGGAAGACCTTCTCCTCCTTTCCTTCCATCTGCCCTTGGCTTCGATTTGGCCTCCCCGCCTCACTCTCACCCACAGAACGTGGGGTGTTCTTTTTAAAAATGAGAGCTGAAGCATTGGACTGCTGAACTGTCTTGCAAGTAAGAGACCATGGAACAGTGATGGATGCACAGCCCAGGGTGTGTGACCTTAAAGTCCAACCACTCTGGGTTGCTTTATTTCCCTGGTGATTATTTTCCTCCCCTGGAACATTCTCTTCAAGGCTGCTTTGATTTCTTTGTTTCTCAGGCTGTAGATAATTGGATTAAGGAAGGGGGTTAAGACGGCATAGACGATGGCCAGCGCCCGGTCGTAATCCAGCGAATAACTTTTCGTCAGCCGGACGTACATGAACAGAATGCTGGAGTAGAAGAGCAGGACGACGGTGAGGTGGGCAGCACACGTGGAAAAGGCCTTTTTCCTCCCCGTCGCTGTGCTAATCTTCAGGATGGCTCTGATGATCTGCAGATAAGACGTGAAAATCAGGAAGAAGGTGGCTAGAATTTTGCAGGCGTTGACGACAAAATCGACCAGGATGTTGACGGAGGTGTCCGTGCAGGCCAGACTGAGCACAGGTGGGAAGTCACAGAAGATGTGTTCAATTCGGTTGGGGCCGCAGAAAGGCAGCCGGGAGACCAAGACGATTTCGGCGATGGGTCCTAACAGGCCGCAGACCCAACAGCTGGCAGCTAGTTTGATGCACATCTGGGTGGTCATGATGGAGGGGTACCGTAGCGGGTTGCAGATGGCCAGGTACCGGTCGTACGCCATCGCCGTCAGCAGGTAGCACTCGGTGGCACCCAACGAATGGAAGAAATAGGTCTGCAGGAGGCAGCCACTGAAGGAGATGCTCTTCCTTTCAGTGAGCAAATTGGAGAGCATCTTGGGGATGGTGGCTGCCGTGTACCAGATCTCCAAGAAGGACAAGGTGCTGACGAAGAAATACATGGGGGTGTGGAGCCGGACATCTGTGCGAATGACCATGAAAATCAACACGTTGCCAGAGACGGTGAAGATGTAGATGAGGAGGAGCAAGAGGAAGAGAGGTCTTTGGAATCGCTGAAGGCTTGGGAAGCCCACCAGGATGAACTCGGTGACCTTGGTCTGGTTGAAGGTTTCCATGGCATCTCAAAGCTGACCTACAGAAATGAGATGCGGTGATAACGATAAGCCGGGCAGATGTTTAATTGTTTAGAAAACAATTTTGAAAACACATCTTTAAAAAGAGGTTTTTAAACATTTTATCTGTGGTGGATATTTGGTAGGTTCTTTAGTTTTTATAGTTCTCAGTTTTTAGCTTTTTATTAATAACTTTTACCTGGAAACTTTTTTTAAAAAAATGGTTCAGATGTGGCTTCAGCCTGGTCTTTTAACTTGTTCAACTTTATTAATCTTTCATTGTATCTATTTTATTAAAGTTGTGAGTCTCCCCGAGCAGTAGTGTACTGGAGGGGTGGGTTATAACTATTTTAAAATAAATAATACATAAATGTGATAGAGATGACGCTGCAAGCAGATATCCGTAAGGCTCTGACTATTAAGGATTCTGAAGGCTGTCTCTCTGCAGAGGTGGAGAAGGCTGAAGGGGGCTGGTCTGGGGGTGGCAAGCATGCATTGCTCCCTTTGCTAAGCAGGGTCCACCCTGGTTTGCATTTGGATGGGAGACTGCATGTGTGAGCACTGTAAGATATTTCCCGTAGGGGATGAGGTCGCTCTGGGAAGAGCATCTAGGCTCCACGTTCCCTCCCTGGCAGCATCTCCAAGATAGGGTTGAGAGAGACTCCTGCCTGTAGCCTTGGAGAAGCCGCTGCCAGTCTGGGCAGACAATGCTGAGCTAGGTGGACCAAGGGCCTGACTCAGTATATGGCAGCTTCCTCTGCTCCTAGACCTGGCTACTTATCGTAGGAGGAGTGTAACTTGTAGGTCGACAACATCTGAAAGCCCCAGGCTGAGGGCCCCTGGGCTAACCCCTCAGGATGACCCCCAACTGTAACCGGGTCTCAGTATCTGTAGTGGTATCACTTTATATTCTTTTCTCACCACCTTTCCCCTCTCCCTCCCTTTGCTCTTCCTCCTTGGCTGTTCACATTTCATGGAAGAGAGGCTTCTCAGCAACTGGCTGAATAGAACCTCCCTCTTCAGGAGCAGTATACCCCTGGGCGTGCCAGGGTGCTGTTTAAAAAGGCATAGGAGCAGAGTGAACGGGAAAAGGTGACAACATTTAGAGCAGCGTGGAGATCATTCAGGTTGCAGGCATGTAGGCTGACTCCCTTTTTCTTCACTAGCCCTTCTGTGGCTTCCAGTGGCATCTGGTGGGCCACAGTGCGAAACAGGATGCTGGATTAGATGGGCTTCCTAGGGCCTGATCCAGCAGGGCTGTTCTTATGTTCTTATGTCTATGTTCCACAGCAGCCTCACAACAGAAACTGAGCATTGGGGTTTCATGAATTGGTATTTTCCAGCTTAGAGAATCATTGAACTGGTTTAAAAAAATGCAGAAAGGGAGACCCAAAATCCCCGCTAACTTGGCAAAGAGGCTCCTTTTAATGTGGTGATTTTCTTTATTTAGCAGGGGGAGAGTAACTGGCCCTATCCACCCCCGGCACAGTATTTCTCGAGCAGCTGTTGCTGGTGTCTATCTTATGTTTCTTTTTAGAATGTGAGCCCTTTGGGGGACAGGGATCTATCTTATTTATGTATTATTTGTCTGTGTAAGCCGCCCTGAGCCATTTTTGGAAGGGCGGTATAGAAATTGAATAAATAATAATAATAAAATAATAATAATAATAATATAATGTTCAAAAGGACAAAGTACCTTCCTTGTGAAGAAAAGCTAAAGTGTCTGGAGCTTTCTAAATCAGGAAAAAATGGTGAATAAGCAGGGACATGATCAAAATTATGTCTGGTGCGGAGAAAGTGGACACAGAAAATCTTCTGCCAGCTGCCGTAACCCTAGAATCCATGTCCACACCATGAGACTGCTTGGCGGACGGTGTGTGTGTGTGTGTGTGTGTGTGTGTGTGTGTGTGTGTGTGGTCTTCAGGCCTGACAAAAGGATGTTCTGCTTTCACCCAGTGTAGAACGATGATGCCCACTGCCACAAAGATGTGATGAGGACCGCTTGCTTAGATGGCTTTAAAAGGAGATTGGAAAAATTCACGGAGCTCTTTCCACGACAGCAAAATGTTGCCTCAAAGTCCAGAGGCAACACGTCTCTCTGGAGGTTGGTCGCTGAGGCCTTCAGGTCTTGGGTTACTGCTGGAAATAGGTCAAGCCTCTTTTTTGCTCCCCAGAACTTCCCTAATGGTCTTGCACCCCACTGCGGGAGCCTCTGGGTAGGTGCCAGTATGGAAACACGGGCGAAAAGCAAAATATCATTGCTTCTTCCCCTGCCAGAATGACTCTGCCACTCCAGTGAATTGATCATGCCAAGGTAGCACTCACCTGCCTACTATTCTTGAGGGTGTTCCTCGCCTCTTTCAGATCCTCCCCCCAAATGATGGATCTTGGATGGATGAAGCTGCAACACCCAATTTAGTATCTCATCCCAAAGGTTACCTGTAGATTGCGTATGTTTTTGTTTCTGGCCTTCAGGGGCTTGTTACGAATCAAATGGGTTGGGTGGATATAAAGGAGTTATTCTGGGAATTGGTCCCTATGCTCATGCCTCTTGGCACCAAATTAGGACACATTTTGGTGTGTTTATTCACTAGGTCAGAAGGTCAGGCTGTGCATAAGAAACCAGTGGGTAAGGGCATTGTTGTGAAGGGGCTACTTTAGGGCTGGGCACATGGAGGAAGGAGCTCTCATTGCTCTTGCAGACTAGAACTGTTGACGTTCCAAGGAAGTGGACTGAGGCTAGCCATGGGGAGGGATTTCCAAACTCTAAGAGCTGTTGGACAGAGGAATGGTCCAACATAGTAGTAGACGCTCCTTCTCTTGAGGGTTTCAAGCAGAGGAGTGTCCACCAGGGACGCTACAGCAGATGCATGCTTGAGGGAGGGGTTGGATAGAGGACCTCTGAGATCCCTCCCAACTCTAATGTTCTATGGTTGTACAACAGGCAGGCAACTTAACCAATAACTGCTCAGGGTTGTCTTCACTGCCGCCAACACTGTAAAACAATATAGATGATATTTGATTAAAATTATTTAGCAAATGAAGCAACTTCCGCATGTGGACCACGTAGACACTTGCTGTTCTGCATGGATTTGTGGTTCAGGACACCTCACAGGCACTGCAACCTGTTTGGCTGCAGCCACTGTTTCATACTTTTAATCATTGTTTTGTAAACATCGGGTCATTGGTTAAATGAGAGATGGTTTAAATCTGCCTGTTCTGGATGGGGTTACACTCCCCTTAAAAGGTCAGGTTCGTATTCTGGGAGTACTCCTGGAGCCCAAACTCTCCCTGGCTCCTCAGGTTGAGGCTGTGGCCAGAAGTGCCTTTTATCAGCTTCAGCTGATATGCCAGATACATCCATTTCTGGAGACAAATGACCTTAAAATGGTGGTACATATGCTGGTAGCCTCTGGACTTGACTACTGTAATGCACTCTATGTGGGGCTGCCTTTGTCCGTAGTTCAGAAACTACCATTGGTTCAGAATATGGCAGCCAGATTGGTCTCTGGGACAACACGAAGGGACCATAAACACCAGTTTTGAAAGAACTGCACTGGCTGCCAATATGTTTCTGAACGAAATATAAAGTACTGGTTATTACCTCTAAAGCCCTTAATGGCTTAGGTCCTGGGTACTTAAGAGAGCACCTTCTCTGTCGTGAACCCGGTCGCCTATTCAGATAATCCGGAGAGGTCCGGTTATGGTTGCCGTCAACTCGTTTGGTGGAGACTCGAGACCAGGCCTTCTCTGTGGCTGCCCCAGTGCTTTGGAATGCTCCCTGTGCTGAAATAAGAACATCTCCTTCGCTGTTTGCTTTTAGGAAGACGTACCTGTTTTCCCAGGCCCTCAACAGAGACCAATTTTTTAAAAATTTTTATGTGTTTTTATCTATTATGATTCTTACCTTTTTATGAATTTTAAATTCTGTTGCCACTGGATTCATATCTATCTATCTATCTATCTATCTATCTATCCATTTGAAACCACTTTGGGAACTTCTTGTTGAAAAGTGGAATATAAACATTCATTGTAAATATCCGTTGTACTTGTGAGTGCTGCCTGCTGTAAGATATTCGCCTTAAGGGAGATTTGGATAGGCAGAAGGCACCCAGTTCAATCCTTGGCAGCATCTCCAGGTAGGGCTGGGAGAGATTCTTGCCTGAAACCTTGGAGAGCGGGTGCCATCTGGAACCCATGAGCAAGTTAAGACTGCCCAGTGGAGTAGAATTGATTAATTACAGCTGATATTTTTTGTAGGCCTTATGCTGGAGGAGTGGGATATAAATATTTTAAATAACTGAACCATCGGTCAATAAAGGGACACAACATAAAGAATGCTGTAACCAAACGGAGAGAGAACACCACCCTTCCCTTTTGTGTATGGCTGAGAAGCATTTATGCTTATTTAGAGTTCATTCCTAGAAACGGTTGCCAGATTGCTCTGAGCACTCCAGTTTATCTCTCTCGTAGTATGCAGTTTGTTCTTTAATGGGCAAATTTAGGAGGCCTTCAATCCACTTTCTGATTATAGGTGCAAATTGCGACTTACACAACTGTAAAATAATACCGTTTTCTGCCAGTGACGCCGTGGCAAGCCAGAGAACAGAAGCGTTTTGAGCCATTCAGATTGCAAGAGACTCTCCCCAAATGAGGTGCTTGAGGATTTAAGTTTCAGGGAGAAGATTAAATTGATTCAGTCAATGGCATCTTCCTCCAAAGACCCAATTACAGGTCAATTCTAAAACATGTGGACTAGAATCTCCGATAGGCTGCCACATCTCCAGAATCTGTCATTTTTAAACATCTCTAGACAGAAGAGGTTTTGAGGAGATCAAAGAGAGTGGGATAAACACTTCTGCTGAATAAACCTGTCATACAAAAATGCAAAGAACCCTGCTGGGTCAGACCAATGTCAGGTGACTGCCTCTAAACATGGGGGTTCTACTTAGGCTTTTCATGTGACTGGGAGCTGTTGATAAATGCATGAGGGATGTGCACAAACTGGTTCGGAGCCTCCTTAGGGAAGCGCCGAACCGCCTCGGGTGCCTGAAACCGCATCAGTTTGTTGAGGTGGGGAACCGTTCCCTTAAAAAGATACTGCCAGGGATTGAACCTGGGACCTTCTGCATGCAAAGAGTTTGATGCAGTCAGGTGGTGCTTAGGACCTGTTCATTCCTCACACTTAACAGAGCTGTTCCCACACCCGTCTCAAGAGCATTCAGTGTGGAGTGCTAGTTAACGTCGCTCTTCACCTGGATTCTCCTCTTTATAGCTTTCAGGATTTCTTTCTTCCGCAAGCTATAGATGACTGGGTTGGCCAACGGGGTGAAGACTGAATAGATCACAGTGAAAGCCCGATCATAATTCAAGGAGTAGCTCTTCTTCAGCCACACGTACATGAAGACGATGCACCCGAAAAAGAGCAAGACCACAACCAGGTGGGACGCACAGGTGGAGAAGGCCTTCTTGCGGCCTTCGGTGGTGCGGATTCTCAGGATGGACTGGATGATCTTCACGTAGGAGCTCGTGATGAGCAGGAAGGTCACCAGGATGATGAAGGTGTTGATGACGAAGTCCAAGATGTTGACGGAGGTCTCAGTGCAGGCCAGGCTGAGCAGTGGTGGGAAGTCGCAGAAGAGATGTTCGATTTGGTTGGGGCCACAGAAAGGCAGCTTGGACACTAAGATCACTTCGGTGATGGGACACATGAAGCCACAGATCCAGCAGCCGGCAGCCAGCTGGGCACACATCCTGCTGGTCATGATGGAGGGGTACCGTAGCGGGTTGCAGATGGCCAGGTACCGGTCGTACGCCATCGCCGCCAGCAGGTAGCACTCGGTGGCACCCAACGAATGGAAGAAATAGGTCTGCAGGAGGCAGCCACTGAAGGAGATGCTCTTCCTTTCAGTGAGCAAATTGGAGAGCATCTTGGGGATGGTGGTTGCCATGTACCAGACCTCCAAGAAGGACAGGATGCTGACGAAGAAGATGGTGAAGAGGTAGACGACGAGGAGCAGGAGGAAAAGGAGCTTCTGGAACTGCTGGAGGTTTGGGAAGCCCACCAGGATGAACTTGGTGACCTTGGTCTGGTTGGAGGTTTCCATGCCTCAGTCTGTGGACAGGTTAGAATTCTGGTGGTGCCCTCTGCCCACAAACATTGCAGACGCTTTACTGCTAAGCGGCGGGAAAGGAAAGGCACATTCATAAAAATGTAGCACTATTTATGTATTCATCTATTTTTGCATTTATAAACTGCTCTTCCTCCGGGGAGATACAAAAAAAGGGGATAATACTCACAATGAAGTCTAGAAGAAAGAAGAAAACAGAATACTAATGTGTGAAGAAGATCAAAAATATATTCATAACCATGTCAGAATCTCTAACCACAAACGGAATAATACAGTATTAAACACAGCCCCAAACAGGAACCATATTATAGATAGTGTTACAATGAGTGATACACGGTTCAGTAGGGGCCATAAAGTAAGAGCCACGGAGAGAAACCATCACAACACAATGTTAAATGAAAGCCAAAATAAGGACCATATTTAGATAGTCATGCAATAAGTTATACCATGTTGAACAGAAGCCATGGACGTGCAGTGCTAAACATCGTTTTCGTGTTCATCAGACGGGCTCAGAGCCACCCAGTAGGTTTCACGGCTGAAGGGGGGTCTGAACTCGGGTCTCCCCAGTCCTAGTTTAACACGCTAACCACTACACCATGCTGGTTCTTGGATGACGATATCCAGGGGCAGGATAAAGTTTTGGCGTTTGAAATGAGAGGACGGAAGAGGCTACAGGTCTAGCAGGCCACTCATCTTGGATCTGAGGGCACAGGCACTTGGGGATCTCTGCAGTTCACATGCTAAGGAGAGAGACGCTTGAGGTCAACGTGGATCTCGAGTTTCTGCAGACAAAGGTTTGCCCACTGACCTGTGTCTCTTTGCAGACTTCCCCTCCTCCTCCTGCTGTCTTCTGCCGAGGGTGCAGTTGGTTCTTCTTGAAAAGAGGGTCCCTTTTCTGTACTTATCTCAAAGCTCCAGAGAGAGAAGTGCTTTCCTGCTTGGCCCTTTGAGGTTCCTGAAGAAAACAATCACTCCTTCAGCTTGGCTTGGAGCAGCGTCCCCAGTGGGTCTCCCATGCTGGATGGATAAATCAGCAACTTCCCGAAGAAACCAGAGGTCCAGGACCATGGTGGGTTCTACCCAGAGGAACATACAGAAGAAACACAGGCCTGGTTCACACAAGCGTTTGAATCCAGGTTTAAAGTTGGCAGCCAACATTAGCGTGAGTGTGTGAATCCAGGTCAGGATGGGAATCTCAGATTCACCTCGGAACACAATCTGACATGGTTAATTTTGGCGGGGATTCACACAGTCACGCTAATGCCAGTTACCTGACAGTTTAAACCTAGCTTCAAACCACTGGCCATAGATTGAAACACAGGAAACAAGAACCTAAGAACAGCCCTGCTGGATCAGACCCAAGGAAGCCCATCTAGTCCAGCCTCCTGTTTCACACAGGGGCCCACCAGATGCTGCTGGAAGCCTACAGGCAGGAGTTGAGGGCATGCCCTCTCGTCTCCTGCTCTTACTCCCCTGGAACTGGTACTCAGAGGCTTCCTGCCTTTGAGGCTGGAGGTGGCCTATAGCCCTCCGACTAGTAGCCCTCGATAGCCCTCTCCTCCAGGAAGTGATCCAAACTCCTCTCACTAATAGACTTTAATAGACTTGTCATCCACACATTGGTCTAAGTACAGGACCATGAAACGGCCTTGTACAAGGTTGGGCCACTGGTCTGCCTAGCTCAGCATGGCCTACTCTGACCAAAGGTGACTCTCCCGGGCTTGAGGAAAGAAAGATCTTTGCCGACAGCCCCTCGGTCCTTGAGTTGGGGATGCCGAGATCTGGATCTGGGGCTCTCGGCATGTAAAGCAGGCGTTCTACATCTGAGCTAGGAATCCTCCCCAAACAGGATGCTGCTTGAGGCTACATTAGACCAGGGTTTCCCAGATGGTGGTCCTCCAGGGGGTCCTCGGGAGTTCCACAGCATCTGGAGAACACAGGTTGGTCTGCCAGACCCAGTGGTTAGTGAATCTATCTATCTATCTATCTATCTATCTATCTATCTATCTATCTATCTATCTATCTATCTATCTATCTATCTTTAGAACCCCTGAACTGGCTCAAATTCGAGTCAAGCTGGGGGGTTTGTTCATCAGGGGCACAAAACCAAACATGCCCAGTTTGGCCTGAGTCCAGTTTGGACTCGAACCGAACTGGGTGAACCGGTTTTGTGCACACCCCTAGATACTGAAACACCCTCTGGAAGGTGGGATTCAGTCCCAATGAAGGGATGTCTAGATCAGAGGTCCAGCAAGATCTTGGCTGGAGAGATCTGCTGCCCGGCAGAGTGGAAGACGAGGGCTTCTCAACCTGCAGTAGTCCGCATGTTGCTGGACTCCAACCCCCATCGTCCCCAGCCATGCTAAGTTGTAGCAGGGGGTGATGGCAGTTGTAGTTCAACAGCAGGTGGAGTACTGCAGGTAGGGAATCCCTGGAGTGGACAGTAACGGGTTTGTCGGAGTGATGGTCTAACTCAGCATGGCAGGTTCCTAAAAGAGACCTTCACGCCCTTTGTAGTGAACGAGGCTCTTCAGAAACGTCTTGGTTTGTTTATGCTGATCGCTCCTATGCTTTGGGGATCGAGACCTCCTGGCCAGCTCCCTGGATCCCCACCTGCTTTCCATGGGGTCCTTGGTGAAGTGGGGGCAGGAGCAGTCTGGCCGAACCCCCAGACAGCCCCTTCCCAGCGGACTTTCTGTTTTGCCACCAACACATCCCAGTAATGATCAGTTCCGGGACTGGCAGCCCTAATGGACTTGTTTTTGCCGTGCTCCTACCTTTCTCCGGAGGAAGGGAGAATCTCGTCACCCACACCGGGGAGCTCTCAATTAAGTGGCTTGTTTGGGGGGAAAGGAAGCCAGCTCTTTCCCTAGCTGGGATGCAGGATGTGGCCCCGGGCGGTTCATTCCCGTCCCTTTGGGGCGATTAACCGAGCCCAATTAGCAGAGAGTGGCAAGGAAGAACATCTGAAAAAGGAAGAGTAGGAAAGTTTGCTCAGAGAGGAAGAGCAGGATTTTGTTCGGTCAGGGCCGAGGGAAGTTGCCTCTTTCTGTTGGCCCATCTAGCTCAGTTGCACCATCTAAACCGGGAGACCCCAACTCTAGACCCCAACTCTAGACCCCCAGGTGCTGTTGAACTAGCGGTCCCATCTCCCACAGCTGTACCAGTGTGGCTGGAATGATGGGTGTCGTAGTCCAACACCATAGGAAGCTGCTGTGTTCTCAGACAGACCATTGGTCCATCCAGCGCAGGATTCTCTGCACTGACTGGCAGGGGCTCTCCAGGGCTTCAGGCAGGCACCTTTCCCAGGCTTACCTGGAGATGCTGGCGGGGAGTGAACCTGGGACCTTCGGCGTTCCAAGCAGGTACTCTGCTGTGCTAAGCCCCATCCAAATGCAAACCAGGGCAGACCCTGCTTAGCAGAAGCAACCATCCATGCTCACTGCTGCAAGGCCAGCTCTCCTCCCTGATCTCAGCTGACGGGCAGTGGCTCGTCCAAGAGCTTTGTCCAGATCTACTTGGAGAGGTCTGAGTTTGGACCGGGGAACTTTTGCATCCGAGGCCAGAGGTGCCACCACTGAGCGAAGGACACTCCTGATGAACTTATGAGAGGCTGGCCCATATCCATATCAACCCCTGCTAACTGAGCAAAGAGACACTCTTCTCTTACATTTAGCAGGGGGAGAGCAACTGGCCCTCTCCAACCCCAGCACAGCATCCCTCCCGTGGCCGTTGCTGGTGTCTGCCTTGTCTTTCTTTTTAGACTGTGAGCCCTTTGGGGACAGGGGGCCCTCTTATTGATGTATTATTTATTTTTCTATTTATTTATTTCATTTATTTAACACATTTTTATACCACTCCCAAATGCAAGTTCTCTGGGTGGTTTACAAGAGAGTAAAAACAACCACCAATAAAAAGATTAAAACATTTCAACAATTACAATCTAAAAGTTAAAACTCTTAGAACACAATGAAAGCACAAATAAAACAAAGCAACCCACTTTGGGAACTTTGGTTGAAGAGCGGGATATAAATATCAGTAGTAGTAGTAGTAGTAGTAGTAGTAGTAGTAGTCGTCATCTGCTCAGACTGGCAGCAGCTCTCCTGGGTTTCAGATGGGTCTCTCCCAGCCCTACCTGGAAATGCTGCCAGAGGCTGGACCTGGGGCCTTCTGCATGGAAAACAGGGACTCTTCCACTCAGCCACGGTCTCCCCCCCCCAAAAAAATAAGGGGGTTTCCACACTTGAATACACATAGTAGCCATATACCAGGGTTTCTGAACCTGGGGCACTCCAGATGTTGCTGAACTACAACTCCCATCATCCTCTGCTATAATTTATTGCCCATGGCAGAAGAAAGCTCAGGCACTCTAATTCTGTTCTCTTTCTGCTGCCACTTGATAAACTTGCATGTGTGGAAGTGCCAACACCGGGGACGACTAGGGACCAGAGAGTAACAGTTTGTGTTGGCTATCATGCCTGGTTTGCTGGAGGGACTCCCTTTCTGAAAGCAGAGGGCAAATGGACATCCCATCATCCTTGGCTGAGATGAGGCAGAGAGGACAGAAGGGTGCTTTGCCCCTCTCTGCACCCAGCTGCAACAGAAGCACAGAGTAATGGAACTGCCTTTTGATGCTTGCTGCAATCCTCTCTCTGCATTTTGAGGCAAGTCGGAGGAGAGAGAAGCCAATGCCAGTGTTTGCCGAGATAATAAGCACAGGTTGTGACCCACTTCTCTGCTTCTCTAGCTGCCACAGACTCACCCAAAGAAATGGGGGGGGGGTTGCCTTGTGATTCTGAGCATTCTTGGGCAGAGACCCCAGCCCCTTAGCAGGAGGACTAGAGTTCCTTTATAAGTCTCTTACAGGATCCAGGATCCTCACAATCTAAAAAAAGAAACATGATAAATGCCATCAACAGCCGCTGGAGGGGTGCTGTGCTGGGGTTGGTTATGGCCAGTTGTTCTTTCTCTGCTCAGCAAAGAGAAGCACCACTTTTAAAAGGTGTCTCTTTTCTCAATTGGCAGGAAAGAAGGGTTACAATGGTTTTAAGCAAAAATAAATCCTCGGCGGTTGGATATCCCATGTAGCTCTATAGCGGTCAATTCCCATGTCCTGGGAAATGATGGACCAGCAGAAAAGACACAGCTACCCCGAGATGCTTGGGGGATCAGGGGGAGTGCTAAAATCTTCCTCAAGTGGTAGTAAAGGGCTGCTAATAACCTCACAATACTCCAGGCATCACAGGGGCTACTCTTCTGGTCCCCTGTTTTGGTGGGCAGAAGTATGGATGCCTCAACTCTAGATTGTTCTCATTATAAGGTATGTCTGTGTACCAAGTTTCAGTGTACTAGTCTGTGAGGATGGAGATAAACTCTTTGTGCCTCCCCCGTGAACAAATGTCCCCCTTGATGAGTTCCGTAGTTCTGGGGCACTGTGAGGCCAATGTTGGCGAGATCTTCTGATTTTCAACCTAGGTCAAAGGCTCATTAAAACCAGAGATGGGTGAATGCTTCCAGGGTTGAGTGAGAGGGCTGGAAAATAAGTCGTGCTGCTTCCTCTCAGGGGTTGCTCAAAGCAGAGGCTAGCGCTTGGATTATTATTTTTGAATTCTGGTTTAAGCTGGTTTGTCATCCCACTGGTTTAGCTCCACTTGTGTTAAAGGACATGATCACTCAAGGTGGGTGGGGGAAAGGGGTAGAGGAAAGGCGAAACCATTATGGCTTTCTTCCCGCCGCATTGCTAACCTTGGGTTACGAAAGCACCAGAGTCAAAATAAGGGAAAGAGTTTATAATATGTAGTGGCAAATTGATCAGGGCTCCATTCCAGTTGGTGTCTTTTGTGGCAATCAAATTCTGAGCCATACCCCTGTCAACTATTTAAGCCAGCTAACAGTCCCAAAGTACCACAGAGCCCTGACGTTGGCCTGATGCAACATTTTGCCCACAGCTGTGATGGAAGGGAGATATCAAAAAATCCCGTACAGAGAGCGCATTTCCCCCTTTGTCTCCAGTGAGATTGTACTATCGTGACGTTCAGCATAAGCTTATCTCCCCAAATATTAGCGCTATCCAGACTGTATTGATTCTTTTTATCTTAATTTCCTCTTAACAGGTCAGGATGACTTTAGATCCTATAATGTGGCCAAGTTCTGCCTCATAGCTAACAAAATTCATTTAGAGTTTAATAAGAACTAAACACTTTTGCGCCTGTATGTATGTTGCTTCCACTTGTTGGATGTGCTGATGCCATACATAGTATAGAATACAATATGGAAAGAGATTTGACACCATTCTGTATTAGGCACACAATTCTGCTGCCCCACCCCCTTTATACTCAATATCATTCTGATACCAGTGTTGATTAATTTTTACATATAGTTTTAGGTCTTGACTTTTAGCTTCTTCTACTCACTATACTACGTTTTAAGGTAATTTTATAGAGATCCCTTATTACTTTGTTGGAGTAGATTGTCTTAACTGCTTTTTGTTTATTTTGTTGTGATGCTGGTCAAAGACCGAAATAAAAACTATGCTATGCTTCCTCTCAGGTCAGGAAATACTTTCTCAGCTGGTGTGACTTCAGAAGTGATCGGCCCATCTCTTTCTCTGCTTCCCATTCCTCCAGCTAGTTGATTCCCAAACCCCAAACACCCTTTCCTTCAAACTGAACTTTGGAGCCTCACAACGCTTGGGCAATCTTGGTGAGGCCCCTGAATTCTTCCCCAGTTTTTTACTCCATTCCTGTCTATTTACCCAGTCTTCTGACCCCCCCAAACTCCCTTCCCTTTAAACCCAGTGACTTGGCCACACCAGCAGTGGGAGCTGTGGTGATGCTCCTGTACCACTGTGAGGAGAGGTAAGGATGGAGACCCCTCTGCTGGCCACTTGCTTTACAATCCTGGTGCATTGCATCACACCACACAAGGATGAAAGGCTCTATGGCCCATGGGAAATTCCAGTAGCCCCTGGGAAAACTACATTTCCCAAGAGCCACTGCGGTCTTTTGTCCCAGCATGCTGTTTTCTGTACCACCACTGCTGCTCATGGCTCTACTGGTCTGGCCAGGTAAACTGGGTTTAAAGGGAAGTGGGTGGGAGAGGATTTGGGGGATTAGGGGGCTGGGTGGATGGGTGTGGGGATCAGCCAGGAATTTTTATCTGGTTCAGTTTTAAACTAAGCAGTAGAAGAATTCAGAGGCCCCAGAATGCTCATGGAGGCAAAGTATCTCTAATTAAATCTTGCAACAAACTTTATTCTGATGCCAGACAGGGGCCTTTCCTGTCGCAGTGGGGAAATGAGGCAGATTCATAAACAAGATCATTAGGAGGTTGGTTGTTGATCCTTCTGGTTGCATCCACAGAGGATGGAAAAAACATATATTAAACATCCCCAGCTGAACACACTCTGGGCGGTGTGTTTTCCAGAAGGGTTTATTTTGCAGGTGGTGTCTCCGCAGACGGGCAGATGAGGGAGCGTGCAGAGTGATTTTTGTCCCCAAAGGAATTCTAGAGTTTTGGAAACCGGATGCTCTGTCTGTGGAGAAATTTAGCTCTTGGTTGTTGTGCACTCCAATCTTCAAACCATGGGCACTGCAATGAAATTTTGGCAAAGCTGTAACTTTGCCCAAAGGAGGAATAGCAGTGTCCTTCTGGGTTGAGAAAAGTGGAAGATCTTCTCCATGCAGTTCTGTTCCTTCTTGATAGCCCTGTGAAAGGTGTAACTGGTTGCAGCGGTTGCCACAGGGGGCCTGCCTCCCCCTGAGATTCCAGGCCCCTTCATGAATGTTCAGCTTTCATTAGAAATAAATAAAGTCAAGTCTCTAGCCTTTTCCATTGTGGGGATATAAGGAAAAGCATGCAGGCTCTTTTAGATTCATTAAAAAAATTATATTCCGCTTTTTTCGTACAAGGAATTCAAGGCAGTGGACACCCAAAGCATTAAAAACAATATATAATTTAAAAGCCATGATATCATAGGTGTACAGTGTTTGCAGCAAAATTTGGAAGGAAAAATGGAGGAATGGAAGAATTCTCATGCATAGTTTCCACTTCAGAAACAAGACCAGCCAATTCGGAACATCAGAAGTCGCAGATGGTGGGTTTTTGCAGATGATGACTCAGTTCCAAACATTATTGAATCAGTTGATCCAGAGAATAACCTGTAAGGAAGAGGTGACGTTCCTCATAGTGGCTTTCACGGTCCCTCTGAGAAGAAGAGATCAGAGTTTAAAAGAATACGAATACAACAAATATTTATATACCACTTTTCAACAAAAAGTTCCCGAAGTAGTTTACATAGATATAAATCGATAACTAAAATGGCTCCCTGTCCCCAAAGGGCTCACAATCTTAAAAAAGAAACAGAGGATAGACACGTGAAGACTGTGCCCTTGAAGACTGTTCAGAAGCCTCAACTGGTCCAGAATGCTGCTGCAAGGATGCTCATGGGTGCAAGTCACTTCATGAGTATCACACCGATCCTGCGGCAGCTTCATTGGTTACCGGTCTGCTTCCAGGCTAGATTCAAGGTGCTGGTCTTGACCTTTAAAGCTCTACACAGCTTGGGGCTGGGCTACCTGTTGGGCTGCCTTCATCCATATGAATCCGCCACGGGCCTCCGTTCATTATCTCAGGCCCTGCTCAGGGCCCTGCCACTAACAGAGATCTGGTTAATGGGGACTAGAGACAGGGCCTTTTCGTTTGTGGCCCTTCGGCTTTGGAACGCCCTCCCTGAAGAGCTTCGCCATGCTCCCTCCCTCAGTGTCCTTAAAAAACAACTAAAGACACATCTGTTTAAAGAGGCTTTTTAATGCCCCTTCTGTGGTTATATCTGGTAGGTTCTTTAGTTTTTAGTTTTTATAATTCTCAATGTTTAGCTTTTAATATTAATTTGAAATGTAATACTGATTGTGGTTTTTAACCTGTCTTTTAACTTGTTTACTTAATTTGGTTAATTTTATTTCTTTTATTGTATAGGGTATCTATTTTATTGTTATGAGCCGCCCTGAGCAGTAGTGTATTATTTTAAATAATAATAATCCCCTCTTAAAACCTTCAAAACCACAGGCCATCCCCACACCCTGTGGCTGTGAATACCAACTCCCTCATAACTTTGGTTGCCAGAGGTTTTATATGCTCTGGTCCTGTGTTTAGTCTGGTGTGCCAAAATCCAACAATGGGAAAGGAATAAATCGTCACCCCTTCAATCTTGATGGGGTAAACGTTCACCCCCAATTTCTCTGGGGGTGAAAGTTTCTCTTCAGTTTCTCTGGGAATGGCTGGTGTTAAAGGCAGAAGAGAAGAGCCTTTAATGTGTAACCAACCTAAATGACATGCAAAATATCTTGAAACCTAAGTTCCATTTCTTACATTCTCTCCAAGAAGTCACAATGTACATAAATTGCAAAGGATATATTATTTTTTCACACAAGAGAGCATGTTTCCTTTCTAATTGCATTGTAGGGTTAAAGTACAAATGGAGAGTTATCATTATAGAACCGATAATTATTATAATATCATGGAACAAAGAGGTCTCTCTCTTTTCAAAGACAAAGCGAATATTCATGCAAAGGAGGAAGAGATGATCTATTTCATTCTGGGGGTGGGGGTATGAAAGAGGAAGAGACGGAAGCCGAATGCACTGCCCAGGGGATCCTGGCAACTGCCGCTCATTTTCCTTTGGAAACCCACTAGAGTGAAATATAATTAATTATCATTCCTTACTTGAGGATGTGCGAAAAATTAAGACACCTGTCCTGGAGACCATCTCTGCCGGGACTCGAACCCGGAACCTCTGGATTAGAAGTCCAGCGCGCTCGTCCATTGCGCCACAGAGACCTCACCACAAGCTCAGCATCAGGACCAGAACTGAAAAAGCTCATACCTTCTGCATCACTGCTGAGCGATTCCAGCATCCTGCTATTTCTGTACCGCTTTGCCAGGGGCAGAGGGAAAACCTGGAGCCAGGAATCCTATTTCCTCTGCTCCTCAAATACATTCCGTTCAGCATCCCCCCACCCTTTGCTTACATAAGGGAGACAAGGGGGGGAGGATTCTGTATATAATTCAGCGGATATCTCCAACCTTATCACAAAGAGAGAAAGAGACAGCAAAAACCTGGAGCTGGGATTGCATTTCTGTGCAGTGGACAGTTTCTCTCTGTGCATTGGCACAGCCAGTACCATGGACAGCTCACAGCTCCCCAGCTTGGCTGTACCTGCTGTATCCCCTCATGGGCTTGTGCCAGCGTCCCCTTCCTCGGTCCGGAAATAAGTTCGTGCCCAGACAGAGGTTCTCTCTCTCTCTCTTTTGGAAAAGAATGGTTGTGGGGTGGGGAATGAAACGCACAAGCCATAGCTTTGTTGGGAAAGTCCATGGGTTCCTTTAAAATTTTGCAGAGCACGGACTCTCTCCTTTGACACACAGATACGCCTTATGCACAGGATGGAGGCTTCATTAAATCAGATTGACAGTTAATCTAGGACAGTGGCCTGGGGGAGTGGAAGGGGTCACTTAAAGAGGCAAAATGGGGTCTCCTAGGCTGCAGCAATGGGCTTCCTTCCCCTTGAAGAGAGAGCCCCAGAAGGTTTTCTAACAGTGACATAAGGGCCACCGGCAATGTGGTGGACCTTCCAATGACTTTGAAGCCACATATATAGCCATTCTACATAGGGATGAGTAGATTCCACCAGTGCTCCTTGTAACGGGGATTCCAAAATGCTGTTGACTACAACCCCCAGAATCCCAAGCTCCAATGGCCTTTGGCTGGGGATTATGGGAGCTGTCGTCCACAACGTCTTGGAATCCCTGCTACATGGGATTCCACCCCTCTGTTCCTTGCTTGTCCCAGGGGTTTGCTCCGCCCCACATTCTTCGCCACTTATTTTGCTGTTTCATGTGAAGAATTCCTAAAATTAATTCTGGAAAATGCTGTTTGCTGCAGCTTTTAGTTTGAAGCAAAATACCCCAAAGCCTAAAGCTGTAAGAATCATCTTGATATGTTTCTGCATGATGGCATTAGCGTTCTTTCTGTGTGCTCCTGATGCTCCAATGCTTCTGCGCATTGGTAAAAAAACACCACACAGAAAGTATCTTGAGACAACCACATGTATGACTGCAGCAGGATTGCCTCTTTGCTGGGTTTTATCATGATTCAGTAACATCGGGCGGGGGGGTGGAAGACACATGTAGACCAAGAAGTTACAGCAGACCGCATAGGTAGTAGTCTCTATGAAATTTGGATTTTTATTTATTTTTGGTAAATAGAGTGAGATGGGGTTCCTAACGTGTCCGATCCACTTTGGAAACGCAACCAGGTTATTTGGACTTCTGCAATCCAGGATAAATTCAGGTGAGCAACATTTTGCAAGCATCCACATTAAGGAGAAGCTGCGAAAGATGTGATATTTTGCATGCCTTTGGTGGTCTTCACACAGGTTTTGCAGTGTTCCCAGTGCAGAGGTGTAAGCCCACTCAGTTTCCTGCTCTGAAATTATGTGCTTTCAGCGTTAGTGTCAGCTCCACCCTGCCTGCTTCCACGTCTGTACCCTGATTCATGCCTTGTCTAGCCCAAAAGCTCCTCCTGATGAGGGCAGAGGTGTTCTCTTATTTCAACTCTTTGCACAAATATTCCCAGGACTGGGACTGCCGAGTTCATCAGCAGCCGTTTGCAGGAGGAATCAAACGCTGCGCTGAGCACACCCACTGCCCTCGCTGCTGTCAAATTCCATAGAGGCAAAAATCATAAAGGAGATGAGGTAGGCAGACGTTCCATCAGATTATGCAGATTAACCCACTTTAAACCATTCACTCTGATTTCCCCTGTTCAGAAGGAAAGGCACTCTCCCTGAAATGCCAGCTGCTTCACAATGCTGTTGCTGAAGAGCTGATAGGTGTAAGTTAGTGCGATTGTATCATGGCTACTGCAAAACAGCTGAACTGGTCTCCAGTTTGGGTGCAAGCTGAAGACCTGCTGGTTAGTCATGGGAACATAGGAAGCTGCCATATACTGAGTCAGACCCTTGGTCCAGCTCGCTCAGGATTGTCTACCCAGACCGGCAGCAGCTTCTCCAATGTTGCAGGCAGGAATCTCTCTTAGCCCTGTCTTGGAGGTGCTGCCAGGGAAGGAACTTGGAGCCTTCTGCTCTCCCCAGAGCGGCTCGATCCCCTGAGGGGAATATCTTACAGTGCTTCTCACACTTCTAGCCTCCCATTCATATGCAAGCAGGGCAGACCTTGCTTAGCTAAGGGGACAAGTCATGCTGGCTACCACCAGACCAGGACAAATTCATAGAATGGGTTTTGGCAACATCTGTGTGTCCCCGTCCCCCCGCTGGGATGGAAAATAGGGGATAACATGGTTTCACTGGTGGCTTTCTTTATCTTATCACTACTTATTTATCTCTAGCAATTAGGGTAAAATTGCAGTCACGTCTGCACAGAGCCGAGGAAAGGGCGCGGGTCACCATGAACAAATGGTTCTACTCCCTCCAGGGAGTAGAGACACCCCTGCCAATGATCTCATATTGACATCTCTTATTTATTTATTATTTCTCTGTGTAAACCACCCTGAGCCATTTTTGGAAGGGTGGTATAGAAATCAGATAAACAAACAAACAAACAGTAAATTTATTTTCCTCTGGCAACGCTGATACAATTCTATAGTAGGGGTTGTGTTTTTTTAAAAAAAATTCTTTTAGAAGCTTTTTAGAGCACCATTACAAATTTGTCCGCTGCAGGCCCAACGGTCACCACGGCAATAAAAGCACCCTGCACAAGGAATGGCCCCGCTATCTCCCAGGAGTGCTGCCTCCATGTCCTGCTTTGAGGCACATCCAAGAATGTCCAAGAGAAACCAGGCAGACTTGGGCCTCCCTGCAACCCCCTCGATTCCTCCCATCTGCCTCGGTCCAGGCCCAATTTTCTTCCGCCTCCTTCCTGATTTTTAAGCATTTTGACTTCAGTCCCAGCTGGCTATATTTTTTGGAGCCCCTCTGCCTCCCTCTGTCCTTTTCGGTACTCCCCCTGCCGCCCCCCCCCCCCCCACCGCAGGCCAGCACTTCAGGGAAGGGTCCCTGCTGGCCGGCCTGTCCTTGGAGCATCACTGCTGAGCTGTTGCCATGGGAACCGAGGTGGAGGCTCCGGGCCTGCTCTCTCCACAAAGGCATGGCTGCACTCCAATTAAAGCTTTGAGGAAAGGGCGACTTTGGGGCGAAGTCGGCGCTTTCTGTCCTGGCGCGATAAACCGCTCGCACTGCGTTCAAAGTTTCTGCGGGGGAAAGGAAGAAAGGTGGGATTTTTTTGCTTCTCCGGTCTGTTTCGCTGCAGAATACAGGCCGCCTCATCTCCTGGGGCCTGCTCTGACCGGCAGCCCAAGGTCTTTGGCAAAGAGGCCTCCTTCCCGGGCGCACAATCTTCTCCGCTTGTTTCACCGGCGAGACCAAGGACCGGATGGGAGATGAACTCCTCTGTCAAGAGTCATGGCCTCCTCCCCGGCTCCCACGTGCCTCGATTGGTTTGGGGGCGTGACCCTGCCTTTCGGTTCTGAAAGTATCTTGGAATACAAAACACATGCAAGGGCGAAGATGCAGTCACTGAGCAGCTAAAATGCAGGCGCGGGGAAGCCAAATGGTAACACCACTGAAGAGAGAGTAAGCCACAGGCTGGCCTAAATGACAGAGTCTTCAAGATGGTGGCTCTAAAGCCAGCAAGGAGGGAGCAAGAAGAGTCTCTGAGGGCAGGAGATTCTGTATTGTGGAGAATGACACACACACACACTTTCCCTCGTTCCCAGCAAGCATGCTTCAGCCAGAGATGGGACATGCAAAAGCCACCCCCCCCCATCCCATTCACACACTTGTGAGTGCAGGCAGGACCATATGGAGAAGACATGGTAGCTTAGCCCAAGGATTCCAACCCATGGGTTTTCCGACATTGTTGGACTACAACTCCCATCATACATAGTGGCCAAAGGCTTGGCACGTGCAGATTTTGGGTCTCTTTCCCAGATCCCCGATTTTCCCTGACAGAAGCCTCATGCCTTTCAACAGGTGCACTGAGGCAAAAGTCCAACAGGTGCATTTCCACTCTGGGAGAAGCTGCCTGTGTGTTGAATTTCTACGAGTTTTTGAAGGAGCCGAGCCGAGCTGCTGCCTGAAGTGGAGAAGCAAGCAGCAGTCCCATCAAATTCTCTTTTGGACGCCCCCTCCTGTTTCCTGAGGCCTTGGGCCGCCTCCTGGAAGCCTCTCCAGCTCTTGCGTTCTGCACAGCAGGCTCTACGAACTGCTGAAACAGCCTGTGGCCCTGGGGCACGGGAGAGGAATGTGCCAAGGCGGGGATCGATTCGGCGGTGCTGAAACAGAGAACAGTGTCGGAGAAAAATGAGCCGGTTTGTCTTCTCGGAGGGGCCGAGGCGGAGGAGTTCTCCAAGCACTCGAAATGAAGTGGGCGATTAGAGAACGCTGCACTCGCCTGGGTGCAAGGGTTAGCGGACGCCGGGTGGCTGGCGATGGAAGACGTGCCCTGATTTGTAAAGGTTAGGCTTGGCTAATCGGGAGGCGAGGGGAGACACTTGGCGCATCGAGAGCGGAGGGCGGCCAGGACTCCAGAGAGTTGGGCTGCTTTGTAGAGTGACTTCCCAAGGACCTGCTTTCCCCCCTCCTCTTGAGGCACAAGGGCCCATTTGGGAACAGAGAACCTTGGGGCAGGCGGGGGGCAGCGACGGTAAACACAGGAGATGCTTTTGCTTGGTTTCATTCGAAAAAGGACGTTGACGATGGTTCCCTGTCCCAATGTCATAAGAATAGGCTACTCTTGTGAACCGCCTGGAGCCTGGCGGTATATAAATACAACTAATAAATAATAAACAAACTTCAGAACAGCCCCGCTGGATCAGGCCCAAGAAGGCCCATCTAGTCCAGCCTCCTGTTTCCCACAGTGGCCCACCAGATGCCTCTGGGGAGCCCACAGGCAAGGGGCAAGGGCAGGCCCTCTCTCCTGCTGTGGCTCCCCTGCAAACTGGGATTGAGAGGCATCGTGTCTCTATGGCTGTCCCTAGTGACCAGGGTCCATCTATATGTTCTTGGCAGGGGTGCAGATCTCTCCCAAGCGTCTGAGAAGTTCCCTGCTCATTCTACTGAACCCCCCTCGCCAAACCTGGAATTTCGTTGCTACGACCCCCAAAACATAAATTGGAAACAAATCAAGACCCATCGTGACATCTGGGTTTCATCTCGCCAGCTGGCTTGAAATCAACCTAGCTGTGAAGCTCACTGCAAAGCTTGGCTCCAGATCTTGGTTTATGCCAAACAAGTTGGTTAGAAGAAGCCAAGACTGGTGGGTTTGGATGCCATGACCGGTCTTGGCTTGTTTCTAACCTCAATTGGAAATAAAAGGGTTAGGAGGCTTGTGGAGGCAGAGGAGGGAGGCGTGCACCCTCTCAAGGCTCAGGGTGTTGCGAGATGTTAAAACGCTTTTTGCACTGTCTGGAATGGCCCCGAGGTGGCAGGAGAGGGATGCAGCTTGCTTTTGCTATACAGCCAAATCTGGGGTATTTGTATTCATGAGAAATTTCACCCAGACTCCATATACTTGATAGATCCAATGTTTAATTTTAAAAACAGAGTTAGACAGACACATTAGGTAAGGAAACGCACACGCACACACACACCCCTACGTGCATACATTTTAATCAGGCACAAGCAGTTATTTGGATCTCTCTGACTGATGGGAGGAGAGCTGGCCTTGTGGTAGCAAGCATGACTTGTCCCCTAAGTTAAGCAGGGTCCACCCTGGTTGCATTTGAATGGGAGACGAAGTGTGAGCACTGTCAGATACTCCCCTCAGGGGATGGAGCTGCTCTGGGAAGAGCAGAAGAAGGTTCCCAGTTCCCTCCCTGGCAGCATCTCCAAGATAGGGCTGAGAGAGACTCCTGCCTGCAACCTTTGAGAAGCCGCTGCCAGTCTGTGAAGACAACACTGAGCTAGATAGACCAAGGGTCTGACTCAGTATATGGCAGCTTCCTGTGTTCCTGTGGGGTTAGTACTGATCAGAAATGCCTCTCATTTTCCCCAGTTTGAACTCTCATCTCCAAATGTCCCTTTTTAATATTCTCCACCCCATTTCCTCTTATCCAAAATGCCTCTCCCATTTACCCCCATCATATTCAGGTGACAAATATGAGGAGGATGCAATCTTGGCATTTTCTCTGGGGGCCCAAAGAAACTCTTAGTCTATCAAGAGCTGCCCTTTGCCCCCAGAATCCTCCTCAAAATGACAGTATGTCGCCACTATTTCAGCCCCTGAGACCTGCTGAGGCGTGGTATAAACTACAAAAAAGAAACGTAAAATGATGTTGGCGAACGCCACCATCAAACAGTCGTGAGCTGTCCCCTCGAAACCTGGCAAGCATAGCTCCTCCCCGAATTGCCTTTTCGTCCCGAAACCCCCCAGCACCTTCAAATCTAGCTCAGACTGCTTCTAGGAGAATCTTCAGATCAGCACTAATTCTTAAGGTGCTTCTGCAGCAGAGTGAGCAAGTTGAAATTAGGTGTTCCTCGGATGTTTCTCCTGGAGGAAGCAGACACCAACGTGCCTCAAATGCCGCTCTGCCGAATTGGGTTGGCGCCGCTCTCGTTTTAGGAATCGAGCACTGAGCAGAAGGAGACGCCTTTGCGTGGGGGATTAGGGAAAGGAGCCCATGGCTGTCTCACTACATGAAGATAGCTTAATAAGCACTGCTGGGTGTGTCTGCGAGGTGATGGAATTGCTCTGATCCACCAGGCAAGGCGGCAACCTGTAGTTTCCACCTCATTTATTTCCATTAATGGTCTCTTTCATAGACAGCTCTTCTGTTTCAAGCGAGTGTTGGGTCTACGGCAGGCTAAACCCAGCAGGGGAAGAGGGGCATGTCTCCAGGGGCTCCGCTGGCTCCATGCCGGCACCTGTTCCACGAGGACCTCCTCTCTGGGGAAGGCTATGGCTTATGATGTGGATTGATGACATTCCCATCCTGCCGTGTCCCCAAGGAACTCTGGGCAATGCCCATTGCTCTTCCCCTCTCGTTTTATCCTCACAACAACCCTGCAAGGGCGGTGAGGCGGAGAGATGGGGACTGGCCCAAGGGAGTGGGTAGGAAGGAGCTGCAGACAGATTCAGGGGCTGGCTGATGTCAAAGGTGCTGGCCCACAGAATCTGTCTCTCTCTTGCTCTGCCAAGTCTCTGGGGCAGGGTTTCTTGACCTTGGGCCCCCAGATGTTGTTGGACTACAACTCCCAGGATCTCCAGCCCCAGAGGCCATGTCTGGGGATTCTGGGAGTTGTTGTCCAACAACATCTGGGGGCCCAAGGTTAAGAAACCCTGCTCTGGGGGATTTCTAAAATTCATCTTGGGATTGGTGAAATGTGCCTCATTTGCTTAAGTGTTCAGGGACCTGAAGGACGTCCAGTCCTTTAGTTGTGTCTTTCCTGCTGCCCCATGTTGTCTGGCTTCTGACTCAGTGCAGGAAACGTCTGCATCATACCCGACAGACGGCCGCCCACCCCCGTCTGAGACTCTCCAGTGAAGGGGGCCCACCACTGCGCCACGGCCAAAGAGCTCTTAGGAAATGCTTCCTAATGCCTAGCCTAAATCTGCTCTGTAGATATAGGCTACAGGGTGAGACAGGAAGCCTTTTGTCTCTGACTTCCCGCTGCGAGGGTCCGGCCAGCAGCCTGGGTGGGCGTGGCCGAGGATGCTTGACTCCCAAGAAAGATGCTCCAAAGTGCAGTACTGCAACTCACCACATGAGCCCGCCTCTTGCAGAGCGAAGGGGTCCCCGTTCTTCTTGTTACAGTGGCCTAGCAAAACGAGGACTAATACCATTGGGATGCAGAGGCTTTCAGAAGCACCTCTGCATCCCCGGCATTTGGCCATGCCTCCCCTTGTTGGTGCTGAGCTTCCCTCAGACCGCCTCCCCTCAGTTGAATGCGCTTATTCGGAGATCATTGAGGTAAGGCGCACCAGAGATGGCTCCATGTTGACCCGCCCAAGGCCCGGATGTGGCCTTGTTGGCGAAGTGACCCGCCTTAATTATCTGGGGATGGTTTTCTGCCAGTCTTGCGGACGAGCGCCTTCCTGACGCAAGCAGGCGATGCTTAGACAAGGTCTTGGTTTGGGGTGTGAAGGAGCTGGGACGTGTTCTCCTCCGTTCTGGAGAAAGGTCGGGAGAAGGCTTTCCTTAGATGTGATAATCACCGGCCCCAGTGACAGCTCTATTTATCACGCGGCAAGGAGGCTGCCTCTCTCTCTCTCTCTCTCTCTCTCTCTCCCCCCACCCCTCTCCTCTTCTCCCCCGCTTTCCGTCTTCAGACACACCATTCTCTTTTCTCTCCTGTCATTGCTCTCATTTTGCCTTGCAATGAAATGTTTTAAAGAAGAGGGGAGGGGACAGAGGGGAGATTCAGGAAGGCTCACTTTCTTTACGTTCCTGGCGTACCCAGCACTCGGTGAGCAAAGTCAGTAAATAATTGAACAAGCATTGTGTAAGGTGCCAAGGGAAGTGCCAGCACGGCTCGGTCTCCCAGCAGCAAATATTTAGTGAGATTATCAATCCAAAAAGAGGGAGGGGAAGGAATCCTTGTTTGGAGACAGGAGAATGAAACTCTTTTTCTTTGGATCTTGCGAACCGCTCACTGGCTTTGGCAGGCCCCCTTCGCCCTTTCCTCGATTCTCTTCTAAGGGGCCCGTAATCACCGAGCGAATGTGTGGAAAAGGTTTAATTAGATACGCTTAATGCTGCTTAATAGCTTCCCCCCCTTTCTTCTCCCCTCCTTTTTCCAGAAGCTTGTCGGCTTTTTCATCTGAGACTGATAAACAAAACGGCAACGCTTGAATTTGGAGGAAAGCAGAGAGGCAGGACTGTGGGGGTGCATTCCGCCCCCCTCCCCGAGAGCCTGGTTCTACCCCCAGAAGACACAATGCCAATTAAGTAGATTTGCATGTGCCTGTTTTGCATAATTTAGTCTGTTTGGGAAAATCAAGGTTGTCAAGGATTTTGCCACCGAGTCGGGTGAATTGACTTGTTCGAAGCCATCGGCTTTCAGGTCACGGGAGGCAACGGGAAAGGTCTCTCTCTGTGGGGGGTTATAGTGGTGACCCATTCACACATGCAAACCATCACTTGATGTTACAGTTGTCAAGGGGTGGTAACCCAGGCTGAACCCACGTCCAGCACAAATTCTTTGTTCTGACTTATCGAGCCCTCTGCAGCTCCCTCTTTTGCTCTTTGTGATTTTATCCCTGCCTGTGAACTTTGCTTTTCCTATGCAGCCAACCCCAGCTGTTCTGGCCAATGAGAACAAAGGCACTGGGATGACGGACAAGCACTTGATCCTATGAGGCTGCATTATATTGGTCCATCCAGCCCAGTATTGGAACATAAGAAGCCGCCTTATACTGAGTCAGATCCTTGGTGCACCTGGCCTAGTATTATCCACACTGACTGGCAGCGGCTCTTCAGGGTTTCAGGCAAGAATATTTCCCAGCCCTAACTTGAGATGCTGCCTGGGATTGGAGAAGCCTCTGCCAGTCTGTGAAGACAAGACTGGGCTAGATAGACCAATGGTCTGACTCAGTATATGGCAGCTTCCTATGTTCCTATGTAGTCTCCCATCCAAATGCAAAGCAAGGCAGACCTGCTTAGCAAAAGGGACAATTCGGGCTCGCTGCCACAAGACCTGTTCTCCTCCCCAGATCCACTCTGATCTCTAGCCAGCCCTGGGTCCCCCCCCCACTACCAAAGGGACAGGACTGGAGTCAGGATTGGGAGAGGCCATTAAAGAACCAGGAGAGAGGGGACCGGCCAGAAGCGGGGTCAGGAAACACGCCAGGCCTCCAAGCCAAGCAGAGAGACAGGAAGCCAGAGTGGAAGAGGAGCTGGAAATCACAGGGCTCCAGCCACGCAGGAACTGAGGTCAAGCAACAGCGGGCCAGGATGAAGGCGACCATGCGACTGAGGCCAGGCAGGGAATCTTTATCTCCTTCCTGTCCGGGAAGGGTCCCATGAACATCCTGGCTGGGCAAAACCAGCCCAGGCCCTGAGAACTCCCTGCTTAGCACGGCTGTCATAATTCACCCGGTTGCCACACGGGGCAGTGGTATACAGGTTCTCTTAAGACAAGCCTTGGAAACGTCTGCCTGCAGAGAGCATCCTCTGTCACTGAGCTATAGATTGCCCTCCCCTGAAGAAATTCTTAAGGATGTCCGTACAAACATGCCCCTGGTCCATCTTGCCCGGTTTTGTCTACTCCAGCTGGTGGTGGCTCTCCAGGGTCTCAGGCGGGAGTCTTTCTCACCCCTGCAGTCTCCAATTCTTGCAGTTGGAGTTACCAGGGGTGGAACTTGGAGCCTTCTGCATGCAAAACAGATGCCCTGCCCTGCGTTCCGGCCCCTCCCTCTAGGAGGCCGCCAACTCCTCCAGGCAAAGCCCTGCTGATATTATTCCCTAAAGCAGCACGGACATTGCTGCTGGTCCCATGGAAAATAATCAATAATTAAAAATCACCATCCGTGCTTCATCGGCGAGCGTTTGATCACACGTGCTGAGCTGACGTTCTCTCCCCTTCTGCCGGGAGGCCTCTGGCTTCAGCTGATCTCTTTCCCTCCTCCGTATTGCCCTGGAGCCGAGCAGATACCAACCCCTCCTTCCCTCCTTCTTGTATAATTGAAAATAGTCAGTCAAAAAGGAAAGGGGGTGGGTTGGGGTGGGGGTGGGGAGAGAGGCTTTTAAGATGTCAGCCATGAATTGAGAGCCTGCAGTTCCAAGGAGCGATCGGGTGATTTCGGAGCCATAGCACAGTCACTTCTCTCAACTGGCCCCCTGGTCCTGATTCATTAGGGGCCTGGGGAGCAGATTTATGAGGGGACATTAAATAATTCTGACATGGGAACAGGCCACCCATGGGGCTCTTGCAACCAGGAAGGTTTTAATGGGTAGGTCAGGCTATTCCATGCACCCTGTCCCTCAAGCAGCCAATAGGATCTTCTGTTCCTGTATTCTGGGGCACTGGGAAACCATGGAAGGGCCTCCAAGCCCATAGAGAACTTTTGCCAGAGTAGGCCATATTGGGCTAGATGGACCAATGGGATAATTCAGTACAGGGCTAAATGGCCTTACTGGTTGGCTGATTGGTAACCCTGCTCCCACCAACAGGACTTCCGGTTCGTGTGCTGCTGTTTCCTGTTTGCCTGAAGGGTCTGCTTTGATGAGTCTCTGCTCCAGAACATTTTCTGGACGTAGGAAGCTGCCATATACTGAGTCAGACCATTGGTCTATCTAGCTCAGCTTTGTTTTCACAGACTGGCAGCGGCTTCTCCAAGGTTGCAGGCAGGAGTCTCTCTCAGGTCTATCTTGGAGATGCTGCCAGGGAGGGAACTTGGAACCCTGTTTTTTTGTGGCTCCATCCCCTGAGGGGAATCTCTTCCAGTGCTCACACATCAAGTCTCCCATTCATATGCAACCAGGGCAGACCCTGCTTAGCTAAGGGGACAAGTCATGCTTGCTGCCACAAGACCAGCTCTCCTCTTTTGGTCCCCAGAATGTTTGAAGCCATAAGAGTTCTTCTGGGAGTGTGCAGAGTGTCGCTGTCTCTCTGTTGCTTAGTTGTGACCACTCCATGATATATCCTGGTTGAAGGAGGTGAGGATTTTTGAGCAGTCTCGAGCCTTAGCATCTGTAAAAATTAGGGGCCACGTTTTCCACCTTGGGCAGGTATGGTGTTTGGTTTAGCTAAAGGATTGAGGTGGCATCTTCTTTCTTTCAAAATGAGCCCAGGTAAAAGAAAAGAGAAATTCGATCAGCCCTGAACAGCTGTATTTAGCATCTGCCTTGAAACGAACATCATAAAAGTTTAATTAAAATATTATATTATCTTGGCCAGTGGTGAGGCTACTTTGGATATTAATGTGCTTAATAAAAGAACGATAAAAAAATTTCAAACTTGGAGATGTGTTAAAAATTCAGCTGTGGAAGGCTAAAGAAACCTGATTAATTTCTTTCTGGGAAGAAAGGCTTTTATTTCCCCCCATTGCAGGAAGGTTAGCTTCTCTTGAATAAGACATCAAAGGTCCCGCCACAAGAACGGTGCAGTTTTGGGGGTGGTGAGTACTCTGAATTTCAGAAATCCTCTGAGGAAGGTCATGTAGAAAGAGACCTGATTAATTTTTCTTGAAAATTCTCAGAGGCTTCACATTGGGAAAGACCCTGAAATTTCCAAGTGAAATTCACTTGGAATTTCATTTGGTGTGAAATTTCTTTTCCAGCTCTGTACTGCTTGGGGCCCCTTGGCACAACAGTAAAACAATAGAAGAAAGATAAATTTTAACACAGTAAAACAAATAAAACACCATGCAGAGTCAAAACAATTAATACAAATCCAAATAAAATAAAAAAACCCATCAGGGTGTAGTAAAACCCATTAAAATGTCTCTTTAAACAAGTGTTCAGATCTTTTTAAAAAAAACCCTAAGGGAGGGAGCATGGCAAAGCTTTTCTGGGAGGGCATTCCAGTGCCGAGGGGCCACAACCCAAAAGGCCCTGTCTCACGCCCCCGCCAATTGAATCTCAGTCAAGGGCACAGCCGTGAGCAGCGCTTGATTCATATGGGCGAATGTGGTCTGACAGATACCCCAGCCCCAAGCTGTGCAGGGAGATAAGAAGTGCAGAACTGCCTTGAGAAATTGCACTTGTATTGCAGAAATACGTCAGCATCCCTTGAAAATTCTCAGCTGTTTCTCCCTGGGAGGAATGCTGAAAATTCACTTTGAAATTTGCTTTTTTGAAACAGGGGTGCCAAGCCGACCAGAGGGCAGGCGGGTCCTCAAATGTGAATGAGGGACAAGCCGTGTCTGGCTGTGCCACTGAGACTGCAGGTGAGTGATCATCTGTTAAAAAATCCCCGCGTGCAGAAAACTAGGGTGCCAAGGAGGAGGGTTATAGCTTAGCCCTAGACGTGGCATGCTAACTTTCTGTGTGCAGGTGGGTTTACTTTGACCTGGCAGGATGGTCAGTAATGTTAGTGCACTGAGGCAGTCCAGCCCAGAGAGAGCTCCATTGCCTTCTTGACAACTGGGCTCTGCTTCCATCTAACTCTGCCCACCACATTTAGGCCACGTTTTGAGACTCTTAGATCCTCCCATATTCCACAGAAGAAAACAGGGACTTTCTTGTGCCCGCATAAACCTCGAGTCTCAAGCCAAGGACCACCGCCTGTGCTGCCCACCCATTACAGAAGGCTGTTCTCACCCCCGCTGTGTGATGTGTTCATTTATTCTGCTGTTGCAAGCCATGCACACTGACTTAAAGCCAAGGAAGTGTGTTTGTTCTAATCCCTTCTAATGTGTTATTGTATTTAACAAATGGACCTCACCAGCTGCAGTGCCTTAAATGTCCATGCGTGACGTGGAGCCTCAGTGTTCATACAGGTGCATTTATATGCATGCACCCTCACCCTGTTCTTGCCAATAGTCCTTTTAGGAGTTCTCCACCTCGTAGCTGGGCAGGGCCAGAGAGGGTTCAAAGACTTGCAGCCAGTCAAAAAGCTAACCTTGAAGCTTTGCTGGAGCAAAGTCTGAGCTGGCTGGCTGCTGTCCTTGGTCCTGAAGAACCTCCTGTCGGCACCATGCTGAGCTGCATATTTGCTACCTGCTGAGTCTTGGGCTTGGGAAAATATCTTTGAATTAAGACAGGACTCTCTGTAGGCTTCTTCCGCCTCTTTCCCACTAACAGAGGAGGGCCTCAAGTCACAGTCTTGCAAGCAAGAGAAAGCAGCTGTCCAGCTAAGAAGGAAAGCTAGGAATGTGTCAAGGGGTGCATATCCAAATCCCTTGAGATGGTAGGGTCCATGTTTGAAGAGTCCTTCATAGAGGCTGTCCAGGAGCCTCCACTAGGGGGAGCCAGATCCTCCTGGTCCTAACACATACCAGGATCTGCTCTGGGCAGAGTTCTCTATTCTCTTTCAAGGGGCTCTATCTGACTCAGGATCCAGGAGCTCTGGCTACCTCTGATGGTCTCCACCTGCCTGCATGAAGAGCAGGAGACTTCAAAGGTCTCTGGTTTGAGTTGGGCACTTCTCTTCCTCCTCCAGCTGATCCTGCTTCACCTGTCCCTGGTGCTGATGTGCAGATCTCAGGGAGGGTGATGAAAGGGGAGGAGACGACTCTCCTCGGACTTCAGGTTCCGAGGCTGTTGCTTTGGAGATTTGGGCTCAACAGGTGCTGCTTGACTAGTGTGAGGGCCCAGAGCCGGGTCTAATTCTGCTGCTGCCTCTTTCAGGCCAGACTTGGAGTCCCTAGTTGGTGCTGGGATCATGGCCAGCAGGAGCTCTTTTTACAAGGCATCCTGACCAATCTTTCTGGAAGAAAAAAACAGGAGCAGCAATGAGCAAGATCTAGGAAAATGGGGGGCCAGCAGGAAAACGGGACACGCCCTGTTAGGTAGGGACTCATGGAGTGCATTGGAAACCCCACCCAGAGCATGAGTCCTTGATTAGCCACACATACGCCTCCTTGACGCATGAGGGCAGCAGAGAGCTCCGTTTGTGCCCGAAAGAGAGCGAGAGAGGTGCTGTGTGCGTGTGTTCTATGATGTGCGAGGGAGAGAGAAAGCTTTCCGTTTGCAGATGTGTGCTGTTTGCTATTATAAATCTAATCCAAAATCAATTTCTACTGCTCTGGCAGGAAGGGGAGATATATAGGGCTTACAAACCAGCAGCCTAAAATGAAAGACTTTAGAGGAGGCAGTCGTGGCTCTCAGCTTATAGAAAAAGAAAATACATATCTTAATAAAATAAAATAAAATAAAGCCACCACCCTGTAGGGAGGGGTGGAGAGAGAGAAAAAAACATCTATGAATATAGTCAGAAGGACCCGGGAGTCAAAGGCAAGAAACTGAAACTCCGATATAGGGAAGGTGGTGAGGTGGGTTTCTTGTCGTTGGATCCAGATTGAATCTGGATATCCTGGGTACCCTCTGGACCCTGCATGTAGTTTGGAGGCCCTGAGGCCTTTTGATGTTTTTAGGCACGTGCTAAGCTTGCGTCTTGACTGGTACAGGTTGAACCCACCTCACCAGGCCATCTGAACATATGAAGCTGTTGTATACAGGATGTGGCCATAGGTCCATTCCCCCCAGGATTTTGACTAGTAGCTCTCTGGGATTATTATTATTATTTATTATTATTATTTACATTTTATACCTTGCTCTTCCTCCATGGAGCCCAGAGCAATGTACAACATACTTAAGTTTCTCCTCACAATAACCCTGTGAGGTAGGTTAGGCTGAGAGCGAAGTGACTGGCCCAGAGTCACCCAGCAAGTCTCATGGCTGAATGGGGATTTGAACTCGGGTCTCCCCGGTCCTAGTCCGGCACTCTAACCACTACACCGCACTGACTCTCTTCAAGAGGATTCCAAGGGAGAGAGTTCTTTCCCTTGCCTGCAATCCCTGATCTTTTGAACTGGTGATGCCAGAGATCAGAGTGGGGGCCATCTTCGTGCAAAGCATGTGCTCTGCCACCAAGAAACAGTCCCTCCTAAGTGGGAATAGAGTAAATGCAAGGGAGCTGCTGCCAGCAAGAGTAGGCAGTACTGAGATAGACGGGCCAAGGGTCTGACTCAGCAAAAGGCAGTATGGTTTCAATATGTTCTGGATGGCGTTGATATGTGGCCTTAAAGTACACATCTCTCTCTGTCCTTTGTGTCCTTTGTATTTTTAATATGGCTTTCTGCAGCTTAAAGATTAAAATAGTCATGTGGGCAGGGGAAGAGATTGTTCCATAGGAACATGGGAAGCGGCCTTCCACTGCGTCAGACCACTGCTCCGTCGAGCTCAGTACTGTCTGCACTGACTGGCAGCGGCTTGAACCTGGGACCTTCTGCGCGCAAGGCGAACGCTCTGCCACAGCACTCCTGTTGTCCTCCCATCTGAATGCAAACCAAGACAGACCCTGCTTAGCAAAGGGGAGAATTCATGCTCACGCCTGTAAGATCAGCCCTCCACCCCCAGATGGCTGCCATCTCTCTTTCTCTCCCCCCCACCTGCTCTCTGGACACCCATTTCCCAGGTCCCTGAAAATGGCCCCGGTGGCTGGCCCCGGGCTCTGAACCGAGCGCGGTTAAAGCCAGCTTGTGGGTTCTGCCATTAGAAACAGCAAGGGAGCGCCTGAAAGTTGCGCTGTGTGACGGAAGGCCCACCTCTCTCTCTCTCTCTCTCTCTCTGTGAGTGCTGTCGGTTTGTTTCCAGATTGTGTGCGAGCCCTGGCAAACACAAACGCTTGCTTTGAGACAACCCTGTCAGTTTCAGCGGCTCTGTGCTTTGAGCGATATACGCATCTGCAGCATTCGGCAGAGGTATGATGAGGGTTTTTCCCCCCTCTCTGCCCTGAACAATATCTCACATCCTTTTCTTGCAATGCGGAGGCATCTGTCCAGCTTGGTATTTTCCTGGATTTGCTGATCTTCTTGTCGGGTTTCTTACCACTCATGAACTCGGATCAACGCGTGACCCATTTCACAGTCTATTCCCTCTGAATCGATTTTGATCGGCCGCTTCTGGATGAGGTCACCCTTCCCCGGAAGGAACAGGTACGCAGTCTAGGAGTGTTTCTGGACCCACAGCTCTCCCTGCTCTCCCAGGCTGAGGTGGTGGCTAGCGGTGCTTCAGCTGTGTCCGTTTCTCGAGACAAACGACCTCAGAATGGTGGTATATCTGCTGGTCACCTCTAGGCTTGACTACTGCAATGTGCTTTATGTGGGGCTGCCCTTGAACGTAGTCTGGAAACTGCAGTTGGTCCAGAATGCAGCAGCCAGGTTGGCCTCTGGGTCATCTCAGAGAGACCATATTTCTCCTATACCAAAAGAGCTACATTGGCTACCAATAAGTTTCTGGGCAAAATACAAGGTGCTGGTTATAGCCTATAAAGCCCTAAATGGCTTAGGTCCTGGGTATTTAAGAGAACAGTCATTTGGGAGGTCTGTGCTCACTTACTTATGTCTTTCCATTTCCAGACCGCCTTTCAACCAAAAATGTCCGCACAGCAGTTTAGAAAAGAGTAAAAACAACCACAACCTAAACAAATCCACAATCACAGAATAAATCCGACTGAACTGTATAAAATGATAATGTGGGAAAGGGGCATTACAGCAACCATTCCACTACCCCCATGTGCAAAAGCCTGCTGCTGCGAGAAAAGGCCTGGCTACCTCTGAAAACATACCAGGGCAGAACACTTCTTGGCCCTGCATTCCTTGGCTCCAGAGACGCCTGCCAAGGGATTCGATCCGGGGATTGTGACAACATGGATCCAAGCGCTTTCCCCTCTGAGGCTGCGGGAACGAACTGCCTGGCCTTGGCTGCTCTGCAGCGCCACCCAAATGATGGCCAGGGACGGTACTGCACCTCATCAGCCCAGCTAGAGCAGGTGATCTGGGGAGCCAATGTGGGCCTGGCTGTCTCTTTATGGCTGTTGCTTCAGCCTTGCTTTCTTAGCCTAAGCCACTCATCCCCAGGGTTGCCATGCATACTGGCTAGCCTTGCTCTGCCTTCCTATGTGAACAAACATTTGCACAACCACCACCCCCGAATTTTTTTCTTTCCTTAAAGGGAGAAGGGGCCACTGTGCCTGTCTAAGAGAAGTGCCAGGAAATTGAGCTTGTTCCTGATAAACAAGGATCAATGGAGCATATTCACTCCAAGGTTCAATCCCTGGCTGGGACAGACTTTTCTCGGCCTGAAACCCGGGAGAGCTGCTGCCAGTCAGTGCAGACAATGCCGAGCAAGATGGACCAAGCATCTGACTCAGAAGGCAGCCTAATATGCTTTTCAGCAGAAGGGCTATAGCTCAGAGGTAGAGCATCTGCTTTGCATGCAGAAGGCCTCAGATTCAGTCCCTGGCAGCATCTCCGGGTAGGGCTGCCAGCCAGTGCAGACAGTCCTGAACTAGATGAGCCAAGGGTCTGACTCAGTCGGAAGCAGCTTCCTATGTAGCCTGTGAGTTCTGCTACCTGACAGCCTTCCCCAGGTGCCGGTGCCACTAATTTCAACCCAGCCTACTCGTGAGTAAGCTTGTTTAGCAATACCATGTACGCCTCCTAGGCTTCCTCTGCTGACATCTGTCATAACATTGTTACAGCTCTCCCCCAAATTCAATTAATTTCTCTTGCGTTCTCCTTTTAGTTAAGACGGGTCCTTTGTGTTTAAGATTATTACTGTTGTCACCGAGGAAGCGGCTTCAATCCGCCTCCCTCCCCTCCTATTTTTATCTCCTTTAAAATAGCCAATAGGTGTTGCTATGTTCTGTGCCTCTTCTTCATGGCAGCCCCTTTTAAAATAACTTGCCTGCTTTATTTTAACACCTCTGTTAATGCAAGAAGTGATGGGTGGCGTCCTCGTCGTTTGCTTCCCTGATACAGTGGGGTTGGGGGCAGGGGGAACGATACGCCGAATCCCGAGATGCAAAAGCGAGTATCAGTCGAGCCGAGGACTTGCCAGCTCCCTCTGGGCACAGGGCTTCTTCCTGCATAACATCGCCAAACTCCGCCTGTTCCCCGCCCCCACCCCGGCTCATGCTCTGGGATGTCTTCTAGGCATCCATCTTCTGCCTTGACTGCTGCGACCTTCTTCTCCCTGGGCTTCCCTTGCCACACCTCAGTCCTCTCCCCAAATCTCTCTGCTGTCACAGTGGTTGGTCTCTCCCATCGCTCACACTCTGCAGTGCTCATCTCTAAACAGGAACATAGGAAGCTGCCTCCTACTGAGTCAGACCCTTGGTCCATCTCGCTCAGGATTGTCTACCCAGACTGGCAGCGGCTTCTCCCAGGTTGCAGGCAGGAGTCTCTCCCAGCCCAATCTTGGAGATGCTGCTGCCAGGGAGGGAACTGGGAACCTTCTTGCTCCTCCCAGAGTGGCCCCATTATCCCCTGAGGGGAAGATCTTCCAGTGCTCATATGTAGTCTCCCATTCAAATGCAAACTGGGGCAGACCCTGCTTAGCAACGGGGACAAGTCATGCTGGCTACCACCAGACCAGCTCCTGGATGAAACCTTCTGCTGGCTCGAAAACATAAGGGAAGTCTGGGGCGGCCGTTCCAGGCGGCGAGGTGGGGCGGTCTCCTCAGGCAGCGGGGTGTTGGTGTGTGGTGTGTGGTGTGTGTGGTGTGTGTAAGAAGCACGACAACCTCACCAAAGGCCTGTGGCTAATCGGGATGGCCAGGGCTCTCTCTGCTATCGCTCCGGCGTCCTCTCCCTCCTCCTGCGTCGGCATTTCTGGCTGCGGCCGCCTCTCGGCTCTGCCCTCCTGATGCAAAGAAGCCCTTAATTCCATTTGCGGAATGGATTTGGCTTCCGTGGCCGGCGCAGGCTCCCTCTGTCCGGTCCCAAAGTGCTCTTGGGGATGATGTCATTCTCTCTCTCTCTCTCTCTCTCTCTCTCTCTCTCTCTCTCGGCAGAAGCCCAGCCGCTCTGCGGCCCCCGCTCTCCACCCCTCGCCCGCCCCCCCCTCGCCTCGCTGCCTGGCATTTTGGACCTGAGCAGCCCGGTGACTTCACGTGCTTTGGTCATTTCATTGCAAGTTTCTCCCTCTGCCTGCCTGCCTGCCTTGCCTGGCTCGCTCCCTCTGCTCTCCCCACAAAGGCCGGCCGCTTCTTGCGGTGGCTCTCTGGGCCGGGGAAGGGGAGAAGGTCTTGGCACCGCAGGAGTGCGGCAGGAGGAGATGCGAAGCCAGGCCGAGGTGCCTGGAGCGGAGTCGAATCCAGAGTCATCTGGTACGAGATGGCTGTGGAAAGGAGCCGGGAGGAGAAGGAGGAGGAGGAGGAGGGGCCTGCAGAAATCCACCTGCACTCATCTAGATTCCCATTTGAGTCTCTGACGCAGCATATTGCAGAAGATCAGCCATGTTTGCAGGATCAGGCCCAAGGGACACCAGCACAGCATTGTGTCAGAGGAAGCGTCCTTCTCCTGAGTCCGACCCTAGGTCCATCTGACTCAGTCTTGTCTACCCAGACTGGCAGCGGCTTCTCTGAGGTTGCAGGCAGGAGTCTCTCTCAGCCCTATCTTGGAGATGCTGCCTGGGAGGGAACTGGGAACCTTCTGCAGGCAAGCAGGCAGGGGCTCTTCCCATCCCCTCAGGGGAATATCTCACACATGCGGTCTCCCATTCAATTGCAAACCAGGGCAGACCCTGCTTAGCCAAGGGGACACTTCAGGCTTGCTGCCACAAGAAGACCAGCTCTCCTCCCCAGAGGAATCCAGCCTGTTGGAGTGGGTCAAGAAAGCAATGCCTTTCCCCATTGTGTTGGTCCCCAGTCTCTGATACACTGCTCCTGAACATGGATGCTCTATGGGAGGCAGGAGCAACCAGATTTAGAACTAGGAACCCACTATTCTGTGCATGGCTTCCCTGCCAGGGATTGCAGGTATGGGACCCTAACTCACAGGCATCTGCTTTGGTCCCAGGTTCACTCCCTGGCCGCATCTCCAGGGAGGGCTTGGGAGAGACGGCTGCCTGAAGCCTGGGAGGGCCACAGCCAGGCAGTGTAGACAATACTGAGCTAGACGGACCCAGTGTCTGACTCAGCAGCAAGCAGCAAAATGTCCTGGGTTCGGTCCTGGCAGCATCTCCAGGTATTCTGCCCACTAGAGACTCATGATTGGCTGTCCAACAGCAAGTGGCAAGGATGCTTCTCTGAGGGAGTACTTTGCATGGGCAGCTCTAGTCCTCAGCTAGCTCTAGGTTTTGTCCTGTGCTTCTGACACCCCCCCACTGCCCCCCCACCCCCAAAGCTCCAAATCCTGGTTCCCGCTTGGCAGTGGCCCAGAAGGAACACAGCTCCCTCTTGACGGACAGTTCCTCCCACGGATTGGGGGAATCCTTGATCAAGCCTCCTCAAACGAGCCCCCACATCTTGTGGCAGCGAGTCCCAGAGATTATTCCCATGCTGCCCTTTGCCGGCTGGCCCTGAATCCACAACCCGTCGGCTTCACGGGGTGAGCCAAGCCCCAGACACCAGCCTGGGTGTGTCCGATCCCTAAGGAGGCACAATTTCACATAATCCCACCCCCCTCTGTCCACTGAGTTGGGGAATACATTAAGTGAATCCTGCCCCCCGCCCTGGATTTCTGTTCTTTGAGAGCAAGAATGGAACTGCCCCTGCCCCTCCCCGTAGCCCCTCCCCATAGCCCCCCCAGCTCGTTAACACAATGCATTAATAATGAGAAGGGTCCATTTGCACCGAGACGTTGAGATGCTGTTCCTTGCTCTGGCTGCTTTAATCCTTGACTCCCCACCCCTCGTCTGCTGGGAGATGCATTTAGAGGCAGAGAGGAGTGGAGGTAAGGGGGGGAAGGAGCAAGGTGTGTGTGTGTGTGTGTGTGTGTGTGTGTGTGTGTGTGTGTTGGGCAGGGAGGGGCGGCCTGCGTGATGTTGGCAAGGACAGGCCTGAAGCAAGACGGGAAGGCGGGCAGGGTGATCCGCGGAGACAGTAGCAGATGGACTCTATTTTGGTTGCTCTGGAGAGAGGAGGCCGCGTCACAATGGATTCCGACACTTCTCCTGATTCCCCGACTTCAAACGGAACCGTCCCCTCTCCCCTGGGTCCCGAGAGGAAATCGGAGCATGCCAAAAACGGACTGGGAAAGTTTGCTACTAACGCACCGCTCTCTAGTTGTGGGGCTGGGGTTACCTTGAGGAGACCGCCGGTGCCCGTAGGAAGCTGCCCCCAAGGTCAGCCCCTGGGGCCCGGCTCTCTGGCCCTCCTTTCTCAGTCTGTTTGGTCTTCTTGGTGAGCGACAGTCTGAGGAGAGCTGGTCTTGTGGCAGCAAGCATGCATGGTCCCCTTTGCTAAGCAGGGCCTGCCCTGGTTTGCATTTGGATGGGAAACTGCATGTGTGAGCCCCATGAGATATCCCCCTGAGGGGATGGGGCCACTCTGGGAAGAGCCCCTGCCTGCTTGTGTGCAGAAGGTTCCAAGTTCCCTCCCTGGCAGCATCTCCAGATAGGGTGAGGAGAGACTCCTGCCTGCAACCTCGGAGGAGCCACTGCCAGTCTGGGTGGACAATCCTGAGCGAGATGGACCAAGGGTCTGACTTGGTAGAAGGCAGCTTCCTATGTTCCTAACATATTTCTGGTGTGAGGCCTCAGTCCTGAGAAGGATGGCAGAATTGGACCCTGCGGAGGGGGAGCAGTCAGGCCAGAGGAACCAGTCCAAGCCCCAACACTGCCCTGGTGCCTCAGCCTGCCAGTTGGGAGACACACACACACCCCGGACCCCAGGAATGGCATTAACGGAGCTAGAAGCTGCCACAAACCAATCTCTTCTGCACCAAGCAGGACCAGAACCAGTGGGCTGAAATCACAAGGAAGCAGACTCAGGCGCCGGGAGGAATGTCCAAACTGTCAGAGCTGTTGGACAGTGGAACAGCCTGCCTCATGAAAGCAGTGGCAGGCTCTCTTTTTGTTGGAGGTTTTCTAACACAGGCCGGACGGCCACCTGTTGGGGGTGCTGAAGCAGATGTCTACCCCGAGCCAAGGATTAGACTAGAAGGCCCCCCGATATGCCCTCTCGCTCTAAAATTCGACTATTTGGAAAACTTGGCACTCCCCCAAGCCTGCACACTAGGTGCAGAGGAGGAGTGCAGAAGGTGACTCCTTCAGATCTCCAGAGCCTGGGAGGGCAGGCTGCGTCCAGAAGCCTTTAAGGCCTCCTCTGAGCCTTGCTGGAGCACGTTGCCCACTGAGAGCTCTCCGTGGTGCTGGAACCGCAACCACCACACCTTTCCGGCTCCTGATTTGGGGGCAGGACACAAGGCCACTGCCTTGACCTCTTGGCAAGCTGCAGGGGATCCAGCCTCTCCGTTGCCTGCCGAACAGTTCCATTGCCGGGAACTTCACCCCAGGATGCCGGTCGCGCCTTGCCAGACGCGCTGCCCCGTGTCCTCCTGCCTTTGCAGGTTGTCTTTTACGGCGCTCCGGCAGACGGCCAGCCCTCGGCCGTTGCCACAGCAGCTTGTAATTCTGTTAACTGTTTTTGGTTATTTTATTAAAAATAAACATTCGTGAAGATTGGCCCCCCCCCATAGCTGCCGTTGTTTTAGGGCCGTAATTGTCGATTGCTCGCCACATTATGGGATTGTTGTGGGGTGTGCTGTTCATGGGAGCCTGCATGACAGGATTTTTATGGTCACTAAGGGTTCAATAAAAATAATTACGCCCGCTGTCTGAGAGAAAGAGAGAGAGAGGGAGGGAGGAAAAAAGTCTCAAAATACAATCGTTTTCCAAAACACTGTAATTTTAACAACTATCGAACTCTTCCGCAAGTGTGGGCCTTGGCGGCATCTGGACCCGCTCGGCAATGGCGTTTTGTAATTTCGAGTGCCTTGCTTTGAAAAGAAAAGAACGGAGAATATTCCAGCCCTGCTCCGATACGGGGAGGGGAAATCCGATTGCAACCTCAAATGGTCGAGGTGTGTGAGAGGGAAATGTTTTCCATCACTTAGCAAGGCTGAAAAGCCCGGGTGAAAGGCGGGGGGGAAGAAGCTTTCCTAATGGCAGGAAATATTAAAAGCCGAAAATGAAATTACTCCAAAGTGCCTTTTGAACAGGACGGCTTGGAGGGCAGGGGAGGTGAAGAGCAGGCAGCCACAGGGCTGGGAGGTGCCTCCTCCTAGAGCTTCTTTTGAATCCTCCTCCTGCCTGAATCCTGGGAGGGCCGCTGCCAGGCCGTGTAGACAACCCTGAGCTAGACGGACCACGGGTCTGACTCAGCAGGCAGCAGCTTCATTTTTAAAAGGGTTCTCACTCAATGCTTGGCTTGCAAAAGGTCCCAGGTTCGATCCCTGGCAGCATCTCCCAGTAGACACCAAAGGCTTCCCAGAGATTGGAGTGACACAGTGGAAGGGCCCCGGAGCTCAGCCCAGGCGAATGAATATTCTTCGACTGGAGTGGAGCCCGCCACGGTGATCCTGCTTGTCCCCTTGCATGCACACTCCCCCTCTTTACGGGAGGAGAGCTGGTCTTGTGGGAGCAAGCATGCACTGCCCCCTTGCTAAGCAGGGTCCACCTTGGTTTGCATTTGGATGGGTGACTACAGGTGAGCGCTGACTGTTGTCAGATATTCCGCTGAGGGGTTGGGGCCATAGCTCAGTGGTAGAGAAACGCCTCCCACGCAGAAGGCCCCAGGTCCAGTCCCTGGCTGCATCTCCAAGAGAGGGCTGGGAGAGAGACCCGTGAGCCTGAAGCCCTAGACAATACTCAGCTTGATGGACCAAAGCACTGACTCCATAGAAGGCGGCTTCCAATGTTCCTAACAATTGTGGGCAAGGAAGGGGGTAGCTCAAGGAAGTGAGCCAAGCTGTAGGAGGGAGTCTTACCACACGGTGGAAGGTCTTGGCTCTGGACACAGTGGTCCCCCTCCCACCTTCCCTTTTAATTAAGGGGAAAAATGAGCTACTCGGCATCATGTCTGTTTTGATCTTTTGTCTCTGACCAGATTCAAATGGCAAAACTGCTTCTCGATATCTCTCTCTCTCTCTCTCTCTCTCTCTCTGATTCTACCTTGCAGGTAGATTGCCTAACCAATTTCCCCTATTGGGTGCTGTATATATTATTTTATTTCTTTTTACATTTTCAGCGAATATGACAAATATTTATATACCGCTTTTCAACAAAAGGTTCCAGAGCAGTTTACATTGATAGAAATAAATAAATAAGATGGCTCCCCCTGTCCCCAAAGGGCTCACAATCTAAAACGAAACATAAGAGAGACCCCAGCAACAACCACTGGCGGGATGCTGTGCTGGGGATGGATAAGGCCAGTTGCTCTCCCCCTGCTAAATAAAGAGAATCACCACTTTTGAAAGGTGCCTCTTTGCTCAGTTAGCAGGGGACATTTATATTGTTTACAGTTATATCCCGCTCTTCCTCCAAGGAGCCCACAGCAGTGCACGTGGTTATGTTAATCCTCACAACAACCCTGTGAGGTAGGCTAGGCTGAGAGATGTGTGCCTGGCCCAGAGTCACCCAGTGAGTTCCCATGGCTGAATGGGGTTTGAACTCCGGTCTCCCTGTCCTAGCCCGACACGCCAACTACCATACCAACTATATCAGCTGATCATCCCTGATCATCATTAGCGAGCAAACGGTCTTCAGTGGAAGGTGGCCATGGCTGTTTGGACACGCCGCAGGCCGTATTTCTGCTGCCCCACCACAGCCTGAGGCCAACCCCCTGAAGGGGCAAGTTCCGGAATGACGCCATTCCTTCCAAACCACTTTGGAGAGAGGGAGTGGAAACGGCCACTTAAAAACCCCCCCAAACTTCCCAGATTTCCCAAGCACTCCGTGGAAGCATCTACTGCGCTCCCTTTCTTCGCCACCACAAAGGCTGAGATATAAACAATGCAAGGAGAATGGGAAGGGTGGCATTGATCACGCGTCGGGTTGTGTGGCGCTGCTCTGCATTTTCAGCCGGGTGGCAAATTGGTGCGGGCTGCGGTTGCTAATGCAGAGAGATAATTGCCTTCGCCTCCAAACGGTCCCCTTGCGTTTCAGAATTATGAAAAGCGTGATTCATTCGCGTGTCGCTTTTCCTCTCCCCCTGCCTTCAAAATGTCCTGTTTATTTCTGTAAGGGACGGCGCCTGCTGCCTCTTGAGCGCGCCGAGAAGACAACAACTCTATACAGGAGAGAGACATTGGGGCGGAAACGGCGGCGCGGAGAGATCTGCGCGGATCGAAACGAAAATTTGGGAAATGGCTGTTAAGAGTGACCAGCAACTCCCGCCCGTGGGCATAAGGCAGGGGTGTGGGGCATGAGAGGCCGGCATCCAGGGTGGGGTGGGGTTTGTGGCTGGGAGAACAAGGGCCGGTGTGCGTGGCTTGGGGTGTGATCTGAGGGGCAGAGAGGGCCAGGCTTGCAGTTCATTAGTAGAGTGCATGTTTCGCAGGCAGAAGGTCCCCGGTTCCATTTCAGGAAGATATCTGGTCGCTATTGGCAAAGAGGCGCTGTCCAAAGTGGCGATTCTCTTGCACTCAGCAGGGGGAGAGCAACTGGCCCTATCCAGCCCCAGCCCATTTAGCTTACAATTGTCTGCACTGACTGGCAGCAGCTTCTCCAAGGTTTCCGGCAGGGGTCCCGCCCAGCTCTCCCCGGAGAATGCTGCCAGGGACCGGATTCTAGGTTTTGTCAGTGAGTTCCATGAGCCAGTTCCGCATTCTTGAATGCTGCGTGTTAATGGACGTGCCGTCGGGTTCCTGGCTTGCCTTCCTGCCAATTCTGCACCTTCCTTCCTGGAGCGGGTCCAAGGCTGCCGTGCACACAAAAGGGCCCATCACTCTCCGGCTGTCTGCAGACAGCAAGCCGAGCGTGATGTTTGACAGGGGGAAAATAATTACTGTGCCGGCATCCCGGTATCCGCCACTCGGATTCAAGGAGGGAATTGGGATCCATGCTCTCTGGGGAGGGGGATCTCCTCGAGTGCAGGCCGGAAGGGACGATGCCTCCTCTGCTCCTCCACGCGCAAGCCATATGGTGCGTGAGGGGGTGAACTCAACAGATGGCATTCCTCTTGAACTGCAGCCTTCCTTGAGCTGCTTCACATCTTTCTGCTGACATACCTACTGACGAAAATCCAAGGCCAAGTTGGCTGGGCTCCCCGGCCGAGAGGGGTGATTTCTTTTTCGTCCATAGCGATGGTTCTAGTACTACGAGATGATAATACAAGTGTTCATATGCCAGTTTTGAACGAAAGTTCTCAAAGCGGTTTACGTAGAGACGCAAGGAATAAATAAATATTCCCTGTCCCCCAAAGGGCTCACTGTCGAAAGGAAGCCTAAGGGGCCAGGCTCTTGCTAAATACCAGAGAATCACCACTTTTACTCTCTTGCCTTTAGCGAGGGGAGAGTGGCCACTCCTTATCCAACTCTGCACAGCCTTCGCTGGGCTCCCCACACGTTGCCTCCTGCCACCCCCAGTTGAGAAGGGGAACCATCTTTCCTTCGGCAATTGTAACGGCTTTGAGCACTTTGGCAAAAGTGTTGATATGAATAATTGAATTGATTTCTGGCCTGTTTTCCATAAATAACAAAGCAGCGAATACACTTGTTAAAGGCAATCATAATATCATAAAGCAAGGACAAGCTATTCGCCAATTAAAATGACACCAATAAAAGAGAACCGTGGCAGCAGCAAATTTTAAGCGAGGCGCCGCAGTGTTCAACTCCAGTGGATTGAAAAAGGAAGAGCCAGTGATTTAAAGATATGTAAGTGAGGGAGCCAGCCCCCTTCTTATCATGCGTGTTTCCCTCTCCCACTGCAGGGAAAATGCAGGTTTGAATTTGGCTGGGGGAAGCCACTTTTGCAGGATCACATGTTTGGAAACAGCAAGAAAGTGCATAAACCCATGGAGAATATTCATTTGCCTTCCAGAAACTTGTTTAAGTAAAGTGTGCCGTCGAGTCGGTGATCATAGAGCCCTGTGGTTGTCTTTGGTAGAATACAGGAGGGGTTGACCATTGCCTCCTCCCGCGCAGTATGAGATGATGCCTTTCAGCATCTTCCTATATCGCTGCTGCCTAATATAGGTACCAGCGGGGATTCGAACCGGCAACCTCTGGCTTGCTAATCAAGTCATTTCCCCGCTGCGGCATTAGGTGGCTAGCTTCCCTTACAAGACCTGGAAAATTTCACCTCGAAAGGAACTCCTTGAAATTTCTGCTAAATTTCACTTCTCCCCAATTTCCATGCTTGTCCTATTTTTGTTTGTTTGTTTGTTTGTGCAGTTTGTGTTCATTCGCCCAGCTTGCATGGACTGAACACAGTACTGGGGGAACCGGATACATAGGAGAGTAAGTGCATAAATAGTCTGTTATGTGCCGTGTGTATGCGAAACGGTGTTTAGGCAACCTACATAATGCTGATAAACGACAATCCCATGAAACCATGGAGTGACATTTTCCCCAGGACCCGTTTAACTTGCTCTGAGCTAGCAGTCAATTTAGCTCCGATGGTTCTGAAGCAAAGCTGGCTGAGAAGATAACGAAGAAGTATACACCAGTAAGGGTGGCCGGATGGGGTTTTTGTGTCTGTGGGGCAGGGGAGAAATGGATGGACCTGACAAGGAGCATGGAAGATGGCGAGGATCTGACAGTTAGCATCATCTCTGCGCTGGAATTTAATGTGGGCGCTGAGCACTCTTTCGGCTGTTGTCAGTACAAGGGATCAATTAATGTGCTGCAGATTTAAGAACAGGACGTTGCAGGCAGCTCGATTCGGAAGCCAGAAAGAACAGGAGGACATGGTGGGGTCCTCTTAGAATCCAGCAGTCCATTCAGAACCGTCTCTTTCCTTCTTGAAACATAAAGCAAGCCACTAGTCCTTGAGGACTGAAATATCACACACCTGGGGTGTGGATTTGGGAGTGAGCAGTTTTAGAAGGCAAGACCAATCTGGACACTCTGAAGGAGAGCACAGAGCTGGCCTTGTGGTAGCAAGTATGACTTGTCCCCTTAGCTAAGCAGGGTCCACCCTGGTTGCATATGAATGGGAGAATAGAAGTGTGAGCACTGCAAGAGATTCCCCTCTGGGGATGGAGCCGCTCTGGGAAGAGCAGAAGAAGGTTCCGAGTCCCCTCCCTGGCAGCATCTCCAAGGTAGGGCAGAGAGAGACTCCTGCCTGCAACCTTGGAGAAGCCGCTGCCAGTCTGTGAAGACAATTCTGAGCTAGATAGACCAATGGTCAGGCTCAGTATATGGCAGCTTCCTCTGTTCCTATGAATTCCATCTAGCTGAGCTCCCCATCCGGCCAGATTGGAGTATCTCAAGGCAGCTCAACGCTAAAATGAAACCCAATTAGTCTACAGGTGTTCAGGTGTTTGCCGTGATAGGATGCCCTTCAGTGAGGGAAGGAGAGCTGGTCTTGTGGCAGTGAGCATGAATTGTCCCCTTTGCTAAGCAGGGTCTGCCCTGGTTCATACAGGGATGGGTGACCACATGTGAGCACAGCCTGCTGTAAGATATTCCCCTGAGGGGATGGGGCCACTCTGGGAAGAGTATCTGCTTGCTTGAAGTTCCAAGTTCTCTCCCTGGCATCTCTAGTAGGGCTGGGAGAGACTCCTGCCTGTAAACTTGTAATCTGTAAGCTGCTGCCAGTCTGGGTAGTCAGTACTGAACTAGATGGACCAGTGGTCTGACTCAGTAGAAGGCAGCTTCCTGTGTTCCTGTGACTGTAGCTCTGCGGTAGAGCTTTCTTCTTTTCTTTTCTTTTCTTTTCTTTTTCTTTTTGAATGCAGAAAAAGTTTTGCTCCTTGGCAGCATCTCCAGGTATGATTGGGAAAGACTCCTGCTTGAAGCCTTGAAGAGCTGCTGCCAGTCTGTGCAGTCAGTCCTGAGGGAGATGGACTAAGGGTGTGACTCAGTTGGCAGCAGCTCCTCTCATTTATAGGTAAAGAAGGTAAAGATGTGCATTTCCCAACAACAATTTGCAGGTGAAAACAAGGGCATATTCAGCACCCCCCTTCATGCCAAGGATGGTCTTATCTCACCCCAAACGCCATTGTGTGAGCCGAGCCCACCCCCCACCCGTAACTGTCAAACATGCCAGAAGATTCGACTCCACCTTCAAACCTAAACCATTTCTCTTCTGCTCTCCATAAATAATAAGGCAGCTGATACGCTTATTAGAGGCAACAATAATATAATAAAGCGAGGACAAACTATTTACCGGTTAAAATGACACCAATAAGATTGCTTGCCCTTCTGTGATATTTAAAAGTTAAGCAGATATTTGCTCCCTTGGCTACTGTTGGGCCTGCCGCTCAGTAATAAAGCATCTGCTTTGCATGAAGAAGGTCCCAGGTTCTCTCCCTGGCAGCCTCTCCAGGTAGGGCCTGGGAGAGACTCCTGCCAGAAACCACAGAGATGCTGCTGCCAGTTAGTGCAGATAATGCTGAGCTAGATGGACCAGTGGTCTGACTCAGTATAGGAACAGAGGAAGCTGCCATATACTGAGTCCGACCATTGGCCTATCTAGCTCAGTATTGTCTTCACAGACTGGCAGCGGCTTCTCCGAGGTTGCAGGCAGGAATCTCTCTCTCAGCCCTATCTTGGAGATGCTGCCAGGGAGGGAACTTGGGACCTAGATGCTCTTCCCAGAGTGGCTCCATCCCTTAAGGGGGATAAACAAATATTTTCAGTGCTCACATATCAGGTCTCCCATTCAAATGCAACCAGGGTGGACCCTGCTTAGCTCAGGGCCCAAGTCATGCTTGCTGCCACCAGACCAGCTCTCCTCACGTAATACGGATATGGATTGATTCCCCACCCGGGACAGGTACCAGAAAAAAGGGTGATTAACAAGGACTAATCCTTGTGCTGAACAGGGATGCTTGGAGCTTCTCGTCCTGTTGGGACTTTTCCTTGAAAGGTTTCTCTCCACATCCCCTGGATGCTCTTCCCAAGAGGGGACTTCCAAATGTGCCCTGCATGGGAGCCCTTCAGCACATGCCTCGATTTCTCCCCTGATGGCTTCCAGAGCTATGCCAGGGGAGGGCGAGATGTTCAAGGTAGTACTGGAGAAGAGGGAAAGGAGGCCATGAGGAGGAGATCAGCTCGCGTCTGATTTCCAAGCGGACTGAATGACCAAAGGGAAGAGGCAGGGAACATTTAGCATTTGGCGCCCACAAAAAAAGGGGGCAGCAGCAGGAAGCCACGTGCAGAGGGGGAGCGGAGGCCCCAGTCCGGGCACTGAGCAAAGAGCCTTTTCTGCCAGGAACCGAGGAGAAGAAAGGCAGATGTTCTGTATGGAGCAGCAGAATCAGCAGTCACCTTCTGACTGACCTGGCCAATTAAGGAGACGGAATTGGGAGCCAGGCGTGAGGCTGCCTGATGGACCCCCCCTGCATTTCAAGTTGGCGCTGGGGCACGTGAGCCCCCCAAAGGCCAGGCGGAGGGGAGGAAGGGAGAGACCAGGGCTGGGTTTGGTGGGGGGAGGAAGAGGAGCAGGAGGAGGCAGCTCTGCTTTCGGGGAGGGATGGAGAGGTGGGGGAGGGAACACACTCCAGATGGGCTCAGCAGCAGAGCCCCCCAGATCTCCATGCAGAAGGTCCCAGCTTCACTCCCTGGCAGCATCTCCAGGCCGGACTGGGAACGACTCCTGCTGGGAAAAGCTGGAGAGCTGCTGCCAGTCAGTGCCGAGCTAGAGAGACCAAGGGTCTGACTCAGCAGAAGGCAGCTCCCTAGGTGGATAGGAAGGCAGGCTGCAGCGAGAGGCAGAAAACGAGGCCCCCGCGAGCCACCCAAGGCGCCTGCCTGGATGTGTGCTCTGGAGAAGCGGCGGCCCTTTCCCCACAGCGGGGTCTCACACGGTGGCACGGTGTGTGCGCATGTGGGCCCATGGGGGGCGGGGGCTGAGCGTAGGGAAGGGTGCCAGGCCCTTTTAGCTGAGGAAGCAGCCAGATCCAAATATCTGCAAGCAGGAAGCTGGGTGGGCGGAACAGTGGAAGGATTGAGGATACTGGGGGGCCAGGTGAGATTTCAGCACCATGGACAGAACACGAGGAAGCTGGTGGAAGGCCAGTGAAGCCCAGCAGAGCAGGTACCTCCCCTTGCGGGCTGCTTGAGCCCTGATCAGGAGTGGTCTTCTGGTCTCAGAGGCGCAACATAGGAACAGAGGAAGCTGCCCTATACTGAGCCTGACCATTGGTCTATCTAGCTCAGGATTGTCTGCACAGACTGGCAGCGGCTTCTCCAAGGTTGCAGGCAGGAATCTCTCTCAGCCCTGTCTTGGAGATGCTGCCAGGGAGGGAACTTGGAGTCTAGTTGCTCTTCCCAGAGCGGCTCCATCCCCTGGGGAAAATATCTCACACTGCTCACACATCATGTCTCCCATTCAAATGCAACCAGGGTGGACCCTGCTTAGCTAAGGGGGCAGGTGGGGCTGGAAAAAGAAAGACCGCAGGCCTGAAATGCCGGAGAGCTACTGCCAGTCAGAGTAGACCACACTGAGCCAGGCGGAGCAAGGGTCGGACTCTGCAGGCGGCAGCTTCCTGCCTACATATGAACAGGCTCTTTGCTAGTAAGCCCTAATCATGACGACGCAGAAGCACAACCATCACTGCTGCCTCCTCTTGCTGTTCTCCCCCCGCCCCTGCTCGTTGGCCGGGGACGGCCTTCTCTGTGCAGTGGGAATTCCCTGCGGGACTCACTAATGCTGGTGTAACTTTCCCCACAGGGGTTCCCAACGCCAGACCCTCTCCCTGGCACTCAGCAAGCCGATGCCGGGGCCATTAAGGCCTGCAGGCTCCGTAATGAGTCCCAGGCAAGCTTTCTCCAAAGTGGCTCAAGGAACGGATAATTGGCTAGGGAAGGCAGGCAGAAGCCTCCAACAGCTGCCCTGAGGGGATCGGTGGATCCAGTCAGCTGCCTTGGCATCCGATCCAGCTGCTGGCTGCCTGAGGGCTTCTGTCTTATTATTCCAGCTGAGGTTCAGACAGAGACCAGGCTCTGCCCAAGTGGGGCGGCTCGGAATCCGCCCCACTTCCATGCACAAACATTTGGCAACAGCTGGACCGGTCCGGCCCGTTCGGCCCCAGATTTGCGGCTTTGCTCGGAATGTGCACCGGGAAAGGATGCCCCCACGATGCGGCCTCCGCTAATCACCCGGAGTGTCCAGTCCACCAGCACTTCTCTCAAGTGATGGAAAGGACAGAGCCATCAAGGCGGGACCCATTCAGGCTGTGAAGGCAGGAGGAGGGCTATGGGTCTTCTGGACCTGCTGGCACGTGTGGATGATGTCACTGCAGGGTCTAGAGAACTCAGCCTTCATGTCATAATACATTTGCTTGTGCAGAGTGTGTTGGTTGCCTCTGGCTTAGGCATCTTTAAAGGGGGATTGGACAGAGGAGGGCAAATCGATCAGTGGTGATTAGTCCCGATGGCTAAATGGAGCTTCCAAAGCCAGAAGCAGTCAACCTTGGAATTCCAGTTGCTAGAGAGGGATGGTTGGGGAAGAGCTGTTTCTTTTATGTCCTGCTTGTGGGCTTCCTAGAGGCATCCGGTCGGCCTCTGTGGGAAGCAAGAGGTCGGAGTAGATATGGCTTGGCCCGATCCACCAGGGCTGCTCTTGTGATCTACAGTAAGCCAGATTCATTTCAGACTTTACATGGTCTGGGATCTGGATGGAAGTGGAACTGCATAGGGCGTAGAAGGACAAAGTCCAGATTTTGCGGACCTGTAGATGATTCCTGCACTGAGCGGAGGGTTGGTCTAGATGACCTCTGATGGACCCCAATGCTAAGATTCCGGCAGCTACCCTAGCCTCCATTTCACTCTCTCTGGATTGTTCCTCAGCTCCAACATTTCACCTTGACTCTGGTCCCAGTTCTGCAATGCCAACAACAACAACAAAAATCCTCACCCATCACCAAGACTACTCTGGAGTAAGCAGAAGGCACATGTAGAATTGGGCAGATGTTGGATCTTAGCTCCCCCGCCGCCTTTTGTGCTGGGAAATCTTTGCATGTGAAAATGGCTGAAAGTTATTTTTACCTTTTCTTTGACGGACTGCCGCATGGATGTATTGAGGTCATGTTCTCCCACAAGTTTCATTTTTGCAGAAAATTCACGTGCAGTCCAGGGACCTGGGTTGAGTCGAACTTCTTAAGCATATGCAGCCATCAAATTGTGCTAGTTCTGACTTTAAAAGGGGGAAAGCAACAGGTTGTTTGGGGGGTGGTGTGGGGGCCGTAGTCAGTGGTGGAGCATTTTCTGTCTGAAACAGGGATGTGCACAAAACAGATTTTGCGTTTTTGTTTCAAGCTCGAAACAAAACACAGACAATGAAGAAACGTTTCATCGGAACAGCGGTCAACACTGTTGTTTCTCCGAAATGAGACTGGAAACATTTCAAAGGTTTTGGCCTTAGGAAACAATGGGGAAACTTGAAACACCACATTGTTCCCCATGGCTAACTCCTAGGGTCACCAAAGTGGGTTGGGAGGTAGGGCATGGTGTGTGCTACCTACCACCCGACCCACACAAGAAATGGGTTTTAAAACAGAATTGTAACCTTTCCCCCAAACCCCCATAGAATCGCAAGCCAGTGCCAGAAAACCAACCAGTAAAGGAAAAAACAGGCCTCCCAAATGATGCTTGAAAAGTTGAAACATTTTGGATCGGAACGTGGTTGTTTTGTTCTGAGCTCGAAACAGGCCCTTTCTTTAAAGGGTGTTTTGTTTTCAGCTTGAAACATGCAAAACGGCTCGTTTCGAGTTGAAACGTGTCGATGTCGAAACATCTTTGCACATCCCTAGCCTCAAACCCTGGAGGGATGCAGCTAGTCAGTGTAGACAATACTGTGATATGGACCAATTTCAATATCCTTCCTTAGGAAGAACATCTGAGAATTTTCAAAGGAAGCTAAATGAATTTCAGAAGCAGAAATGAAATTACTCAGGGGGTTCCTACACACCCCTAGATCTAACACTGTTTGAATTGAGATTTGGGAGTTCTGAATGATTGGATTTTGTTTGTGAAACCGTACTGATTCTGGAAACCAAGTCCTATGAGGAATGGTTGGAAGAAGCCGGAGTTGTTTAGCCTGGAGAAGAAAAGACTGTGGGGAGGAGCGGATAAGAGCCGTCTTCACATATCTAAGGACCGTCACCAAGAAGCAGCAATGGACTTGCTCCTGAGGGCAGGATTGGGACCAATAGTTCAAAATAGCAAGAAAGCAGATTCAGGCTAGGAAGAATTCCCTAACTCTACGAGCTCTTTATCTATCTATCTATCTATCTATCTATCTATCTATCTATCTATCTGTCTGTCTGTCTGTCTGTCTGTTCAATTTCTATACTGCCCTTGTGAGCTGGTCCACGTGTGAGCTGGTGCTGCCAGGTGGCTTGAGCGTGACTATCCTTGGAACATCTGGGATGCTATCAGGGTTTATAGTTCATCTTATATTATTAAATCAAAGAAGTTTATGCTAATGCAAATATTTACGGAGGCAAATATCCGAAATGCAATGAAAAGAAGAGGCCCACTGAATAATTTTGAAAAGACCCAGTTTAGAGCGGAGAGAGTTGTGCAAAGGGAGATAAATTATCTTGAAGATTAGTTTTCCAACATTCAGCAAAAGCCCCTGCCTAACATTCCTGGATGCATACTGCGGCTTTCTAGATGGGTAGCCCTACTGATAACCCATGGATCGTTTTAGGGGTGTGTACAAAACCGGTTCACGTAGAACGGGACTCAAACCGAACCGGGTCCAGTTCTGTGCACACTAGAGCCAGGCCCAACCTGGCTAGATTCCGGACCGGTTTGGGCCCGGCTCGGAGGGGAGAGGGAACAGAAAAAATTTCCCCCAGGGGGAAAATGGTGGACTTAGTGCTATTTCGGGGCTTTGCGGGGTGCTGCTGCGGTTGTGGGAAGCAGTTGTGTTCTCCTTACAACCCCCTCCCCCAGGCGGCCTCCCCCAGTCTCAAATGGCCCTTTGGGGGCTGTTTTTGGCCTGTTCTAGGCCTCTGTGCGCTGGTGGCTGCCATTTTGGAGGCCGCCGCACATGCGCACTGGCCATTTGCGTTTCCAGGTTGTGGCAATAAACAAAGTTTGTTTATTGTTTGTTAAACGTTTGTTTAAAGGGTATTATTCATCCATCCAGTCATTCCCCCGGAAGGGATAAACCTGTGCCTGGGCTGTACCGTTTGTGACGGCAGGTTGGGGCTGCCAAAGGCGTGCCCCAAACGGCTGCAGAGAGAAAACCAGAGTGTCAAGGAGCAGCCTGGACCAGAATCCTTCCCTTGAGCTTTCTGTGCTCAGTGAAGTCTTCACAATGCAATGCAAAGGATTCTGTTCCCTGTGGCCAGAAGGGGCAAGCCCAGACTCTGTCTCCGTGGGGCGGTATTGATACCCCAAAGCAAAGGGCCAGGGTCCAGGAGCAGCGAGCGTGAGCCTCCCTCGGGCTCTGGGGAGGCTCGCCGCCAGCATGGAGGGTTTTTCTGGTGGTGCTCTGCGAGGCCAACCTCCCGTTGCGATGCCTTGGCAGCCTGCCCCCTTTTGCTACCCGTCCCCCCCTCCCCTTGGCTCCGAGAACACAGGACGGTCTATCCCTCCGTTCCCCGGCTTCGAGAATTTTCCTCGGTGATGAATGAGGCTTGGAAACGGTCCCGGAGCTGTCTCGCGAGCCTCTGAGCTGCAGCTAATTGAGTCAGATCTGCTCCGCCAATGCAGCGGGATTAATCGGCTCTGCTTCTGAAGCCGTGGCTGGAAGGAGGCGAGGTGGAAAGGAAGGAGGGCGGTGGGGGTGGCTGGGAAGGGGGAAAGGGACCATCGGGGTTATTGGGTGCCGGGCAGCTCTGGAGAACTGCTGTGCCACAGTGCGTCTGCATTTGAGAAACTAGGCATGCAATGGCACTGGGAACCGCCTGTGTTTCACAGCAGACATGCAATGGCAGTTAGCAATGGACTGTATTTTATTATTATTTATTTTGTTTTATTATTTTTTACATTTATATCCCGCTCTTCCTCCAAGGAGTGCAGAGCGGTGTACTACATACTTGAGTTTCTCTTTCACAACAACCCCGTGAAGTAGGTTAGGCTGAGAGAGAAGTGACTGGCCCAGAGTCACCCAACTCAGGTCTCCCCGGTCCTAGTCCATCACTCTAACTACTACACCAAGTTAAATAATTAAATTATATTTTTTGGTGTGGGGGGGTGCATTCTACCTATTCCAGCTCTAGTATTGTCTCAGTGTTACTTTGGGGCAAATGAGAGAGACCCACTTGGTTTCCGCTGTATCTGCTTGTTTGAAAATGTGAAACCAACTTGCCCATTCAGCTCTCCCTCTTGAGTAAGAGAGTCTAGATTTTATGGCTGATCTTCCTTCTACTTTCAAATACGTATTTTATTTGTGGGTTTCTCAAGCACATATCTAGCAATTTTGCACAGCAGAGGGATGATCATGCGTATGATTGTGCATTTCAAATGCAATATTAATCCCACTTCTTTGCAGGCAGTTTTACCCCCACTTTGACCTCTAATCTTCCCAGTCCCCCTTTCCTGGGGTCGCCCTCACCTTCATGAAGGTTTTGCCAGAACTGACATTTTAGGAAGCGATTCATGGAAACATTTCCAAGACATGGGTCCCTTGCGTCAAAACAAACACTTTGCAGGACAGCAGCTCCTCTGCAAAATCATTAGAGTAAGCTTTCCAGAACATGAGCTGTTGGAGCTCTTCACGAGACCCTGGCTTCCTTGCCAGTTAAGATACACTGTGCTAGACCTGATTTCCTACGATCTAAGGTCCCGCAAGCGGCTCTGCCAGACCTTAGCCAAGTGATCCGGTGAGCAGAAAATGTGTCTGTTAGAATGAACCTTTTTTTTTTTTTTGCTTCCTTTAAATACAACGCAGATCGTATCGACAGTTGGTGTAGAATAATTAAACAAGTTGACTGTGCATCTAAAAATATTGTTCCAGCCCTGATGCTCTTTTATGTAAAGTGGTGCTGTGCTGTCGAGGCTTTTTGCGGTCTGGTTCCAGCTAGGACCGTTTGGGTGAGTTGCTCGGCTGCTCTCGGTAGAGAGGGGACTTTGGTCACACGGTGATTGACCCATCTGGCAAACTTGGGTCCTGCCCGACTTTGTCTCAAAGAGTGCGGGTGAGTGAAGCTAACAGAAGTCACTTGGATTTGAATGGCAGGAGTAGCGGTGCAGAGTCTTGGATTCTTACCCTGCTTTGAAGCATATTCTAAGAACATAAGAACAGCCCTACTGGATCAGGCCCAAGGAGGCCTCTCTAGTCCAGCATCCTGTTTCACATACGGCGGCCCACCAGATGCCTCTGGGAAGTGTGTGTGAGATTGGAGTCAGGATTGTGGTGGAGCAAAGAATCCAAGCCCCACTTCCCTCACGCCATGGTCTTGATCCAGGTCAGGCCCCCAACAGTCGGTTTTTAGTTGGGGGGGGGGAACCAAGAATGCATGCTTGGTGCAAAGCAGACGTAAAGCATCTTGGGAGAGGATTCCACCAAATTCCATGCCCAGAATGAACAGAAACATGAAAGACTCAACCCCCCCTCCCAATTTTCCTGCCTTCAGATCTGCGAGAGGGGTCAGAAACCCGAATGTAAGGTCGCTTCGCACCCGAAATCCCATCGCTCCATGCCTTGACTCTTGATAGCTCTCAGCTGTGATGTGTGAACAGACTCCCTCCATGAACCGCCTTGGGTGATGCCAGGTAGTCGGGCAGCTCTCTCTGGCGGTGGCTGATCTGAAGCCACTTAGAAACTTCTCCTGCGTTTCTCCCTGTGAAGCAGGAGAAACCCAGAGGGCCTGCCCTCGCCTTCTCAGAAGCATCTGGTGGGATGCTGGACTGGAGGGGTCTTCTTGAGCCTGCTCCATCAGGGCTGTTCTTATGTTCTTAAGAAATCCCCTTTCAAAGTTCAGTTCCTGAAATGCACTTTTGGGCTGTGCTTTGGAGAAGATTCGGTTCCGATGTTGGGTTCCACCGTGGGGATAAGAGGAAAGGGCACCCCGGGTTTCTTCCTGTGTGGTTTACAACCTGATTTTTCCCTCCACCAACACTGTCGTCTTCTCCCTTCTGCTGTCAGAAAGTGTCTAATTCAAACGGAATTGCGATGGCCGCCTCCTTCACTTATTAATACGGCCGAGTACATTTCAGTGCTGCGAGTGTAAATATTCAAACAGTTGTATCTCTCCCTTCTTAGCGTTGGTAGGGAACAGCTTCTTGTGTGTGAATGAACTGACTCAGAATAAATCAGTTCTGGCAGCAGCATTGTGTGTGTGAGGGAGAAGGAGGGAGGGGAAGCCGGGATATTCCCACAATGCATTGGGCTTACCCCCTCAGCCATCCGAGGGAGGGAGAAACTCCTTGAAATTGGGGAATGGGGACCCACTCATGGGTTTCAGACTTCTGATAAAGCAGTGAAATGTATCACATAAGAACAACTTTGAGGGATCAGGGCAGAAGTAGAACTAACCAAGGACATTTCTGGGGAAACCACAGGAAAGGGCATCAAGTCAACAGCCCTTCCTGCTTTCCCCAACTTGTGATGCTCAGAGGTAGAGTGCCTTTGAAAGTGGAAGTTCTGCAGGGAAAGCCTCCCGCCTGGAACCTTGGAGAGACACTGCCACTCAGTGCCAAGTAATCATGAGCTATAGTGGCAATGGTCTGACTCAGCAGAAGGCAGCTTAGCTCAATCGGGAGACCATAGCTCAGTCAGTGGCAGAGCGCCCTGCTGGCATGCAGAAGGTCTCTGCTCCAGGCCCTGGCAGCATCTCCAGGTAGGGCTGGGAGAGACTGGCCTGGGGATGCTGCCAGTCTGTGCAAGCAATACTGAGCAAGAGACCAAGCAATATGGACCAAGAGAGAGACACCGGAGGCTTCACATGTTCCTGTGGTGAGCAAGAACTCTGCCTGTGCCCTGAGGCCCCCTTTTCCCTGGGCCCTGGGGCTGTGCTGAAATCGATCCGCCCGTGAGCAGGCGGCCCGGTGAATCGGCAGAAATCTCCCGAGCGCCAGCCTAGCCGCCGGGTGTCCTGCCCATCACGGGGCCGTGCAGACGTTGGGCTCTTTGCCGATGGAAGCCTCGCTGCTCCTCGGAGGACGTGGCCTCCTCCGTTAATAACGACAGCAGCACAAAGCACTTCTGAAGAGGGTTGTAAATCTTTGATAAGGGCTCCTTAATGTGCCGAATAAAAAACCAGCTGGGTGTGAATTTGAGGGACAGCCATGGTGGAGCGCGGGCGGCGGGGGGGGGGAGTTTGTTCTCCTATTTGTGTGGGTGTCTGCACAGAAGGAAGGACTGGTCTGGAGCCCAGCAGGATGGCAGTGGGGAGAGAAGAGAACCTCACTCCGCCCCAGCTTCGAAATGGCTCCCGTCTTTAATTCTGCTGCTTGGTTTCCCCCCCATCTCACCCTTCGCCCCTTGGTGGATGGAACATTGGAAGCTGCCATCTACTGAGTCAGACCCTTGGTCTATCCAGCTCAGGATTGTCTTCACAGACTGGCAGCGGCTCCTCCAAGGTTGCAGCAGGCAGGAGTTGCTCTCAGCCCTATCTTGGAGATGCTGCCAGGGAGGGGACTTGGGACCTAGATGCTCTTCCCAGAGTGGCGGCTCCATCCCCTGAGGGGAGTTCCTTATGCAGTCTCCCATCCAAATGCAAACCATTTGCCAGGGGGACAATTCATGCTTGCTCCCACAGGACCAGCTCCCCTCCCCTCGATGCCTTGCACTTCGGTGGTTTGCTGGTGCCCTGCCTTTTCAGATCAAATGTTTGCAAATTTCCAAAATCCGACACAGTAAACAGGCAAGACCAAACTGGAATCAAAACAGAACCACCGCAGGAACCGCAGAAGAGCATCTAAGTCCTGCTGAGTGAGTTGGCAAGGGAAGGACTAGTTAAAGCAGGGCTCGCTGGTTGGTTTTTTTTGGTTGGCTTGCTTTCGTATATTATTTTGTACACCACCCCAAACTCACGGCTCTGAGCAGGGAGAAAGTAGTTGGCTCTCGGCAGCCCAGCCTGGCCTCCTTTCCAGGGGCTGTTGTGGCGGTGGGGGGGAGAGCTCCCTTGGGTTTCTTTCTGGAGTGTGAGCCCCCCTTGGGGGCAGGGAGCCACCATCAGGCCTCTCTTGTGGGGCACAGTCTGGGGGTCCCTCCTGCTCACTGGGCCAAGAGGCACCTTTTCAAGTGGGGGCCCTCTTCTCTTTGGCAGGGAGAGAGCAACTGGCCCTATCCATCCCCAGCACAGTGTCCCTCCGGTGGCTATTGCTGGGGTCCCCCTTTAGTAGGGTTGCTATATCCAAGCTTCCTAATTTGCATATTATGCAACTTTGCATATTAATTTGCATATTATGCAAATTACACAGCAGCTAATTTGCATTTATTTATTTGACAGATGTGTATGCTTTCCCCTCCTTCTCTGCCCTCCCATGTGATCGGATCCAGAGTAAAAACCGGGCAATCTGGGCAGCGCATTTGAAATCCATGTAAATCCAGGTGGAATTTAGCCGCCGGGTAGAAGAGCCAAAATCCGGGGGCTACCCTAAATTCTGGGGGGCATGGCAACCCTTCCCTTGGCGTTCCTTTCTGGGTTGTGAGCCAGCTGGCTTGAAAAGATGATTGGACAAATCCAGGAAGGAGCAGAGGTCTCTCCATGGTGATCATCCATGGTTGCTAAATGGAACTTCCATGGACTGCAGCAGTATACCTCCTGAATGCTAGATGCTGCAGACAAAGAGCAGGGTGCGCGGCTAGAATACTGGGCAAGCTGTTAGTGTATTTATTAATTAAATATGTATATCCTGCCCTTGGGTCAAAGATTCGCAAAGCATCTAACAGCAACTTAACAAAAGTTTAAAACAAAGGGGAGCTAAGCAGATCAACCTGCTCGCTGGCAACAGCATGAAAATCAATTTCCATTAAAAGCCGGTGAGAGCAGGAACGTCTTTCCCTCTCATGCTGACTGACGGTATTTAAGTACTTGATGCTGGGCACTGAACAGGCTCAAACGGGGACTTTCAACAGCCAGGCTTGGTATCTTAACTCCTGCAACACCCACACTTCGGCCCTTAGTAAGATAGACTTCCAGGGACCAAGGGTGCTCTGTTGCCTGCAGTGCTGGGCGGGGTGTGGTCAGCTGACCTTTAGTTTGAATGTGGTCAGCTGACTTCTCCACGCCTGTTTCTGGACAGTCTACAAAGGCAGTCCCATGTAGAGTACAGTGCAGTGGTCTAGCCTGAATATTATCAGGCGTTTATGACAGTATCAGAGTCCCATTTTGCCAACAAAAGTTGCAGCTGGTGCACTACCCTAGACCGGTCAAAGGTGCTGTGACCCACAGAAAATGCCTGAGACTCCACACGTGAGGCTGGATTTAAGACAGGCCTGCTCAATTTAGGCCCCCCAGCTGTTTTTGGACTACGACGCCCATAATCCCTAGCCACAGTAGCCAATTGCCAGGGATTATGGGAGTTGTCGGCCAACATCTGCAGGCGGGCCAAAGTCGAGCAGCCCTGATTTAAGAGCACCCCAAACTCTGGACCTTGAGATGCCTGGTCAACAAAGATCTTTGGTCAACACAATCCAATCCAAGCTCTCTTTCATGGCCCCACTGAAGGACCCGTTCCCAACTGAACCCCGCTTTCCGATGAAAAGGAAATAATCGGGAATTGAAGACTCAATAGCATTTTTTTGTTTTCCACATTTGTCGCATGATTTTGCTGTTTAGAAAGCAGCTGAGCTGCAGAGAATTAGTAAATCATCTTTTATTGGCATCTAAGTAAGACATGCACTTAGATAGGGAAACCATTAAAATGAAGATTATCTAGAGCATGGATTTATCTTCCCTACCGTCGACGACGTGCCATAAACAGACTCCCACCCTTCTCTGGCCTCTGAGCGAGGGGAAATCCTGCACTGTGAAGATGCCACTATGGCATGGCATTCCGTTGATGGATTTGCTTTTTTACTGATCAGACCCGTGACTCAGCAATTACATTTCCACCCATCTGCATGGTCCCCAAACCTAAGGAAAGATGCTTGCCCGGGAGAGTGGTGGAAGGGTGGTGGCGATGCTTACTATTAAAAACAAAATCCATGGTCGCTCAATGGAACTTCCATGGACTGCAGCAGTATACCTCCTGAGTGCTAGATGCAGGAGACAAACAGCAGGGTGCTCTTTGTCAACAACAACAACAACAACAACAACAACACATCTTAGTCTATGTTTAGAAGTGAAAATCATCATTCACTTAGCACCCCTAACCCCTTCATGTTTTATTCCAGTGCGGTGAAGTAACTGTATTGTTCCCTTAAAAATGGGCCCGCCTCTGGATTTCTCTCTCCCTGTCTTCATTTGGCCCAGGAGAGCGCTTGCTGCAGGCTTGGGTTTCAGCGCCCTGCCAGGGAGCAGTATAGACCCCTATTAATAAGCATGCTGTACTACCAGCACCCGTCTGGAGCCTGAATTTTGTCGTGGCAACCCTAGGTGGCCACTTACCCCTTCTCCACTCCAGACGAGCATTGTGTGGTTTAGTGTTGCAGAGGAAGCAGCCTTATACGGAGATGGACCCTTGGCCCACCAATCTCCGTGCTGTCAACTCTGACTGGCAGCAGCCATCCAGGGTTTCAGGCAGGGGACTTTCCCAGCCCTCCCTGGAGAGGCTGCCGGGGAGTGAAGCTGGGACCTTGGGCATGCCAAGAAGGGGCTCTGCCACTGCATTAGAGCCCCATCGCCTCAAGGGGGCATGCATGGGTCTCCCATCCCGGCACTGACCACACCAAGACCTGCTTAGCATCAGCAAGATGGCTTTCTCGTGTGCCCTTAGACCAGGGCTGCTCAACTCCAGCCCTCCTGCAGATGTTGGCCTACAATCCCCATAATCCCTGGCTATTGGCCACTGTGGCTGGGGATTATGGGAGTTGTAGTCCAAAAAAGAGCTGGGGAGGGGGCTAAGTGGAGCAGGCCGACCTTAGACTATGCTCTGGGCCCCGACTTCCCTGCTATGTGAGTAGCATCAAACCAGGCGTTCTTGTCCCTTAAGACTCAACCTGAGGGTTTCCCCCCAGCACGCCTGACCCTTTTGTTCCATAAACGGAAAAACAGACAGGTCTCTGCCCGCAAGGCGCTTGCAGTCTAAAACAGCTGGGAGCTGGGGAGAGACCAGAAGAGCCAAGGGCAATCAGAGCAAACGCCAATTGATTGCCTATTTTTGGTTTGCTGCTAAATATACTGAAGGTAACGACGGTTTGCGGAGGAAGGCGGTGTGCTCCAGATTGGTCACAAGAGGATATGTGTGTGTGTGGGGGGGGACCCCTGTAAATGTACATGGGGAAGCTGTCAGTGATTCCATCCCCCTCCCTTTGCCAGCTGTGGTTGCGTAGGCGGGCCTCCCCCTTGCCTTGCACTTAAGTCTAATTTTAGAACGCGCTCAATGGATTGCCCGGCCACCTTCTTTATCTGGGGGGAGGACGTGAATGCACCAGAAAGTGGGCTGGGCTGGGGGGGCTGCACCGGATCCCTCCCCCTAAAGAGCAAAACGGATTCAACGAGGCGTGAGCGACAGCCAGGCGGCCAGCCTGGCATGGGTCCCCGTCCCGCAGCCTGCGCCATTTCTCAATGGGCAGATCTCAGTCGGCTTGACTCGGAATCGGCTCGGATTCTGCTTGGTCACATCCCGATTCCCCTCTGCCTGGGAGAGAGGCTGCAGCTCAGTGCAGAGCCCCTGGTTTGCACACAGAGAGTCGCCGGTTCTGTCGCTGGCATCTCCAGGGAGGTCTGGGAAAGGCCCCTGTCGGAGAGCTGCTGACTGCCAGGGCTGACAATCTTGAGTTGATGGACCAAGGGTCTCGCTCAGCAGAAGGCGGCTTTCTGGCTTCCCCAACCATCCTGAATGCATGTCTGACTGCATCCCAGTCTGCAAAAACACATAATTCCACGTTTCTTTCGTAACAGCCCATAGACCAGGAGTCGAGAGCTGGTCTGGTGGCCGCAAGCATGACTGGTCCCCTTAGCTAAGGAAGTTCCACCCTGCTTGCATCTGAATGGGAGACTTGATGTGTGAGCACTGCAAGAGATTCCCCTCAGGGGATGGAGCCACTCTGGGAAGGGCAGAAGGTTCCAACGTCCCTCTCTGGCAGCATCTCCAAGAGAGGGCTGAGAGAGATTCCCGCCTGCAACCTTGGAGAAGACACTGCCAGTCTGTGAAGACAATACTGAGCTAGATAGACCAAGGGTCTGGCTCAGTATACGGCAGCCTCCTATGTTCCTGTGATCACCTGATGTTGCCTCTCTGTCCAACTTTGCCCTGTGGCTGGCCCCATATTACATTGCCTTTGTTATCAAGAGCCTTTGCTGCCACAAAAAGCATTCCGGACCCTGATTTATGCTGAGTGGATGAGGATGTTAAAATACCTGACCTATTTCTCATTTCTTGACTTCCAGCCCAGGTTGCAAAGGTGGGGGAGAATCTCCCCCTCCCGCTTCGCCTCCCAGTTATTGAATATCATTCTGTCTACAAGCTCCCCCCCACCCCGCCTTCTGCCTGCTTTTTTTAAGAAGAGAAAAATTTCAGACAGCTCTCCTCCTTCTTGTAGCAGCTTCTCCTTATTCATTATTTATATAATGCCTTGAATGTACAGGAAGTGTTACAAGATTAAATAAGACAGACCCCTGGTGAAAGCTTACAGTGTTTTAAACCTAGAGGACTGGGGGGGGTGGAATACCCCCAGGCCAGGGAGGGGAGCCTGAGATGGAGACGAGGACACAGAAGGGAATCCAGAGCGTGCTTGTTTACATGATTTGTGGAGGGGGGGATACATGCGGAGAAGCAAGGGCTTTGAACCAGAGTGATGATCGGGGACAAACAAACTCTGCTGATATGGGCAGCAATACGAGCGTCCGTTTGCTTCGACTAGTAGCCGTTGATAGACCTCTCCTCCATGAAGTGATCCAAACCCTTCTTCAAGCCATCTAGGTGGTTGGCTGTCACCACATCTTGTGGCAGAGAATTCCACAAGCTGATTATGCACGTGGATTCAGAGTCATTGTTTTTATATTCTCCATTCCTGATCCCTGATACTTGATGAGCTCTCCAAGACCATCCTACACTCTTTTCGCTCAGAGTATGCCCCCCACTGGAGGGAGAAGACCCCACTGGAGGAATGCTGTTGATGCTTCCAATTTGTCCCCACCCCCCAAAAAAACCCCAAATTTAGGTGGTACCTGCATCATAATTTCCCCAAACAATTCACAATTCACTGGGCCATTGTGCGAAACAGGATGCTGGACTAGATGGGCCTTGGGCCTGATCCAGTTTTCTTACGTCCTTATGTTCACTACAATTCAAGTCACAACCATTTTTTCCAAACGAATCGCTACAATTCTGAATTGGGAATGGGGTGGTTGTTTTTTTGCTCACAGTTGCAATGTATCATGGGGTCTGTAGTCTTAAAGCAGCCCTGACGCTTAGGCAAGTTGCTCAGTGATGCAGTGCATCGTGGGGATTATTACAGTATTACGGCTGCAGCAACTTAGAGGTGAGAAGGACCCTTTTATCTTTCAGTTCAGCCTGGGGCCAGTCTATACATGCTGCCAAAGAAAGTGGCAGAATTAAGTTGACTGCTGGTAGAGAATGCGATTTGTTCCCGCATTATAGAAAAAAAATCAAACCAAACAACTATGCAAGTAAAAACCAAATGAACACCCAACCAAACCACAGACACGTTTGAGAGAGAGAGAGAGAGAGAGAGAGAGAGAGGTTCCAACTCAGTCCCTTCTCTGCTCTGCTTTGCTACTTGCATGGGGTTGTTTATGCTGAGGAGCATTTAAAGAATCCTTGATTCTTTAAATTTTATCCCTGTCCTTTCGGCCTGACCGCACTTTCCCCTGCTAAATGAGCAGAGAGGTGCCTTTTAAAGTGTTGATTCTCCTATATTCAGCAGAGGGAGAGCAACTGGCCCTATCCATCCCCAGCACAGCATCCCTCCAGTGGCTGTTGCTGGTGTCTACCTTAGGTTTCTTTTCATCTTTGCCCAGTTAGCAAGGGACAGAAAAAGAAAGCCAATCATTGTGCAAGACTGAATAATAAATGCTAGAGGGCAGGGAGGGAAGATGCCCCTGAGTTCATTTCCATGAAACGGGCCGCTTAGAAGCATTTCCCATCGCTTCGTGGCTCATTGTCTTAATTCTGGCGATCTCTATCTTCCCTTTGATTTTTATCTCCTTGCTTCATCTGGAAGGCGCAGAGAGACGGCCTTCTCCTCCTCGCCTATGCTAAGTTATGCTAAAATGAGCCCAGCAGGGGAATCGAGGAGGATGGATAGGCTTCATCCGACCCAAAGGTCCATTTTGGGTTTCCAAAAGTGGCCAGCCAGAGAGAGGCCTGTTGGGGAAGGGCCGTCGCTCAGTGGAAAGCCCTCTCTGAAGCCCCTCAGAGAATGATGCTGCCAGTCCGTGCAGGCGATCCCGAGTTAGGTGGGCCAAGGGTTTGACTTAGTGTAAGACAACTTCATTTGTATCTCGGGGGTATCAATTGCTCTCTGGCAGAGCAGAAAACCCCAGGTTCAATCCCTGGCAATGTCTGTCGGTAGGCCCTAGCTCAGATACCTCCAAGCATCTGAAGGCAGCATATGTGCCTCCTTCATTTGCCCTCCCTCAGTGGCAGGGATGCTAAGATAGTCTTCCCCTGTGCGTGGAGGCTCCATTCCTAGTCATGGCTAATGTAAAAAGAGCCCCCCCCCCCCCCCCAGGAGCAGACTGAGGGTCTGGGTAGCCTAGCGGCCTGTCTTCATATGTGGGAAGCCCACAAGTATGGTGTGCTGGCAGCAGTGCCCCCTTCTCCTTGTCCGGCATTCGGTATTCAGAGCTAGACTGCCACTGTCCAGGGAAGTTCTGAACCTTCATAGAGGAAAGGCACTTCGGATGTGCTCAGGAGAGTTGCCAGCGTGTTTTTTAAAAAAAAACGGACTTCAAAATTGAATCAGGTTCTCCCCGCAAAAAATAGAGGATGAGGAGAACATCGGGCGCAGGGCCCAGCATCTCCCGCGAATGAGACGGCCTGGATTCCCGTCCCTTGTTGATGTCCTTTCCCCTGTTTTAACAAATCGTTCTGGAGATAATTACAGATGGGGGCTATTTATAGCCTGCCAGGCATTCTCTAAAGAGGAACGTTGGCTGTTCTCTACAACACATGTGGCTTGGATATAAATATAGATATTGGCTAATTATCCGAGAGCGGGAAGTTACAATAGGAATGTAGATACAAAGGCAGAGAAACGGCGGATTAGCCCCCTTGCGCTTCCGGTGGCGGCCGCTCTCCCTCCGCCACCGCAGGCCAGATGTGCTGTTTGAAACAGGGACAGCCTCTCAGCCTCCCTAAAAGGTCCCTTTCCTTTCGGAATTATGTGGAAGAAGGTGGGGGAAAGGATCTCCTAAAAAAAACCCTGCTTTAGGGAACCCTCAGTGTCCTTGTGACATCTGCAAGCCGGACATAATATTGCTGCCATCTCCTCTCAGGCCTATTTGCATGTCCAGCAACCAACAGACTTCCCCCCTAGGCAAAAACGGTGCCATGCTTTGCAGACCTGGAGGCGCAGAGTCAAGCATGAATCTGAGGAATTGCAGAAGAGAGCGAGAAGCCGCACAGGCGTGCCATATCTTGCTTGGTGAGTATTTTCAGCCATGCCCAACCAGACGCGAATTTTAGAAGCGGGGCATGAATGGAGGCATCCTGGTATTCTGAGCTACGTTGCCTCTGATTGTGCAGGTCTTGAAGGCTGACAAGGGAAAGGAACTTCGGATATGTTCAGAGGCTATGATTATCTCGCTGAACTGTACAGTAACGCCCAGCCCACCACAATGGTGTTGGGTGGTCAAAAAGGCCCAGAATCCCACCAGACAAGCCTGGACGTAAATGTCCAAGAAAGGGAGCGGTGTGGGTTGGATCCGGCGGTGCCCTTTTGTTTGCAGAAGGAGCCTTCCGTCCCCAGAAGGGCTTCTGAATGCCTCGTGCTGGGCTATTCGATGAAGGGAGCATCACAGAACCCACAGGGGCGCTTCGGCTGGCATGTGGGTGCGTGCGGCCTCTGGCACGAGCAGAATGGTGCACATCTGCCCTCGCACTGGTGAACAGCATGGGCCTGCCTTCCGCTCCCTGTCCTTTGGGACCGAGTCGGGAGCAATCCGGCCGCCTCGTCTCGGCCTGCTTGGAACGACTCTTTTGCAGAGAGCGTCTCTGATCCCTGATTAATTCTGCGGCTCCTGCTTCAGCCTTGGCCAGCCGACAGCCGTGTGTGATGGCTGGGCTGCCGCTCTCTCTCTCTCTCTCTCTCTCTCTCTCTCTCTCTCTCTCTGTGTGAGGGGTGGGCGAAAAGCAGCAGCGTCTTCTGCTGCAACCAGCCTGAAGCTGCCCAAAGCAAAGGCCTGCCCTCCTGGCTTCTGAACTCCCCCCTCCCCACGCAAACCTGGCAGCTAGCTCCATCTACCAGCTCTCCCTGAAACGAAAAAAGGAGGAGGAGGAGGAGGAGGAGGAGGCTGGAGACGCAAAGAGAGCTAAAGCATTGCTGTGATGCCGTTTGGAGGAGTCCGTCAGGGCTGTGTGCATGCTACTGGACAAGAGGAAAGCCAGAGAATGCCGTGGGCACCGACTTCAGCTTGCTCCTGAGCATCTCTCTCTCTCTCTTTTTTTAAAAGTGAGTTTCTAGTCCTCAAGATATATGGCAGATCTATGGAGACTGGGCAAGCTTCAAAGCCAGAGATCTTCAGCCAGCACGGTGTGGCAGGAGTTCTCAGATTTGGGACCTCAGATCTTGTTGGATTGCAGCTCCCATAATCCTCCGTCACAAGGGCTAGATGGTGATTGATTGATTGATTGAGTGAGTGAGTAAATGCTGTCAAGTCAGTGTTGACTCTGAGCAACCACACAGATAGATTCTTTCCAGGATGCTCTGTCTTCAGCTTGGCCTTTGAGGTCACTCAGTGGTGCATTAGACACGTAATCGAGTCCATCCACCTTCCTGCTGGTCGTCCTCTTCTTCGCTTCCCTTCAACATTCCCCAGCATTATGGACTTCTCAAGGGAGCTGGAAACTGGTGCTGTGGTTAGAGGGTTTCATTTTGGTCGGGAAGACTTGGATTCAAATCCTGACTTAGCTATGCAGCTTTAGGCGGAGGCCCTGTGCCAGTCACTCTCTCTCAGCCTGCCCTACCCTGCAGGGTTGTTGTGAGGATAAAGTGGCCGGGTAAGGGCCGTACGTGCCCTCTGAGCTCCTCAGAGGAAGGATGGCATAGGAATGATGATGATGATGATAAATAGGGATTCACAAAGTCAAGGGTGGGACTCCAGCATCTTGTCCCTCCTCATAAGTGGTGAAAAACCAGAGTAAATTACTGAAGATGGCAATGTTGTTTGATAATAATAATTAACCTGGCACTTGACCAGGACACGTTCAATAAGAGAGAAAAGCTCCATGTACCAAAATAACTGGTACACAGTCTGGGCATGTCTACATTGCAAAATCTAAACCAGTTTGCAACCAGTCCAATGATCAAGATTTCCCCTGCCCAACATCCCCAGGAAAGGATAGACAGATATAAGTTTATTTGGTCGTTGACCAGCAAACATTTACAATAAACCAGTCCCCAGGAAAGGTTTGTTTGTTTGTTTGAAGTGGTAAGATTTCTGGGCTAATCCCCAACTCTGTCACTAATGGCCTAATCCTGCACCTGTTTACTCGGAAGCCCCACTACGCCCAACCTCCCAGACGAGGTCTTCCCATAACCTCCCAGGCTATCGGTCTCCCTCCCAGGGAAGCGTGCCCAGGATTGCAGCCTCTGGGCGGGTGGGTTGACTTGCTAGAGGTGGAGAAATGTTTTGCCTGGTGCGGAGAAAGTGGATAGAGACAAATTCTTCTCCCCCTTTGCAATCAGGACGGAACTCCTCGGGGTGACCTGCTGGAATCGATGGCGCTGGGCTTCGGGGCAGGCAAAAGAGAGTGCCTCTTGCTCTGTGTTAATTAACTTATTGAATTTCCTGCCACGAGAGAGGTGCTGAGGGCCAGGGGCTGAGATGACTTGGGGAAGGACTGGAGAAATGCACAGAGGAGGAGGAGGAGGATGCTGTCGTCGGTGACGAGAAACCATCGCTAAATGGAGCTTCCATGTTGCAAGGAAATATATCTTTAAATGCCAGGTGCCCGGGAGAAGCAGTGGTGGAGGACGTTCTGCATCCGAAAGACACAGCAGCTGCCTTCTGCGGAGTCAGACCTGGGTCCCTCTGGCTCAGTGCTGTCTTCCCTGACCGGCAGCAACTTTCCAGGGGGGACTTACCAGCTGGGATTGAAAAAAGGTCCTCCCTGATGCCAGCTTTTGGGGAGCCTCCCATCGGCCATGGCGTTGGAAACAGGAGGCCGGCCGGCCGGCCTTTGGATCGGATCTAGCTGCTCTTGGCTTGTAAGTGCCCTTTCCAGAGTTCCTTGGCTGAGGAAGGGGTCTGTGTGTTGATGCTGCTTTCTTGGTGTGCATTTTATTAGCATAATTATGCACCTTGACTAGCATGCTGCTGCATATGCCCAAGAAGGGGCAGGCAGGCAGGGGTGAATGAATTCCAGAAGAGTCTGGGGCGCAGGCTTCTGGGAGTAGGCAATTCAGCGCTGGCAGAGAAGAGCGATTCCCAAACCCAGGCACCACAAGGAAGAAACACATTTCTTCTCTGAAGGTTTTTGTGAGTCCCCAGGACTCAGACACGGAAGAGGCCTCCTCCTCGTGCAGCCGTTGGAGCCTGGCAGCTTTCGGCCTCTCCTCCTCTCATTGAGCCTCTGCAGTTCTCTGCCAGATGTGACTGGAACGCTCATGTGCTCCGGACAGAAAGAAGCAGCCAAATTGCCGGCCTTCGGAAGAGCCTGCCCGTTGCTTCTCCGGAAGAGTCGCTGGTCTGAACAGCCTTCTTTCCAGGCAGGGAGGGGGCTCACTAGCTTAGCGACACCTTTTGCCCGTCCCTTAAAAGCAGACCCGTGTATTCTGCAGGGGATGTAACCTTCGGGATTTTGTTTCAGAAAACGCTGCTGTTAGATCTGCAGCAGAAATCAGGGCTAGAAGAAAGGCAGGGATGGAGAGAAGGCTTATGTTGCCCTTCGGTTTGCATTTTGATACAGACCAGGAAAGATTTTTTGGTGTCGTCATGCTCGTCTCCTATCGAGGTGAGCATTACGAGCCTATGTGGATTTGTGTTCTGATCTGTGCTCAGATAATATTCAGATCTATTGCTACTCACATGCAAGCACCATAATAAACTGGGACGGAGTATACACCTATGACGCATGCATACCCCATTCAGGTACTGTTCTCTTCCACACAGTCTAGCAGGTGTTCAACACTCCAGCAATGCTCTCTACTCATTTATCTCCTGCAGCCCTCTGCACCTTGAGCACACAGCCCCATTTTTCTGTAATAAACATTTGTCTATTTATTATTTCTCTATGTAAACGGCTTTGGGAACATCTGTTGAAAAGCGGTATATAAATATTTGTTGTTGTTGTAGGCCTTGAATGATGACATCTTTCCAGCACTTCTGAGCAGGTAGAACGTTTATGAACATTCCCTAGCACCTCAGCTGCTGAACAGTACAGCAGTGCTGTTGTTGTGCTGGGGTTAGGAGAATAGTTTTTTAAAGGCTAGGAAAGGCTTGTTGTAATCATCTGCAGCCAGAGCACCTGCAGCCAGTAGCAACCGAGGTTTCAAAGTTGTCAGCCTGCATTAACTTTATTTTTTCAAGATCACTTGATACAGGAGGTGGTCCAGTTTAACAAACCCACTATTTATCTGTAAGTCTACCAGTGCTGTGTTTTAATTAGATGCTCCATTTGTCTTTCTATAACCGTGGTACATGTCCTAAAAGATTGCTCTGAGCTGGCTTTAGGTTTGCAAGCAGGTATCTAAAGAACAGGCTCAACTTATGCCCACAGCTGGCACACATCATAAGGAAACAGGTGAAGCTGGAGGTTCCATATGAGAGACCGAAAGCGCCATGTGCCCGAGACTCAAAAACTTGGCTGACTTTTCCCACTCCTTCTCCCACCCCTAAATGCATAATTTATCATAGTCAATGACAAAATTAGGGGGAAATTAAAAAAGGCAACAGGGTTTATCCAGAGGCCGGGCTCTCTTTCCAGAACCTGCTTCTCCCAAGACCACTTTTTGGCTCTTTTCAATCCGGCCATCAATCCAGACACCAGTCAGCCGAGCAGCTGAAAGCACAGAAGCTGGAGCGAAGCAATTTGTTCTAGCTGGCCGCGTGTGAGCGCCGCTAATTTGGGTTGGCGGTTAGAGGACGCTGAACCACACCGCAGCGGTCCCTTGGCAACCAGCCTTGGATGGAAGGGGGTGCACTCGTAGGCCAGGCAGTGGCGGAGGGCCTGGTGTTGATTATTTAGATACCATTTTTCAACCCAAAGGTTCTCTAAGTGGTTTACTTCTGGCGGGGGGGAAAGAATAATGAGAAGATGGTTCTCTGTCCCCTAAGGGCTTACAGTCTAAAAAGAAACTCAAGAGAGATGCCAGAAGCACAAAAGAGCCACTGGAAAGATGCTGTTTTGGGATTGGACCGAGACAGTTGCTCTGCCCCTGCTAAATATGAGAGTTGCCACCACTTTAAAAGGCACCTCTTTGCCCAGTTAGCAGGGGTTAATGCGAGGGGATGAATCCGAATCAGCACCATGGACAGCGCTGGTGCTGAGAGATGGTGTTCGGATTCCCTGGAGGTGCTCTGTACATTACGGGCGTAGCTAGGGGAGAGGGGGCCATGTTTCCCTGGTGGCCCCTTGGAGTGAGGGATAATGAAGAAAATAGGGAGGGGTGGAGCTGGGGGGCCCTCAGGAGCTGCCCCCCCGGGCTCTTTGAACCTGTCTACTCAATTATAGCATCTTAGACCCTGAAGTAGCTTGCTAGCTTCTGTGTTGTGTATGGGGCTCCAGCTGCTGTTTTATCTGCCCCAGTCCTGCCAGGGGGCCAATGCTGGCCTGCAGTTATTGAAGAATGCAGAAGTGTGAGGAGGCCTGTTTCTCTGAGGTGCTACTCAGGGTTGAGTCAGTTGCTACTCAGGGTTGTGGATTGTATCACAAAGTGCTTGTAGACACATGGAATTCATTGTGTGGTTCTTTAGACACTAGCACCATCCAAAATATGAATGAACTTTCCCCCGGCATCCAGCACACATCTGGGAATCAATTTGTAGATTGTTTCTGGAATTAATCTGGAGCATTTGTCTATCTCTGGCACGAACCACAGAAGGTCAGGCGTGCATTAAATCCACGTTAACTCTGCTCTGAACCGTAGCGTAACAAGCCCTTCGAGATGACAATTAGGGCAACGGGAAGAGAACTCAGGCAGGATGCTTGTCCTCCAAAGAAGTCCTTTCTTGACCTGCCACACCCTTCTGCTAGGACAAAGAGGTTAACAGCACAGTTGCACTGGAATTTGGAGATTGTTTTTGAAAAAATTGCTCCAAGTTGCAAAGAGATTAATTACTTCTGTAATGAGAGGAAGAAATTCCTCAAGCCTGCGTTGTGGTCCCTGAGCGAGTAATTTATTTGATTACACACAAGTTGATGGGAGAGGTAACATGAAAAATGGGCTGTTTCCCCCCAAACCTTGAGCCTTTGCGTGAAATCTAGATTGGGTCACATTACAGATCGCTTGTCACCTTTGCAGGGACTGACAGAGCCCGGATTTTGCTCACCTGACAAGCATGTTAACCTCTTTTCCAGTTGCCAAAGTTGCAGCGTTCAGGACAAAGGGCATTTCTTATTCTTCAGGTGTTTGAAAATTTGGTGCGTTTCATCTCCCATTTGTTTTAATTGTCTTCCGTTTGCTATTCATTAAATCTTGTTTTCAACCATTTTCCCATTCATTGCCAGGTTTGGTTGTTCTTTTGTTTTTTAAAGAATGAAACTCTTTTTCCCCATTCATTTTTAGATTTTTTTAAAAAATGAAACTTGCTTTAACAGTCGCTCTCTCCAGGAGTTCATCCCCACCCCCACCCCCCAAAGGATGTTTTATTCATGTTGTGAGCAGTCCTGGAGGATTGTTTCAAGTAAAAAGGTGGACTGTGTTTGTTTGAAATAAATAAACAAGACAATCCTCCTTTGAAATGATTTTCCCCCTCTACTCTTGCCTATTCTTTAACTCATAGAATGTTAGATTTGGAAGGGACCCCGGAGGTCTTCTAGGCCACCTCTGCTCAGTGCAAGAAACTGCTACAGCCTCCTTGACAGATGACGATCCAGCAAGAGGCAGACTGTTCCACTGTCCCACCACCTTACAGTCAGGAAACTTCTCCGAGCCCAAATCTGCTTCTTTGGCCTTTCAACCCATTGGTTCTAGCCTTGCCCTCGGGAGCCACAGAGAACAAGTCAGTCCAGGGCCCGGCTAACGGAGTAACGAGGCACCTTTTAAAAGTGGTGATTCTCTTTATGTAGCAGGGGGAGAGCAACTGGCCCTATCCGTCCCCAGCACAGCATGCCTCTGTGCTGCCTATGTCCCTAACCTCTCCTCTCTCCAGTTTTAAGGAAATGCAAATGGAGTCACTTTTCTTTTCTGGCAGGTCTCCTTTAGAAGCTGAAGTATCTCAAGGTGGGCCTTTTGAAAGCGATGGATACTTTAAAAACAAACAAACAAAAAACAACACTGTCCTGGGTAGTTAGGAGAAACTGACTCTATCCCTTCTGTCTCCTTTTTCAAAATAGAAAATGGCCAGGAGGAAGAAAAAGAAGAAAAACCACCACCACCACCACCACCACCCCCCCACACACAAACACCCCCCCCCAAACCTCAATTGTTCCCATTTATAGCAGCATATGTGGCCTTTCTTTGTTTTTATTGACTGGTTCCAGGGATGTGAATGAGGGGGAAAGAAAGGAACCTGTCTTCTCTTGGCAGGAAAGCAGCGCTCCCAGAAGACCTGGGCAGGACTTGCTGCTGGTGGGGAGAAATTTAATCAGCTTAGGAACATTCCCCTTCGTGTCCTCGGCACAGGTGCCTGCTGTCTGTTCTGTCGCTAAATTCTGGGGCTGTACGCCTGGGGTGGGGTGGGGGGGTGACCTGCAGCTGGGCCGTCGCTGCCGGACGGAACCTTCTCGGTGTTCTTCTCCCCATTCCCCATGTCTGGGGTGGCCTCTGCTCTTGTGAGATGTATGTGCCGCTTTCCCACCTGGATGGGCCGCCAAAGTGGATCACCATTTCAATGACCATTAAAAGGGTTGGTGGGTTCAGAGAAGGCGCTTACGGAAGCCTCGCTGTAGCAGCTCCTGGCCTGTGGAGTGCACATGCCCCCCCCCGCAGATCTCCGTCGTCGTTTGGGCTGGTTGTTGGCCTTCCAGAGAGCACTAGAAACGGATTTGTTCAGCCGGGCCTCCCGAGGTTTCCCAGTTGCTCGTAAATGCTTTCAGTTGGCTTCTAAGGGCTCCGAACTCCGAACTGTCTTACATTTGTTTGCGTGTGGTTTCGAGCCACTTGTTTTAATGGGTGGGTGCTTTTTTTGTTTGGCCCCAGCCTTTGAATGGGCCGGTATAGAAAGGTCATCAATGAATACTCAATCAATCAATAGAAAGACTTGAGGACTGGGGGGGACGACACCCCTCTCTTGCTCTGCAGAGTCCCCGGCTCTCTCCTTGTTTGGATCTATATGCTGCTCTTCCAACCAAGTTCCCAAAGCGGTTGAAAGAGCAGAAGTGGAAATGGCTCCCTGTCCCCGCAAGGGGCTCACCCTCTAAAGGGAGACCCTGAGTACTGCTACTAGGAGGGATGCTGGGCTGAATAGGGACAGCTACTCCCCCCCCCCCAGATACCTTCAAAGGGACCCCTTGGCCCAGTTAGCAGAGCTGAACCCCAAACTGTGGGCCACAAGAGGGCCTGGTTCCCTGCCCGGAAGGGGCTACCAATCTTTAGGGGAAAAGCACTCACAAGGGAGATCCCGGTGAGAGATGCAGGAGAAACTCTGTGCTGGATTGAAGAGGGACAGTTGCTCAGCCGCTGCGAAGCCGAAGAAAGCCACCACTCGAAAAGGTGCCTCTTGACCCAGTTAACAGGGTGAATGTCTTGTGCTCACTTTAGTTCAGTCCTCTCTGAAGAAGATGTCGGAGAGACACAGCCAACCTCTTCTGCAGCAGAGGGGTCATTGTTATTACCGGCAAGGGTTCGTGGTGCTGGGCAGGATTCCTGGCAGGAAACTCTAGAGACAGATGGGGGCAAGCTGGTCTTGCAGCCATGAGCATGAATGGTCCCCTTTGCTAAGCAGGTTCTGTCCTGGTTTGCATTTGGATGGGTGACTGCGTGTGAGCGCTGTCTGCTGCGAGATATTCCCCTGAGGCGATGGGGCTGTAGCGTTTGCTTGCATGCAGAAGGTCCCAGGTTCAATCTCCAGGTAGGGCTGGGGAGGTCTTGTGCTTGGAACCTTGGAGAGCCACTGCCAGTCAGTGCAGACAATACTGAGACAGATGGGCCAGGGGTCTGACTCAGCACAAGGCAGCGTCTTCTGTTCTTCCTCTGCTCTATGTTCTTTGAGCAAATCGCCAGCAGCCTGAACTGTTCATGTATCACCAAATGCAATCAATTTTGGAGAATGTCCCAAAGCTTTTTTATTTTTATTTTTTTTAGAGAGTGTTACAAGAGTTCTTATTGGCTCAGGGATCGCCTGGGGAAGAATATGGGATTATTACGGGATCTACAGTTTGCTCTGGAAGCCACAGCCGGCCTTCAGACCGCGTTTGATCGTCAACATGCAATGGCATTATTTTGTATCTGGCCATGCTTGACGACTGTTAACAACTGTATCTGGGCACATCGTATCTGAACGCTGGAATGCCACGGAGTTTGTGTTGGACATTGTTGGGCGGATGATTGCCCGGATCCAAACGGCAGAGAGATTCTAGGACATCTGAGTGAAATGTCACACAGTCCACATCTGATTGGCAATTTGGGAAACTGCTGAATTGTGTCTGCCTTCCCTGCGTTCAATCCAGCCTTCAGCTTTCTTCGCTGGGCAACCTCCGAGTCGGTTTGCATCTCCCAGTGGGGTGGGGGTGGGTGGGGGCTCCCGCATTCAACCAACAGGCTCCAGCCTGCTGGTGCAACAGACAATAACAGCTTTGCGCGGACGCAACGGAATTTTTCATGTGCCGTCAGCAGAATGTTTGTTATGTAAATGTTGCGTTTTGTCGTGTTGAACTTTGTGGCTTATCGTTAATTGGAAATAATAATGGAAAGTAAACAGCTGGGGGGTGGAGCGGAGGGATGGGGGACCCAAACTGAGTTTCGGGAACTGGGGGAGGAAAGGAAGGAGGCTGCTCTTTCCGGACCCTGGACAGGGCCCAGGGCGCTGAGGTGGTGTTCTGGGAAGGGCGGGAGGTCGGCAGACCCCCTTATTGATACTTCAGTCCCTTGCTGAGGAAGGAAGAGAGATAAAAGTTTATTTGGTCATGGACCAGCAAAGGAAGAGGAAGGAGGAGCCTTCAAGGGGGCAGCTCTTTGGAGACTGTGCAAAGTGGACTTTATGGATGCTGGGAGAGACTCTTGCCGGGAATCTTGGAGAAGCTGCTGCTGCTGCCAGTCAGTGCAGGCCATCCTGAGCTAGCTCGGACCAAGGGTCTGACTCAGCATAAGGCAGCTTCTTCATGGCCTACGCTGGAGGAGGCAAGCCCTGCACGTTGTCTGGAATAGCCCCCCCACAACAGATCCAGGGAGGAGCAGAATCACCGGGGCCACTCTAAAAGCTTGCAGAGGAGATGGACTCTGTCTGGTTTATTTAAGAAGGAAGAAGACAAGGAGAGAGAGAGAGAGAGAGAGAGAGAGAGAGAGAGACATATCCTGGTGCAACATGTCAAACCCACTGAAGGTCAGACCAGAACTCCCTTCCTGATGGGCTGGGGGGCGGGGGGGCACTTTAAGTCTGTAGAGAGAGCCCCAGGGAGAGGTAGCTTTCCTGCCACCACCCCTAGTGGGCAGCCCCCAAAGCTCTCCCTCCCACAAAGCTGCTACCCACTGAGCCAGTCCCTTGGTCCACCGGGCGCAGTGTTGTCTGCACTGGCTGGCAGCAGCTTTCGAGAGCAAGGGATCCTTCTCAGTGCTGCCCGGAGATGCTGTCAAGAACTGAAGCTGGCACTTCTGTGCCTGCAAAAGAGACACTCTCTTCCAGGGCGCCGTGGATGTTTCTGATCAGACTATGAAGCTGCCTCCTACTGAGTCAGACCCTTGGTCCACGGAGCCCAGTATCGCCTGCTCTGGCCGGCAGCTGCGCTCAGCCTTTCCCAGCTCCTTCGGCCTGCTTCTGGAAACTCCCTGCAGTCAAGGGAGTTGTAACCTGACCATATTTGCTGTAGTTAATCATTGAAATTGATGTATGCGATTATTTGATGGTTGTTCAACAATAATAAACTCGAGGAGGACCCTGGGAACAGCTGCATGCATGTGCTTTGCAACAGAACCATACCTCTCCACCCTTTGCTGGTGCGGAGGCATCTGAGGAGCTCATAGCTTCTTCCTAAAGCACGAAGCTCTTTGGTGGGGGGGGGGTCTTGGGGGCTGCAGGAAGGCTGGACTGGATGACCTCCTGCTTCTGCTTCAGGCCTCCGGTTCCTGAATCCGTCAGACCCACTGCAGCATCCCTGCCGCCTCCTCCTCCTCCTCCCCCCCCCCAAAGATGCATCCGTCCTAGTCGCTGCCAATTCTTGCTCCAAGACACAGAGAGGGGATCATCCATCATCCGGGTGATCTGGCAGCCTTCCTGGGACTTGCCGTTCCAGCCGCCCAGCTGTCCGCCTGTTCCCGGAATTGGTGTGTGTGGGGAAGTGTGTCGTGGGCGTTTCAGGGCAGTGACCAGCTGGGGCCGTGGGGCGTCCGAGAGGCAAGGAAGTGGGTCTTGCCTGCCAAGCCCCCAGAGCCGGCCCAGATCCCAGTTCTCTTTTGCCAGGGAAGCCGTATGGCCTCTCTCCCGCTTGCTTTTCAACCAGTGAACATCAAGGAGCGGGAGGTTCCAGAGGACACTTTGACTCCCCCCATGCAAGATCTATGTTTGAAGAAGGTGCTGGGTAAAAATGAGGGCATGCATCTCCTTTAGCCTGGATGAGAGCAGAATCCAGAGCCCGCTTAGTGCAGGGACAACCTTACGACAACTCCCATCGCCCCCAGCCAGTACCCCGGGGTGGAGTTCGCCCACAGCCCTCTTGACCCAGCACTGAGGAACTCTGTGGGCTGGCAGCTTTAGAGTGGCCCCGGTGATTCTGCTCCTCCCTGGATCTGTTGTGGGGGGGGGGGGCTATTCCAGACAACATGCAGGGCTTGCCTCCTCCAGCGTAGGCCATGAAGAAGCTGCCTTATGCTGAGTCAGACCCTTGGTCCAGCTAGCTCAGGATGGCCTGCACTGACTGGCAGCAGCAGCAGCTTCTCCAAGATTCCAGGCAAGAGTCTCTCCCAGCCCTGCCTGGAGATGCTGCCAAGGAGCAAACCGGGGACCTTCTGCAGGCCAAGCAGAGGATCTTCTAGCCTAGAGTTACAGCCCTCTCCTTTATATCACTCGCCTGGTAGTCTCCCATCCAAAGGCAAACCAAGGCAGGCCCTACTTAGCAAGGGGGGGCATTCATGATTGCTAACACACTAGATCAGAGATGTGGTTGCAAATCCAGAAGTGCAAATCCAGGGATGTGGTGGAAAATCCCAAAGTGCAAATCCAGGGATGTGGTGGAAAATCCCGAAGTGCGTGACCCCAGGGCCATGCAACCCCCAAGAGCCAGAGAAGCCGAAAAGCACTGTCCCTGCACACACACCCCCGATCAGCTCTCTTGTGGCTGGGGATGATGGGAGTTGTAGTCCAACAGCATCTGGGAACCCCTATAATGAATACATGCTGGTGGGGGGGAGATTCAGATTGAGTGGTCCACAAAACACACCCCATCTCTGTCGAAGCCCCCTCCCACTGCATAGACTAAAGTGCATTTCCCAGGGGTTACCCCATCATGGCGAGTGTCTCCTTTTGGCTACTTTTCACCGCCGTTCACTGACTATAATACGTGTAATGATTTTTCAGAGGGGGGGGGGAAATGGGGAGGGAGAAGAGTGGCTTGGGAAACCCAGAAGACAAACAAGTGTACAAGCGAAAGCAAACAGTTCTGTTGACTCGGTCTTAGCAAACCTCCCTGCAAATATATTACGGAAATCTGGGGCTAGAAAGGGGGCTGTCACTTTTGTTTACCTGGCCGTGTTGATACATCACACTTCTTCTTCTTCTTCTTCTTCGTTTTAGCGTTTTGTTTTCAAAGTGCATTTTGAATATGCGGACATGAGAATATCAAGACCGGTTTTGAGTGCCTTGCAGAAAAGATGAGCAGAAACCTGTTGAATTCCTGTCTCTACCCTGCACTGCCTGCAGCATTTACAGGTGAAAACAGGGATATGTTTATTTATTCCATTTATTTCTTTGATTTATATACGGCCCCTCCAAAAATGGCTCAGATATATTGGTGAATCCGGTTCCAAGACCAGAGATCACTACCGGATCCTTGCTTCTTTACCTGCTTGTGTTGCATTTATAGATTCTCCAATAGACTGTCCTCTGCTGAGTTTGGATGCTAGGGGCCTTAATCAACTAAAGACCAAAGGAGATGTCATTGTGGTTATTATGCCATCCATCTGTATGGCACAAATACAAAAGGACAGGTCTCTGCCCCAAAGGGCTTACAGTGTCATAGATGAGATGGGCATAGAATGAACAGGTTAGCTGTTCCCAAGCTTGAGAAAAAAAGGACTAAAGGGAGTAGAACTCAGGTAGAACCCCCCTGTTAACTGAGCAAAGAGATACCTCCCAAAAGTGGCAATTCTCTTATATTTAGCAAGGGGAGAGCAACTGGCCCTCTCCATCCCCAGCACAGCATCCCTCCAGTGGCTGTTGCTGGTGTCTATCCGATGTTTCTTTTTTAGATTGTGAACCCTTATTGGGGACAGGGACCCATACTATTTATATCTGTGTAAACTGCTTTGGGGACTTTTGTTGAAATGCGGCGTAGAAATATTTGCCGTATCATGTCGTATCGTATCGTGTCGTATCGTATCGTAGAACTATCTGGGATGATGCAATGTCCAAGGCATTCTGGGGGGCGGAAATGGCCGCTCTCAGGAGGTGACCACCCAAAGGAACTCCTTTTAGGCATTTAATGGTTTTGAAAAGGGGGGAAAGGCAGCTGCTATGCCAGAGGCCCCCAGATGCACTCGTTCCTGCCCCTTTGCTTTGAAATGAATGCACCTATGGTTCTATGGTTCTATGGTTCTATGGTTTGCACCATGGTTCTATGGTTCTATGAACGCATCTAAGTCTGTGGCGCACACACTTGTGCCCACAGGCGGGGACACGTTTGTTACACACACACACACACACACACACACACACACACACACACACACACACACGGCATGGCAAGATGCAGCCAAGATGAGGAGATCCGCTTTGGGAATGTGAGGCCTTTTCGAAAGCGCTTGACCTTGCCGCAAGCGGGAAATCTGGACCTTTGGGTGTGGCTTGCGATAGAAATCTCACTCCGATAAGGGTGCTCTTCCTCCCGGAGATGATGCAGGAGCTTTGTTGAGTGTCCTTGCCTCAGATGCGCTCCTCGCGCGCCGGCATGCGCTTTCTCTTCTCTCCCCCCCCCCGCCACTCCACATCATCGGCAAGGCCAAGAGAGAACAATGCAGTGAGCAGGAACGGGCTGGGGGGGGGAGGCGGGGAGGCATGGCTACAGCACACGGCCGCTGCTGACTATCTGAATTGGTTGGCAACGCTGGTGGTGGATCAGTGTTTCCGGAACAAGCCTTCTGGTGGGAGGCCTTCGGCAAGCACACCACCTTCCTCATGAGGACTGCCATCTTTGCAAAGTGCCAACTGGCCCTGTGCCTCTGCCTTTAGACTCGCTCTCTCTCTCCTTTTCGCTGCCTCTCCCTCTCTCCCTCCAGGAACCTAGGAAGCTGCCATATACTGAGTCAGACCATGGGTCCATCTAGCTCAGGATTGTCCACCCAGACTGGCAGCGGCTTCTCCAAGGTTGCAGGCAGGAATCTCTCCCAGCCCTATCTTGGAGATGCTGCCAGGGAGGGGACTTGGAACCTAGATGCTCTTCCCAGAGCGGCTCCATCCCCTAAGGGGAATATAATCTTGCAGTGCTCACACATCAGGTCTCCCATTCATATGCAACCAAGGTGGACCCTGCTTAGCTAAGGGGACAAGTCATGCTTGCTGCTACAAAGCCCCCCCCTCATCTTCACCAGCCACAGACACTGGGGGGGGGCACTATTATCCTGGTCTGAATAGGGCTGGCTGCTCCTCCCCACCCACCCCGCTGAATTCAAGCGGGCCATTTCGGAAGGTGCCTCTTTGCCCAGTGAGCCAGGGTGGAGTTATTTCTGGGTCTGCCATGGCAGAGTGAAGCCCTAACCCTGTCCCTTGGGAACTCCTCCTTCACACAGAGAGAGAGAGAGAGAGCTCTTCTCGGGTCTCCTTAGCTCTGCCCTGCTGCCCTCCGTGCCTGGAGTCACCCCGGAGTGTGACGGAATGTCAAAGCCATGATGGCTCTCCAAGCGGATCATTGTGGATGAGCACCCCTGGACATAAGTGGGTGGGATTGGTACATCTTGCCTAGAAGTTACCTTGGTAGCAGCACAATCAGCACACACACACACACACACACACCACTCTCTTTCCCTCCCCCCCACTCTTGCCGGACAAAGGGAAGCTCTTGTGTTGGTTCTGTGTGTCTGAAGCTCGCACGCAATTCTGAGCAGTAATCAATTCACACTAAATTAGGTTCGTTTGTCACATTCAAATAAAGGTCCCCCCCACCCCACCCTCTCCCCACTCCGTTCTCTCCCACACCCCCGTAGCTTGCGCACCAGCCTCTCTCGGATGCCTTCCCTCCACCACCGCCGTCCTTTTGTCTGGGCTCTTTGGAAGCGATTTCGTGTCTCACAGCGAGATCTCTTGTTTGGGCCTCTCTCTGAACATTCCTTCTGGGGGAGAGCCCAGATCCTGCCTGGGCCTCCGTGGCGTAAATGCCACATTAGCTGAGTGCAGCAGGGCTGTAACTCAAAAGAGGCCCAGACATTCATTCCCCCATCCCTTATTAGCAAAGGGAATCGCGGGCTGGGCTGTGCATCTTTGGCGGAGGGCGACAAGCAAGATACAGCAGCACCAAGAAGACCCCACCCGCCCACCCACCCCTGCCAAATTCTGGTAAGGGAAGCTGGGTTGCTATGCCTGTACAATAGTACTCACAGGAACATAGCGAGTTGCCGTCTACTGAGTCAGACCCTTGGGCTGTTTAGCTCAGGATTGTCTACCCAGACTGGCAGCGGCTTCTCCAAGACTGCAGGCCTAGCTTAGAGATGCTGCCAGGGAGGGACCTTGGAACGTTCTGCATGCAATCCGGCTGGTGCTCTTCCCAAAGTGCCACTTGGGGCAACCGAGATGTCCCACTTGGAGAGGTCCAGAGAGGTCCCACTTGGACGACAGAGAGAGGCACAATTGGCCATCCTGAAAGATCCAGCTTCTTCAAGCAAGGAGTCTGACCATTTGAGAGTGGAACGCTCTTCGGGTTCCTCAGTATTTCTCTCCCAAGTTCAGTTTCGTTGCGAACCCTGGGGAAAGTGCATTAGGAACCACGTTAACCTGGTTTAGAGAGATTTCCTGCAAAAGAATGCCCAGCTCTTTGGCAGTCAATGCACTTCTGCACAACTGCATTGCGCTGGTCTGGTGGTAGCAAGCATGACGCGTCCCCTTTGCTAAGCAGGGTCTGCCTGGTTTGCATTTCAATGGGAGACAATATGTGAGCCTGGCAAGCTATTCCCCTGAGGAGATGGGGCCGCTCTGGGAAGAGAATCTGCTTGTTTGCATTCAGAAGGTTCCAAATTCCCTCCTTGGCATCTCCAGTTAGGGCTGAGAGAGACTCCTGCCTGCAACCTTGGAGAAGGACTGCCCAACTTTGATGGGATTATGCTGTTTTATTAAGCTAAAAAATAGCATGCTTTGCTTGACCATGGCTCTCTTTTCTCATGAATTCGGCTCTCCTTCCTCTCACTGTTTTTGGTTATTGCCTCCTCCAGGTCTCCACTTTATCTCTGGTTCCTCCTAATCTGGCCGTCTCAGTTAGATTGTAAGCCCCTTGGGGCAGGGCCCGTTGGCTTGGCTTTGTGTCTTGTGTGGGGCCGAGGGGGTTTGTCGGACGCTCTGTGCGGGCAAGCTCTCCTCGGCTCACTTCAGCCTGGGCCCCACATCTCGGAGCTTTCTTGGAGGATTCTTCAGGAAAGTGTTTGCTTTTTTCTGAGGGTTCTCTCTCGGCTCATCATGTGGCTGTTTGTGTGCGGATGGCTCCATGCATATGCAGATCTTCCTATTGCCCCCCAAGGATCCGCTGCCAAATGCCAGCCGTGGCAGAGAGCCACCTGGAAATTCAATTACTCTGCCATTCTGCCCCCCGCCCTTGCAAGGAACACACCTCGCAGAAGAGAAATGCAGGCAAAACTGATCAAAGGGCCAAGAAGGAGGAGGGAAAATGGGTGAGGCTTTTGAATTTGGGGACAGTGAGTGACCCATTGGGGCCAGGAGGTTCCGGAAACGGGCTGGCTCGCCTCACACCCACAGGCAGATTAAGCCTTTTCCTGCCCATAGGCAAAAGGGCTTTTGCTGCCTTTTTATCTTAAACAAAAAAGGGTTGCCATTTTTAAAAAAGATAAAAGGTGGGGAGAGTTTCTCCTCGCCCCTTCCATCCTTGCTGCAGCAGCCGCTGCCCACAGAGAGGGGCAGCAAAATTGGAGGAGGGGCAAAATTTGCTGCTCCTCAAATTGTGCCGCCATAGGCAAATGCCGCCTCTGCCTCTCGGTTAACCCACCACTGCGCACACCTGGGCACAGATGTGCTTCCTGGCCACGCCCCAGGCTTCCCCTGCTCCTCTGCAGAGCCGGATGCTGGGAGAGCTTCTTCATGAAGTCCGGGACTTGAGCTGGTCCAGGCTGGCTTTCACAGAGAGGACTTCCCCCTTTCATTCAGAGCTTGCTCTCTGCAGACAAATGCAGAAGGCAAAGCCATCTTGAGGTGCCTGTGTGTGGGGGGGGGGGTCATGGCGATCTGGTGTGCACCTCTTTGCCTCCATGCATTAGATCAGGGAAGCAGTGCAGGGGGGGAGGGTTATCCCTCCTTCCCCACACCGTGATGCTAATCCAATTTGCTCCCCTGTGGCTGCATTTAGGTGGTGGGTGTTTTTTGGGGTTTGTTTTTTGTTTTTAATGGCAGGAAACCCAAGAATGGATCTAATGACTGTTTCCCCAGAATTGCCCCCTTTGGCTGCTTTTCAGGGGAGGAAGCTGACATTTGAGGGGCCCAAACTCCTGCATTTCACGCCGATGCCAGTTTAGGCATGCAAGCCTGTGCCGATCAGGCAATCCACATGTGAAAATTGGGTTCGCCCTCAGCAGCACGTGGCTTTATCTTTTGATGCACAGACGGGCGCAGGGGCCAATATATTTAGTGCGGCACGGCCTGGCTTTATATGACTTGTTTCTATATGTTTATTTCTCCTTAATGAGAGAGAAGGCAGTCCCCAGCCACATTACAATCCATGATGATCCCACTCTGTCTGTAATAAAAAAGAAAAGGAATTTGCATAATTTATTCAGAGTGCCACATTTTAGAGCTTAAAACCAAGCCCGGCCAGATCAGGCTGTAGATCTGTCCTGTGTGGCGTTCTGAGCCCCAACAGCAGCTCCCTGGAATCTCATAAGCAGGAATGACGGCAGTAGCCCACCTCCATTGTATATCCCCACCATCTTGAATTCAGTTAAACTGCCTCTGTGCATGGAGGCTCTACTTGGCAGTCATAGCAAATATCAAACAAATGTATCCAATCCTTTTAAAGCTTTTCTCCGCTTCCTGTGGCAGTGAGTTCTGCATGTGAATGATGCGCACAGAAGTTCTTTGTTCTGTCTGCCCATGGGAAAGGGAGAAAAGGAAAGGAAGAAAACCCCTTTTTCTCCACCCTGCTGACCATTCTCTCCTGGTGGTTTGGATGTTGTTATATTTGGATAGTGGCATCAGTGAACATGCTATAAGAGGCCAGGTCCCTGCCCCGAGGGACTTACAAATTGAAAAGTAACACAGGGGAGGGGAAGGAAACGGAGGCAGGAAGGGACAAGAATTAATTTCAGGTTTATGTGCTCAGGTTGAGTTACGGTTGAGAAAGGGGACCAGGGGTTATGCCAAATGTTCCGGAGGGTTCTAATAAAAAAATCCATGAAGGACAAGTTATCAGTGACTACCAGTCTTGATGGCTTTAGGCTACCTCCAGACTCAAGAGGCAGGATGCCTCTGAATCCCGGTTGCAAGGGAGCAACAGCAGGAGAGAGAGGGCACGCCTTCAACCTTTGGCTGTGGGGTGGGCTTCCCAGTGGCATCTGGTGGGCCACTGTGTGAAAGAAGATGCTGGACTAGACAGGCCATGGGCCCTGATCCAGTGGGGCTGTTCTAATGGAAGTGACACAACGCAGGTATCCCAGGAAGCCACTCAGGGTGGATGGTGCGGAGATGTCCTTTATCTTCCTTTTTCCCAAATGAAAAACCTGGAAACCCTTTCGCTTTCTCTCCTTGGAAGATGCTCCAGCTGTTGACCATTTCACTCCCCTTATCATCCACCTTTCCCAACTTTACGGAACCCTTTTTAAAAAGAGATAGGGTTACCAGAATTGCACCACGGTTGAGGTGACCGTGAGAAATATTTGCTGCACAATCAATTTCTTTGCATTTCCTTGGTGGCAATCCCCTGATTTCTTCGGCATGCAGCGTGGGAAGACGGAGGCCTTGTTATCCTCCAGGACCTCTACCAAGACCAAAGGAGAGCTGGTCTTGTGGAAGCAATCATGCATTGTCCCCTTTGCTAAGCAGGGTCCTCCCTGGTTTGCATTTGAATGAGAGACCACATGTGAGCACTGTAAGAGATTCCCCTTAGGGCTGCTCTGGGAATAGGGTTGCCATGTTCTGGCTTTCCAAATTTCGGTGCCTAATTTGCATATTATGTAAATGGAAGAAAAAGAAAATAATTGAAGAAAATAGTTTTTGAGCAGAATAGTGTTTGCACGTTTTTGCTCATAACTCCGCTTCTCTAAGGGCTAGAGCTTAGCTCTCTCTCTCTCTCTCTCTCTCTCTCTCTCTCTCTCTCTCTCTCTCTATATATATATATATATATAATGAAATATGAAATCCAGGCGAATCTGGGTGGGGCAAGCAATCTGGGTGAGATGCTTAAAATCCGGGTGAAACCCGGAATTTCGGGGGGCATGGCCACTCTATTTGGGAAGAGCCCCTGCCTGCTTGTGTGCAGAAGGTTCCAAGTTCCTTCCCTGGCAGCATCGCCAGATAGGGCCGAGAGAGACTCCTGCCTGCCACCTTGGAGAAGCCGCTGCCAGTCTGTGTAGCCAATACTGAGCTAGATAAACCAATGGTCTGACTCAGTGTATGGCAGCTGCCTATGTTCCGATCCCCGCCCAAAGAGAACAGACACCCTCCTTCCTGTTTCCAGTAGAGTTTTTGGCCTCCCCGCCACCCCCTGCCATCTTCCGGATGAAAGGCAAACCCATCCTAGGGGAAGCAAACTGCCGTCTTTGAAGCACTCTCTCTGGAGGCTTCTCCGGGAGCAGTGTATCAAAGAGACTCCGGCTCACTTCACACCATGGTTGTCTGGAACCGTGCTCCAGATGAACCGCGGGATGGGAGCAGAGTCAAGCGGCAGCTTCCCGCAGGAAAACTTATTCCGCCAACCTTCTCCCAGCCCTCCAGCACAGAGCCAGTGTGACTTCAGTGCAGGGAAGGCAGTGCTGCAAGAAATGTGGCAGCAAAAAAAAAAAAAAAAATCATCTTTCTTTCTTTTACTCATTTGGAAATGCATATCCCTCCATCTCGCCAAAGCCTCAAGGCAGCGCCCAATCGATACCTTAAAACAAAGGAACAAATAAGAGCCGTAAAAACGAGGCACATACAAATAGCAGCAGATTTAAAAGAACCCAACAGCCAGCTCAGCATAAAAACTTTAACGAGCATCCAATTTGAAAGGGCAAAGACCAAGACTGATTTATTTTTAAAATATTTCTACCCCGCCCTTCCAGGGCTCTTGTGGCTCAGGGCGGCTCACAGAATTAGAACAGATAACATACAAAAACCATCTAAAAGCGATAGACATTAGCAAGAACCAGATTAAGATCCAGATTAAAACTGAATTGAAGAGGTACAAATTAGAAAATGCAAAAGTTAAAAGGAGCTGCAGATAAACACTAAACTCACTAAAAAGATGGAGCTTTAACTGTTTTCTAAAAAAAAAAAAAATCCTGAGGTTTTAAAAAAACATAACACAAAAGCAATCAAATTATTATTAGGTTTTTATATAAAGTGCTTGTTTATCCTTTCAACAACCCTGTGAGGTAGGTTAGGGTGAGAGATAATGGACTCAGTAATAAGTTACTGAGTGAACTTCCTAGCTGAATGGGGATTTGAACTGGGGTCTTTCCACTCCTAGCTTAACTACTTAAACTGCACTGGTTCTACGTTGCCATTGAAACCCCAAAATAACAGGGCAGACGTGAAGTATTTGAGTCATGCCTAAAAGAGAACATCAAAGGTGTCGGGTAGATATACTGCGGCAAGGAGTTCCACAGTTTGTGCACCACCACTATGCAGATGTCCCTGAGTGTGGCAGATTCCCACCACATTTCAGAAGGCAATGGCTCTTGGAAGAATGCCTCAAAAGGAGGCCTTAACTGTCAGGTTTATGTGGATGAAGTCCTTCAAGCACCATGGTCCCACAGCGTGAGCTTCCCCAGACAGCAGGCTTTATCTGCAAGGCTTTACTGTGAGTTCGAATGTGCCCCCCAAAATCAACACAAAAAGTGGATTTATTTTTTAACCCCGGAGATCAGTTGGGCTAGGCTCTGACGCTTAATGAAAAACCCGAAATCGTGTGTGAAGTGCTCCACGATAACTCACAGGGACTTGGGTGCAAATCCACATCCTCCATTCCAAGCTAAAAGCCAGAGGCCCATCTTGAACAGAGCCTGGAAACCAACTGGCCCCCAGAAAAGTGTCCATCACTCACAACCCACAGCCCGGCGGTCACCTTGCCTAACAGCTGAAGCTTTCAGACAGTCTTCAAGGGCAGCTCCATGTATCATGCCTCACGGCAATCTAGCCTGGATGCTACCAGAGCAGGGAGCACCGAGGACAGCTCCTCTCGCGCGCCCAGCATGGATGCAGCCGGTGCATTTCCAAAGCAGGGCATTTGGAGCAGGTTGGGATGCATTTTCAGCTCTGAACACCTTCGAGAACATAGGCCAGAGAGAGGTTTGTCGCCAAAAATCGGACAGAGGTCAAGGTTGGAGGAAGGAATTGAGGACAGGGAGCAAGAGTTTCGGCCTGGCCATTGCCTAAGACCCAGCAGCCTAAGAAGCTGCCTTTTGCTGAGTCAGACCCTTGGTCCATCTAGCTCAGGATTGTCTACCCAGACTGGCAGCGGCTTCTCCCAGGTTGCAGGCTGGAGTCTCTCCCAGCCCTGCCTTGGAGATGCTGCTACCAGGGAGGGAACTGGGGACTTTCTGCATGCTGCAGGCAGGTGCTCTTCCCAGAGAGGCCCCATCTCCTGGGGGTGGGGTGGATCTTGCAGGGCTCACACATGTAGTCTCCCCTTCAAATGCAAACCAGGGTGGACCCTGCTTAGAAAAGGAGAGCATTGGTGCTTGCTTGCTACCACAAGACCGGCTCTGAGGAGTGAGTTTTCTGCGGAAGAGCCTGTTCTGTCTCGAGCAAGGCTGAGGAGGATGTCTTTTGCTTGGGAGGGGGCCATTCCAGCACCAGCTCCACGTTTCGGGGGGCAGCCCCCCCAGGAAGGAAGGTCGCTTCCCTCGGCCGCCAACTGCTCTCCCTCTCCCCAGCGAGGACGGGCTAGTTTTCGGGACAGGGCCCCGCCCGGCCTGGCAGCCCATCCTCCATAATTCTCTGCATCCCAATTAAGTGGCCAGCCCACTCCGTAAAAGCCAGAGATGGGAAGTTATTGATCGGCCGTGGCTGATGCCGTGCCAAGCCTTCCCACTGCGGATCTCTTTGCTCCTTTGCAGTGTCTTTCCCCCCCAGAGTCCCAGGGACTTGGCACCCCGACCGGCCCTTATGGAGTCAGAGGTCCGTAGCTTCGACGTGGGCCTTTCCATGAGGAAATGGCCTAGGGAGGGTCCTTGGAGGGGCAGCCCATTCTGGCAGCATACAAGCAAACATGTGACACTGCCATCTGAGTCAGACCCGTGGTCTACCTAGCTCGGGATTGCCTGCACTGACTAGCAGCAGCTGTGGTGTTGTGTCCCTCTCTGAGAAGGGTTTCTGGGGGGTTGCTGGTCCAGTCAGCTAGAGGGCACCATTACCCAGAAGGAAATTCTGTTAAAGGCCTCTGTGGAGCACTTTTTCATCACAATGTAGGCTTGTTCTGGGGTTGTTGTTGTTGTTTTTTGAGAACATGAGTGACACAGAAAGGAAGCCAAGAGGCCGATGAACAGCCAGAATGGGAAACTGCCATGGAAGGCACATTCTCCCCAGCTCCAGGATGCATTTTCCAAATTCTCCGAGCTAGACCAGAATGCCGGAGGAGGACCAGGCAGGAGCCCTGAAAGGGACAGAGTGAAGGAAATGCTCTTGGTCCCCATTTCTGGCTTCCTTGATTGCTACACTCTAGCGACATCCTTTCCCCACAACCCATGTAAACCATTCCTCTAAATAAATCTCCGTTTGATTTAGCGCAATTGGTCTTGAAATATTACTGGTGAAGGGGTGTGTTAGGGCTGGCGTGAGCCGGTTAACTTCCCAGGCGATTGATTTGGAAAGTCAGCTAGGCAGTGAATTGAGCAGAGTGGGTGTTGGCAGGCAGTCTGGCCTAGTGGGTGCTGCTGCCGCCGCCTCGTTAGAAGACAGCCCCGTTTTTCAGAAGTTTCCCTGGGAGCGTTAATGACGCCAACCATCCGGTGCTTTCACTCTCCCGCTGCAGATGCTTGCCCAGGGAATGTTTATCGCTGATAGCCACCCGGACTGGGACGGAGGGGAAAATTAAAAACAGTTTCAATCAAAACCACCTGCAGAGCTTGGTTGCCTCCCCACCACCACCACCCATTGGGCTCCCCTAACTGGGCTTTCTGCCAGCTCTTTCTCGCCTCCCCCCCCCCATCAAAAATCTGTGGCACCAGTTTCTAAGCAACAATATTAGAGATACAGCTATGAACACATGATGATTATTTTATAGTATGTTTCTCTCCCCGCATTAACTTGGCAGATTTCTCATTGGGGATCTCTTGTTGATGCGGGGAGAGAAACATACTATAAAATAATCCCCGAGCGGGGAGGAGAGAATCCGAGGGCGGCAGGGGGTTTCTCCCCCCCCTCCCACCCCGCCCCGGCCAGCCAAGAATAGAGCCGAGAGCCTTCCCAGCTGCAGATCTGCAAGGCGGAGGGAGCCTCCCCGGGTGTAGGAAAGGGGTCCTCTGTTGCAGGGACTGACACACAGCCCACTGTCTGGTCTGAAGTGGCCCACCAGGTACTTCGGGATCCCACTTGCAGGGGAGCAACAGCAGGGGAGAGGGCATGCCTTCATCTGCTGGTTGGGAGCTTCCCGGAGCCAGCGTGGTGTCGTGGTTAGAGTGCTGGACTAGGACCGGGGAGACCTGAGTTCAAATCCCCATTCAGCCATGAGACTAGCTCGGTGACTCTGGGCCCGTCACTTCTCTCTCAGCCTAACCTACTTCACAGGGTTGTTGTGAAAGAGAAACTCAAGAATGTAGGGCTCCTTGGAGGAAGAGTGGGATATAAATGTAAATAATAATAACAATAACAATAACAATTATAATAGTGGGAAGGACTCGTTGTCTGGATAAAACAAACCAGTCAATAACACCTGTCTGACTCTGTAAACAAGAAACAACAACAACAACAATAATAAGCTGGCGGGCCCCTGTGGGGAACAGGATGCTGGACTAGATGGGCCGGATCCAGCCGTACTTACGGATACGATGGATACTTATCTACTGCTTTTCAACCAAAAGTCCCCAAAGCGTTGTACGTAGATATAAGTAAATAAACATGGCTCCCTGTCCCCAATGGGCTCTCCGTCTAAAAAAGACACATCAGATAGACACCAGCAACAGCCACTGGAGGGATGTTGTGCTGGGGATGGATAGGGCTGGTTGCTCTCCCCCTTGCTACATAAATAAAGATCGGGCCAGTTCCTCTCCCCTGTTCTTAGGAAGTAGTTGTGGGCTGCCCCCAGGATTAATAATAATAATTCAATTTCTATACTGCCCTTCCAAAAATGGCTCAGGGCGGTTTACACAGAGAAATAATAAATAAATAAGATGGATCCCTGTCCCCAAAGGGCTCACATTCTAAAAAAAACACCATCAGATAGACACCAGCAACAGTCACTGGAGGGATGCTGTGCTGGGGATGGATAGGGCCAGTTACTCTCCCCCTGCTAAATAAAGAGAATCACCACAGTAAAAGGTGCCTCTTTGCCCAGTTAGCAAGGGTTGATGCCTGACTGTCCTCCGGACGGACAGTTCATGAACCTCAAGGGAGGACCCAGCATCCGCTGCTGCTATCCCTTAGCACTGAGTCACACAGGTGTCATGACCTTCGCCCTGAGCAATAGCACCGAATTTGACCCAGAGGCATGGCGAGACGTCAGGCCCAAGGAACAACTGCTCCGTGGAACAGGTCCTGGCGTTGGGTACCTTCTGGACAGCTCCTTGACTATCCAACATTTGACCACCTGACTTGGCCTCCCTGATGCTGCTGCACCCCCAAACCCCACTTGCTTGGAAGACTGGGAACAGGACACTACCCCAGGAAAGGCAGGATCCTGACCCTTTAACTGCCTGCTGCTTGTCAGCCAGCGAGCAGAGCCGTGCGCGAGCACTCCGTGAGCCTGCTTGGACACTTGGCGGAGGTTGGGTTGCTTTCTGAAGACCTCTCTTCCTTGGGAGCTGTCCTGGGTGCTTTTGTCTCTGGGTTGGTCTTTTGAGAACAGGAAAACCTGCAGTATGGCCCTAGTAGCTTCATAACATGGAACTACAAAAAATAAGAATATGAATGGGTATTTTAATAATCATCGTTCAGAATGCGGAATAACATGGTTTAAAACTTAATAAGCATTGTTTTAAAGAGTCACAATACATTAGAAGTCCTCATACATATGCTGATTAGGTAATTAGTTCAAATATTATAGAAGTCCTCCGATTTGTGTTGTCTAAAGTGTGTAGTCTTGAACTCCCAAGTGATATGGAGTCCTTGTAGATCTTTATAAAGTCAGACGCGTTTCAAATTGTAGTCTTCCTCAGTGGCTTTCCAAGTATTGTTCCTACAAGGACATTGCTCTTCCAGACTCCTTTTGATCCAAATAAATTTTCATCATATTTCCAAGGTCCCCATCTCACTCAGTGACACATGTTTCTTCTACATAACTTATTATAAAAGTTTTTTTAAAAAATCAAAGCCACTTATCCAAATACAGTGGCTTGAGGTTCAAACATCTCATACAGAGTTTATACAGAGAAAATTTAGACAATATATGTCTGAGGACTTTTATAATATTTGAACTAATGACCTAATCAGCATATGTATGAGGACTTTCAATGTCTTGTGGCTTTTAAAAACAATCGTTATTAAGTTTTAAACAATGTTATGCCACATTATTAACCTTTCTTATTAAAATACCCATTTATATTCTTATTTTTTGTAGTTATATATTATAAAAACCATATTTACCTGAAGCCAAGACTAGGCTTTTTCCAAATTCTTTGATGTTAGAAATTTGGGTGGGCGGTTAGGGACATCTTCTTCCTGTATTTCAACCCTATAGTTTAAGGATGTTGTCTTGAATGCAGAGTTGTCTGCTAACTAGATAACTATGGTAAACTGAACTACTGTACAATATACTGAATTACTAAAAAACATGAGTCTTACACCTCTTCGGAACGCCCCCCCCATCTGAGAGGGAGGGGAGCGCCCCCTCTGGAATCTCTAAAAGTTACATCTCTGGGTTGGGTGTGGAAGTCTCTAGTGCACACCCAAGTAAATTGAGACGTGAGTTTTGGGCAGTATAGAAATATGTTAAATAAATAAATAAATAGAATTAAATGCGCATGAGCACTAAGGCACAGATCCCACACTGGGTAGGATCCACCTTGCGATCCTGCCAGGCGTCTGGGTGGCAGCTAGGCTGGTGTTATCCGGCCTCTTATCTGTGTCAAATGTTGGGGATTATGGGACTCCTAAGCCCTGCTACGATTTCCTCCATAGCCGAGAGTGTGTGTCGAGCGTATTCCCCTCTAAGCCCAATTTCACGGCCTACTTTTACCCCCCAAAGTCGGGAGTTTTTTTGTCGTTGCTGCTGTTGTTGAATTTCACATCTCTGGCTGCAGTGAGATCTGAGCGAGACTCAAGGAGACGAAAGGGGGTATGGCGTGCCCACTCACACCTTTCCTCCACGGAGATTATTTTAACCACCCTGTTGCATCCCTATGTGTAGTTACAAGGTGGTCCATAGATGAAGAAAGTCAGGGTTTTTTTTTAATCTGCATTAGTGACTGTCTGTCCGGACCCAGGGGCATGAAGCGACCCTGGATTCGTCAGCCCTAAAAAGACACTCTTCACATTCCCTAAGGTCCGAATAGGTTCATAGCTCTGAGCAGAACATCCTCATGGAAGATTTTTTTTTTTTAGACTGCAAATTTGGCATCACAGGCAAAATTAGGCAAGGCTGAAACTTGGGGCAATTTCGAGGGGGACCCAGAAAAATTCTGAGATAGTTTTGGAGGAGGTTTGCCACTAGGGCAGGCACTGGTGATGAGGGGGCCCTTCTCATGAGCCAGTTCCTGCTCACTGCCACGAACCCCTCATTCAAGTGCCCTCAAAGTGGATGGCTATGGTGTCATCCTGAGGGGCTTCTGGGGAGAGAAGGCAGCCATTAGTATGCTGATCCCCCGGCCCATAATTTTTCAGCGTCCTGAAAAGTTAACCAAATTGGACTCCCCACTTTGCTGTTGGGAATAGAGTTGAGAAAATTAGGGAGGACATTTTGGATCAGCTTTACAGTCAAAATGTCCAGGTCTTTCCAGAAGACTATTCCCCCTCCCAACAAGGGCAATGGCTAGACTCCCACATGCAAAACATTGGAAAGGATGCATGTCACAGAACGGATATATGTCAGGATTCAGGAAGTGCCTGAGTGGCAAATATAACAAGTTTCATCAGGATGAGATGAGATGGTGGAGGGAGACCATTAGAGCTGTCAGCCACGGAAAGAATATTTAGCTGATCTAATCACCTGCCTTTTAATCAATTAATGGATGTAGTTCATTGATTAAATTTGAATAAGTGTGCATTTTGCCAAAATTTCAATAAACATAGGGGGGTTTTCTTTGGGAGGCCCCACAGCTCAATCATAGAGCACCTGCGTTACATGCAGAAGGTCACGGATTCAATCCCTGGCAGCATCTCCAGGTAGGCTGTAAAAAAGGCCTCTGTCTGAAACCCCAAAGAGGTGCTCGCAATCAGCGTAAGCAATCCTGAGCTAGATGGCTCCGACTCAGTAGAACGCAGCTTCATCTGTTCAGTTGTAAGAGAATGTATACCGTAGTATCACCGAAATGGATAACTATATGCTTTTGTGATCTTCCTTTCCATACTAGTTAAACAGAGCCTCCATGTTCCAAAGCAGTATATCAAGAATGGGAAGTCATCATGGATTAGTCAGACCTTGAATGACACACCTCTTTATTCCTAGAGATCAAAATCAGTTTATGATGCTAAGAGAATATTCTCATGGAGGGATTTCCAACCAATTGCCGCAATTTCTCCAGCGGGCCTGAGCAATGATTTGGCCTCCTGGGGTGGCCATTTTCCCCCAGAATGCCCCTCCGAATTATGCTACATCATGATTAGTGCTGCCACTACAACCTGCAGAGGTGGTGTCAACTATAGAAAAGAAAAGAAAAGTGACACCCGTTGTCACTGCCTCCGAACAGTGGTCAGCCATCCCCCTTGAAGCTTGACCTTACAAGAATCTTTACAACAGTTTCTTTCCCTTCTCTCTTCCCCCAAGCCCTTCAGCATTTTTGGATTTCACTCTGTTTCTAAGTTTTGGATCAGCTCTGTTTAGAACTTGGGGTTGGCTGAAGTTTTTGTCCTCTTGCTCTGGCCAAATTTAAAAAACAACAACACAAACCTTCCCAGAAATCTCCACCCTCTTATGGTTGAGAATAGACATCCCCTTCTTGGCTCAGAAGTAAACCCCTTCTGTTTGGATTCATGGTGTTGATATCTCCGTTTCTTCTGGCTGTGGACTGGTTACTCTCAAGCAAACTCCTGGGACTTTTACACACAGCTGGCTTTATTGGGAGGCTTTGGTGCAAACTCGAAGTTGTCCCCAAAAACCGATGCGAATAGAGGATTTTTTTTTAAAAAAAAAACTGGATATAAATCAGTCGATACTCTTAACGTGCAGTGAAAAACCCAAATTGTGTGTGAATTGCTCCCCGTTAACTTGCAGGGGCTTCGGGGCAAATCTGGCCAATATGTGAACGTGCATCTCCTCCGTTCCGGAGGAGATGCACCATTCTCTGCTTCACGGCATATGTGTGCTTGTAATTCTGCCACCGGGGTCCCCCAGAGGAAAGCGGCCCTGGAGACGTGTGTGTGTGTGTGTGTGTGTGTGTGTGTGTGTGTGTGTGTATGTGTAACATCTCCTGCTATTTACTGTGAGCTGTTATAGCTTCCCTCTCCACCTCTCCCACAGATCCAGATGCTCAAGGACTGAATCACAGAAGGTTTGTTGCAGGAAGATGGGCTTTAACTGAGGCCCAAGTGTAACGCTTCCCCACACACACCCTTCCCCACTGCTTCTAGAGTAACAATGTAATTTCAAGGTGTGGGGCTCAGCATGGAAGCAATGGTGGTGTGGAGTAATCCTCTTTCCCCATGGCCAGCTAAGGGGTGGGGGAAGGAAAGCAATATATATGTGTGTGTGTGTGTGTGTACCTCCAATGATTTGCCCAGGGAAGGAACTGTAGTTAGAGAACAGATGAGTCTGTGTGTGTGTGTGTGTGTGTGTGTGTGTGTGTGTGTGTGTGTACGTGTGGTGGGGAAAATATAACAGCAATCTATAAAATGATGCATGGTGTGGAGAAAGTGGCAGAAGGATGTTTCTCTCTCTCTCTTCCATAACATCATTATGCTATCATCATCATCATCATCATCATCATCATCATCATCATCATCATCATTATTAAACCTCTATATGATGCTTTTCAACAAAACAACAAAGTCCCTAAAGCAGTTTCCAGAGCAAAACAAATGAGTAGGCAAGGAAGGTTCTCTGCCCCCAAAAGGTCACAATCTGAGAAGAAACACAGGAGAAGCCCCAGCAGCAACCGCCCTGCCGGTTCAAATCCCCGCTGGTACCTGTTTCGGGCAGCAGTGATGTAGGAAGATGCTGAAAGGCATCATCTCACACTGTGCGGGAGGAGGCAATGGTCAACCCCTCCTGTATTCTACCAAAGACAACCCACAGGGCTCTGGGGGCGCCAGGAGTCGAAATCGACTTGGTGGCACACAATTTTAAGAAGCTTGGCCTAGTTAGCAGGGATGATTCCCCTTCGGTGTGCCCCCAGAAGGCCTGGAGATGGTTCTCTGCCCCAAAGGGGTCCCAATTTAAAAAGATCCTTCCCAGAAGGATCTGGATGTCCACCGTTGGAAACAGAACACTGGGCAGGGACTGCGAGCCAACAAGGCTCTTGTTAGGTAAGAGGGGGCACGATACATTCATGGAGTGGGCTGTCAGGGGTGACTATCCACAGCCGCTAAATGGAACCTCCATGTCCAGAAGAAGTCTACCTTTGAATACCAACTGCTAGGTGCAAACAGGAGATGGCATGGTCTCTTTTTAGCTTCCCAGTCCAGCTGCTGGGAAAAGAAGGAGCTTTGGCTCAGACTAGCAGGGGTCTGTATCGCCTTGTGGTTTGCAAAATGCGTCAGCTTTGGATGCCTTCGATCTAGAGAGCTGGGAGCTAAACCCATCTCTGGTTCAGAGTGACTGGGCGGGCAAGTCTTTATCTCTTAGACCCAAATGCTCTTGGAAGCTTTGCTCAGACTGTTCCACTTTGGGGCTAGTACTCCTTCCCAATTCTGTGGCAGCTGCTCCTTTGGAGTTCAGACTGGCATGGCTTGCTGGCTAGGATGTGTGGCCAGGCATGGCCTCAATTCATGCCGGGCATAAAGTGAAGAAGACCTTCCCCTCTAAAATGCCCCGACAACTGCTATTCAGGGGTGGACTACCCTCTGGACTCGGAGGTCCGATTTAGTGGCCACAGCGAAGCAGTTTCAATAGACCTCCCCCGCTCCCCCCCCCATGGTATCCATGTTTCAGGACAGAATCCTAGGCTGGGTTCACACAGTCCCAAGGATCCTGGTTAAAAAGTAATCCGGATCAGTGAGCCTAGCTTTACAGCTTCAGTTTTCGAGTTTTTATTGTATTTTAAATTAGGGACATAGGAAGCTGCCATATACAGAGTCAGACCCTTGGTCCATCTAGCTCAGTATTGTCTACACAGACTGGCAGTGGCTTCTCCAAGGTTGCAGGCAGGAATCTCTCTCAGCCCCACTGTCTTGGAGATGCTGCCAGGGAGGGAACTGGGAACTTTTCGATCTTCTCAGAGCGGCTCCATCCCATTGTTTTAATTATGTCAATGTTTTAATGGTTTTATATTGTGAACTGCCCAGGGACTTTTGTTATTGTTATTGTATGGGGTGGTATAGAACTGTACGAAATACATAAAAGAATAAATAAACAGTGGAGCTGATTGTGAGAACCCAGAATGTCCAGGCCAGCCTGGTCAAAGCGCTCCGGTTAACCAGCATTGCCCTGAAATTCTGGGTTCACACAGTCAGCTCTGTTGGACTCACTAACCCTGATCAACTAGCAGCTTGTGACTGTGTGGATGCAGCCCTGAGATTAAAACGAAAGGCTGCCCTCTGTCTCCTTCAGCCGAACCCCTCTTGACTCTTTATGCCTGCACAGGTGTAATCCTGCAGGCATGATTACACCTGGGGCAAATGTTCCCCATGCCTTGCACCCGCCCTGGACGGGTGGGTCTTTTCGGCCTGGTTGCCTTCCTGCATTCCAACCACTATGCATATTTACATGCTGCTTTTCAGCCAAAGTTTTCAAAGCGGTTTACGTAAAAAAACAAACAAGCAATTCAGTAAACGCGGACGTGCTTGTTTTCCCAGGCCTTCAACTGAGATTCGATTTTTAAGTTGTAATGTGTTTTTAACATGTTTTTATCTAATTTTTGTTTTATGGATTTGAAATGTGTTATAGTTTATGTTTTAATTCTGCACACCGCCTTGAGATTTTTATACTAGGCGGTATATAAATTTGATCAATCAGTCAATCAATAATAAATAAGAGTGTGAGCCGCAAGGGCTCACACTCTTTAAAACAACGACAGAAGGAACAGCCACCGGAGGGGTGCTGTAGTGCTGGGGGGCTGGAGAGGGCCAGTTGCTCCCCCACTGTTAAATGTAAGCGCACCTCCTCTTGGAAAGGTGGGTGCCTCTTGGCTGGGTGAATTTCCAGCTCGGAAATCGCCAGAGCAGGCCCTGGAAATGCCCCGGTCGGCCGTGCCCCCCCCCCCGCCCGCAAATGTCATCCTTGCAACAGAGATCCCCCGCCCGCCCGCGCCGCTCCTCCTTTTGGTGCCGCTCCAGCGTCCAACCCAGCGCAAGCAGCAACAGTATTCCGCTCCCTTGGGGAAGAGAGCCATCTGGACCGCACCACTATCACAAGAGGGGTGGGGGGTGGGGGGGGGTGCCGAACTGGACCGTCTGCTGCTCAAGGAGGAGCCCAGGCGGGCGGCATCGCCAGGCCCTGCAAAATGCATCCGCCGCACCCAGCCCAGCCCCATCCCTCCCCAAGCCTGGCATGCAGTGAGGCGGGGGTGGAGTGGGGGGGCGTGCTCCTGCGAGCCCGCCTCCCTCTGCCTAGCTGGCTGGCCCCCCCTCTCCTGCGCAGGCGAATGGGCTCTCCCGGGTGCTCTATTTAATCCTCGCCTCTGCAGCATCCCTCTCTGTGCCTTCCGTCAATACAGCAGCAGAGCGCCAGTCGTCGTAGCAGCAGCAGCAGCAGCATCTCCATCTCCGGCCGGCCTCTCCACTGCTCTGCTCTGCTCGCCTCCCGGTTTGTGCCACTGCGGCTGGGCTGGAGAGAGCGAGCGAGGCAGCCCGCCAGGGAAGGGGGGAGCTTTGCTTTTTCCGCTCTCCCTTTCCCCCCGGTGGGGAGGGGGCAGGACTAAGTTCGCCAGGAGCGGAGAAGGAGAAGAGGAGGAGGAGGAGGAGGAGGAGGAGGGAGACAGAGCCCCCTCCTCTCCCCGCCCGCCCGCCCGCCCCCGCAAGTCATCCGAGGACCCCCCCACCCCACCCTCCGGGCTCCCAAGATGCCCCCTCCGGCTCGCAGTCTCTTGTTCCTTCTGGGCTCCTGCTTGATCGCCACCAGCCGAGGAAACCTTTCCCATGACCGTGAGTCTTTCTGGGGCGGAGGAGCAGGATGCTGGGGGGTAGGTAGGGGTATTTGGGGAAAGGAAAAGGGAGGGTCCCGCTGGAAACAGGTGCAGCAGGGAAAGGAGGGGTTTTCTGGAGGGCTACTCTCCTCCCCTCCCCACCCTGTGCGCATCAGGGCGGGAGGGGGGGCATTGTTGTCACATTGGCGCGGCAATGTTTGGCCAGATAAGGCTTTCCTGGTTCGAAACCTAGCGATAAGGGATGCTCTTTGGGCAATAAAGGGGATCCCAGCGGGGCGGGGGGAGCGAGAGGGTCCCGTTTCTAAGGGCTCTCTCTCACCCCCAACCAGCAACCATCCCATCAACCGAAAGGTGTTCGGGATGTGGCCCTCATGCGAAATCTGCTGCCCTCCAAAGGGCGCTCCAGTCGGAATCGGAGCGCTTCTAGCAGGGAGGGCCCTCTGGAAAAGAGAGCTGGCAACGCAGCGGCAGTGCACCTGTTTGGAAGGGGGGGGAGGCCCTCCTGCCGAGGCATGGTGGGACACCCTGGAGGCTCAGGGGGGCTGCTGCTGGCGGTGGGCGCTGGGAAGCCGGCTGCTCCTCCTCCTGAGTGGCTGGGTCTGGGGTGGGGTGGGGTGGGCTGGAGGAGGCTGCCCAGGCTGCAGGATTGCTGCCAGCAGGTCTAATGTATGCAAACACACCCACCTTGGAAGTGAGCGGTGCTTAAGCGGAGGGAGGGGCGCTGGGTGGGCGCCTGCCTCTCTCCGCTGCTAACATCAACAAGCTGGATGTGGCTGGGCAGAGACGCAGCAGCTGCAGGTGCAAGGCCGCTTGGCACGGGCGGTGGCACTGGCTGCAGCCGCTTCTTGCCCAGGCAGGCAGGGCTCTGGCGGCTGGCAGGCCGCATTTGTGTCAAGACCCCGGCTTTGTTTGGGTGGGTGAGCCACAGGGTGTGTGTGTGTGTGTGGTGGTGGTGGGTGGGACGTTTGCCCGCTTCTCCTCTTTCCTCCTTGGATCCTGGCTGCCCTGGCAACTGTGGAGGAGCTGGGTTCCCTGGTGTGGTGCTAGCAGGTGGCTCCGGGGAGCGGGGGACACACTGGGTGGGGAGTGGCAAGGCAGGCATAAATAAGAGCACACGTGTGTGTGTGTGTGTGTGTGTCTTTCCCCTCTGAGCCCGGCATCTGCCTGTTCGCAAAGTCGATGGTTCCCCTGGGCGTGCTCGGCCAGCCGGCCTCGAAAGGAGCCCCCCCCCCCACAGTTTCTTTTGTCTGCCGCTGCTCCGGACTGACGCCGTGTTTGTGTCCCAACATCGGCGTGGCAATTAATAATCACAACAATGGGAAGAGGGAGAGCCACCCAAAGTCTGTGCTTTGGCAGCAGACACCGTTGGGCTGGGGAAATAGCACATCTGGTTGTTTTGTTCTTGTTTTAAAAGGGAATGCCACAATATTGGCATCAGGGTAGTGGTCGGAAAGGCCCAGGAAAGCTGCCGTGAACCTTCTGTGTAGTGCACCTGGGGGTGCCAGGGGGCCGAAGTAGCAGCAGTGGAGTGGGGGGGCCTTTGAGCTTTGGCCCACTCTGTGCTTTGCAGAATTGGAATGTTGTGTGACCATGTTCAGCTGTCTCTGCAGCTTTGTACAGGCGGTACCGGGTCGGGGGAGGGAGCAAGAGTCAGAAAGAGGCGGGGAGGGCATCCTCAGTGGGGGCTATCGCCTGGAGACAGGAGGGAGACGCCTACTCCTTTGGGATGCCGCTGCGATGTTGCGTTGCGTCGGGTGGACGGTGTGCGGTTATGTAGGTCAGAGCGGGAGGGTCTGGCTGTGAGTACATTCTTAATAGCTCCCTGCTGGATGGGGCTGGGGTGGGGGGTAGGTTGCTGAAGGCAGGAACATCTGGCTGTTTTATATTACGGATGCAGGAGAGGGCAGCTGTCTGTGCCATTGGCTGATTTAGGGGATGCAGCCTGCCAGTTGGATGCCAACCCTTTCCTTCTCTTCCTGGCGGGGGGGGGGGCTTTTTATTCCCAGCTCCTGCTGTACCTTGCAACACGGATGTCCTTCATGCCGAGAACACACCTCCCTTGGGGGGGGGATGTCAGAATCCCAGCCCATCTCTTTCAGGGAGGAGGGCGAGATTTCCTAGCCGGAGGGCCTCCACAGTCAGGTGACTCTCCTGCATCTGGGAGGCCAGTGGCCGGAAATACTGCCGTTTTCCCCAGCCTGGAGCAGAAGGTTAAAATGACGATGCCCCCCTGGCCATGAGCAGAACTAGGTTCCCTCAGATGGCCCACCAACAGCTTTGGGGGGAAAACCTCCTCTCCTGCCTGCCTGGGATTGCAGAACCAGCGACGGTCCAGACCAGAGGCCAGATCCTGGTTGGTTATGATGTCTGAACCAACGCGGCCTACAGAAGACATGACTTGTGAGCGGGCCACCAGCTCAGGATGGGAAGCCGCCCTTTGAAGCTGGCATCCCGAGCCCCGTGTGGACAAGCCCTATCCAGGCATGCTGCTGTGCAAGTGTCTGTGCGCGTCCGCTGGGCGTCTGTTTTGTGGGAATGGTTGTATAGGCGTCTGTTTTGAAAACGAAGCTGGTTAGAGGCCTTCTCAAAGGCGGGCCGCAGATGGGAACTGAAGTGTGCTACAACTGCGCATGTGTTGAACAGAATGTGCAAATGACTGTAAATCGGGACAGGACATCTGTGGCCCTCCAGCGGTGTTTGGACCACAGCTCCCATCGTCCCCGGCCACAGTGGCCAGTAGTCAGGGTGATGGGACCGATAGTCTAACATCTGCAGGAAGGCTGAAGCTGTGCGTCCCTGGTGTACAAGTCTGCAGATCTTGATAAGCATACAAGGGACCCGGATGCGCATGTGCGAAGAGGGCTTCATCTGGCATTGGATCTGGACAGACTGACCGACCAACTGCAGTTTGATATGTAAACCGATCCATTGTCTCTGTCACGACTGGTCTCCGTCCATCCTGGTCAAAAGGGGGGACAGGGCTGGGATGCCCCTCAGAGGCTGCGAGCTCGACGGAGAGCATCTAGGGATTCTCGGGGAAGGCAGGGGAGGAGGAAAACGTCAGGTGCCTGATTTGACGTCGTCAGTCTGATTTTTACATTGTGACTATTTTATAAATGTGGGGAGCCGCCCCGGGCAGTAGCGTACGGGAGGGGCAGGGTATAAATATTTTAAATAGATGCCGCGGTTAGCTTGTCCGTCTGGAAAACGGACCACTTGGTGGACCCCACTCCACGGCCAGATGTGCCCACCAGTGTTTCCTCTCGCAGGGATTCCCAGATGTCGTTGACTACAGTTCCCAGAATCCTCCGCTACGATGACTTTGGCTTGGGGATTTATTGGGGTTGAAGTCAGCGGCATGGGGGAGTCCCTGTTGGAGAGAACCCTGGTGCCCACTGTGATTCGGGGTTGCATCGGAGTCAGGGCACCCGAGATTGGGCCAATATGCCTGTGGATTGTTTGCGGCTTGAGTTGTGAGGTGTGGAGGTTGTCTAGAGCCTTGGTTCCCCAAATGTTGTGGGATGACCACTCCCCATCATCCCCAGCCACAATGGAAGAGAGCAGGTCTTGTGGTAGCAAGCGTGACTGGTCCCCTTAGCTAAGCAGGGTCCGCCCTGGTTGCATATGAAGGGGAGACTAGCATCTCCAAGATAGGGCTGGGAGAGACTCCTGCCTGCAACCTTGGAGAAGCCGCTGCCAGTCTGTGTAGACAATGTTGAGCGAGATGGACCAATGTTCTGACTCAGTAGAAGGCAGCTTCCAGTGTTAGGAACGTAGGAAGCTGCCTTCTACTGCGTCAGAACATTGGTCCATGTTCCTAATACTGGAAGCTGCCTTAAACTGAGTCAGGCCCTTGGTCCAACTAACTGAATATTGTCTACACTGACTGGCAGCAGCTCTTCTAGGATCCGTCTGGAGATGCTACCAAGGCTTGGCCCTGAGGCCTTCTGTATGCCATGCAGAGATCCCACCACTGAGCCAAAGTCCCGTCTCTTGCAGTGCTCACATGTAGCACCCATCCAAATGCAAACCAAGGTAGACTCTGCTTAGCAAAGGGGGCAGTTCATGCTCACTATTACCACAAGGCCAAGTCTCCTCTCCAATGGCCTTTGGACATTGTGGCTGGGCATGATGGGAGTTGTAATCCAACAAACAACATCTGGGGACCCAAGTTTGAGAATCCTTTGCACAGTGAAAGCTCAGAAGCAGCAGCAGCAATCATAATATGCATCATTATATACCGCTCTTCAACCAAAGTACTCCAAGCAGATTACCTAAATAAATAACTCATAAATAAGAGGGTCCCCTGTCCCCAAAGGGCTCGCCATTTAAAAAGAAACACAAGGCAGATACCAGCAACAGCCACTGGAGGGATGCTGTGCTGGGGTTGGATAGGGCCAGTTGCTCTCCCCCTGCTAAATACAGTGTAAGAGAATCACCAAGGTGTCTCTTTGCTCAGTTAGCAGGGGTGGTTGGCAGGGAGTGGGGTGGTTTAAATAAGTTTTCCAGTAAGCAGAGTGTGGGTTTTTGTATCCCTTTCTGTGAGTGCCAACTTCTCTCTCTCTCTCTCTCTCTCTCTCTCTCTCTCTCTCTCTCTCTCTCTCTCTCTCTCTCTCTGACCTTTCGGAGTGCAATTTCATCAGGCTGGCAAAACGGATTTGTTTGTATACCATGGTATTCATTATATTTTTGATACAGTGCTTCTTTTTCATGATGTTGTGTTTGCTTGTGTCTCTTTGTGCTTGTCTTAACCCAGGAAGGGTAGAAGACAAGAAAATAAATCCCCAAAGCGGAACCAAGGATTCCGTGTGCAGTTTTGGCTTTAATCTGCCTGTCTGTCCTAGTATTCCTTGATAAAGAGTTTGCTGCAGATTTTGGTCTTCCCAAGTGAATAGCCCTGCCCCAAACTCCATGGGAGATATTTGGCAGCAGTTTGGGGGCGGAGACCTGTCTAGCTCAAGGCCTTTTCAGCCAGTATCAGCAAATATCTCTTCCCAAAAAAAGACTAAGCAACATGGGTTACAATTCAAGGCAAGCGTGAGAAAAGGAACTACTTTTTCACACAGCATACAATTAACTTATGCAATTCTTTGCCACGGGATGTGGTGATGGCCACCAGCTTGGATGGCTTTAAAAGGGGCTTGGCCAAATTCATGGTGGACAGGTCTATCAATGGCTACTAGTCTGGTGGTTGTAGGCCACTTCCAGCCTCAGAGGCAGGATGCCTCCGAATCCCAGTTGCAGGGGAGCAACAACAGGAGAGAGGGCATGCCCTCACCAGGTCCAGCCTGGTTGCATTTGAATGGGAGACTTGCTGTGTGAGCACTGTCAGAGATTCCCCTTAGGGGATGGAGCTGCTCTGGGAAGAGCAGAAGAAGGTTCCAAGTCCCCTCCCTGGCAGCATCTCCAAGATCGGGCCGAGAGAGAGATTCCTGCCTGCAACCTTGGAGAAGGCACTGCCAGTCTGTGAAGACAATACTGAGCTAGATAGACCAAGGGTCGGACTCAGTATATGGCAGCTTCCTATGTTCCTATGACTCTTGGAAGCAAGCCTGGAGATCTTAAGGGCTTGTGATTGTGTGCAAAACCTTGGGGTGTTTGCCGTCTCCAGGAAAAGCTTCCGTCAGAGGTGGTGACCTTGCGGATCACCCCTGTGGTACGTGTCCCCCTTGGGCTGAGCACTCGGGTGCAAGCTCCACAGAAGCCCCCTTACCCCCCCCTTGCACTTCATCACACTTCCATCCTGGGGAAGGTCCCAGAATTACCTCTGGGACCATCTCCAGAAGCCTCTCGGGGGAAACACAAAACAGCTCCCTGGAGCTGCTCTGAAGAGATCTTGTCTCTTCTGCGTGCAAAGAGCGAGGTCACACTGGAGCCATGGCTTGATTGGTTTTGGAGAGGATGGCGGTGGAGGGGGCTTTCTTCTAGGTCCCGCGGTCGAGGGCACGGGTCCATAGTCAGTCTGAGGGCCAGGCTGCCTGTACTTGTGGGCCCTCCACGCCAGGAATGACCCGCTTTCATTTCCTGTATAATAGGATGCCACTTTTTTTTTTGAGTCAGAAAGCCTCACCTTTTTTGGCAGTGTGGCGGAGTGGTTAGAACAGCAAGAGGCTGTTAGGGGGCACGTCGGGTGTTTTCAAGGGGTCATAGCACCACTCTTGTGGCCCAGGGTGGTCCTTGCATGAGGTGAGTCAGGACAAGAGCTGGCCTTGTGGTAGCAAGCATGAATTGTCCCCTTGGTTAGGCAGAATCTGCCCTGCATTTAGAAGTGGGCTCAATGACCTCATGGTGCTATGTCATTGCTCCGAACTAGCTATGTGATGACATCACATCGTCGACTGCGGGTGAGTGCGATGCTTCCTAGACCCACTTGGCCCTCACTCTGTATGGGCAAACACTTTTGCCCCATTCCCCAGAGCTCCTAAAAATATCCGGACGTGGAAGGACTTTTTATAGTTGGAGGAATGTTCTCCTGGAAAGGCCTCTCCTGTCTCAGCTCAGTCTTCCTAGCAAATGTTGGAAGGATGCCATTGGACTTCACAAGCAAGGAACACTCCAGAAACATCTCTCTCACTCTCGGTCTGGCTGGTTATCAGTCTTCTGATTGCTCCCGATTTGCCTCCCAACCGATATAGCTCCATTTCTCTCTCTTGTGCTCTCTTTGGGATCCATCTGCCTTCTGCATTAAGTCAGTACAGAGAGTGCCTCAATTAAGACGAGTCACCAAAGTTCTTGGGGAAGCGGCAGAAGGTTGTGAAGAGAGCACAGAGGAAGCAGCAGCCAATTTTTCTTTCAAAAATAGAAGAAAATTAAAAGGCAGCCCCTTTGGGGCCTTCTACGGAATATTCCATTTTTGTTCTGCGGAATATTCGGTTTCTGGGCCTCTTTCTTAGATGAGAGATGAGAAGGAATACACAGGCAGGATTCTTCTCTTCAGGCCACTTAAGGAACCTCCATGTATGACAGCAGTGTACCTGTAATTCCAGATGTTGCTGACAAAAAGCAAGTAGGCCCATTACCCTGGGGGCTCCCCAAAGGGATCCATCTTTCCGCTGCTGGAAATAGGATGCTGGGCTGGATCAGGGCCACTCAGCTGGGCCCTCCAGCTGTTTTTGGACTACAGCTCCCAGCATCCCCCACCACAGTGGCCAATAGGGATGATGGGAAGAACAGCCCTTCTGGATCAGGCCCAAGAAGGCCCATCTAGTCCAGCATCCTGCTTCCCATAGAGGCCTTACCCCAACTTCCAGATCATTTATGAGCAAGTTAAAGAGCACTGGTCCCAGTACAGCTCCCTGGGGGACCCCACTTCCTACCTCCCTCCATTGTGAAAACTGTCCATTTATTCCTACCCGCTGTTTCCTGTCCTTCAACCAGTTACCAATCCACACGTGAACCTGTCCCCTTATCCCATGACTACTAAGTTGACTCAGGAGACTTTGGTGGGGAACTTTGTCAACAACGTTTTGGAAGTCCAGGTGTACTATGTCAACAGGGTCACTTTTATCCACATGCCTGTTGACACTCTCAAAGAACTCCAAAAGCTTTTTGAGGCAAGACTTTCCCTTGCAGAAGCCATGCTGGTTCTCCTTCAGCGAGGCCTTTTTTCTAGAAGATCGGCAATTTCACATTTGAGTTCCTTCAGAACTCTTGGGTGGATACCATCTGGCCCTGGTGATTTGTTAAGTTTTAGTTTTTCAAGACTGTTTAGAACATCTTCCCTTGTCACCTCAAATTGGCCCAGTCCTTCTGCCGCTAAACCTGAGAAGCTCAATTCCGGAGAGGGCATATGGTCAGTATCCTCTGCTGTGAAGACAGATGCAAAGAACTCATTCAGCTTATCTGCAATCTCCTTATCCTCAAAAATCCCTTTCACACCCTCACCATCTAAGGGGTTGTAGACCAACATCTGCAGGAGGGCTGAAGCTGGATAGCCTTTGGCTAGAGGGAACCAATAGACCAGTTCTAATATAGGATGGGACTTGGTATAAGGTCTGACTCGGTATAAGGCAGCTTCCTATGTTCCTAATGAGATGTATTTAGGGTGGCCAGGTCTATGTGTATTTATTGATTGTGAGGATTAAGAATGGAGCCTCTCTGTTCAGAGGCAGTCTACCTCTGGGCACCAAATGCTGGGGACAGACAACAAGGGGAGGCCACTGGGGAGCCTTTGTGCCCTGCTTAAGGGCTTATTGGCAACTACTGGAAACGGGATGATTAATTCAAGGGGTCTTGGGTCTGACCCAGCAAAGCTGTTCTTATCCATGGTTGTTGTCCACAATAGCTCGATGAAACCTCCCTGTTCAGGAACAGTCTAACGCTGAATAGCAGATGCTGGAGCTGCACAACATGGTCTGCCTCTCTTTTTCACGTCTTGCTTGTGGACTTGCTAGACCAGGCCTTCCATTAAACAAACCAACACCCACCCACTCATGGCAGACTACAGAAAAGTGACAAGGTGTATTGTTTGTTTCTGTGTATTTGTAAGAACCACGGGCCACCACAAGCTTCAAAGAAAAGGACCTTTTAAGAGCAATACAGAGTCAAGTGTGTGCGATCCTTCTCTGCAAGTGAAACACCCTTAAATTTGTTTGATGCGTCGAATAATAAGCAGATTTAAATGGCTTGCATTTGGGGTGTTGGTTCTTTGGAGAGTCCTAAAAAGAGACTCCCCTGCATTGTACCTTTAAGCCTCTTTCTCCCCCCACCAGTGAAAATCCTGCCGAAAGCCCTGAGCACTGCCCTTAAATGCTGCTCAGATTTGTACATCTTGTAGTGACCAAATGGCTCGTAAATCTGAGCCTCCAGCGCTCAATATTCGGAATATTTTAGCATGTGGCTGCGAAGCTCCCACCCGTGCTGCTATCCACTTAACCCTCAAGACAAAGGGGTGTTTTGCAGCCACGGCTGACAATGCCAAGCGGCGCCGTGTACAACGCGCCACCCTTTAATGAAACGCTACAAAGCAAATATCATTGGGATCAAGGAATCTGCGGCGGCAGCCCTCTGATTTCATAACTGCCGCCTCGCGGCTCCACTGAGACTGTCAAGATTAGCGCTCGCGGGATGAAAGGCCCGAGGCTGGTCCTGAGCTTGCGTTTCTCAGGGGGGGATCGGGGGCTGGCTGATCAAAAGTTGCAAGCCCTCTCCAAATTAGGGACATGGGCCTTATCCCGAGTCAGGACCTTGGTCCATCTAGCTCAGGACTGCCGGCACTGACTAGCAGCAGCTTCTCCAGGGTTGCAGGTCGGCGTTTCTCTCCGCCCTTCTTGGAGATGCTGCCAGGGCTTGAACCTGGGATCTTCTGCATGCAAAGCGGATGCTCTGCCAATGAGCTGCGGCCTGTCTCTGTAAGAAGCTGCCTTCTGCAGAGTTGTCCCTTGGACTGTCTGGCACTGACTGGCAGCAGGTTATCCAGAGTTTTAACACAGCAAGCCGCCTTGCATGGAGTCAGACCCTTGGTCCACCTGGCTCAGTTTTGCCTGCACTGACTGGCAGCGGCTCTCCCAAGGTTTCAGGCAGCAGTCTCTCACAGCCCTACCTGGAGATGCTGCCAGCCTGGGATGGAACCGGGTACCTTCTGCACGGAATGCAGAAGCTCCACCATCTGCTAAAGTCCCATCCCCGTGGCAGGCAAGCAGAAATGTCTGAGCTTGCCCCCACTTTTGCTTTAGGCCAGGGGTCCTCAAGATTGGGCCCCCAAATGTCCCAGCATTGCCAGCGAGCGAGAGAGAGATGCATCAAAGAGTTCACAAGCAGAACCTCCCCCATGCTGTGGGGTACTGCTTTTACACGTGGAGGCCTCCGCTTGGGCTCATCGCTATCGACGGGCCTCTCCTCTTCCATGAATTTGTCTCAGTCCCCTCTCTGAAGCTATGGAAGCGACAGGTGGTCGCCACGTATTGTGGCAGTGAGTCCCGCAGGTTAACTGTAGGGCTGGAAGCAACACTTCTCCAGTGTGGAAGTTGAAAGGGGATTTCAGGAGGAGAATTATCAGTGCACTGTGTCTCCTCAACATAAGTAAGTGTGTGTGTGTGTGTGTGTGTGTGTGTGTGTGTAAGGCTTCGCAGGAAGATGTTTGCCTTCCATGCATTGCAATGCACGGGTCCTCCTCCAGGGAAAGGGGAGCCCGCTGGCCATGCCTTTAAAGGCAAGCATGCAAGTGAGCATTCATGACCACGCTGCAGTCAGAGGGCAAGGGATTAAACAAAGACCTGGAGTTCCCAGGTAAACCCCCCCACCCCACCCTTGCTGGTTAATGTATTTTCCCGTTGGTCTTGATCGATTTAAACTGTCAGTTTTGCAAACTGGGATGGGCAGAGACGGAGAGGGTGGGCAAAGCCCTCCTGCCCTTGACAAGTGTGAGCAAGTGGGCCAGGAACCAGACGCTGGTGCAGCTCTGCGGGTCTCTGGGCCCCTGGTGTTTGCATCTGAGCATCAGAGCAGCCCTGCTGGATCAGGCCCAAGGAGGCCTCTCTCGCTCAGCATTCTGTTTCCCATAGTGGCCCACCAGAGGCCTCTGGGAAGCCGCCAACCAGGAGATGAAGCCATGCCCTCTCTCTTGTTGTTGCTCCCCTGCGATTGATATTTAGAGGCTGCTAGCGTACTCTAGCCGCGCTAGCTAGGCAAAGGAGCCTTTTCAGTGATGGCAGCCACCCTGTGGGACTCCCTGCCTCATGATATTTGTTCTCCTTCTTTGTATGTATTCCTGCCAGCCTTGGTATGTATTCCAAATCATCTCTGTGATTTGCATTTTTTTTGTTTGTTTGTTTGCTTTTTTGCCTCTCTTGCTGTGATATGTTGGGGGGTTTTTTGGTGGCATTTATGATGGTGTTCTTGAAAATGTGATTTCTTGACTGGTATTGGTTCTGTTACACTAGCTGTTCTGAGCACCTCTTTGGAGAGGAAAAGGGGTTGATAATTTCTTCTAAAATGCACAATCAACTGGGTGTCCTGCCCCATTTCCAACATCTGCTTACAGAAAAGTCTTGCACCTCTGATTATACCCACGGCCTCTTGGATTCTGGGAGGGATCCCTGGCTGTGATGACCATGACATCTAGAAACTTAAAATAAAGACATAAAGAGCTGAAAAGAATCCACACCAGACAGCAGATTCTGAACAGCTTACTGGGAGCAAATCAGCCTTAAAAGGAGCCCTTAGAAAAGAGCACGAAAGCGGCACCCGCTCCCCTCATTTTGGCTCTTTCGATCACGTGCCTTCCCCGCCCACCCACCCCCTTTTTTTTCAGTAGTCGCTTATCTGGCTGGCTGGCAGCCGCCGTCGGGAGTCTGACATGCAGTTAGCTGCTCTTATGAGACTTTTTGAGAGGGCTGTTTTCCCATCAACAACGCAGCAGCATGGTGGATCTCTAGAGGAAGGAGGGATATCGCCCCTGTAGGCATTCCTAAGTACTTGTTTGCTGGAATGAGAGGCGTGAGCGGTATTTATGTGCCGGAGTCAAAATCAGGCACACTTTCATCCTTGGCTGTGCTGTGACGGAAGGCACGCACCCCCACCCACCCCCTCAAACTTGTAGATGGCTTTCTCTTGCTAACGATCCAGGACATCGAAGATGGCTTTAGCGGAAGGGAAGACTGTTCTCGGGATTAATTCTGGTCCTGCCTCCATGCCGGCTTCTGCACCTCCAGAACACTTGGGATAAGCCATAGAGGGATTGTTATGTTCCGGTAGTTATTTATAGTGGTTAGTGGGCCTGCCTAGCCACCTAATGGCACAGCAGGGAAGTAACCTGCCTAGGGAGAAAGAGGTTGCTGGTTCGAATCCCCGACTATGGGAAACGCCTCTTTTGGGCAGCAGCGATCTAGGAAGATGCTGAAAGGCATCATTTCATACTGCGCGGGAGGAGGCAATGGTCAACCCCTCCTGTATCCTACCGAAGACAACCACAGGGCTCTGGGGGCGCCAGGAGTCGACACCAACTCAACGGCACAACTTTACTTTTACCTTTAGTAGGCCTGCCTAAATCCACTCCGGTTTTAAAAAATGCATGAGTATAATTGGGAAGAGATGAGAGCCAGCATGGCGTTGTTCTCTAACCACTACACCATGCTCAGTTGTCTAGAGGCCTGCTCAATTTAGCGCCCCCCCCCGAGATTCGACATAAACAATTAAAATGATTGATCAACATTCATAAACAGTGTATAATTATAGGTAGGGGTGCTAATCTAAAACATGCCACACAATTCAGCAATACTGTTATTAGGACCAAACAAAACATAGATGACAACAACAACAACAACAGATAAACAGGCTGACATCCTGACCAAATTCCTCGATGGAAGTCCCATTGAAATGAATAGGGCCAGACAGTCGGGACTAACGTTTGTCCTATTCATTTCAATCAGCGTCCATTGAGTAATTTGGTCAGGGTGTCAGCTCCTGTATGTAAACGCTAAGCTTTCAAAATATTAAACTGCTCCTTTGGACAAGACGTCCCTATTTAAAATTTAACGAAATACGTATTTATTTATCAACGGCTTTTCGTCAGGTGGATCCCAAGTGGTGTTCAGCCTAAAATACATATTAAGAGAAGAACCTTGCTGGATCATGCCCAGGAAGACCCACCCAGTCCAGCATCCTGTTCCCCACAGTGGCCCACCAGAGGCCTCTGGGAAGCCCACCGGCAAGAAGTGAAGACAGGCCCCCTCTCCTGCTGTATCCCAGCAACTGGGATTTGGAGAGGCACAAAACAATTTAGAAACCATGGGAGCAGAGACGGGCCAAGACAGTGATGGATTAGAAACAAGCAGGGTGAATCTTCCCTCTTGTTCAAAGACATCTCTGGAGAAGAGGCTCTTCGGGCACTTGGGAAGGACTGAACACAAATTCGCTCGTATTACACAGTCACGGGGCAATCACCGAGAAGGTCCTGTCCTGGCTGGACTTCTCTAGAGGTTGGCACCCAACAACCATAAGTCAGGCAGATTTACTCTGGAGGAGGAAGACCTTTGTCAGCCTGAGACAGGCTGCCTACCATGTGGGGACCCCAGAGAAGGGGGGGGCTGGCCAATAGTTCCTACGCCATCCCCGGGCTCGGCTCTGAGCTTGTTAGGGTGTGAATGTCCACAGCACGTAAGGATAACAGGCAGGAGCCACGGAGAGGCCCTCTGCTAACGAGCAGGAGGAGCGAGTCCAAAAATGGCCAGTCAGCGGTCTGGCAGATCGCATTAACGTCAACGGGAAAGGCCCTGTCTTGGAAAGGAAAACAATCCGCCCCCTCCGCAGTGGCAGAATCCGTATCCCTTCTGCACTTCCTGCCACAGCGAGGGCGACACACGGAGGCAGAGTTAGGGCAAGATCCTGGCTTCGTGCGGGAGCCTCAGGGCGCAGAATATGCATATGCCTGACCGCGCATTGCTTGGTTACTCAGCACTGGACAGATTGAAGGTGAAGGTGCAAAGCCGTTAGTATCCCGAGGGGGTATGAAATATCCTTGTGCAATTGAGATCAAAGATGAACAGATTTTCCCTGTTCAGTTCAGTTCTTGTTCCTCTGGCTCTCTCGATACTTACCGATTCCATTTATATCCAGCTCTTCACTCTGGGCTGCTTGGAGGGTGTTCATGGTTATGTTTATCCCCACAACAACCCTGTGAGGTCGGTTAGGCTGGCAGAGAAGTGACTGGCCAGAGTTACTTGGTGAATTTTGTGTCTGAACCGGGATTTGAACTCGGGTCTTCCCGGTCCTAGTCAAACACTGTGACAATTACACCACCCTGGCTGATTCCACTCCGGACCCAAAGGTGTCTTCCGAAACATCGATTGTTTTTTAGATGCAGGTTTGAGCCAAAAGTGTGGTGGAATGTTCTGCAAAAGATTCACCTCTGCAAAACACACACCCCTGTTTCAGATATTTGCCCCTCCAGAGTGAGGGCAGGTGCAGTGCCCTCACTTGGATTGGGCTTTGTGACATCACCACATAGCCAAATCTGCTCAGCCATGCTGTGTCATCCTTGTGCTGACTACCTGATCATCTATGGTCAACAATGTATTTTGGCTTTTGGGGATACTTGCCTGCAAATTTTGACTCTAGATAAAAATGGGTGTGTTGGGGTGTGTATACCATTGACAACCAAGGTGCTATAATGCCATTATTGGGGGGGTGGGGGCGCAATGATCTCTTTCCAGTTTCTGCCTGTAGTGGCATTTGATCTGTGATATCTGTTATTACAGTCACGGTGTGTGCCAGGCCCCAGTTACAGCGTCAAGAATCACAGATGTTCTCCTGCGAAAGCAGAGCGTGCCTTTCAGTGCAACTGCCTAAGGGTGGTGGAGAGAGGGGCTTCTCTTTGAAATCCAAACAGCTGTCCCGTCCACTCGCCCATCTCTTCTGCAGAATGTGGACGTCAGCAGAGCAATGAATAGCTGAGAACTGTCTCTTTAGCAAACAAGTTTCTGCTGGGAAACTGATGACTCGAGGGAATTGGTGGGAAAATCTCGGCAGGGCGGAGAGAGCTGGCCTTGCAGCCGCAAGCATGATTTGTTCTGTTGGCTAAGCAGGGTTCACTCTGGTTTGCATTTGGATGGGGGACTACATGTGAGCGCTGTAAGATATTCCCCTTAGGGGATGGGGCCGAGGGGCATGGGAGCTCAACTGCTTGCATGCCGAAGGTCCCAGTTTCAATCCCTGGCAGCATTTCCAGGCAGGCCTGGGAAAGATCCCTGAGCCTGAAACCTTGGAGAGCTGCTGCCAGTCAGTGTAGGCAGCAGTGAACTAGATGGAGCAAAGGTCTGACTCAGTAGAAGGCAGCTTCTTATGTCAGTGACAGGCCATTTCCAAAGCCAGCAGAATTGTGTGTGTGCGTGTGTGCGTGCACACTCACTCACCCACCCACCCACTCTCTGGAGGGAGAAGAGAGAGAGATCCCTAAACAAAAAGCCCTTCCATATAAGAGAAGGCTAAGAATCTGAGATCTAAGTGCAGAGAGAGAAACCAAGATCTGGAGGCTTTCTCCAGGGAGTCTAAAAAGGTGGAAATGGTCCCTCAGTTGTCTGATAAGAGGAAACTTCTCTCTTTCTCTCGCTCTCTTTCTCTCTCAACTTTAAAAAAAAAACTTTTTAAGCCCTCTGGAAAGAAGCCCATCTTCCCGTTTGGTTTCAGGCAGGCTTACGTCTCTCCTTGGCCTGTCACCGGAGAGGGGCGAGAGAAAAGCAGGTTTTCTGGTCCCCAGTCAATTTCAGCCACCCGAGATGGATGAGTGTGCTGTGTCTGGTTTGCGGTAATGAGAGTCACAATCTAGCACTTATCTGGGGGAGTGTCAGTGGAATCAGATTAAAATGATGCATGGAAGGAAGGAAGTTCTCCTCCATGGCGGTGTTAACGCTTGCTGGCCAGCCTGGCGCTTTTGCACAGGATGCTCTCTGCAGAACCCCAGAGGGGCCGCCAAGGAAGATCCACCCCCCACTTGGTTTAAAGCGGATTTTGAAAGATTTTGCGTTCAGAAATCACACACACACACACACCCTCCATCTGCATCTGCTGGTACGGCCCATTCTGCCACCTCCTCCTGCTGCGGGACTAGACCTGGCCTGAGGCTGGTCTTGCTCCTGCTACAGAATGAGGTGGCCGCCTGCCTCTGTTGCCAGATTTGGCTTTTTTTTTTAAGCCACATTTTGGGTTACGGCCCATTTGACTCACGGGTATACCCCTGAGGTTCTGGCCACCCTGCCAAGCTGGTTGAATGGACGGCACCACTCTGTACTGGAGAGAAGTGGCCGCCTCTTTGGAAATGACAGCAATCATCCTTGCAAGCGGAAAGCTAGCACGTGAATAGTGTTACCAGGATGGTTGCATCCCAACTCTTGAAATGTCTGAGGCAGGGCCTAGGGCAGCTACATAAGCAAGCAAAAGGGAGAGACACAGCGGCCCTTTTTGGCAAATGGGCCACCCTCCGCCTTCTAGCCCAGACCTCTTCCTGCTCTACTGGGTTTCTGCTTGCAGGAACTTGTAAACAAAGGAGCGGAGTTAACAAATGTGATTCCCTCTCCCCCGCCCCCATAGTGGTGCCTTCTAGCAACTTTGGATTCTAGCATCTCCTCCTGCAACATTAGGGTTGCCAGCTCTGATGGAAGCAATTCCTCGAGACACAGGAGGAGATCTGGTCCTGTGGTAGCAAGCATGGATTGCCCCCTTTGCTGAGAAGGGTCCCCCCTGGTTTGCATTTGGATGGAAAACCACATGTGCAAGCACCATGAGATATTCCCCTTAGGGGATGGGGCTGCTCTGGGAAGAGCATCTGCCTGCTTGTGCGCTGAAGGCTCCAAGTCCCCTCCCTGGCAGCATCTCCAAAACAGGGCTGAGAGAGACTCCTGCCTGAAACCTTGGAAAAGCCACTGCCAGTCTGTGTAGACAATACTGTGCTAGATGGACTAATGCTCTGACTTGGGAACATAGGAAGCTGCTGTATACTGAGTCAGACCCTTGGTCTATCTAGCTCAGTATTGTCTTCACAGACTGGCAGCAGCGGCTTCTCCCAGGGATCTCTCTCAGCCTTATCTTGGAGATGTTGCCATGGAGGGAACTTCTCCTCTTCCCAGAACAGCCCCATCCCCTGAGGGGAATATCTTACACTGCTCACACGTGGTCTCCCATTCAAATGCAACTGGGGCAGACCTTGCTTAGCTAGGGAGACATCATGATTGCTACCACCAGACCAGCTCTCCTCTGGTAGAAGGCAGCTTCCTATGTTCCTAGAGAGGTTTTTCTCCCCCCACACACACACTGGGGGGCTGGCAGCCCAACTGGGCACACATGTTGACCAGGACTAAAAGATCAGCGGCAGGGACTGGGGGCGTGGGGGGGGGGCTGGCTAGCTGCGGGTCCTAATTTGGCTCCAGCCGGGGTCTTGGCCTGGCTGTTTTTGCCGCAGGTGGTACTAGCTTCCAGATGGCTGGTCCACCGTCCTCCCCCCCCCCCGGCCCAATCGCTGCTGGCTTCCCTTGGATTCGCTTGCGAGGCTGCTGCTGGGTTGTCTTCCGCTAATTGGTGTAAGAGAACTGTAAACACAACGGGGATTCTCCACCAGAGTGTCTGTCTGCCAAGCCACTGGCACGAGGTGATGCTGATGAGGGGGAAAGCGGATCGTGTTTTCGTGTCCTGTCCCTCGCCTTGGCACGCACGGCTGCAACACATCTGCAGAGATGCAGTGGGCGGGTCTGCTCTGAAGCTGCCCCTTACTGAGTCAGCCCCTTGGTCTGCCCAACTCAGGGCTGCCGAACCCTGACTGGCAGCAGCACTCCAGGGTTTCAGGCAGGGGCCTTTTTGCCTGCTGCATGTTAGTTTGTTCCTAATTTGGGGGTTGACTCTGGGGCCTTCTGCATGCAAAACATCAGTGCCCTACCAGTGAGTGATGGCCAGAGACTTGGAGGCAAAGCCTCGGCTTTGCAAGCAGGAGGTCCCAGGCTGAATGCCCGGCAGCGTCTGCGGGTTGAGCTGAGAAAGGTTCCTATCGGAAACCCTGGGTTGCTGCTGCTAGTCAGTGCTGACAATCCTAAGCTGCTGCCAGTCAGGCTAGACAGTCTTGAGTGCGATGGGCCATGTGTCTGGCTCAATAGAGGCCAGCTTCCTATGTATGTGCCTGTGCAGGAAATTATTATTATTATTATTATTATTACATTTATATCCCGCTCTTCTTCCAAGGAGCCCAGAGCGGTGTACTTCATTCTTGAGTTTCTCTTTCACAACAACCCTGAGAAGTAGGTTCGGCTGAGAGAGAAGTGACTGGCCCAGAGTCACCCAGCTAGTATCGTGGTTGAATGGGGATTTGAACTCGGGTCTCCCCGGTTTTAGTCCAGCACTCTAACCACTCCACCACACTGGCTCTCTCACTGAAATTCTCCGGTGAGGCACAAGGTGCTCTTTCCTTCCCTCCTTTCTTCCCCGCCAGCAACTGCTAAGCAGCCATACTTTCTCGGAGTATGGAAGTTGCTTGTGTCTCTCACAATGGATTGCCATGGATAAACCTCCCCTTTCCTAGGCATATGTTTACTGCTGCATCTTAGCCCATGTGGTGGGGTCGCCAGCTCTAACTAAATCTAGAATAGCTTTCCCCCACCCCCAGTATGTTGCACAAGATCCAGCCAATCTCCAGGTTAGCTTGCCACAGTGGCCCAGACAGGCTCGCAGCTTCCTGGGGACCCTGAGCCAACCCTTGCCACGGTGGCTACCTTCTACATCTCATGGCGGAGAGAATCCGAGACCCAAACTGGGCTTAATGGAAAGGAGGGCTGATCCTGTGGTAGCTGTGAGCATGGATTTGTCTCTTGTTAAGCAGGGCCCATCTTGGTTTGCATTTGGATGGGTGAGTGAGGCTGTAAAGCTATGCCCCTTTGGGGAGGGGGCCGTAGCTCAGTGGGACAGCCCCTGATTTGGATGCAGAAGGTCCCAGGTTTACTTCCTGGCAGTGTCTCCAGGGAGGGCTGAGAGAGACCCCTGCCTGAAAGCGGCTGCCAGTCAGTGTAGACCAGGGATTCTCAGTGTTGGGTCCCCAGATGTTCTTGGACTTCAACTCCCATAATCCCCAACTAAAGGCCACTGGGGCTAGGGATTATGGGAGTTGAGGTCCAATAACATCTGGGGACCCAACGTTGAGAATCCCTGGTGTAGACAATCTCTCTGTCGGACAGCCGCTGCCAGTCAGTGTAGACACTCCTGAGCTAGATGGACCCAGGGCCTGACTCAGTAGACGGTAGCATCCTCTGAAAGAGAGCCTGTCTTTTATCTACCCTGAAAACCCAACACCGCAGCTCCAAGGCGTCCGCCAGTGGCAGGGGTGGGGAAATGCAGACCTGGGGAAGGTGCCCCCCCCGGCCCCCCGCCCTGCCTTTCCTCCCTCTTCCCAAGACCTGCTATCTCTCTGTCCCCGTTAATTGCCTATCGATTGCTAATTACTCGCCGTTTTCCAATCGTTTAGTTCTTGTTAGGCGTGGCAGGCCCTGACAGCTTGAGCAGCCGCCTGGAACACGTTCTCTCCCGGGCGGCGCTCCAGATGGTTCCGACGCCTGCGTGCACCGGTGCGGCCCGGCGCAGAGAGTCCACGGAAAGCTCCCGCCTGCTGCCTCTTGTGGTGGGGGAGGCGGCTTCTCTCCCACTTGCGGGCAGGGAGGTTTTTTATTACAGTGCCTCGTGTTTTTTGGCGGGGGGGGGAGGCGGGAATCAGCCCCCCAACCTTGCTGGCTTGAACTTCCCTTGGAACCAGCAGGGTTTTTAGGGACCTAGGCAGCTCCCGTGTCTGACCCTTGGTCCGCCGAGCTCAGTGTGGTCTGCTCAGGCTGGAAGCAGCGTCTCCAGGTTCCGGGCAGGAGTCTCTCTCCTACCTCCTAGCTGGAGATGCTGCCAGGGAGTGAACTTGGGACCTTTTTGCGTACAGAGCAGGGGCCCTGCCACTGAGCTTCGGGCCCATCCCCGAAAAGGAATCTCTTACAGCATTTGCACGTCGTCGCCAGTCCAATTGCAAACCAAGGCAGACCCTGCTTGGCAAAGGGCGTGGATTCATGCCCACTACAACAAGGCCAGCAATCCTCCCCAGGTATACATGGAACATAGAAAGCTGCCTCGTGCTGAGTCAGACCCTTGCTCCATCTAGCCCAGGGCCGACTACCCGGACTGGCAGCAGCTTAGGATTGTCAGCACTGACTAGCAGCAGCAACCCTGGGTTTCTGATAGGAACCTTTCTCAGCTCAACCCGAGGACGCTGCCAGGGATGGGGACCTTCTGCGTGCAAAGCCGGCCCTCTTCCCCTGAGCTGCAGCCGCATCCCCTCTTCTCGTCATCTTATACGGACCCCGGACACGGCAAGCGATACACAGAGCTGAACCATCTGGCTGCTCCCCTCCCCAGGTCTGATTCGGGGTGGGGGGGATGCCAGCGAAAATAACGGATGGCAGCGAGCAATCTGCATAGCGCTGGAGCACAAAATCGGCTGAGGCTGCAGTGTTCCGGAGCGGGCGGCCCACCCCGACTGGGCACGGTGCCTCGGCCCCGGCCCCCACGCACTGCGCTTGGCAACGCACCCTCCGGCGGCCCTAGCCCTCGGCTGCCAGGCCTGGAACTCGACGAGGCCGGCCCAGAGAGACCCAGAGGTGGCCTCCTCTTGGAGGATGGAGCCCATCTTGCTCGCCGGGCAGGGCTTCGGAGACGGGCAGCTGGCGCCCGTCCAAGAGCACCTTCTAGAACAGGGCGGTGCAACTGCAACCCTCCAGCTGCTGTTTTGACTACAACAACTCCCATCATCCCTGACTCTTGGCCACTCTTGCGTGGTTTTTTTAAAATCAGGAACAGAGGGAGCTGCCATATACTGAGTCAGACCATTGGGCTATCTAGCTCAGTGTTGTCTACCCAGACTGGCAGCGGCTTCTCCAAGGTTGCAGGCAGGAATCTCTCTCAGCCCTATCTTGGAGATGCTGCCAGGGAGGGAACTGGGAACCTTCTGCTCTTCCCAGAGCGGCTCCATCCCTTAAGGGGAATCTCTTCCAGTGCTCACACTTCTAGTCTCCCATTCAACTGCAAACCAGGGCAGACCCTGCTTAGCAAAGGGGGCCATTCACGCTTGCTGTCCCAAGACCAGCTCTCCTCCCACGGATCTCAGCTGACCCAAGACTGTCCTCCTCATGAGCTAGCCTCTGTGGCTGACATCATAACGGAACACTACAACAAATATTTATATACCACTTTTCAACAATGTTTCCAAACCAGTTTACATAGTGAAATAATAAATAAATAGATAAGATGGCTCACAATCTAAAAAAAGAAAGAAACATAAGCTAGACACCAGCAACAGCCACTGGAGGCATGCTGTGCTGGGGACGGATCAGGCCAGTTACTCTCCCCCTGATCCATAAAAGAGAACCACCACTTTTAAAAGGTGCCTCTTTGCCCAGTTAGCAGGGATTTGGGGCAATGCATAGAAGTGTGAGAAGGTCAAATTTGTTGCACTATAAATGTGGGTTTGCAGAATTGGGCTCTTGTGCAAAACTCCCCTTTAAAACTAACGAGGCAGGAAGCCGCCTTGTACTGATTCAGACCCTTGATCCGTCTAGCTCAGGATTGTCAGCACTGACTGGCAGCGGCTTGCCAAGGTCTCAGGCAGGAGTCTTTCCCGGCTCTCCCAGGAGATGCTGTCAGGGAGGGAACCGGGGACCTTCTGCAAGCAAGCAGATGCTCTTCCCCTGAGCCATGGCCCCCTCCCCTACAGGAAATCTCTTCCAGCACCCACATGTCATCTCCCATCCCAATGCCAACCACCGCAGAGCCTGCTTAGCAAAAGGGGCAATCTGTGCTCGCTACCACAAGACCAACAGCTCTCCTTGTTGGCTGCACAACCTGCACGCCATCTTCCTGCACCAGCATTTGAGACGGTGCCCGGCAAGAGCTGGTCTTGTGGTAGCAAGCATGAATTGTGCTAAGCAGGGTCTGCCCTGGTTTGCATTGGGCTGGGAGACTCCACATGCGAACATGGTCTGATATTCCCCTAATGGGGCCACTACGTGTGTGAGCCTTGTCAGATATTCCTTTGAGGGGGTGGGAAGAACACTGGGAGAGACTCCTGCCTGCAACCTTAGAGAAGCCGCTGCCAGCCTGGGTAGACAATTCTGAGCCAGACGGGCCAATGGTCTGACTCGGTAGAAGGCAGCTTCCTATGATAAACGATTACCCATGAATACATAAATGAACTTGGTGGCCCGCTTTGGCCGTGCATGTGCCCAGAGATTGATACCGCCCTGTGCCGAGGGGATCGGTTTAATTTGGGTTAAGTTCTGCTGCAGCTGCTGCACAGGCTGCCATCCAGCCCCTGTCGTTGCCAAATGGCATGGGATCATCTCCCTGTGATGTGGCTGGGAAAGGGCCCCTGTCAATTCTGCTTGCAGAAGCAGCCGGTGAGTCACACCGGAGGATGCCGGCAGTGCGGCGGGGAGCAGATTCTGTAATCCTGTGGTGAAGTGTAAGTGTGTGTGTGTGTGTGTGTCCACCGCACTCTGCAAGTTACGTAACCAGCTTGTATCTTGGCCCCCTCGGCTTGCTGACTGTTGCCTCCGTGCTAAAGTGGATGTGGCACTGAGTGAGGCTGGCTGGTGTTGTGGGGGAAGCCTCTCCCACCGGAGCATTAGTTTGCAGGAGGTGAGAACTGCGTCTTCTCCACTGCACCCAACGCCCTCTCCGGAGGAATCGCACTTGGGAAGGCAGAGGAGAGGCCGTGCGCCTCGTGGCGCTTCCTGAGAGGCGGGATAACGGGGAAAGAAGTCCCAGGAGGAGTGTGGCCTTCGAGGCTGCTCGGTTTGGCGTCCAGGGAGCCTTGGGCTTTGTGTGTGTGTGTGTGTGTGTGTGTGTGTGCGCACACGCGCGCGCTTTTAAAAAGCAAGTTTCTAGTCCTCGGGGTCTAGTGACCACTCTGCTGGGGGATTCTGGGTAAAAATAAGCAACAAAGGCAGCTGTTGATGCTCGGGAGCAATGCTGATGCAGGTGGGTTTTGCCCCGAGAATGCCCTCTGGATTTTGCTACCTATGATTAGGGGGGCAAAGTTGGGGGACATTTTGCCTGTATCAAAAATCAAGGAAATGTGAATGTGTAGGCCACGCCTGGCGAAATCTCAGGAGTCACAGGGCAGCTCTTCCGCAAGGCAAGGTGAGATGGTCCACTCGGACTGCAGTTTTGGGGGGAGTAAGAACCAAGGAAGTTGCTGTCTGCCGGGTCAGGCCCTTGGTCCATCTAGCTCAGGATTGTCTTCACGGACTGGCAGCGGCTTCTCCAAGGTTGCAGGCAAAAGTCTCTCTCGGCCCTGTCTTGGAGATGCCGCCAGGGAGGGAACTGGGCACCTTCCACATGCAAGCAGGCAGGCGCTGCGGCCCCATCCCCAAAGCGGGGTAGCTTAGAGTGCCCACACATGTCGCCTCCCGTTTAAATGCAAACCAGGGTGGATGCTGCTTAGCAAAGGGGACCGTTCATGCTGCAAAAGAGGAGATAGCAGCCCCCCCCCCCAGGAACCTAAGCAACTTGGCAAAGATCCAGTCACCCTTTGGAGACCCTTCTGGGCAACTTTTGATCCCCACGTCCCACCACTGGCTGGTGGGACGTGGGGCACTGGCACCAGCCAGCCAGCTGGTGGCTGGCTTCTGGCCTCTGACGGGGCACCTTTTGGAGACGGCGTCCGTGCGCCAGGTTGGAGGAGCGTGTGCCTCTCCACGCGGGCCCCTTTCCTCATAAATATTCAAAGAGCGGCCGGGAATTGCAGCCAAAGAAGGTTTAATTAAGAAAATATTGATTCTCTCCCTCCCTCCCCCCCCCCCCCGGCACCTTTTGCAACCCACAGGAGAGGGGGCTGCTTTTATCTGGCTGTGGTGACTGGGCTGGCCTCGGAGACAGACACCTTTTTGCCCAGGTGGGGGGGCTGGCGGAACCCTGAAGAGAGCAGCCGGGGCCTGGGGGATTCGCCGCCCCCACCTCCTCAAAACACAGGCACTCTCTCTGCTCCTCTTGCTGGCCTTGTTTTCTTCGCGCGTCTGTCCGTGGCTTGACTTTCACATTCATTTTGGCATGGAGACAGAGACCGGCGGCTGACGGTTGGGGAGCGTCAGCATGAAGGCTGAGCTGAATTGGTGGCGTGCGGGGGCCCCTTCTTTGCAACAGGGGTGGGCCATGGTAGAAAAGGGACCCACCTCCACCATAGAGCTTCCTCTTTCAAGAGGCCAGATGTCCCCCCACCATTCAGAATTCAGTGGATGCTAAGAACTTAAGAAGCTGCCTCCTACTGAGTCAGGCTCTTGCTCCATCTGTCTTAGAATTGTCTACACTGCCTGGCAGCAGCTCTCCCAGGTTTCAGGCTCGGGAGTCTCTCCCAGCCCTACGTGGAGATGCTGCCGGGGCTTGAACCTGAGACCCCCGGCATCCAAAGCAGATCCTCTTTCACTGAGCTATATGGGCCCCATCTGCCCCATTTATATGGGCCCCATTTGCCTCCTCGGGACTGCTGCTCTCCGTGCCTCTGGCGGCATCCGATGCAGAAGCAGTATTCCTAAAATCTGACCACCGGGGGCCTGATCCCCACTGAAGCCTCCTACTTGCCAGGGGAGAGGGAGGGATCTCGCACGGAGGAGTCCTTCCTTGAAGGATCCCTGTTTCAGTTCTAGGGGGAGGGACCTTTTTGCAACACCAATGGCCTCGCTTGGGCTCAATCCTGGCCTCTCTTGCCTGCTCCGGAGGCTGAAAAGGAACTCTTCTGGCCCAGCGGGGTCCCCTTCAGGCTGCCAAAGGTCCCCCCCCCCAGGCTGCTCTCGCTGGTTAGGTTGCCTTTGAATCCAGTGCATCACGCGCATGGCCCAGCCTTCCGGAGATGCTCTGTGGCAAAGCAGAGCCATGTGGCTGGCCTCCGAGGTGCCTTCTGCACAGCTTGGGCCTCTCGCTGCCAATAACCGAGCTCTGGTTGGCATCGCTGGTATCTTCTTCTTCTTCTTCTTGTCTGCTGCACCTCTGAATCTCCTTCTGCACCAGTTCCCCAGATCCTCTGACAATGGGGCCTCCTCGCACTCGGTGCGTGTGTGGGGCTGAGAGAACAATGAGCAGCAGACGGAGGGAGGGCTGAGCCTGCCGCTGCGTGGCTGGGTTGCTTCTGTTGGCGTCCCCCCCCCAAAACACACACACACACACACACCCTCTGGAGCTGAGTAATCTCGCCATGTTCTGGCCTGGCCTGGCATCTGGCAGGCGGGCCGGGCAGTCAGGCTTCAGCAGGGCAAGGAGAAGCCGTAGGGGGCATCTGGACAGATAGGGACCGACCCCATTAGAAACTAGAAATGGGAAACTCAAGGGGTGTGTGTGCGCTCACATGCACAGTCCTTGGATCTCCCCCTTTAAAAGGGGGAGACAAAAGCATCATGGGCAGCCCTGTAATCTGTTGCTTGTGGCAACTGTCACATAGGAACCTAGGCAGCTGCCATATCCTGAGTCAGACCCTTGGGCCATCTCGCTCAGGATTGTCTACACAGACAGGCAGCGGCTTCTCCAACATTCCAGCCCAACATTTGTCTTGAAATGGCACCAGAAGGAATATCTGGGACAATCAGCTATCCCAGACTCTCTATGCTTTTCATCTCAACCTGCCAAGGTGCTTGGCGGGCTAGATGATTCACCGACTCCCCCCCCCCACGCCTTTCATCAGCACAACCACCCTGGGAGGTAGGCTCGGCTGAGCAAAAGTAGGTGGCCTTAAATTGCCTTCTCAGCTTCACAGTTGACGCCCAGGGAACATATTCCTGTCTCCTGAAGCTGGCCTAGTGAAATGGAAATACGGGCCAAGTGGAACACAGGAGGACGTGAACCAGATGGCTCTGATCCCAAGTCTATGAGCACGCCGCTCCTTCGAGGTAGGCTGCCACCAGCTGAAGACTGACCTCAAGCCACTGACCAGGCTTAGACGCGGCTTCCACAACCTAGAACGGTCCGGCTTGGGACTTACAGGCACTGTCCAGCCAGAGTCCACACGACCCAGCTCTAGACAACAAGATCATATTCTGAAAACAACTCAACAGTAGTGAATGACCTTATGTGGGGCACAGAGGAGAGAGCTTTGCAAGGAACCCTCCAGAACCTGTTAAATCAGGTTGCACACAGAATAAGGAACTGGGGGAGAATAGGGTGGAACTGGGAGTAAAGAAACTGCCTTTGTCACACATTCCCTTCTGGCTCCCCTCTCAGAATCCCTCAGACGTCTTGCTTCAGGAGGCTTTGAATTGCTTCAGGAGGCTACTGGCTTTGAATTCCTCTCCAAGCAAAATTCTGGCGGATGCTTTAAACGTAGGAGCCTTGGAAGCTGCCCTTTTCACCCAGTCAGACTCTTGGCCCATCTTGCTCAGTCTCGTCTACACTGACTGGCAGCGGCTTCTTCTAGGATTCAGGCAGGCGTCTCTCCCAGGCCTACGGGAGATGCTGCCAGGGATTGAATGGTGGTGGTGGGGGGTGGTCTTCTGCATGCAGAGTCTTACCCTCGCACCCCACCACTTATTTCTTCTGCATCGTCCCTGCCTGCAGATCCAGAGTGCTTGGCGCTCTCCGTGGTGCTGATCGGCAGAGCCTTCTGCCCCTGCGTCCCTTCCTCCATCTTCCCGGCTGGGTCTTGCTATTTCCTGATCCCTTCATCTCTCCGCTGTTGGTCATGAACCGGCTTGTCACGTCCATCAGCGACCCTGTGAGCGGCTGCTCATTGGAGGACTAATGGAGTCATTGCTCTCGTCCCTCTCCGCCACTTCTCTTCCTCGCCACCGACAGCTCTGATTCTTAACCTCTGTCGGTCCGTGACCTTCTCCCTCGGTTGGACACCTGATGGCCAAGAACATAAGAGCTGCCATGTTGGGTCAGAGCAATGGTCTGTCTCTGCGGTCCACTCCATCTCTCCCCTACGCCCTGCCAGGTGCCCGGGAGAAATCCGTCCGTGAAATGCAGTGTGGGGGAGATGGAGGATGATGATACGTTGTCAACCAGGGCATGACAGCCGTGCCATCCAGTTCAGAAAATGCATTTTGGCCAGGGAAGTGGAGTTCCCATGCTGCCTCAATAGAGAGAGATAAATATGAGATATAGCCCTTATACCTGGTTCTGAAAGGGCTGTAAAGGCTGTTATCCTTACGGCTGCAAGACCAGGGCGCCTGTGGGCGAGAGCCTGCAGGGATATGCCAGCGTCACAAAAATCGAAAAGAAAAAATGCATAAGGGGTTTATTAATTAATTTATTTAAAATATTCATTTGCCAGGCTTGAGGGGAGGACCTCTTTCGTCACCGTCCTCCAGTTCCCAGGGTCCTTTGGGGAAAGTCAGGGACTCTTTGAAGAGTGTGGTGTAGTGGTTAGAGTGTAGAGGTCCTCCAGTGCCTGACCTTACCTCCTCCGATGGTTTAAGAGGTGGGTGGAGCCTCCACCACTAAACAGCAGCGTTTTTAAAGGTTGAAAAAAAAAAGAATTAAGTTTCCCTCCAGATGCCCCCCCCCCAGATTTGCTGCCATAGGCGGCTGCCTATATTGCCTGTGGGGTAATCCACCATTGCTCGGGGTGGCTCACAATATTAATAAAATGATACACTGTAAAATAAGACCAATAAAATTAACCAAACTGAAGATAAACACGTTACAACCACACTTAAAATTACTTTTTTTTAAAAAAAAAACTTTATTTTAAAAGTTAAAAATGGAGAACTATAAAAACTAAAGAACCCACCAGATATAAACAGAGATGGGACATTAAAAAGCCTTGTTAAAAAGATGTTTTCAATGGGTGGGGTCTTTTTTAAACACTAAGGGAGGGAGCATGGCGAAGCTTCGTTTACAAAACACACACACACCCATGCTCAATGTAACTCAGTGGGGCGGAATGTTCATGGACTCAGAGGGCAGTTAGCAGAGAACCAGGGCTTTGCCGGGCCACCAGCTGCACAGCTGTGCTCTGCTCCCACTTGCCATAGCTTTCCAAGACTTGGCGTTGTGGCCTCTTCCAACTCTGTTCCCTGAGATCTTTCCAACTGGAGACGCAGGGGCCTGACCGAGGAATCTTCCTCGTGCAGAGTAGGTGCTGGACCCTCGAGCGACTGCCTCGACCCGCCCGGAGAATCTGAGCAGATGATCACTGCCTCTTTGCAACCACTCGCAGCCTGTGCGTCTCGTGTTGCAGCCGTGATGTGTCCTGACATCGTTAGGCACATGACTTGGCTTTTTGAGCAAACTCCTCCATGTGTGAGATGAAAAAGAGTCTCTACATCTTGTCACACCATCCTTCTGTAGCACGTCAGCGATGGGGAACTAAGAGTGCTTTAAAAAAAAACACCCAATCCATACAGGCCGGATTATTTGCAGAATGTAGGGAGCTGCTTCCTGCTGAGTGAGACCCCTGGTCCATCTAGCTCAGTCTTGTCTACACTGACTGGCAGCTGCTCTCAAGTTCCAGGCAGAGGTTTCCCCCACGCCTACCTGGAGATGCTACCAGGGATTAAACCCGAGACCTTCTGCAGGCAAAGGAGATGCTCTACCACAGATACTGTAAATGCCTCCCGAGTGGAAACTCTCTCCGGGTTTCCCCAAGAAGAAACTGGATGCTTTCTGAATTTCAAGCACCTTCAGCCCCTCCGGCCTGCATATCAGTGCTGGCAATGGGCTCAGTGGAGCCTAGATGGAGCCATGGGGCAGGAAAGACAAGGATGGGGCCCTGTTTTGCATGCAGAAGGCTTCAGGTTCACTCCCTGGCGGCAGCATCGCCAGGTAGGGCTGGGAAAGTCCCCCGTCTAGAACGCTGCTGCCAGTCAGTGTTGGCAACCTTGAGCTAGATATAAGGCGACTTCCTGTGGCATCGTCCTAGGGGATGGGCGCTACAGTTCCCAGGGTCCCTTGGGGAAAGGCAGTGACTCTTGAAAAGCGTGGTGTAGTGGTTAGAGTGCCAGACTAGGACCGGAGAGACCCGAGTTCAAATTCCCCATTCAGCCAGGAGACTTGCTGGGTGACTCTGGGCCAGTCACTTCTCTCTCAGCCTAACCTATTTCCTCCTACTTGTAAGGAGGAACTTAAGTATGTAATACACCACTCTTGGAGGAAGAGCAGGATAATAATAATAATGATAATGATAATGATAATGATAATAGCAACAACATTGACAATAAAATTCAGCCATCCCAGGTCCTTGAGAAGGACTCGATGTCTGGATAAAACAAACCAGTCAATAACACCTGTCTGACTGTGTAAATAAATTATTATTATTATTATTATTATTATTATTATTATTATTATTATTATTATTATTATTAGGTTCTTGGCAGCCTCTCTCCTGCTCTTGCTCACTTCAGCCGTCAGAGTCTTGACTTGCTAAACAAACCCAGAGAGAGTCGAAGCCTTTCTTGCTGCACAAGGTGGTAGATGATGCTCTGTCGTTCTTTGGCCGTTCCTCCGGCTCCTCTCGAGGCACATGGTCCATCCTGGCATCTGCTGCCTGTCCCCCAGAGGCCGCGGGCAGGTGCAACCCGTTTGTTGCTGGCAACGGTTGCTGGAACAACCGCCGTGGATGTTTCCATGTGGCTTTGTTTTGAACGCACATCCCCAGCGCTCCCGATGAGCTGCTCCAAGCAGAGTGTTCAGAAATGCAGAAAGGTCACAGCGCAGTCCGGTTTAATCACCCTGTACCTCGTGGGAAAGGGGTCACAGTGTCGAGCGAAAGCCATCCATTCTGTTCCTTGGTGGCTCCAGGGTTTCATGCTGCTCTCTCCGCAAGCAATTTCCGGGGAAATGGCAGGATGCTTGTGCATCCCTCGCTCCTAGCTAGAATGAAGACATGCTTCCTGCCTTCATTCTGAATGGGGGGGGACGACACGGCCCTTCTTGCCCTCGCTCTGAATGGGCTATGGTGCTGCTTACCCTCACTCTGCATGGGTGAACCTCAAACGATTGCTGGAATGGGAGGAGGTGCGTTTTGGCAGTGCTGTTTGTGAAACACACTCCCTCGTATCGGCCCTGCGCTCCATGAGCAGGATTCCCCCGTACTGCTGTGGGTTCTGCTCGTCTTTCCAGCCACCTCCTACCCAGTCCCCGCTGGCATCTCCAGTGCAGCTGGGGAGTGGGTTGCATGGGCGAGGAGCTGCATCCTTGTGGCTGCTGTGACCCCATTCTGTCAAGGGCCAGTGGGTTACAGCCAGGGAGTTCTTTTAATTAAATCTAGCTGGCAGTGAGGAAGGCGGCTTTGGCGCTCCCATCTGTTAGTTAAAGCTGTCAACCTTGTGAGTGGCTCCAGGGCGAACGGCAGATTTAGGTCATGCCTGAGGGCTGTAGGCAGTGGGGGGGGGGGCAGTCCAGGGATTGTAGCAGCAGAGGGGCTGGAGTCTGCTTTCTGATCAGTGTGGACACTTCCAATCTTCCTGGCTGGAAGGCCAAGAGAGTAGCCTAGCTGCTTTAAGGCGCCTTCCCTGCAAAGGTTGATGCTGAATATTCTCCAGAAGCATCCTTTTTTCTTGTTAGGGTGGAACAGAAATGTCGAGCAGGGCCAGTTTTATAAACCCCTTCATCAGACATCCCTGAAACATGCCCACCCACCCACCCCACTTGGTGATCTGTCAGGGATCACTGCGAAAGGGTTGAGAAACTACTCCATCTTTAGAGTGATCCCTCATTGGCTAGCGCCCTTCCGCTGACTAGTACAGGAACCCTTACTTTCATTCCAGTAGACTCTGTGTCCCTGTGTGACATCAGCACATAGCTGATTGGCTACAATGCATTTTGATATTGTGGTCTGTGCATGATCCCTGATTGGTTGGGATCACTCAAGAAGGGATGAAATGGAGGGTGGGACAGCAGCCAAAGCAGCAGCAGGTTGTGAACCACTACACAATCAGTAGGATTAAGGCATTTATTAATAGAGATTTCGTCCCACTCCTGAATCACTATTTTCACGTTCAACAGTGAAGAATACGTGTCTCGGCACTACATTTTATACGTATTTTCTAGCTCTGGTAGTACTGATTTGATCGTTGGACTGCTGACATGCAATGGAATGTAGTATGCCCTAATATCTGGTAGATAACCTGCAACGGTGCGTAGTATTTGGCAGCAGATCATCTATGATATTTTTGCTTTGATTTTGGCGGGCATCATCCTCCAAATGATGCAAAAGAGTCTGAGCCATTCGGGGGGAGAAAAGAAATGTGGAGATTGACACATTGTTCTAGACTGGCAAATTCCACGTTCGGGTTAGAAATTTCTCCTCCACTGTTTTCATGGTATAACCAGGGACGCTGGCAAATGTCTCTGCGTCTGGACTTCGAGAAGGATTATTGGGGCTCTGAAATCCTTCCCCCCAAAAGACGGTGAGTTTCCAGAGTCCTGAGAGTTCTCCTGAGGTTGAGGCTGCCCTCTGCCCCATCAGTCCCCAGCCTTTACATCCTGGGGGGCGGGGTGGGGGGCCGGGAGAATCAGAGGCATCGGCGCTTGTGGAGGAAGGAGGCTCTCTTCCCACCCCCCGAGCATTCTGCAGTAGTGCATCATGGGGAAAGCAGCAGCTGTGTGGCCACACATGGGCCACCAGACTTACCCCTCCCTCCTCCCCCTTTTGCTCTGACATGCCACTCGGTTGGGTGCCAGGCAAAGTCACGGTGGCCCTTGGGAGGGGCAGGGGAGAACAGGCGAGGGCAGAGGCTGGGTTAAGCTTGCCCCCCCCCCACGTCCCCGCTTTGCCAGTTGAACTGAGCCAATGCATCCCGGCATGTGGCCGCGACTCAGCGCAGCGTTCGCCGAACCCCACAGAGCTCTTTCTCTCCCTCGGCTGACGCGGGGACGAGCGTTGGCATTCTCCTCGGGGCAGAGCTGCAGGCCACGTCTCCCGCCGGCGTCGGAGTGGCTTGTCTGGGCTCGGCGCGGCGGCTTTCTGAGGGTCCGTGACTCAGCCGAGTGGGAGGCGGGAGGCAGGGTAATAGCGAAGGGGCGGAGAGGCCCGGGATCAGAAAGCAATGATCTCATGACAATTAGCTCGGAGCCTTTGAACGGAGGCCGAGTCCCCTCCAGGGCTGGGGGTGGGGGTGAGCCCGGCTGCCAAAAAGGCTTGGCAGCAAACGGCGGAAAGAACAGGCCTGCCGGCACGGAGGTTGCAACAAAGGGGCTTCTCCCTTTTCTCCCCACAGGATGCCCTCTGTGCCTCCTTCCCCCACAGAACCCATCCCCAAGCAGTGTGTTCAGCTGGTAACCGCGGCAGGGGGAAGAACCGAGGGCCCCCCCCCTCTGGCTTGGAATCCTCTGTGCGGTTCTCTGCATGGTTGTTCGGTGCTGAGCAGGATGAGTGCCCAGCTCCATGGCTGGCCCACATTTGGGGGGGGGGGCACACTAGAGCACGGCTTCCCACTCTTGGGCTGGGGAAGGCCCCTGCCCGAAACCGTCTAAAGCAGCTTCTGGTGTTCCTGTGAGTTGCGAGTGACATAGGGACATAGGAAACTGCCATATACTGAGTCAGACCATTGGTCTATCTAGCTCAGTATTGCCTTCACAGACTGGTAGCAGCTTCTCCAAGGTTGCAGGCAGGAATCTCTCTCAGCCCTGTCTTGGAGATGCTGCCAGGGAGGGAACTTGGAACCTTCTGCTCTTCCCAGAGTGGCTCCATCCCCTGAGGGGAAGATCTTGCAGTGCTCACACATCAAGTCTCCCATTCAGATGCAACCAGGGCAGACCCTGCTTAGCTATGGGGACAAGTCCTGCTTGCTGCCACAAGACCAGCTCTCCTCTCCCTTAGAGGTGACCACAGCAACAGCCACGCTTTGCAGTAGCAAATGTATCAGCGAGCAAAACCGATGTGAGCGGATCAGATATTTCTGAGGTCTCGGGGAGCACATCTTTTCCGCCTCACATGGGACTCCTCCTGCCACGCTCTTCGAAACGGCTCTGTTCTTCCCCTCCGCAGAGACACACGCAGGCACCCCAGAGGGGACTCCCATATGCAAACACGCTGGGGGCATCTCATTACAAGCCACCCACGAGGGAGCTCAGAGAGGATCTCCACTCTCTCTCGAGTGCCCGTGCCTGTGTGTGCACCAAGACCGCCAGGAGAACTCTGGGCATTGCCTGGTGCCCTCGGTTCAAAGAGAGATCTTCAACGATGCCAGCAGAAGGTGGGCTAAGAGCCCTCCCAACGGGGGGTTAGTCTGCTACCCTGGGAGTGAGCTTCCTGGGGCGGGGCATATAGACCTCCTCAGCACTCTCTCATGCACCTTGTGGATCAAGTGGATAGAGAGAAGTTGCTCTCCCCCGCCTCCTAGTATCCGAACCAGTGTTCCCTCTAAGGCACGTGAGTGTGCGTGCATGCGCTCGCACATTTCTTGATGTCCGCTCTGTCCATTTTAGACCCCGCTCAGGTTAAACCGGGACGGAAGGCCCCACTCTGAATGCACACACACTGCCTTGATCCTGCCGCCCAGAACAGAACTCGTTCTGCACACAGATGAGAAAAGAAAAAAAAATTGGAGGACACACAGATTAGAACCCAACCCCCGGCCATCGCTTGACGGGAAACGTTGGGAGGTTCAGGACAAAGTGGTGTCAAACCCTGGAAGTTGTGGAGCAGGGTTCCCCATGCTGCATTTTGCACCTATGCTCTCTCCCTTTCAGGTGGGAGTTAGCTGAGCCGCTTCCTGCCTACCCCACCCCGCCCCAGCAAAGGAAGCAGGCTGCTGTGCTGTGCAAGGTGGGTCTCTGCTGCCCCCTCTGCAGCCAAGAGCCCTGCAGGGTCTTCAGCTATCTCTCCTCCACGGGCAGTTGCCCAGGCCTGGCTGGTCCTTGCAACAGAATGAGGGGGTGGCCTACTGCAACGGTGGGGTGGACTTGTCCCCCTTTAGAGCCCTGTGGCAGCAGGCCCTTTTGAAAGGCTCCCTGCCCTGAAAAAGGCAACTCCCCGCAAGCAGAAAACTAGCATTCACTGAGACCCATTCTTGCTGGACTACTTTTCTGCTTGCAAGGTTGCACATGGGGGGTATTTTTTTTAAAAAAAGATTCTGATTGCCCATTTATTTTAATTTGGGCTTAGAGCTGGTCGGAGCCCCCACTCCCCCCCAAAAAACCCCTCACCCTAATCCTGTCAGAGGGCACCACATTGGCACACTTAGCAAACTCCCGGGTGTAAAAGAATCTGCATCGTGGGTGGTTAAAATGCTGTTTTCTTGTTGACGCCTGGCTGAGAGACCGAAAGCAAGATGAAAGGGATAGTGGGAGGCTCCAGCTCTCTCGGATTGTCAGCGCGCCATTCGCCACGGTGCCTGTCAGATGCCCGATGCTTAGAATTAATTCAAATTGCCTGGGATCGTGCGGGAGCCGTCGGATCGGCTGCAAAATGGCTGCAGGGCTATCGACAGGATGGGGGTGGGGGTTGAGAAACAGCAGCCGGCATGTGTGAGCAGCAGTGGCAGAGGCCCAAAAGAGGAGGGCCCGGATGGGGTGGGGTGGTCTCATTCGGGTTGCCCAACCGGTAAGGCACCTTTTTGGAATGGCACCTGTTCCCGAGGGGCCTTGGGGACGAGATCAGAGCTCGGTGGGAGAGCCCCTGCCTGCTTGCATGCACAAGGTTCGCTCCCTGGCAGCATTTCCAGGTAGGGCTTTTTAAAGACTCCTGCCTGAAACCCCAGAGAGACGCTGCCAGTCAGTGTAGATGATCCTGAGCTAGATGGACCAAGCGTCTGACTCGGTATAAGGCAGCCTCTTCCTGCAGCCGTGAATACAAGTCAGTCTGTAGGAACCTAGCATCTTCAGGGCCTGGATTCTGAGCTTAAAAAACAACCCCTAAACACCCAAGTTTCTAGTCCACGTGATGACAAAGAAATGAGGAAATAACTTTTAACTGTCATTTTTATTATATATCTTTTCTAACTTTTGTAAAGCGCCTTGGGGTTGTTTTTAATGAAAGGCGGTATAGAAATTCAACAATAAATAAATAAAATGTACACCCCCGAAAGCAAGCAAGGCACGCTGCAAACCTCCATTGCAACCCGCCACCTTCAAATCAAGTCCCCTCTGCTCTCCCTGCGGCAGAATTGCGGCCAGCTCCCAGGCCTTGTCTGCTGGGCCCAGCGGAGGCACCCAGGCTGGGCTTTGGCGAGCAGCAGCTGGGCAGAGGCCGGGGGTTCCCAGAGCGAGGCCGAGAATAGATTGACCTACATGCGCAAATGCAGGAGGGCCTGGGGAGTAAGGAGGACAGATTAAGGTCAGGCGCCTGCCTGCCGCTGCGGCCATGTGTGTGTGTGTGTCCTTATCCCGGAGGCTTATCTGGGCAATCGGTTAAAAGCATCTCCCTCCCGTCTCTGAGCCCTGGGCAGGGGGCACCCCTCTGGGCCACCCCGAGTTGCCTTCTGCTCGGAGGGACAGACGGTTGGACCACCGGCTGAGGCCATCCGTGACCCTCCCAAGCCGTGGGCAGGAGCCGGGGGAGCTTTTTTACTTGGAGATGCTGCCAGGGATGGGGCTTCTGCACGCAGGTGCTCCCCCTTTCAGCCACAGTGTCATCCCCTAGGAAGCTGCCTCATGCTGAATCAGACCCTGGAGCAGGGATTCTCAAACTTGGGTCCTCAGGTGTTATTGGACTTCAACTCCCATTATCCCCAGCCTCAGTGGCCTTTGGTTGGGGATTATGGGAGCTGAAGTCCAATAACACCTGAGGAGCCAAGTTTGAGAATCACTGCCCTAGAGTAATCGTAATATTGGGAGGGGTCTTAGAGGTCTTCTAGACCAACCCCTCAGCTCTATAGAGTAGAAAACTGCTCTTGGCTTTTAGGTGAATGTCAAAAACAGTTTCATTTTCTGAAACGTTTGGCAAATTATGATTCTACAATCTCAACTGTTGTTCTTATAAGGAGAGCTGGTCTGGTGGTAGCCAGCATGACTTGTCCCCTTAGCTAAGCAGGGTCCACCCTGGTTGCATTTGAATGGGAGACTTGAAGTGTGAGCACTGCAAGATATTCCCCTCAGGGGATGGAGCCGCTCTGGGAAGAGCAGAAGGTTCCAAGTTCCCTCCCTGGCTGGCGGCATCTCCAAGATCAGGCTGAGAGAGACTCCTGCCTGCAACCTTGGAGAAGCCACTGCCAGTCTGTGCAGACAATACTGAGCTAGATGGACCAATGGCCTGACTCAGTAAAAGGCAGCTCCATATTTAAACTGGGCGTCTGGCATTTGACAACATATGGTATTCTCTGTCTGGTGTCTGCTGAGACCCAAAACCAAGAGGAGAGCCTGGCCAGTTTGAAAGATCCGAAGGTACCAACATCCCTCTGAAGTGAAACGCAAAAGAGAAAACTGTATCACTTCGGGGAGGGAAATAGCTTCAAGGAGAGGTTGCAGCCACTGCTTTGCATGCAGGAAGTCCCGGGTTCAATCTCTCATGGCACCTCCAAGCAGAGCTTTTTAAAGACTCCTGCCTGCAACCTTGGAGAAGCCGCTGCCAGTCCGTGCAGACAATGCTGAGCAAGATGGACCAAGGGTCTGACTCAGTAGGAGGCAGCTTCCTCTGTTCCTCTCGACCCAAGTTCTCATAGCAATGTAGGAAGCTGTCATATACTGAGTCAGACCATTGGACAGCCTAGCTCAGTATTGTCTATACAGAGCCTGGCAGCAGCTTTTCCAAGGTTGCAGGCAGGAATCTCTCTCAGCCCTATCTTGGAGATCCTGCCAGGGAGGGAACTGGGAACCTAGATGCTCTTTCCAGAGCAGCTCCATCTCGTCTCCCATTCAGATGCAACCAGGGCAGACCCTGCTTAGCTAAGGGGAGAAGTCATGCTTGCTACCGCAAGACCAGCTCTCTTTCTCATTCCTTCAGAAAGCCTCCCTCAAGCTTGGAGAACCGAAGGCCCAAACGGAGAATTTTGCCCGGAGTGACGTGATGCTTGAGAGAGAGAAAAGCACACCCGGACGGGCCGTGATGCAGGGAGAACGAGAATTGGAGGAATATTACAATGCCATTATGCAAATCGGCAGATTGCCCTTATCTGAGGCTGCACTGAGTTCCACGCCCGTCTTGCATCATCTAATTTTTTATTTTTTAGCTAATTAACAAATTGGGGTGGGTGCGGGGATTGGCAGCCGGAGAGATTAACTCGTCGGGGGAAACACCCAGACAATCATATTATTTACCATCTCAATAACTGGTTTCGGAGCCGTGTTGAAACCAACACCCGTTCTCAGGGTTTCATTATTCCAGACGCCAGGCATCCGCTTTGCATTTTTCCTGTCCTTGCTCACACATTTAGAGGTCCTCGCCGTTCCAAACCATGCCGAAATCCAAAACGCAGTTCTGCCCCTCCTGGGCCAGACGCTCCCTGAATTATGTGCCCTCCGCCCTTCTGGGAGAACGGGCACCGAGGCAAACAGAGCTGCTAATGACCTTCACCTTGGCCAGGTTTCTCCTTCGCTTTGAGAGGAGAGCTGGTCTGGTGGCAGCAAGCATGAGTTGTCCCCTTTGCTAAGCAGGGTCCTCCCTGGTTTGCATTTGGATGGGAGACTGCATGTGAGCACTGGAAGATATCCCCCCTCAGGGATGGAGCCACTCAGGGAAGAGCCCCTGCCAGCTTGCATTCAAAAGGTTCCAAGTCCCCTCCCTGGCAGCATCTCCAAGATAGGCCTGAGAAAGACTCTTGCCTGCAACCTTGGAGAGGCTGCTGCCAGCCTGTGTAGACAATATTGAGCTGGCTGGAGGAAGGGTCTGACTCGGTAGAAGCTAGCTTCCTATGTTCCCATGAGTTCCGAATACTCTCTCTGGTGACCAAAGCAGGACCGTTGCATTGAGAATCGTCGTCCAGTATTGCATTTTCTTTCCAAATTCCACATGGAGTGCTGTGAATCTGCATTATTTGCCATAACCTTCTTCTTATTTCATTTTAATTTTATCTTTACATTTATATCTGGCTTGTCCTCCAAGGAACGCAGAGTGGTGTACATGGTTGTATTGATCCCCACAACAGCCCTGTGAGGTAGGTTAGGCTGAAAGAGACGAGACTGGCCCCAAATCACCCAGTGAGTTTCATGGTTGAATGGAGATTTGAACTCGCATCTCTGTGGTCCTAGTCCAGTGCTATTACCACTACACCATGCTGGCTCTTATGTGTCCTTCTCCGTTCAATATTCCTAACTTGTATGCATGCAGTGATAAATCCCTGCAAAAAAGTTGGTCTTCCCATCCTTGCAGTGATTCTGGATTTGAACATTCATGCAACAAGCACACCATTAGTCAGGATAGTGGCTGTTGAGTTAAGTAAGGGTTACTCTCAAGTAGTTCCATGTAGAACTGCAGTCTGGGTTACAAACAGGAAAGTTCCCTGGTTTGAAGCTTACTCTTCTCCCGACTTCAGGAGTATTCACTTCCCAAGCTCTCAGCATGGGTCCCGCACCTGCAATATAGAGAGACTGTTCTACCTTACAGGGTCGTTGTGGGGGTTGTGCTAAGAGAAAAGAATTTATGGGGCTTCAAGACCCGAAAGCCCTTTATAGGTGCAAAACATTATTACTGAAACAAGTAGGATTCAGCAGTGCTCTAATGAATGCATTAATTGCAGAGCTGGAAGCTGTTAATTGGGAATGATTAGGCAACCGATTTAATCAGAGTTTTTTCAAACGTGGATTACTCCGTGGATGTTACTGAGCTGACCCCTTCGAAAGGGCGCCTGGGACCATCTTGAGTTGCTCCCGGCCTCCCGGCGCTAAGTGGTTTTGTCTGTATTAATTAGCCAAGGAAAACTGTCATCTTAAATACGATCACCTATACAGAGAGACGGTCTAATATTTATAGTAATTAGTTAATTAATTAATTTTTGCGGCAGCAGAGACAGTCAAGGGTTGGGCGGGGGGGCTGGGAAACCTGCCACTGATCCACAGCCAGGATGGAGGCGTAAGCTGCATTTCCCACCACGAGGGGCCGTTTGAATCGATGCTGGTGTCATGCTGGATTGGGCCCATGCTTAGGGGTGCAGCCCATCATCTCATGTGGAAAACACTGAGCCCCCATTTTATTATTTATTTTACATTTTATATTTTACATTTTCTACCCCGCTCTTCCTCCAAGGAGCCCAGAGCGGTGTACTACATACTTAGGTTTCTCCTCACAACAACCCTGTGAAGTAGGTGAGGCTGGGAGAGAAGTGACTGGCCCAGAGTCACCCAGCAAGTATCATGGCTGAATGGGGATTTGAACTCGGGTCTCCCCGGTCCTAGTCCAGCACTCTAACCACTATACCACGCTGGCTCCAAATCTCCAAATCTTATCTTTCTGTGAGCAAGGGCAGTGCCTCTGGGAGCTTAAAAAGAGCCTGGCTAGGTCCACTCAAAACCCAACGACCCCAGCATGCTGTCTCCAATAGCGGTCACCTAGACAGGTCTGGGAGCTTGAAAGGGGCTCGTACAAATCCGCTGCTGTCCACGAGGTTCAGCAACAGAGGGGTTCTCTTTTGGCTATCAGGACTAGAGAGCCAGCGTGGTACAGTGGTTAGAGCGTTGGACTAGGACTGGGGAGACCTGAGTTCAAATCCCCCCTCAGCCATGAAACACACGGGGTGACTCTGGGCCCGTCGCATATCTCTCCGCCTAACCTACCTCACAGGGTTGTTGTGAGGAGGAACGTAACTATGCACACCACTCTGGGCTCCTTGGAGGAAGAGCGGCATCGAAGTGCAATGAAATGAAATAAAATGGTTGCTAAAAGAGCCACTCTCCACAAATGGTCGAATCCTGTTCAGGGGCGGCCCTTTCATGAGGCGAGGTGAAGCGTTGGCCTCAGGCGGTGGATTCTGGAGATGCCAGCAGGGCAGCAAGACGCCGCCTGCTGCTGCCAGAGCAGCTCTTTGGGAGCGAGCTTGCAGGCTTTGCAAAGAGATCCTCTCCCCCCCCCGCCTTGCAAAGCCCACAGGAGGCACAAGGAGGGAAGAGGAGACTGCTGGCCATCAGCCATCCCCTATGCCACTTTCAAAGCTTGCGGGGGTCCATTTTGAAAGGGGATTGTGCCCCCCCCAGGGCATGGGGCCAGGCAACATTGGGCACCTTGCTTCAGGCACTGCAGTAGCCTGGGCTGCTCAAAAGCTTTCCCAGTGAGTGGCCATGGCCAAACCTTGTGGCAGTGAGTTCCACAAGTTAGTTGTGCTTTGCATGGTGAGTCTGGAGCCTGCTGCTTCAGGAGCAAGGCCTCCATCCTGGTCAGGGAAACTAGACACAAAATGGAATTGCTAGCCCTTTAAGCCAACAGGGTGAGGCAGAATTGGGTAGCCAGGGGAGACTGGTGGAATCAATCAATCAATCTCCCACTCCCTCTTATATAAATCCTGAAGGTAAACTTCTCTGGCTTTTTTTTTAATAACTCAGACTTGATTCTGGGAGGGAGGGAAAGATTCTCGATTATATGGAAACTATTACAAGGGTTCTTTCCTTAAAAAAAAATAGGACAATATCTCAAGAAATTAGAGAGAGTTTAGCTTTTATCTGTTTCAGGGAGAGCAAGTTTCCTTTACCTGTATCTCCTTAGTGGCTTGAAAAATACATTTGAGTGAGGGCTCTAAGATTGGGGGGAAGAATTCAGAGGGTGTTTAGGCTGAAAGCTTGGGGGAAATGGAGTCTTAGTCACTAACCAGCATTCCCTGTGGCTGCCATGGGCTTCCTTTTATTTTATTTTATTTTAAATGAGAAATGAGACCTGGGCATTTTTCACACAGGGCTTTTAAAGCCCTTTACCTTGTGTCTTCTCCAAAATGGAGCAGGTGTGTTTACATATTGACTAGATTTACCCAAGGTCCCTGCAAGTTATTGGGGACACACACAATTCACACACAACTTGGGATTTTCACTGCACATTAGGGGATTTTATCTGGCTTTTAATATCTGGGACTTTAAAAATCCACTTTTTGCATCGTTTTTGGGGGGACTGAGTTTGCAGTAAAGTTTCTCAGTAAAGCCTGTTGTCTGGAAAAGCTCCCTGGTTTAGAGCAGAAACTCCTGCCTTAGCTGCTGTGTTTGGTTTGGGGTTGGCGCCAAGAAAATCCTATATTTCTCCCTTGCTTTCTCTGGGCAGTGCTGGCTTCTGCCCCCCAGGAATTTTTCTTAAGATGGCTTCCCAATGCCAGTCACCAAGTGACATAGACAGACAACAAGATATTTCACATTTGTGCTTGATATAGCAGATTCCTACATGATCTCCGAGATCCCTTCCAAGTCTGAAATCGTATGCTTTAGTTGCAGGGGTGTGTCTGCATCTGTGCCCCCAACATCTCTTTTCCATGTCGAAACTCAAGCCTGTAACGTGTGAAGGGAGAATGAGCAAAAGTGGGCTTGGCTATCTCTGGAGACTCCCCCACCAAGATTTCCCATGATGTCAAGTCATAGAACACACACACCCTCGGCTTGCTTACTTACCTTTCTTTTGAGCAGATACTCCTAGAAGTATCTAAGAAGTATCTTAGAAGATTTCCCATGATGTCAAGTCATAGAACGCCCCCAGGCTTACTTACTTACCTTTCTTTTAAGTAGATACTCCTAGAAGTATCTAAGAAGTATCTTAGAAGATCTAAGAAGTATCTAAGAAGTATCTTAGAAGATTTCCCATGATGTCAAGTCATAGAACGCCCCCCCCCAGGCTTACTTACTTACCTTTCTTTTGAGTAGATACTCCTAGAAGTATCTAAGAAGTATCTTAGAAGATCTAAGAAGTATCTAAGAAGTATCTTAGAAGATTTCCCATGATGTCAAGTCATAGAACGCCCCCCAGGCTTACTTACTTACCTTTCTTTTGAGTAGATACTCCTAGAAGTATCTAAGAAGTATCTTAGAAGATCTAAGAAGTATCTAAGAAGTATCTTAGAAGATTTCCCATGATGTCAAGTCATAGAACGCCCCCCAGGCTTACTTACTTACCTTTCTTTTGAGTAGATACTCCTAGAAGTTTTCCACACCCGGCTTTTAGTTTCCGTCTCCTTTGGAATGGAGGGGGTGCGTTCACATATCGGGCAGCTTGACCCCAAAGTCCCTGCAATTTACAGGGAGCACTTCACACACTATTTGGGTTTTTCACTGTGCATTACAGTGTAGCTCAATTTTATATCCATGGTCATCCACTTTTTAAAGGTTTTGGGGGGCAAATTTGAACTCTCAGTAAAGCCTCACAGAAAACCCTCAGTAAAGCTTGCTTTTCCTGGAACGCTCCAGTCCTATCAAAGATGCTTCTTGTTTGTTTGCCAGCAGGGTTACAAGGTGCGCTGCAGAGCTGTAGGATCAAAAGACAAACAGGCCCCTGTCCACAAGGTGCTTACAGTCTAGAAATCAACAGCAAGGGGGTGAACAAAGGGGAGGTGAGGGAGAGTGGATGTCAGCAAAGGCTGAGAGCCTTTATGGACATATGTCTAGGCTTTTTACTGAGCATACACAGAGACAATAAGAATACATCTCATCATAAATGTCTCCCAAGAAAAGCTGCCAATAATTGAAAACATACTGTTAAAAAAATGAGCTGAAACAACAAATACACACTTTATCGGTCACTAGGGGAAAGTCCTGAAAACAGAAAATCGGTGGGGGGGAGAATCCTTGTCTGAGCAGACCAAATGGTTATTTGGAGGTGTGCTGCTCTTGAACGTGGAGGGTTGATTCTCTGCTATGATTGTTAATAGCCGCTGATAGGCCTCTCTACCATATCGAGCATGCAATTTCCCCTGGTGGGCTGCTAGAACATTCCAACAAACCCACAAGCAGGGCATGAAGGCAACAGCCTTTCCAGCATTTAATATTCAGAGGCAGACTGCTCTTGTACATGGGAGTTCCACTGGGCTATCGTGGCTAGTAGACGATGCTATGCCTCCTCCTGAGCTGAAGGATGTTTACACATCTCTGCTTGCCAATGGCGCCTTGCGGCAGCAATGGCAATGTGTTTTTATAGACAAGGATAGCTAGGAAGTGGATGCTTTTCTCTCCACATATTAGAACTCCCCGTTCGCCCAATAAAACTAATTGCCAATCGGTTCCAGACAGAGGAAACATCTCTGCACACAATGCATTGCTAACTTGCATATTTCACTCCCACAAAGGGTCTACTTTTAAAGCCTTCTAACTATGCGGACAGGTTCATGGAGAAAATTAGGTCTGTTAAGGGCTGTTCCCTGTGCGACTTGAATGGACCCTCGATGTTCAGCAGCAGCAAATCTCTTGTAAATGGGATGCTCTAGGCAAGTGACCAGAGAGATTTTTTAATTTTTAGATGGAGCCATTCTCACACACACACCCCACCGCTTGTATGTGGTTCACCCCACTGGAGTGGCCACATTTGGAATACTGTGTGTGGTTTTGGTCCCCCTATTTCAAAAAGGATATTATAGGCCTAGAAACAGTGGAGAAGAGGCCCAGTGTGTCTTCCTTAGGAGGCAAGGCTGCAACAGCTTTTTCACGTAGAGAAAAGGCCGTTAAGGGGAGACATGATGGAGGTTTATAAGAGTAGGCGTGGTTTGGAACATGTGGAGAGGGAGAAGTTATCCTGCCTCTCTCCCAACACTCGAACCCAGGGTCAGCCCATGAAACCGATGGCCAGGATATTTAGGACTGACAAAAGGAAGGACTTTCCCACAAAGTGCATAATTTATTTATTTATTATTTCTCTGTGTAAACCGCCCTGAGCCGTTTTTGGAAGGGCGGTATAGAAATAGAATTATTATTAATTAATTAATTAATTGATTGGTTGATTGATTGATTAATTAGCCTCTGGAATTCTCTGCCACACGGGATGTGGTGATGGCCACCAGCTTGGATGGCTTTAAAGGGGGCTTAGGCAAAGTCATGGGGGACAGGTCTATCAATGGCTACTAGTCTGGTGGCTGTGGGCCACCTCCAGGCTCAGAGGCCCGATGCCTCTCAATACCAGCTGCAGGGGAGCAACAACAAGAGAGAGGGCATGCACATACCACTTGCCTGAAGGCTTCTTAGGGGCATCTGGTGGGCCACTGTGGGGAACAGAGTGCTGGACTACATGGGCCTTGGGCCGTTCTTTGGTGCTGTTCTTTGGGTCTCCTTCTGCACCAGCCGTTCTTCTGTATCTATGAATCCCTCACCAAGGTTTGCATGCCGTTGGGTACACATGGACAGCCAGGTGTGTTAGGTAGAAAGGCAGATCAAAATGGCTTTAAAAAACGACGACGATGGCAACAGTTATTCCTGCAGGTGAATACTCATAGGTGCATCTTCTCCCTCCCATTGAGCCTACACGGGAGGAGCGGATGGCAGTTTAAACGCCTCCTGGAACAGGGGCCAGAGTGGGGCTCTCCCCAGCGACATACCCTCGGCTACTACCAGCCTTTTGCTGGAACACCAGCCCCTTTCTGCGCTCGTGCCTTCAGCCTGCCTTGCTCGGCCCGGGTTCAGACCGAGGAGCCCCTCCGTCCCACCACCCCACAGGGCTCTCCTTACCTTCAGCTTTGAGTCGGAGCAGCGTCTGCTTTCGTCAGGAGCTCTCCCAGGTCCTGCAGAGCCACTTGAGCTCCTATCCGGGGTCTGATCTTTGCCTGCTCCCCACGGCAAGCTGTCTCCCCTCCCTGTGCCCTACAGACCCTCCGGAGCAGGGCGGCGAGCAGCTCTTTCTGAAATGGCTGCCGGTTTCCTTTCTCTCTGCCGCCTGCTCTTCCCTGCATCTTCCCTTTTTGTCTGCGGAGCTGTCCTCCAGCTGACATATCTCTGTGGCAGTTCGCTGCCTGAGGGGCGGCCGTGTTTTGAATGCCAGCCCTTGGGGACTGCGTCGGTCACGGCTCCAACACACTCTGCTTGGATGCCTTGTTGGGGTCAGTTGTTATCTCATACCAGCAGCTCCTGCTGGCCGTCGCCTCGGGCAGGACTCCGCGGCGCACTTGGCTGGTATCTGAAGCCAAACGCTTTGTGATCCATCCCTCAGTTCAGCTGGCATTTTGATGCCCTCTCTCTGCCTCCAGCGCCAGGGAGACGTGAGCCTTTCACAGGCCCTCGGCTGGGATCTCCGCCGGCAGTTACAACCAGGAGAGTTGCTAGCTGTCAGTTTTCGACTGGTCCAGTGATGGCCCAATCTAACGGCTGGCCCCGATGCAAAACCGCACAATGCTGGACCACGTTGTCAGGGGAGGTGCAGATTAAAGCCGAGAAAGGCAAGGGGAGTGTTAACGTAGGCCTTGAACCTAGAATTTGTTGCCCAATTTGAAGAAATCGCCCGTAATTAATCCTATGATGCCTGCAGTCTGTGCTTCTATGAAAAAGAATATTTAATAATAATCTGGAAGAAGTCTTATGCTGAAGTAAAAAGAGACATTTCTAGTTCTTTTTTTAATTGCACATTTTGGCAAGGTTCTGGGAAGATGGAGAAGGATGGAGATTAGAGCTGAGGCTGAACACAGGGACCATTTTGTAAGATCCTGGAACAGATATTTCAACCAGATGCTCTGATGGAAATATTATCAGTTTCTTCCCATTGTTTGGGGGTTTCTTTCGCTTTTCTTTAATATCTTCCAAGAATGATTGATAGGATATTATATGTTAGGAATCGGTGTTTTTGTTAATATGATCCGCATTGTGTCTAATTTTAATTTGTTAGTGACAACTTGGGGTGATTATAGCTGTTGAACATGACAAGAAGGAACCATTCAGAAACATTTAAAAGGAAGTGCATACGTGCACATGAAAGAGCATAGTGTTGCAGTGCAACATGCCCTGCCATGGTGGCATCGGTTAGCTGGAGCAGATGCAAATTCAACATTTAAGATTTTAGTAGGTGGCGGGCACAGGGGTGTGCCCACCAAAGCTTGTTCTTAGAAATACTCACGGGTTACACATTGCACAAGAGCGGTGCATTTAAAAGCATTCATTGTCGACTTCCTCTGCCATTTGTACCCAGCATGTAATGGTCAGAAGTAGACTTCCTCTATAAATGGAGGCTCCATTTAGGGGATGCTTTGTTGTCAGGGGTATTTCCCTGTCTAAATTTATTTGAGCCTTGTTGGATAGGGGGGCGGGAAACTTGTGTCCTTAGTTTGCCAGCTTGTCTAGAGATCTGTGGAATGTGTTAATAATAATAGGAGTCCCTCAGTGTGGAGAAATGATTCATTGTCCACTTATTAAAGGTCCCCATGAGAAAGAACTGCGCATCATTTATCTTTGAAACCCCAAATGTCTTGGGACCAAGTTACCTGAAGAGATCCCTCTCTCCATATGAGATAATCTCAGGGACAGGCTATCTGGTGAGATCTTGCAGCATGTTCCACTGCCTTCGGTGGTACAGTGAGCAGCAACACAGGAAAGGGCCTTTTCCATGATGGTACTTTGTATGTGGAACTCCCTGCCACAAGAAATTAGAAGAGCCCCTGGCCTCCCAGTGCTTGAAGAACTTATTGTTTCAGGAAGTGTTTTGATATGTTCTCCCAATGATTTGAGCATTTGGAGGGGGAGTTGCTGCCACATTACGTTAATCTTTTTAACGATGTTTAGTGCATTTAACTGGTTGTTTGGTCTGTTTTTTAAATGGATTGTACTGTGGCAAAGTAGAAAAAATAGGATATTTCTTCACCCCACTGGGTCTTGGCTGCGGACTAGGGTGGAATAGCCCAAAACTTCTATTATTCTCTTTAATAGATCTGGTCTTCTGGTAGGAAGCATGAATTGCCCCCTTTGCTAAGCAGGGTCCACCCTGGCTTGCATTTGTATGGGGCACTACATGTGTGAGCACCGTAAGATATACCCCTTCTGGGATGGGGCCGTAACTCATTGGAAGAGCATCTGCTTGCTTGCATGCAGAAGGTCCCAAGTCCCCTCCCTGGCAGCATCTCCCAAGATAGGGCTGAGAGAGACTCCTGCCTGCAATCTGGGAGACGCCGCTGCCAGTCTGGGTAGACCATACTGAAGCTAGATGGACCAAGGGTCTGACTCAGTAGGTGGCAGCTTCCTGTGTTCTTCATAACCTCCCCCCCACAACCCATCTGGAAACACCCTCAGCCATTTTCTGAGACGCGAGGGTCCACTTTCCCCCAGCATCCTGCTGCTTGGCGGGCCCTCTGTTATTTATCTGCCTCTGCTTGGTTGCTTTGCGTCACGATAGCAAGAAATAACAGCAATATAAAGAGCGTTTCCCGTTGTTTCAGCCCATCAACCACCAGGACTTTCTCGGCGGTCCTTTCTTCTTAAATTGTGGCTGCTGTCGCTTCTCCGTCTGTTTCCGCGTTTGATGTATTCTCTCTCTCTCCTCCTTCACTGCTTCCCTTTGTGGGTCTTTTCCCCCTGCTCCTTCCTTGAGGGCCTCCAGTGGTACTGGCTTGCCTTTCCCTTCCCTGCCTGCATCCACTGCTTTCCTTCTCCCCGCTCTCACACACTCCCTCCTCCCCTCTCTCGATGGCAGTCTCATTCGGAACCTCCCCCCACACCATCCACAACACCCTCTTCCACTGGGCCACCAGATCCTACAGCGGAATTTGCCACTTCAGCAACACTGGCTTCTTTCCTGCCCGCCTCCCTTCTAACAGCCCATATCCAGTTGTTCACATCAGGATGCCTGCAGTTTCTCGCAAGAAGCGGATGCAGTTCTCACTCCAGACCTTAGGAAGAAAGTCTCTGTATTTTCATTTTAATTTGAATGGATAGCCTGCTTTTTGCACAGCTCGGGGCCCAAAGAGTGGGGCAGCCCAGCATATTTGAGGAGAAGCATTCCTTGTGCAGTTTGCAAGGGCTGGATCCGTCCCGAAGAGCTCCCCTGAGGTCATCTTGTAGTCTGGCTGGTACCCTGCGGCCTGAGGGCACAGCTTCACCTGGCCTCACGGAAGGGCCACCCCGTCTTCCAGGATCCTAAAGACACAAAGCAACAGGCCACAAAGGAGAGCCAGCAATAAGATAGTATGCCATGGCTGCATCAAAAACCCCATTTAGAGAGCCCAATAAAGGTACACACACACACCCCGGATTCAAATTGCCTCTCCACTAATCAAATGCCTTCTGGAAAAGCGGAGTCTTCACTGAGTCTTCACCAGGCGCTGGAGGGAATGGAGGCCAGCACTAGGAGCCAGATTTCTTGGCGCCCTGAGCTTGCCCTGTGCAATCCCAAAGACTTGGGGTGAGGGTTATTGCAGGGCTGGATGAATTTCCTCTTGTATGTTGAGTTTGGTTTCCCCCCACGATGGCTGTGTTGGGGGGCCCTTTTTGAAACATTGATTTATATTTATATCCCACTGCTCCTGCAGCGCACGACAATACATCACAATAAAAGAACATACCTTTTTTTTTTAAGGCAGCAAACTGGTCTGGAATCCCCCTTAAAACCGTGGTTAAACCCCAAAGATGACTGATACTGACAGCAGGGTGCCCATGCTTGAAAGCCTCTGAGGCAAGGCTACAACCCTGGGGCTTTTTAGTTTAGAAAAAAGACGACTGCGGGGAGACATAATCGAGGTCTATAAAATCAGGCATGGAGTGGAGAAAGTGGAGAGAGAGAAATTCTTCTCCAATCTCACATAACACTAGAACCAGGGGTCAACCCATGAAATTGACTGCTGGGAAATTTAGGACCAGCAAGCAGAAGTATTTTTTCACACAATGCATAATCCACGTGTGGAATTCTCTGCCATGAGATGTGGTGACAGCCAACAACCTGGATGCCTTGAAGAGGGGTTTGGAGAACTTCATGGAGGAGAGGTCTATCAACGGCTACTAGTCAGAGGGCTATAGGCCACCTCCAGCCTCAAAGGAAGGATGCCTCTGAGTACCAGTTGCAGGGGAGTCACGGCAGGAGAGAGGACATGCCCTCAACTCCTGCCTGTGGGCTTCCAGTGGCATCTGGTGGGCCACTGTGTGAAACAGGAGGCTGGACTAGATGGGCTTCCTTGGGCCTGATCCAGCAGGGCTGTTCTGATCTCTCTGAAGAGGAGGCTCTTTAAATCCTTGTAAATATCCAAATAGTGGGAGCCCAGCCAGTTCTTCCAGAGCTGAGGGGCCACACGTGGGTGTGTTGCAGGAGCCGTGCCTCTCGTGTGGCCTTCTGGAGATCGTCTGCACTGACCCATTCCTTCCTTCCTTCCTTTTGCATTTCTATTCTGCTCTTCCTCCCAGGAGCCTAGAGCGGTGTACGTAGTTCAGTGTCTGCTCGCAACTCCCCTGTGAAGGAGGTGAGGCTGGGAGAGAAGTGCCTCCAGGGGGTGGATGCCCTCAAGAACCTGTGATGAAAAAGCCAAGAGCTCTCTCAGACCCCCAGGCACCTCCTCCTCCTCCTCCTGCCTCATCTGACCCCAACGTGGCACTCTCCACCTCCGTGGCTGCGGCGCCTCTGTGCCCTCCTCGCTCCCGGGCAGCCTGCTTCTCTCGAGGCCGGGTGCAGCTCTCTTCCCTTCCCTTCACCGGGGGAGCGTCTGCCTGGTGGGGGGGGGAGTGTCGGTTTATTGTCTCTATTAGCAGAAATATTGAAACCTGTCAAGAGCGACGGCTCACGCGGGAGCACAGCAAGCCGTGAGCGCATTCCATAAAGAGATGCGCGTGGGGGGGGGGGGGCGCGTCCTGCCACACTGCCTGCTGTGCGCCACATGCCGGGAGCGGGGCTTTAATTGGGAGGCCTGCTGGGCCCGCGGACACGAAGGCTAGCGGTGGGCTGGCGTCGCATGCCGGGCGAGGGTGGGGCGCGGACGTGGCCTGGGCAGCTTTCCGATGCGCACGGGAGCTGTTTTGCACAAAGGGCCGGCTTCGTGGGAAGCAGGAGGTGAGCAGGATGGAACCTCCATGTCCAGGGGCAGCCTATCACTCTGAACCCCAGTTGCTGGGAGGCAGGCTGTCCCAGAGGTCTCTCAGCTCAGCCCTGCAGGCGGAGTGATTAAAGGCATCCCTTAAAGTGTTGGTCCTTATTGAGCAGGGGGGAAGCAACCCAGCCCAGCCCAGCATAGCACCCTCCCCAGAGGTTGCTGCGGGTGTCTCCTCCTTTATGTGTTTCCTTTTCGATTGTGACCTCTGTGGGGCAGGGAGCCCCACGCAGTCTGTGAATCCCTCCTCTGGGCAAAGAGGCGCTTTCGGGGTGGGCTCTGTTCTGTTGAGCAGGGGAGAGCAGCTGGCCACCTCCAGCCCAGGACAGCCTTCCTCCTTTCTATCTCCCTCTAGACTGGGTGCCCCTTGGCAGCAGGGACCCCGCTTTGGGAACCTTTGCTCTTGCGGAGGCAGAGTAGGGAGAGATTCTAAGGCTTAAATACTCAAGGAAGGAGATTTTTTTCCCCCCTCGCCCCATGCAAAGGTCGGCCTCTTTAAACAGCCCCCGCTAAGGGGGCACCTTCTGAAAATGGCAGCTCTCTTCTGTTGAGCGGGTGATGGTGGTGAGCAACTGCCCAGCCCGGCAGTAGAGTGACTCTCCCGGGAGCCTGGCGCTTGTGTTTCTGCTTAGACTGTGACCTCTTTGGGGCAGGGAACCATCTCCAAGCCCCCCTTTATGAACTGGGCCAAGAGGCACCTTTTCAAGTGGGGGCCCTCTCATTTATCAGGGGGAGAGCAGCAGAGCCCCCCTCCCAGTGCTGGGAGCTCTTCCATGGGTTCCTTTTTAAAGACTGTGAGCTCCTTGGGGGCAGAGGACTATTTTTCCATTCCCTTGGCTAGGGAAACTGCTTTGGCGGCTTTTGCTGTTGTCGAAAAGCGGCATGAATGTCCTTGATAATGCAATCGCAATCGGCTTGACCCTCCTGCCGGTAATGGGAGACTGGGCTAGCTAGTCCCTTGGTCTCCTCGAGATGGGCAGTTCTGAGGGAAGGGGTCCAAATTCAAACCCACCCCCCAGCCCCGCCAGGTAGATCTTGGCAGGCCTCTCTCCTCTCTCTCTCTCTGCTTGACTTTTGCGACGAGAGGGTTGCAAGGATAAACAGCAGAGGGACCAGGACCCCAAAGAGGGGTTACTGCCCCCTACCCAGTGCACATTTGAAATGGGTGCCCTCCCCTCTCTCCTTCACTTCCTCTCCCTCGTGCTCCCCACCGCCAGCAGTTTCCAGATATAAATCAAGACAAGCTTGGACACCCCCAATCCCATACTGTAGAAATTATGGCCCCAGGGCTGAAGGCTCCGTTTCACGGGCGATATTGATTAACACTGCCATTATCTCGCCCGCCACCGACTTAAAAGGCAAAGCAAAGAGTGTTTATTCCTTTTGATTCAAACTGTGCTGGGGGGAAAAAATAGCACAGAAGGTTTCAGTGAGTGAGGTGGCAACCCTAAGCGCGCATGCACGATACTACCTGTGCATGGGCTAGGAACAGGAGCATCAGGAACAGGGGCCATAGAATGGAAGAGCGTCTGCTTTGCATCCAGAAGGTCCCCGGTTCCCTCCCTGGGGCCATCTCCTGGTAGGGCTGGGAGAGACTCCTCCTCCCTGAAACCGTGGAGAAGCCGCTGCCAGTCTGTGCTTGTCTCAGCATCTATATTGGAAGATCCTTGGGGTAGAGACCTGTCTCCCTTGCATTACTCTGCAAACTGCAAGTTGTTGTGTGTTATCTTATTTAAATTAGTGGCATGTAACGAGGTGGCTCATGAAACTCAGATGCAAACGAGGCTACGTTAAGGAGACAAACATTGGTGGCTCTCTCTAGAAAGAGCAGAGTGAGTTTGCAACTTGGCCGGAGGTGCCTGGACCAGATCGGAGTCATGGCCACTGGCTTTTTCAGAGCTCCTCCGCCCCTCCCTTCCTGGGCTTTGGTTCAGCCGGCCCTTCCCTGACCCAGTTTCCAAGAACACGCTCCCCAGTTGAAGCCTGTCCCCTTTTAAACTCGAGTCCAGAAGATTGACAGCCAAGGGGTGCTAAGGTTGCAGGAGTCTTCGGAGAGGGATGGCTTTGCAGAGAGGATGGTAGCGAGATCAATCCTTCTCCATGGCAACCAAGGAGCAAATGAGAGGGTGAGATTTGACCGTGGAGAAAGTAGACCAACTTCGGATTCCCTTCGGGTGGGGATTAAAAACTGGACCGGGAAAGTTTGTGGATAGCTGTGCAGGCTGGGGCTTAGCTCTCTGATACTGCTTTTGCCGTTTGTATTCTTTGTGTGTTATCCATTCTGTGCAAACGGGGTTTAAGGACCGGAGTCGAACTGAATCGGAGCCTAAAATCTCTCGGTTGCCTTGAACCCAAACCAAGCCTGTATAGCGGGGAAGAGGAAACCAGTTCAAGACAAGTGGTCTGGTGATCAGGCATTCAGAATCACCAGTTCCGTGATTCATGGCTTATTTTTCTGTTGTTTGTCTCCCGTTGAATGTCTCTTTTAAAGAGCCTTTTAAAAATGGGGAAAGAAACAGTGGTTTTTTCTTTTCAAGCAACAACTATATGAGCGGAATCATTAGCCCTCTCTCCTTGGCTGGAGATTTTCAAGCAGCAGCCGGGGGCCCATCTGTCAGGGCTGGTGTTACGGATTCCCTGCGCTGGGTTGGACTAGAAGACCGCCGAGGTCCTTCCTAATGCCACGCTTAGATGATGGGGCAGGTCTCAGAAAAGAGGGATTGGGAAGGGAGGCAGCACGGCACCCACTCGGCCACATTCCTTGGCCGTTCTGCCTCGTCATGTGAAGCAGTTCCGACGCCCCGGGTAGTGGCCGAGGGAGCTGTGCGCTGAAGCACTGGATCTCGGCTGCCGGGCGTGGTTTTTTGCAATCTGGGGGCTGCGTGGCCGAGACAAGGGCCTGCTTGTTTGGCAGAGCGGAGGGCCGTCGGCCGAGGCTTGGCACCGGGGATATCAGCCAAGGGCTTTCTCTTGTGATGGTCCCTTGCATTGGTTCCTGGGGCATTGCAGAGGTGGGGAGGAACTTGAGGCCGTGACCCCCAGCCAGCAAGGCGGGGATGGAATGTTCCTGGCAGAGACGCCCACGGGGCAAGGAGACGGCAAAGTCTGCCGGAGAAGAGGGGGGAGAGAGAGAGTCTCCCGCTCAGAGCAGTGAAGGGGGCTGGCGATGAAAGCACATGTTTGTTTTTTGCTGGCACTGGTGGCCGAGTGAGCGAAGTTCAGTCGAACTGGTTGAGTGTATTTTATTATTATTTGTTGTAAAAGCTGGGCGGGGGGGGGGAAGCACTCTGCAGTGCAGCCACATCATGCTGCGGGAAGATCCGAAAGGCTGGCTGGCTTGTGCCACGATACGGCCACAGAATCGGGATTTGGAGCCAGAAAACGGTCCAGGTTTCTAGTCCTCAGTACATGACAGATCTGCCTGCGAGTGGGTGGGTGGGTGTACTTGCTGCAGGCTGCGGCATCTGGGGCTGAGCACCGTTTTGCCCGGTTTCGATTTCCAAGACGCTGGATGGGGGCGGAGCCAAGCATAAGTCAGGGACCCGCGTGCGAGAGCTGTTTCCCACCGTTACTACTGCCGCGTTGCTCTGAGACTACCCACGTAGTTTGCCATTGCTCAAAAGAACTTGGGGGTGGCGGGCGACCTAGAAAGGAAGCCACGCGGCTGCAAAAGGGAGCTTTGGTAGAGCCAAAAAGGCAAAATAGTTTTTCAGGGCTGGGGGCGTGGTGTTTCTGCTGTTATGTTGGGCCGCAGCTCAGGGTGGCAGTGGGTCTGCTGTGCATGCGGAAGGTCCCAGGTTCAATCCCTGTCTGGGAAAGACTCCGTCTGGAACTTGGGAGAGCCAGTGTCACTCAGTGAAGACGATCCTGAGCTAGGTATAAAGGTAAAGGTGTGCTGTCAAGTTGGTGTCGACTCCTGGCGCCCACAGAGCCCTGCGGTTGTCGGGCGTGTCCATTCAAAGCCAGGCTAGAGCCGAGTGGTACCTTTCTAGCGCCAGGGTTGGTCTTCTTAGGAAACGAGTGGAGGAGAGCTGGTCTTGTGGTAGCAAGCATGACTGGTCCCCTTAGCTAAGCAGGGTCTGCCCTGGCTGCATATGAAAGGGAGACTAGAAGTGTGAGCACTGGGAGAGATTCCCCTCAGGGGATGGAGCCACTCTGGGAAGAGCAGAAGGTTTCAAGTTCCCTCCCTGGCAGCATCTCCAAGAGAGGGCTGAGAGAGATTCCTGCCTGCAACCTTGGAGAAGCCGCTGCCAGTCTGTGAAGACAATGCTGAGCTAGGTAGACCAATGGTCTGACTCAGTATATGGCAGCGCCCTATGTTCCTATGTTCCTATGAGGCCCTCTTTGCCGCCGGTCACAGCTCCAGTTTCTCTCCACCCCTTGCAGGGAGTCAACCGACCACGTCGGATGAAACGGTGGTGGCAGGCTACAAGGTGGTCCTCCGCTGCGAGGTGGAAGATCCCGACGAGTCCTCACTGCAGTGGTCTAATCCTGCGCAGCAGACGCTCTATTTTGGGGAGAAGCGAGGTACCCCCTTGATCCTGTGGGCTCGAGCTGGGCAGAGGGGGGGACCCCCTTGGAAGGAAGAGTGGGCAGCCCCAAGGCCAATGCCACTGGGATGGACTCTGGGGACCCGTGAAGTATTTCACTGGAGGACGTGGGGATCGTTCTCGGCTACTTTCCTGACCCACTCAGGGCCGCATTATATGTTGGAAGCCGTATCTAGTTGTGAGAAGAGAGCTGGTCTGGTGGGAGCAAGCATGACTGGTCCCCTTAGCTAAGCAGGTTCCACCCTGGTTGCATATGAAAGGGAGACTTGATGTGGGAGCACTGTCAGATATTCCCCCTTAGAGCCGCTCTGGGAAGAGCATCGAGGTTCCCAGTTCCCTCCCTGGCAGCATCTCCAAGATAGGGCTGAGAGAGACCTGGGAGAAGCCGCTGCCTGTCTGGGTAGAAAATGCTGAGCAAGATGGACTAAAGGTCTGACTCAGTATATGGCAGCTTCCTATGCTCTTCACTTCAAAAGCAGTCCCACATAGCATCTAGCCTGGAAGTCACCGGAAGCATGGATGACGTGGTCAGGTCTTTAAACTTCCCCCTCTCTCTTGGCCACACGATGTAACTTCAGAACCAGCCACCTCCAGATCCGTGACCCATTTTGTGGGGGTCCCCAATACACATTTTCAAATGCCTGCCCTGTTAACCACCTTAGTTATCCCACGTCTTTGAAAGTCGTGAGTAACTAAACAAGCAACTATGCTGGACTAGATAGGCCTGGGGCCTGATCCGGCGGGGCTGTTCTTATGTTCTCAACTACCGATGTCGTTTTTCTGGGGTGTTGTTTTTTTATGACACTGAGACATCTGGAAACATGATGCGTTTCTGGGTTGAATGTCGCCATGTGGTCTAGAAACATGAGAGGTGTCAGTGTCAAAAAAACCAAAGCAGAACAGAAAGCTGCGATCCTCAGCCAAAGCTGCCCCACATTCAAAGTGAGAAACCCTAACCTGCACTTAGGAGAGTGCAGAGCAGTCTGGTGGTTCTGGAGGCGGCAGAGAATCTTGTCCATCCCTCTCCTCACTCGCCCTTCCTCTCCGCCCTAGCACTGCGAGATCTCCGGATCCAGCTGGAGAGGTCCACGCCGAACGAGCTAACCATCAGTATCAACAATGCCACTCTGGCGGACGAGGGCGAGTATACCTGCTCCATTTTCACCATGCCTGTGCGGACCGCCAAGGCCATCGTCACGGTGCTGGGTGAGCTGGAGATGTTCCGGACGCAGCATTTTCTGCCTAGAGTTGGGACAATCCAGTGTGGTTGGCTTTAATCCCCTCTCCCTCTCTCTCTCTCTCTCTCTCGAAGGCATTCCTCAAAAGCCCCAGATCTCTGGCTACAAGGAGCCTCTTAGAGAAGGAGACACAGCCAAGCTGATGTGCGTCTCCTCCGGCAGCAAGCCGGCTGCTAACCTCCGGTGGCAAAAGGGGGACCAGGTGCTGACAGGTAGGGGGGGAGACCGGATCGTTGCTCCTTCTTGAGGGGGCCAGCAGCTTCGGTCCACGGTATCTAAGAGAATGCCTTCTCCGTTCCAAGCCCCGCTGCCTGTTGAGATCATCCAGGGAGGTCCGTCCACAGGTTGCCACCAGCTCATCTCGTGGCTGCTCAGGGTCAGGCTGTCTCCGTGGCCACCCCGAGGCTTGGGAATATGCTCCTCGCCAAAATAAGAGCCTCCCATCTCCGGCAGCTTTTAAAACGGCTGTGAAGATGCATTTATTCAGCCCAGGCTTTTAATGAGAGTGTGCCATTGTTTTTAAATTGTTTTAATCTGTGGTGTCTTATAATAAACTGCCCGGTGATGTGAGTTTGGGGTGGTATAGAAATATGCTAAACACATAAATAAATCGGATCAAAGGCCTGTCTGGTCCAGCAGCCGGTTTCCAAGAGTGCCCCCCCCCAGATACCCCCAGGGAGCCCACCCAGAGGAGAAGGAGGCCACAGCCTTTCCGTGGCCCTTGCCCGGAGCATCTAGTGCTGAGACATAGCCTGCCATGGCTGTTAATATAGACCTATCCACTGTGGATTCCCATCCATGTGCCTTGTGGGGGAAGGTCAGAGGTGATGGATGAGCAGCTTCCTTACTTCTAGAAAAGTTTGCCTGCCGTTACTGATCTTACTGAAGGACCCAGGGACTTGGTTTGAAAAGCACTGGCTGAATCCATCAATACATCAGTAAAAGGCCAGGTGCTTAGTCACCTCTGGTGAGTAGGGAATTGACTCCAGGCGACCAAGGCGTGCAGAAATCAACTCCACATTCTGCAAGCCGTGAGCCCCAAAAGGCTCATTTCGGACCCTCAACCCAAGTCGGGGCCACTTTACGTTCCCAGGAACGGCTAAGCATTTCTTGCTTCATCTCCTCCCAATAGCCATGCCGCCTGAGGTGTCAGAGGACGCCAACGGAAAGACTTTCACTGTGACCAGCCGCATCGAGATTCTCGTTCAGAAAGAGGACAACAATGCGGAGGTCACCTGCACAGTCGATCATGCTTCCCTGCAGAACTCGGACAAATCCACCTCCCAGAAGATAGAAGTCTTCTGTACGTGACTACAAGTGCTATCTTGTGGGGAGGCAGGGGGGAAATCATGCGGATGTGGTTTAGGTTTTCCTAATGTTGCCGGAACCCAGGGAAAGACCTGTAGCTTAGTGGTAGAACCCCTAATTAGTGCATATAGAGGATTCAGGGGTTCAACCCCCGCCCTCTCCAGGGACGACTAGGAAATACTCATGCCTGAAACCCTGAAGAGCTTCTGCCAGTCAGTGTGGAAAACTCCTGGGGTGGGGAGCAGAATTTCTGCCTGAAATTCCAGAGAACCACTGCCTTGCGTCTGAAGCCCTGTCTGGCTTTGACAGCACCCCTCTCTCAGGACCCAGTGGACCCAGTTGGCTACCCTAGGACTCAAACTCTTCGGGTGTGGGGTGCAGTTGAAACATGCGTCGATGCAAATGTATCCACGTCCCATGACCCAGCACTGGCCACCCAGAGAGGTCTGTAGGCACTCTGCCATGGAAGAGGGCGTGGGTGTGGCTTACCATAATCGGCCAAGTTGTATTTCTGGATGGCAGTCCCTATGATATTGGTGGCGTAGCAAACGTAGACGAATCTGGCCAATTCCGGGTCACGGAACATTGACTGTCAGGAGTTATGGCCCTTATTGCGATTGCAAGCCTGTTGGTGTGAGCGTGTCTTTCCGCGTTTTTAGATAGTACCTCATGCCCGGATGGGTTCAGCATCGATAGTTAAATTATGATAGTGGATAGGGTGATAGCCTGAGTGTTAGTGGAAGGCAGATCCCTGGGTTAATCATGGTCGGTCCTGAGTGGTGGTTATGGCATTTCTCTCTCTCTCTTTCTCTCTCAATCCCCAGATAGCCCGACGGTTTCGATTGAGCCTCATCCTGAGTACCCACAAGAGGGGGAGCACCTTGAGCTTCACTGCGATGGACAAGGCAACCCCATGTAAGGTTTTCTCCGCCCCCGCAGAGCTCGCAAACACCCAATCAGGTCATCTACGAATGATTTAGCACCAGGTTCCCCACAAACGTGCAGTGCACTGCGGTCAGGGTTGTGGATGTTGCCAGAAAACCTCTCCTGCCAACATTCACCATGGAGCATGTGCTTCTGGGTCTCTCTCGCTCCCCAGTGGATTGGATTTTCTATGATCCCCAAGATGTCCACATATCTCATACATTTGTGTTAAAAAAAATCACCAAATAACAAACCCATAATGTTTGTTCTGCTTGTTTATCGACTAAGGAAAGGTAATGTGTGTCGTCAAGTCAGTGTCAATTTCTGACACCCACAAAGCCCTGTGGGTTTTTTTTGGTAGAATACAAGAGGGGTTGACCATGGCCTCCTCCCGCATAGTATGAGATGATGCCTTTCAGCATCTTCCCGTATCGCTGCTGCCCAATATAGTACCAGCGGGGATTCGAACCGGCAACCTTCTGCTTGTTAGTCAAGGATTTCCCTGCGGTGCCATTAGGTGGCTATATGCAACTAAATCATTTTCTCCATACTTGGCTGAGTAAACTGCTTTGAGAACTCCTGTGCTGAAAAGTGGTATATAAATATTTTAACACCACCACCAAATAGTAATTGGTTTGGTCTTTTAGCTGGTCTAATGCTTTAAAATTCTATTTATGTTGGGTCTGTTTTATTAAAGTTGTGAGCTGTCCCGAGCAGTAATGTCCTGGAGGGAAGAAGCATAAATCTTTCGAAATAAATTAAAAAATGGACTCTCTTCCGCCCGTCCTCAGGCCCCAAGAATTCACGTGGGAGAAAGAGGGTGCCGAGGTCACCCGCTTGGAAGCCCAAGAAAATGTCCTTATTTTTCCCACCCTGAACAAGAGCGACAGCGGCATCTACGTTTGCTACGCCACCAATATCATGGGGACTGCCATCCAGAAATACAACCTGGCTGTTAATGGTAAGCCACACCCACGCCCTGTTCCATGGCAGAGTGCCTATAGACCTCTATAGGTTGCCCAGAGGCTGTGTTGAATCTAAATACATCCCTGTCCAACAACCCTCTCTAATAACCCCTAGATGCCACCTCCTGGGCTTATGATGTCAAGCGTTGGATAATTTTGCTCTTACTTCACTTGATTACCACTCTTCCTCTTCCTTCCCGCCGGTAACCTTTCAGTGCCCAATCTTGCCTGTCTCACTATGCAGATATATATATATTTTTGGCTAACAACCCGTCGCAAAAAGGCTCCACCTTTTGGCACAGCTAATTTGCGCTCTTGACCGGCCTGCCGACAAATTCCTTCTAACGGACTCAACAGCCCATTGCGTTCTGATAGGAAGGTCTTGATGCACTCCAGATCTTTAATGATGACCCCAAAGCATCTCTCATATTTTGAGTCAGTCATGTTCATAGCCTCACATTGATCGCTGGAGAGCCAGCGTGGTGTAGTGGCTAGAGTGCTGGACTTGGACCGGGGAGACCTGAGTTCAAATCCTCATTCAGCCATGAGACTAGCTGGGTGACTCTGGGCCAGTCACTTCTCTCTCAGCTGAACCTACTTCACAGGGTTGTTGTGAAAGAGAAACTCAAGTATGTAGGACACCGCTCTGGGCTTCTTGGAGGAAGAGCGGGATACAAATGTAATAATAATAATAATAATAATCGGGCAAACGGGGTGTGCATTTCCGTTAACTATTTCTGTATCAGGTCTTTCAAAAGTGTCCCTCGAGGCTTGGGTTCTCTCCTTTCGGCATCTGTTCCCTGGAGATGCTGCCAGGGCTTGAACCTGGGACCTCCTGCATGCCAAGCAGATACTCCACCCCTGAGCTGTGGCCCAATCCCTAAACAGTAGGGTAGATGGGTCTCCCATCCAGGCACTGGCCACATCAAAGACCTGCTTAGCTTCAGCAGGGTAGTGGTATTGTGTGCCCTTAAACCAAGAGGGGGCTGCCCCAGAACATGGTCTAACTCCTGATGATGGTTGTTGTTTTTTTCAAATCAGTGGACCAGTCCAAATGGGCGTAAAGATTCCATTTCCTCTCCCATACCCTCCGCCCCGGAGGTGAAGAACTGGGTGTTAGAAGAAGAGCCCTGTTTGGGCTTCAAGCTTATCAACTAAACTAGGAGGGGGGAAACCCCTTCTGAGGAAGGCCAAATTAAGGACAAGGCCTGATGTGAACGATCCGGAGGGGTGGTGTGTGGAGTGCATGGAGAATTTCTGCTTGCCTGGTTAGTTCTTCGCTTGAATTTGATTCTCCCTGCACGCACCTCTGGAGGGCGCTGCTCTCAAGTGCTGCCAGTGCATTAACCTGGCCTTTAACCTTTGCTGCTGGTGCATGGTAGAGACCACTCCCCGCCCCTTCTCTCTCTCTCTCTCTCTCTCTTGCTCGCTCTCTCTCTCGCTCTGGACAGATGCTAGCCGAGTGACGCACAATAGAAGCACGTACCATGCCATCATTGGGGGAGTGGTCGCCGTCGTTGTCTTCCTTCTCCTCATCCTCCTGATTTTCCTGGGGCACTATTTGATCCGGCACAAAGGTAGATTCTGTGCAAAGATGTGCACATGTGTCTCTGTCTTGTTCCCTCTTCGTCCTGACTGCCCCCTGGACACCAAAGTTATGACGCTTCTTCCGCTCTCCAAATTCCTCGGCAAAATCCACCTTTGGGGGGGGAACATCTGCCTTAATCCAAACTTTCTGGTTTGGTTGCTACTGGAACCCAGTGCTTCACAGAACCTTATTCTTATCAGAACCTGAACCTGAACCTGAACCACCAAAATTGGTCCCCAGGCTCATGGCTCCATTCAGAGGCCGTGAAAATGAGAGCGTTGTGGTGATCTTCAGGGGTGGGGGTGATTTCCAAGAGCAAGGGTCGAACTCATTCCCGCTCCTCTGAGGTGGCAACTGCCATGTTGCACCAAGGATGCCCCCTGGAGTGGTGATGCATTATGATGCCGATGATGTTGCAAAGGCAAGTCGGAGTGAGAGCAGTTCTTGCTGCCCTCCCTCAGAACAGGCTTTTCCCCTCACCAATTTTACCTGAAAAGGAATTAGCTTTGCAGGGTGGGGGACATATTTTTAATGAAAGATGCCCATCCTGTTTTGGCTGAGCCATTCTAGGTTCTCATTGGCTCCCAGCGAATTATATGGAACAAAGTAAATGGGGGGAAACAGGGTTAGGATGTGGAAGAACAGATCAAAGCCTGTTCTGTAACCCTCTAGCCTCAGAGCTGGGTGGGAGTGTGTGAAAAGGGGATGAGGAAAGAGAAGTAGGGTGCAAGGTTGGGGAAAGGAATGGAGCTTTCCATCCCAACTATCCTACTTGACAGGCTGTTGAAGTATGACTCTGCCTTACATCGAATACTGCTCCAGCGTCATCTTCTCGCACTGGCAGCATCTCTCTAGGAGTTCAGGCAGGGATCTTCTCAGCAGAGATCCCACAATTGGGACTTTTCACTGCTCTGCCACTGAGTTGTGTCCCCTTCCCTTTAGCTCATTGCCCAACAGGCTCCCATCATCTGCAGTGGATGATGGGAGTTGTAGTCCAACAGCCAGAGAGCCTCCAGTTGGCTATTTCTGATAGCGTTGCGGAAACCGTATTCCCAGCATTCCTGCCCTCCAGGTGTCATCTTGCCTCTCCCTCCCTCTTCCCTCCCTGCACAGGGACCTACCTGACCCACGAGGCCAAAGGCTCAGACGACGCCCCGGATGCGGACACGGCGATCATCAACGCGGAGGGAGGGCAGACCGGCGGCGACGACAAGAAGGAGTATTTCATCTAAGCGGGGGTGGGTGGGGCGCGCAGCAGGGCAGCAGGGGGGAAGTGGCGGATCGGAACCCAGCCTCAACTGAACGACAACGGAACCCACCCAACCAACACGTCCGTGGAATTTCTCTCGCGCCCAGGAAGGACAGGAAAGCGGGGACCTGGGATCGGCGATGGACAGAGGAGGAGGGAGAGAGGTCGAGAGAGAGGTCGAGATCAGCTTGGCTCGCGATGCTTCTTTGAACTTGTATAAAACATTCTTACTAAACAGAACAACCAACCAACCACCTGAACATTCGGGGGAACCCCTCGATGCCCCTGTTCCTGCTTGCTTGTACCTACATATCTACGGCCTGCCAATTTCGCACTGAACAGAGTTGGAGAGCGAATGATCCTCCCTCCTTCCCTCCCTCCCTCCCTCCTTCCCCCTTTCGCCCGGTTCCCTTTTGAGGTTCTCTTTTTTCTTTTTTAATGGCGTGCTCTGTTTTGGACTCCTTTCCTTTCTCAATCTCTGTTCTTGTTCCCTTCTGTTTAGAATGTCTTGATGCAAGACGGCTGTGTTGGGGTTAGGGTAGGTGTACGTCGGCTTTCCTTTTTTTTGAGTTGTTTTGACTTTGGGCTTTTTTTGGAAGGATGAAACCAGCTTGCATGGAGAGAAGGAGTAAGGGGCCACCCAAGGCTGAGAGACAAGCTCCCCTCCGCCTGGCTGGAACCACTTAAATTCGCCCCCGGCTGTGGCTGCAGAAGGATCGGAGAGTGCCGATTAGGTGATGGAGGGAACCAGGGAGTTCTTCTACAGCTTGGGAACCAAGCAGGAAGGTGACGGTTTGGGAAGAGGATCCTGTGTCCGTCACAGCTGACTAAATTTGGGTGGCACCACCAGTGCCGACCCTGAAATCGTGGGGGGGGGATCTCAAAAATGGGGAGAAAATTTCCCCTTGGGTTCCTTCTGGCTTTCTTTCGGGGTTCCATCCAAATTCAAGACGTTGTGGCAGCAGCGGGTCTTTAGAGGGTACCCCAGAAGCCAGCCTGGGGCCGTCCTCTCGGCTTGACGTATCTGGGTCCGGTCAGTGCGGATCGGAGGTGCTGAAGGGGCCAAGAGCTTGCTGGTTTTATCCTTCGAGACCGTTGTGTTCCTCCAGTTGAGTCTCTTTGTCTGAGCGGAGAATGTTGTTGTGCGGTACGTGTGCCAAGGGGCGCCAGCTGGCCACCTCCAGTCCCTACCCAAACCCACGGCCAGAAGGATTGGTTCACTGATCCCTCCCCCCCCCCCCGGTGCTTCCTTATCAGGAGGACAGGAGTCCCACATGCTTCGGGGACGGTGGTGGTCAGAGAGGTGCCCCATCCCTGAGGATGTCTCTGCATTGGAAGCTACAGTGTCTCAGTGCAAAAGCGTATCTACCCTCTTGCGTCTTCCTTGGGCTAGAGGAGAAGTGAGGCCTTCCAAGGGTGCCAGGTGGAGGTTTTCTGTGAGGACAGGGTTCTGTGTCGGCCCATAGTGCCTCCCTCCTGAGCAAGCAGGGTTCCTGGATGGGATGCCCACTCCCCCAAATCCACACTGTGTGCTGCTAACTTGATCAACCCTGGGTCCCCATCTCCCTTCATCCTCAGCTCCAGTGGCCAGTTGGGGACCTCTGGGCTAGACCCCTCCCCACGTAATGGAAGTAGAGCGTTGCTAGTGTGCTTCCCCGGATCCAGCGGAAAGTGCGGTTCCCCCCACCCATCATGCGGACGCCCACAGCTTGTGTCTGTGGCTAGCAGTTCTGATGACCTGTTTGCCACCCCCCCGATGGGATCCCAGCAAGGAAAGGTTCGTCCCGGGACGCAGTTGGACAGGGTGGTGTGAAGGGATTCCAAACCTCAATTCAGTTGCCCGCATGGCCCAGTCTCAAGGTCGTTCTGCAATGTCTTGCCATTTTCTTAACGAGAGCAATCATCTTCTTCGTCTGATTCTTCCTGTTCTTATTATGCTTATCCCACTTGCCCTTTTATCACAAAATCTTCCTTTTTTTGAAGCTTGAAAATCTACTGCTATGATTCCCCCGCCCCCCGCCGGCCCTCCTTAAAAATCCTCCATTGGGGCCAGAAATTGGGTGGATTTTTGAAATGACTTAAAAGCAGAGGAGGGCGTGCTAGAAGGCGAGAATTGGCCATTTCGGGTTTGAAGGCATCTGCAGGATGGGTGGGAGAAGCATTTTGACTTAGTTCGGGGAGTTTACATTGATCTATAATGATTTTTCAGAAGCGGTTGGAATAAGGTGTGCCCTGGTGCGGGCTTCCTAGCTTGGCTGCTCCGTGGCCATACATTTGCCATGTTCCAAGTCCAAATGCAGCGCAAGATTGTGATCATCCAGCTTTTTCATAAGACCACGTAGCAGTTAATGTTGGTTTGCAAAGACAGCTTGGCTAGGGACTAGTGCCTCTGAGCATACACAGAGCACCCCCCTTCTCTCATTACAGGCTTGTCAGAGCCAGCCCTGACCAGTATTGAGCCCCTGAAACTGTGATCATTTTCTTTTGTGTGTGTCCTTCCAGAAGTTGGTTTGGGTTTTGTAAAAGAGGGTGTGGCATGGAGAAAAGGGATGGCAAGGGATGTTTTCTCCCTCTCTCGTGCACCTTGGAGCGACAGATTCTGGAGAGGCAAAAAAGAGTGCTTCTTCATCGTTAGCCTATGAAACTCACTACCACAAGGTTTGGGGTTGGCCAGTGGCTTGGATGGCTTTAAAAGAGGATTCGTAGTTCAGGGAGGAGTCTCTGTCTATTGAAGGCTATTACTGCTACTACTATTATGAACATTACCCATAAAAGCTAAGTGGAATCATCCGGTTCAGAGGTACTCTACCTCTGAATAGTGGGTTATTGGAAGGCAACTGTGGGGGAGGGCTTGTTGCTCTCAAGTGATGTTTTGTGGAAGCAACCATTGGAAACAGGGTGCAGCATGGACCTGTGGTCTCATCTGGCAGAGTTCACATGACTGTTGGTATTCTGAAGTGGTAACCTTTTCGCTTCAATTGTGCTATCTTTGAGGACTCATCAGGCCCTGATCTAGGGGTCCTAGGGTACTTTGGCCTAGGGGACTCCCCTTGACAGCCATCGGAGAGAAGGCATAGCCAGTCAGGGATCCCTGGGCACTGTGACCCTTTGCAGCCAAAGCAGAGCGTTGGAGAGAAGGCATAGCCAATCAGGAACCGAAGCGAGCAGGACAACCAACCTGAATTTCCCCCGTGAGAGCCGAGATAAAAGAGCTGGCCTTTGACTTGCCGGTCCCTGAGATCTGCGCCCCAACCCAGTTAACTTCTGAATGGGCCTGTGCCCCGTGAACTGAAGATGATCACTCAGCTGATTCACCCGGATCAGACTGAAGCTCAGCCTATGCATTTCTGTATCTCTTTGGCTTGCCCTGCAAGCCAAGCATGCCTGCAAGAATCCTCCTGTGCCATTTGGCCCCATCACCAGATAATTTAGAGCTATACTGCCCCTCAACATCGAAGCTCTACTTAGCTCTTGCAGTGAATAGCCGTTGATAGACTGATCTCCTCTTGTTCTTTAACACACACACACCCGAACAAGGGCTGTGTATTATTATTTCTCTATGCATTCGGGTTGATAACCCGGTCGCAGTCGTGAGTCACGCATGTGAGAAAATTCACCGGCCCCTAACCTGTGGGAGAGAGACCAGCCCTGCCCTTCTCTGTGTGTGTGCACGCGCATGCACACGCGGCGGGAACGACACATAGGCACCAACAAGGAATTTGCCGGGTGTGTCTTAAGTGATGGGGCCTCTCATGTTGTACTAATTAGAGGTGATATCTTCAGCTCAGCAGGGTGAACGACAGCTTTAAAGCCCTTGTTTCTTCCAGCACAATACAATTAGGTGTCTTTTGAAGCTTTTCCTGCCAACTTGCATGTTAACAAAACCTTTCAGGGTTTTTTTTTTTTGGTTTGTTTCTTGCAGTCTGGTGGAAAGCAATCGCCTCCTCTGAAATGACGGGGAAGCGGTGGTTTCTCCTTTAACCTGTCCCTACCTTTGGCCTGGGTGAGCCTTGCTGATCCTGTCCTCACACCAAGTAAAGCTGGGATATTGAGACTGAGCCCGGAGGCTTTGACATCCGCCCACATCCCATTGGGCTTGGAATTAGTGTCCTTGTTTCTAAAGGTCTGACCTGGCCAAGTTGGTGAGCTTAGGAGGCTACCTAGGACAGCAGTTTGGAATAGGTGGCAAATGGCTTCTTCTAAACTCAGCTGGAAAACATTTATTAAGAGAGTTCAGATCAAACTGAGCAGCTAGATATCCTTTAGCATATCTAAGTATCACCCTGATACTTTTTCTCTCTCTCTCTCATCTGATATTGTTTGGCTTCTCTTGCAGGAGAAACCTTAGTTTTTAACTTCACTTTTATCCAAATTTTTGGTACAAAACCTGTTTTGTTTATGCCTATAATTTAAGACTTCTTCTGTTTCTTTAAAAAACAAAATGATGAAGTGACCCAGTTAGGAAAACCTGGAGAAAGAGTTCCTATTGTACCAAACGTTCTCTAGCCACACCTCCCATAAGGACTAGCAACTTGTTACTTCAGTCATATAATTTCTGTGGCAAAGAGCCATTTGGAACTTTATTTATTTTATTGTTAAATTTGTATACCGCCTTTCATTAAAACAATCTCAAGGCGGTTCTTCTTCTCTTCCCCTCACCCCAAGAAATAGACTCCAGTTTTGTCCTCAAGGCAATGGCTATGTTAGTGGATTACAGTTAACAAATCCCAGTCTGAATACTGTAGGGGATAAAATCCACTCTCAGCATAGTTTGATCACTCTCCAAACACCCTTATTAGCTGGAAGGAAGGGGAAAAGCCAGTTGGTTGAATTTCTGCAGATACTGCAAACAAGAGGACAACAAAGACTTAATTTAGAACGAAGCACTCTAATCCAGGACAAAATTCTGTATTAAATATGCAAGAATATTTATTCAAATAATTTAAAACACCAGGCATCGTAAAATGAAGTAGAATTTCGCCAAATAAACCAAGGCAAAAGAATGTTTTATAAAGACATACAAAATGAAGTATCCAATATTTAATCTACAAAATAAGTACCATGAGACATGAAGATTGCTTATATCTTATTGCTTATATATATGCAGGAAAGAAAACAGTTCAAATCTAAAGTGCAAGTGGACAGTTAGGGGTAAATTAATGGCCCAATGTGTTTTGACCTCTCATGGTTTTCATCGGTGGTCCATTCAATGCATTAACCAACTGCTGCTTCCTCCATTTGCCTGGGTTTGCCTCAATCGTCACTCTTTCCAACTTCTTTTCATTATACCAACGAATCTTCCTTTCCATTGTATTCAATTCCAAAATGGTACGGAGGTTCTCTCCACTGCAATGACCATTTTCGTCCAGGTCTCTTAGACTTAACCTAGCCCAGCCCACAACCAACTTTATTTTTCTTTCTCTTATTCATGTATTGCCTTTCTATCCTGCCCCCCGCCCTTCCTCAAGGACCCGGGGTGCCATATTTGTTCCCCCTTTCTCATCTTCACAACAACCCTGTGAGGTTGTCAGCCTTCATTAACAGGTTTGTGGAAGAAATGGCCCTCTTTGGGAAGTCAGGTCCTATTAAAATATATGATCCCTACCAGAAGGAAGGACAGAGCAATATTGTCTCTGTTTTGACATATCATTCAAACCTCGGGATGGGATCGTTCCTTTGAGACAAGCCGTAAATTGCAGCCCCACAAAGATTTATGGAGCGTTTTATCCGTTGAGCGTGGAGAGATTCGAGTCATGGGTATTTTGGGGGGCTGTCAACCAATAACTTTCCGAAACGACATGGGCATCAGCTGTAGAGGGAGAGAATGCATTCACTGGGCACTAAGATGAATTTGCTCCTCCAAGGTTTTATCTCCAAGAATACCCTCTGAATATTCCCTGCGTCCCAGATACCTGGCCATGTCTGAAATATCCGATCTATTGGTCTTATTCAATTCCCAGCATGCCATCTGTTGTGCTTAAAGCCCAAGATTCCACTCTGATGCAGATGAAGGCTATGCAAATCAGGGGTGACTCAGAAATCCATGAATGGCATAGGACAATGCAATCTCAGATATAGCGAAGGAGGAGGGTCAAAAACCTGCCCCTCACCTCAGATGCCGGGTGTCGCTGCCCAGAGGCACCTCTCTTTTAACTACAAATTAATGGCTGCCAAGAATGTGTGGCGTTTGAGGACCAAAGTTAGGGTGAAACAACCTGCTTACCCACTCCGTAATAGTGGGAGTCTCGAATGACATTTTCGCACAGTGGCTGAAGTGTCTGTGTACTCAGGGACATTTTGCAACCCTCCCCAGGGACCTTTGCAAGCGACAGAGAAACTCCACCCGTCATAACAGGAGGCATTTTGCTAGCATGCATTTGATGGTGTTGGCATATTTGCTGTGTGTGGCATTGAGTGCAAAGGCCTTTGGGGTCTCCAGTTCTCCAGGACTGGCCTAGCGTCTCCAGGAATCGGTCTCCATCTCCAGGTGACACTTGAAAACCAGCCTGGAGATCTCCATGGCTTGGTGCTGTGAAAAATATCGGAAGGCAAAATATTGGAGGAACGAACATCTCCAGAAATCGCTTCAGTCAGAGTTGGCAACCCTGGTGGTGTTTTGGCCTTGGTGACAGAGTAGATTTTGTATTGCATTGAAACAATCAAGAGATGCCAACAATGTTCATGGCCTCTCTTGTAAGGCTAAATGTTCAGAAAGCAAAACATTTTATGTAGGTATGTGTGAGGCGTGGGCAGGGTCAGTATCACACCCAAAGGCAGCTGGCAATCAGAGCAGAGCTGACCGTGGTGCTGAAATCCAGTAACCCAGCATTGATTCATGCTGTCCTTGGCAAATCTTATGCCCTACAAGCTCCTACCTAGAACAGGGCACCTACCACGTTCAAATTCTGATTCCATATGTGAACTCCCACAGAACTTGAGTAGCAAAATGGGAATGCTTACTGCATTTTGGATGTTCACAGATTTCTGTCTCTGCTTGGCTTTCTCCGCTCCCCTGGAGTCAGGAAAGAGACCATGCCACACATCTGTCACCAGCACTCATTGGATACTGGACTCCTGCAGGAATCTCCACATTATTTCCACATTTTCACTTGGGTAGGGACTCTTGAACTTGTACACAGTGGGTCCCTATGATCTGGTGGCATCTCCTTCAGCTTAGAAGGATTTGGGAGGAATTGGTGTCAACGTTTGCTGCAGATCACACTCTAATTCCCCAACATATTTTCTTGCACGCTGATTCCATGGTAGCTCTTACTTTCAAGCCAGCCTCCTGAGGTTAAGTCTCTGAGCTGTATCTTGACTCTAGTTTGCATGGATTTCAAAGCCTCTGCATCACTACAAAAGACGGATGAACCATTTCCTCTCCATCCTGCCACCATCCCTTATCCAGATAGCCCCCCTTCTATCACTCAAGTCCAGATAGTCAATTCTTCTGGGTAATTCAAGAAGCTAGTCCATAAGGAGTGCAATCAGCTCTGTGGTAAGAGTCAATGTTCTATTAAACATCCCTAAGCTCTAAGAAGGTTAGTATCCATTGACTTAAGTCTGGCACAGGAAACCAGTGCAGGATAAGCTTTTGCAGGATAAATGAGTACAGGGTACAGCAGATGGAGAAAAGCCTTCAACAAAGGTGTGTGTGTGAGAGAGAGAGAGAGAGAGAGAGAGAGAGAAGCTCACGCAGTGGTTTTTGGTATGAGAATTAAGCAATATTTTCAAGAGCATTAGGAAGGCACACTCCAAATTATTTCATTCCTGTGCATTTCAGGATTTAGAGGGGCCTTAATAATCTCCCTAAAATTCTGTGTCATTTTTTTGTTTTTCATGGCAGCAACCACTTTTTATGCTGCATTCCAGGGCACTTGAACACAAAAACACACACACACAGCAGAACGTAGCAGCCATTGGGAGATAGCAGCATAATGGTACACTGCTGACTCAGTTGGTGGCAAAAGCAACATGTCAAAGGAAGATCTTTTTAAAGAGCAAGAAAACCTGATGGGTGCAAAGGGGGTCCTGGAAAATGAGCCCCAATTCGACCCATCCCTTGCCCAACCTATTCATTTTGAAATGAACGAGAACCTACCTCAATGGGCCCCAATTCCCATCCAAAACAGACTGCATTCCTCTAATGTGTGTGTGCAAGAGGATCTCTTTTCACTGAGGACACCCTAGACAGTATTCACTCTGTTGTGTCTAGTGAGCTTTTCCTTTGGATGGAGGCATTTATTTTATGGCTTGCAATGCTGATTCTGTTTGTGTGTATATATTCCTCCCCCGACCCCATGCACTGAGTTCCACTGCCGTTTCTGAGCCGGGGAGATGTTCAGGCCAGGAGCTGAGATGCAAGCCTCTGGTTCTAAAACTCTGCAGAGGGTAGGGGGGAGAAGTGAGGGGAATCGGAGCTGGTGACACTCCAGTGGAGCGAGGCTTCTGTTTCACGGATAACAACCCCAATCGTAAAGGACGATGGAGCCTGTGAAGCAACAGCAGGGGTCGAGAAAAACGCTTAGGTTGGGGAACTGGCCCTTGCCAAGTTCTTGCTGAGTTGTGTTTTTTGTGTGTGTGTGTTTTAATTATTATTATTATTGCTTCTCTTGGGGCTGTTTGCTTAAAGCCCATTGTGTTTTTCTCTGCAAAGTTCCTAGCCTGGATGGACCCAGAGAAAAGCTGTGGAAACACACACACAGAGAAGGGCACATACCAACCCACAGGCCCTGCGGCCAAGAGGCAATTGGCAACAGCCCAACTTGTGGAATTCTCTGCCCACAACCTGGATGGCTTGAAGAGGGGTTTGGATCACTTCATGGAGGAGAGGTCCTTCAATGGCTACTAGTCGGAGGGCTATAGGACACCTCCAGCCTCAGAGGCAGGATGCCTCTGAGTGCCAGTTGTAGGGGAGTAACAGCAGGAGAGAGGGCAAGCCCTCAGCTCCTGCCTGTGGGCTTCTCAGAGGCATCTGGTGGGCCACTGTGTGAAACAGGATGGTGGACTAGATGGGCCTTCTTGGGCCTGATCCAGCAGGGCTGTTCTTCTGTTCTTAAGAACTCTTTTGAGGCATCTTGTTCTGTTTTTGAAGGGCAACCAGATGTTTCTGAGAAACTGACACATACCCATGGCACAAAGGTTATGGCATGGCTTTCTCCCATGACATTCATTTTTGGAAGGTGTAATGTTCTGGTAGGAAGACCAGCACCTCCACCCCTGCAAGCCTAACCATGTACAAAAAAACCCAACCCCAAAGAGGTCTGCCTGACCCCAGGGTATGAGTTGGATTCTCCTACCAACATTCCATTCTTGGAAATCCTGTGAAATTCACGAGTGCTTCCTGAATTGTATCAGTTGAGTAACTTTTTCTGCCTGCTCGCACATGCTCAGGTAGGCTACACACATGCACACTAAGTGGAATGGGTTTGTGTGTATATTTTTCAGTTCCACTTAAACACAAACACACACACACAGCCTGTGCTCCCTCTGGGTCCTATTGCTGCTGCCAGATATGTTGAAGTGGAAGGCAGAAGCAACACCCAAACACGCATGCATTTAGCTCTCGGACTGTAAGGGTGTGCATTATTTTGGACTATGCATTTGCTGGTATCTCCCGTTTGCAATTGACATTTAACTCAGGATGACAGAACACTAAAAGGGTCGCCTCTTATTTAGTGAATGATTTTGCTTAGCTCTGGCATGAATCCCCCCCTAATTCCATGGCCCACTTAGCAGCCACAAAAGGAGGGGTCTTTTGGAAAGATCAGAGTGAAATTTGGGGTAGGGGCAGAACTCATCAGTCCAAAATAGGGACACAGCATTGGGGCAAAGAGGCCATCAAGAAGAACACCATGCTAAGTTAGAAAGTTGAGCTTCTCCTCCAACTTCACCCCAGCCTTGCAAAAATTAACGGGGCTGCCTGCTTTTAGGGGGATGGATGAACCCCCTTAAATCTGGCTGAAAGATCTCTTTTGATCGCTTTTTGCCCTGCTCTCCTTTTGCTTGGCAATCTCTGAGTTAAATGAGTACGTCACTTGGAGGTCATTCAGGAGTTGTGAGGCCACGCTACAGGAATAGTCGTGCACAGCCTCTTACTGTTTTACGAGGGAAATGCCCCTCCTCGTACGGGGTGTGTGTGTGTGAATGAGGAAGGTTTCTGTAGTGCAAGGTCCCCAGAGTGTGGGGGCGAATGTTGGCACGTGCATTATATCTTGGCATACCCTTGCTGAGCAGACATGACTGGCAGTCATTTCTCCATTTGACGGAACCGTAGAGGGACATCTCGTAGGGGGAAACTGGTATAGCCCTGCTCTTGGCAGTATAGCCCCACCCTAGACTCTTTCTCGTGATTCTCCTAGAATGCAGCCCACCGTTAGTATTGGCTTCTCTGTCTGGATCTCCTGCCACGATAATTTGGGAATGCTAGCCCTCAGAGGAAGGTTGAGGACCGGTGAGGATGGATGAGACCAACGGTCCCCTCATTTATTTGCATGTATCTGGATCACACCCTTTGTCTAAGAATCTCAGGAGGAAGGAAAGGGAGGGGGAGTTCTACCCAACTGCACCTAACCTACCATCCTGTCCTTGACCGCTGGCTGCTGGCGCCCCCTACTGGAACAGGCTCTCTATGCTTCCCGGTTGGAGTTGGACACTCCCAATATTTACACGAAAGCCATATGCTATATTTGTACTGAGCTCAAATGGGAAAGGAAACACATTCTTTCACACACACACACACACACACAAACTCTTGTTTTGGGTGGGCAGTGGGGACGAGAGAGGAGGGCAGTTTTGGATGGTCGTGCTGTGTTCTTGTATGTACATAAACTTCAGGGGTGTGTTGGGGTGGGGGAAAGAGAGTTACAACCGTCAATGTTACTTTATAACCTTTCTAAATATCCTGTGCTAATCTCAGAAGATAAACCTATAAATATATCTGGATTATACGTGTTACCCGGCTGGCTTCTTTCTGCTTTCCTGCCTGGAAGGGCAGTGGGAGATCTGGGGTGGCATTGATGGAGACGACAAGACCGTCGTGGAGGCCAGATGGATCCCACCCAGGGATACGATCCAGCAGGATGGTCTCCTCTGAAGCAAAGCTTGAAAGAACAGTGAAGAGATGCAATGTTGGCCAGAAAGTTGCCTTTGGGGGTGCCCTGTGGCTGAAAAAATATAAATGCTGCCTTCTTTCCTACTAATGAACAGGTGTGCAGTTGGGAAGGCCGTACTCAGGGGCAGAGCGCGAACTTTGCAAGCAGAAGGTTGCGGGCTCGATCCCTGGCAGCATCTCCAAGTTGGGCATGGAAAGCCCCCTGCCCTGCAACCTTGGAGAGCTGCTGCCAGTCAGTGTAGGTAACACGGAGCTAGATAGGCCAAGGGCCTGATGGAGTATAAGGCAGCATCCTATGTTGGGGGTAGGACCATCGCTCAATGGTAGAGTATCTGCTTTGCATACAGGAGGGCCCAGGTTTGGTCCCTAAAAGTACCTGGTTGCAGGTGATGGGAAAGGCCCTGTCTGAAATCCTGGAGAGCTGCTGTCTAAGCGGCATTAGCCCTTTCAATGCCTGCCTACAGGCAGTAATGGGCCGGATGAGGGATATTAAACTGAAGCCGAATCCAAGCAAGACAGAGGTGCTCAGCTTGGGGTTCATAATCTGCACGATGTGATAGAATTTCCTGTTCTGGACGAGGTTACACTCCCCCAGAAAGAACAGGTTCATAGCTTGGGAGTGCTTTTGGACCTGGGTCTCACCCTGGTGCCTCAGGCTGAGGCTGTGGCCAGGAGTGCTTATTACCAGATGCAATTGATTTGACAACTCCGCCCGTTCCTTGATGAGAATGCCCTGCAGACAGTGATGCACCAGCTGGCAACCTCCCAGGTTGGACTACTGCAATGCTCTCTACATGGGGCTGCCTTGGTATGCAGTTCAGAAACTTCAGTTAGTTCAAAATGCAGCAGCCAGGTTGGTCTTTGGGATATCCCAGAGAAGACCACATGACCTCTTAAACAGTTGCACTGGCTGCCGATACGTTTTTGGGCAAAGTACAAAGTGCTGGTTAAAGCCCTAGATGGCTTCGGTCTGGGTTACCTGAGAGAGCACCTTTCTCTATGAGATCCCCACCGCTCATCAAGATCCTCAGGAGGGATCCGTCTTCGGGTGCCACCGGTTCATCAGGTGGCAACCCATCTCGGCTGTCACCCCTGGGTTGAGGGATGCTCTCCCTGTGGACATACAAAGATTATCTTCCTTGGAGGCCTTCAGGAGAACCTTCAAGACCCATCTTCTTAGCCTGGCTTTTAATGATACCTAGTTTTTATTTTTTATTTTAATGGGTTTTAATCTGGTTTAAATGGGTTTTTTAAAAAAAAAATTATGTGTGTGTGATTTTAATGTAAATGGCCCTGAGCCACTTTAGGAAGGCTGGCATATAAATTGAATGGATAAATGAATAAATAAAATAAGTGGGCAAGCCTAGCTAGAAACCCAAGCTTCAGATGATGGAAGGTGGGCTTCCTCCAGTGAAGAGCCTGCTCGCTTGGGCCTGGCCTTCTGACGCGGTAGCAACGAATTCCACCACCGAAGCTCTACACTGACTTTCTTGGGCCATCCCTGGGTCTCTGCATCTCCGGGGAAAGGGAGTTACAGCCATTTCCGGTGCCGTTGATATGATCCAGGCTGTTCCTCGCCTTTGTTTAGCTCGTTTCCCATCCAGGGCGAGCCTTTTTGTGAGCTGAATCGAGGCGAGGTTGCCTCCGGCGGTGGAAGGCTGGCGTTCAAAACAGCAGGGTGGCTGTTGTTTGAGCCCGTGATCACTGCTGGAAGCATGGGTGGGTGTCTCTGGCTTTCTTCTTTGAAATCCATGCAAGCAGGAACCCAAGCTGACCCCCAGCTCCACTCCTTTGTACTTTAAGAGTGGACCCCAGCATCAAGAAGTATTCCATTGCTTGGTGGCACACATCTTCCTTTCATAGTTGGGTCTGCAGAAGACCAAGGTGTCAAAATCCAGCTGAGAACACCCCTGGGACGAAGGAGGAGTGAGACAGGGACCTCCTGTTTTTCTTTGAGGTTATGAAACCCATTCATCTAATTGATTAAGGGTGGGGGGCTTGCTCATTTTGCCCCCTGGAACTCACCCCTTGATTGCTTAAGTAAATCAGAGTCTGAAGCGTCTTTGGGGATTGTTGGAGATGAACCTGCAGGCGAAGAGGCCGCCTACTAATTGAATGTGTGCTGCTGTTCATAATCAGGTTAGATTTCTAACGGCCCCCCAGTGAATATGGTACTTGCAGGTAGCATACAGAGAAATCAAGGCTCTGCCCCGAGGCACTTACATGCTGAGTTTACATTGGGGCGAGGGAGGGTGAGAGTCGAGGATAATGAACCGCAGTTGCCAACTAATGCAGGAAAAGAGAGGATGTTGTTGGGAAAGGTCAATCAATTTAATGATAGGCAATCAATTTATTATTACCGCCATAGGCCATACAGAGAAAGGGAAAGGGAGTTCCATGCAAGAGGAGAACCATCTGCTGGATTGTTTGTTTGTGTGTGTATGTATATGTGTGTGTATATACACACATATCTATCATATGTACATTCTGCCTGAGATGTGCATCTCTGTGAACATGTATATGCTCAGCGGTACAGACAGGATGTGTTCGGTCTCTTTCCTCTCTTACACAGCCAAGCCAGCAGCCCAAGCATCAGGTTAAAGGTTGGATTAGCGAAATGGAAATTCGTTATCTCGCCAGCCATGGAAACCCCTCTTGGCAAAACTATCTGCGCTCTCCACCAGTGATGATAAGAAGACGGAAGTTGTAGGAATTAATGATCACCAGGAGACACCCCCAGGACAATGAAGTGCTGCCTATTGCAGGCTCCCTTGTGAAGAAGAAGCAGTTTCCCTTACTAGCCCAGACATGTTGATGATAAAATTTAAAGTGCGGGCGGGGAATTTGACAGGTTGTCGGGAGGCGGGGGGTGGCACTCCCAGGTACACGTCGGTCCAAGAAGTACTCCAAGTTGGTCCCCATATTCATACGAATTGCTTGGGTTACTGCACTTAGGTCCAGTTTTAAATGCAATTGCATGTCAGCCATCAAATACTCAGTACCATTGCATGTCACTTGTTCAAGTTACATTAAATTCAAGTGTCAATAATATACGCTATTGGAAACAATTATCAACAGATGTGGGAGATGGATATCAAATGCAGAGCATAAGAAAATCTCTGCTGGATTACTCCAAACTCCATCTCCTTTTTCATATTCCCTTTCAACAGTGGTAACTAGATTCCTGGGGAGGGCATGAAGAGAGAGAGTTCTACTGTGGCTTGTTGCCAGGACTGAGATGGCCTATGGTATACTTCCTCTGTATCTGGATGTTCTATCTATCTATCTATCTATCTATCTATCTATCTATCTATCATATCATATTGAACTATTACAGTTATCAGCCAGCCTCCAGGCAGTTACTCCATTTTATTTACTTAATTTCTGTATTTAGGAAATCTTTCTAATAGCTGGTGAATATTCAACGTAAAATTTGTGCAAGGAGAATTTTTGGGAACGAATTCATACCCAACCCTAAATAAGTGATGGTTGCTCAAAAGACACAAATGGCTGGATGTTAAAATATAATAATAATAAAAATCTGAGGCTCCCCAAACAAGAACTCCTTTTAGCCTTCCTGTCTTTAGTTCGGGGGGGGGGGGAATAACCAAGGAGGAGTCTATAGGTCCTCATCACGCGGTGGAGAAAAAGGAGAGGGTTTTCTCCTTCTTCCATGGTGGGAGAACTCGGGGTCATTTGGTGAAACTGATTTGGCTCAATTCAGACAAACGAGAAGAGTCCTTCACGCAGTGCAGAATTCATTCTGTGGAACTCATGGCCACAAGATGTGGCGATGGCCAGCCAGGAAGTGTGCTTTTAAAAGAGGGGTTAGACAGATTTTGAGGAGGAGGAGTCTCATCAATGGCTTAGTTGCCATGCTCTCTACATGGAACTTCCATGTTCCGTGGCAGTCTATCTCTGAATGCCAGTTTCTGGGGAGAAACCGGCAGGGAGAACTGTTGCTTTCATGCTTTGGCTGGGAGCTCCCCCAACCCGGGCGTCTGGCTGGCCGGCCGCTGTGTGGGGAGAGAACTGTGTGTTTACTGCCGGGCATCTCATTACTGGCAGAGGACTGTCAGACTGCAGGGAGTTCAAAGCGAGCGTCGAGCAGGAGGCGGGGGGTTGGAAACCCTCTGAAATAATAAGGAATCTAACAGGACTGAGTTCTGGAGGGAAAGATTAAAAGAGCTAAATCTGGCTTAGCGCGGCGAAGGGAAAAGCAGCCGGCACGGAGGGAGCGGACGGATTCCAAGCCGCCAAAAGCGCTGGGGGCTAAGTTGGGATTAAGGCCGAGGAAGCCGGCCTGACTTCCCTCGCAACCCAAATAAACCAAGTCGGCGAGAAACCAAGTGGAGACTTGGGTGTGACTGGGCCTGGGTCCGGAACCGGGATGAAATGGGCCAGGCTCTTGAGAACCGAGAGCCGAGTTGGTCCTCCTTGGAGATATGCAGCGAGGGGAAGGATCCTTAACTCGGAGCTAAATGAGCTCAGGCTTGCCAACACTGACTGGCAGCAGCTCTTCAGGATTCCAGATTGGTCTGCACTGGCTGGCAGCAGCTCTCCGAGGTTCAGACAGGGGCCTTGTCCAGTATCTTGTCCGGTGGCCTGGCAGTATCTTCCAGCTGAAGATACTGCCAGGGATTGAACCTGGGGCCTCTCTGTGCTGGGTAGGTGTTCCACTGCTGACTGCTGAGGCTGCCCTTCCAGGCAGGGGGCTGACAGTCCGAGACGATGTCAGGATTGGAACCCGGGGCCTTCTTCGACAAGCTCTGCCACCCATGGGGCAGGGTGAAGTGGGCGGCTGCAGAGGCAGGCAAGATGGGACCAGGGCGGCTTTCCCTCTTCCTTCCCTAATAGAAAAAGAAGAAAAGGAGAAAGGGTTGAAAGGAGGCAGGAACTGGGAGCGTGCTTTGAATACAAAGGCAGGGGAGGGAGGGGCCACGGCTTGGTGTTCTGCCTCACGCCGCCAAAGGCCCCGGGCCGACACAGGCTGGATGTGACTCCCCCAGGAATTGAGTCCTGGAGCACAAATGGTCCAGTTTTAACTCCCAAGCGTCCTCCTCACCGCTTGGATTCACTGAATGGCTCAAATGCCTCCAGTGCTGTTGTGTTGTGTCCCTGTCCACCCAGACGCCCTCCGTGATTAGGCAGAGGGGGAGACTCGAACCCAGAACCCACCCACCCCAGCAGGGATCCCACCAATCAGTGGCCAGGGGCTTCATTCTCGACCCTCTCGGCAGGCAGGCAGGCCTCCTCCAAGCCAGCCAGGGCAAGGCCGGCATCCGCTTTGCGGGGGGGGCGCCTTTCCGGCTGCGTGGCCGGCGGCTGGCTCTTTTCCCTAATCCCTGCTGCAGCCGGCGGCCGTGGCTCCGAGCAGTCCACGCTGGCCCTGGCGCGGCTCCGAGCTCGGCTCTTTATCGCTCTGCTTTTGTGTTTGCATTTCTGGATGTGGCGGCGGCTGGCTTTCTGGGCTGCTCCCTCTCTCTCTCTCTCTCTCTCTCTCCTATTTTTTATTTTTTATTTTTGGCAGAAGTAATTTCCCGCCTGGACCTTGAGAAACCCTCTTCGCGGCTGACAAAGGAGAAGCTGGGGGTGCTCTATTAAACTCCAGACCTCTATCAATCTCCGGCGCACAGCATTAGCAGCTGGCATGCTCCGCCTGCACTCTTGGCTGCGCTCCGATGCTCCGCATGAATTTCAATAGTCCCCGGAATGAAACGCTGGCTCAGGAAGGCCCAGGCCCGTGTCGGATGGGGGCAGGAGAGGAGCCGAGGAGCCGACACGGCTAATCAGGCGGGGAAGTCCGGTGCTCTCCGGATCCCTGGGGTCCCTCCCTTCCCTCGGGGCAGGCCTCTCTCCCTTTCCCCCTGCCGGCAGCATCACAAACGTGGTCTTCACAAAGCAGTGGTGGTTCCTCCCATGCGCCTTGTTCGCCACAGTTTTGCAGATCATGCGGTCCTATCAGAAACAGGCCAGCAGGGCCTGCTTGCATGCACATTGCATTCCCCGGGCGGCAGCACTCACAGATCTCGTCATGGCTGGGTCATTCCATGCACAACATCCTGCGCCCTTGAGCAGCACAGGCAGCGACAGAGCTCTGAATTGCAACGGCCGGGTACATCTATGGTTGACTTCAAGGCACGTCATGGACCCCTTTCTGCAGCGAGGCAGCAGGACAGATCTGAGCTGGTGTTCCTTGCGAGAGAAACTGACTTCAAGGCGCACCATGTGCTCCACTCTTTGGCAAAGGCACCATCAAGAAATGAAGTAGGGTTGCCCAGCGCATGCGCAGTTGCTTTAATGGCTCAGCAAAGTTCCCTCCTCAACAGGACAGCGGTCCCAATTTGAGCTGCTGTTCCTTGCAGGCGAAATGACTTCAAGGCACAACATCGACTTCATTCCATTGCAAAGGTGGCAAAATAAAGCTGTGAGTCGTGGTTGCCCATGCACATGCGCAACAGGCTAAATCCCAGAGAGCAATGTAAAGGAATGCAAAACCCACGGCTGTGTCCCATTGCACCCAGTGGACTTCTGCAGGCACGGCAGGTGATATCCGCGATCTGCCTCCTGTTTGGAAGACTCCTGCAAGAGTGCGTGTGTGGCTGGCACTTGAGGAGCGGAAGGGAAAGGAAGCTCAGCTCTCCCAGTTGTGGCTTGCGTGCTATCCCATCAGGCAGATGGATGGGAAGAAAAGGAGGAAAGAGGAGAGGAGGGAGTCGATGATGGAGTGACGGGGAGGGGGGCAGGTGGGCGGGCCTCTCCCAATTTATTTGCAAGGCAGAAGTAATTAAAATAAATTGGGGGGAGGGGGAGAAGTGGAGCAAAAACAAGTGCTTGAGAAGCCCAATTAATTCCTGCCCACACGCCATCGATTTGTCCTTCGTTGCTGGCAGATTTATACCCCTCCACATCCATCCTTAAAACACAGCCTCCGATCAGATTGCTCCGTAGCGGTGAGTCTGTGTGTGTGTGTGTGTCCTGGGGTCCCACACGTTCTTTCGGAGAAGTTCTACAGAACCACCAGCACCACCCCCCTGTCACTTTCCGGGATGAAACCTGGAGCGGGGGGAAAACCCCACCCACCCTCACCAGAGCCTGTTCCTGGTGGCCGCCATGTTTTACCCAGAAACCCCTGCCAGATTGGTGCATCACCGTCATACAACGTGATGGTCCTGGGGGTGTTTGGGAGAAACAGGGGTGGGGGGATTGTCTAGTGCTTCTGGCAACCGCTGTGAGTTTTGTCCCCACCCTGAATTTCAGCCCTTCCCCAAAAATCTCTGACACCTCCTTCCCATTTTCACAACTGGCAAGTGGGGCCACACCATTTGGAGGGGGTACATTGGACCAGCCGTGTGCACGGCCCCGGTTTTGGGCTTCCACGGCTCCGTACCCCTTTTCCCAGCAAAGTACTTCAGAGAACTCTTTCTGCTGCTCCGACCTTCCTTCGGACATCAGAGGCACCCCTCAACTTCGGCCTAATCAGACCTCCTTAAAAACTACACCACAGCCTAGGCTTTTTACAGTTGCAGGAGAGGCCCAAACCAAACTGGTACAACTTTTCTGCGGCTGCTGTGAAGCTATTAACGATCCCAGCAGCTCTGTCCATCTAGATCTAGACATAGAACATCCACACGCTCAATTCTGCTCCTCCCCCAAGGAGCTCAGGGTGGTGGGCGTGCTCCCCCCACCCTAATTTAATCCTCCCAACAACCCTGCAAAGTAATCCAGCCTGGGGGGCACTGTCTGGCCCAAGGACAGTGGGGTTTGGAGCCCACACCTTGTCACTGGGGTTTCTGCACCAATGCATTGCAAATTCTCAAGCCAGCCAGATTCCTGCGGGCTTGTCCCGGAGGGCTCCGTATTCCCCCTCGACGGAGGCAGTATACTGGGTTAGGAGCACGGTTTGCACACTCCGGCATGGGGGCTGCCGCTCCCTGGCCATGGCCCTCCCCTCCCGCATTTCCTCTTCTCCTCCTGCCATCACCGCCCCCCACCAGCCACGTTCCCGCTCGCTGTGTGACGAGGTTCCGAATGAGCCCCGAGCCCGCCAGGAGCAGCCGTCACTCCCCGATAGCGGCTCTTTGATCTCGCCGAATTAGCACTCGCCTCCAAATGGGCTGCGATTGTTTTTTAATTAAGTTCCATTCCAACAGCTGCCACGGAGGCCGTTAGTATTCGGGGGAGGCGACGGAGAGGCAAAAACACTCCGGGATTATAAATCAGCCGGGGGGGCTCCTGCTGTGCTTTCCGACTGCAAGCAGAGACCAAATGCCGCCACCGTGCGTGCAGGCGGCGGGCACGTCCAGCCCTGGGCTGCGGCAAGGGGGGAACAGGTGGCCTTGCGGAGGCACTGCACAATGGACGTGGCGCGAGCAACTTTCAGGGCCGCGTGTCGGGCTGAGACAGATCCACTCAGACCTTGGCCCGACATTTTCAGCCACCTCGGAAACTGCCTCCCCTTTTTCTGCACCCCCCCCACCGCCCAGCTTACTTTCTATTTGCCTTGCCCTCTCTGCCGACACTGTCCGTGGGTTTCACTTGCCTTCGGTGTCCATCGCTTGCCGTCACATCAGATAACCAAGTCAGATGGGTTACTTGGGTGGTGTGCAGGTTGGAGTGTTGGAACAGGACCACAGAGACCCAGGTTTGACTCTCCACTCAGTCAGGAAGCTCAAGTGGGTATACTGAGTCAGACCCTTGGTCTAGCTAGCTCAGGATTGCCTGCACAGACTGGCAGCGGCTTCTGCAAGGTTGCAGGCAGGAGTCTCTCTCAGCAGCCGTATCTTGGAGATGCTGCCAGGGAGGGAACTTGAAACCTTCTGCTCTTCCCAGAGCCGCTCCATCCCCTGAGGGGAATATCTTACAGTGCTTCTCACACTTCTAGCCTCCCATTCCTATGCAACCAGGGCAGACCCTGCTTAGCTAAGGGGACAAATCATGCTTGCTACCACCAGACCGGCTCTCCTCTCCAACTGCTATTAGCTAAAGCAACACTTGGAGTCCATTTTGCTGGCCTGGCCTGTTGTCTGGGCTGCAAACGCCACCTTGGCCTACGGGCTCAGCTCCCAAGAAAGCAAGCGCAGTGGCTGAACCGACTGGGCGGCCAGTTCATGAAGAGGACGGGGAAAGAAGCCTAATTGAGTCTATAGCTGGGCTTGTTTGCAGAAGCCACTTGCTGCTCCGTCCCCTTTTTCCTCCGCGCATCTTTCCCCTCCTTCCCCTGCTCCACTACCCCACAACAGATCCCAAAGCAGCCTGCCCCCTAAGTCTTTCATCTTGCCAATACCACACACACACCCCACTGACCGCGTCCCTCCTCTTTCCAAAGAGTCCTCCCTCTTTCCTCTCTAGCCGCACAACTCCGTGGCCGGCTTCCATCTTGAAAGCTGCTCCTGGTACCTGGTTCCTTGTGGCGAGCTTAATCTCTCCCTCAGCGGCTTCCTGGGGAAGCGGAACAAAGCCCTTGTTTTCCTGTTAAAAATAATCATCATAATAAAGTCAGCCTATAAACAGCCTCATCCCCACTGGAGGTTTTCTGTTACCTTCAAGATTGATGACCCCCTCTGCTCCCCCCGGACACTGAGCACGGTTACCCATCAGTCACTGGGCTCACAACGCTTTACCGTTTCCCTGACCTGCAGGGGGCCCATCTGTCATTCTCCATAATAAAACAGGAATGGGAGTTTAATAAAGGAATAAATAGCAACGGATCACTCGGTAAAGATGCTATAACTTTTATTCCGGGCCATAAAACCGGCAGAGGGTGTTGGCGGAGGCAGAGGTAGATCAAGGCAGGAGTGGGTGGCGCCAGGGTCCAGCAAGGGCAGTGGGAAGGCTGGGCAGGAGAGGAGTGGAGCAGATGGCTGAAAAGCACCCCAGACGGAATGCCCATGCAGGGCACCTGCCACCAACTGCCACCGAGTGCGCATGCGTAGCAAAGAGCAGCTGGGCAGAGCACATGCTGCAAACTACGAAGGGGCTGGGGAGCGGCTGATCTGAGAGAGGGGATGCTTTTCGGGCACATTTTGAACAGTGACAAAAAGTGCCCCCTCTCAGCAATGTTCTTGGGACTGCTACAAAACTGGGCAAAAGGGTTTGCCCATTCAGAGGGACGGCAGTGATTTTTTTTTTTAATTTTAGGAAGCTGGTAGCAGGCCCAAAGAACTGCGGCAGTTCATAAAGGCGTGGCTGATTGCGAGCCTTTGCTAGTGCAACGTCCGAGATGCCACCTAGATGCTATCCCAGGTCCTGAAGGAGCTCCTGCCAAGAGGGGCCCTAGCATGGAAGGGGAAACTGGCACACTTTCCCGGGGCCCATGCTGGGAAGGAAATCAGTCAAAATTGTAGATCAATTGTAGATCAGAATTGTAGATAAAGAGGTGTTTATACAAGCTGATTACTCTGTGTCTATACAGGGTGTTGACATTGTGCAGGATTTTGTGAGATCTGATGGAGCCAATCAAATCAGAGCTGGGATAGTATGAGCAATCTTCTGAACAATGAGCAGGCCCAGCCCTCTTTTGGAACAGAGAGAGAGAGAGAGAACTTATGGTTCAATGTAAGAACCTGGGACATGGATGCAAGGCAACGAGTTCTGATGTTGCTCCAGCAAGGACCTGGAGCTAACCCAGGGGCAGTGGAAGTCAGGGGGACAGACAGTAATGCTGATAGATTTATAGTCCCCAGAGCATGTGTGAGTTAGACTTCCTGTCTGCAGAGTGCCCAGGAGGAGACCCAACACCAGTCCCCATGTAGAATATCTATCTATCTATCTATCTATCTATCTATCTATCTATCTATCTATCTATCTATCTATCTATCTATCTATCTGTCATACAGCTGTGTCTGGCTATATAAATACAAACCAGGCAACCAGAAACAGAAGAACTTCAAAACAAAAGGAATTAAAAGCTTCTAAAGGGAACCATCTTTATTTTTTTAGTGCAGGCAAGGAAAAGAGAGCCATTTTGCAGGAGCTTTCAGACCCCGAGAAGCCATGTGTGTGAGCACTTCTTGCTAGCTACATTTCGCTCGGCATATTTGCTTCTCGCCAAGTCCTGGCTTCAGATAAACCACCTCTTTGACTCCAGCTGGAGATCTCCATAGGCCTCATCCTGAACTGGATGGAGGGGGGGAGGGAGGGAGGGAGGACAGGGGCTTAGTTGCTCAGCAAAGGGCATCAAAGAAGGGGCTTGACTAGGAGGCCACGACTACAAGCATAGAGGGGGAATATTCAGGATGTGAGATGATCAGGAGGGGAGAGCAAGGCAGAAGTGCTGGGGGCAGCCATTAAAGAATAAACGACTCCGCTTCCTCTTCTTCCGGAGTGGGAAACCTGTCAATGGACAGCCCTGAGAAATGAGAAGGATAAAGTCCTTACTCTTATAATCTCTTGGCCTCCTAACCAGCAAGCCGATCTATAGTATGGATAATATCAGAGCACGCCCGACGCTGGGAACAGGGCGGGAGGGGGGAGCTCGCTGCAAAGACAAATGGGCTAATTACGGCCCATGATCGCGGTGATCTATTCCCAATTGTGATCATCATCCTGGCGGGGGGGCGGGGCGGGAGAGCAGCACAAGTTTAAGTTGCATCTTCAAAGGCTGCGGTTCGTGGCTATCAAAATTCCGAGTGAGAGCGAAGGGGGGAGAGAGAGAGAGAGAGATTTTACCTCTCAAATAATCTTTACTTGGCTTGGAGGCGGGCAATCTAGACACTGCAGAGAATGGGGGTGGGATTTCAGGTCCAATCCCTGGCGGCATCTCCAGAGAGGGTGAGGAATGATCCCCCAATCTGAATTCCTGGACTGCTGCTACCAGTCAGTGCAGACAATCCTGAGCAAAATGGATCAAGGGCCTGATTCAGTAGAAGGCAGCTTCCTACAACGAGGTGGTAGGATTCTGGGCTGTGAGATTACCTAAAGGGACACACACACAAACACCCATGTTTAGCGACAGTGTACCTCTGAAGACCAGTTGCAGAAAGAAACTGCCGGGGAGATCTGTAGTCTTCCTGTTCTCGTTGTGGGCTTCCTAGGAAATCTGGTTGGCCACTGTGGCACCCAAAAGGCTGGCTCCTCTGATCAGTCTAAGGGCAGAACTCTTTAAGTTCTCATTGCTCCAGACCACTGCTGGAGCCATATCCCAATGCGTTGCCTGTCAGGGTCTTGTATCCAACCTGCCCTTCCCCAGAGCTGTCCATGGTCCTGTTCTCATCCAGGGAGCTATCACTAGTCCCGTTTCTCTGCTAGTATCTTCATCAGATGTCGGCTCTGGGAACTATACAGGCCCCAAGCCTGAAACCAGATATATTCAGATCCCCATTGGTGACCCAGAGGTCCGATTTCTCCACCCTCTTTAGGCCTTTCTGCCCTCTTAGAGATGAGGCTGCCGGGTTGACACGAAATGATCCTCTACTCAGAGGGTGAGAGAAGGCCGCAGAGAAGATCTTCTGGTGACCTTTCCCTCCCTGTCTGACATATGCCGAGAGCAGAGGTGAAGCACCTGTCTGAAACCCTTCAAACTGGGTACGCATAGGTCGTAAATGTGAGGTGCATAATTAGCAAGTCTAGTTTAGATGACATACTAGGAAAACGAGAATTGTGTCGCTAGATTGGGCCAGGGGGCCATCTAGTTCATTCATTCTTTTTCCATCCACAGTCCGCCAGGTGTCAGGGTCTTCCCCTCTGGTTTGCCCCCAGCGCCTGAAATATGGAGATATACTACCTCTGTGCACGCCTGTTCTATTTAGCTCAGTAGCTCAGAGCCACTGATAGGCTATCCCCCTCCGTGGATGTGCCTGATCCCTTCTTTAAAAGCATGGAAGCAAGCACTTGGCACCATATCTTGTGGCCGTGAGTTCCATAGTGTAATTCTTCGCCATGTGAAGAAGCGCTGCTCTTTCCTCACAGCCAATTATCTGATTGAATCAAGTGCCAATTCTCAACCTCACTGGGAAATCCTGGACTCTAGAATGGTGGGATAGCTAGAAGGAAATATCCTCTCCAGTGTGGGGTGAACGTTGTTCTCAAGCATCTCCTCAGCTCACCTCATTTTTTTGCCACTGCTGAATATTTCTGGGTCGCCAGTGGCGGCCATTTTAATTTCCCATAAGTCCCTTGGGATGGACATTACGTCAACCTGTAGCACCATTCCCAGGGGACTTGTGGGAAATTAACATGGCCGCCATCTAGAGTTATGTCATAGCTAAGACCCCCCTCTCACTCCCCCATGCCTCATTTCCCCCCTCCCCACATCTCCGGCATGGCCCATTTTGCCACCGGCAAAGGAGGCAGCAAAACTGTGGGGCAAGCATTTCAGGCCCACCACCATATAGGATGCCTGTCTTTAAAACACAGCAACACAGGAAGCAGCCTTCCTACCGAGGGTCAACTGAGTCAGACGCTTGGCAGGATGGCCTACACTGACCGGCAGCAGCTTCTCCAAGGTTTCACGCAGGGGTTTTTTCCTGCCCTACCTGGAGTCCTTAAATGTGGCTGCATTCTAGGCAGCCATATATAAGTGAGGCAATGATCCAGGAATGACTGACAATGTTGTGAGTAGGGGTTTGTTTGTTTTTTGGCAATTAAATGTGTCAGTCTAGATTTGGAGTCTAGGGAAAACCTTATGGGGCAGAGAAGGAGGTCTGTGGACCCTACGATCAGGGGCCACAGTTTGAAGGGGGACATGGGGTTGGACTTAATATTGTGCTGAGGATGGGCAGATGCCTATAGGCCGACGACGGGGACTTCTTTGTTTCTGCTTTTGAATGGGAAGAAAGACAAAGAAGAAACCTTCCCCAAGCATTCAGGAAAATGGGAGGGTCTCGCTGCCGGTGGCTCAGCAGTGCCGCCTAGTGGCACACGCCATACAGGCCCAGAACTCTTTCTCTTTGGGGCTTGGAAGGGGGCCAGAGAGTGGTGTGCACTGCAGGCCTTCTCTCCCAGAGGGGCAGACGCTTCCGTCCTAAGCATGGCCAGAATTGCGGGGGGGATGCTGTGCAATGCCTAACACAGATGGGTTTTTCCTCAGGTGTTAGCAAAACGGATGAAGCTGCCTTTTGGCTGAGACAGACACTCGATTTTGCTTTTGAAGCAGGGTCTTTCCCAGCTGTTGAGGATCGCACCTGGACCCTTCTGCATGCAAAGGTGGGGGGTGGGAAGGTGGGGCCGGGGGGGGCCCTCAGGCATTGCATTAAAGCCTCTCCCACAGACAAGTGTCCCCGGAAATGGAACGGTGCCTTTTCTCTTCCATTTCAGGGCCAAAGGATTTCAAGTCCTGTTTCACGGTGACCATGCCTTTTAATTTCTATTTTTAAATTGCATTTCTCTTTTTCTAAAATTTGGCACAACCTCCTAGAACTCTGTGCACAGTAAAAGGACAACCATACGTGTTCTCACCTCTGGAAAAAAATGGGGACGCATCGAGGTTGCATGGCATATATTGGACTGGACCCAAAGAACTGTGAACTGGAGGAGGAGGAGGAGGAGGAGAACTCTGGTCCTGTTCCATTGACACTTCTGCAAAGGGTCGGTCATTTTGATGGCGTCTTTCCTGCTTCTGCTTGTGCGAGAGACTGCAATGGAGCAGCTTTGGATTTAGTTTCCCTTTTTACGTGCAATGTCGTAGCGTGCGTGAGGCATAAAGCAGACCTCCCGTGAGGAGGAGACCGCCTTCCACACAGGCACGGGCAGCCCTGGACCCAACTCCTAATGCTAAAACCCGATACGGCTCGGATCCAGGTCACTGCTTTGCGCGGAGAAGGTCCCAGTCTCAATCCTGGAGGCAGTGGCTCCAGGGGCCGTTGAGAAAGACTCCTGCCAGGGAGAGCAGCTGCCGGTCAGTGTAGACAGGACTGAGCCAGATGGGCCAAGGGTCAGACTCTCTACTAGGCAGGTTCTTCTGCTCTTATTGGGACGGGGCCCTAACTCAGGGGAAGAGCATCTGCTTTGCATGCAGAAGGTCTCAGGTGCAGTCCCTGGGGGCAGCATCTCCTAGTGGGGCTGGGAATGAGTCCTGCCTGGAATCTTGAAAGCTGCTGCGAGTCAGTGTAGACGATACTGAGCTAGACTGAGTATAAGGCATCTTCCTATGTTCCTAACTAAAGGATCTGTGTCCCTGCACAAAACACTCTGCGTCATGAGATCAGTATCACATGTGCAAACCCTTCTCTGGGCGCACTGCCATCACATGGTAGACAGACAGAAGGACAGAAGGACTGCCCTGCTGGATCAGGCCCGAGGAGGCCCATCTAGTCCAGCCTCCTGTTTCCCACAGTGGCCCACCAGATGCCTCTGGGGAGCCCACAGGCAAGGGGCAAGGGCCTGCCCTCTCTCCTGCTGTGGCTCCCCTGCAACTGGGATGGAGAGGCATCCTGCTTCTGAGGCTGGAGGGCGAAAGGACCTTTCCCAGTGGTCCTCCTTGATCCGGGAATGTTCTTTCCAGAGCTGCTTGCCTGCTGCCTGGCTCGGTGGTCCGTCGGCAACCAGACTTTTAGCAGTTAGTTAATTCTGGCTGCTGCTTTCTTATCTATTTTCCCCCCTTTATTGCGGCTGTGCTATCTTTAAATATGTTTTCAGTGACCATTTATAATGCTGTCATTTATTTCTCTTGTTTTAAATGAGCATAAGCCACTATATATCTCTCTCTCTCAATTATCTGGCAAACATCACAGGATTTTATGTACTCAGTCACATCCTAGCCAAATGCAGTCCAGGAAAAGTTTTGCCATCCTCTCTCCTTGGTTCTCTCCACCCAGAAGTGTCCATTTGGGTGGTCATGCACCAAACGCAAGTTTTATTTTGAGTATTGTTGTGTTTTAACTGCTTATGTTAGCGGCTTTGAGTTTGGTCCATTGAAAAAGGCAGGATATAAATTTCTGAACCATTACAATAATGGCATACACAAACGAGAAGGTATCCTTTTAAGGTCATTTCTTATGACACCGCACTTTAAGCCACACATCTATCTAGCCGTGTAATTTTCAGCGGTGACCATAGGGACATAGCAAGCTGTCCTATACTGAGTCAGACACATCAAGTCTCCCATTCCTATGCAACCAGGGCCGACCCTGCTTAGCTAAGGGGACCGGTCATGCTGCCTACCACAAGACCAGCTCTCCTTGCTTCTGATACTTCACAAGGAGATTTGCCAAACAAGAAACTGTGGGAGCTCCATAGCTCAGTGGCAGAGCAGAGGGTCCCAGGTTCAATCCCTGGCAGTCTCTCCAGGCCAGTATCTCTAGGAAAGCGCCTTCTCTGCTTGAAACCCTGGAGTGCTGCTGCCAGTCAGTGCCTGCAATCTTCAGCTAGAGGGACCATGTTCATAAGGATGTTGGAAACCTATCCCTTTATTTGGGGGGGGGGACCATAAGTCACCAGCAGAGCACCTGCATTGTATGTAGACAGTCTCAGGTTCAATCTCTGGTAGTATCTCCAGGTAGGGCTGAGATAGAAGGCTTGTCCCAAACCTTGGAGAACTGCTGCCGGTCAGTGTAGGCAATCCTGACCTCGATGGATCAAGGACCTGATTTGCTACAAGTCAGTGCCGTGCATTGTGGCCTTGCATTGTTATTCAGCCCCATTGATTTGGACTAGAAAGATTCTTGCTCCGGCACATGGAAGTTCCATCTCGGTGGGGTTGGATGGCCCCTTGCTGGTGTCCAGGCAAAACGCATTCTTTGGGCCACGTCTTGTTTGTTTGTTGTCTCGTGTGGGAATGGAGAGATTCCTTCTGAAAGACAAAATAAGTTGGGTTGATATATGTTGTGATTTCTCAAACAGAGGTAAATCAGAGAGAATCAATAATTTAACACCTTCCAAACAGGTCGGCTTGTCCCGTGAGTAATCCATCTTAATAGGCTCTCGTGGAGATGATAAGTGGTGAATAATTTAATGTGCTTTCTCTCTCACACACACACACGCACACACTCACGTAGGCATGCACACACTTCCCTGCTGTAATTAAAGAATGTGAAACTTCGTTTGTTATACAAAATTATTGCTGAATAATTCAGATTCTGGGTAATTACTAAACGGCGGTGGAATTTGCCAGCAGAAAGGGGGCCTCTCTTGGGGCGCTCTCTGCAAGGAATCTGCAGCAGCAGCAACCCCCTCGGAACTGTGCCTCTGATTTAAACCCAAGTTAACCTCGAGATTTTCTGAGAGAGCGCTCCATTATTTTAAAGAAGCCATTTCCTTATCTGCGTTTACTAATACGTGGCGATGGAATGAGCTTTAGCGAATGGCTGATGAACGATGCTCCTAACTTTGAATTAGCAGTAAAGGCTTGCTGGAAATCGCAGTAAAGCCTGCTGTGTGGAGAACAACCTTATACTGAATACTGAGTCAGACCCTTGGTCCATCTAGCTCGGGATTGTCTACACTGACTGGCAGCAGCTTTGGGGGCCCTAACCCTACCTGGAAATGCTGCCAAGGAGTGAACCTGAGACCCAGGGTGTCGAGAGGACTTTTTCCAGGGGGTAAAATCAGCAATGCAATTCCCACCACCACCACCGCTGGGAATCTGCCCCATTGAATTCAATGGGGACTGGCTCAATCAGGGGAGGGACGGACACCCATGCAGAGACCTTCTGCAGCACGCATGCAAGCAGATGCTCTTCCACTCTCTGGTCCCTCAGGGGAATATCACATATGTCACTTCTCTCCGGGACCAAGCCCAACCCAAAAATGTTCCCAACCGTTCTTGGGACAGCCGTTTCCTATCTCCTGTGTCTGAGAGGACAAAATAAGTGTGTGTGGCTTGTTTTTCTTTTAAAAAAAAAAACCACAAACCCACAGCTGCCTTGCTTATCTCCTATGCACAGCCCTTCACCAGTTCTCAGAGCCAACCACCTCAGAAAGAGCAAAGACGCTGCCAGATGCGCCACGATGGACAGTTGTTTCCCCACAGTAAGTTTGGGGTCTCCCTGTTTTGTTCACAAGCCTGGCTGCTGCGCCTTTGGTAGAGACGCTGCTGCCCTGCCAATGCATTTAAAGGTAGTTGATTGCTTGCCTAGAATCACAGCATTATAGGATTTTGGATCCGGAGGGGTCCCTGGAGTTCTTCTAGTCTGACCCCCCCTTGCTCAGGGAAACTGCTCCAGCATCCCAAACAGGCGGCTTGAAAACCTCAAGCGGAGGAGAAACCGCCACGGCATAGGGGAGACTGTTCCACTCTTCAACAGGCTTCGGACATTCCTTCTGTCGTCTAGCTGAAATCTGCTTCCTCGCAACTTCCGCCCATTGGTGCTAGTCCTCATGAGCAATAGAGTACACGTCCACTCCTCCTCCTGTGCCACAGATATTTGGAAGTGGCTAATGTCTCCCCTTATTAAAAGGCAGAATATACATGTTTCATATAGACAAATAAAAGAAGGCAGGTAGTGAGTCATGGGGAGGGGAGGGAAGAAAGCGGTACATCTAACTAAACTACGGCTGTGGACAGACTGGCAAAAAGCCGCCACGGCTGGATCTTTTTCCAATTCAAACCTGCGATCTTATCCCAACCTCAGGGGACCTAGTGAAAAATTGTTCCATCTTCTCTCACACTAGGGGAAAGATACCAAGGGCGCAGGGGCGAGGAGGGGGGAATATTATATTTATAAAATATCTGATGTTCACGCACGTTGAGCATTGCTGTCTTTCGGGGAAGCAGCAGGAAAGAAAATACCAATCAAATGATTTTCTATCCACCGCTGGTGTGTCGCGCAAACGCCGATGCTTAATTTCTGCAAATTGGAAAAGCCAAGGCGTCCATCTTTCTGGAATCCTGTCCCCAATCCCTGAGTTATGAACGTATACATTACCTTATTGTAGGGGTTATATCGCAGGTTACCTTATTGTAGGGGTTATCACGTTGGCCTAACAAATGAAAGGTCCCCCATTTGAAACCAGGCGGAAACATCAAGATGCTGGGCGTGGGGCAGCGGGTCAGGGGTAGAACATCTGCCTTGCCTTCACTCCCTGGCAGCATCTCCAGGTAGGGCAGGGGAAGGAAGACCCCGGCCTGAAACACTGCACGGATGCTGCCAGTCAGAGTAGACGATGCGGAGCTAAACGGAGCGATGCTCTGACATTTTTATGGTGTTTTATATTTTGAATTGTTGGTTGTTTTTAACTGCCTTTGTTCTATTTGTAAAAAGCCCTGAGCCAATTTTGGAAGGGCAGTATAAGAACTGAATGAATAAATAGAATAAGAATAAGAATGCTGTATCTTGATACTCCTCAATCATCGGCACTGAGAGAAATGCACTCTGCACGAGCTCAGAGGTATCCTTAATCTATTGCGACGGAACAGAATGGAGCCCCGAAGTCTGAAAGCAGATGCTGCCGCCCGAATTAAGCCCTCTCCAAAACTTCAAAAGAACCAGGCTGGACTCCTGACCCAGCCACATTTCTCTGCTCCATCCATCCCCGGTCGGAGGCCTGGGTGCTTGCCACATCCAAGGGGTATATCCAGGCCGAAGGAAGAAAATGCTTCCCAGCATCAGAGAGCCAACTCTGCTGTGCTGGACGCATCCAAATCACCACCTTCCAGGCCGACGCAAAATGAGCTCCTGGCCACCACCTTCCTTGCCCCTCTGAAATCCTGGCTCCTCTAAAGCCAGCATGCCCAGATGTTAGGGCTGATGGATCAGGCCTCCTGCTCTGGCCCTCCTCGACTCGCCCACACCACCAGCAGCGCCTCCAGGAACCTCGAGATAATGATCCTGCCCTCGGCTCGCTCAGTTGCAATGGCGGAGAGGCTGGAGTTGCATTAATGCTCAGGCGCTGCATTAATGCGGCTGACGTGCGCTGGGAACAGAGGAGCTGGCTCCCGAGCAGGCCAGAACTGGCGCTCTTCCCAGGACAACCAGCCGCGTGTGTTTCCAGGGTGGGGGCCGGCTGTGCCAGGTTGTTCCTCCCTGTTTAATGACGATCAAAACAGAGGCGCGTTGCTTCTTCCGTGCTTCCCAGCTAATTTGACCTCCCCCAAAAAATGTGTCCAAAAGTGAGGGCCTTTGCTCCTCAGTTTCTGTGTCTGCCTGCCGGTCGGTGCACAGTTGGCTGATGGAACTTACTGCCACAAGGGACGGCCATGGCTGCGAGCTTGGCTGGTTTGCATGGGGAGACTGGGGAGACCTTGGCAACGTGTGTCAGTCAGTGTAGGCAATACTGAGCTAGACGGACCAAGGGTCTGACTCCGTACAGGGCAGCTTCCTAAATGGCATGGGATGTGACTCTGAGCTACACAGGCATGAATGTTTTGTTCCACATTTTTCCTTTTGAGAAACAGCCTTGCCAGCCTCCTCCTCCTCCCTCTGCCAGCCTCAATCTCTGGACCTTTTCTGGTTTGCACAGAATCAACATAATGGATAATATTACGTGTCTGAGGAAGAGCTACGGTGAGAAATAAATCTCTCTTAATTCGGAGCGGCTCTGCCTGACTGGGGAGGCATAAAGTTATCAAAGTGAATGGGAGGGGAGGGGGGTTCATTCATATGCCGGCTGAGTGCGTCCTTCAGCTACTTCTCCGGTCCAGATGCATCTATTAGTCCTTGAGAACCTCAAGACACATGAACACACCAGCCTCCTCCGCCTTTCCCACACATTACGGAACGCGAAACCCTCTCCTGCGTCCAGGAATGCCTAATCAGTCCCTCCGCTGCATGTTAAGCTCCTGGGATCATCAGCACGCAGACACACACCCGGCATCTCTCCACTCAGCTTTCTCCCACACCGTTTCCCTTGGTGCAGAAGTCTCCCAGCATAGAATTCTCCAGAAAAAAACAGTTCAAACCCCGAGGCTCTCAGCCAGGAATTTTGCAGCAAAGTTGGCCCCAGGGAGCGGGGCATCGTTGCAGAATCGTCAGACTGGTAGCTTAAGAAATTTGAAGTAATTTAATTCTATCAAATATTAATAAAATGGGGCAGGGGGGACCCAGTGAATAAACAGAGGTTGGTGAGGAGAAAACAAGTAGCTTGTCTGAGGAGTGTCTCTAGTTTCTAGTCCATCCGGGCCCAAGATTGTTCAGGCCACTGAGGAGAGATCAATCATACAGGCTTTCTTTTGCAAAAAAAGGGGGGGGGCACTGCCCTTCCAGTTCTCTCACACATCCTTTCTCATCCTGAGGCCTTCTGAACTTGCCTCCTAAAGAGGCAATAGTCGTGAATGAGGAGGGGGGTTTTTTTGCTCATGAGCATCCCAGAAGCATCAGGATGCTCTTATCCAACTTTATAGGAAACTTCCAAGCAACTTCCAATTGTGTACAGCTTTCTCTTCCACGCATGAGCTATGGTTTCACGTCTGCAGGATTGTAATCATAGAGGAAGTCATCACGAGCCACTTTAGCTGTAATACTGGTCTTTTAGCCATAGATGGCGCTGTGTCCCAAACTGATTGATTCTTGATTGAGTGCCATCAAGTCAGTGCCGACTCTTAGCGACTATATAGATTCTCTCCAGGATGTTCTGTCTTCAACTTGGCCTTTTAGGTCTCTCAGTGGTGTGTTAGACTCGTAATCGAGTCCCTCCACCTTGCTGCTGGCTGTCCTCTTCTTCTCTTTCCTTCCACTTTTCCCAGCATTATGGACTTCTTGAGGGAGCTGGGTCTTCGCATAATGTGTCCAAAATATGATAGTTTGAGCCTGGTCATTTCTGTGCCTCGAGTGAGAATCCTGGATTGATTTGTACTAGGATCCATTAGTTGGTTTTCTTGGCTGTCCATGGTCTCCTCAAAAGTCTTCTCCAGCACCCAAGTTCAAAAGCGTCTATGCTTTTTCTCTCTTGCTTCTTCCAAGTCCAGCTTTCGCATCCATAGAGTGTGCAGAACTGGCTAGCATGTAAGTGCTGATACTTTTGCTTGATCTTCTTCACAACAAAGCCGCCCTTCTCTTCAGGATCCTCTTTGGCCTGCTCTCATCTCAGAAATAAGCTGACAAAGGACGAAATGTTGCCGCTGGGTTTTTCATCTGGAATCCTTTCCTGGCTTAAGGATGCTCTGGAGATGCATCCCATCTGAATTTCTGCCTGGGTTTTAGAGTTCAGGATACCTGGCCTTCTATCCAGTGCAGGAGGCATCCTCCATGGTTCTGGTTTCTTCTTCTGAATGTTGCACAGAACACAGCGCTGGAAGGATTTTGATGCAGCCATGTGCTCAAGCACATCATGTTCACTTTTTGCAGTGATTTCTCCACATGCATCAGTGGCAAAGAGGGGGAAAGAAACTTAGGTGCCCTGGAAGGGGGAGGCAAACAAAACCGGAGAAATCCTCTTAATTCCAGGGTTCTGATCAGTTCGAAAGTGAAAAAGAGCATACCAGTGTGTAAAGAACCCAGAAATCAGAACTTTCTCGGGAACTGCTCGTCTCTGCTTAGCATGGAAGAAGGGCCCCGCCGTTATATGGCAGGCGGTCTCCGGCACCTCTCTCCCGGACGTTGTGATGGAACAAACAAAAGTTAAATCACAAGCCACACGCAGGGTAATTTGTGGCTACTATACCTTTTCAGGCAGTGGACATGCCCTTCCAGATGCAATTACTTTGGGTGGAAATGACAAGGGTGAAATGGATGCAGAGCCTTCCAGAAACAGCCCATAAATCCACCCCCAGGGAAGTTTATGCCTCCTCCGTGCACCTCATCCTTCAGAGAGAAATTGACCCCGAAAGTTTATGAATCTTGTGTCTGCAAAAAAAAATCAGAGAAGCATTCTGATGGGTATGGAGGCAAATAAACTCTATGCACCGAGAGGGAGAGATTTCATGATTAATTGCATATACCAGTATGGACTGCCAACAGTATATTCCGTGTGTGTGTGTGTGTTGCCTGAGCCTGAACACGGAGAAAGTTTTAGGTTCCTTTGTCCCTCAGAAGCAGAAGGGGTTGCGCCTCTCTTGAGGGAGTATTCTTTAGGCTGAGAAATTTCTCACTCTCTTTGTTCAAGACCTCCTTCCCCGCCTCCTCACCACTGAGATCTGTTAACGTCCCCCACCTGATTGTCTGTTAAGTGCCCTCTGGATCTGTGAACATTCCACTCCATTGTGTTACATTGGGGTAGTTTGTGGGGGAGGGGTTCCCCTTTGGGGTTTTTTTCCTTCAGCTGTTTGTGAAACGGATGTATCTGTGGGCTACCCCAAGTCTGCCAGGAACTCCCTCGCAGCCACAGTTATGCATCCATGAGGACCATAACATTTCCAGCCCTTTCAGAAATAGATATTGCTCACCTTTCTTCCATTGTGGTACTCAGAGTAGCATACATGGGGTTTGCAGGGGGCTACCCGTCCCAACATTAACCGGCCCCCTCCCCCAGACCTACCCACCCCTGCTAACTGAGCAAAGAGGCAGCTTTTTAAAGTGGCGATTCTCTTCTGTTTAGCGGGGGGAGAGCAACTGGCCCAACAAGCTTTGTTTCCCACCACTGTTACGCGTTTTCTTTTCAAACCATGCCTCCGAGGAGAGCTAGCTGCTGGCGGGGGCCAGCTTGAGGCTATCTAGTTGGACTACAACTCCCATCACCCCCAGCCACAATGGCCAATAGCCATGGACAATAGGCACTGTAGTCCAGCACCTGGGAGCCTCACTGGCCAAATGTCAGGGTGTCCATTTCACCTCCGTTCTGTGTTTCTCCTTTAGGTCACCAACCAAGCCTACGAGCTGACTTATTCCACAGATTGGGAAGACCTGGTGGATGCATTTGGGCCAAATTCCTCTGAGGCGTCTGGCGACAATTACTACGAGGACTTTCCTGAGCCCTGTCATGGCACCTATTGCTCCACTGTGGGCCCCTTCATCCCAGGCTTCCTGGCCATTGCCAGCTGCTTGGGCGTCCTCAGCAACACGGCCCTTGCCATCAGCCTGGCCACCCGCCCTCCCCTTTGGGGCCAACGACACCGCCCGGGAAGAACGGTTCTCTCCCTGATGGCGGCAGCCTCCGCCATCTTTGCCGCCATCTTGCCATTTTTTGCCGTGGGGTTCCGCCACCGCTGGATCTTCGGAAGCCATTTCTGCCGGGTGGCCCGCGTCCTGAAGTCCGGCGGCCTCTTCGCACAGGGGCTGTTGGGGGGGGGCAGCGGCCGGGCTCCCCCCAGCTGGCTCTTGCCCACAGCTCTCTGGGCCACCGGCTTCGTTCTGGCAACGCCGGCAGCCGTGATCAGCAGTCCAGGGGAAGTCTGTGTCTCCAGCCAAGAAGCCCAGCTGCACCTGTGGTCGTGGGCTCACGGCCTCTTCTGCCTGGCCCTCTTCCTCTTCCTCCCCCTGGTGGCGGTTTTGGCCACAGCAAATCGGAGGCGGCTCAGGTGCGGCGGCAATCTGCATCTTGGCATAACTTGGGTGTTTTACCTGTTCTGGGCACCCTATGGAGTGGCCATGATCCTGGACAGGCTGGTTCAGGAGAACCAGCTCACCCGCGACTGCCATCAGCAGGAATTTCTCGACTACTTCCTGGGCTTCTCGGAAGCACTGGGTGTCTCCCATTGTTTTCTGTGCCCGGTGTTAATTCTAGGCGTCTCTTCAGGCAGGGTTGCTCAATGGGCGTCCTCATCCTGCTGACAGCTTGCTATGATCTCCAGGCACCAGCATTCATTTTGTATCGGCTTCTGCTTCGTTTTGAATCGGCATTACAGCATCCCAAGTCGGGGCCCGACTTGGGACACTGTAATGCCCAAGCTATATCCGCACTGTATAAAAAGTAATATTCTGCACCCATGCCATCCCAAATTCTGCTCCTTCCACATTCTGCGGCAAAGGACCATAGAGTACTAGAGCTAGAAGGAACCTTGAGGGTTTCTAGTCAAACTCCCTGCTCTGTGAAGGAAACTGTTCCCGCATCCCTGAGAGATGGCCATCTAGCTCCGACAAAGGAGAACCCACCACTGCTTCATGAGGCAGGCTGTTCCCCTGTTTATCTTTTCTCTCATTTTCGCATAGCAGTCACGACACAGGGCAACATGCGGTACAGAATCCCTGCTTCCCAAATAGACATTTTGAGAGAGAGAGAGAGAGATTCGGTCCTCAGTGCTGGGGGTCAGGGGTTAACCAATGATTTGACTCAAACCCCGAGTCTGAACCAAAGCACCAGCACAGGGAAGTTATTTCAGTGAACTGAAACTGAATATCTGGATTAGTTTATTGTTACTGTTTGGGCTGTATGTATATTTTTTTGGTCAGTGACTGAAAATAAACAGAATTGAAACTTAGACTGAAACTGAATCAGAACCTCAATTCTTGGTGAACCGCTAAATTCCATGTGAACTGCTGGAAACCAGCCTGAAAACACACAAAGTGGAACTGGCTTCCAGCTCAGCTCATCCAGGCTTGACTCCGCTTTCATTTTCACATTTCATTTTCCTGTTTTTTCTTTCGGCTTTCGGTGGCTATTGGTTCTTAGGGGGGAAAGAGCAGCTTCCAGTTGAAGAATGAAATATTGTTTATCTTGTGCTGTTTAGTAAAGACTGTCCAAAAAGAAACGCAACGAGGAGGAAAGGGGGAAATAAGCAAATTTGAGTGCCAGCTCTTTCATCATCTTGCAGGGTGGTATTATTCGGGATGGGGCCATAACTCAGTGGCAGAGCGTCTGCTTTTCACACAGAAGGTCCCAGTTTCACTCCCTGGCAGCATCTCCAGATAGGGCTGGGAGAGACCCCGGCCTGAAGCTTTGGAGAAGCTGTTGCCTGTCAGTGCGGACAATACTGAGCTAGTTTCACCAACGGTCTGACTCAGTAGGCAGCTTCCTATATTCCTAGGTTTGCCTGAAACTAGGGTTGTGCACAACTGGGTTTTTCCGATTCAATTTGTGCCCTAATTGAATCACCCCTTATTTGTTTTGGGTCCAAATCTGGCCAGCTAGCACAGGGGCGAATTGTTTTGTCCACAAATGGCCCAGAGCAGGTAGATTTGGGTACAAATCGTTTTGTACCCATATCGATGTGTACATCCTACCTGAAACCTTGGAGAAGCTGCTGCCAGTCAGCACTGAACTAGATGGACCCAGGTCTGACCTGCAGCCTCCTATGTCCCTGTTTGACGACCAGGTAGAACAGTTCACTGCAGTCAATCAAGAGCCTGCAAGGGAGGAGGACCACGATCCCAGCCAGGCCAATGGAGGGGCCTCCCTGTCCACCTTTTCCCTTGGTGGCACCGCTGCTAAGGAGGGGGGGCGGAGATGGCCAGCACTGCACCTGGACCCAGCTAGGCCAACGGAGAAGGTATCGCTGCCCCCCCTCTCCTGCAGAAGCTGCTGCTCAATTTCTACTTCCGGCCTAAGATGCTGCGAAACGCAACTCTCCCCGGAATCGACGAGGCTCGCTGCCTCCCGGTGAACCAGGCCACGGGTTGGTTTCCTTTTCGGTTCCGGTTGGAGCTGGTTTCTGGGAAACAAAGGCAACCTGGCCCGGGGCGTTACGGCGGCAGCCATCTTCCATCGCTGGGGCTCGTTGCTGCCAGCGTGCTGTGAGCGCCGGCTGCAGAGAGGCAGGGAAACGTACCCCGGGCTCTTTTGCGGAACGGCTGGGGGACTCCGGCCAAATGTGGGCCCTGCCCGTGGGCTCTTAGACTCGAGGCACTGCAGCAGAGCACCGGGCGGCAACGTCTGTTTAGCAGCAGCTGACCGAGCGGCTCGCTCCGTTAAAGGCGGCGGGAGGCCGTCAGCTCTCCTGCGCCCTGCCCTGAAAGAGGAGTTGCAAGCCGTTTGTCTCTGACATGCTGGATAACCGGCTCTGCTGACCGAAATGGACACACACAGTCCAGCTTTCTAGCAGGCAGGCAAAGCCTGGTTCTTCTGTTTGGAAAGGAAATTCAGCCCCACCCAGACTTTGGTTGGAGAACTCGTCTTCTGATAGCAAGCATGATTTGTCCCCTTAGCGAAGCAGGGTCCGCCCTGGTTGCGTATGAAAGAGAGACTAGAAGTGTGAGCCCAGTAAGATAGTTCCCTCAGGGGATGGAGCCGATCTGGGAAGAGCAGAAGGTTTCAAGTTCCCTCCCTGGCAGCATCTCAGTTCTGCCTGGAAGTTTTCCACACAGGGCTTTTAAAGCCCTTTAACTCGCACCTCCTCCAGAATGGAGCGTGTGCATTCACATATCGGCCAGATTTACCCCCAAAGTCCCTGCGAGTGATTGGGAAGCAGTTCACACACAATTCGGGTTTTTCACTGTGCATTAGAGTGTCACCTGATTTATATCCGGGGTAAAAAAAAATCCGGGTTTGGGGGACGACTTTGAGTTTGCAGTAAAGCCCGCTGTGTATAAAAGCCCCAGGGGCTGACACCATTGCATCCAGGAAGTCTCTCCTTCGAGACCAGATTTGGGATTTTTTATTTTATTTTTTCTCCAAATCCAGGTGGTTCCGCAGGACAGCAGTGATGACAGATCAGAGCTCGGCCATTTATCTCTCCAAATGAACTGAAAAGGGAGGCAGGATTATTCTCTCTCTTTCTTTCTCTCTCTCTCTCTCTGCTGACGAGCAGAGATAAACGTCATGTCACGGACTGCGCCGGCGGAGGATTAGGGACAATATACACACGTGTCAGTTCCTCTTCTCCGGGGCTGAAGCTGCCGTTAATGACAGTTAACTGAAAAGTGCAGGCGACAAGGGGGCTCACGTCGACGGCTGACACACTCCCTCTTTTAATAACTTGTCAACTGCCCTGTCAGCCGTGAAATAGCAAATGGCGGACCGGTGTGCCGACAAATAAATAAATAAATACCGGGGGGAGCCTCACACGGCGGTAGCCGCGGATGGATCTCTCTGGGAATGTCGGGGAGGGCGGAATGACTGAGGCCAGCAAGGCCCAGATTCCAGGATCCTTGAGTCAGTTCTCGGCCTATCACAGCCTTTTCCAGGCTTGTGAGATACGAGGCCTAGTGTGCTCGTTTTGCACGGATTCGAACCGGAGGGCGCCCACTGGGTGCACTCAAAAAGAGATGTATTTCCTCAGGAGGAGATACTTTGTTCCGAATCTATTGTCCGAACCCCCGCTGGTATGTTTCCCAGACTATGGGATATATGCACCTCTATCAAGCAGCAGTGATACAGGAAGATGCTGAAAGGCATCATCTCATACTGTGCGGGAGGAGGCCATGGTCAACCCCTCCTGGATTGCACCAAAGAAAAACCACAGGGCATATAATAAAAATAATTATACAAAAGGAAAAGAAAAGAAAAACCACAAGGCTCTGTAGTCGCCAGGAGTCAACATCGACTCGACGGCACACTTTAGTTCATTCTGCTCTTCTTGGATTTAACTAGTTTAACCAGGGCAATTTTGAAGAACCTAGGAAGCTGCCATATACTGAGTCCGGCCCTTGACCCATCCAGTTCAGGATTGCCTACCGTGACTGGCAGCAGCTCTGCAGAGTTTCGGCCAGCCACTTCTTTGGGCCGAATCCACCTCACAGGGTTGTTGTGAAGATACACATAACCATGTAGCTCCTTGGAGGAAAAGCGGGATAGAAATGTAAAATGTAAATAAATGTGAGCACATCACATTTGCTGCTTTGCTGGGCTGTGTCGGTGCACACCTGCATTCAGGTGATGGGGGGAGAAGAAACGAAGGAGCCTACGGAACAGAACGCGACAGCAAACTGTATGTGCATCGTGCTTAGTACAGAATTCACAAATTTAAAAAGGGGGTGGGGACCCCCGAGAATACCAAATGCCTTAGTCCCACTTTGGAAAAAAGACTGGCACATTCAAAAAACCCAGAATCTGGGGAGACGTTCAGACAAGGGAGACCTCCGGAAGCTTCCCGAATATTCCCCACTTGCTGATTGAACTTCCCGAAATGCTGTTACGATCGCTCTGTAATGGCTTGGCATGGCAGCGTTTGCCGGCTGGCTGGAGAAACTGCAGGAGCCGCTCAGAAATGCCTGGGGCCCCCGAGGGCATCATCACCTCCCCACCCCAGCACAATAGATGCTCCCAGCAAGATGCATTTTCCAGGCCAGGGTTCTCCCTCTCTCGGCATAAAAGCCTGGTAGTCTGTTTATTGTTTTCTTCGCTCACGTTTAGTTGGTAATGAACATCAAACTCTTGTTTCTCCATTATAGTTGGCTTCTTGTTCAATTACGGATAGAGGGTAAGGAATTTCTGTGCAAAAGCTGGGTGAGAAGAAAGGAACACCGTAGGATCTGGGGCCCAGACATGCATGCTGGGGCTAGCATCATTCCTCCCCCTCCGCCATCTCAGAGATTTAAGTCCTAGAGAGACCGAAGATTTCCCCAAAGGCAAAGTAGGGGTGGGCCAGGGACGGCTCCCAGAAAACAGGGCCCGCCCCTGGTAACTAGGAACGCATGGCAGTGGGATTACATACACACCAGCTCTGCTTTGGAGTAGCAAGTCACATCAGAGATGGGATCTGTTTGCAAGACAACAGCATCCCCTGCTGATAACTGCCGAAGACAAATGCATTTGTCGATATTAGAGAGGAAGGCAGGGTGCTGAGTTCCTGAGGGTTAGGTTTTTGTCTTGAATAAGAGGGTCCACGCCCCGGAGATTTATTTTGGGCTGGATTCTAGTCCCTCTGGAAGGGTGTCGGGTTCAAATCTCCCACCCATCTAGGACATCAACTGGGTGATTTTGGGCCAAGCACTCTCTCTCAGCCTAGTCTACCTTGCAGGGCTGTTGCAAGAACAAGATGGGGCTGGGGGCTTTCCAGATTACCCGCCGCTACAACTGTGGTAAAATGCTTCAGCTCGGCAAGATCAAATTGAAGACAATCCCCAGAATCTACAACGGGAAATACAGCTCCTTTTTCCCCGCCACGGACATACAACCCTATAGCTCTAAATTGCAGCGATAAAATCTGAAATGAGGCATCCGAAATGTGAATGGCACCCTGCTGACAGTGTAGGGACTGTGGAGTCACAACTCAGGAAGTACGAAAGCACACTTCGGAGATACGTCGTGACACTGTGGTAGGGGTTAATCTGGAAAGCGCCCTGGTGTGATTGTAGAATCACAGAATTGTAGCCTTGAAAATGTTATGCCCAGTAGGGGGCAGTATTTCTTTATATACCTGGGACCTTTTAGAGGGACAGTGAGAGATGGACCTTGGAGACCATAATTGGTTCAAATCACCACTAATGTAACTTCTATGAAGGCAGAGGCGATGCAACAATGTCAGAGTTAAATGATAACCATAATATTCAGGCAGCCACAACAGCAAGAGGAGAGCTGGTCTGGTGGTAGCAAGCATGACTTGTCCCCTTAGTTATGCAGGGTCTGCCCTGGTTGCATATGAACGGGAGATTTGATGTGTAAGCACTGCAAGATATTCCCCTCAGGGGATGGATCCGCTCTGGGAAGAGCATCTAGGTTCCAGGTTCCCTCCCTGGCAGCATCTCCAAGAGAGGGCTGGGAGAGACATTCCTGCCTGCAACCTCAGAGAAGCCGCTGCCAGTCTGGGTAGACAATGGACCTATGGTCTGACTCAGTATATGGCAGCTTTCTTTGTTCCAATGTATCTAGCACTGGTCACAATGAGAAATAATAACTATGCTGGCAAGCATTAGTTGCAGCTACACACACACACACACACACACACACACAAGAAATCCACAACGGAAACATGGCTTTAGGATCCTAACAAAAACTCAACCCCAGATCAACAGCACGAGGAACAGCTGCCCTGGTCCTGGCTTGTAAGATGGTGGCTTTCTTCGTGACGCCAGGCGGGTGGCCGTCTTCCTGGCTTTGGGGCTCCATTCCCAGGACACATCAGTGGAAAGTCCCTCCCGGCCTCTTGGCAAGCCTCTGCTTTGGCGTCTGGTCCAGGTCAACTTCTCCAAAACTGGCTCAGTCAGGAGATCATTCCTCTGCCGTTGGAGGTTATCCGTCTGCCACATCCTGCTCTGAGCACGTCTCCCGAGTCTCTGCTCTCAGCACGCTTCCTTTTCACCCAGTCCTCTTTTGCCGGTCTGCTCTTTCAACTATTGAACCCTGCCTTCGCTCACCCTTTCACACACACAGATGTTTCTCCTCACAGCTCATGACCCCCACGTTGCCGGAGCTGGAGCAAATATTCGTAATAAACTAGGTTTATTACAGAACAACCTCAAACCACTTCCATCCCCGTTGCAAAACCCTTTGGAAGCAACCATTTAGAAAGTGCAAAAACAACTTGAGCAGAGAGCATTTCAAGGTCAGACCTCTCCACCAGGAAGTGATCCAAACCCATCTTCAAGCCATCCAGGTTGTTGGCTGTCACTACATCTTGTGGCAGAGAGTTCCACAAGTTGATCATGCGTCGTGTGAAACAGTGCTTCCGTTTGCTGGTCCTAAATTTCCCGGCCATCAATTTCATGGGATGAGCCCTGGTTCTGGTGTGATGTGAGAGGGAGAAGAATTTCTCTCTCTCCACTTTCTCTCTACCCACATGCAGCAGCTCTGACCATTATTCACTTCCAGCTTGTGCCACTTTTGCACATCCAGCAGAAAATTGCACGCACGTATTTTCAACCAGCAGTTGCTGCTTCTTCTGTTTTGGAGTTCACTTCTGGTGCCGCTCTCAGGATTTTAGGTTCTGATTCAGTTCTGATTCACTGCGGGAGGCGGGGAATGTCCTGACACAGCTAATAGTGACAAGGCCTTGCCTGCAACTTTATTATCTAAGCAGACACAAAAGGAGAAATTGTTTGGAGTTTGCAGTCTGAAATTAGTCACAGGAAAGGCAACAGGAGGGAAGGAAATGGGCCACCAAACCCAAAGCAGACTGGCAGTGGGGCAGGAATAGAAATGGTGACCCAGCGCCTAGGAGAGGAGAGCTGGTCTGGTGGTAGCAAGAATGGCTTGTCCCCTTAGCTAAGCAGGGTCCACCCTGGTTGCAAATGAATGGGAGACTAGAAGTGTGAGCACTGGAAGAGATTCCCCTCCGGGGATGGAGCCGCTCTAGGAAGAGCATCTAGAGCATCTCCTGGCAGCGTCGCCAAGAGAGGGCTGAGAGACAATCCTGAGCTAGATGGACCTATGGTCTGACTCAGTATATGGCAGCTTCCTATGTTACACCTACACATATTTGTGCTTAATTTCAGGAGAGGCAAACAGCTTTTACTTGAGGATCTGCATTCTGAAATATTGCTGAGCTTCAAAACTGGTGCAAAGCTCAACTCTTTAATTGTTGTCTGTTTTACATCTATTTGTAACCAACGGGAAAAACAACAAAGCAGTTTCACAAACAAGAAACAGCAATAGTATGAATAAGACAAATATTTATATTCCGCTTTTCAACAGAAGTTCCCAGTGCGATTGACATAGACATAAATAAGTAAGTAAGATGTCCCCCTGTCTGTCCTCAAAGGGCTCACCATCTAAAAAAGAAACCCAAGGCAGACACCAGCAACAGCCACTGGAGGGGTGCTGTGCTGGGGATGGGCAGGGCCAGTTGCTCTCCCCCTGCTAAATACAAAAGAACCACCACTTTTAAAAGGTGCCTCTTTGATCAGTTAGCAGATGCAGCAATATGTTAACAATACAGGGAATGTCTACCAATCAGGAAAAAATGAAAAATAATGGGGATTGTTCTCATTGCAGAAAGAAAGAACACCATTCCACAGTGTAGCATGCCTAGAAGAGCCATGAAAGATATCTGGATGGTGGTTTGTGCATGTTATAAGAGGATAGCAGTGGTTAATAAAACCATCTGAGATGGAGAGGAGAGCTGGCCTTGTGGTAGCCAGCATGACGTGTCCCCTTAGCTAAGCAGGGTCCACCCTGGTTGCTTATGAATGGGAGACTTGATGTGTGAGCCCTGGAAGAGATTCCACTCTGGGGATGTGGTGGCCACTCTGGGAAGAGCAGAAGAAGGTTCCAAGTTCCCTCCCTGGTGGCATCTCCAAGATAGGGCTGGGAGAGATTCCTGCCTGCAACCTTGGAGAAGCCGCTGCCAGTCTGTGAAGACAATACTGAGCTAGATAGACCAAGGGTCTGACTCATTATATGGCAGCTTCCTATGTTCCTATGTAAGACCCTTGAGAAATTCGAAGCTGTTGAGTTAATTTGTCCATCAGTGCAATATCCCACCATCTACGGAGAGGCAACTCCGGGTCTTCCCAGTGACACGCCATTTCCATCCTGGCCGCCGTTAAACTCTAGGCCAAACGGTCTTTCTAATTCAGGGCCCTCGTCTTCTGGCTGGCTGTATCCCCAGTCATTGGGGATCTGGCTGTGAGTTGTCTCCCAGGATGCCTCAAGCCCAGCTCTGTGCAGGAAGGAGTTAAAGAGCAGCCCCGGATCCCGTGACTTCTGGAAACCGAGAAGGATGCTGAGTTGCTAACACAGCCCAACTTGGCTTTAAATTTAGGCACTGACGTCAGGGCCGGGGGTTGTCTGGAGAGCAGGGGGGAGTGTTGCATGCAGACTCCAGAGCCAGATTGCCTATCCAGGCCCTCTTGGACTTCTCTCTCCCTTCTGCTCACGGCGGGGGGGCCCCTGGAGATGGAGACCCTCTGGATCCCTGTCCTTTTCCTTGCCTGCCTCTCAGGGGCTTCTGCCCAGGAAGGTCAGTAGCAGCACTTTCTGGGGCTAAGGGGCCGGGGTGGGAGGGCTGTGAGGTGGGGTCCCACCTAGGACTGAACCACTTTGACTGAAGCTGCTCCTGGAAATCTCCCCCCTCCAATATTCCGCACCATGCCGAGCCCTTAAAATCTGCAGCCTTGCTTCCAAGAGTCGCCTGGGGAGACGGGTGCCGATGGCTGGAGACCCCAAGCCAACCCGGGAGGGCTGGCAATCCGACCTCCCTCGCAGGGTTGCTGTTTTGCAATAAAACGAAAGGGGAGGCTGTGCACGCTTTCTGACCTCCCTGGAGAAGTCAAGGTAGGGTTGCCAGCTCTTTTAAACTAGGTAACCTTTATCGATTTATTTGTAACATGCACAGACTGGTATTCGGCAGCAGGCTGTCCATGAACAACAAATAACCCATTTTTTTTTTTAAAAGAGCACCCCTATTAATGTCTACATAATGTTCGGATTCATATTTGTATCTGAACTTTCTTCCTTTGAGCTCAGATGGTATAAACCGATGACCCCGCTTTATATTCATGGAGAGTCCCTCCCTCCCCTCCAAACTTTTTTGCTTAACGGCAAGCAATGGGAATTCCCAGGACTGCTTTCAGGGTTGACACTGAGTCGTGGAGATGCTGGGTCGACCCTGGAGGGTGGACAACAGAGCCTCGTTGCGACCCTAGGGCTCACCTCCCTGGAACCCTGGGAGTCATAGCAAGGGGGGATGCCTCTGAGCATGTAAAGAGTACATTTCTTTCAGCTGTATGATGAGGATGAGCCAGTGTGGTGGGGAAGGGCCGTAGTTCAGCAGGAGAGCCCTGGCTTAGCATGAAGGAAGTCCCAGGTTCCAAAGACCCCCCGAGCCTGAAACCTTGGAGAAGCTGCTGCCGGTCTGTGTAGGCAATACAGAGCTAGCAGCCAAGGGTCTGGCTCTCTCTAGGTCATCTGTGTAACTCATGCATGCATCTGAGATTATGGAGCTGGGCTTCCAAGTCCGAGGACTCATCTGGAACCCGATCAGGCTGGAACTCCAGTCCCTCTTCAGTAAGACAGTGTAGGGTTGCTGCCTTTTCCTCTTCGGCAGGGCCACTGCCTGAGCCTCTAACATCTGCATGACAAAAATCGATGCAGCTCACACTCCCTCTCCCTCTAGCCTACCTTACAGGGTTGGTGTGAGAATAAAATAGTGGCAGGGGGAAGACCCATGTATACTTCCCTGAGCTCCTTGGGGAGAGGTATACATGGTCTCCTTGGGCAGCTGCTCCCCAGGATAGAGAGATGCAGCGAGGCACAATTCTTCCCCTGTTGAATTTCTGCCAGGGATGCAGCTGGAAAAGGCACAGGCCAGGGAAACATGGTGGCAACCTCTCTCTTTCCTCTCACCCTGTCTCTTTGCAGACCTCACTAGAAAGGCCTTTGTTTTCCCCAAGGAAACTAGCGAGGCTTACGTCCTCCTCCAACCATCGCCGGAGAAGCCGCTAGAGAATTTCACCATATGCCTGCGGTCCTATACTGAACTGACCCGCCCCTATGGCCTCTTCTCCTACGCCACCCAGTCCCAGGACAATGAGATCCTCATCTTTAAGCCCAAACCGGGAGAGTACCGCGTGTTCGTGGGGGGCGAATACGTCTCGTTCAAGGTCCCCGAGGGCCCTCTCGACTGGGAGCACGTCTGCTTTGGGTGGGAATCGTTCACAGGGACCGCCGAGTTCTGGCTGAACGGGAAGCCCTGGCCGCGGAAAGGGCTGAAGAAGGGTTACGTGGTCGGCGAGAAGGCGTTCATTCTGCTAGGCCAAGAGCAGGACCATTATGGGGGCGCGGCTGATTCTTACAACTCGTTTTCGGGAGAACTGGCCGACGTGTACATGTGGACCTTTGTCCTTTCGCCTTACAAGATGAGGTCGGCCTACCAGGATTTGCAGCTGCCTCGATGTGCTCTGGGCTGGAGGAATTTGCGCTACGAAATCAAGGGCGAAGTGGTGGTGAAGCCCAGGCTGAGATGACGCTCTCAAAGTGGGCAGAGAAGCCCCTCTCTGTGAGAAGCCTTAGAGGAACTCCACCGGCGTCCCTCGAAAATGCGGAGAGGTTTCTCCTCGGGAGAAACCCTGATATTTCCCCCAGATGTCAGTCTTTTGGAATTTCAGCACCAACCTTCCTAAGTCCTCCTAGCAGAAATCTTGCAGTATATTGTCTATGCCGCGGATTTTAGCTGTGGTGAATTGGATTTTAGATATACTGTTTCTGAGAGGCGTGTCAGACTTTGGCCAGGGAGACCCCGGCTCAAATCCCCACTCTGCCGGCGTTAAGCTCATTGCGTGATCTTGAGTCCATCACTTTCTCTCACCCTGGCCTGCCTCGCAGGGTTGCTGTGAAGATAAAGTGGGGTCATTGGTTTATTCCATCTGAGCTCAAAGGAAGAAAGTTCAGATACAAATATGAATCCGAACATTATGTAGACATTAATAGGGGTGCTCTTTTTTTTTTTAAAGGGTTATTTGTTGTTCATGGACAGCCTGCTGCCGAATACCAGTCTGTGCATGTTACAAACAAATCAATAAAGGTTACCTAGTTTAAAAGGAACTTACTTGTGTGTTATTTAATTTGTTGGCACCCTTCAGCTGGTATAAACAGACCTTGATAAGATGTTGGTGAAGTCATAGGAACATAGGAAGCTGCCATATACTGAGTCAGACCCTTGGTCCATCTGGCTCAGTATTGTCTACACAGACTGGCAGCAGCGGCTTCTCCAAGGTTGCAGGCAGGAGTCTTTCTCGGCCCTGTCTTTGAGATAATGCCAGGGAGGGAATTGGGAACCTTCTGCATGCAAGCAGGCAGGGGTTCTTCCCCATCCCCTAAGGGGAATATCTGACAGTGCTCACACTTACGAATATGACAAATATTTATATACCGCTTTTCAACCAAAGTCCCCAAAGCGGTTTACATAGATATAAATAAAGTCAAGACATCAAGTCTCCCATTCGTATGCAACCAGGGTTAGGGTGGGTAGATCCTGCTTAGCAAAGGGGACAAGTCATGCCTGCTACCTCAAGACCAGCTCTCCTCCTTCGAATGGCACTCCTTTGAAATATCATGGATGTGGAATTAAATTAAAACACGTCCTGACTGGGTGCATAGGACCGATTGGCTGGCACCCATGCGGTCACCCAAAAACCTCCCATGGTAGTTTTCCGCTTTGACAATCATTTCCCATTTAAAACAACAACAGCCATATACAGCGATGAATAAATGGGTGACTGAAAGGAATATGGGAATATGTTCTTTTCATATATTATGTTTGCCTTCACCCTTAACAATGTAGCTCCACAGTCTTGGGAAGGAGCAGTTCTACTTTTGCAGCCTCCACCCCCCCAAGTACGAGCCTCCCCTTCTCTCTCCTGGACTATAACACGTCAGAAGACACAAGGCAGGTGCAAGAAAAGCTTTTATTGGAAGAACATTGATCTAAGAGGAGGACGCAGGTTTACAAGTTGAATGGAACCCCCTTCTTAGGCAGGGAGCTCTGAGATCAGCATAGCAATCTGTGCCACCAGACAGGAGCTTTAAGCATGCTTGTTAGAGGCAAAAAAAACCCAAACCCCGTCCCCTTTCTAAGGACACGGGCATGTACTTTGCAGACTGTATTTGGTTCGGCAGGCAGGAGCCAAGGACGGGGCAACTATGACCTTGCCCTTGATCTCATAATCTAACGCTCTCCAGTTAATGAGGGGGTCGGGAACAGGGCGTCTATCCCAGGCCTGGCACACCTCCGTGGGGGACAGTACCCTAACCCACATGTTCACGTCTTCCATCTCGCCCACAAAGGACTGGTTGATATTGAAGCCGCCCCCAAAGGCATCTTGCTCCTGCCCCAGGAGGATCGAGGCCTCCGTGCTGATGGTCTGGCCTTTCATGAGTGTCTTTCGTGGCAACGGTTGCCTGTTCCACCAAAACGCCACTAAACCGGAGGAGGCCTCCCAGCTGACACACACATGCTCCCAGCCCGTCGGAGAGGCCTGCTTTTCGGTGACATTAAAGGTGACAACCCCACCCCGCATAAAGAGGCTGTAGATATGAGGCGCGTCGTGGTGGATTAGGATTTCGTTGTCGTGGGCCTTGGTGGCGTAAGAGAAAAGGGCATAGGTGCGGGTCAGGTCCGACACGAATCTCATGCACACGGTATAGCAGGTCAAAGGCGGCGGCAGCGGCGGCGTGAGCTTCAGGAGCACGTGGGCCGTATCGGTCGCTGCTGGGAAAACCAGGGCCTTTCTTTCAAGATCTACAAGGAGGCAAAGCACCGAAATGTTTTTGTGGGGTTGTACGGAATGAAGGGAATTCTCTAGCGTATCTGCTTGGGAGAACTCGGAAGGGGACTTTCGGATGTTTGGAGACATTTCGGTTCCAATCCGAGTTTCTTTCCGCCCTAGAAGCACACTGGCAGCCGTGGTGTGGGAACAGTGGAAGAAAGCTTTTGCATCCACTTTGGCAATCCGGGGTCAAGCTGACCCCACACTGCACCCTTATTGTATTAGATTTATATCTCACTTATCTTGCAAGATGCTGCACAAAGTGGCATACGATAGAAACCTCCCAAATGATAAAATGTGTTTTAAAAAAACACAGATAAAAAAAGACACAGTCTCACAGATAAAAGCATATTGTACAATGGGACCCTAATAGACTATTCAAACTTTCGTCTCTGGGCGGTTAACATAAAATCTCTGGGTGATTAACATAAATGGGTCACCAATTTGTCTGAGCAGCACAGGTGACTTTGCCCCAGTAGGAGTGGACAGAAGCCCTCTTCACATATGCAACAGATCCACAACTTGTATCCAGTGTGCACACAAGGGCCATTACTCACATCACGTTCAGTGCACCCCAATTCCTGCCTGTACCCTGCTTTTGAAGGGGCTGGTACTTGGATTCACTTGTGACATTTGTGGATGCATGAATGCATTCACACAGAACATGGAAGTGTATAGACATCTGCATACATGTACAACTAGCACAGGGCTAGCGTATTTGCTATTGACCAAACAGACTCCTTAGCCCATTTTGCAGAACTACCGTATTTACCCGATTCCAAGACAACTCTGGATTTAAGACAAGTCCCTTTAAAAATGGAGGTTGAATAAGGTATAGTGATAGTTGTTTATTTACGATCTTAGATCAAACATCAATATACGCAGAATATACACAGTAAAAAGAAAATAATGGAAACAAAGCCTAAAATGTCATCAAATATATAAAATCAGGAATCTTTGACAGTAACCAATTGCTGTGCATGAATAAGGTATATAATAAGGCAAATAACCCAAAAGGAAGGGGACTTTGAATTTAAGATGACCCCCTGGTTTCTGACCACGAAATAACGGGGGAGACCTAGCCTTGGATTCAGGTAGTTCCCAGGATTACTTGGGGAAGAAGACACCATGACAGTTGCCTGAAAGATGCACGGCCCTTCATATAGAAGGGAGGAGGAAACTGCTTGTAGCTTCTTAACCTTCTCCCGCTCCTGTCCTGGCCACAACAGCTTCCTCCGGGAGTCTCCCTCCTTCTCTCCCCACAAGCAATTATGTTCTCCCAGCTCCATCTTGGAGAGTGATCCCATGTCAAAGGAACCTGGCTCAATCTACACTTCTCTGGGGTCTGTGTGACCCCTAGCGGTCCGACATGATGATGCAGGCATGCCTATGTGTTGCAATATGCTAGGCACACCCCAGCCAATATTTAAGCAGTTGGGATTGGAATCTTGAATATTCCCATTTCAGTCCGTGGCTCCGTAATCCTTTGAAATCGGTGGGGCTTCCAAGTGCGTAACTTTGGCTGGTGTGTACCCTTGGCCTTTCCCCACAACACCCCCTGCTCAGAAAGTAGTTGGGACATAGGGACATAGGAAGCGGCCATATACTGAGTCAGACCCTTGGTCCATCTAGCTCAGTAGTGTCTTCACAGACTGGCAGCGGCTTCTCCCAGGTTGCAGGCAAGAGACTCTCTCAGCTCTGGAGATGCTGCCAGGGAGAAGAGCAAAGCCTCACTTCGGCATGCTTGAAACCTCAGAGCGGAGCCGAGCCAAAATGGCCATTTTGGAGGTGATAGTTTCCACTCATCAGCCTGACGCTGGAGATGTCCCAACCCAGGGAAATTCTCCCACCACCCACTTCCCCAGTCCTCTGCTTGGTTCTGCTTCCACTCCTGTAGATTCAAAGCTCTCCCAGCTTCAACACATGCAACGCATCCCTTTCCAGTTGGCTTGCCTTGCTCACACCACCAGCACCTACCTTCTTTGGCAAGGGACCCCAGCAGGCCAGTTAGGACGAGGAAGGCCAAAGGACAGAGCTCCATGCTGGCGAGCTGCAGAAGACACCGGACAGGGGAGATCCTGGACCTGCTTGGAGGCGCCTTCCTCCTCCTTGCTTGAAACTGGTCCACACTGCTGGCATTTGAATTTATCCGTGCACTGAAAAGGGGGCAGGCTGGGCTTTCTCTGGCCAGCAAAGTCCACTCCACTCTCCAGAACAGAGATAACAAAAAAAAAATCCCGCCCCACTTCCATCCTGGAATCAGCTGCCAGGTGGAGTCTGTTAACTCCTTCCAGCATAAAACCACCGCTCTCAAAGCCTGGCCTCCAAGAGCCTCCTCCTTGGCCAACATGGTTGAGTCACGAGTGTTTCGTCTCCCACATTTGGCGGCTAGGAATAGTGACACCCAAGCAAGAGACCCTCCCAAGCTCTACCCCACATGGCTGAAGGGAGGCTGCCCTGGTCAGGGAGCGAGCATGAGTTGACCCTTTGCTAAGCAGGGCCCACCTTGGTTTGCGTTTGGATGGGGGACTCTATGTGAGCACTGTAAGATATTCCCCTTAGGGCAGGGATCCTTAACGTTGGGCCCCCAGATGTTCTTGGACTTCAACTCCCATAATCCCCAGCCAAAGGCCACTGGGCCTGGGGATTATGGGTGTTGAAGTCCAAGAACATCTGGGGGCCCAACGTTGAGGAGCCCTGCCTTAGGGGATGGGGACGTAACTCAGTGGGAGAGCATCTGCATGACTGATGCTCTTCCACTGAGTTAATAGCTGCTGCCAGCCAGTGTCTATCAGCTGTAATATCAGTTAAACTCAAGTGGGGAAGCTCACTGTCACAGATTTGTCTGCGACAGCTCAGATTTCTAAAAGCCCAAATATATCTGTGTTGCGCCATTGAACCCTAAACGGCTTGGGTTCGAGATATTCAAGAAAGCGCCTTCTTCTTCATCAACCCCACCACACATCAAGATCATCTGGGGAGGTCCGGCTGCAGTTGCTACCTGTTTAGCCAGGCTTTTAGTTTAGAGTTTTAAGGCTTTGGTTTTAGAATTTTTATTGTATTTTAAATAATTTTTAAGTATCTTCATGTTTTAATTGGTTTTAGTTGCTACCAGCTTAATTGGCGGCAAAGCAAAACTGGGCCTTTTCTTGAGTTGCCCCGGAACTCTGGAACGCGCTTCCCAACAAAATTAGAGTTTCTCCTTCTCTGAATGTCTTTAAGAAGAACCTGAAAACATACCTGTTTAGCCAGGCTTTCAGTTTAGAGTTTTAAGGCTTCGGTTTTAGGATTTTTTATTGTATTTTAAATTATTTTTAAGTATGTTGATGTTTTAATTGGTTTTATAGCGTGAACCGCCCAGGGACTTAAAAAAAAAAATTGGGTGGTATATAAATGTTCTAAATAAATTACATAGAAGGTACCTTCATGCGTAGGTCTATTAACCATGATGTCTAAAGGAAACCTCCCTAACCAGGAGCAGTCCATCTCTAAATTCCAGGTGCCAAGGACAGACAACATCTTTGCTTTGGGGTTTCCCAGAGACATCCAGCCAGCTGTTGTTGAATGGAGAATCTTAGTCAGACCCTACTGGGGTCTCTCTCCTGGTGTTCTTTGATTGATACCGAGCATCGTTCAAGAGCGTCTGCCCGCCCCCAGTGAGTGAAGGCATGCTAAATATCCAGGCTGTAAGAGGAGAATCAGGGGGATATTTGCCATCAACGTCCATAAAGGAGAATTTGGGGAGGCCATTCGTTTCAGCGGTAGCTTTGAACCCGCTTCCCTCGTGATCCAGCTCATCTTTGTGCAACAGTACAGGAGCTTCCAAAAAAAAAAAAAAAAAGTCTAGCAAGAGGGACACGGACAACAGAGTTGACGTGGAGGTCTGTGTGACCTGCCAGGGGCCGAGAAGAGGACAGAATGCTTGCCAGCAGCGGTACCAGAGTCCAAATGCCAGAAAACTTGGCTGCTCTGGGGTGTGTTGCAAGCACACCATTGCGCAAGGCTACGGCCATGGAAAGCGAACTCTTTCATGGCGGCTGGGTCTCCTCTGCAGAGAGCTGCAGGGCCCTTTCCCTGACTCGGGCCTGGTTCACACCGAATCGAGGTTTCCAACAGGAAGCCAACAGGAGTGCGGTTCTGCAAACGTGTACCAATCCCGGGGCACAAACCGACGTTGGGAATCTCGGCTCGGGTTCACACAGTCATGCTAATACTGCTGAATTCACACAGTTCTGTGGCCCAGGCCATAGAGAGAGCCAAGGTGGCTGAGTGGGCAAAGTGTTGCGTATGGGCCAGATGGCAGGAATGGCATTTTTAAATGCAAGTTATTCGACCCGTGTTAAGAACCGGGGGGGGGACCCTTGCCTGTGGGTTGTTGCAAAGATCACAATAATGTGTGTGAAGCTTTTTCGCACACACACAAAGTGCTAGTCCAATGCAAAGTGTTGATGTATTTGTCACATGTACTGTATATACCGCCTGCTTTGTGCATCTCTAGCCACCGAATGGCGCAGCAGGGAAATGACTGGCCTAACGAGCCAGAGGTTGCTGGTTCGAATCTCCGCTGGTGGGGAGGAGGGAAGGGAAACACCTATATCAGGAGTCTCCTCCCTACCTGGCGGCTTCTGCTGCTTGTTCTGCAGTCGTGAGCAACCTGGCTTCGTTAAACGAAGGCCTTAGTTTATTCATAAATTATTGATTATATAATTAATTGTTTTCAGCTGCGGGACCAGCATATCCTGTGACTGTGTTGTGGGTCTGCTCAACTTTGGGGATCCTCTCCCCCTCTGCTTTTGGACTACGATACCCATAACCCCCTGTGGCCTGACATTTTGCTGTCAAGTTCCCGTCTGGTGGATGGGGCAATGAAAGGGGGAGTGGGGAATATTTGGCATGGCGGAAGGAGACCACCGGCTCTTTCTTTTCCCTTGGAATCCTCCTTGCTTTGATTGGATTCAGCAGAATTCTTCTAATGTGCATTTATTCTCTCTCTCTCTCTCTCTCCCTTCCCAGATCTTCGAGGATTGGCCTTCATTTTCCCCCAAGGGAGCATTGACTCCTACGTCACTTTGCCATCTCCCCAAGAAGAACCCCTCCAAAACTTCACCATCTGCCTGGCGGCTTTCTCCGACGCCGTTAGATGGGTCACTCTGTTCTCTTACGCCACCCGGCACCAGGACAGAGAGATTGCAATTTATAAGGGGCGCTGGGGTGAGTTTTGGCAGTACGAGGTCTACATCGGGGGAACCGCCACCAGTTTCCGAATCAAAGGCGCCTCGGTGTCTTGGCAGTATCTCTGCATCAGCTGGGGATCGGAGACCGGGGTCCTCACTGTTCAGGTAGACACCAAGATCCTGCCCCGCAAAGTGGTGAAGAAAGGCTATTCCATTGGGCCAAATGCTGTGATCATGTTGGGACAGGACTACCCCTCCCACGCAAAGCGTATGATCAGCGGGAGTCCATTCAGCGGGGAGATTACAGAGGTGGACATGTGGAATTATACCATCCCCAACAGAGATCTGGGGTCTTTCCCATCATATCCCCCCATCATCAGCTGGCGAAACCTGCAGTACGAACTGAAAGGCGATATAGCCCTGGAGAGCTGCAGTTTCCACTGAGTAGGAAAACGGCCATCAGCTTCCCTTGGGCGGCCCTCCATACCCTGTGATTTGGCTTCTCCCCGGACACCGCTGCAAGAGGCCGCGCCTCCTGGGCAAAAGACTCCGCCTCCTTTCCCCTCAGTGTCACCTTTCACCTCTCACCTCTGCACAAAAATGTCACTGCCCATGGCCTGCCCTGACAATGGAAGAACTTTTGGCTGTGAATGTCTGGTGGGGGGGAACATTAGGAACCTAGGAAGCTGCCATATACTGAGTCAGAACCTTGGTCTATCTAGCTCAGGATTGTCTTCACAGACTGGCAGCGGCTTCTCCAAGATTGCAGGCAGGAGCCTCTCTCAGCCCCATCTTGGAGATGCTGCTGGCGGGCCGGCGGGGAGGGGTACTTGGAACCTTCTGCAGGCAAGCAGGCAGGTGCTTTTCCCAGAGCGGCCCCATCCTTTTACACATGTAGTCTCCCATTCAAATGCAAACTAGGACAGACCCTGCTTAGCAAAGGGGACAAGTCATGCTTGCTGCCACAAGACCAGCTCTCCTGCGCGTTCATGGGAGAGTTGGAAATAGAGGGGATTTTGATTGCTGCATCCCTTTGAGGGATTTTGCAAGGTGCTTATATCAGCAGCAACTACAGTGGGAAATCTGGGTTGTTGTCTTCTCTGTCCCGGCTGCTAGCCTAGTCCCAGAAATCTCCGGGCTTGCTTTCAAGAGTCTCTTGAAGACAGAGACTCCACACCAATCCTGGTGGGTGGGCAATCCGAGCCCCCCTCCTGGATGTGACCAGTTTTATTCCAATATTAGTTTGCACAGTATCAAGCTCCTCAAATCTCCGGGCTTGCTTTCAAGAGTCACCCTGGGGATGGAGGCTGGTTCTTGGAGATGCCAGGCCAGCATGGATGGGCAGGGGCGACCCCAGTTGAGAGTCAAACTGAAAGATCAGGAATCTCCATCCGCTTTGTATGTAATGCCTCTAATCACCTTAACACCCTACAAGTAATGCTAATAACATTAATAAGGCAGTGGTCAATTGGCTAGAATATGGCATGCACATTTTAATGCATTTCTCTGTGACTCAAAGGAGTTCGAGATTTAACTTTTCCCCAAAACTGGGGAAGGTTTGCACACCTCTGATGAGGGCGAGGCAGTTGCTCAAAGTTCACGCTCCATGGCTGCCATCTTGCATAACCACGTCCCTGCAACCCGTCGGAGATTTGGATCTTTGCCTTGCTCCTGTCCACGTGGTCCTTTCCGCCCCTTGCAGGTCGCTCTGACTTTTGCTATCACAAGAGAGATAAGGATTGTCTGCGTCCCTCCGGTCAGACTTACGTAACTCTCGTTCTATTCCACGAAAGTGAGTCAGGATCTGGAACTTTCCCAGAGAGCCGGTTTTCCCGCGGGTTTACTGAGAGTTTGGAGTTGCCCCCCAAAAAACCCGTGCAAAAAGTGGATGTTTTAAACCTGGATATAAGATCAAGCTACACTCTTAACGTGCAGTGAAAAACCCGAATTGTGTGTGAAGTGCTCCCCGAGAGCTCGCAGGGACTTCGGGGTCAGTCTGGCCGATGTGTGAATGAACCCCCTCCATTCTGGAGGAGATGTGAACGAAAAGCCCTGTGTGGGAAACCTCCAGGGGGAAGCTTGTGGAAAGAGACCTATGGAGCCATCTCCATATTGTCTCCATATTCGTCCCCTACTAATTGAGCCGAGAGGCGTCTTTTAAAAGTGGCGATTCTCTTCCATTTAGCAGGGGGAGAGCAACTGGCCCTATCCATCCCCAGCACAGCATCCCTCCAGTGACTGTTGCTGGTGTCTGTCTTATGTTTCTTTTTAGATGGTGAGCCCTTCGGGGACAGGGAGCCATTTTTATTTATCTATGTATATCTATGCAAACTGCTTTGGAAATCTTTTGTTGAAAAGCGGTATATCAATATTCTTCATATTTGTATCCGTATCTGTCTGTCTCCCCAAATCCTTCTCTCTGAATGTTGATGGCTAATATTCTCCAGATTTTTATTTTTATTATAAATTTGTTGTTGATCTTATATACCTTTTCATTAAAATATATATGCTTTTCATTAAAAAAATTATTTTATATACCTTTTCATTAAAATTATATGCTTTTCATTAAAATAGTCCCAAGGCCGTTTACACTATAATTAAAAACAATACACACTTAAAACGCTGCACGGTTAAAAGTACAAATATGAAATTTAAACAAACAAATAATACATCTCTTGAAAAAGTTCTCCTCGAAATTTCGAAAGATCTCCTCGAAATGTTCTTTGCTGGATGATGCATATGCCTCTGACATCTCATGAGTCTTCGTTTCAATAGCTAAGAACGTTAAACAATATGTCTGGCTCAAACCCAAGACCCACCTAGAGTGTCTCAGAGGACACCGATGTTGGTGTCTGCATTACAACTATTTCCAGGGGGTTAATTTCTTCATATCACTTTTTAAGGACCTGATGGTGCTTGTGTGGTCAGGATCAGTGGCGTTCTTACCCCTGGACTTTGGGGCTGAAATCCAGGGCCTCCAAACCCCCTGCCCCCCCCCAAATCCTCTTTGGTCTGTCCTGGGTGGTGTGGTCTCCTCTGACATTTAGGTGATGATACTTAACGGGGGGGGCCCCAGCCAGGGAGGGGGCTCCCAAGGCCTTTAGGTCCAGGCTCCAAAATTACCTTGGTGCACCGCTGCTCAAGCACGTCCCTCTTCCCACCGCGGACGTGCTGAAGGCGATGCATTTTTGCACCCAGCAGCCCCCAGAGAGGCTTGGGAGAGAGAGAGGCTTGGGCTTGAAGGAGTTAAAGGGTCAGTTGGCAGTGGAGGGACCCGGCCGGGGATTTGCTGGCCAACGGCCTTGGGAGCGGATTGGCAAGGAAGCTTCGCCCACCCCATTTCATGGAGGGATAAATCCCAGAGAGGCTCTCTCTGGGACTGGCGTCACCCAGGCAGAAGGACTCCAAGGCAGAGCCGGCTTTTGACTTCCCCCCAGCCTTTTCTCCTGTCAGCCAACATGGGGCTCCTCCGTGCCTGTCTCCTGGTCCTTGCGGGCCTGATGGGGTCTCTTGCCCAGGAAGGTGGGTGGCACCTTGAATTCTCGAAGCAAACTGGCATGTGGCTGCCTGCCCGGGCTGGAATGCTGAGTGAGGGCAGAGGAAGCGCTCTCGTCTGTAGGAACAGAAAGCTGCCTTTTACAGAGTCAGACTAGTGGTCTAGCTCAGGGCAGTCTCCACTGGCTGGCAGCAGTTTCAGACAGAGAGGGGATCTTAGGCTGAAAGAATGCCTGATTCCCTGGAGAGCTGCTGCCCGTCAGAGTAGACAGTACTGGTCTAAAGGGCCCGAGGGTCTGCCTCCAGAGAAGGCAAAGGAGCTGGAGCTTGGTGGTAGAGCCCTGGCTATTAGCATGCCGAAGGTCCCAGGTTCAATCCCTGGCAGTGTCTTTTCAGGTAGGGCTGGGGAAGTTTCCTGCCTAGGACCTTGGAGAGTTGCTGCCAGTCAGAGCAGGTCTCCTGTCTGAGACTTTGGAGAGCTGCTGCCAGTCAGTGTCGGTCTCCTGCCTGAGGCATTGGAGAGCTGCTGCCAGTCAGGGTATGGCTGGGTATCCAACCAGCCCCTGTGAGAGGAGAAGGAGGTCCGCTGATGGTGACATAGTGTCCACTGGTGTTGACAGGGAGCCATATTTCCCCCTCCCTGAGCACACCTCCCTTGTTTCCTTCGCCCCCGACAGATCTCTCAGGGAAGGCCTTGATTTTCCCGGCGGAAACCAACACAGCCTACGTGATCCTGAAGCCCTCCCCTCCTCCTGCGCAGCCCCTGACCAGCCTGACGGTCTGCCTGAAGGTCTACCCGGCCGTCACGCGGGCCTACGCCCTCCTCTCTTACGCCACCAAGAACAGCGCCGACGACTTTCTCCTCTACAAAGAGAGAACCAGCGACTACAGCCTGCACGTGGGGGGCGAGCGGGTGCAGTTCGGCATCCCCGAAGGCCTGGCGCCCCGATCCTGCATGGTCCACCTCTGTGTCAGCTGGGAGTCCTCCACTGGGCTGGCGTCCCTGTGGCTGGACGGGGTGCCCTTGCCCCGGAAGGTGCTCAAGCAGGGCTACTCCATCGCGGCCGCGGCCTCCATCATCCTGGGGCAAGAGCAGGACTCCATGGAGGGGGGCTTTGAGGCCCACGAGTCCCTGGTGGGGGAGGTGGAGGCCCTCTACTTGTGGGAGCGGGTGCTGAGCCCTGAAGAAGTGTGCCTGGCCAAGGACGGCCGCCCGCCCGCCCGCCCCGTGATCGACTGGCGGGCCTTAAGTTACGAGATCAAGGGGAATGTCGCTCTGCAGCCATCCCTCTTCCCTGCCTGCAGGGCTGAGTGTCCCTTCAAAGTCATGCAATGCTCTCTGTAAAAAAGAGAGAGAGAGAGAGAGAGGACCCTCTCGCCTTTCCGGAACGCAAACGTCCTGCACAGCCGATCCAGCAAAGGCTGCCTGTGGCTTGCTTGTATCGGGCGCCTTCAATGCTCCACAATGCCGGAGCCCTTCCAATAAAAGATTTTGCTGTATAATCGCACGCATGTCTCTCGAAATGTTCCCATTCCGGGAGAGAGCAGGGCTTGCCCGATTACTTACGGCTAGTATTCATATATCGCTTTCCAGCTGAAAAAGCTCTCAGAGCAGTGCGCACTGAAAAAGGACCAGCAGAAGGTGGTTCCCTGTCCCACAAAGGGCTCACAATCTAGAAAAGGAAACGTAAGGTAGACACCAGCAACAGCCCCTGGAGGGATGATGTGCTGGGGTTGGATAGGGCCAGTTGCTCTCCTCCTGCTAAATGGAAGAGAATTGCCACTCAGAAAGGCTAGCAAGGTCCCCATCGGGGCATCTCTTCTAACCACTACCCCACACACTTGGGACAGTAATAACTGGGGTCGGCACAGCAGATTTGGGGAGAGAGCTGGGGAAGGGTCAAGATTACAACTGAGTCATGATCAGGGGAAATTGTGGTTTAAATCTCAGTGCCGTCACAAGTTCGCCAGGCACCCTTTGGCAGGTCTGTGGCCCTCAATCTCCTCCAGCTGCAGAACGGGCCTAATAATACTTACTTTGCAGGGTTGGGGCAAAGATGACAAGAAGTCGACAAATAGTTGCTGTTCTGAACACTCAGGAGTGCTGCCCGATTGCTAAGGGTTGGTTCTCCGTTCTCACACCAGTGAGTGGAATTTCTCATCTCGCAAAAGCACTTGCGGTCTCTTATTTCTCTCCTGCTCCATCCCGAGGTTCAGAAAACACGGGGAGATCTTGTCCAACGACTCTGTGAGCTGGGTTGTGTCAGGGGATGGGGAGGAAAAGGACACGATACAGCCAAAGTTAAGAACTTTGCAGTCACATTGCTTGAAGAAGAACGGCCCACGGGCTTGAAGTTCTCCAGTGGCCCTGAAAGGGACTGCGACGGGTTTATCTTTGGCTGGCCGGATTAAATATATATATATATACATATATTTATGGATGCACGCTCAGGTTTGGTCACCAGGGGACACTTGTGTACCTACGGAGCTGGGCTCGAAGACATTCTTTTGCCAGGGAACAGTTTGATGAGGTGGGGAAGAGGGACTGAATTGCTGGTGGGGTAACTCAGGGAGGGTCAAGAGGCTAAAATTGCAAAGAACGGAAATTAAGGAATGGCACGTTTTTCTTCCTCTTCTATGCCACATGCAGCCCCACACTTCTTGCAGGTTGCTGTCCAAGCCTCACCTCCAAGATACACACAGCTATAACGCTGTGGTAGAGCCATGCAGGGTCCATCTTGTCATATCACACACACACACACCCCACAATTGCCAAGGGATGTTCTGAGCTGTCAGCAACACACTCAAGCTGGGAATGTACCCCCCACATAAGAACATAAGAACAGCCCTGCTGGATCAGGCTCAAGGCCCATCTAGTCCAGCATCCTGTTTCGCACAGTGGCCCACCAGATGCCGCTGGAAGCCACAGGCAGGAGTTGAGGGCGTGCCCTCTCTCCTGCCATTACTCCCCTGCAACTGGTACTCAGAGGCACACCCTTGAGGCTGAAGGTAGCCCACAGCCCTCTGACTAGTAGCCATTGATAGACCTCTCCTCTATGAAGTCATCCAAACCCCTCTTAAAGCCATCCAGGTTGTTGGCCGTCACCACATCCTGTGGCAGAGATTTCCACAAGTGGATCACCTTTCCATAGGGACGGAATTATGGACACTCCATAGAGTCCAGCTGCCATTTTGCTCTCCGTAGACGTGGTCTTTCTACCTGGTCACTAAAGCAATTGTTGTTCACGTTCTCTAACTGGTGAGGCCTGAATGTGCTTGTTTTGCTTTCCCCATCCCTTTTGTATCCAGCCCCTAGGCTCTCTGTCACTTTTTTGCGTTGTAATCCTCCTTGGTTACTTTGAACTCTCTTGGCCTCTCGGAGACCAAGACTCTGCCCACTTCCTCGAGGATGATAAAACATTTAGCAGAGACACCAGAGGAGGTAACATGGTCTTTTTAATTTTAATTTTATTTGAATAGAAGAACATTGGCGAGAAGGGCTAGACAAGTCCATGATTTTCACGGCACTCCCGACAAGATGGGTGATGCTTATCAGATTTGAAATATCAAACAAATCAGACTTGTTTCATATTTTTAGCTTAATATTTGAATTTTTCATTTTTATTTGTTTGTTTTTTTAAACTTTTGTAAACCGCCTTGGGATTGTTTTTAACTAAAGGCGGTATATACATGTAACAATTTAACAATTATGCATACACAGCTTATCAGCAAAGAAGTTCTCAAAGTGGTTTACAGAGAGAATAATCAAAAGAGGATGTTTCCTGTCCCCAAAAGGATTCGCAGCCGGGAAAGAAAGCCAAGGAAGTCACCAGCACTACCCCAAGGAAGGACGCCATGTTACTGGGGAGGGCCGGTTCCCCTCCCCTCCCCTGCCACTGGATAGAAGAGTCACCCCTTGAAAGGTGCCCCTTTGCTTGTTTAGCAGGGGGGCAGAGGGCAGAGGAGACCAACATAGCAGGCATAGTTGACTGAATCACAATGCAAGGTGCTTAGACCATTGAAAGGCACATTCTCACCTACCAATTAGACCAGGGATTCTCAACGTTGGGTCCCCAGATGTTATTGGACTTCAGTTCCCATAATCCCTATAATCCCCAACCAAAGGCCACTGGGGCTGGGGATTATGGGGGCTGAAGTTCAATAACATCTGGAGACCCAACATTGAGAATCCCTGGATTAGACCACTACTTTGGAATAGTCCCGTGGATACGTAGGCGGGAACAGGGAGGTCTCCGTACAGACATCACCCCTGAACTCATAATTCAGTGATGCCCAGCTAATAAACAGGTCAGGAAGACCGAGGCAGCTATTACCTCACTGCGCGACAGGACCCAATCCGCCATGCACACATCCTCCATTTCCCCCACAAAGCTTTGGGTGGCATCAAAGCCTCTCCCATAGGAATCCTGATCTTGCCCCAGGACAATCGAGGCAGTGGCAGGTACCGAGTAACCCTTCCTCAGACCCTTCCGGGGGAAAGGTTCCATGTCTAGCCAGAAGGCCACCAGCCCGGTGGCTGAGTCCCAACTCACGCAGGTGTGCTCCCTGACAGGTTTCACCATCTGCTTCCCCCCAGTGCTGAAGGTCACGCTTTCTTCCCCCATGTCAAATTGGTATTTGCTGGGGCTGGGTTTGAAGAAGAAGATTGTGTTGTCATGTTCCTTGGTGGCGTAAGAGAGGAGGGCGTGAGGGCGGGTCAGGTCTGTGAAGGTCCTTATGCACCAGGTAAAGCTGGTGAGAGGCTTCTTAGGCCTGTCCTTCAGAGCTACGTGGGCCATTTCAGACTCTGCTGGGAACACGAAGACCTTTCCTCTGAGATCTGTGCCTGGGGGCATTGGGGGAGAGAGAGAGAGAGAGAGAAGAATCAGGCATAAGCATTGACCTCGCCAGAGGGATCCCTCCCCAATCCCTCTCCGTGTCCATCTCCAAGCCGGCACCCACCTCCCTGGGCAAGAGACCCCAAGAGGCTGACAAGGAAGAGGAACGAGAGGAAGGCCCTCTCCACGATGCCCCAACTGCTGCAGGGTGAGCCGAGGGGAACAGCTTCTGAGAAATAAGCTGGGTCAGGTCTGTCCCGTCAATGTCACCAAATCTTTGAGAAACCAGTGCCTGCCTGGGAACTTTGAAGTCCATCCAGCACAGAGGGTTGAGATAAAAGGAGTGGAGGGGAATGTTTACTTGCAAAGTTCTGCATTAGAAAACATTCCGGGCTGGTTAGATTTCCTGAGATAAGAGGTGCAACGTTGCTTACGCACCATCAAAGGTCATGAAACAACATAATTAATCCAATAACACATAGCACAGTGTTGCCGTTAGCGTGAACATCTATAGCTTTTCGGCTTTTTGCCGGAAGTGTGTTGATGTGTGTGTCCTAGATGCGCACCCCTATCTCTTTGGCCTGTGTTCGGCTTTTTGCCAGAAGTGTAACAATATGTGTGTTCCAGCTGCACACCCCTATCTCTTTGGCCTGTAATTGGCTTTTTGCCGGAAGTGTAGCAATGTGTGTGTTCTAGCTTCACACCCCTATCTCTTTGGCCTGTATTCAGCATTTTGCAGGAAGTGTCTCGATGTGTGTGTCCTAGCTGTGCACCCCTATCTCTGTGGCCTATAGTCGGCTTTTTGCCAGAAGTGTCTCGATGCGTGTGTCTTAGCTGTGCACCCCTATCTCTTTGGCATATATTCAGCTTTTTGCCGGAAGTGTCTCGATGTGTGTGTCCTAGCTGCACACCCCTATCTCTTTGGCCTGTATTCGGCTTTTTGCCAGAAGTGTAGCAATGTGTGTGTTCTTGCTGCACAGCCCTATCTTTATTGTGTTTTTAACTTTTGTAAACCGCCTTGGGGTTATCTTTTTAACGAAAGGCGGTATATAAATGCAAAAATAAATAAATAAATAAAATCTCTTTGGCCTGTACTCAGCGTTTTGCCAGAAGTGCCTCGATGTGTGTGTCCAAGCCTCACACCCCTATCTCTTTTGCCTATATTTGGCATTTTGCCAGAAGTGTCTTGATGCGTGTGTCCTAGCTGCGCACCCCTATCTCTTTGGCCTATATTCAGCTTTTTGCCAGAAGTTTATCGATACATGTGTCCTAGCTGCACACCCCTATCTCTTTGGCCTATTTTTGGCTTTTTGCCGGAAGTGTAGCAATGTGTGTGTCCTAGCTGCACACCCCTATCTCTTTGTCCAATATTCAGCTTTTTGCAATAAGTGTCTTGATGCGTGTGTTCTTGCTGCACACTCCTATCTCTTTGGCCTGTTTTTGGCTTTTTGCTGGAAGTGTAGCAATGTTTGTGTTCTTGCTGCAAACCCCTATCTCTTTGGCCTGTATTCAGCTTTTTGCCGGAAGTGTTTCAATGTGTGTGTTCTAGCAGCACACCCTTGTCTCTTTGGCCTGTTTTCAGCTTTTTGCCAGAAGTGTCTCGATTTGTGTGTTCTAGTTGCTCACCCCTATCTCTTTGGCCTATAGTCAGCTTTCTGCCGGAGGTGTCATGATGTGTGCGTTCTAGCTGCACACCCCTATCTCTTTTGCCTGTGTTCAGCTTTTTGCCTGAAGTTTCTCGATGTGTGTATTCTAGCTGCGCACCCCTATCTCTTTGGCCTGTAGTCAGCTTTCTGCCGGAGGTGTCTCGAAGTGTCTGTCCTAGTTGCGCACCCCTATCTCTTTGGCCTGCTTTCAGCTTTTTGCCAGAAGTTTCTCGATGTGTGTATTCTAGCTGCGTACCCCTATCTCTTTGGCCTGTAGTCAGCTTTCTGCCGGAGGTGTCTCGATGTGTGTGTCCTAGCTGCGCACCCCTATCTCTTTGGCCTGCATTCGGCTTTTTGCCGGAAGTGTCTCGATATCTGTGTCCTTGCTGCACACCCTTATCTCTTTGGCCTGTAGTCAGCTTTCTGCCGGAGGTGTCTTGATGTCTGTGTTCTTGCTGCGCACCCTTATCTCTTTGGCCTATAGTCGGCTTTTTGCCGGAAGTGTCTCGATGTGTGTGTTCTGTTTTTGCACCCTTATCTCTTTGGCCTATAGTTGGCTTTTTGCCGGAAGTGTCTCAATGTGTGTGTTCTAGTTTCGCACCTGTATCGCTTTGGCCTACATCCGGCTCTTTGCCGGAAGTGATGAAACACTGCGGCTGCATCTTTTTCGGCTCTGCCCTGTTCCCATGGCAGCCGCCAGCTCCCGAGGGGGAGCCAAACTTTCTCTCAAGCAGGGCCCCCCCCCAGACCCTCTCTCTTATTTGGGGGAGCGGGTGGGCTCAAGCAGCCCCGGTTTCTAGCCCCTTGGCCTGCTCCACCTGCAGCAGCCGCGCGTTGATTCAGCTGTCGGCTTTTTGCTGGAAGTGTAAGGATGTGTGTGTGCTAGCTGCACACCCCATCTCTTCTCACCCATATCTCTTTGTCCTATATTTGGCTTTTTGCCGGAAGTGTCTCAATGTGTGTGTTCTGGCTGCACAGCCTTATCTCTTTGGCCTATGTTCGGCTTTTTGCTGGATGTGTCTCGATGTGTCTCTTCTAGCTGCACAGCTTTATCTCTTTGTCCTATATTTGGCTTTTTGCCGGAAGTGTCTCGATGCGTGTGTTCTAGCTGCACAGCTTTCTCTCTTTGGCCTATATTTGGCTTTTTGCCGGAAGTGTCTCGATCTGTGTGTTCTAGCTGCATAGCCTTATCTCTTTGGCCTATGTTCGGCTTTTTTGCCGGATGTGTCTCGATGTGTCTGTTCTAGCTGTACAACCTCGTCTCTTTGGCCTATATTCGGCTTTTTGCCAGAAGTGTCTTGATGTGTGTGTTCTAGCTGCATAGCCTTATCTCTTTGGCCTATGTTCGGCTTTTTGCTGGATGTGTCTTGATGTGTCTCTTCTAGCTGCACAGCTTTATCTCTTTGGCCTATATTTGGCTTTTTGCCGAAAGTGTCTCGATGCGTGTGTTCTAGCTGCACAGCTTTATCTCTTTGGCCTATATTTGGCTTTTTGCCGGAAGTGTCTCGATCTGTGTGTTCTAGCTGCACAGCCTTATCTCTTTGGCCTATGTTCGGCTTTTTGCCGGATGTGTCTCGATGTGTCTGTTCTAGCTGCACAGCTTTAGCTCTTTGGCCTATATTCGGCTTTTTGCCAGAAGTGTCTCGATGTGTGTGTTCTAGCTGCACAGCCTCGTCTCTTTGGCCTATGTTCGGCTTTTTGCTGGATGTGTCTCGATGTGTCTGTTCTAGCTGCACAGCTTTAGCTCTTTGGCCTATATTCGGCTTTTTGCCAGAAGTGTCTCGATGTGTGTGTTCTAGCTGCACAGCCTCGTCTCTTTGGCCTATGTTCGGCTTTTTGCTGGATGTGTCTTGATGTGTCTCTTCTAGCTGCACAGCTTTATCTCTTTGGCCTATATTTGGCTTTTTGCCGGAAGTGTCTCGATGTGTGTGTTCTAGCTGTACAGCCTCATCTCTTTGGCCTATATTCGGCTTTTTGCTGGAAGTGTCTCGATGTGTGTGTTCTAGCTACACACCCTTATCTCTTTGGCCTATGTTCGGCTTTTTGCCAGAAGTGTCTCGATGTGTGTGTTCTGGCTGCATAGCCTTTTCTCTTTGGCCTATATTTGGCTTTTTGCCGGAAGTGTCTCGATGTGTGTGTTCTAGCTGCACAGCCTCATCTCTTTGGCCTATATCCGGCTTTTTGCCGGAAGTATCTCGATGTGTGTGTTCTGGCTGCACAGCCTTATCTCTTTGGCATATGTTCAGCTTTTTGCCGGAAGTGTCTCGATGTGTGTGTTCTGGCTGCACAGCCTTATCTCTTTGGCCTATGTTCGGCTTTTTGCCCAAAGTGTCTCGATGTGTGTGTTCTGGCTGCACAGCCTCGTCTCTTTGGCCTATATTCGGCTTTTTGACGGAAGTGTCTCGATCTGTGTGTTCTAGCTGCACAGCCTTATCTCTTTGGCCTATGTTCGGCTTTTTGCCGGAAGTGTCTCGATGTGTCTGTTCTAGCTGTACAGCCTCGTCTCTTTGGCCTATATTCGGCTTTTTGCCAGAAGTGTCTCGATGTGTGTGTTCTAGCTGCACACTCTTACCTCTTTGGCCGAATATAGCCAAAGAGGTAAGGGTGTGCAGCTAGAACACACACATCGAGACACTTCTGGCAAAAAGCCGAATATAGGCCAAAGAGATAAGGGTGTGCAGATAGAACACACACATCGAGACACTTCCGGCAAAAAGCCGAATATAGGCCAAAGAGATAAGGTTATGCAGCCAGAACACACACATTCAAACACTTCCGGCAAAAAGCCGAATATAGGCCAAAGAGATAATGGTGTGCAGCTGGAACACACACATCGAGACACTTCTGGCAAAAAGTGGGAGCCACAGGCTCCCATTAGGAGTCCCTTCCGCTCGTCCTATTTTTGGGAGCACCCATTAGCCGCGAGCAGGGAGGGGCGCCGAGTGGCGCCTCTCTAGTTACTGGCATCTCCCCTCTAGGCTGGGCATCGAAGGAATAGCGCGGAAAGCTCCACTTCCGTTGTGGGCCGGTTACAATCTCGGAGAAAGGACGGAGCAACTAGTTCGGAGTTCCCCATTGAATGTGGGGGGGCGGGCGGAGCCGGAAGTGATGGCTAGAAGGCAGGCAACCGTCACCTCTGTGGCACAAAAGCAAATGGCGTCCCGCGTATCACGTGTTAGAGGAGGGGCGTGGCTTTGCTCTTCTTCCGGCGGAACCATAGAGCTGAGAGAAGTCAACGGCGGAAGAAAGAGGAACTTTTGTTTCGGCAAATATCTGGGGAGTGGTTTCGGGGACGGACCACTTTCGGGCCCTAATGGCGGCGGGGAAGGCCGGGATCATGGCGGCGCTGGAGGACGCGGAGTCTCTGCCCCGAGGAGGCTTTCGCTTCTGCCGCCGCCTCTGCCACGTGCCTGTGAGTGGGGGCCGAGTGGGGGATGGATGTAGCTGGCTGGAGCTTCTCGGGGTGGGGGGAAGGCGCTCTGCACACGTCCTGAGGCACTCTCGTCCCCCTCGCTTTCTCTCTCTCTCTCTGGGTCTTTCACGAAGGTGGCCCCTGGGGGTCTGGCGGCTGCTGCTGCTGCTTTGGGGGCAGGAGGGCAGGCTGCCTCGGGGTCGGGTCCAGCAGGGCTCCTTGCAGGTGGCAGCAAGCCGGGCTTGTTCCCTCTGCTGAGTAGGGTCCGCCTTGCTCTGCCCTCTGGTGGGGAGACTCCCTGGGGGGCTGCCCGAGATTCCCCTGCGGGGAAGGGGCTGCAGCTCCGAGGAGGAGCCCCTGCTGGGCAGGCCGAAGGTGGTCCCCGGTTCCCTCCCCAGCAGCATCTCCTGGGCAGGCAGGCAGGCTGGGAAGGGCAGGCCAGAGTGAGCTACACCACGCTGGCTCTCTCGGCTTCCTTAATTTCCTTCTGGATACACAAGTGGAACTGTTGGGCTCTCTTGAAAAGGGGTCGCCATGAGGGACAACCCTGCTCCTTCCCTTCTGTCCCCTTCGCCATTTGCTATTGCCCTGGCCTCAGAAGCGCCCCCAGTGGGACCTCAAACGCCTTCTGGCAAGACGCGCCCTGTCCTGGGTTCCGGGAACGGGGCAGGCTGTCCGCGCAGTGTGTGTCTCCCTTCCCTCCTGGGCTGTCCCTGAAAGGCTTCTCTTTCATGCTGCAGAGCCCAGCCTGGAGGACCACCTGCGTGGGAAGAAACACCAGCGCCTGGAGCACCTCCGCACCGCCCGCCCAGCCCAGGAGCAACGCAGTGTCTTTGGCAGGGGCTTCCGCAAGGGCACGCCGGCCTCGGAGCGGAGCGACTACTTCCAGGCCTACGGAGAGGTGGTCGACGTGGTGATGGACAAAGAGAAGGTGAGGCCGTTGGCAAACAAGGGCAGGGTCCCAGGGGGCCAAAGCCACTCGCTTGTGGGGCCAGCCTCGCACTTCTAAGCCTGCAACTCTTCTGCTAAACGGAGCAGGAGGCCTCTCAAAAACGCCTTAATGCTTTCTCCTAGTCGTTTTGCAAAGAGCAGTGCCACCAGGTATGCATGCGAACTCCTTTTGGGTTTCCATGGCTCTTCAGACTTAACATACCCCTCCTGATAAGCTGCAGCCTAGTCTGGCTGGGGTTGTGGGGGTGAAGGGATGTGGTTAAATGGATGGCCTGCTGTATCCTTGAAATTCAAAGCCACTGGCTGACCAGACTCTAATAATCCCCCACTGAAACAGTCCAGATACCACAGCATGGATAAACCACAGCAGTGGCGTAGGGAAGGAGCCTTCGTGCCTTGCTTCTTGGGAGCAACCGGTCTGAGGAAAAGTTCTCCGGAGCTCAGAAACTTTGGGCACTGCCTTTTGCAATCCAGTTGGGCTGCACCTATGTCTCTGCTCTGATTCATCGTCTTTTAAAGAAAATGTACTGAGACTGAACAAATATTTTACATTCCTAAATGCTCGGGGAACATAGGAAGCTGCCATCTACTGAGTCAGACCATTGGTCTATCTAGCTCAGTATTGTCTTCACAGACTGGCAGTGGCTTCTCCAAGGTTGCAGGCAGGAATCTCTCTCTTCCCTATCTTGGAAAAGCCAGAGAGGGAACTTGAAACCTTCTGCTCTTCCCAGAGCAGCTCCATCCCCTGTGGGGAATCTCTTCTAGTGCTCATGTATGTAGTCTCTCATTTTATTTTTTTTAATTTATTGTTAAATATATATACCGCCTTTCATTAAAACAATCACAAGGCAGTTCACAGAAAAATTAAAACAAGACTATACAAATACACAATAAAAATATTAAGCGAGAATATAAAAACATGAGTCTGACTATAGATTTAAAATCCAAGCATAAAATAACCATACAAAATACAATATACAAAGAAGCAGCAGTAGAGACAATCATATAAAAGCCTGGGTAAAAAGCCAAGATTTAACTCGCTTTCTGAAAAACGGTGATGCCAATGCAAACTAAGGCAGACCCTGCTTAGCCAAGGGGACGAGTCATGCTTGCTGCCACAAGACCAGCTCTCCATGGCCCAGTTGATCCTCCGTTACAGTGAAACATCCGAAATTACTGAATGGCAAACACACCGAGGAATAAAATGGCACGAAACAACAGCTTTCGCCCTGTGAAAGAGATCATCCTAGTTGATTATTTTATTTTAAAGATTAAAATTTCCCAACTTGATCAGAATAAAATTTGCAGTGCCACCCTAAGAAAGACAAACTGAAGCAGGAGAGCAGAGATGTGTCTGCATTAAAAATAAGTTATCCATGTTGTTGTTATTTTTAAAGCTGCACCATGATTTAAAGGGGCCCCTTTAACCAGCTGAAAGATTTCTAATGAAGTCAGGAGAGCCAATTAATTGTGTGGACACAGTTCTACATGCATTTACTAGGGAGTAAGCCTTATTGAACAGAGCTGGAGTTACTGGCGAGTAAAGGTGGAGGGTTGCATTCTGTATGCTGTACGTCAGAACTGCACATAAGAACACCCTAAAAGCCCTCTAAAACCAACAGGTTTGGGGGGCTGGTCCCCCCAATGGGAGGCTACCACTGAGAAGACCCTGTTCCCAATGGGCCCCCATTTGTCTTCAGCAGCTGGGGCGCCCCTAAGCGGGGTTTCCTCTGGTACAGCTTGGAAGTCTTTCAGCCCCACAGGGGCTTCTCCCAGCCCAACCTGGAGAAGCCGCCAGCCAGGGATTGAACCTGGGACCTGCAAGCAAGGGCTCTGCCCCAGAACTCTGGCACTTTGGGGTCTTATTTCTACATGGCCCCCATCCTTCAGCTAGGAGTTGTGGTTCTCTGAATGGAGAAAACTCTCTTAACCTAGTCTTCACAAAATGGCAGAGTTTTGCGGGGAGGACCCTTGAGATTTCAAACTGGGGTCAAACCAGTTTAAAACCCCTGCTAACTGGGCAGAGAGGCACCTTTTAACGTGGTGATTTTCTTTCTGGAGCAGGGGGAGAGCAACTGGCCCTCTCCATCCCCAGCACAGCATCCCTCCAGTGGCTGTTGTTGGTATCTGCCTTCTGTTTCTTTTTTAGATTGTGAGTCCATTGGGGACAGGGAGGCATCTGATTTATTTGTTGTTTCTCTGTGTAAACTGCCCTGAGCCATTTTTGGAAGGGCAGTATAGAAATCAAATAAATAAATAAAACCAACCAAGTAAACTCTTCCCCCCCACCACCCCGAAAGAGGCTCTGTGAAACTTCTCCTGATGATCGCTTCTTCTTGGTTTTATTTCCCCCCAGGACCACCACTGGGTGATGAGGAGGCGGCCCCACGGTGCCCCCTGAGATGTTTCGGAGGGGGTCTCAACTCAGACCGACAGCAGTTGCACTGCAAGGACGGAGATCTGCCGCTTCTGCGCCCCAACAGGGAACGAAATCTCCTTCCGAGGGACGCATCGGTGCTTGAGAACGTAAGAAGAGCCCTGTGGATGGGACCACGGTGTAGCTGGTCCAGCACCCTGTTTCCCACAGTGGTCAGCCAGGTGGCCCACTCAGGTAGAAGCTCACAAGCAGGACAGGAAGGTACCAATCGCCCCAAATTATCAGGCAGTTGGAGACAGGGTGCTCCTGAATTGGGAGGTTCTATCTATCCCAGCTAATGTCTACAGATAGCCCTCTCCTCCTCCTCCTTCTCCAGGAATGTGTCTGATCCTTCCTTAAAGCCAGCTAACTTATTTGGACGTCGCCACGGCTTGTGGCAGAGAGTTCCCTTGTCTGGAACCCTGGAGAGCCGGAGGAGAGAGTGCTGCATGCATCAATGGTCTAAGGGAGCTTCCTGTTGGGGGAGGACTTAGAGCTCAGCGGCAGACCAGCTGCACTGCATGCTGAACGACTTGGGGTTTATGGGGCAGCCCCACACGTTTACTATTCCCTCCTGGCTCTCCTCACTTTCACAGCAGCCCTCCGGCAGGGGGACAGTTTTGCCATTTAGTTGTGTATTTAAAAATAAATCTATTTATCAATGTGGGCTGCAGTGCAAATTTTTTTTTGAAATTGCAACTATTTGCTCACTCTCACGCCCTGAACTTGGGGTCCCCCCCGGCACCTCCACTGCTGATGGGGCCGCCCTGCTCATCATGAGGTTGCCCCCTCTCCCTCCCCTCCCCAGCTGCTGCAGGACTACAACTCCCATCATCCCCAGCCACATTGGCAGCCTAAAGTCTTTGCTGGAGGGGCGAGGGTTGACCCAGATCCCTCGCTGAGCCTCCTTGCTTCCCCTCTGTGCAGGGACTCTCCCTGCTTTCTCCATTCCTTGCGCAAGGACGTCCTTCCTGTTTCACGGGCTGGCAGCCGCCACAGACATTAAAGGGAGGAGAGGCGGTCTGGTGGCAGCAAGCACGAACTGTCCCTTTGCTAAGCAGGGTCCTCCCTGGTTTGCACTTGGTTGGGTGACTACAGACAAGCGCTGTAAGATCTTCCCCTCAGGGGATGGGCTGCATCTCTGTGGCAGAGCCCCTGCTTGGCTGCAGAAGGCTCCAAGTTCCCTCCCTGCTGGCAGCATCTCCAAGGCTGGGAGAGACTCCTGCCTGCAACCTGGGAGAAGCCACTGCCAGTCTGGGTAGACAAGACTGAACGAGATGGACCAAGGGTCTGGCTCAGTATACGGCAGCCTCCTATGTGTCCCTCTGTACCCTGCGCTCAAGTACAGCTCTGTCCACAGGCAGGATTATTTACACATCATGCTGAACACGAGTCCATCCGCCCACTCCCTCTCTGTACCCCGCATTCGAGGGCCCTGTACCCAGAATACAGACAGTGGGGATAGACGTTGGTACACGTCTAGAGTGCAATGTCTGACTAGGCCTACATAGTTCACTCACAGTCACACTGGACAATGCACTTTGTGGTGTCCACGGCTACATAAGTGGCCATCAGATCACTTGATCTTGAATGCTTCTGGACTTGTGGTAGCAAGCATGAACTGACCCCTTTGCTGAGCAGGGTCCACCCTGGTTTGCACTTGGCTGGGTGACTACAGACAACAAGCGCTGGAGGATCTTCCCCTCAGGACATCTGCTGGGGCCAAGAAGTCCTTGCAAGGGGGCCAGACTCTCCCTCCCCAACCCCACCCCTGCTGCCAGGCTGGGAGAGCGGGCATGCATTGCCTCCAACCCACACTGGACTCTGCAAGGCAGCAGCAGCCAGTCCCGCCAGGTGCCAGTGGCAGCCTTGATGAGCCTCGCCTCCTCCCCCCCCCGCCCCTCCTGGAATGGTCGCGTCCTCCTCGTGACTGGAGGCCTTCTCATTGGTGCGCGGGCCGCGGAGGCGGGTTGGAACGTTGAGGCCCGGGAGATGAGAGCATTGGGGCGGGCGGAGTTCTCGCGATGACTCGGAGCCCCGCCGAGTCCGTCCTTTTGCTCGTCGACGGGAAGAGAAGCTCCGGGAAGGCGCTTGTGGCGGCGGCGGCGGAAAGCCCGAAGAGCCGGTAACGGGGGTGGGGAGGGGGGCACCTGCCCGGGGCAGGGGGTGGGGGCCTGGGGGGGCGCGCTGCATGCTAGGAGGCCCCGCCCGCCTGCCGCACGTGCCGGCAGGATCCTCCTGCGCTTTCCCTTTGAGAGCCCTGCTGCTTCTTCGGCCGCTTCTCGGCGTGGCTTTTTGTTTGCAACACGGGTGCTGCTCCCCCGTCTGTAATCGCACGTCCGAAAGGGACGCCCCCGGGAGATCGCGCTGCCCGCCGCGGCTCCTCGTGGCTCCCCCCTGGACGAGGCTCCAGGCCGCCTGGCCGGAAACAGAGAAGGGTTGAGATAGGAGCCGAGGGGGTGGCCGCCTTGTGCTGTGTGCGCTTGGGCCGGCCAGGTCCAAGCAGGTCCCCCTGCGAACTGGACAAAGAGGCACCTTTTACCGTGGTGCTTCTCTTTATTGAGCAGGGGGAGAGCAGCTGGCCCTCTCCACCCCCAGCGCAGCATCCCTCCAGTGACTGTTAAAGCTGGTGTCTCTCTTAGGTTTCTTTTTTGAATGTGAGCCCTTTGGGGACAGGGAGCCATCTTCTTTATTTGTTATTTCTCCGTGTAAACCGCCCTGAGCCATTTTTGGAAGGGCGGTATGGAAATCGAATGAATGAATGTGACTCTTTAAGTAGAAAGTTTGTTAGACTGTAAGCCCTTTGGGGACAGGAAACCCTCTTCTCCTTATTCTTTTCCAATGTACACTGCTTTGAGAATGTATCGTTGTGAGCTGCCCTGGAGGGGTGCGGTATGCATCTTTTAAATAAACAAAATAAAATAAACTTGATTTGGTTGAAAAGTGGTATATGAATGATGAACTATGCTGGTCTGTGACTGTAATAAAGATTGATTGATTGATTGAATACATGAAGGCATTCACAGCTGCCTCTGTAGAACAGGGTTCGCTCCAAACGTGGGAGGCATTTCCCGGGAGTAACTGAATGGTTTCCAGAGTAACTTGTGTCCTTCCTTACACACCCCACTTTCTTTGCTGCCGGATCTTGGGCAGTGCTGGGATTCACGTGGCATTCAGGGGCCGCTGCCTCGGGAGGGATGCCCCCAGCCTGGATGATTATTATTGATTTCTTCGATTTCTATTAGGCAAGGCAAAGACCACACTAGGGGGCCTGGAGCTTTTAAATGGCTGTTCCTAGAAGCTCATCCGCAGCACAAAGGTGGTGCAGGGGTCTGGATGCAAATCCTGCCCAGATCCTTTTTAGCCAGGGAGGCCACTGGGAGTTGGAGCCTCCATGTCTGAAGTCTTGAAAGCGGGCAGGGCAGGTATGAGCCCCAGAAGCCTCCCCCCAGCAGCCCATAGAGGTCAGTGGAAAATCATGCTGGCTGGAAAGCTGCAAGCTCGGTACTCCCAATGGCCACTCAGCTATTTGGACCAGAATAAGCCAGATCCCTGCTCTGGGTCAGGGTCAAGTTCCTGCCTTGCCTCCAGCAGCGCCCCAAACTCACTGCCAACAGCCGCGCTTGTAGGGCGAGGCGGGTTGCTACCTGTGGAGCCAAGGAAGAGAAAGCACGTTTCTACGTAGTGACGTCATAAAGACGCGCCCTCCGCTCGGCGAGACAAGTATTAGTTCCGAAAACATTTGTTCAACCGGCCTAGTGGCAGAGTGCGGTAAGCGTCTGCCTGGGAAGCCGAAGGTCCGGAGTTCGATTCCCGGTCGGGGCAGCTAAAAAGAAAATAATTTTTTTTTTTTTTAAATCCGCTAGCTGGCAATAAATATAAGGTCGGTTCTTTCCCTGGTTATGGGCCCTACTCACCTTCTCACCTCAAGCTCGCTCCGCAGCCCCAAATGGGGTCCTGCCAAGGTGGGCCATTTGAGACTGCGCAACTTGCCCAAGGCTACGCAGGTGGCAGGACCCATAACCCGGTGTAACAACCGACCGACTAAAGTAATGGACGATCGCGGCAGCGGCACCCACGGGGATTCGAACCGTCAGCTTCTCGCATCCTAGGCGAGTCGCTTCCCCGCTGCGCCACCGCGACCGATGCTTCCAAATCGAGTCCTCGAACTCTTGTAGCGCCGACCTGCTGGAAACCACAAAAAAAAAAAAGTAAATACTCTTTAAGCCTTTTAAAAATAAAATCGAGTTGCTACAAATAACAGCCACTAAATCTCTCTATTTTATTTTTTGTTCCCGTCCCGTCGAGTTTTAAAAAGCCAAGCTGGTTGCTTGTTTCACTCTGCCGCTCTGCTGGGTTAAGTGCAGCAGCAGGAAAATAAAATAAAATCAACCAAAGCTGCCGGGGGGGTGGGGGGGGGTTGCCCGTCAGAGCTGGGGATCGGGGTGCGCTGCCTCGGGCCATGGAGGCTCCACTGAGCTACGCAGCCCTCTCCGCCCACGGCCGGGCCCCATTGCTTGGGGAAATGCCTGCAGATCCGCACCTGGAGCGCGGAGAGAGACTCGCGCAGGCGCACCTCCCGCCTCCCAGCCAGGCTGCTCCCCCGCCGCAGCACCGCAACAACACCCGACGTGCAGCGAACTGCAGCAGCAGGATCCCGCGACGGAGGAACCCCCGCCCAGATTAATCAGGGCACGAAAACAGAGATCACACACGGGGGGCCACTGCTCACTCAGTGGCAGAGCATCAGGAGATCTGTCTAATTTCCGCCCTCCTCACTCGGCCCCACTGCCATCTCAGCCCATGCCCCATTCCTGGTGTGAATGCCTGCAAATCTGCATCCGCACACATGGCGGGAAGCGGGCTGGACGGGCACTCTCCATTTGGGGAAGTCTGCGCTGCTGTTTTAACCTCCCGCCTCCCGGCCAGGATGCTTCCCCACCGCAACACCCGACGTGCAGCGGGCTGCAGCTGCAGGGTCCTGCGACTGGGGGATCCTCCCTGCCCAGGTTAACCAGGGCACGACTATCCCACTACGGGGCCGGTGCTCGCTCGGGGGAAGAGCATCTGCCAGGCAGGCGCCAGGTCCTCCCCGGCCCAACCCCTGATCGCGATCGCTGAAAGGCCCCTGCTGGGAGAGACCCCCGCAAGCCTGGCAAGACGCTGCCAGTCAGAGAAGGCGAGGCTACGCGGGACAGGCCAGAGGCCGGACTCCGCACACAGCGCAGGGCGGCCACCCCCTTGGATCCTAGAGCCGCCGGGAGTCGCCGTGCTTTTCTCTCTCGGGCCAGGCAGCCTGGAGCCTCGTCCAGGAGAGAGCCACGAGGAGCAGCGGCGGGCAGCCTGGGCTGCCGCGATCTCCCGGGGGCGCCCTTTTCGGACGTGCGATCACAGACCGGGGAGCAGCACACGTGTTGCAAAAAAAGCCACGCCGAGACCGAAGCAGGGCTCTTAAAGGGAAAGCGCAGGAGGAGCCTGCCTGCACGGGGAGGGGGGGCTCCAAGCATGCAGACCGCCCACACCTCCCCGCGCGCCATGCCCCGGGCGGGTGCCCCCCTCCCCGCCGCCCCCCCCCGCCCCCGTTACCGGCTCTTCTGGCTTGCCGCCGCCGCTGCCACGAGCGCCTTCCCGGAGTTTCTCTTCCCGTCGACTAGCAAAAGGAGGAGGAGGAGGAGTCCGCGGGGCTCCGAGTCATCGCGAGAACTCCGCTCGCCACCTCCCGCCCACCCACCCCCCGTTGCCTGCACCAATGGTCTCGTTGCCCGGGCCTGAACGTTCCAACCCCCCTGCGCGGCCCGCACCAATGAGAACGTCTCCAGCGGCGTCACGAGGAGGACGCGACCATTACAGGGTGGCAGCGGGGGAGGAGGCGAGGGTCGTCAAGGCTGCTGCCACTGTGGGCTGTCCGGCACCTGGCAGGGCTGGCTGCTGCCGCCTTGCAAAGTCCAGCCTGGCAGCAGGGGTGGGGAGGGAGGGGGAGAGAGAGAGAGAGTCTCGCCCCCTTCAAAGACTCCTCGGCCCCAGGCAGATGCCTCTTTTTCCATTGCCTGACAGCTGTTGGCTTTTTGCCGGAAGTGTAAGGATGTGTGTGTTTGTATGCTAGCTGCACACCCTTATCTCTCTGGCCTTTGTTCGACTTTTTGCCAGAAGTGTAGCGATGTGTGTTCTAGCTGCACATCCCTATCTCTTTGGCTTATATAGGACAAAGAGATAAGGGTGTGCAGCCAGAACACACACATCGAGACACTTCCGGCAAAAAGCCGAACATAGGCCAGAGAGATAAGGGTGTGCAGCTAGAACACACGCATCACTGCACTTCCGGCAGAAAAGGCTGAATATAAGCCAAAGAGATAGGGGTGTGCAGCTAGACAACACACATTGCTACATTTCCGGCAAAAAAAAAAAGCTGAATCTGGTCAGCTTTTTGTTGCCAACAGAAGTCTGTGCGGGACAAAGTCCACGTTTCTTTCTCAGAAGTAGGTTTATTTGCTGTCCCATAATTGATCCCCAAGTCCCCGCAAGGAGAAGTCGTTTGCTGCAAGGAAAAGTAGATCACAGTGTACAAAAGACCACAGCTAAAAAGAGGCCAACATGTTTTTTAAAAGCCCAGATGAACCAATGGTTCCAAGGTTACAGGCAGGTATGGGCCAGCCCTGTCTTGGAGATGCCAGGGAGGGAACCTGGAATCTTTTGCACGCAAGCATACAGATGCTCTTCCCAGGGTGGAATAGCCGACAGTGCTCACATGTAGTCTCCCATCCAAATACAATCCAGGCTGGAGCCTACTTAGCCAAGGGGACAATCCAGGCTGCTACCACAAGACCAGCACACAGACATCAAACCGATAATCTTTAGCTCTATATGTTTAGAGTGGTTTGATTAATTTAATCACATTTATGTTTTAGTTTAAGGTATCCTAAGGTTTTAGTTTTGATGTTTTTAAGTTTTATTTGTGGTAGTTTTACTCTGTCCATGATTTCTCGGTTTTAGTTGCCATTTGTTTGAACAATATATTCTTCAGTTTAAACCCTTGCCTGTGTGTTGGAGTCTTCTTACTTTTCCACTGGGGTACTGGAACGTGACTCTGCGAGTAGGGGGCAACACCAACAGAATTGTAAAACTGCCCTGAGATTTTCTCTTGGGCAGATTATAAGTGCGACGCATAAAACCAAATATATCTAGCACAAGTCAAAACATCCTTTACAAAGTTTATGTGTGTTAAATAATGCTACAAATCAGTTATTTTTCCAAATCCAATTATACAGAGGGATTCCAGCAAGGTCAGGATATCTGCACAAAAATATTCACCCCCAAATCAAGCCAATTTGTTATCCATTCCATACACACATTTATAGAGCACACACACACTCACTCTGCAGTGAAAACGTCTGTGAAGTCGTTATCAGCTACAAAGCCTTCCAAACACCAAGTAACATCTCAGCATAACCCAACTCTGAGAGGCCCCTAGCACCACGTACCACCACCCACGGTTGCAGTGTGGGGCTCCAGAGATCAAGCCTTTCTCTGTCGACAGCGTCAGGATGCAGGATGCTGTGGTGCCCCAGTGTCCTGATCCCGGGAAGAAGCACAGCGTCTGTCTCCCCCGACATTAACTGAACAGTGGGAGCATGAAGCGTGTCCACTTATCACAATCCTGGCATGGCACAGCTTGGCCACTGGTGTCGTGCAGCCCGACTTCCTCCGTGTCCCCGGATGCCGTGCTCTCCCCAGAGCTGTTAAGAACAAGGTCCATCATCTCCTTTGGAGGTACTGGCCATCTAAGCCTGTTAATGCTGGCTCTTAGAAAGGGTTGCTTTACCTCGGTCACGTCTGTCTTGGAGCTCCACTTGCCTTCACTCACCCCGGCACAGTGAGGCTTGGACCCCGCCAACTCCTTTGGAATCTGTTAAGAACAAGGCACATCTATTTTGAAGGGCTGCCCACAGAAGCATTTTTACCACCCTTGGCTTTCTTGTCATTGCCAGCTTCCGCTTGGCTTCCTCTGGATCCTTGGGCTCTCACAATCCAGGGTTCAGAACAAGGCATATCATGTATTTGGAGGTTAGATAAGAGGAATTGGCTGTGTTTCTCCTGACCTGCTTCAGGCAGTCTGGGAATCCTGCCGGCTCCGCAGGGCTGTGGGAAAGGCGAAATGGTTCCAGACTGCCACCCAGGCACGCAGCTCAGCAGGAAGCCTGCGTGGACCATCTTTCTGCTCAAGCTGCCACCCTGGACTGGTGGGAGGACAGAACGGGACGCAGATGATGAGGCCCTCCAGGCACTTAACAGTCTTGGAGATTATGCTGCTCTCTTCTCTCGCTTGGAGAGATGTGGTCTGGTTCGGAAGTCCCCTGGAGAAGCCACACTCCGGCCCTGCTCAGCCGCGGGAGAACTGAGGACGCCGGATACACGTGCACAGGGGCTCCGAGCTCCAGTCGACACACAAAACAGAGCAGGGGATGATGAACCTGATCCAAGAGGGAAAGCCAAGCAAGACAGAGCTCCATCAGCCCAGCCATCCTTTATGACAGTCACAGACCCCCACAGCTGACAGACAGAAGTCCAGCAAAACAACCCGACAAGGTTCTGATACGGGGGTTAAACACATAGAGTGGCTAGAAATGAGTCTTAATGAACTCCTGGCAAACTTTACTGGCTGTTAAACAGAACCTAGCCACATTATAACGCCTTGATAGACACACATCCTTCATTTGGTCATTGACCAGCAATAACAAACAAACAACTACAAAGGCTAATCGAGAGAGAAAGATTCGGTGCAGCCTGGACGGCAGTTACTAAGAGGAGTTATACATTCATGCTGTATATCTCGGTGAAATGGGCAATAAAAGAGCACACGTGCCTTTGTTTGAATCTCTCCCAACTCTGGCACCCCAGCATTCCCCTCACAGGAAGCATCAGCCCCACCAACCCCCGCCAAACATAGCCTTTGCAGAAATAGGCTTTAAGTGAGGAGAGTGGGGGGCACGTGGGGTTATGAGCGAGTCACTGTGGGGCTGCAGCATCTTCCGAACTCAGCTTCTGAGAGACTAGGTTTGGTGTCAGCAGTTAAAGCAGGCTTGAAGCCTCTACAAGAAGTCTTACTGGCTAACCTGTAACACTGAAGGGTGCATCTTTGCCTGGCCGGCAGGGGTCAGCGTGGCGGTTGTTTTTACAGTGGGCAGGAGGAGAGCAACTGGCCACATCCAACCCCAGCACAGCACCCCTCCAGTGGCTGTTGCTGGTGTCTACATTTTTTTAAAAGACCGTGAGCCCCTTCGGCCAGGGCACTATTCTCCCTGATATTTATGCCGCTTTGAAAACTTCTGGTTGAACACACACACAGTAATGAAGATTTAAGCCCTCACCTAACAGGAGAGTTTGGCTTCTGTTTGGTTGCCTCCTTGAACGTCATTCAGCTGGCCTTCCGTCGCATCCTTTTGCTCTCATGAGAAATCTATTGGTGAGGAAGAATTTCCATTAATTTGCATGGTTGGCAGTGCATCTTACTGGAGAAAGATCACCCATTCCCAACATTCCATGGGCAATAGACTTGACACAGTCGCCCCACTTGTCTTGTGGCAATCCAGGCATCCTAAATGCTGCGTATGCCAGTTTTATACATATTCTTTCAGGATTGCCCCATTAGAGATCTGTTTCAAACCGCACTAGAGATCCTTTATAAGGGGCCAAGCCTCCTACAACGGGCAGATACGACTCTTTTCCCCCCCCCGCAATGGACTTGCACCGCTATTACACTACAATAAAATCCGAAAGAAGGCGTCGGAAATATGAACGGCACCTTCCTTACAAGGCAGGGTTTGCAATGTCAGAACACAGGCAATTTGGAAGCACACTTAAGGGACCGTGATAGCATGCAATCCAGAAAACAGCCAGGACGTTTTTCACCCAGGGCTTTTAAAGCCCTTTAGCTTGCATCTCCTCCGGAATGGAGGGCGTGCGTCCACATATAGGGCAGATTTACCCTGAAGTCCCGGCAGGCTATCGGGGAACACTCCAGGCACTATTTGGGTTTTCCATTGTGCATTAGAGTGCAACCCGCTTTATATTCATGGTTCAAAAAAATCCACTTTTTGTGTCTGTTTTTTTGTGTCTGCTTTGAGTGCGCAGAAAGCTTGTGGTAAAGCCTGCTGTGTGGCAAACACCCAGGCATGAAACCCCCAAACCCAGCCACACACTAGTCCTGTTCAGGGGAGAGTGTGCTGTTGCAGATGACCTCTTGCACCCCAGTATTTAGATTAGCTGTGAGCCATCAGGCACCTGGAGTGTGCAAAGCTTCAATCCAAAATGTACACCAGTGTGTGCGTCTTCTCAAGAGGATTGTATAGACAATAATTCAAGTAGCCGAGAATAAGCTTCTACTTTTTTTTTTTTAGTGCTGTAGCTTCAGGTACAGCATAGATAGGCGTTAACAGACAAAGCTGTAGGCATCAGAGCATAGCATTGATTACACAGGGCTTTACCTGAAAAACCATTTCAAGAGATTTGCCTCCAAACTAAAGTGATAAATCCTAACCAGTAGTATGCCAGAATCCCCACCCCCTCTTAACAGAAAGCTAACAGTCACAGAGACCATTCCCATGGTCCTATTGTTACTTTCTCTGCAATCTGTCATTCAGCCCTTCAATGCCAATTGCTCGATTTATATACCACCTTTTGTAAAACTCATCAAGGCAGTTTACAAAAGTCCGTACATTAAAATCCATTAAAAAGGGATCAGGACGATATAACCGAAAGTAACTGCCATAAAAAGAAAACAGAGCAGCCGGAAAGAAGACATTGGCAGCCCCTAAGGGCCTGAAGAGCATTTGCAGTTATTGGGGTTTTTTGTTTTAAAACCATCAGCTAGCATTCCTGTATGAGGAGCAGCATGTGAAACCATCATGGATATTAAAGCAGTCCGTGATGAGATAAGAGCAGGGTGTAGTGAGGAGAAAGAGGATGAACGAGGCCAAGCCAAGCCAAACCAAGCGTCTAAATAGAGCCTGTTGGTTGCAGACCCAACTGAGAGATTCTGCATTTCCTGCCAGCGTTAAATGAGGGCTGGAAAACTGACTTAATCCTTTTCACAAGTACCAAAGTTGCTCAGCATCTCGCTGGAAACCCACTACAATTTTAATGTTGCTTTAATGGCATTTTTATGGTAAACCAGCCAGAGACATGAGTTTGGGGCAGTAAAGAAATCTGTTAAACACACACACACACACACACACATTTTGGGAGTTACCAGGGAAAGCTAGCTTGCCTTAAGCTGGAGGAAAAGTGTGATAAAATCTAGGGAGGACCCAGGTCGACCCTGGGAAGCGGGGAATAAAAACCCACCTTTAAAGAAAGAACCACCACCAAGGATCATGCTAGACAGGATGCGGAATATTGTACCTTCTTTTTGGCGGGCAGGAGGGCTCGTTTTCTCCGAGACTGCATCTGTGCAAGGAGCTTGCGCTGAACCTGGACACGGGCACAAGGCACGTCCTGCTGGAACTCGTCCCATTTTTTCCTCCTGCCAGGAATCCCCCCCCCCACCAAAAAAAGCAGCTGGAAATACCCCCCAAGATGACAGTTTTTGCAAAGTGCTACCAGGCAGGCTTGGCCGGAGAGGAGTTTGCTGACTCACTCTGCTCTTGCTTCTGGGAACCAGAGGGCGGAAGGGGAGCAGAAGCAGCACCCCGGAAGCACCCCTCCCTCGAGAAACCACGAGGCCAACCACCCCCTGAGGTCACCAGCCCAACAACACAATGCTTCCAGCCTGATGCCTTCTAGGTAAATCTCCATCCACCCCCCACAAGGGGTATGAAAGCAAACACAAGCCAGTTCTAAGGAGTCAGACCATGTCTTTTCCCAGCGTTTCTAGGTCCCTGCGGCCTGACTGAAAAGAGGCAACATGGTTGCCAACTGATTCTCCTCCTGGCACATGGGGCTAGGTGCTGGCCGCTGCTGGGTGACACTGCCTTGTCTGGACACACCGAGGGCCTTTTCATGCTTACAGGCTCCAGCAGCAGCCTTGGACAGAGTCAGGCCCTCAGCCCCTCCGAGTTGTTGTCTGCACTGGCTGGCAGCAGCAGCGGCAACTCTTCAGGGTCTCCGGTGCTTCCTCCCCCCGCCCCGGCCCCCAGCTGGACCCTTCCCTGAAACTGTTGCCAGCCAGGCTCTGCACCCAGGACCCCCCACCCCCCGCAAACCAGAGCGAGAAGCCCGCGGGTCACCACCCCCTCCTGACCTGTGGGGAGGCCATCGCGCCGGGCCAGTCCCCCCGGCTTCGTCTTCTCTCGCACACAGACTCGAGCCGGGTGGTTCCTGCCAGCCTCCCAACTGCTGCGCGCGCAGCCAACAGGGCTAGAGAGGCGAAGCACCCGCCGCGCCCCCCCCCCCCAGTGGAGGATCCACCAGCTACCCCCGCCCCCGCTCGGCTCCCTCCCTGCCTGCAAAGCGCCGAATCAACGCCGGGGCTACTTGAGCCCACAGGCTCCCCCAAATAAGAGAGGGGGTCTGGGGGGGGGCCCTGCTTGAGAGAAAGTTTAGCTCCCCCTCGGGAGGTGGCGGCTGCCATGGGAACAGGACAGAGCCGAAGAAGATGCCGCCGCAATGTTGCATCACTTCCGGCAAAGAGCCGGATGTAGGCCAAAGAGATACGGGTGCGAAGCTTGAACACACACATTGAGACATTTCCGGCAAAAAGGCGACTATAGGCCAAAGAGATAAGGGTGCAAAAACAGAACACACACATCGAGACACTTCCGGCAAAAAGCCGAATACACGCCAAAGAGATAAGGGTGTGAAAACAGAACACACACATCGAGACACTTCTGGCAAAAAGCCGACTATAGGCCAAAGAGATAAGGGTGCGAAAACAGAACACACACATCGAGACACTTCCGGCAAAAAGCTGACTATAGGCCAAAGAGATAAGGGTGCAAAGCTAGAACACACACATCGAGACACTTCCAGCAAAAAGCCGAACACAGGCCAAAGAGATAAGAGTGTGAAAACAGAACACACACATCGAGACACTTCTGGCAAAAAGCCGACTATAGGCCAAAGAGATAAGGGTGAGAAAACAGAACACACACATCGAGACACTTCCAGCAAAAAGCCGAATACAGGCCAAAGAGATAAGGGTGTGCAGCTAGGACACACACATCAAGACGCTTCCGGCAAAAAGCCGACTATAGGCCAAAGAGATAGGGGTGCGCAGCTAGGACACACACATCGAGACACTTCCGGCAAAAAGCCGAATATAGACCAAAGAGATAAGGGTGCGCAGCTAGGACACACTCATCAAGACACTTCCGGCAAAAAGCTGAATGCAGGCCAAAGAGATAGGGGTGCGCAGCTAGGACACACACATCGAGACACTTCCAGCAAAAAGCCGAACACAGGCCAAAGAGATAGGGGTGCACAGCTAGGGAACACGCATCGAGACACTTCTGGCCAAAAGCCGAACACAAGCCAAAGAGAAAGGGGTGCGCAGCTAGGACACGCATCGAGACACTGCCGGCTCACCAAATCTCCTTGCATGCAGGGTGGGGGCAGAATCATTGTATCTACTGTGTATTTTCTAGACTTTTTATAACCCTTGGGGAAGTGATACAGACTTTTTCCCCGAGTGGCCTAGAGAGGCTTCAGAGGGAAGACATGGCATGTTTCTATCACCACATTTTCCTGCCAAAGCACTCTAGGAAGGTTTCAATCCAAAACCATGGCACACACAGTCTGCAAACTTGCTACAAAAGGGATGGGAAGAGGAAAATAAACAAGTTCAGTTGCCATTTTGTGGTTGGAAACATGGGTTTTGTAGTCTGTGACCTCCTGACCTCGCTCTATCTAGACAGCAACTTTTCCCAGCACAAACAGAATTTTATAGGGTATCTACATATTGTTTAAACATGTCCTGTAGCTTATTGCCCTCTGCTGGGAATCTGTGAGAAAGCGGTGCCTTTCCCAAGACAGAATAAAACAGTATTGGATATTTTCCCCCACAGATTGTCAGCAGATGGCGCTGTATTCAGATGTGTTGTGCAGACACCCCACAAAACCTCCCATCGCAATTTGCATTTATGTTGGAATAAATGGCGGTCTCTACATAAACTGAAAGGGGTGGGCCAAGATTTCCTGGCAGTCCACACCCAGGTGAATGGTGCAGAAAACAAAATATCACACTTCCCCATACAAGACAGGTTTGAACTAGAAAAGCCTTTTCAGAGGGACTTCTTGTGCAACATGAAAATGGGGAGGTCCCTTGGCATTTGCACAAGATCCAAGCTTCTTCCTCCAAGTGAGAAAATGCCGCATGAAGAAACCACAAGTCTTAAAAGCGCCTTGGGGTTTTCTTTTAGCGAAAGGCGGTATAGAAATGTAAAAATTAAAAAAAATAAAAATAAATAAAAGGAAGAAGTTGGCTTTTCTGCCCCCCAAGGAGTGGTTTGCTGGTGCTGCAGCTTCTCCAGCTGTTGAATATTGGGGAGCAAATGCAGAGGCTGGATTTTGTGTCCTCCTTTCTGTGGGTTTCCTATTCATCTTTGTCCCCTGGACTCTCCGTTATTTGATTTATTTAGGTGGCACCATCTGTGCTCCTGATGCTCCTCAAAGCATGAGAAGTCTCTGGGCACCTATCATGAAGGGCCCGCAATCTTATACACACACACACACACACACACCATTGGCCTGAGACCCCCGTTGAAGGTCCTCTGAATATTCCAACTGAGGTGCCACCAGTTGGTGGAGGACACCCACTTCCTTGTCGTCACCTCCAGCTGAGGGGCTGGTTCCATGTGCCTGCGTGCCAGAGACCAGAGGCCGACTGGGTGCCGAGCCTGTTGCCAGTACTGGTACGCAGATACCGAGGAGTGGGGAAGTGTGGGAGGAGGGCCGGGCTCTAAGGTGCCATTCCTGATGCAACACGTCTCAATGCCCTGCAGAGACCCTGTAATATCCCCCACTGCAAACTGGGTCCCTGCTGGAAAAATTTGCCATCTCGGAGGGGCGGCTCTTCACTTAGCCAACTGACCGAGGGGCCAGGCTGGCGCGGGGGAGAGTTCAGGCGAGCAAAGAGGAAAGCAGGAACTTGAATGATGTTTCAGTCCCCTGGCTGAAAATTAAATGGGAAACGAGCAGCAGAATGAACGCAGCCCTGATGTTACACGTGATGAGCCAACACAGTGAGACACGATGTTTGCTTGCCTGGACCCCCTGCCGAGAACGTGTGGGGTGGAAACTGCCTCCCGGCAAGGCAGCAAGCAGGGCTGAGTGACTGATTGCAGGGGTATCTGAGAGTTTTTCTTCAGTAAAGAAGCCAAGCAACCCCTCAAGGCAGTTGCTGCGTCTGCAGTATGTTCCTAAAGTAAATATCAGGGGCATGGATCCTTTCCAAAAGCACCTTCTGTCCCTATGAATACATATGCACAGTCTGTAACTGCAAAGACAGTATTTAATATTTAGCAACTGTCCTTGGTCTTGAGACGCCAGCCTACAGGGTTCTTACTTTCCCTACTTAATCTGTAGTAAATCTGGGAACCCCTTAGCCCACATTTGATCATCCCCTCCCCTTCTGAAGACTAGAGGGGTGTTACCCCCCCCCGCCCCCAATGAGTTGGATATCCCCGGCATTCTTCTTCTTTTCGGAACAACAGCCCTCCTCCTCCTGTTGGCGCAAATAACGTATTTGTGTGTTTTGTCCTTAGGCTGTATTTTATTGCAGGCGCTGGTGGTGATTGTGAAGGACATGTTGCTAATGAATCGTATGTTATGCTGGCCTTGGGCCAAAATAAACAAATACAAATACAAAATAATAGATCGTATGTCGGAAACAAACCTACCTGATAAGGTCATTTGGGGGGGAACACCCTCTTCACAGGCAGAAAGACCCAGGTTCAATCCCTGGCAGCATCCTGGGCAGGCCTGGGAAAGAGGTGGCCCCCTCAGTCAGGAGGGCACAGGGACTACAAAACCCATGTGTGGAACCACGCTGTGCTACCTGGATTTGCTTCCTCCCCTTTCCCTTCCTGCCCCTTTTATATGGGGGTCTCTGCATGAACTGTATCCGCGATCATATCTGCATGCATGAATCGGAACGTTCCTTGAAGACTTGGGCAGGAATTGGGATCTAAACACGGCAATCACCAGCAACCAGTTGCAAGAAGAGCTGTCTTTCCTCTGAATCCCCTTGGCCACTCCGGTGGGAGGGGGGGGGAACCTGCCCCTCCTCTCCAAGGATTATAATATATTAAGATCTTTTATTTATTTATTTTTATTTTTAATGCAAAGACATTTATTACAAGTACAGTTTTCACTGGACTCCTCAGGAGAGGACATCGATGTATTCACCGCTTCTCAACAAAACATCGTCAAGGCCATTGGTATATATATATATATACACAGAGAGAGTAATAATACAAGGATGATCTCCGGTCCCCAAAGAGTTCACAATCTACAAAGAAACAGAAGGGAGACACCAGCCACAGCCCCTGGAGGGATGCTTTGAAGAAGGCCTTTCCCCCTGATAAAAAGAAAAGAATCCCCAGTTGAAAGATGCCTCTTTGGTGGGCTAGCAGAAGAGAAACGAGATCAACACGGCAGGCCCAGAATCATCATTCAAAAAACTTTGATATACTCAAGGCCAATCCTGGCCTGCCTATTAGACCACTGCGTGGCAAACCTCACATGTCCAAGAGAACGAGGGAGATCTCCATGCTCACATAACTGCTGATTTCAAAGCTCAGGGCACTCCAGGCCATCAGGTAAATGGAAAGAGCGTCGTTCACGTTGACAGCCCTGACAGCTCTGGGGGACAGGACCCGACCAAACATGTACACATCTTCGATTTCCCCCACAAAGGATTGGTTGACATCAAAGCCACCCCCAAAAGAATCCTGCTCTTGCCCCAGGAGGATGGAGGCCTCTGCATCGATAGAGTCCCCTTTCTTCAGCCCCTTCCGGGGGAAAGGTTTCCCGTCTAACCAGAACCCCACTAACCCCGTGGCTGACTCCCAGCTCATGCAGATGTGCTCCCCGGCTGATTTAATGCTCTGGTTTCCTTCAGTGGTGAAGGTCACCTTCTGATTATTCACGTACAGGCTGTACACATTGGGTTTGTCTTTGAAGAGGAGGATTGCGTTGTCGTGTTTCCTGGTGGCGTAAGAGAAGAGGACGTGGGGCCGGGTCAGGTCCGTGTAGTATTTCAGGCACACGGTGAAGCTGGTCAGAGGCTCCTTTGGCTTGTCCTTCAGAACCACGTGGGACATGTTGGAGGCCTCTGGGAAAACGAAGGCCTTTCCTCAGAGATCTGTGCAGGGTAGGAGAGGAGGAGGAGATGTGGGCATCACCCCCAGACAAATTTATTTCATTTTTTAAAATTTTCTTGCCTTCATAGCCCACTCTTCCTACAAGGAAAGAGCGCTGTGCATAGATACGTATATCCTCACAACAAATCTGTGAGGGAGGTTAGGCCAAGTGGCCCAGAGACACCCAGCGAGCTTCATGGCTGAATGGGAATTTGAACCGGGGTCTTCCCAGTCCTCGTCCGGCACTCTAACCACGAAACCGTCCTGGCTCTCAGGCTTATTTTTACATTCTATTCAAGGTGTGCACTTTGGTCCCTGTGCGGACTTTTCAAATGAGTGCATGTGCAGTTGCTTACACACAAACGTCTACATATGCACAGCAGGCACCAGGCATGCGGACAACCTAACAACAACAACAACAACCAAAAAAATATTCATAAACCGGCTCAGAAGAAGATGCAAGGCATTGAGTGTCAGGCTCCCTGCATACAGAGCGGAAGCTCTCCCACTGAGCCTTCTGCCTTCTGCTGGAGAATGTAGGCAGCCGCCTTCTACTGAGTCAGACCACTGGTCCACCTCGCTCCTTTTTCTCTACACTGACTGGCAGCAGCTCCCTAGAGTTTCAGACAGGAGACGCCGCCAGGGATGGAGCCTGAGACCTTCGGCATGGAAGTGGGCGCCCTCCCACTGAGCTCTGCCCACTCCTCACACACCCAGCTGCACCCACCTCCCTTGTTCATCTCACCTTCCTGAGCCCGAGACCCGGCCAGGCCGACCAGGATGAGGAGAAAGGTGTGAAGGGTCCCCATGCTGGTCAGCTGCAGACCAGACCAAGCGGGAGGTCAAAATGGCCTTTGGAGTTGGTTGGATCCACCTCGGAGATTCCTTTCCTGGATCAAACTGCTCTCTGGTTGTGAGATCCTGCAAAAACCTCTCCGAATTTATCCATGAACAGAAAGGGGTGGGCCAAGATTTCCTGGCAGTCCACGCCCAGGCGGATGGGGCAGAAAACAAAATATCACACATCCCCATACAAGACAGGTTTGAACTAGAAAAGCCTTTTTTTCAGAGGGACTTGCTTTGCCAAAACAGCAGGCTGCTTTCTCTGCTCTCCCCGAAATCCCGGGCGACATGGCAACCCCATTTTAAAGGAATCGCTTTTGTGCATGTAGAAGAAAGGAGGCTTCACTGGATACCCTGAGCTGCTTTATTGCAAAGACTAACAGCACTTCCCAAGTCAGAAGGGCCAACGGACCAACCACATCCCCACCAGTTTCTCCGGGCTGTTTGCATCTTGAGACGCGGCTTCTTGCTCAAATGGCCCCAAACAACAGGACGCAGCCTGCTTTTATACAGATTGTAGGGAAGTCAATACACCATAGATGTCCCGTACCTCACTGGGGAGGCTCTTCCATAAACGGGGTGCCCCCACCAAAAAGGCCCTCTCCCTAGTAGCAACCTGCCTCATGTTATTTGGCAGGGGCACCCGGAGGAGGGCCTCCGAAGGAGATCTTAAGGTCCGGGTTGGGACATTTGGGGCAAGGCGCTCTCTCAGGTGACCTGGTCCCAAGCCATGTGGGGCTTTAATGATTGACACGAGCAGCACTTCGAACTGGGCCCGGAAATGGACCGCGGGCGGTACAGATGACGAAGAAGCACGGCCCGGATCTGATCAAAACGTCCAGCCCCAGTCAGTGGTCTTGCAAATGATCTCTGTGCCAGATGCGGCTTCTGGACCCTTTTCAAAGGCAGCCCCACTTACAAGGCATGGCAGTAACCTGAGCGAGAGGTTCCCAGAGTGGCCAAGCGCTCTCCGTCCCGGAAAGAGGCTTCTCTTGAGTCCGAGCATCCAAGGGTGTCAACCAAGGCTGTCTTCTCCCAAGCTCTGCCCACTCCTCACGCCCCCAGCTGCACCCACCTCCCTTGAACATCTTGCCTTCCTGAGCCAGAGACCCCAACAGGCCCACCAGGATGAGGAGAAAGGTGGGTGAAGGGCCCTCATGTTGGTCGGCTGCCTGCAGCCCAAACCAGACAGCAAGTCAGAATGTCAGCGCGACCCACAGAACTGGGTGGATCTGCCTCGGAGATTCCTTTCCCGGGCGAAAATGGCTCTGCGGTTCGGGGATCCTGTGAAACCGCTCTGCACTAATCCATGAGCTGCAAGGGTTGGGCAGAGATCTCCTGGCAGTCGCCTCCCTGGTGAATGGCGCAGGAACGAAAATAAAAGACTCTCCCCCGTGATGCAGCTTTGGAACTAGAAAACCTTTGCGGGGAGCTTTATTGCTCACGGAACAGACTCACGGGCCTCAGTGCTCTCCCCCAAGTGGGTCGTGCTACGGGGACCCCATTCCAAAAGGGAGTGGACCACACCTTGACACTCGTTTGGAAGAGCTCTCATCATTTGGGGCCTCCCCACCCTCCCTCCCAAAAGACACCACGGGAACTGCCGTTGGGGGCCAATGTTGAGAAGCCTTTAATAGAACCCTTTCGTCAAAGGACAGCAGCTCCCAGCGCCCGGGTGGGGAGGGGCCATGAGGATTAAGCAGGTTTGAATCTGGCTTAAAATGTGCCGTGTAGACACATGCCTTTCAGAGCTGGGGGAAACTGCACCTGGGGAACATTGCTTTTTAGCAGAGGTCTTCAAGGACCTGGCATTCTTCTTCTTTTCAGAATGACAGCCCTCCTCCTCCTGTTGGTGCAAACAGCGTATTTGTGTGTTTTGTCCTTAGCTTAGACTGTATATTATTGCAGGACCTGGTGGTGACTGCGAGTGCGAAGGTTGCTATTCAATCGTAGGTCGGAAACAAACATCCCTGATCAGGTCATTTGTGAAAGACGCCTGCGTGGCTTTTGAGGAGGTTCCCCTTCGCCTTCCCGTGCCCCACCCCAACTTGTTCCCGAGGTGCTGGCCACCCCGCAAAGCAATCTTTCAGGGAACTGCTGCTGCTGCTGCTGCTGCTGGGAAGAGAGGTGGGGCAGTTCTTTGGCACCCACTTCTATCTGCCCCCCATGGGAGTTAAATTTTTTCCTCCCCCCCCCGGTGCCACTCGCTATAGCTCCGCACAAAACCTGCCCTGCCTGGGGACAAACACTACAAAACCCATGTATGCAACCAAGCTATGATACCTCAATTTGCTGCTTCCCCTAACTGTCCCTTTAATATGGGGTCTTTGCATGAATTGTATCGGCAAAATATCGGCATGTATGAATTGTAACATTCATTGAAGACTTGAGCAGGAAGTGGGATATAAACACTGCGGTCGTCATCAGCCAACAGCAAGAAGAGAAGTCTTTCCTCTGAAACCTCTTGGCCACTCCGAGAAAAAAACTTGCCCCTCCTCCCAAAGGTTCATAAAGCATTTAGATCTTTTTTTCCAAATTGCAAAGACATTTATTGCAAGTACCGTTTTAACAGCAATCCTCAGGAGACAATGTAGATGTATTCACCACTTTTCAACAAAACATCCTCAAAGCCTTTGGTATATATAGAGAGAGTAATATAATACAAGGATGGTCTCCTGTCCCCAAAGGGTTCACAATCTACAAAGAAACAGAAGGGAGACACCAGACACAGCCCCCGAGAGATGCTTTGAAGGAGGCCTTTCTCCCTGATAAAAAGAAAAGAATCCCCGGTGGCTTAAATATGCCCCATTGGCCAGCTAGCTAGCAGAGGAGACATGAGATCAACAAAGCCACCCCAGTGGTCAGAATGATTATTTCAAAAGCTACAATATTCTCAAAACCAATCCTGGACTACCTGTTAGGCCACTGATTAGCAAACGTCTCCAGGCAGCCAGAGAGAGATTCAAGACCACATAACCCTTGATGTCGAAGCTCAGGGATCTCCAGTTAATCAGGGATGAGGGAGGAAGATGCTTGTAGTAGAGGGCCTTGATTTCACCGGGGGACAGGACCCGATCATACATGTACACATCTTCCATTTCCCCCACAAAGGATTGGTTGACATCAAAGCCGCCCCCAAAAGAATCTTGCTTTTGCCCCAGGAGGATGGAGGCCTCCGTTTCTATAGAGTCCCCTTTCTTCAGCCCCTTCCGGGGGAAAGGTTTCCCGTCTAACCAGAACCCCACTAACCCCGTGGCCGACTCCCAGCTCATACAGATGTGCTCCCCAGCTGATTTAATGCTCTGGTTTCCTTCAGTGGTGAAGGTCACACTCTGATTGTTCACGTACAGGCTGTACACATTGGGTTTGTCTTTGAAGAGGAGGATCGCGTTGTCGTGTTTCCTGGTGGCGTAAGAGAAGAGGCCGTAGGCTCGGGTCAGGTCCGTGCAGGATCTCAGGCACACGGTGAAGTTGGTCAGAGGCTCCTCTGGCTTGCTCTTCAGAACCACGTGGGACGTGTTGGAGGCCTCTGGGAAAATGAAGGTCTTCCCTTGGAGATCTGTGCAGGGCAGGAGAGGAGGAGGAGGAGATGTGGGCATCACCCCCAGACAAATTCATTTCATTTTTTATTTTCTTGCCTTCATAGCCTGCCCTTCCGCCACGGAAGGAGTGCTATGCCTAGCTATGCATATCCTCACAACAAGCCTGTGAGAGAGGTTAGGCCGAGCAGCCCAGAGACACCCAGCGAGCCTCATGGCTGAATGGGGATTAGAACCCGGGTCTCCCTAGTCCTCATCCGGCACTCTAACCACGACACCATTCTGGCTCTCAAGCTTATTGGTACATTCTGTTCAAAGTGTGCACTGCAGTCCCTGTGCGGACTTTTCAAATGAGTGCATGTGCAGTTGCTTACACACAACTGTCTACATATGCACAGCAGGCACCAGACATGCGGACAACCTAACTACAACAACAACAAACAACAAAAAAATATTTATATACCGCTTTCAACAAATGTTTCCAAAGCGGTTTACAAAGAGAAATCATATATAAATAAGATGGTGTCCTAGAAAAAAGGCCCTCCATATCTATGGAGTCAACCTCTGCTGGAGGACCGCAGTTTCCTCCCTGCCTCCAGTCCCTTCCTTTGATTTGGGGAGTTCCCCTTTCCCCAATGAATGGCCCTCCTCCTCCTTCTCAAGAGGACACTCACCTTGCTGAGCAAGGGACCCCGAGAGGCTGACAAGGGTGAGGAGGGAGAGGAGCAGCATCTCCATGTTGGCCAGAGGCAGGGTGGACGGTGATGTGGCCAGCGGGTCCGGCTGTCTCCGTGGGGTCTCTGCCAGGGTTCCTCTGAGTCTCAGTGGGGAGCCTCCAACTCTGCCCACTATATACCCTTGAGTGGAGAGAGGCGTGGAAGGATGCTTGCTCAGCCAGTTCCTTCTTAGGAAGTTTCGCAACGGAAGCCTGTTCAGCTACATGCTTCAGCAAAGAGGTGGTGGAAGATGGTGGTGGAGGCTAGGTATCTCAAGGGTGCTGCCTCTCCCTGCTGGTGTTGTCCATGCTGAAGCTGAGAGACACATGGTGAGATCTCCTCTTATGTGATGTCCGTCTTCATCCCGATCTATATGTCTGTCTTCACCCGGAATGATACAGCCCTCCATCCCAACCGGGGCTGGCATCCTAGGAATAGCCGTGGACGGTCCTTCTGAGCCTGCACTCCCTATGCCCACCCTCTCTGCACCATCTCCGCACTCCCCATGAGCCCCACCGCCTGTTAAGATCATCTGGAGAGGTTCTACTCGGGAACCGGAGAGGAGAGCTGGTCTTGTGGTAGCAAGCATGACTTGTCCCCTTAACTAAGCAGGGTCCGCCCTGGTTGCATATGAAAGGGAGACGTGATGTGTGAGCACTGCAAGATATTCCCCATAGGGGATAATGGGGCCGCTCTGGGAAGAGCAGAAGGTTCCAAGTTCCCTCCCTGGCTTCTCCAAGAAAGGGCTGAGAGAGATTCCTGCCTGCAACCTTGGAGAAGCCGCTGCCAGTCTGTGAAGGCAATACTGAGCTAGGTCTGACTCAGTATATGGCAGCTTCCTATGTTCCTATGTTCCTAACCGGCCTTCTCCGTTGCAACCGGCCTTCTCGGTTGCTGCCCCCGGGGCTTTGGAATGCACTCCCGGTTGAAAGAAGAGCCTCCCCATCTCTGGCAACTTTTCAAAAGGCACCGAGGAGGACACACTTATTCACCCAGGCTTTTAATTAGATTGATAGTTTTAAGATATTGAAGACAGGGTTTTAGATATTTTCAATGTTTTTAATTGTCAATTGATTTGATGTTTTAAATGATTTTAACTGTAGGGATGCAAGTTTGGGGCTGTATAGAAAGAGAGAAATAAAATAAAATAAATGTTGGAATGACTCTCCTAGTGGAAAGAGAGGAGGCTTCCATTGCCTCCTCATGACCTGCCCATGAGATCTTTCTGCCAGAGGGCTCTGCATCACTGTAGCCTGGAGACAGCAAGGAGAGAATGCCTTCTGTGCCTCCCCAGATCACAGCACCAACCCCCTGGCAGTGCCTGCAAAACAACTCCCCTCCTAGGTTTGGGGCGGGGGGGTACCCAGGTAAGTGAGAACCTGGTTTGCTGAGGACCCTCCCTGAAAGCAGTCCTATGATACCAACCCAACGCTGTTTCCAAACCCTTTGGGAGAAGCAGAGACACAGCCCTCCTAAAGTATGTGCCACTGGGCCCTGGGCTGTAAAAAGGGCTAGGAAATGGCCAGTCTGTCAAATGAAACCTTTCATTGGAAAGATGAGAGGGCCAGCCTCGGGGCAGAAACCTTCATTGCTTAAAAGCTTTTATTGAACGGAATTGGTTGTCAAGGAGGCAAGCATGTGCACAGACGCACCACACAGCACGTGCACACATTTTTAAAAGAATGCCGTTTTCTTTTTTTAATCAATCATCACCATCATTATTTAGCATTCCTTCTTCAGAATCGCTGGGCTTAGTCGATAGGAGCCAGGAAGGGCTTAACCACGACATAACCTTTGATATCGTACTGGAGGGATCTCCAGTTAATCAGGTAGTTGGAAAGGGTACCGTCATTCCAAGTGAGGCCGATTTCATCGGCCGTCAGCACCCGATCCCACATGTACAAATCTCTGAGCTCGCCCACAAAAGATTGGTTGATATGAAAACTGCCTCCGAAGGAATCCTGTTCCTGCCCAAGGATAACAGATGCCTCCGGACTGATGGAGTAACCTTTCTTTAGCCCCTTCCGTGGAAAAGGTTTCCCGTCTAACCAGAACTCCACTAACCCCGTGCTTGACTCCCAGCTCATACAGAGCTTTTCCTCGCTGGCTCCAGCCCCCTGTTTTGATGGGACAGTGAAGCTCACACTGGTACTTCCCACATAAAGCCGGGTTTCAGTGGGTTTGGGACGGAATATGAGGATCTCGTTGTGTGTGGTCTTGGTTGCCCAAGAGAAGAGGCCGTATGCTCGAGTCAGGTCTGTGAAGAATTTCAGGCACACGGTGAAACCGGTCAGAGGCTGTTGCTGCTGCTGTAGAGTTTTCAGAACCACGTAGGCTGTGGTGGATGTCTCTGGGAAAACAAACGTCTTCCCTCTCAGATCTGTGAAGAGCCAAGGAATTTTAAAATGAGTTTCTAGTCCCCTCACTATCTTTGTACCCAGCAAAGTTTGTCAAAGTTCTTCTTAAAAACATGGTGCCCAGAGCAGAACACAGGATTCTATGTGACCAGCACAGAAAAGAGTGGAACGCTGCTTATGATCAGAATGGGACGTCTCTTTAATGCAGGCCAAGAATGGCATTTGAGTTTCCAGCAGCTACAACACACTGCTGGCTCATATGCGGCTTGTGGTGATCCACCACAAACCAGGATCCTTCTCACACCTAGCCTAGCCTTGTGATTGATCTTGCCCAAAAGAACAAGTGTCTTTGTTGAACTTTACCTTGGCACTTTCCGAATTAAACCCTAGAACAGGGGGGAAATGCTTCGCTTGGCTGGCAGGATCATATTGAAAACGACCCCAGAATCTCAAACTCCTACAACGGTGAAATACAGCTATATTTCCCCAACATTGTAGCACTAAATCACAAAGATGAAATCCAAAGTAAGGCATCAGCAATGTGAACGGCAGCTTGCTGTCAGCGCAGGGAGACAAAAAGTATGTGTAAGCACATTTTGCAGATCCGTAGTGACCCCTGTTGTCGAGTTTAATCTGGAAAGTGCCCTTGTTCAAGGTTCGCCCATTGCTCAAGCCTGCCATAATCATTTGGAATGGATGTTCTCTTCTAAGGTGTTGGCCACGTCACTCAGCTCTGTATAAATTTGTCTAAATTTTTTAATAAGCATCCCCTCCATTCCTCCCCATATTCCAACCCCTCTCATCTGTTCAGAAAGCAGCTGGACCATCATGGTTGACCAGCCTATTTCCCCTGAACTCTACTGTGGAGCAGAACCGGAATTCTGCAATGCAGGTTTTCACTTGCAGATTTAGTGTCTGGGAATCCAGGATGGGAGAAAAAGGGTTGCCACCAAACTTCTTTTCAGCCATTTCTCAGACCCCTGTCTCTTCACACACACAAGCCGTTCAGCACATGGGAGATCTAAGACGGCAGCATTCTGAATCCAGCCGCTGTGTTGTCTGCACTGGCCGGCAGCAACTCTCCAGGGGTCTTTCGCAACCCGATCTGAGGATGCCAGAGTACCAAGGTACTTCTGCCTGCAAAGCAGATGCCGTACCACAGAGCTATGCTGCTGCTGCTGCTGCTGCTGCTGAAGATGCAAAGCCTCCTTCTACAGAGTCAGACCAGTGGTCTGTGTAAGGCAGGGCTGGCCACACTGACTGGCAGCAGCTCTCCAGAGTTTCAGACAAAGTCAGGTCCATCTTTCCCAGCCCTGCCTGGAGATGCCACCAGGGATGGAGCCTGGGACCTTCGGCATGGAAGTGGGCGCCCTCCCACTGAGCTCTGCCCGCTCCTCACGCACCCAGCTGCACCCACCTCCCTTGTTCATCTCACCTTCCTGAGCCCGAGACCCGACCAGGCCGACCAGGATGAGGAGAAAGGTGTGAAGGGTCCCCATGCTGGTCGGCTGCAGACCAGACCACACGGGAGGTCAAAATGGCCTTTGGAGTTGGCTGGATCTGCTTTGGGGATTCCTTTCTTGGATCAAACTGCTCTCTGGTTGTGAGAGCCTGTGGAAACCTCTCCGAATTTATCCACGAACTGAAAGGGGTGGGCCAAGATTTCCTGGCAGTCCACGCCCAGGCAAATAGTACAGCAAACAAAATATAAACCCAGAATGCACTTTTGAACTAGAAAAGCCTTTTCAGAGGGACTTGTGCAAGAACACAGGGAGATCACTCGATATTGGGACAAGATCCAGGCTTCCTTCTCCAGGGCGCTTTCCAGACTAGACCCTGCAATGGGGTCATGTCGGATCTCAGGAGTGTGCTTCCACACTTCCTGCGTCGTGACACGGCAGCCCCTCCGCGGATAGCAGGGTGCCCTTCACACTGCCAATGCCTTGTCTCGAATTTAATCACTGTGATATAGGGCTAGGATGTCGTATATCATCCGTATATCATCCGGCGTAAGGAAGTTGCTGGTTTTGGGGGGTTGTTGGTTTCCACGAAACTGCTCCCCGTGCTGTATACGTTAAACATTTTGAAGGCAACTTGCCTGAATGGAGGCATTTCGCTGCTGTTGAGCAGCAAGCCTGGAAAGGGCGCAGGTTAGAAAACCCAGCAGGAAGAAATCACAGGTGTTTAAAGCAAGAAGCTGGCCCCCAAGGAGTGGCTGCTGATACGCCAAGCTCTCCAGCCTTAGAATAATGGGCAGCCTTTGGCACAGGCTTGGATTCTGTGTTTTCCGTTCCGTGGGCTTCCTATTCACTTTTGACCCCTGGACTCTCAACCTGGCAGTTATTTATTTAGGTGGCACCATCTGTGCGCATGATGCTCCTCAAAGCATGAGAAGACACCAGGCACCTGCCATGAATGGCCCGCAATCTTACACACACACACACACATTGGCCAGAGACCCCCGTTGAAGGTCCTCTGAATATTTCAACGGAGGTGCTACCAGTTTGCGGAGGACACCCACTTCCTTGCCGTCACCTCCAGCTGAGGGGCTGGTTCCCTGTGCCAGAGACCAGAGGCCGACTGGGTGCCGAGCCCATTGCAAGCACAGTCAGCAGGTCGTCCCCCCTCGGGCCCGCGCTTCTAAATGAATCATTTCCATCTACTCCAAAGCTTTGCATTGTTGTCTGAATAGCTGCAAAGGCAGCATTTAACATTTAGCAACTGCTCTTGGTCTTGAGACTCCAGCCTACAGGATTCTTACTTTTCCTACTTAATGTGTAGTAAATCTGGGAACCCCTTAGCCCACATTTGATCATCCCCCCCTTCTGAAGACTAGAGGGGTGCTCCCCCCCCATGAGTTGCATATCATTCTCTCCTGCCTCCTTCACAGTCCTGTTCTTTATGCAGACATCATGAAGGTCTTCTGCAATTGCATTCAAAAGGGACAGCAACTCACCTGTTCTGTCCTTCTCCCACAGTAGGTCTGGAATGGGCAGGCTGGTTAAAGAGAGGTGGAGAGTCATTTGGCTAGTGAATGAGAAGGGTGATGTGGTGGGTCGTGCTACGGGGACCCCATTCCAAAAGGGAGTGGACCACACCTTGACACTCATTTGGAAGAGCTCTCATCATTTGGGGCCTCCCCACCCTCCCTCCCAAAACACACCACGGGAACTGCAGTTGGAGGCCAATGCTGAGAAGCCTTTAATAGAACCCTTTCGTCAAAGGACAGCAGCTCCCAGCGCCCGGGTGGGGAGGGGCCATGAGGATTAAGCAGCTTTGAATCTGGCTTAAAATGTGCCGTGTAGACACATGCCTTTCAGAGCTGGGGGAAACTGCACCTGGGGAACATTGCTTTTTAGCAGAGGTCTTCAAGGACCTGGCATTCTTCTTCTTTTCGGAACGACAGCGCTCCTCCTCCTGTCACTTGTCCCTCCTCCCCAAGGGTCATAAAGCATTTAGATCTTTTTTCTAAATAGCAAAGACATTTATTGCACGTTTTAACAGCAATCCTCAGGAGACAATGTTGATGTATTCACCGCTTTTCAACAAAACATCCTCAAAGCCATTGGGAGAGAGAGAGAGAGAGAGAAAGAGAGAGAGAGAGAGAGAGAGAATACAAGGATGGTCTCCTGTCCCCAAAGGGTTCACAATCTACAAAGAAACAGAAGGGAGACACCAGACACAGCCCCCGAGAGATGCTTTGAAGAAGGCCTTTCCCCCTGATAAAAAGAAAAGAATCCCCAGTGGCTTAAATATGCCCCATTGGCCAGCTAGCTAGCAGAGGAGACATGAGATCAACACAGCCAGCCCAGTGGTCAGAATGATTATTCCAAAGGTTTCAATATTCTCAAGGCCGGTTAGGGTTAGGGTACCTGGCCTACCTGTTAGACCACTGCTTGGCAATCGTCCCCTGCTCTAGCTAGCCAGAGAGGGATTCAAGACCACATAACCCTTGATGTCAAAGCTCAGGGATCTCCAGTTAATCAGGGATGAGGAAGGAAGCTGATTGTAATAGACGGCCCTGACTTCACTGGGGGACAGGACCCGATCAAACATGTACACATCTTCCATTTCCCCCACAAAGGATTGGTTGATATCCAAGCTGCCCCCAAATGAATCCTGCTCTTGCCCCAGGAGTATGTAGGCCTCCGTATCTATAGAGTCCCCTTTCTTCAGCCCCTTCCGGGGGAAAGGTTTCCCGTCTAACCAGAACCCCACTAGCCCCGTGGCCGACTCCCAGCTCATGCAGATGTGCTCCCCGGCTGATTTAATGCTCTGGTTTCCTTCAGTGGTGAAGGTTACGTACTGATTCTTCACATATAGGATGTATTCATTGGGTTTTGTTTTATAGAGGAGGATTTCGTTGTCGTATTTCCTGCTGGAGTAAGAGAAGAGGCCGTAGGTTCGGGTCAGGTCCGTGTAGGATCTCAGGCACACGGTGAAGCTGGTCAGAGGCTCCTTTGGCGTGTCCTTCAGAAAGACATAGGCCGTGTTGGAGGCCTCTGGGAAAATGAAGGTCTTCCCTTGGAGATCTGTGCAGGGCAGGAGAGGAGGAGGAGGAGGAGGAGATGTGGGCATCACCCCCAGACAAATTGATTTCATTTTTTTATTTTCTTGCCTTCATAGCCTGCTCTTCCTCCAAGGAAAGAGCGCTGTGCCTAGCTATGCATATCCTCACAACAAGTCTGTGAGGGAGGTTAGGCTGACTGGCCCAGGGATGCCCAGCAAGCTTCATGGCTGAACGGGGATTAGAACCGGGTTCTCCCCAGTCCTCTTCCGGCACTCTAACCACGACACCATCCTGGCTCTCGAGCTGCATACCATGCACATAGATATAACTGCAGCTCTGTACATGTGTACAGTTACTTGTGCATTATATTCAAGGTGCGCACTGCAGTCCCTGTGTGGACTTTGCAAATGAGCGCATGCGCAGTTGCTCACACACAACCATCTACATGTGCACAGCAGACACCAGACATGCGGACAACCTAAGGCTGGTGTCCTAGGAAAAAGAGTCCCCCTTCCAGGTTAGGAGGGTCTGCTAAGTTGGCCACCATCGGCCACCCCTTTCCTCAAGCCAGCATGGTCCTCCACCGGGGTCTCAAACGGTGGGCCCCCCAGCTGTCATTGGACTACAACTCCCATCATTCCCTGTCACCTTGGCCAATAGCCGCAGGAGTGATGGGATATGGAGGCCAACCTCTGCCGGAGGACCACAGCTTGCAAGCCCCCCTCCGGTCCCTTCCTTCCTTTGATTTGGGGAGCTCCCCTTTCCCCAATGAATGACCCTCCTCCTCCTCCATCTCAAGAGGACACTCACCTTGCTGAGCAAGAGACCCGTAGAGGCTGACAAGGGTGAGGAGGGAGAGGAGCAGCGTCTCCATGTTGGCCAGAGGCAGGGTGGACGGTGATGTGGCTAGCAGGTCCGGATATCTCCGTGGGGTCTCTGCCAGGGTCTTCCAAGTCTCAGTGGGGAGCCTCCAACTCTGCCTACTATATACCCTTGAGTGGAGGAGAGAGGCGTGGACCGGATGTTTGCTCAGCCAGTTCCGTGTTAGGATGTATCCCAGTGGAAACCACCTGTTCATCTACGTGCCTGTTGATCAAATTAATAGGCATGATCGCAGCTCTGGTTTAATGATTCAGCAAAGGGGTGTGGGGGAAACGGCTACCTATCTTGGGGGACCTTCCTCTGCCTGCTGGTGTTGCCTGTTCAGAAGCTGAGAGAGACCTGGTGCGATCTCCTCTTATGCTATGTCTGTCTTCATCCCGAACTATATGTCTGTCTTCACACTGAATGATACAGCCCTCCATCCCAACCAGGGCTAGCATCTCAGGGATAGCTGTGGAGGGGTCCTACCGGGCCCTGGTTTCTTGTGCCCACCGTCTTCATGTGTTGGAATGGCTCTCCCAGCTGAAAGGGCGGTTTCTTCATCGCCTCCTCATGACATGCTGGTGGGGTCTTTCTCCCAGATGGCTTTCCATCACTGTGGTCTGGACATAGCAATGAGAAACTCCTTTCACTTTGCCTAGTGAAAATACTAAACCTCTGACAAGGCCTGCATGACCCACCCCCCTTGACGAGCCTTGCTGGGGGGGACCCCGGTAGGAAAGGACCCCCTTTGCTGAGGACCCTCCCTCCAGCCAGCCTCAATAACAACCCAAAGCTGTTTCCAAACCCTTTGGGAGAAGCTGAAACACACCACTCCCAATCGATCTGTCTTTGCCACACACCCCTGAACTGAAGGCGCTAGGAAATGCCCAGTCTGTCAAACGCAACTTTTCATTGGAAGGATGAGAGGGCCAGCCTCGGCACGGAAACCTTCATTGCTTAAAAGCTTTTATTGAACGGAATTGGTTGTCAAGGAGTCAAGCATGTGCACAGACGCACCCCATAGCATGTGCACACATTTTTAAAAGAATGCCATTTCCCTTTTTTTAATCAATCATCATTATTTAGCATTACTTCTTCAGAATCGCTGGGCTTAGTCGATAGGAGGCTTAACCACGACATAACCTTTGATATTGTACTGGAGGGATCTCCAGTTAATCAAGTAGTTGGAAAGGGTGCCGTCATTCCAGGGGTAGCATGATTCGGCTTGGCAGGATCGTACTGAAAACAATCCCCAGAATCGCTAACTCCTACAACGGGAAAATACAGCTATTTTTCTGCGACGCACATGCAACGCTGTAGGACTAAAACGCAAGGACAAAACCCGAAAGAAGGCATCGGGAATCTGAACGCCACCTTGCTGTCAGCCCAGGGACTGCGGTGTCACAACACAGGAAGTACGGAAGCACACTTAGCCGATCTGTAGAGACCCTGTTGCAGGGTTTAATCTGGAAAGTGCCCTTGTTCAGTGTTCGCCCATTGCTCAAGCCTGCCATAATCATTTGGAATGGATGCTCTCTTCTAAGGTGTTGGCCACGTCTGTCACCCAGCTCTGTATAAATTTGTCTAAATTTTTTAATAAGCATCTCCTCTGTTCCCTCACCCACACTAGGAAGGAACATAGGAAGCTGCCGTATACTGAGTCAGACCATTATTGGGAGTAGAGAGAGAGAGGATGGTCTCCTGTCCCCCTGCCTCTGGCCAACATGGAGACGCTGCTCCTGTCCCTCCTCACCCTTGTCAGCCTCTGGGGGTCTCTTGCTCAGGAAGGTGAGTTGAGATGGAGGAGGAGGGCCATTCATTAGGGAAAGGGGAGCTCCCCAAATCAAAGGAAGGGACCGGAGGAGGGGAGCAAGGTGTGGTCCACCAGCAGAGGCTGGCTTCCAGATCCCATCTCCATCTCCATCTCCATCTCCATCTCCATCTCCATCTCCCCGCCATCCCATCTCCTTCCAGATGATATCCCATCCAATGACAGCTGGAGGGCCACTCCTTCTTTGCCTGCCCGGAACACACGAGCCTTCTGACAATGGCTGCATAACAAACCCCCAACCCAAGCCCTGCGAAGCGGGCACCCATGTAGGAGAGAACCCCGTTTGCTGACGACCCTCCTTGCAGTCAGCCCCAAGACCATAACCAACCCAAACCATTTGGGAGAAGCGGAGACACACCACTCCCAATCTATGTGTCTTTGCCACTCAGCCCTGGACGGTAAAAAGGGCTAGGAAACGCCAGGCCTGTCAAGCCAAATCTTCCATTGGAAGGATGGGAAGGCCAGCCTCGGGACGGAAACTTTCATTGCATGAAAACTTTTATTGAATGGAATTGGTTGTCAAGGAGGAAAGCATGTGCACAGGCGCACCACATAGAATATGCACACATTTTGAAAAGAATTCCATAGGCTCTCTCTTTTTATCAATCATCATCATCATCATCATCATCATCATCATCATCATCGTTATTTTGCATTTCTTCTTCAGAATCACTGGGCTGAGTAGAGAGGAGCCAGGAAGGGCTTCACCACGACATAACCCCTGATATCGTGCGGGAGAGATCTCCAGTTAATCAGGTAGTCGGGAAGGGTGCTGTCATCCCACACGAGGCTGATTTGGTCGGCTGTCAGCACCCGGTCCCACATGTACAAATCTCTGAGCTCTCCCACAAAAGATTGGCTGGCATCAAAGCCGCCTCCGTAGGAATCCTGATCTTGCCCAAGCACAATGGAGGCCTTGGGATGGATGAAGTAACCTTTCTTGACCCCCTTCCGGGGGAAAGGTTGACCGTCCAACCAGAGCTCCACTAACCCCGTGGCCGACTCCCAGCTCACACAGAGCTTTTCCTCGCCAGGTCGAGTGCTCTGTCTGGATGGGACCGTGAAGCTCACGGCGGTTCCTCCCACGTAAAGGTTGTATAAGGTGGGCTTGGAACGTAATATGAGGATGTCGTTGTCGGTGGTGCTGGTTGCCCAAGAGAAGAGGCCGAACTCCCGGGTCAGGTCCGTGTAGAATTTCAGGCAGACGGTGAAGCCGGTCAGAGGCTGCTGCTGGGCCGTATTCAGGACCACGTAGGCCGTGGTGGAAGCCTCTGCGAAAACAAAGGCCTTCCCTTGGAGATCTGTGGAAAGCCAAGGGATTTAATATGGGTTTCTAGACCCCTCACCTGCTTTCAATTCATGCCCTCCTTGGTACCCAGCAGGGATTGTCAACGTTCTTCTTAGAAATATGGTGCCCAGAACAGCAGTCCGGATAGAATTCAACTATCACTTCTTATGAGCTGGATGAGATTCGTAGTCAAGCCACTGTCTCGCCTGCACTGACTGGCAGCCGCTCTCCCCAGGAGTCTTTCCCAGGCCTGCCTGGGATGCTGCCAGGGATTGAACCCGGGTCTTTCTGCCTGTGAAGAGGGTGCTCCCCCCTGAGTGATCGGTGCTCCTCTGGAGGAACATACAAAGACCCCTACATAGACCCCTAAATCCATGGGTCTTTGCCAAGGCTGTCTACACTGATTGGCAGGGGATCTCCAGGGTTTCCGCTAGAGGCCTTTCTCAGCCTGCTCAGAAGAAGATGCAAGGCACTGAGTGTCAGGCTCCCTCCATACAGAGCAGATGTTCTCCCACTGAGCCTTCTGCCTTCTGCTGGAGAATGTAGGCAGCTGCCTTCTACTGAGTCAGACCACTGGTCCACCTCGCTCCTTTTTCTCTACACTGACTGGCAGCAGCTCGCTAGAGTTTCAGACAGGAGACGCCGCCAGGGATGGAGCCTGAGACCTTCGGCATGAAAGTGGGCGCCCTCCCACTGAGCTCTGCCCACTCCTCACACACCCAGCTGCACCCACCTCCCTTGTTCATCTCACCTTCCTGAGCCCGAGACCCGATCAGGCCCACCAGGATGAGGAGAAAGGTGTGAAGGGTCCCCATGCTGGTCAGCTGCAGTCCACCAAGCGGGAGGTCAAAATGGCCTAAAGAATTAGTTGGATCTGCCTTGGAGATTCCTTTCCTGGATGAAACTGCTCTCTGGTTGTGAGATCCTGCAAAAACCTCTCCGAATTTATCCATGAACAGAAAGGGGTGGGCCAAGATTTCCTGGCAGTCCACGCCCAGGCGAATGGGGCAGAAAACAAAATCTCACACTTCCCCATACAAGTCAGGTTTGAACTAGAAAAGCCTTTTTTTCAGAGGGACTTGCTTTGCCAAAACAGCAGGCTGCTTTCTCTGCTCTTCCCGAAATCCCGGGTGACATGGCAACCCCATTTTAAAGGAATCGCTTTTGTGCATGTAGAAGAAAGGAGGCTTCACTGGATACCCTGAGCTGCTTTATTGCAAAGACTAACAGCACTTCCCAAGTCAGAAGGGCCAACGGACCAACCACATCCCCACCAGTTTCTCCGGGCTGTTTGCATCTTGAGACACAGCTTCTTGCTCAAATGGCCCCAAACAACAGGACGCAGCCTGCTTTTATACAGATTGTAGGGAAGTCAGTACACCATAGATGTCCCGTACCTCACTGGGGAGGCTCTTCCATAAACGGGGTGCCCCCACCAAAAAGGCCCTCTCCCTAGTAGCAACCTGCCTCATGTTATTTGGCAGGGGCACCCGGAGGAGGGCCTCCGAAGCAGATCTTAAGGTCTGGGGTGGGACATTTGGGGCAAGGCACTCTCTCAGGTGACCCAGTGAAGCTCACACTGGTACCTCCCTCATAAAGGTAGTAGAACGTGGGCTTTGAACAGAATGTGAGGATCTCGTTGTGTGTGGTCCTGGTTGCCCAAGAGAAGTGGCCGCATGTCTGAGTCAGGTCTGTGAGGCCATGTGGGGCTTTAAAGATTGACACGAGCAGCACTTCTAACTGGGCCCGGAAATGGACTGCGGGCCTGTACAGATGGCGAAGAAGCATTGCCCGGATCTGATCAAAACGTCCAGCCCCAGTCAGCGGTCATGCAAACGATCTCGTTTGTGCCAGATGCGGCTTCTGGACCCTTTTCAAAGGCAGTCCCGGAAAGAGGCTTCTCTTGAGTCCGAGCATCCAAGGGTGTCAACCAAGGCTGTCTTCTCCTAAGCTCTGCCCACTCCTCACGCCCCCAGCTGCACCCACCTCCCTTGAACATCTCGCCTTCCTGAGCCAGAGACCCCAACAGGCCCACCAGGATGAGGAGAAAGGTGGGTGAAGGGCTCTCATGTTGGTCGGCTGCCTGCAGCCCAAACCAGACAGCAAGTCAGAATGTCAGCGCGACCCACAGAACTGGGTGGATCTGCCTCGGAGATTCCTTTCCTGGGCGAAAACAGCTCTGAGGTTCGGGGATCCTGTGAAACCGCTCTGCACTAATCCATGAGCTGCAAGGGTTGGGCAGAGATCTCCTGGCAGTCGCCTCCCCGGTGAATGGCGCAGGAACGAAAAAAAAAGACTCTCCCCCGTGACGCAGCTTTGGAACTAGAAAACCTTTGCGGGGAGCTTTATTGCTCACGGAACAGACTCACGGGCCTCAATGCTCCCCCAAGACCACAGTTTCCATCCAGTGGGGAGAAAGCACATTTTTGGCAAAATGACAAACTTGGCCTTCCTGCTGCCCTCAAGGGATTGGTAGGCTCGCTGTCCCTCCAGCCCTCCGCAGAGACTGGGTCCTGGAAAGGTCGAGGCGGGGGGGACACCAAATCAACTTGGCATAATAAGTGCTTTCTTCAGCGGGTTCTTCCTGGGAATATGCGGCTTCCAGCACTAGAGGAGTTTATTGGCTTCCTCTAGAGAGCATGAAAAGATGTAATTATCAAAAGGGGGCGTGTGTGTGTGTGAGAGAGAGAGAGAGAGAGAGAGTTGCGGCCGGGGCGAGGAGGGTCCCCCAGACCCTAAGAGCACCAGCCGCAGCAGCAACTCCCTTTTGGGTGGCTCTCATCATCTCATCAGGCCTTAAGCCGGTGCTCAGGAGCTTCTCCTGCACACAAGCTGGGAGTTGCGAGAGGATCCCTCTCGGCCGATCTCTGCCGCCAGGAGGAGGAGGGTTTGGCATTTGGAGACGCTCCCTTGCCTGCGCGATGCCGGCGCGCCTCTGAGGGTCAGCTGCTTGCCGGGAGCGGGTGGTGGTGCTTGGGTGTCGCCCCCCCCCCCGACCCCAAGCCTGCCCCCCCCAGCTTTGCAAACCTGCTTCCATCTCAGGTACGCGCGGGGGGGGGGTGTCTCTCCCTGCCCTCGTGAGCTCTTGCATAATGCCCGGGGTCGGGAGGGGAGGCTCGTGCACGCGTGTTTGTGGGCTTGCGGGTGGTGGGGGTCAGCGAGTGTCCTTTGGGGAGAGGGAAGGGGGTACTGGAGCGGGGCGCTCCCCTCTGCAGCCCCAGTGTCACCGGGCCGCGGGGATCCGTGCAAAGGTTTATTTTTAGACCCTCTTTCGGGACGTGCGTGTGTGTTTGTTGAGACAGGCTGAAAGTCTGTTTTGGAGAAGCGAGCCGCGCTCGGAAGTGGCCGGGAAGCCGCACCTGTTGGATTTCTGCCTCTTGCGGAGCGGCGAAGGCCGGCAAAGAGCCTCTCTGGCACGGGAAGAGGGCTCTTTTAGTCCTCGAAAGGGTTGGATAAACTCATGGAATGCAAACTCTGCTCGACACGTGACAGCTAAGCGAGCCTCCATTTCCAGGGGCAGTATGCTGCTGTGCACACGCTGCCTTGAATATATGCTGTTTTCCCACCAAACTTCTCAAAACGGTTTACACAGAAAAATACATGCTACAGGAAATGAGACTAAGTGTTCCAAGACAGACTGCCCCTGGACTGGAGGCTCCATTTAGCCATCAGGACTAAGAGCCGAGGGTAGATGGGTCCTCCTTGAATCTGGCCATCCCTCTTCTAAAGGGGAAAAGCCTTCCAGTGTGCAGGGGGGTTCCTTCCAGGCAACACAACCCCCTGGCATCTTTTCCCCCAAACCAAACGGGGATTCCCCCCTCATCTGACTGACCTGCCACTGTGCGTCTCAGCAGGCGCTCTGTCAGTTGCTGCAGAGGTCCTGTTTATTATTTGCACCCTTGTTTCTAAACTTTGTTGTCCTGTTATCGTTTGCATTTGATGTGTTTATTTTAGTTGCAGATAACAAAGGGCCGTATGTTGTATTGGTTTGGTAAGAGTGCCCTCCTGTGGACACTTTTTGCCATTTGTACGGCAGATTTTTAGCTCGCTGCAATACAAAGAGTGTCCACAGGAGGGCACTCTTTTGCCATACCAGGATAATACATATCCCTTTGCATAGCAAATTGTTCGCTTGCTGGAATACAGTGTGTTTTTCTGGTGTGGCAAAAGAGTGCCCTCCTGTGGATACCTTTTTAATTACAGCACTATACACCATACAGATAACAAAGGACAGTATGTTGTATTGGTTTGGTAATAAAGTACCTAACCCTAACCCTTCTGTGGACACTTTTTGCCATTTGTACAGCAGATTTTTAGCTCGCTGCAATACAAAGAGTGTCCACAGGAGGGCACTCTTTTGCCATACCAGGAAAATACATTGCCCTTTGCATAGCAAATTGTTTGCTTGCTGCAATACAGTGTGTTTTCCTGGTGTGGCAAAAAGAGTGCCCTCCTGTGGACACCTTTTGCATTACAGCAACCTGAGGCTATGCTGCATGAATGGCAAAGGATAAAGTATTTTCCTTCCCTGCAAATGTTAGGAAGAACATGGGAAGCTGCCTTATACCGAGGCACACTATGGGTCCATCTTGCTCAGTACTATCTACACTGACCGGCAGCAGCTTTCCAGGGTTTCAGGTTTCAGGCAGGAGCCGTACCTTGAGATGCCACCATGCTTTGAGCCTGAGACTTTCTGCATGCAAGGCAGATGCTCTACCACAGAGTTACAGAGCTTGCGATCCGGCACAAGGACGATCTAGTCCAATATTGTGTTCTCAACAGTAGCCAAATGGATACTTCCAGGGAGCCCAAGCAGACATGAAAGTGATGAGCATCCCCTGTTGTGTATTTTTGGCCAAAGGTAGACTACCCTGGAAGCTGGAGGTTGCGTTCCTCCCATAGCTGTAAAAATGGCCTTGCTGTGACCCAACCCTTGAGTCCAGCCTCCTGCTTCCCACAGTGGCCAACAGTTGCCTTTGGGAAGCCCACAAGTGGATAATGAAGTGATAGCCCTAACCCCGCTCCAAATTGGGTGCATTGGCACTGACATGTCACACGGAGTGCAATCTGGGACAAATCCCAGGGTTCCTCCCAAGGAGACATTTGAGAACGGTCCACAAGTTTCTCTGAGTGACTCCCTGCCCATTCCTAGTGTTCTGCAGCACGCTGCCCTTGGATATGGAGGCTTTACCACATCGTGATCCCAGTTCATAGCCATGGATAGACCATTTTCCTGCAAATTTGCCCAATAACCTTTGAGAGTCATCTTCAGTTGATAGCTGTCGCCTCCAAACACTCTCCAAACCTTCCTGGGCTGCGTGCCAATGAAGATGGCAGCCGTCCAGAGCACTGGCGTCTCTCAGAAAGCTCCGGTGTGTTTTCAGCGGGGGATTAGACCTCCCCCAGGGCCCCCAGCTGCCTGTTTTGTCTCTGACTCTCTGGATGCTGAGCGGATAATCCCCCCTGCTTTTGTTATCTATGGGAAGAGGTGCCGACTCCAGAGATGGCATTCCTGTCAGTGGGCCCCAGCCAGAAATCCCAGCATGCCTCAGGGCTTGCTGGCTGCTTGCTGGTGGTTTGACACTCTTGCAGGACAGGGAAGCCGTATGTGTGGGGTGGAGCAGGAGATGCTTGGAAGAACTAAGTGCTGTTAGACAGTGGAACAGCCTGCCTCATGGTCTTGTGGTAGCAAGCATGACTTGTCCCCTTAGCTAAGCAGGGTCTGCCCTGGTTGCATATGAAAGGGAGACTAGAAGTGTGAGCACTGGAAGAGATTCCCCTCAGGGGATAATGGGGCCGCTTTGGGAAGAGCATCAAGGTTCCAAGTTTCTTCCCTGGAAGCATCTCCAAGATAGGGCTGAGAGAGACTCCTGCCTGCAACCCTTGGAGAAGCCACTGCCAGTCTGGGTAGACAATCCTGAGCTAGATGGACCAAGGGTCTGACTCAGTATATGGGAGCGTCATATGTTCCTATGAAGTGGTGAGCTTCCTTTCGCTGGAGGTTTTTGAACAGAGGCATCTGTTGGGGAGGCTGGAGTAGATTCCTGCACTGGGCAGTGGGTTAGACTAGATGGCCTCTGGGCTCCCTTCTAACTCTTAACATTCTATGATTCTAAGACAGTTGCCTGCCAACATTCCCTGGGCAGTGGCTGTAGAAAAGAGAGGAGTGCCAACTCAAGGGAGATTTTTTGGATTGGCAGCTAAGCCCCAAGATCCTGGCCAGAGGAATGAAATAAATCCATAGAACGCATGTCCCAGAATCCTAAATAAACACCTGTAAGCCTCTGTTTCCATCTCTACATTCTCAGTTTCTAAAGGCCTCTGGGTTAGGGATTGCCTTCTCCTTCTTTGTGTAGTACTGTGCACATGGATGATACTATATATAAAAGAAATAATAATTAAACGTCCAGCCACTGACACTTCAAATTTGCATACGAGAGCTTTCGGCCTCTCTTTGTCATCTGTGAGAAGGCCCCAAGAGGGCTTTGGTTCAGCCCTCGAACACCAGAAGAGCCGTGCTGGGTCAGGCCAAAGTTGGCTCTCTCCCAGCCTCCTGCTTCCAACAGGGGACAGCCTCATGTCTCTGAGAAGGTCACAAGGAGGGCATAAAAGAATAGCCTCTGCTCTGCTGAGGGAGGCTCCCTCTGCCCATGTTTGCTCTGATTCCTTTTGTCTATACCTGCAAAGACAACACCCGGAGATCTCCCCGGCATCCGCCCTTTTCCGTCAGCACAGTGACTGTCCTGTGTTTTCTTTTCTTTTGAAACGGGATGCAAAATCGTACCCTCCCGCTCAGTAGCTTTTGTTACAGGGCTGCTTAATTCCAAATGATACTTTTAGCCCTGCTGAGGGATGGGTCACAGTGGCGGCTGAGCTCCCAGAATGCTTAGCGGCTGCGGTTAAGCCAACCCTCACCAAAAAGCCCTTCAACCGAGGTGGGGCGTCTGAGCCACACCTGTTTCTCTCCCGCAAAAGGCAGGCACAAAAGGAAGGAAGAACTCCCTTTCTGTTGGGCTTCGATCTCAGCCTCGCCTCTCCCTCCTGAATCTTCCTTTGCAGGTCCGATGGCGTCTGCGGTGCCACCCAATTTCTCCTGGGTCGCGCCGGGCCGGCTGGCGGGGCTGGCCATGCCACGGTTGCCAGCACACTACCGGTACATGTACGAGCACGGCATCCGGCACCTGGTGTCGCTCACCGAACGCAGCCCGCCCTACCATGACACGTGTCCTGGCATCCAGATGCACCGCCTGCGTATCGCTGACTTCTGCCCGCCGTCGACCGAGCAGATCCAGCGCTTCTTGCAGATTGTGGATGACGCCAACGCCAAGGGGGAGGTAAAACCCCAGTCTTACGCTCAGCTAAAACGCAGGTTCGCCGTCTATTTCTCGGCAGCCTTTGGGCCCGATTTGGCTCGAATCGCAGTCCGATGCACAGGAACGATGCTTTTCCTGGCGTCGGTCAAGTTAAAGGCCCAAAATTCAGAAAAATAAGAGCTGCCCTGCTGGATCAGACTCAAGGAAGCCCATCTAGGCCAGCATCTTTTTCCCCACAGTGGCCCACCAGGTGCCTCTGGAAGCCCACAGGTAAGAGCTGAGAGGGGCAGGCCCCTTCTCCTGCTGTTGCTCCCCTGCAACTGGGATTGGGAGGCATCTTGCCTCTGAGGCTGGAGGGCAAATAGACCTATTCCAGAGGTCCTCCTTGATTCTGGCATGTTTTCCCTGGCCAGCGCCTGGGGTCTTGGGGGCATGAAAGTGGTCCCCTGGATCCAGTTAACCTTGATACCTCGAACATTGGTGGTGTGTTTCCTCCTTCAGGCCGTGGCCGTGCACTGCTTGCTGGGATTTGGCCGGACTGGGACGATGCTGGCTTGTTACCTCATGAAGACCCAGAAGATCACCGGCGTCGACGCCATCCACGAAATCCGCCGGCTGCGTCACGGTTCCATTGAGACGCAAGATCAGGAGAAAGCCGTCGTCCAGTTCCACCACCGGATCAAGTAGCCAGGAGAGGAATGGGACTCCTCGGCTGTTGAGCAACTCCAGAGTGCATTCAGAGGACATTTTTTAAAAAATGATGATGATCATAACAGTTGATTATTAATGGAAAAACAGAGCGAACTCTCTCGGTGGGAACGGACTCCCCGACTGCCAGAGGTATAACAAAGATCTGCTTTGGGGTCTCGGTGGGTGGCTTCTGGACTTTGCATTGCTGCTGGGATCCAGAGGGATCCCAGATATGGTGGGGGGAATGGGATCTAGTCGGAGCTGCGTGGAATGAGGCTTCCTTTCCGTACCGGGAGAAGGGGTGGGAGCGCCAGTTTCCGAACTGAGCCTACAGATCGGTGTTGGGAAGAGAAACTGGTCTCTTCCTGGTGTAAGCAGGCAGGGGAGGGCCACTGTTGGGTGTTTCTGCTGAGCTTTTGTCCCGGAATAAAAGCTCAAACATTAACAACCATCAAGATGTGTGTGATTATTTTGGGATTTCTCCTGATATGGAGAGAGACAGACACACACACACACCCAGAGGGCAGGGGAACTACCCGCCACTGTTCCCACTCCACAATGAGAGCCAGTGTTGCACAGAAATGGAGGGCCCATTCGCATGTTGCACTGCGATTGCATTGCCTGACGTCTTTTTAGACGGGCACCTGGACGTTCTCCTGTCTGCAGGGAATACCAGTTCCAGGCGGAGGCATGATGTATCGTGGGGAGCCCCCAGGGGGTAAAGCTTGTACACCCCCACCCCCAGACACACCTTACGTTATGGCTCAGGTGCCAAAGATGTGTACACATGTGCTTCAGAATGTAATGTGAGGATGCACAGCCCTCGAGGACCTGTTTTTGGGTGTCACAGCGCAGCTGGGAAGTGCTGTTCGGCTGCATCCTTGCTCCGGATATCCGCCAGCATCTTTAGCCCTGCAAATCTCCCCTCCTGCCCTGTGAGCCCACAAAGGGGCAGGGGGGAAAGAGGGGGATGTTTGAAAGCCCCAGGGAAGGGCCTCCACCTAGCAAGTTCCCTTCCTCCGGGAGTGTAGTGGCGAGAAAGGACCAGAAGAGGGAGCCTGCGTGCCGTGTCTTTCCAGCTGCTTTCGAAGGTTGTGCTGGTGCCCTGATTGTCCCTAATTGAAACCTAATTTTTAAATTGGCTCTAATTACCCCTATGGGCTGCTCCACACACTTCCCCTGCAGGTGCGTCGTCGGCAGATGGGAGTCGGAGGAGGGAAAGAGCCGGTGTTCGAAAAGGACAGAAGTGGCGGGAAAGGGGGGAGGATCAAAAGTGGGTCCACCCCCACCCAAGTCCAAGAGGGTGGACACGGTCTTGGAGAGCCGCTGGATAAAAATAAGTGGGGGAGGAATGGGAAAACGAGGTTGCAGTTGGAGTCCGCTACGGGAGAGGAGGCGGATGAGACTCTCCTGAAACAAATGGCAGGTCTTTCGAGGAAGCAAGAATCTGCAGGCTCAGGTTCGGAAGTGTGTCACTCTGGACCAGCAAATTTTTTTAATTTTTATTGTTACATTTATATACCGCCTTTCATTACAACAATCCCAAGGCGGTTGCCTTTCAAACAATCCCACGAGTAGTGATGGGGGATTTCAGTGGCCCTGTTGGGAGACAAACCCCACAAAGTGTAGATTCGGAGAGCGGCCCTTCTATGAGGCGAGGGAAGGCGACAGCCTTAGGCAGCAGATTTTGGGGGTGCCGGCCAGGCAGAGAAACACACCCCGCGGCGGCTACCGTCAGAGAGCAGCTTTGCAAGGAGCACCTTGGACAGAACAGGAGGTTGCTCCACTTCTGCGACATTTGGGGCTCCCTTTGGGTCACCGGGGGGGCGGGCTCCGTTGGTTTTAGCAGGCTGCCAGCAACACCGCCCTCGCCTCTTTGGAACGGTGATCTCGTCCCTCTGCCCGTGCCGCAGATGGTTCTCGGCACGTCTTGGCCGAAGTTCCCGTCCACCTGCCCAGCCTCGGGGTCCTGGGGAGCGAAGCTCATTGGCTTGTCAAGGCAATCAGCCGTCTGTCATCAGCGCTCACCTCTCGCTCTTGGCACGCTAACACAAACTGACAGGCGCTCTCGTCTCCAAGACGAACCTGCACAGAATCCTTCCTCCCCGCCTCACTTCGAAGTCCTGGGGGCAGGTTTTTCCGAAGCAGGTAAATGACTTCAGAACCCGGCTTCAGTCAGGCAGGAGTGGAAGGAAGGCCGTGTACATCCAGAGCCAAGAAGTAGGTTTTGTGTCCTGTAACCAGTTCAGCTGCCCGTTCTGTACGTGGGTGGTGAATTTGGGGGTGAGAACTCCGCATGGGGTGACAATTTGCTGTGGAAATGGTGCACAGTGAAAACTCTGCACCTTCCTCTGGAACCTGGGAAAACGCAACCGTGCGAGCCAATGTGGTGTAGTGTGTTGGACGAAGACCAGGGAGACCCGAGTTCGAATTCCCATTCAGGCACGAAATTCACTGGGTGACTCGGGGCCAGTCATGCATCTCTCAGCCGAGCCTACCTCACAGGGTTGTTGTGAGGATAAACATAATGGGCTCTGTGCAGGATATAAATGTAAAATAATAATAATAAGTTAATATATAAAACCGATTCTGTGCTGATTTCTCAGTGTGGATTAGGTGGCTTCTCTTCCTTTAGAGAAGTTGGCCCTACCGCTGCTGTTGAACTACAACTCACATCTTCTCGAGCCACAATCAGTTGTGACCGGGGATGATGGGAATTGTAGTCCAGCTACAGCTAGAGGGCCATCTTTGCCCACCCCTGGTTTAAAGGTATGCAGGGTGTCTGTTTAATAATAATAAATTGGATCTCCACGCATGATTCATGAATGATTCTCGCATGCTGGTTCTCCGGGTGCAGCCAGTGGGCGGGGACAAAGCAGAACCCGAGAGCCTGGGGCGGAGCCTGGAGGGCTATGGGTGGAGCCAAGGGTTGTGGGCGGAGCATGGCCAGAGTACAGCCGACTCTGGCATGGACTGGATTTTCAGACTGGTTCCCCGCCAGTTTTCCTGCTTGGACCAGCAAAATATTGGCCAAGCACCCCAGCTGAGGGCGACCCAAAGACGGCAGCGTGGCGAGGGGCAGCTGTGGGGACAGGAGGGCCAGGCCAGGCGGCGGGATGAGCCTGCTGGGGGCGGATTGGCGTCGTTGGGGGAGTTCCAAGAAAGCGGCTTAGCGGGAATATTATTTACTCTTAACTCCTCTGACTTTAGCCGTGTCCTCAGCAAGCTTGGGGCCGGGCAGAGGCCGTGACGCGTGGAGCCCGGGGCACGCTGGGTTTCCCGCCCACGGGCAAAGGTCGCTGGGGGGCGTCACCGTTCCACGCCCGGCCTTCCGAGGGTGGCTGCCCCCCCGCACTCGAACACAATCCTCTCCCGCCTGCAATCTGCAGAGAGCGGACCGCCAACGCTCAAAGGCGCTCGATCAATGCCTCCGGTCCTTATTGTCTTCGTTTGGACCCTTGAGCCTTGAAGCCCGGCCGAGATGCTGCCAGGCGGTGCAGACCAGGGGTTCCCAACTTCGGGTCACTAGATGGACTACAACTCCCATCATCCCCAGCCACGCCCAAGGCTGGGAGCCCCAGAGACATCCTCGCCGTATTCACCCGAATAGAAGGCGACTCTGCATTGAAGGCGATGCCTTTAAAAAGATATTAAATACGAGTTATACCTGTATTTATCCAAAGAAAGAGGACTTTCAATTCAAGACGGCCTTCCTATATTTAACAGGAAAGGACAGAAGAACAGCCCGGCTGAATCAGGCCCAAGGAAGCCCATCTTGTCCAGCATCCTGTTTTGCAGAGTGGCCCACCAAATGCCACTGGAAGCCTACACGCAGGAGTTGAGGGCAGGCCCTCTCTCCTGTTGTTACTCCCCTGCAACTGGGACTCAGAGGCATCTTGCCTATAGCCTTCCGACTAGTAGCCCTTGATAGACCTCTCCTCCATGAAGTGATCCAAACCCCTCTCCAAGCCATCCAGGTTGTTGGCTGTCACCACATCTTGTGGCAAAGAATTCCACAAGCTGATGAAGCGTTGTGTGAAAAAGTACCTCCATTTGCTGGTCCTAAATTTCCTGGCAGTCAATTTCATGGGATGACCCCTGGTTCTAGTGTTATGTGAGAGGAAGAAAAATTTCTTTCTCTCCACTTTCTCTACACCATGCATGAATTTATGCACCTCTATCATGTCTCCCCGCAGTCATCTTTTTTTCTAAACTAAATAGCCCCAGGTGCTGTAGCCTTGCCTCATAAGAAAGGTGCTCTAGGCCCCTGACCATCTGGGTTGCCCTCTTCTGCACCTTCTCCAGTTCTACAATGTCCTTCTTGAGATGAGATGATCAGAACTGTACGCAGTACTCCAGGTGTGGCCGCACTGTGGCGGGTGGGGGAACTCATTTTGGATTCGGGGGAATACAGTAGGTGGACCAGGGGTCTGATTCAGTAGAAAGTTGCTCCCTTGCTGCCTATAAGCCCCCAGGAGCTTTCCCAGACAACAGGCTTTCTGCCGGTTTTCTGCAAGACTTTACTATGAGTTTGAAGTAGCCAAAAAAAAAAAAGATGCAAAAAGTTGATTGTTCCCCCCCACCCCGGATATAAATCGGACTGCACTCTAACATGCAATGAAAAACCAGAATTGTGTGTGAAGTACTCCCTGATAGCTTTCAGGGATTACTGCATAAATTTGGCTGATATGTGAACACACACACACACACCCTCCATTTCAGAGGAGATGCAGACTAAAAACCGGGTGTGAAAAACCTCCAGCTCTCCCGTGCGGGAAGGCAAGAATGCATTAATAAAACCCTCTGCTTTTCATCAGATCAGGGTGAAAGATGATCCCCCAGGGAAAGGGGTGGAGAATTCCTGCACACTTCCCAAAGCACCTCTGCAGCCTTTGGTTTTGTGGGGCCCAGGACGCACCAGATTTGGGCAGGGGGGCGACCAGTTCCCGACCCCCCCGACGAAGCCCTTGCCAAGGATCTCTTCCCCGCCACCCCTGTAAACACGAAGAAAGCATCTCCGGTTTCTACAGGTGGGGGAGTGGGTCTCGCAGGCAGCAGTCGGGGTCCTGCTTTATCGCCAGAGGAAATCTAAGAAGCGCTCAGTGAACCAAGGGGGGACACCTGGCCGCGGCTGAGCCCAGACAGGTCTTTCCAGCTGAGCCGCCGTAGCCGCCCCGCCAGGAGATCAGATGTCTCCCGCACCCAGGCCCGGATTAGATTAAAGGGGACTTCAAACAATATCTCTGGTTTCAGCCCCTCCAAGGTAGCGATTAGAGAGAGGGAAAATAATCCCCCCGTCACGCACCTGCTGTCTCGCTCAGCTCTGATGAAGGGCCTCGGCGTGCCAGAGGTTTGCTTTGGGCCTGGGAGGGGGGAGCGAGGGCGGCGGGGTATGGGGCTGGGGGGTGGCAATTTGGGAGCGGCGGCAGGAGATTTCGGCTCACTCCCCAGCGGGTTGCACTGGAGCCGATCACACACCTGCACATCCCAGCCCTCTGAAGGCAGCGCCGGCAAGGTGGAACATGTCTTGGGACGGATCTTCACTTTCCGGGGGGCCTCTGCTGAAGCCAAGCAAGCTTCTCTGGAAGAGAGGAGCACCCCTTCCTCGCCGGAGGGTCGTGGTCGCCCCCCAATTCCCCCCGCATTTCTGTGCTGATTGACAAGCCTTTAAGTCGGTAATTGACTCATATCGGGAGGGAGTGGAACTCGACATCAAAGCACAGGCGTGGCGTGCAAACACAGGCCCAAGTTGTTGTTGTTGTTATGAGAAATATTTGTATATCGTTTTGCTACAAAAAGAAAGTCCTCCAAGCCGTTTACATAACAAGGGAATGGGAAGATGGTTCCCTTTCTCAAAAGGACCAACTGTCAAAGAACAAGAGAGTCACACCTGGCACTTCCAGCCCAGGAAAGATCTTGACTGAAACCCTGGAGAGCAGCTGCTGGCCTGTGCTGGCAGGACTGGGAGAGACGGGCCAAAGGTCTGACTCAGCAAAAAGATGGCCCTACTCAACAGGAGGTTGAGTGCTTGCATGCTGCCTTAGACGGCTTCTAAAGGGGCTTAGGCCGATTCGTGGAGGCCCTCCTGCTGACGCTTGAAGCAGTCGCTTCCCCTGCCTAACGGAAGGGCCGCCCTGGCATTTTGTTGTAGTTGCTCAACCAAAATGAAAGTTGGCAGCTTTCCAGGACTGGCCTGGAGTCTCCAGAAATCAGTTTCCATCTCCAGGCGACTCTCGAAAGCCGGCCTGCCGATCTGGATGGCTTGAATGGGGAGTAAATATGGGGAAGTTCTGCTGGAATAGCTTTGGTCAGAGTGGGGAACCCTACGGCAGCGATCTGGAATGTGCAATAGCTAGATCTTGTGGAAACGGCTTCACTCAGGGTTGGCACCCTGAACCGTAAGAGAAGTGCACTCTGCACATGCTCAAGAGACACCCTCTACCACATGCTAAGGTTGAGGCCCCTGGCTTAAACAAAAACGTTCTGAAGCTAAGCCTTGCAAGGAAGGAAGGAAGGACGAAGGAGCTGGTATTGGTGGTGAAAGAAACATGATCAATTGTTGCTATTATTTTTTTAACTTGCAAAACCACCCATTCCGCTAGAGGGCACTCCAGACTCTGGCCCTGACAGGGGGAACTACACCTCCCAGAAGCCTTTGCAAACGAAACTCCCCGAGCTGGCTGGCCACACGCCCCTCTTTTAAAGCCTCCAAGCCCTGCCTTCCCCTTCCCTGCGATTGGAGAGTTTGGAAGGTGCAGGTCCTCTCCTGGTAAGGCGATTGGCCGTCCCTGTGGCAACAAAGAGGCTTGGGGAGGGGGCGGAGGGGGCAGCAGCCCCGCCCCTCCATTGTGGTGCAAGTTCTTCTTGCCAAAGGCTCGGCGAGCGGCGCAGAAGTTGCGCTCCGAGCGCTTTTTGCAAACGGGGGGAAGGAGAAAGAGCGCAGGCGGCTTGCGCGTATCTTGCGCGGCCGGAGGAAAACCCGAAGCAGTGTGTGTTTCCTCGCGGGGGGGGGATGCAAAGCGTACCGCAGGTGTGAAGGGGACGAAGCCGGGCTGGGGGGCACCGATCGCGGTGGGGGGAGGTGATTTCCAGGGGTCTCCCTCCCAAAGGCTGATTCCCTGCCTGGCTGCTGCTGCGCGCAAAGTTTGCGCAAAGGAGACGAGGGGAGGGCGCGGGGCGGCAGCGATGGAGACTTGTTGATGGAGCCGGCGGGGACTGGCCAGGCGAGCCGAACAGAGCAGCCCTTCCGGGCAGGAGGGATGGCAGCGGAGCGCAAGGAGCGCGCAGGTAAGCCCGCTCGGTGGGCTCTCTCCGGGACGTCTGGGTCGTTCTCCCAACAGATCTGGATCGGGGAGGAGGAGGAGGGCTGCGTGGGGGAGGAGGAGTTGGGGGCCACCGGGAGGGAGGGAGGGAGGGTGGGTTGGGTAGACTCCTTGGGGTTCTCCTTCTCCCTAGAGAGAGGGCTGGGGGGTGGCTGGGGGGAGTGGCGCCTGCTGCGGACTCCTGGGTTCTTATATTGGTCCTGGGGGCCAGGACGCCTGGGTCCCCCTTCCAGCCTCGCTGAGGGAGGCACGACCATTCTTAGCAGCTGCTGCAGGAGGAGGAGGAGGAGACGTCTGGCCGCCGCCTGGGTTCCCTGGCGAGCTCCCGGGCGAGAGGCAAGACCTAGATTAGGCTCTATTCTTCTCCGCTAGATTGGGGGGCGGTGGGAGGGGCCGGGCCGGGAGCTAAGAGGCCGGGGTCCCCCTCCCGGCTCAAGGGGCGCAGAGTTCCACAGGAGAGAGAAACTCTGTCGTCTTCTGTTGGTTTGGCTTTTTGGAGTCGCCACTCTTCCAGGGAGTGCAGAGAAGTTCTGGGTGCTGAGGAGGGATGAAAAGGCCTCGCTTTCTGTCCCGAGGTTGGGCAGTGGGGTCTAGTGGTTCGAGCTAGGAAGAGTTCTCTCCCGTCTCTGGGAGAAGAGAAGTGGGACCAGTGGCTTGGTGCTGAGAGAAGAACCGAGGGGGTCCTAGGCCCCAGCAGGGAAGTGACGGCGGGCCGAATCCAGATTCCTATCCGATAACCTTGGAGTGCAACCCTGAATATGCTTACTCAGAAGTAAGCCCCATTGAACTCAGTGGGGCTTGCTTTCTGAGTAAACATGCTCATTGGTAGTCCCAGGAGAAAATATGGGCGGTGGTGGTGGGGGGATGGGACTTTGTCCCATGCTTTTAAATTTCTGAAAGATGAAAAAAAAAATGTATGAGAGTGCTCCCATCCTCTGCATGTTTTCTTCAGAGGAAGTCCTGTCCTGCTGGTTTTGATGGAGCTGACTGCAGAAGCTTGCTTAGAATTGCAGTTCCGTTTCAGTGTTCGGTTTATGCTTCAGTAATGGGGCAGGCAGTTTGGGGCGGGGGGGGGGGCTTGCCTGCCCCTCCCTCCTCTGGCACAATCTCTGGGCACGGTTCGGATGCACCCTTTGAGGCCTAGGCGCCCCTAGGCCATCTTGCAGTGGGGCTGCCCATTCGAGGAGCATGGCCCAAACAGACTATTGTTGTTCAGGCAATGGACATATTCCCAGAGTGCTTTACGCCACACGCTTGTCTTGTTTGCTCGGTCCACAGAGCTGAGAGGTTTTCAAAGAGCCAGAAATTGAAAATCGGGGCCGTAGATTTGGGGGCAAATGCTGTGGAGCTTTGGGCCCTCCTTCTGTGGTTGGTGGCTAAAGTGGACAGGATGGTGGCGTTTGGTCATGATGGATGTTTCCCCTTTAGGATCAGCCCCAGGTGGATGGGAATTGTGATTTCCCCCCCCCACTCCCCATCATAAAGGGGGCTGTTGTCTATGGGGTTACTGTCGCTCCGAGAACGCTTCGTTTGTTTTCACTGCAGAAGCCAGAGCCTAAATGATTTCTATGGACATTATTCTGTGTGGCAATTGGGTCAGTGGGCCACACGGCCCTCCCAAACGGAGGAATGGTCCTCAGGCGTGTAAGACCCCCTCCCTGTAGGAGCAGCTGACACACACCAAAAATTGCAGCTGGCACACACACAAGGTTACCTGAATATATATATTTTAAATTCCCATATGTTTCGTTTGCAATTTTGCATGTAGTTGTGATCATTATTCCTTTGCCCTAAGTCTGCAAAAGTCACAGTTAGTTGTCGTGTTGTAAAAGAAGCTCTCCCTGTGGTGTGTGAGAAGCAGTGGAAAAGGTCTCTGCCTGATGTCCATCCAAGTTGGTACTTATTTCCTAGAACTGACACTTTTTTTTTTTAAAGGACATTTCTTATTCCTCCTTCCCATTCAGAGGAAGCTCGAGGGACTTACACCCAAATAATCATAATGAAATGAAAATAACGATTGCATCAAATTTTAAAAAGTTATCAAAGCAACAAGGAACGATCAACCAAAATTCAGCATACACACAATTCACTTTCAGCCTTGCCTCCGTCATGTGCTTTAGGCCCCTCCGCCATCCCTAAAAGCATTTCCAGCAGGTGTTTTGGTCTGCAAAAAAGGTCCATTCTGCTGGAAACACACCTCCCTCAGCCGCTTAGTTCTCTGCTAAACTACGTCTACACTTCCAGAGTTCCCCCGCTCCGAGTTGAACCCAGTTGCATGCCTGTGCCGTCAGTTGAAAGCAACCTTTCTCCAGCAGATCCAAATTGCTGCATTCCCTTGAGCCTGTCCATCAGTGAAGCCGGACGCATTGGCTCAGAATGCGCAGGGCAGACCGAACAACGTGGGCCGTGGGAGCCGGTTGGAGGGGGGAGTCCACGTGGAGCTGGGTTCTGGCTTGGGCATGTGTGTTTAATTTAACCCAGTTGCAAAAACTGGAGATGACGAGAGGAGGGAGAAAGGAAAGTGAAAATATTCCGGAGGGCAAAGGAGACGGAGACTTTCCTCCTTTTTTCTCTCTCTCCCTCCCTCTCCGCTAGGAAATTCTAGAATTGACGTATCTGGGAGAGGCGACACTAATTGGGGCTTTGCTCCCTTTGAGCATCACCGGTGTGACAGCTGCCTGACTGAGAGGCAAACCACCCAGGGCTGCTCTTCCCCAGGGTGTGGGAGAAATGAGAAGCCAATGGAAAGGAAGCAATGAGAAGAGGCAGCTATGTTCACTGGCTGATCTTTGTGTGCGAGGAAGAGAACTTGATGGATAACCTGCCTTATCTCAAGGGCTCGGGGGTTGAAGGGGGTCATGTGTACAGAAGATAGAGAGCTCTTGTGTGCCCTCCAAACCTTTCTGGCCTCACCTGTAACTGGTGTGTTTATTTTGCCTGGTGGTGACCCGTGTCTTGGTGAACGCTGTCCCATTCGTTCAAAATGCTGCCTGGGGCCAATTTCATCCCAGACAGACGAGATCGTACTCTTCTGCACGTCACCAGTATGTGGAACTCACTGCCACAGGGTGTGCTGGTAGCCACTGGCTTAGATGGCTTTAAAAGTGGGTTAGGCAAGCTGCCGGAGGAGGAGGGAGAAGTCTAGCTGAAGCCAGTATAACAAAGTGGAGCTTCCCTGTCCAGGAGTAGCCTACCTCTGCATATCAAATGCTGCAAGCAAAGGAGCTGGGATTTGCCTTCTCTTTTGGGAGCTTCCCAGAGACATCTGGTTGGCTGCTGTGAGCAGCCCGATGCTGACGGGCCTCCTTGTTTTTCCTTTCATTACTCTGCACTTTCCCCAACTAACTCCCCCTTCCCTGGAATTTTGCTCCACAGGCTTTGCTGCCTGCTGAGGCCAAGGGGTGGCAGAAACTTGTGAACTCGGACGCCAAGGCCACGTTCTCCCGGGAGCGCCGGGGCTTCTCCAGGGGTCTCCGCGGGGATGAGAAAGAGGGGCCTGGCCTCGGGAACCGCCCGACAACTCCTCCGGAAGGGCACGTCTCCCGACCGAGAAGGGCCCCCTGGCGCTGCATGTGGTCCCTGCTTCCGCCGCTGACTCCCCCGGACTTGGCACCTTGGCGTGAGGACGGATCCGGCTCTGGCGGTGCACCGAGGCGTCCGGCGGGGTCAACTGTGCTATGAATTGGTGTTTATGGCTGGTCTACCTCAGCCTGGTCTGCAGCCGGTTTGCTGAGGGTAAGGGCATTTGGTGGGCTGGGTTAGAACCGTAGATTCTGAAAGCTGGAAGGAACCTTCGGAACGTAGGACGCTGCCACATACTGAGTCAGACCCTTGGTCTGTCTAGCTCAGTGTTGTCTTCACAGACTGGCAGCAGCTTCTCCAAGGTTGCAGGCAGGAGTCTCTCTCAGCCCTGTCTTGGAGATGCTGCCAGGGAGGGAACTGGGAACCTTCTGTTCTTCCCAGAGTGCCTCCATCCCTTAAAGGGAATCTCTTGCAGTGCTCACATTTCTAGTCTCCCATTCCAATGCAACCAGGGTGGACCCTGCTTAGCTAAGGGGACCAGTCATGCTTGCTCCCACAAGACAAGCTCTCCTCCCTAGGAGAGGGTGGACCAGAAGACCTCGAAGTTGGAAGGTGCCTTTAAGAGTAGCTCTGGGCTCACCAGACTATTTTTATCCTTATGGAATAAAAATCTATGGAAGATGCACTTAAGAGTAGCTGTCTTTCCTGCCTCAGTCACTACTGGATTCAGTTTCTTGCAATGACTTTTACATAGTGTTCCCTTGCATCCCATTGGGGCTGAGACTATAGTTCACTGGTAGAACCTCTGTTTTGCTTACAGAAGGTCCCAGGTTCAAATTTTGGCAGCATCTCCAGGTAGGCCTGGGAAAGGCTCCTGCCGGAAACTTTGGAGAAGAGGCTGCCAGTCAGAGTAGACAGTGCTGAACTAGATGTAACAAAGGTCTGACTCAGGAGCAGCGTCCTTTTGTAGCTCTTCCGTAGCTGTGAGTGATTTTTCTCTCTCCTGGCCTCCGTTTCCAGTTCCTTTGTCAATATCAGTTTTGTTTGTTTATAACTCTTATTTATACGCCGCTGTTCATGCCAAGAATAATGCTTATTTTTGAAAACAAAAGGCCATGCACTGTGATATCAAAGAATCACAGCAAAATCAATTTCCTCCCTGATCCAGAAAACCAACAGCTAAAAAGATCCGGTCCAGCATCAACTGTGCACAAAAGTCAGTGTGGTCAGACTAGGAATGGGGAGGCTCGGGTTCAGATCCCCATTTAGAGACTAAATTTGCCAGGTGAGCTGGGCCAGTCACTCTCTCTCAGCTTTGACCTACCTCACAGAGGTACCTTGTTGCAATTCCTACGGAATTGTAAGGATAAAAAGAGTGTGGGAGAACTTGGTATATTGCTTTCAGCTCCTTGAAGGAAGGGGAGGCTAGAAACGTAAATAATACAGCTAATAACTGGCACATTAATAATTTAATGTGGTGCCTGAAAGAATATAGTGAGGGTCAATTTTCCTCACGGACCACATACACATGGTCATTGATTATCTTTGGTGAGGGTCTGTCTGAGTTTTGCACATTGCACTGTTGCCAGGTAGTCTGCAAATGACGTCACTTCCGTTGGGTATAAGTTGCAGCTCAGCTCTGCAGGGTTCTGTAACATCATCCTTGGACCACTAACCACACCCCTTTCAAGTACATCTTCACAATCCAAAGGACTAGGAACTTTGCTCCTAATGAAGCAGTATTCTGCACCCAGTTCTGCATTCTGCGCTCTTGCAGAATCCGGGCGTGCCAGAGTCATGAATAGAAGGCGTTAAAAAGTATTATTCAGGTAGAGAATTCAAAAGTTGATCGAACGCTGCCACTGGGCCATGGCCTGTTTGGGGGGTGGTTTTGTTTTTGGCTTGGCCTGTGGGCTTTTGCTCAGCGGAGGGCATCTCGGTCCATGCAACTTCCTTGCATGCTCAGCCAAGTGTGTGGCACTCCAATCTTCCTTGGGATTTCTGCACTTTTTAACTCTCCGCCCGGCAATTTCCCCTCGGCTCAGTTAACCGGCTCTCTTCGGCTGCCTGGAGGCCTTCCACGTGGCAGTAATGGGCAAGTTAATGTGGCCAACTTACTTGGCTTCCTCAGCAGGGTGCCTTGTGCCTCTTCCCGCAATGTGACAGGCAGCATTTCAACAGGTGACGCCTTTTCACGGTGCTGCGGAAAGGGGAGGGGGCACTTTCTGTATCTGGATTCCGGCTTGCTGCCATTAATTGTACAAGGACAGCTACCTGAGAGAGTGTTGGTTCTCCCCGTACCACCGGGGACAAGGCAGAGGGAAAGCTCAGAAAGCTGGAGGAGAGCTGTATCATGTGGCCGTAGAGATTTGACCCCCTTCAAGGCAGGGTGCCGCTTGAACATCCGCTGTGACCGAATCCTCCAGCACCCTGATCGCACGTGCATGGGATATAATCTGCCAGTCGCCCTTTGGAGAGGTTTCGGAAAGTTTTCGAGACTTTTTCAAGTGCTTTGAAGGGGGTGGGCTGGCGGGGGCAGGGGGGGGAGAGGTCCACATGCAATTTACCCTCTCTGCCCGTTTCCTGCCAGCAGGTAACGGTGAGACGGAGCCCCGCGCCGTGGTTGGCAGGACAGGGGAGAGTGCCATTTTGGGCTGCGACCTCCAGCCGGACGAGACCAGCCCCCCGCTCTACGTCATCGAGTGGGTGCGTTTTGGATTCCTCCTCCCCATCTTCATCAAGTTCGGCTTCTATTCCCCCCGAGTGGACCCAGAGTACGTCGGTAAGTGCTCGTTCTGCCCAGATGGCAGTTTCTCCTCCTCCCCAATATGGATAAGTGAAGTGGTTAGAAAGAGTGTGTGTGTGTGTGTGTTTTTCTGGTAGTCCCAGAAATTTGGCTGTGATACTTTTGCTTTTGAGAACTGTGATTTGTCCCCTTTCGGTTCATCTAATCTGGTTTTAATGGCTTTATTATGTAGGATATAAATTGATTAAGTAGTAGTAGTAGTAGTAATCGAGTCCCTTTCCCCTGGTGTGCTTCGGGGTTTTTTTGGCTTTTCTCCTTACCTGTCCAGTCTCTGATTGGTGGGGCTGAGTGGGCGCTGCATGACCCTGGGGCCTGCCAGGCACAAATTCAACAGGTGAAGCTTTCCTCATTTTATGATCATTTCTATAGTCCTGTTGGTGTACACCATGGTTTTTGTCATAATCTCAAATCTGAGACCCCTCCCCACAATTGGAGGCATGAGACTGGGTGGGGAGACTCCGTGTGCCAATCTCTGCGTTTTTGTCAGAACCCTCTACGGCAGGGCAACAGAACCAGTAACACCACCATCACCACCCAGAGTCATGTTTACTTTATTTTATTTACGTTTATATCCCGCTCTTCCTCCAAGGAGCCTAGGGCAATGTCCATGGTTATGTTTCACTCACAGCAACCCTGTGAGGTAGGTTAGGCGGAGAGAGAAGTGACTGGCCCAGAGTCTCTTAGAGAGTTTCATGGCTGAACACGGATTTGAACTCGGGTCTCCTTGGTCCTAGTCCAACACACTGTTTCATCTAAGGCCCTTCCTTAGAGAATGACTCATTGAAAACCTGCTAGGTTTAGAGCCCCTTGAAAACCTGCTAGCCGAGGTAGAGGTCCTGCAGTGCTTAGGAAAATCGAACATGGTCCCTTGGCATGACAAGATCTTTCCAAGAGAAGGGATGGAGTGAATCTACTCTGCACCAGTCCTCGGCTGGTGCAACATCCACTTCATGCAGTTCTATCCAGCTCTCTTGGTTGCCTGTCCATGGTCCTGAACTCATGTCGGCTATCCAGGGTCCATGTCCATCTTAGATCCTTGCCTCAGCAGAAGCTTCAGCTAGGTCTGGGATGAGTGAGCTTTGCAGAGGAGCTTCAGCAAACGGGTCTCTGCCCCAAAGCGCTTACCATCTAAATTTCCATGGAGGGAAGGAAGACATGCTCAGTGTAACCAGGGAAGGTTATATGCATATACATTCGTGTAAGAACATGTGCAGTGCTGACCTGTTCTTGGGAGGAGAGCTGGTCTTGTAGTAGCAAGTGTGAATTGTCCCCTTTGCTAAGCAGGGTCCACCCTGGTTTGCATTTGGATGGGAGAGTAGGTGTGTGAGCACTGTAAGAGGATGGGGCTGCTCTGGGAAGAGCACCTGCCTGCAGACGTTCCCAAGTTCCCTCCCTGGCAGCATCTCCAAGATAGGGCTGAGAGAAATCCCTGCCTGCAACCTTGGAGAAGCCGCTGCCAGTCTGTGTAGACAATTCTGAGCTAGTTGGATCGAGGGTCTGACTCGGTATATGGCAGCTGCCTATGTTCCTATATATTGGGGTGTTTGCCCCACCACGTTCCATGATTCCCTGTGGACGCTGTGTTGGGTTGCAGTTTTAGTAGGGGGTGAGAATGAGAGGACGCTTTCCCCATCCCACCCCAGCTCTATTTACAACTGTTGAGGCTGATAAATGCACCGGCACATGGCGAGTTCAACATGTTGGCAACCGGCAAGGCACCACCTTGGCAAAATCTGTGTCGGCTCTTATTTTTTGCCCCCCACAACCCCATCTTGGAGTTGCCACTGTGGGAGAAGCTGCCTCTGCTAGACTTCTCTCTCCGAAGTGGCTTCTCGGCCCCAAACCCTGTCCCGTGCCCAAGCTCAGCCGTTTGAGATGGGTCACCCCATGGTGGGATTCTGGTGTCGACGGCGGCCTCCTGTCCCCTAGGGTGAGGCACGTGGGGAAGTTGTCTGAGCTTACCGAACGGAGCGGTGCATGGCCCTCGCTTGGCGTGACTGACCCGCCCAGTGCTGTCTGGTTTGATCAAAGAGAGAGGGAGAACCCGACCAGCCTCTGTGCCCCGGGGCTATCCAGGGAGCGTTGCTGTGGAGTGTGAGCAGGGGGTGTGGGATGGGCAGGCAGGCTCCCTGAGGAAAGGGGGCTTTGTTCGCACCAGTGAGCACCCACTGGAGCAAGGGAGAAGATGCCCCGAGCACAGCCTGGCCCCACTTTATTGATGGGCTGGTGGTGGCCGGTTGGGAGGAGGGGTGGGTGAATGAATGCTGGCTACCCACCCTGTGGGCTTGGGGACGAATCCAGTTTGGGACTGTGTCTGTGTGAGAACCTATTAAGAGCTCGGCATAGTTGGTTAGCACATTTCTGTCCTGCCCCGTGTAAAAATCTCCTGGCGGTTTACAGTTTAAATGATAAAAACATTAATGTAATTAAACCGATTTGAAATTGAGATGAAAAATGCTACAGCCGCAAACTTTAGAGCTACAGATTCAAAGCCGAATCAAACGGGAAGGTCTTCAGATTTGCTTTCCTTTAAAACATCCAGAGATGGGGGAGCTCTAATTTTGTTAGGGGGCACATTCCAAAGTCCTGGGGTAACCTGAGAAAAGGCCCAGTTTTGAGTTGCCACCGGCTGAGCTGGTGGGAACTAGGGTAGTTCCTACCCGAGTGATGGGAACTACCCTGTTTATAGGGTAGTTGATTTATTTAGTACATTTGATTTATGTACTAAAATTTGTTGAGTTATTGTTGATTTATTTAGTACATCTGTATACCGCCTGATACAAAAAAGGTCCCTGGGCGGTTCACAATATAAAAACCATTAAAACACTAACCTAATTAAAGCCATGTAAAATACAATAAAAACTCTAAAAACCAAAGCTTTAAAACAATAAACTAAACGCCCGCTAAACAGGTATGTTTTAAGGTCCTTCTTTAAAACATTCAGAGAAGGAGAAGCTCTAATTTCGTTAGGAAGTGCGTTCCAGAGTCCTGGGGCGACTCGAGAAAAGGCCCGGATTCGTGTTGCCATCAATCGAGCTGGTAGCAACTGCAGCCGGACCTCCCCAGATGATCTTGACAGGTCGTGGGGTTGGTGAAGAAGGCGGCATTCTCTTAATGTTCTCAGTCTTGTTTGTATCTGGGAACGAGACCAAAGGCTATCGTACAAACCACTCTCCTGGAGGGGTTTTCAGACAGCAGGCTTTCCTTGAGTTTACTGTGAGTTTGAAGTTGCCCCCCCAAACCCGACACACTGTGGTTTGTTTGTTTTTACCCCAGATATAAATCGGACTACGCTCGTAATGTGCAATGAAAAACCCGCATTGTGTGTGAAGTGCTCCTCGAGAGCTCATAGAGACTTCGGGATAAATCTGCCCGATATGTTCATTCACCCCGCTCCATTCTGGAGGAGATGTGAGCTCAACGCCCTGCTCTCTTCCCTTCTGGAGCATGCCGGGTGAGGACCGTTCAAGTTGTGGGTCCAGGCGTCTTACACGTGGGCTCTCCCCCATCACGTGGAAAGGGGTGCTCTGAATGTCCGCCTTAAGAGCCCCTCAGGGCGGCTCATGTGGCTGGACCTCATGGAGATGGGCTGTTTCCCCCCCGCCCAGCCTGCCTTGTGCCCTCGAGTGAGGACCCTAGAGGGATGTTTATGTATGTATGGATCGGGAAGCTGGGCCGTCTCCTCCTCTTCCTCGCTCATAGCCAACCAGTGGCTCCAACTTGCCACCTGCTCTTCTGTGCCCAGGAGCAACAGAGCCGCAGAGGGAGTTGTGGAGGCCCGGGACGGGGAGACGCAGGAGTGGCCCGCCGTGGGCAAGAGACGGGGCCGGCACAAAGACCCTTTTCTTGGCGGAGGCAGAGAGGTCAGATTGGTGCTGCTAGCCGGCCCTGGTTTCTTTCTAATCCCCTAATCCCGCCTAGGAGAGCCGGGCTGCTTAGCAGCTCTGATGGGTGGGGAAGGGGGTGTGGGGCGGGCAGCCGGGGGGTGTCTTCCGGAAGCAGAAGCCAGCCCGGAGAGGGAGCTTCTGGCCACGCACATCCTGTCGACCCAGAAGCTCCTCTGCCCAGCCATGGGGTGCCCATGGAGCCTTCTCAAGCAGCTTGGACAGGGGCACGGAAAAGGGAATTCTGAGAAGTGCAGCTTCTCCTGGTGTTGCTATTTGGATGAATTGTTGCATGTAAATGGAGACACCCCAAGGAGATACAAAGAGGTGTTAGACCTGGAGGTCTAGAAACTTATTCATTCCATCCATTCATTCAAAGCAGAGCTTCTTCCAGCTTTTGGAGTGCAGGCTGCAGTGTTCCCTCGAACAGGGAGTCCCAGACGTTTTGGACTACAACTCCCAGAATCCCCAGCTGCAACGGCTTTTGCTTGGGGGTTATGGGAGTTGTAGTCCATGACATCCAGGAGTCCCTGTTAGAGGGAGCACTGGCAGGGTGGTGCATCGACTTCCAAAGGGGAAGTAACAACTGAGAAGTCAAAACTGCCTTCCAGAATTCTAACAGCACCTTTTTGACACTTGAGGACTAGCAGCTTGCTTTTTACAGAAATGTAGCTTTCTGCAGTGAGACAGGGTAGAGAGTCCCAAAGGCTTGGGGGCTCGCGGGGGTGCTGGCTTACGTGTGTGTGTGTATGTGCGTTCTGCCTTTTGCATGCTGCCGAGTGCCGCCTCCGTGCTGGTGGGTCACATCAAGGTTGTTCTCTTGGATTTCCAGCCCGGCTGTTAATTGGCAGCGCTGGGGATTTGGAGATGGGCCTCTAGCAGAAGCGTAGGAGGGGGATGTTCTCCTGTTTATCGGGTATTTAAAGTGGGCCACTCGGAGATTCTCCTGGGAAGCCCGGCGGTCTGAAACCAAGTGGCAGCATGGGCCCTAGAGTCTTCTGCTCCTTAATTAGAAGCAGGGAAGAGGCGTCTCGTGCTGCCTGGGAGGGAATAAGACACACACACACACCGAGGAGTAAGCTAAGGATACTTCTGCAGCTGCACCTGTAAGAACACCCAGGTGCAAGAAAGACTCGGCCGCCTCAGATGACTAGCAGAGTCCCTAAAGGGGACTTTCCTCTCTCCCACCCTCCCGTTCACATTTGTTGGGCCTAGCTAGGGAGCCCGTCTTAATTTTCCAAGCAAGTTCCTAGTCCTCGTGGAGGAGCTAGATTTGTGTGTGTGTTGAAATAAAATACAAACACAAAGTTCAGGCGGAATTAACAGAGCCTATGTTCCACTTATTTTGGCAAAGTGGAACACCTCATGGCGCAGCGGGGAAATGATTTGACTAGCAAGCCAGAGGTTGCTGGTTCGAATCCCCGCTGGTATGTTTCCCAGACGATGGGAAACACCTCTATTGGGCAGCAGCGATCTAAGAAGGTGCTGAAAGGCATTCTCTCATATGGCGTGGGAGGAGGCCATGGGAAACGCCTCCTGTATTTTACCAAAGACCACCACAGGGCTCTGTGGGCGCCCGGAGGAGTCAACACCGACTCGACGGCACCCTTTACTTTCCCTCACGTTCCACTCCTTTCAGCAAAGTGAACTTTATCGCACTCCGCAGAGCCGTTGTGGGATGGATCGCTGTCCGGAGCCAGTTTGGCTCAGATCTACCTGTAATACTTAATTTAATTATGCTTAATTACTTAATGCTGTCAGCTTGGTTTGTATCGGACTGTAAACACACGAGTTCTAAAAGGGCTGGTGGCGCTTCTGCTTTGGCTGCCATCTTGTTTCAAGATGGCGGCTGCTGCTGAGAATGCCCCGGCCGGGATCCTCTCGCAGCCCCTCCCGTGGTCTGCCACTTCAGCTCCGGCTTGAGGCAACTGTGGCTTGTGGCCGCCAAGACGGCTCGCTCACCGTTCCTGCCTTTGCACACCATCCTCTAGCCCTTGACTGTCTTAGACCACTTGTGCCGAAAGAGGTATCAAACTGCACACACGCACTTTGGGGGAGATGGGAATCCACACTTGCTCTGAAGCCCGGGGGAGACGGGAGAGGCCTGGGCTGCTGTGTGGGTCGACCGCCCTGTCTCCAAGATGGCCGGATTTGTGGTATGTGTGGGGGAGAGCCGATACTCCCGAGGTTCCCATGGCAGGCACTCCCTCGTGGTATGGGTTTGAGGCGGAGGAGCTGATGGAGAGGCCCAGGCTTGGGGGTTGGCGGGAGTTAAGGAGGTGGGCCCACTGGCTGAGTAGGGGGGCAGCCTCCCCTCCCTCTCTCCTTCCTTTCTAACCGTCAAGGTCAGCTCAGCGGATTAAAATGAGGTTTCCATGGCTCCCAGGTGGCACTTTTCAAAGGCTTCTGAGGCCGTTAGTAGGAGCCGCCGCCCAGGGAGGCCCTAGCGAGAGAGAGAGAATCCGATACAGAATCCGATACGGGCGATACGAGATCCCTTCGTTTCGAAATCAAAACCACACACGTCTTCTGCCCCGGAGGCTTAGCCCGGGAACGGTCCCCCCCACCTCCCTTTCCACCCCAGCAGCACGCAGGCCGTTTTCACGCATGGCACTTGGGCGGTATTTGTGTCATTTTGCATTGGGCTGGGACTGTGAATCCATGACTGTCTCTCTCTGTGACTGCTGCACGGCGCTTGAATGACTGGCTTTAGCATGGCGTCGTGTGTGAAAAGACACTTCCGTTCCAGGGTGTAGGAAGCAGTCGGGAAAGAAAAGGGGGCCTCTAGGCATGTGAAGAGTACGGTCGCCGCTGTCGGTTCTTCGAGGTTGGCCTGGAGTTTCCTGGCATCGGCACCCATCTCCAGATGACTCTTGGAAGTAATCTTAGAGATGTTTCTTTGTTTTTATTTTATTTAACACATTTGTATACCAAGTCGAAATTGACCTGACGGCACACTTTACCTTTATCCCGCCCAAAATGCAAGTCTCTTTTGTGGTTTACAACAAAACTATAAAAACAATAAATAAAAAGGTTAAAACATTCAACATTTTAAGAGCTTGGTATTGTGGAAAGCATTGGGGAAAATATGGGGGAGAGGAATTCTCCCGGAATAGCTTCCGTCAGAATTGGCAGCCCTGGTGAAAGGGTGTCTTTAACTCGCTGCAACATGCAAGCAATGACCAGTAACCTTGTAATTTGGGATTGAGGGGAACAGACTCCAGGAAACAGCAGGGCCACATTTCTCAGCAGGCTTGGGCCCCAGGACCCTCACATTGGAATCCTGCATTAAGCTCCAGTAAGCACTCACTCTCTCCCACCAACTACAGTGCCCAGAAGTCCCGTCACCCCCTTCCACATTATGAGGTTGTTTGGGTTAAAACGGAGAGGAGAGCTGGCCTTGTGGTAGCCAGCCTGACTGGTCCTCTTAGCTAAGCAGGGTTCACCCTGGTTGAATATGAATGGGAGACTAGAAGTGTGAGCACTGTAAGAGATTCCCCTCAGGGCATGGAGCCACTCTGGGAAGAGCATCTAGGCTCCAAGTTCCCTCCCTGGCAGCATCTCCAAGATGCCTGCCTGCCTGCAACCTTGGAGAAGCTGCTGCAGAATCACATGGGATGGTTGTGGCAAGGATTGCATGGTAACGTATGGCTTGAATGTGCTGTATAAATGCACAGTATTAAGGAACACTTAATACTTAAGTATTTAATACTTATGTAGCTTCAGAGCATGCTGACTGCAGGATCTTGCGCAAGGTATGCACAAAGTTGCGAAATGACAGGAGTGGCCAAGTTTGTTTGGTTTTTTTAAAGATTTACTTGTAATAATTTAAGAACCCCTTTTTTGCATCTTGAGGGCTAGCAACTTGCCTTTAGAAAAGCCTAGCTTCTTTCTCAGGGCCTGAAGTTGGAAGAAGCTGGCAGTGCGAATGAAGGATGCGTTCCAGTCACCCTTGACCTTCGTGCAAAGTGAGAAGGGGGTATGTTGGGGCGGCAGGCTGGGTTGGGGGCTCCAGGCAAACTCCCCACAGTCTAGGAACCAGCCTTGCCCGAGTGAGCTTCCATTTGTCGCTGGGGCTTGATTTCTTCCTCCCCAGGGGCTTGTATATCCCGAGGTGAGAAATGCTGCCAGAGCAGTTTCTGAGCTTTTCATTGTTTGTGATGGGGAGATCAGAGCTGGTGTTTATAGCAGGGAGGTTTTATCTGGCATGAGCATTTTGATCCACCGGGCTGAAGCCTGTGGGGAGGTGTAAAATAATTTTGCAGTAGGGGAGGGAGGGAGAGAGAGAGAGAGAGAGAGAGAGAGATTACTTCTTGCTGGCAACACTAGAACCAAACTGATCAGTGGCAGATGCAAGATGGATAAAAGGCAGCGTTTAATTTACAACTGGTTAAGAGGGGAGGGGGAGATCTAATGATGGTGATTGGCCTTGGCCACAATGCAGCCTCCATATCCGGAGGCAGTCTATCTTGAATACGAGCTGCAGAGAGGGTGGGATTCTGCCTCCACCCCCGCTTCTGGGCTTCCCAGACGCATCCTCTTGGAAACAGGGTGAGGAGATAGTGGGGCCGTGGGCCTGTTTTCTTGCCAAAGTGCGCTAATATAGTCCAGGCCCCGAACGTGCTTGCAGCTGGTGAACAGGAAGGTGCGACCTTTGCACCAGGGGTGGCAGTGATGGCTCTTGGTGTGTTTGGCTTTTGAAAAGGGTTGGGCGCATCCTTGAGAGGTGATGGACTTAAGAAGCAGCCGCCGTCGCGTCTGTAAATGGAGCCTCCATGGATGGAGGCACGCTACCTCAGCATACGAGCTGCTGGGGACGAACTAAAGGGAGAGCTGTTGCATTTGCGATGCCTGTGGGCTTCCCAGAGAGATCTGGTAGGCGCTGGTGGCTGTTCTGGATGTAATTAGACCTTTGGACTCGCCCAGAATGGTGGTGGTTTTTACAACCCAGTGTCCTAGAAGATGTCGGGATACGCCTCTTGGACAGTCTCCAGGAATAGGTGACTTGAAAGCAAGCTGGGTGTGCTTAATGTCTCGAAATGGTGAAAACTTTGGGCGGGGGGTGGGCATGATCTCCAGGAATCGCCCTGGAGTTGGGTCTGTAGCTGAGTGGCAAAGCATCTGCTTTGCATGCAGAAGGTCCCAGGTTCAGTCCCCGGTGGCAGCATCTCCTGGGAGGGCTGGCAAAGACTCGTGCCTGAAAACTTGGAGCACTGCTGCCAGTCAGTGTGGACAGTACTAAGCTAGAGGGACCAAGAGTCTGACTCAGTGGGAGGCAGCTGCCGATGTTCCTGCCTCGCTGGTTTATGGCATGCTGCTCCCCTCTTGAATTGAGTCAACATGGGCTGCCCTGCCCTACATCGTAAAACTTGTGTCATAGGTTCATTCGGAGGGCAGACAACTGCTTCTCCGGGGAGAGGCGGCTGTTGCTGGCGGCCTTTGCCCCAGCAAACGGCTGCAGCGTTCACACACGATCACACACTCGTGACGTGCAGCATCATGAGCCGATCTGGAAGAGCCTCCCTCTTCTCCTGGTTGCAAACTTCGTCTGCAGGTCATAGAATCGTCGAGTTGGAAGGGACCGTTAGGGGTCCTCTAGTCTCACCCCTTTCTCAGTGCAGGAATGATGCAGCAGGACGAGATGGCCAAGGTGCTGGAGTGGACTGTGCCACTCGGGACCCTAGTGGGGGAACTGCACGTCGGGATGCTCTCCCTGCTCAAAAGAAATCCCTCGCAGGTAGAAAACTAGCAGGCCAAGGAGCAAGCTGGGAAATGCTCAGATGATGGCATTAACACACCTGAGTGACCAAAGAGCAGAAGTCACTCTTGACCTAGCGAAACCCCTGTTGTGTGGTTTCTTGTCTGTCAATCACCTCCGTCTTTTTCCCTTTGGGGAAGGCAGCGTCTCCTTGCTTTGAGAATTCGGGCATTCCAAGCACGTCCCTATTCTTGTCCGCAAAATTTCAGGAAGGTCCGTCTCTCTGCTCACCTTGGGTTCTCTTTTCAGACGGCACAAAAAGGGCTTTTAAACCCCGAAATATCTCCCTAACAACCTTCTCTGTGTGGATGGTCCCAATCCATCGGGACTGGGTTCGGCACCCATCCCCAGGTGACCCTTGAACTTTATTGTGGGTGGTAATGTTGACTTAGTATAGTCAACATCTTTTTTAAATAGCAATGAGGTCTATGCTGGCCGGTGGCCAGGACACTTTGCGCCCGTCTTGAGTGAAACCAGTTTCAGAACCTGCTGCTGTTTCCTTGGATGCATCTAGCTGTCCTCCGTTGGAAACAGGATGCTGGGCTGGGGATAGTTTTGGCCTGATCTAGCAGGGTCCACATCTCCTGGGGCTGAAGCACTGAAAGAAGTCTTGGGGCATGACCCTGGATGTGGTGGGGTGGGGCCTAGTGTGATCCAACACCGCCCCCTTTTCAACCTGGGGGTGTGGAGACGGAGAAAGAGGCTTCATCGTCTCCGACCCCTGTGAACCTCTTGGGTGGCTGCTGTGGTGAATGGGGAAACTGCCTCTTTAAAAGCCTTTTGAAGGTCCCCTCCCTGCTTCCTTTTTCCGGGTCACCAGTTCCTAAGAGCCCCATAGCGGCCCCGGCTGTCTGGCTAGCTTTTTGAACTCTCCCTTATGGGAAACTGTGGTGTTTGTTCAGAGACCAGGACGCGCTCGGATCTGCCGTGCATCCTTCACCCAAGATGTCTTGGCTGGGTTTTGGGTGGCTGCCATTTCTCCCACACACATTCCCAAAAGTCCCACGAATCTTGGCCTGCCCAGTTCACGTCTGGAAACTAACTGGGCTTTTTCGGCCTGAGCTGATCAGACCTCAGTGGGAATTGTGGGTCCAGTTCTGGGTACTGCAGTTTAAGGAGGATGTTGATAAACGGGAAGGGGGTCAGGGGAGAGCCCCCAAGGTTGGGCCTTTTTAAGATGGAGAGTCCCAGAGGCAGAAGGTTCATTTGAACCCCACTCACATTTTCTTTTCCCTGCATCTTGCGACAATATGACGACCCCATATGACAAAACAGGGGCTACGCTATGCTTTCCTGGGATCTACCCTCCGTAGAGAGACGGCTCTGATCCCAAATCTAGGAGCACGACACTCCTGCGAGGTAGGCTGCCCCCAGTTTAAGACCGAGCTAAAGCCACTGAACTCCGTCCCGGATCCTGGGCTTGTATTTTTACTGATTCGTTTGACGGCCTTGAATGGGGAAAGGAACAATCGGATTGTTTCAAATGCTGGGCCATGCTTGGGAGAGGGGGCCTCCGTGCTCAGGGAAATTGCCCCACCCCAAGGCCTGATAAAAGATGGCGAGGGGTCTGGAAGCCAAGTCCCATGGGGAAAGGAAGGAGGAGCTGCCTATGTTTAGCCTGCAGGGGGAAAGACCGAAGGGGGATATATGGAAGCTGCCCTCCAAGATCTGAAGGGCTGTTGCATAGAGAGGAGGGGTCCTGTTCTCTTGAGGACGGGGCTTGAACCAGCAGGTTGAAATGATAAGGAAACTGGTTAGGAGTCTGCCTAATAGTCTGCTTCGTGCTGGGGGGGGGGCAGGGGCGGGCTGGACTAGAAAACCTTCAGAGGTCCCTTCCGGCCTAGGATTCTAAATAGAAGTGGAAATGGGTTGGGGGCAGATGAGAATTTTAATGAAAGTATTTTTGTTTTTCAGATCATCTGTACCTCTGTATTTATGCATTGTTTTAAATGACTTTGAGATTATTTTAATGAACAGTAAGAGAGAGAGAGAGAGAATATAATATATATTAAAATAAAATAAATAAATTATGATGGGCGGGGTGGGATCAGGGCTGGCTTGAAGCTCGAGGTTTTGCTCCTGGGAGAATCTGAGAGGATGGGTTTGCTTGTTTACGTATTTTTATCCACCCACCCGTTCATTAAATTTAGATCTTGCTGTTCCTCCAAGGAACCTGGTGTCCATGGTTGTCTTTATCCTCGCAACCACCTTTTGGTAACTTATTTTTATCCTGCCCCAATGTGTGACCTTGGGCCAGGATCTCCTCCTCAGCCTAGCCTACCTCACAGGGTTGTTGTGAGGATAAGGCATACCATACACGCCCCCACTAAGTTCTTGGGAAGAAATCTGGCCGTGCACGCCTGCAGAACTTGCCAGAACCTTTCAGGACAGGACATTGGTTGCTGCACACATCCTCTTTCCCAAACCCCCCTCCCTCCCCACAAACGCCTCCCCCACCCATGTGCCACGCCTGTCTGCAGAGGGTTCAACCCAGATTGGGGAGGGGGTCCTTTGTAGGCCTTTGAAAGGGTGGTTGCTAAGCGACGGGAGGGTTGCCCATGGCTAAGGTCACTCGGGCGGGTTTTGTTCCCACCAAAGACCCCTCCTTGGGCGCATGGAGGGGGGTGGGAATGGGGTAGACAGTGGGGGGCTGGGGGAGGCTGGTCTCCACCCCCCAATTAAGCTCATCTATTGTCCCCCAGGGAGCTTGGGGTGGGAGCAAGGAGAAGGTTCCCCGGGCTGGGGAGATCCTTTGATCTGGGAGTCAAAGGGATAGAGTGTCAAAGCCCCTTTAATTCAAATGCTGGGAAGTTTGGCGTTTCCCAGCAGTGAAGAGGCTCTCGAAAAGAAACCAGGCATGTTTTCCAGGGCATCTTAGTCGAGGATGGGGTTATTTCCAGGTTGAGAGGGAACGAAAACACGGAAATTCCTTACGTCTTGGGACAGGGAAACGTCTTGGTTTGTTTGTTTGTTTGTTTGTTTGTTTGTTTGTTTGTTTGTTTGTTTGTTTTCCTGTGTAAATCGCTTTGAGAACTTTCGCTGAAGAGTGGTGTATAAATATTCATAGTAGTATTAATAGTAGTAGTAGAAGATTGAGCAAAGTCATCTTGCTAACTGAGCAAAGACGCACCTTTTAAAAGCGGTGATTCCCTTTATTTAGGAGGGGGAGAGCAACTGGCCCTATCCGTCCCCAGCACAGCATCCCTCCAGTGGCTGATGTGTTTCTTTGTTAGATTGTGAGCCCTCTGGAGACAGGGAGCCTTTTCTTTTTTATTCTTTCTTTTTATTTTAATTTTAATTTTAATTTTAATTATTTATTTATTTATTTATTTATTATTTCTATGTAGACCACTTTGAGAGCTTTTGTTGGAAAGTGGTGTATAAATATTTGTTGTAATAGTGGATGATAAGGCTGGGGATTCATCAGCAATCAGTGGGGCTCCCTTCACACAGCATTTCCTAAACTTTTGATAGCTGAAACACTTCTTTAGAAAACGGAAATCTAGAGATGCTTCACTCTTATACCAGAGAAGACTTATATTTCACATATAGAGCTGCTGCCTTCAGAGTCTGACCCTTACTCTGACTAGCTCAGGATTGTCTGCACAGACTGGCAGCGGCTTTCCAGGGTTTCAGGCAGGGGGTCTCTCTCAGCCCTACCTAGAGATGCTGGTTTTGGGTTTGATCCTAAGACCTTTTTGCATGCATCGTGTGTAAAGTTAAGGATAATAGGTAAAGTTAGCCCAGTATTTGCTGTGTGGGACAATGTTTAAGGCAAGCTTCCCCTACTGGAAGGAGGCAAGGCCAGAATTAAGACTCATCCAGAGGTGCAACAGGTGATCTCTTCGGAGAGCACTGGCCACTTGCCAATGCATCTCTTGCATCCAGAGCTGACGCAAATGTAGGGATGTTGTGGAATTCGCTGTCCTCCCCTCGGAGGCTGTGTGGAAGGAGGCATTTTCCAGCAGTAGCCTGCAGAGGGGCAGCGAGCGGCCTCCTGCAAGAAGAGGCGTTCTTCTGCCTTACAGGTGATGCAGATGGATCCAACCACACCTGATGGCGAGGGAGCAGGACTGGACAACCGGTCTGTGGGAGGGGGTCAGACTGGCTGACCTCTCGAGACTCCTGGGGCTTCGGCGTATGGCGTCGGTGTGTGTCGCCAGCGTGGGTCCTGAGCCAATTGCCCGCAAGGTTGCTGAGCCGATTAAAGGTCTGATAATAGCTCCGAGGGCAGGATTAGGCCGGTTGTGCTCACTGGTTCTTTAAGTTTCTTATCCTCCTCCTCCATCATCATCATCGTCGTGTGAAAACAGGTCCGTGCCAAAAACTCAACCAGAAACCCCCTTGCTTAGTCCCTCCAGTTCTTGGGGCAGTCGGGTTACAGGTGGTAAACCTCCCCCTGGAATGACTCCTCCGAAATCAACTCTCTCGGCACAGTTTAGAGTCCCCAAACCCCAGCGCTTTTCCAGCACTGGGCTATAATGGCTTCTGGCAGCTGCTACAACCTGCTTTTGGGAAGGGAAGGTGAGCATCCTGGCACATCTTCTCCCTTCTCTGCTGAGCCTTTAATTTGGCTTGTTAAATCCGGCTCCCCTCATTTGGGCAAAATCTGCCTCAAGCAATCCGGGGGAAACATACTATGCTCTCGTTTTTTGATCATAATTGAATAAATTTGGAATTTGTGGGGGGGAGTAACAGGCGTGAATCTGAACGTGGATGTTTTCACCATTCTCCTGACACACGGTTGTTGGGAGAACCTGGAGAGGAGAGCTGGTCTTGTGGTAGCAAGCATGACTGGTCCCCTGAGCTAAGCAGGGTCCCCCCTGGTTGCATATGAAAGAGAGACTAGAAGTGTGAGCAATGGAAGAGATTCCCCTCAGGGGATGGAGCCGCTCTGGGAAGGGCAGAAGGTTTCAAGTTCCTTCCCTGGCAGCTTCTCCAAGATAGGGCTGGGAGAGATTCCTGCCTGCAACCTTGGAGAAGCCGCTGCCAGTCTGTGAAGACAATACTGAGCTAAATAGACCAATGGTCTGACTCAGTATATGGCAGCTTCCTATGTTCCTACAGTTCACGTGAATGTTAATAGCAGAGTTGGGTTGTTAATTGGAAATCTTCAAGCTGCCACTCTAATAGCTCAGCAGTAGAGCATCTCCAGGAGGGCTGGGAAAGGAAGAAAGGTCCCTTCCTGAAACCCTGCTGCCAGTCAGTGTCGACAATACTGAGAGCTGCTGCTGCCAGCCAGTGTCAACGATACTGAGCTAGACGGACCAAGGGTCTGGTCTTGGTATCAACAGTTTTATATGTTCCTGAGGAGCTTCCATAATTCCGTGGTAGTGCTGCTGCTGTGCATGCAGGAAGGTTCAGTCCCGGGCTGGCAGCATCTCCAGGTAGGCCGTCGCCTGCAGAGCTGGTGCTGCTGGTCAGTGTTGAGGTAGGCAGACCAAAGGTCTGATGTAGGATAAGGCAGCTACATATGGCAAAGGGGGAGGCGTAGTCAGTCAGTCAATCTTTATTTATTACGGTCAGTGACCAGCAAACTCAGCAACGAGGCAGTATTTGGTACACGTTTAGAGAGGGAGAAGCAAACGCAAGCCGGTCTGTTTTTGTGCCAATGCAGAGGTCCTCTTGCCCTTCAACCCTCTATGTGGGGTGCACATTTTCCTGTGGTCTGGAAGTGGATTTGTCCAAGGAACGCTGGGTGTGATTTCCCCGCCTTGGGCATGCTTCAATGGACCCTGCCCGGCTTTAGAGCATCGGCACACAGCTGCCAACTGGGACAGATCTGGGGTGAACAGTTAATTCCAGTAATTGGTTTGGAGCTTCATGAAAGAACTGATTAGGGCTTTGATCTGCTCCCCAGCTTCCCGGATGCCCTTTGGTGCCCACGTGGTGGCGGAAATGTTTCAAATAGACGCTGAGAAATTGTTGATCTGGGTGGACGGCTTTTTCGGTGGGTTGGGGTGTGTGTGTTTGGTTTTTGTTGTTGTTCCCCGCCCTCCTTCATTTGAGTGTGTGGATTGATTTCCTTAATTGGAGGCATGCTTCCTAGTGGCAAAATGAGCTTTTTAACTCGCTCCGCCTCGTTGCCAACCGGGATTGCCCTGACACGTCGCTTTTGAGCGCAGAGCCGTCCGGTTCAAGCTGGTCTCTGGAAATATCGAAGCGGTTCCTGAGCTGTAAATGGGGCAGAACTAAACAGAATGCAAAGGAGTGGATGGCTGTAGCAGAACCGGACCCAAAACACACACATTTGGGCTAGGGGGTTGAAGTGGTAAATGGTGGTCAAAGCACGCACGTTTTCGGAGCTGTTGGGGCCAGGGCAATCCACACCACACACGCGCATCGGTTTTAGTTGAGTTGAATGCCCTGGCTTCCTTCCCCTAAAGAATCCTGGGGATTGTAGTTTGGTGAAGGTGCTAAGAATTTTCTTTTGGAGACCTTTAGACCACTACAGAGCTACAAAGCCTCTCTGGGGGTGAAGGGATGATGATCCAGCCAGCTTTGGTTTGTAGTGTAATAAGGTTGTTCAGGGGATAGTTGTTTCCTGGGAGGAATCTGGGCATCTTTCCAGAAACTAGCACCTATTGGATAGTGCCCGAGATATCACTACTGATGTCCAGTGCTAAATACAGTGCGGATTTGGCATGTTTAGCCATATCCTTGATGACCAATTCAAGGGTTGCAAAAAGTGACATTTCAGGTTTCAAACTTGACACTCCTAGCTGCTGCAGCAGGGACAAACCCCCTCCACTCCCTGCCCAATCTGAAGCCTAGGCTGTCGCATACGCTGTGGAATGAGGTGATAGAATCCAGAAGCAGTACAGTCCACTGCAGGTGGGTGATGCCGTTTTGGAGAACTCCTCCCTCTAAAAAAAGTTCCCGCAAGTAGAAAATGAGTCCCTCAAGGAACTGCTGGGCTAGTTTTCTGCTTGCAGGGATCTCTGCAAGGAGGAATTCTTAAAAAGCTGATCTTGTGGTAGTAAGCAAGTATTGTCCCCTTGGTTAAGCAGTGTCTGCCCTGGTTTGCATTTGAATGGGAGACTTTATGTGTGAGCACCACAAGATATTCCCCGTAGGGGATGGGGCCGCTCTGGGAAGAGCATCTACATGTTTACAGAAGATCCCAAGCTGCCTTCCTGGCATCTCTAGATGGGGCTGAGAGAGACTCCTGCCTGCGACCGTGGAGAAGCTGCTGCCAGTCAGTGCAGATAATACTGAGCTTGATGGACCAAGGGTCTGACTCAGTAGAAGGCAGTTTCCTGTGTTCATGCACCGTATTTCAAGGGGCAGAAATCGTGACATCCAGTTTCCATTCAGCAGGATATGTTGAACTTGGTGTCTTCTAAACCTTGGCTTTTTACATGTTGTGGAAGGAACCTCAGCATGCTGATTGTCCCCCCGGAGCGGACGAATGAGTGAGGCCCGAATATTCTGCAGCAGCAACAAATATTTATATACCGCTTTTCAACAAAAAAAAGTTTACATAGAGAAATAACAAAAAAATAACAAATAAATAAGATGGCTCCCTGTCCCCGAAGGGCTCACAATCTGAAAAGAAACATATGATAGACACCAGCAACAGTCATTGGAGGGATGCTGTGCTGGGGACGGATAGGGCCAGTGACTCTCCCCCTGCTAAATAAAGAGAATCGCCACGGTTAAAAGGTGCCTCTGCCCCTGTGCCCTGTTAGCAGGAGCAAGCAAGGAGCCGATTGCTCCGTAAGCAAGCCGAGGTGCTGATCCCAGAATATGATTTCCCCAGACCTGGCAAAGAGCATCACTGCCTCTTTTGCAGGGAGCCTTGTGCAAAAGCAAAAACCTTCTCTTGGGTTTCGTCAGGAACAAAGGCAGCTGGACGGCAGCAGCAGAGGAGGGGGTCTCCATGCTTTGGAGGGAGCTCCCCCTCCCCATAGAGATGAGCAACTGTGTAGCACTTAATGTCTGTTGAATTGACCCCTGACCCCCGTCCCCCGGCCTCTTCCTTTTGTTCTGTGGCTGTTGCCAGCCAGGCCTCCACAAAAGGGGATGGTTCCTTCCCAGCCTCACGGTTTGGGGCCAGGGCTGGGAAGAGCGGGCCCCAGCAGGGTGGTCTCCTCTGGGTTTGCAGACAGACGATGGGGAAGGCGGTTTTTCAGGCGGGAGAGTGGCTTGTCTTGGCCAACGTTCTCCGGGTGAAAATACGGAGGATCTCCCTACTATGAATATTTTTATATGCCACTTTTCAGCAAAGGTTTCCAAAGTGGTTTACATAAGAAGAAATACACTAAAATCACAAGAGAGTTCCCTGTCCCCAATGGGCTCGCAATTGAAAAAGAAACCTAAGGTAGGCACCAGCAACCAGCCCTGGAGGGACGCTGTGCTGGGGATGGATAGGGCCGGCTGCTCGCCCCCTGCTAAATGAAGAGTCACCACTTGAAAAGGTGCCTCTTTGCTCAGTTAGCAGTGTATGGCGTGTTTCGAAGCCCCATTTGGAAGCCAAATGGAGAGGACTGGAGTTTTTGCGTGCAGAAGGTCCCAAGTGCCATCCTCGACCTCTTCGGATAAGGCTGGGAAAGACCTCTTTTTATGAAATGCCAGAAAGCTGCTGCCAGTCAGTGCCGACAATACTGAGCTAGGTTTACCAAGGATTGGACTCAGCAGAAGGCAGCTTTTTGTGTTTTATCAGCACCATCCGTAGCTCAACAATAGGGCACCTGCTTGCATACCAAAGATCCCAAGTTCAATCCCTGACAGCATCTCCAGGTTAAGCTTTATTGCTCTTTACCTGATCATAATAAACTGCATTCCCCCCATAAATTAGATACGGAAAAGGCCCGTACCTGAAACGTGGGAAAGCTGCTGCCAGTCAGTGTAGACAGGACTGAGCTGGGTGGACCAAGGGACAGACTCTGCAGAAGGCAGCTTTCTATGCTTATATCACACACACCCATATCAAAGCCATAAATCTGCATCTAAGTTACCCAGAGTCCTGGCTAAATGCAGGTCTCTTCCCGATTGTTTTGTTGGTTTATTTGGCTTCTGTTCTTGTTCAATGTTCCTCTTCTGGTTCAGTTTCAGCTCAGACTTCAGAAGCGTGCTTCTGGTCCTGTTGGGTTTTCAGGACCAGAAAGCAAGCGACAGTTGGATTCAGACTTAGGTTCAGATTGCTTTGGGGTCCCTGCATCTGACGTTTCAGCCGTTTCTTGTTTGCCAACGCAGGCCGCGTACGGATCCAAGAGGGGGCCTCTCTCCGGATCGACCAGCTGCGCGCCGAGGATCAGGGTTGGTACGAGTGCCGGGTGCTCTTTCTGGACCGACCCAACAGCGACGATGAGTTCCAGAACGGCACCTGGATACACCTCACCGTCAACGGTTTGTGCTGTTTCTTTTTTTAAATCAACACCAGTTTTTCCATTGTTCTGTCTCCTTTCAAGGAGGCGTGGCAGAGGTTTAGGAAATTAAATGCACAGAGAGAGAGAGAGGTGCAATATCCCTCCGTTCTCTCCCAATACCTGGCGGTCACGTGGCCAGCCGACAAGCAAAACAGCTGCTTCACGGAGTGTGTGAACTTGCGGAACTCACTGCCACATGACGTGCTGGTGGCTGCCGGTGTCTTAAAGGAGAGATGGGAGAGCTAGCAGTATGATGTTGCTGTGATGTGACAAGCACCCAGATGTTGTAGCTAAACGGGAGAGAAAGGCTGTCCCCTGCTTGTGAGCTTACCAAGATGGCTCCTGTTGGAAACCGAGAGCTGGATTAGACAGTCCTTTTCTCTGTTCTCACCGGCGTCTTCTTGCATTGTTGATCAACATGGCACACCCAATGCAGTGTGTGCATACATAGAAGATGATTCAATCTTCCCTCTCGGCCCCTGTACCTGTCTAACCTCAGCTGCTAAAAGGCCAAACACTTTGCCAATTCTGGAAGGCGGTCCAGTGTGGACTTGTGGACTTCGGACTGTTAGCACCGGCGGGGCGGGGGAATTGCAGTGGGGAGACGTCTGCTTATCCCTCCATTGAAAAATGTGTGTGTTTCCTTTCCCAGTCTTCCTCAGAAATCACACATTCTCCTCTGGGTTCCTCCTCTCCTGCCTCATTTTCTCGTCCTACGGTCTCCCCGTGTGTCCAATTTTCAGATTGTATGATCCTCGGGGCAGGGAGCTGTCCTCCAGCACTCTGAAAAGCACCTTTGCCCATGGATGGCCCCTGATAAGTCATGAACCAACCCTGCCAGTTCTGCTGTGTGTGGCTGCTTCTAGACGTTGTGGTTGTCTTGTCCTCTCTCTGCTCGCCAGGTCCATATGCTCAGTGCCTTTTTCCCAGACCCCGTCTTGCTAATCCTTCCCTGCCCCCCACTACCCCCGACTGTCTTCCCGGCTACTCATCCTGGCTACAAGTCAATTGCTTCTTCCCTGCACAACAGCCAGCCAAGCCCCACTTCGTGATGAGATCTGCAAACCAGGGACGGAGCAGCTGGGGGGCAGGGCGTCTGTCAGGGATCAAGATCTTTGGGGGAGACCATGATTTCTTTGGGATTTGCTAGCGAGATGCTGGCCAGATGGTGGGAACATGCATGCCCGCGTTTCTCAGACGTCCTGAGAGCGGAAACGTGCTCAAGAAGAGGCCGGCTAGATCTGACCAGACGCTAGTCTCTCCCCCACCGCCCGCCCCCAGTGCCCCATTTCTGACAGCCAGATGCTTAAGGGATGGCCCCTGAGCAGGGTAGGAAGGCAAGAGTTCTCTGCTGCCGCCTGCCCCTAGCAAATGGGCATTTCGAGGTAGACTTCACTTGAACATGGAGGTTCCATTTAGCAATCCCAGCCAATAACGGTTGCTGGAAATCACATGTTGTGGGGTGTGCGGTGCGCGAGGCCAGGTTCTGGTGCTTTAAAAAAAAAATCCTTTCTTGCAGCTCCTCCTACCTTCCAGGAGACTCCTCCACCTTTCGTAGAAGTTCAAGACCAGAAGTCGCTTACCCTCGTTTGCTCGGCGGCTGGCAACCCACTCCCCGTGGTCACGTGGAAACGGGACAACCGAGCCATAGAGACAGGAGACAAAGTGCAGGTACGGGGTTCATCCGTAGGATGCATAGCATTAGTGTTGTGCTTCTTGAGTGTGCAAAATGCTTCCTGTTTTCTGCGTGTCGCCCTTGCAAAACCCTGCAAGGTGAATGAACATAATTACCCCCACTTGGCAGCTGAATCAGAGTAGGAGCAGCATGGAAAGGCCCACCTGGCGAATTGATGGCACAGTTGATGGCCAGGTTCGTTCTGAGGGCATCTTGATCTGTAGCTCAGGCCCTGTGGCTATTCTGCAGTGTCTGCGTCTCCTCGAAGTTGGTGTGGGGAGATCCGTAGAGAAAATGGCACTGCAAGGCTTATAGGAGGTCCTACCCAACTGGAAAGCTGTTGTTGCCAATTTAGACTTCCTTTTGAATGTGTGGCCTTTTGACTTCTCAATTTTCGGTCTTGGATTGAAGTTCTTGTGCTTAACAGACTTCTGTCCCTGAGATCTGACTGACCCCTGCTGGCCACTGGAAGAGAGATTGCCTTGTATATTTGACACTGAGGGTGCATTCAAGTAGAATAACAGAGAAGGGTTTTTTTCATGTCGTTTGCAAAAAAACCCACATCCACTCAATGCTGGAACAATGATTGTAAGGAGAAGGGGGCTTACGACCAACTATGGTGGATTTGTCCAAGAGCTGGAGATTTTTGGAAATTGGTTTTTATAGAGATGGCAAAGATCACTGACCAACAGATTCAACTAGATACCCTTTTGGCATTGTTGGGTGTGTATTTTTCCCCCCAGGAGAACTAGAGACATTAAAAGCTAAAGATTTACTGTCCTTTATGTTGATAGCAGCTAGATTGATCATAGCCAAAAGCTGGAAAGAGAGAGTGTTAGCTCTAGAAGAATGGTCTACCAAACTCAGGTGTATTGCAACAGCCGAAAAACTGACTTGTTCCTTAAATATCTGAAAAGGTATAATTCCATCTCAATCTTTTATTATGATTTGGCAGGATCTGTTGTTTTTGAATTATAAAAATGATGGTAAGGAGGGGTCAACCCAATTCATCCAAGTTTGGAAAGATGTATTTGTTTAAGAATGACCTAGACTTTGTAGGGTGTTATGTGCCTAATGTTTTGTAGTCATAGGTTTGGTCTTGTTGGTTGGTTGTTTTTTTTAATTTTGGTTTTTATAAATGGTGTCTGGTGGGCAATTAAGGCGACAGTGCAGTCTTGGGCATGTTTACTCAGAGGTAAATGGATCCTCATGCATGCAGAAGGGCTCAGGTTCAGTCCTTGGCAGCATCTCCAAGTAGGACTGGGAACCTGGGAGGAGCCGCTGCCAGTCTGTGTAGGCAATGCTGAGCTAGATAGACCAAAGGTCTGGCTCAGTATATGGCAGCTTCCTACCTCACCAGTCACAGGGGTGAGTGGGGGCAGACTAGGGAAGGGAGGCCCCCTTGCCCACTCCAGAGCTCTGTACGCTCTCGTGCTTTCCACCAGGTGAAGAATGGGACTCTCTTCATCGCCAGCGTGGAACGAACCAGTGCCGGGGCCTACACCTGCCATGCCACCAGCGGGGAGGGCACCGTCACCCACACCACCCGCCTACTGGTCCAAGGTAAGCCGGGGAGGCTGCAGCCTCCCTCCGGATTGGGCCGAGCTTCGGCATGCTGCGACTACGAATATTTACCTCCCACTTTTCCGCAAAAGTGCTCAAAGCCAGAGAAACCAAGGTGGCTCCCTGTCCCGAAAGGTCTGGCGGTCTAAGAGGAAATATGAAGTAGGCAGCACAGCAAACCCTGGAGAGGTTTGATTAGGTCTTGCCAGCCGGTGACCAAAATAAAGAGATCGATCTCTCTCCAAATTCTGGGAGAGCCGGGAGTGGTTGTGGGCACAATTTTTGAAACAGGCCTGCACAACATAAGACCCGGGGGCCGGATGTGGTCCGTGGGGACTCTTTTGCTGACCCCGGGGGCGAGCCCAAAGTTTTGCGGTGGCTGAGGTGAGGTGCAAAATGCTGCCTTGCCCCATGGACCTGGTGGGGGTCAGCCCCTTTCCAAAACTAAGCTTTGAACGTCCATAAGGAGTTGTGCACCCCGACTTAGAAGATTCTCTCCTGCCCCCCTGCCGCTCGGCGCGCCTTCCTCCCCGCTCTCTTCCTCAGGGCCGCCGGTGATCGTGGTCCCCCCGCAGAACGTCACCGTCAACATCACCCAAAATGCCTTCCTGGCCTGCCAAGCCGAGGCCTACCCTGCCAACCTGACGTACAGCTGGTTCCAGGGGAGCACCAACGTCTTTCACCTCAGGTAAGATGGCCTCTCTCTTTGCGGGGGCCTGGGGAGACTCGCTCCCTTGGAACCTGGCCGAACTCCCTCGGCGGCCGGCCGCCTTTGCACTATGGCATTGCCCGAGTGTGACGTTTTTGGAGCTGCCGGGTGGAGATCCAGTCCCTTTTAGCACCTCCAAGTTGGGCTGGGAAGCAGCCCTGTCTGAAGTCCTGCAGAGGTGCTGGCAACCCTGAGCTGGATGGACCCAGGGTCTGACTCAGCACAAAGCAGCTTCATACATTCATTGGGGGAGTGTCCAAGTCCCAGATTCGGTCCTGGGCGGCGTCTCCAGCTGAGGACGAGAGAGCCTTGCCTTGAAACCCCTGATTGCCGCTGGGCCAATACAGTACAGGCAATACCGGGCCGATGGATCCCTCCAAAGGAGCAACTTCGGTCTGGGAGGGCGGGTGAGAGCCGAGCAAATTCCTGCGGCCGTTCCCTCTCGCCTTCCACTCCTCTGTCCTTCAACAGCCAGCTCCAGTCCCGGATTCGCGTCCTGGTCGATGGGAGCCTCCTGGTCCAGAAAACCACCCCGGAGGACTCGGGCCGATACACCTGCGTTCCCAGCAACGGGCTACGCAGGTCGCCTTCTGCCTCCGCCTTCCTCACGGTTCTGTGTAAGCGCCGGCCGGATCTTCCCCCCCTCCGAGACGTAATGTGGCATGGTGGAAGGGGCGAAAATAGGGCTGAAGCACACACACACACACACACACACACACACACACACACACACACACACAGAGTTTTTGTCCAGTTGGCTGAGTGGGGCTGAACTGGGCCATGACTGGAAGAGTCTTCTCCTCCATGCACTGCTAATCCCTAGACTAGCAGCTGGGGTGTCCACAGCCAGGTTGGAGGGGGCATCTGGCAGGCAGGAGGGGCCGGCCAGCCTTCCAGTACCTTGGAGAGCTCTGAGAAAGGAAGCCGCTCCCTCCAGGACCAGAGGCTGACTGACAGGCTGTTGACCTGGGCGATCCCTTCCTGGCCGGAGACCCTTGAAGGGGCAGCCCTTATGCCCCGTTGCTGACCCTGGGGAGGGTCTTGGCATGGAAGGAGCGGGTTCTTTGAGGGGCTCGGACTCAGGAGTTACCCCTTGGCTCGGGGTTTCCTGCCCACCAGGCTCAGATTTGGCGCTGGGGCCTGGGATGGGTCCTATTCCTCCTGACCTGGCCGCATCAGGGTCGGGTTCTGCTGCCCAGGGTGGGGGTCTTGACAGCGGCACTCGGCTGGGGTTCCTGTCCCGGTCGAAGACCCGCCCGTCGCTTTTCCGCTTCCCAGCCCTCCCCTCATTCTTCTCAGTCTTCTGACCCCTTGCCCCACCAGCTGAGGCCATTTCCTCCGCTATTCCACAGATCCAGCGCGAGTTGGCGACATGCCCCCCGAGACCCTCCTGCCCATCCAAATGCAGGGCACGATCCGGTGCCCCAACAAGGCCGACCCCCCGCTGCTCTTCGTCAACTGGACCAAAGATGGGCAACCGCTGGAGTTAGGCAAGGTAGCGCCTGGAACACCCCACCTCCTGCCCTTGCCAGCCTTGGTCGTGTTCCCTGTTCTCAAGAGAGTCTTTCTGTTGGTCTGGCTCTCTCTCCCTCCGGTGTTGGTGTTGGTGTTTGTTAATCTTTCTTTCCTCCTTTCCTGCTCCTTCCCCCCCCCCGGTCTGATTATTTCCCCTCTCCCTCTCTTTCCTCCCCCTTCCTTCCTCGCTCACCCCCTCCCCACCCCCAGTTCCCAGGCTGGTCCATGCGGCCGGACGGCGCCATTGTCATCGCCACCAGCAACGACGACGCCCTGGGCATGTACACCTGCACCCCGTTCAACAGCTATGGGACAGCCGGGCCTTCGCCTCCCACCCGCGTCCTCCTGAAGGTAAACGGCCAAGAAAGCCGCCGGCAGGGGGAAGGGCCCCCTTTTTTTTCTCCCCATATTTCTCCCCCCCTTTCTGGGTGCCACAACATGCAGTGTCACTTCATGCTCCAGGACCCGCCTGTGTTCACCGTGCGTCCCAAGGAGGAGTATTTCCAGGAGGTGGGGCGGGAGCTGCTCGTTCCGTGCTCGGCCCGCGGTGACCCCCGGCCCGTCGTCTCATGGACCAAGGTGAGGCAACTCTGGGGTGGAGCCACCCCTTCTGCCTACAGAGCAGGGCCTCTGCCACCGGGCTCCAGGCCTGACTCTTCCGGTGCTGTGTTTCTGCGTCCATTTTTGCTTCGCCGGGGTCCAACGACGGATGCAAATGAAACCGTGCGCTCTCTGTCTTTAGAGCAGGGCTGCTAAGCTTCGGCCCTCCTGCAGATGTTGGCCTACAATCCCTGGCTATTGGCCACTGTGGCTAGGCATCATGGGAGTGGTCATCCAAAAACAGCGGGGGGGGCCTACAAGCAGGCCTGCTTGAGACGGAACCTTACAGATCCGTCCTCCAATTCAAATTGCACATCCTTAGGAGCACGGGAAGCTGCCTCCTGCCGAGTCGGCCCCTCGGCCCACCTAGCCCAGTATTGTCTGCACTGACTGGCAGCGGCTTCTCCAAGGCTGCAGGCAGGAGTCTCTCTCAGCCCTATCTTGGAGATGCTGCCAGGGAGGGAACCCGGGACCTTCTGCATGCAAAGCCAGGGGCTCTACCACTGAGCCAGGGGCCCCATCCCCTAAACACTAGGAATGTAGGAAGTTGGTGTCTGCTGAGTCAGACCGTTGCTCCATCTGGCTCAGGATTGTCTGCTCTGACTGGCAGCAGCTCTCCAGAGCCCTACCTGGAGACGCTGCCAGGGAGTGAACCTGGCATACAGGTTCTGCATACTTTCTGCATACAAAACAGATGCTTTCCCACTAAGCTCCCTCCCCACAAGATATAACCACCCAGACTCTGTGTCTGCAACCGGCAGTGAAACCGCCATAACAACTGTTACCCTTAAGAGCTGGGTGCCGAACCTAGGGTCTATCTGTTTCTCTGTCCTTCCTGCAGGTGGGCAGCAAGGGGGGGCTGGCCAGCGCCCAGGTGGACGGGAACAGCACCCTGATCCTGCGCCCGCTGGCCAAGGAGCAGCACGGCTTGTGGGAGTGCACGGCCAGCAACGGAGTGGCCCGCGTCAGCGCCGCAGCCAGTGTGCACGTCCTGGGTGAGTGCTTTGCTCAGGCGGCGGCGGCGGCAGCGAAGACGGGAGAAGACCTCTGTGCCTCTCTGCGTGTCTGGGATGGTGTCTCATCGGCACACTCCTTATTCCACATGGAGCTAAGGAGGCACGTTGCTAGTAGCAGGAGGCAACCTCCGCCCCACTTTCCAAAGTGAGCGCCTCAACACAGAACCAAGCCCCATCCTAAAATCTCTTGGTTTGCCTCTAAATGTAATCGGAACCCCTACAAAGCAGTCTGGCTCCATAACCAGGCACCAAAGTTTCAGTTACGTGGTTAAAGCTGTGTTGCATCTGATGGTGTCTCTTTTGTTTGGAAAACCCTTCACACACACACACACACACACACACACACACACACACAAGCAAGTTTTTTTTAAATGCACTGATTTGTTTACTCAAGTGGAAAGGTTACCATCCTCTTTTCCTTCCTACTACAAATATTTATATACCGCTTTTCAAAACTTCTCAAAGGGGTTTACATAGAAAATAAACAGCAGAGAAATAAGATGGCTCCCTGATCCCAAAAGAAGAGCTTCTGTTTTCTTTGGTTTATGGAAACCACTTTGAGATCTCTCCTGTTGAACGTGGTATATAAACACCTCAAATAATAAGGCTCGCAGTCTAAAAAGAAATATAAGGCAGATACCAGCAACAGCCACTGGAGGGATGCTGTGCTGGGGATGGAGAGGGTCAGCTGCTCTCCCCCTGCTAAATGAAGAGAATCACCACTTTAAAGATTGCCTCTTGACTTGATTAGCAGAGGTATAGAGTTACATGACGAGCCAGAGTTTGAGGTTACTGTGTCCAAACCGGTTTCTGGACCAATCTCTAAAGGGAGTGTCTGTACCAGAACTGAACCAGAGAGTTTAAAAAATATGCGTGAACTTGAACCCATGGCCCTTAATGGTTTGACTCCCTGTACAAGCTTTTCATGGTCTCCCTGCTGCCGCCATAGGTGTGGCTGCCCCCCCAACCGCCTCCAGCTGCATTCCTCCCCTTCGTATCGTGCTGATACGGCTTCCTCGCGTTTCTCTCTCGAATCGTAGGCACCAGTCCGCACATGGTTTCCAACTTCTCGGTGCTTCCCCTTCAGCAAGCAGTGAACATCAGCTGGGTGCCGGGCTTTGACGGGGGCTACTTCCAAAGATTCAGCATTTGGTACACACCGCTGTGAGTCGGCCATGTGATTCGTTTATTTATGCGTTGGCTTTTCCGGAAGGTTCTTCCGGGAGCTTGCACGAGTCTCCTGCCTTCCGTGCAAAGGCGCACCGTCTTGGGTTTGAAGAGGGTTCCCCGCTCGAGACTCCTTTTTAAATAACGGCCACTCCGTGCCTCCTCCACAGGTTGAAACGCCTCAATCGCCCTCACCACGACTGGGTCTCACTGCCGGTGCCTCCTGGCTCTTCGCATCTTCTGGTGGAGAACCTGCAGCCAGAGATGGGGTACCAGTTCAGCGTCCTGGCCCAGAACAAACTGGGGAGTGGGCCCTTCAGTGAGATCATCACCACCGTGCCACTAGGTAATGGACATTTCCCTCGAGGAGTGGGAGGGAATCCTCCCATGGTGGTTTGTTGGTTTTTTAACACACATCCCGCTCTTTGTCCATGGAGCCCAGAGTGATGTACATGTTTTTTAAGTTTAGCCTCACAACAACCCTCTGAGGTAGATTAGGCTGGGAGATAAGTGAGTTTCCAAGTTGAATGGGGATTTGAACTTGGGTCTCTCCCATTCACCTTGGGTCTCCCCGAGGCCACCTCCAGCCGCAGAGGCATGATGTGGAAGGAGCGCTGGTCTTGTGGTAGCAAGCAAGACTTGTCCCCTTAGCTAAGCAGGGTCTGCCCTGGTTGCATATGAAAGGGAGACTAGAAGTGTGAGCACTGGAAGAGATTCCCCTCAGGGGATGGAGCTGCTCTGGGAAGAGCATCTAGGCTCCAAGTCCCCTCCCTGGCAGCATCTCCAAGAGAGGGCTGAGAGAGACTCCTGCCTGTGACCTTGGAGAAGCCACTGCCAGTCTGTGAAGACAATACTGAGCTAGATAAACCAATGGTCTGACTCAGTATGTGGCAGCTTCCTATGTTCCTATGCTTCTCAATACCAGTTGCAGGGAATTAACAGCAGGAGAGAGGGCATGCCCTCAGCTCTTGCCTGTGGTCTCCCCAGAGGCAACTGGTGGACCACCATGTTGAACAGGGTGCTGGACTAGATGGGCCTCCTTGGGCCTGATCCAGCAGGGCTGTTCTTGTGTCCTTATGATCCTAGCCCACCCACCATAAGTGACTAGCCCAGAGTCATCCAGTGAGTTTCAAGCCTGAATGGGGATTTGAACTCGGGTCTTGCCAATCCTAGCACACCACTCTGACCCCAACACTAGACTGTCTCGGTCCACAACAGAGACTTGGGGTCTTTAGATTTGATTGCCTGCTGGATTCTGAGTTGCTGGGTTGCAGTGCATTCATTTTTGCAAGCAGCAAACCTGGACATGGCAGGGAATGGAATTATTTTCAGATCTGAAGTAGACTCTTAATTTTTTTTTCCTTCCTCCCAGCTGACAGTCTTCCTCTTTTCTTCTCAGGTCTCCCTACAACCACCATGCCGCCCGATCCTCCGACGACCACCCTGCAGGTCTTCCTTTCCCCGCCCCAATTCCTGATGGCCAACGAGACCACCCGAGGGGTTTTGCTGCTGTGGGAGCCTCCCTTGTGCCAGCACGCGGTGGCCCTGACGGGCTATGCTCTGGAACTTCGGCAGGACCAGGGTGGCTGGGAGGTTCTCGATGGGTCCATCCCCAGCTCGGAGATGCAGCTCCTGGTGCCTGGACTCATCAAGGTGAGGCTGGAAGGGAGCTGAGAAGAAATGGCTTGTGTGTGCATGCCACAATCTCTGAGAACATTGACTTTCACTTAAAAAAAAAAGAGTCAAGTTTCTAGTCCTTAAGGCTGTGGAGGTATGCTTGAAAGCATGTGCAAGATCTCGGAAGATGTGATACTGAGTAGGATTTTGATTGAGTGATTCACTTGACTCTCTGTAGTAGTGCTGACCCCAGAATACATTCTGCAAAACAGGACCTCATGTGAGGAGGTTCAGATGCACCTCTGTGCGCTCATGCCCCATGGCATGCCTCCTTGGCAGAGAGGGTCACAGTGTGCACCTGCTTTCTGCTTCCTCTCACCACGCAGGACGCCTTCTATGAGTTCCGCCTGGTGGCCTTTGCCGGCAGCTACATCAGTGACCCCAGCAACACAGTCAATGTCTCCACAACAGGTGAGGCCCCAGATGGCTGCAGAACGAGGAATGGCTCACTTCTGCAGGAGTCCGCTCAAGCCGATGGAAGCTCCTTCTTGTTTACATGGAACCCACTGATTGGTTAAAACTTTTTTTAAAAATACAGGATCGGCTTAAAGATGCCCTGATTAATCCGCTAACAGATTTTAAATTAAACAGTTGTTCAACTTGCTAAAACTTCAGGTGGCAGGGACCCTCGTAGAAGAGGCATGCCCTCTGGGGCAGAGACTGGGAGGAGAGCTGGTCTTGTGGTAGCAAGCATGACTTGTCCCCTTAGCTAAGCAGGGTCCACCCTAGTTGCATACGAATGAGAGACTACATGTGTGAGCACTGGAAGATATTGGATCCCCTCTGGGAAGAGCATCTAGGTTCCAAGTTCCCTCCCTGGCAGCATCTCCAAGGTAGGGCTGAGAAAGATTCCTGGCTGCAACCTTGGAGAAGCCGTTGCCAGTCTGGGTAGACAAGACTGAACTAGATGCACCAGTGGTCCGACTCGGTATATGGCAGCTTCCTATGTTCTTATGTTCCTAACAGAGGGAAATGCCTCTTCCAAGATGGTGGATAAAAGGGAGACTATCCCTTCAAACATCTTTAGAAGAGGCATTCCCTCCTGGGTTAAGAAAACTCCCTGTGGGGAAGAAGGGGGATATGCCTCTTCTAACATCATCTTGGTAGAGGCATTCCCCCCTCCTGGATAAATAAAACCTGGGGAAATCCTTCATTTTGTTGCTGCTGCAGTTATTGCTGTTGTCTTCCTTACACACCAAGGTTTCTTCTTGCCGTCCCCATGTGCTTCCTACTTTCCTTCCCCCGTTAGGCATGGAAGTGTACCCCTCCCGCACCCAGCTCCCTGAGCTCCTGCCCCAGCCGGTTCTGGCCGGCGTCATCGGGGGCGTCTGCTTCCTCAGCACCGCCGTCATCTTCAGCACCATGGCAGCGTGCATCATGAACCGCCGGCGGGCGGCCCGTCTCCGGAAACGCAGGCAAGGTAATCGGGCCAGCGCCGAGGCAGGGGTGCGGACCTGTGCTACAGGAATTGGGGGCCGGGGCCAGAGGTCACAAGGCAGCCCCTGCAAAGAGCCGGTGAGCTGGGGGGGGGAGTGCCTGGGCAGTAGCGGAGAATCTTCTGAGGTCAAGGGGGTCATGGATTAGGGGGCGATCTTGGTTGCCAGTTTCATGACTTGTCCCCATAGCTAAGCAGGGTCCGCCCTGGTTGCATTTGAATGGGAGACTAGAAGTGGGAGCATCCTCAGAGGATGAAGCCACTCTGGGAAGAGCAGAAGGTTCCAAGTTTCCTCCCTGGCTGGCAGCATCTCCAAGATAGGGCTGAGAGAAACTCCTGCCTGCGACCTTGGAGAAGCCGCTGCCAGTCTGTGAAGACAATCCTGAGCTAGATAGACCAAGGGTCTGACTCAGTATATGGCAGCTTCCTAGGTTCCTATGAACTCGGGGCTGCATGGCTGAAACCTCTTCTTCAGAGAGAAAGAGAGCCGTCTTCTAGTTTTCTCAATAGGGATGGGCCGTGGAGAGGGACCGGTTGGGGGTGGCGCCGGTGTGTGTCTGTCTGCAGCATGGCTGCCCCCCACCCACCCCTCATCACGGCCCCCTCCATGTGACACTCCCCCTTTGTGTTCTCATGATCCTTCCAGATCTCCCACTGGTCTTCTCCCCCAACAAGAAGCTTCTGCCTTCACAGTAAGTCGCGCCATCGCATGATGTCACTTCCTCTTGCCCCCCACCCCACCCCGCCTCATGCCAGCCCTGCCCTTCTCTGCCCCTCTCTGCCTTTGCGCTCCGTTGGCCGGCTTCAGGCGGGGGGAGATGAAGCGAGGCGGTCGGGGGCCCTAGTGAAGCCAGGGGGGGGGATGGGGGTGTTAAGAAAGCGTTGGGCATTCGGGGCGTGCTAGGTTCAGCCCCAGCCGTTCCAGGTAGGTCTGTCTGCAGCCCTGGAGAGCTGCGGCTGCTGCCAGTCTGAGCAGGTGGTCCTGAGCTAGGTGGACGGAGGGTCTGACTCAGGAGCATCCCTGGCTCTGCCCTGCGCGCAGAAGGGCCTGGGTCCAGTCCCTGGCAACGTTTCCAGCCAGGTAGGGCTGGGAAAGACCCTTGTCTGAAACCAGGGACAGCTGCTGCCAGTCCGGGCAGGCAGGGCTAAGCTTGATGGACGCTCAGTAGCAAATAGTCCTGTATCTCTTCATGGCTTTCTCCGGCAGTGTCTGGAGTCAAAAGCACAGCCATGCGCCAGACATAAGGCATTTTGGTGGGCGCTCAGATGCAGCTGAGTTCAGGTGCGTTGCCACCGTGTGTGTGTGTGTGTGTGTGTGTACACACAGAGAGTGAGAATCTATCTATACACATATATATCACTGTGTGTGTGTGTGTGTATAGAGAGAGAGTGTGTGTGTGTACAGAGAGAGAGAATCTATACACATATATATATCACACTGTGTGTGTGTGTATATAGAGAGAGAGTGTGTATCTGTGTGTGTGTGTGTGTATGTGTGTATGAATGACACCCACCCACACCCATAATGCTGGTGTCCACGGCAGCTGAATGAATTAAGCTTTATTTCTGCAGCCACTGGCCTTACAAAATCACAAGTGAGACAAATCTATCCCGATTCAAAACGGCGTAGAAATCAGTGCTCCGTCTCACAGCCAGCCAGGTTCTCATTGATCTGGGGGTGGGCTGGCATTCCGTCACCCAGGAGATCATCTGTGGCCGCACGGCTCCAAGGTCTGGAGGCCCACACAGTCGAAGCTAAGCAGGTCTGGGTCTGGTCAGTAGCTGGATGGGAGATCTCCTCCCTCTGTGAGCTGGAGCTCAGCGTTTGAGCCCCTGCTTTGCTGGTCCCGGGTTCAATCCCTGGCAGCAACTCCATGTGAGGCTGGGAGAGACACCTGCCTGAGACCTGCTGCCAGTCAGTGCGGGCTATACTGAGCGAGATGGACCCACAGTCTGAATCAGTACAGGGCAGCTTCCTAGGTGGGGAAGATTGGTCTCGCTGATCTTGGGCAGGGGGTTCCCAACCCGTGGCACACCAGATTGTTGCTGAACTACAACTCCCATCATCCTCGGCTGCAACTTGTGGTGTTTTTTGGGGGGGTGGGAGCTCAGCAACATCTGGCCTGCCACAGGTTGGGAACCCCTGACCTTGGGCAGCCCCAAGAACTGTCGCTGGAGGGAAACTGGGCTTCGACCAAAAAAACCATTTTGGGTCTCTCTCCCGCTCGCAGAAATTCTACAGGCCCTCCTAGCCCAGACAGCGTTGTGAAGCTGAAATTCCAGACCTCCCCGTATCGGAGCCTCCGCCGCACCCTCCTGTGGGGCAAGAAGGCCGACCCCAGCCTGGGCCTCAACATGGCCGTCGGGAACGCCCGGCCGCCTTCCCGCTACACCCTCTACGAGAGCCACGTGGGGGAGCCTCTGCCGCTGGAGCGCATCTGCCGCGGGCCCGACGGGCGCTTCGTGGTGCAGAGCGAGGCCCGGCCCCAGGGGGGCTTGGCCGCCATGCTGGAGCGCTTCTCCCTCGCCTCCTCGGAGAGCAGCGCCGGCCAGCTGGAGCCGTCTCTGCAGGTCTCCGCCTCGCCTCCTCGCCCCGAGGAGCCCGTCTGGCAGAAGAGCATCTTCCTGCGGCCCAAGAACGCCAGCCAGTCCCGCCGCGAAGCCACGGCCTCCGGCTACTGCCAGGGCCGCTTCTTCGGCTACAGCAGCAGCAGCCCGACCGAGGAAGCCAAGCCGCTGTGTATCGCCAACATCAGCCCGGTGGCCACCATGCCATACGGAGCCACCGAGGTCCAGGTTGCCGGGCAGCCGGAGGCGGTGGCCACCACCACTTCCTCGGCGAGCCAGCTGGGCAGTCCCCCCTTGCCGGCGTGCCGTCGGTCTCAGGACAGCCAAGTTGCCGCAAATACCTCAGCCCAGAGTGGGATTCTCCAGTACCTGAGCCTCCCCTTCTTCAAGGAGATGAATGTGGATGGGGATTGGCCACCGGAGGAGGAGGAGGAGGAGGAGGATGAAGAAGAGGAGGAGGAGGAGGAAGAAGAGGAAGAACACGTTTCCCAACCAGAGTTCCATGAGGCCAAATCTCCCAGCAGCATTGAACTCACCCTGCTGGGAGACGGGGACAAAACCACTTGCCCAGTTTACATGGACATGCAAGCCAGCCTGGAGTCTGCTCAGGAACAGGCCTTGGAGAAGTCCCTCCTCAGGCTCCCAGACGCCAACTCGGGCCCGGCTAAGGCCGCCTTGCCTGGCACAGGGGTCGGCTCCGTCTTGGAAGCCCCCGTGCCCAAGGAGGAAAGGACTTGGCTGCGGACGCTGCTGCCGCCCGCCCGGCCCCTCGAGAGCCGGCCGGAGCTGGTCTGCACGGCGATCCCCTTGGAGCAGGGCTGGCTCCACACGGGAGACCTGCCCCCAGAGTCCCTGCCCCCAGAGAGGCACAAATTCCCCGCCGCCGAGAAGCTCCCGCGGGGGAGCCTGACCAGCCAGAGCAGCGGCCGCGGCAGCGTGTCTTTCCTGAGGCCCCCCTCGCTGGCGGCGTCCCTGGGGGGCAGCTACCTCAATTCCCCCTTTGGGGACGTGGCCAGCTGGCACAGCAACTCCGCAGGAGAGGAGTGTCCGCCCAAAAGGGAGCCTTCAGTGGCGGCCATCAGTAAAAGGTGAGCGGGAGACGGAGGGGCTGGGGCTGGGGGTGTGCGGGGGGCTGTGCTGGGTGGGAGAGAATCCACCCAGACGTCAGCAAACAAATGTATTTATTTATTTTATCAAATAACCCGTCTCTGGGCAGTTAACAATAGCATAAAACAAGTTTGCATCCTGTCATTCTCTCTGAGGCCACAAGAGGGGGCCTTGCATCATTCGCTTGCATGTTTTTAAAAATAGTCTTTTTAAAGTTTCCAGATCTCACTTGGCAATTTCTTATCTCCCAAGGCTTGCACCTTAGAGCCTTGGCTTTAAAAATAAGATAAAACTTAACTGGCCCAATCATCTGAAGAGGGGGTGTGGCAAAAGTTGCCCAAATTTGTTTTTCTCCCCCAATTTCTTTTTCCTATATTGTTTACATTTCTAGGATTGTTTTCAAGAGTTGGCTGGAGATTGATGCCAGATTCTGGAGGGTGCCGGTGCCCCTGCCCCCGCCCCCACACACACTTACTTTCACACTCAGTTGCTGATAATATCCCACTCTTGCTTCAGGGAGCTCAGGGTACCATAGATTTCTCCTCACCCCCTTTAGCTTCACAACCACCCTGCGAAGTAGGCTAGGCTGGGAGATGGCAAGAAACTGCCCCAAGGTCACCTAGTGGACTATATGACTTAGTGAGGATTTGAACCCAAGCCTGATACCCTTAACCGTTTGCACCCTTCACTGGGTCCCCTGTGCTCCATTTAGCTCTGAACTCACCCTATCTATAATGGAAAGCTTTTTTGGTGGGGCTCAGTAAAATAGCGAAAGAGGCCAAATATTTTAAGCAGGAAATGGTCAAAGCAGAAAGCAGTTTTAAGAGGGCCTCCCACTCACTTAGTTACTCTTATTCCACCCCCTTCCTCCAAGAAGCTCAGATTGGCCTCTGAGTGAGTGACCCCCTCCCTTTATGCTCACAACAACCCTGCAAGTTGGCTGTGCTGAAAGTCCAAGATCATGGTGTTTCATGGTGCAGTGAAGAGCCAGAATTCCTTGCTCCAAGTCCACTGTGTAACTTCCCCTGCCTCACTGCCTCTCTTCTTAGCAGGGCTGGCGTCCTTCTTTATACACACGCACACACCCCAAACTAACTCCCCTTGGTTCTTTCCAGGAGGAATACCTCCGTCGACGAGAACTACGAGTGGGACTCGGAGTTCGCTCTGGAGTCGGACCTCCTGGACGCGTTGCAGCTGTACCGGAGTGGGAACCCCAAAAGGCCAGTCTCCACCATTGCTGCCCAGGAGCTCAAAAAGCAGAGTAAGCATGCAGAAGGAAGGAGACTCTGTGGAAACCCACAAGTGGAGCCTGCTCCAGGTTTTGAGGGGGCAAACTGCTCCCTGTGGGTCCTCTCCTCTCTGGGTGGGTCCTGAGAGATTCACTCCGCCACCCACCCCGTAAAGGCTGTGGGCTCAGGGGTCAGCTGTGGGCCCTTTGAAGAGCCGTGTCTGGAGAGGGCCCAGGAGAAGTGTGCTGTAGGGATGTGCACAAATCTGGTTTTTCCGGTTCGAATCCAAACTGGACTCAAACTGGGGAAGTTCAGTTTGGGCACCCCTGAATGAGCGGGTCGGCTCAGCTCGAATTTGAGCCGGTTCGGGCCCAATTCGGTGGTGCCAGGGACATTTTTTGTTCTAAATGGCGGACTTACTGCCTCTGAGGCCCTCCGGGGTGGGCGGGAGGGGGAACTGTCGGTGACCCCACCACGGCAGCTCTCTCCGAGGCTGCCAAACCCAGCAGCAAGCAGGGGAAAAGGGGTTAGAAAAAATTAACTGTAGAACCCCTGAGCTGGTCCTCGGGGGTTCGGCTCAACCTCGAGTCGAACCGGGCCCAGCTCGAGGGCGAGCCGGTTCGAACATCCCTAGCACAGCATAACTGAGTTTGCAGTTGGCCTCAGAATCGGCCCACCTAAGAACAATCCTCCACCACCACCACCAGAGTATGTTCTTGATCTGAATGCCAAATGATTCCTAACACAAATCAAGAGACATTTTTTTTAAGTTCCCAAAAATATGGTTTATTGAGTAAACAAGACTATAAATAGCATCACGCCATGACAGACTTGGACACTGTATATAACAAATGTGGTGGATGTTCTCTCCAGAGTTGCGATAAAGAATCTCTCCGTTACATTCACTGCAAGACCCTTCTGCTTGTGAAATAGAATCCACAGCTGGTATCCGCCAAACGCGCTTTGACTACACAGCCCTCATCAGTGGCTTTTCGACTCTGGCTTCTTGCAGATAAATAAGATCACGCCCCGTATCCATTTCCCTCCCGGAACCAATAATTTTCCAATTTCCTGAGGACTTTTAGCTATCAAGTGTGCTTATCAAGTACACTTCACTATACTGGAAGAGAAAATGCATTCCTAGCTTCACCTCTGGAGAGAACGTATTGCAAAGATTTGTTGTGCATGATGTCCAAGTGTGTCATTGTACAGAGTTGTTTACTCCATAAGCCAATTTTTTAAAAATTATGTTAGGTGCAGTTGATTCTTGATCTTGCTTTCTTAGGATTTATTCCACTCTCCTAGAACCCTAGCTTTTTGCATGTGTGTGTGAGTGATAGATCGATCTTTTAAAAAGTTAGGGCTTGTGGTGCGAGGCCCCTGAGCATTTCGGTTTTCCTTAAGAACCTAGAGCTAGGTTACTAGTCCTCATGAGCAGTGCATCCAAGATGCACAAAACCAGCCCTGCCCCAGGCAAGGGAAGTATTTGGACTCCCTTCAGTGGTTATATTTCGGGGCGCCAACTTCAGAGATGTAGTTTTGCAGATGAACCAGATGGTGTATATTCAAGCTCAGTCATAAGGCACCTGCCTTGATTTTTTCCCCCAAGGCCTATTTCCTTAAGTGAAGGAGTGTCTTTCCCACCCCCACTGCTAAATGCTTCAGTTCTTGTCCTTTGGTGCTTTGCCCATAGCTCCCTCCCGCAAAGTTGCCAAAGAAAAAAGGGATTGAGAAGAAAAAGACTGGTGTCTCAATCGGGTGGCGTCTCCCAGCTTGAGGTGGCTTGAAAGGAGAGGATTAGCCAGATTCCCGGAGGAGGAGAGGTGTGTGGGTGGCCCTTGGCCAGGATGGAGTTGGCTGCTTCAGAGGCAGGGCATCTGGGACTACAAGCCAGAAAGGAAAGCTGTTGCCATCCCTGTCTTGACACAGTGCTGCCTCCTGTGGGCAAGAGCTAAAGGGGCTGTAATGTGGCCGAAAATGGCTTTCGCGTGAGGGGCCCTGCCTTGGATGCTCGAGTTCAATCCCTGGCAGCATCTCCCGGTTCGGCTGGGGAAGAGCCCTGTTTAAAACAGGGAGAAGCTGCTGCCAGTCAGTGTAAACCATTCAGAGCTTCCCAGGTAAAGCAGACCACCATTCTGAGGAGGGGGCCGGAGCTCAGCGGCAGACCCCCTGCGTTGCATGCAGAGGGTCCCAGGTTCAGTCCCTGGCAGCATCTCCAGGGAGGGCTGGGAAAGATCCTGGAGCTTGGGAGCGCTGCTGCTGCCGCTGCCAGCCAGTGCAGACAATCCTGAGCCAGATGGACCAAGGATCTGACTCAGTCTGTGGCAGCTTCCTATGTTCTGCTCCCTCCCCCCGTCTACCCACTGTGCCTCCCCATCTTCCATCCTAGTTAGAGGAGAGTAAAGTAAAGTGTGTTGACTCCTGGCGCCCACAGAGCCCTGTGGTTGTCTTTGGTCGAATACAGGAGGGGTTGACCATTGCCTCTTCCCACGCAGTATGAGATGATGCCTCTCAGCATTTTCCTATATCGCTGCTGCCCGATAGAGGTGTTCCCCATATGGGGATTCGAACCGGCAACCTTCTGCTGGTTAGTCAAGCATTTCCCCGCTGCGCCACTTAACGCTGGAGGAGAGACGCCTCTCTCATTCCAGACCCCTTTTCCTGCTTCTCTGCCCCTGCAGGCTCAAAGACCTCCGGCAGCGAGAGCAGTGGCTCTCCCTCAAACTCGCAATCCGTGGGCGCCTTGGACGGGTCCAGCTCGCCCGTGTCCTTCCCAAGCCCGGAGGAACGCTGCGCCACCCTGCGGGAAGAGTTCCTGGCCTACCGCCGGCGGCGAGAGGCCACCCAGCAACGGAGGCAGAAACTGGGCTTTGGCCGGAAGCGTGGAGAGGAGAGATTTGAGCAGGCCACTCTTCTTTGAGGGGACCCCTGGCTGTGCTGCCCCCCATGGGGGAAGAGGAGGGGGGGAGCGAATGGGCCCATCTTGTCCACACGGGCTGAGGCGGCACCCTCTAGTGAGACGCAGAGGAACTGTGCCCCGTGTGGAGTATCCGGTGGTTCCATAGACACGCAGGAGGCGCTGCAGAGACCTGTGTGACCCTAGCGGGCAGGCAGTGAAAATAAACCCTTGAGAGCACCCCACCGCAGTGGGAGAAGATTGAAATGACTGGCTGAGCGATGACTTCTAAAGACGGGAGTGGGGTTTGGGGGTTGGGTGGGGACTGTTTTGTAAAACTGGACTTAAAAAACAAAAACAAATCTCTACATTTAGTGTTTGTGTGCATTTGTGAAACGAGGTCCCAAGGAGTGGGGTAGCCCCCAAGTACAGCTCCATGAACCCCACACCGCAAGGCTCACTCTGAGGCACAAAAGGAGAAACTCAAGGACTTGGGGCACCACGGAAAAAGAGAAACCAGACGGAGGTTTGTGTTTAGGGAAGGATTCGTGGGGGCGAGATTCAGGTCTGACAGATCGTGGAGAGGTTTCAAACAGTGTTGCATTTAATAGAAGGTGGGTGAAGCTGCTGTGTGGCAAATTTGGAGCAGGCTAAAGGAACAGCGTGCTTTAAGCTGCGGAACTCACCGCGACATGTGCTGTCTTAAAACATCCAGGCAAATTTGTGGAGGAGGAGAGGTCGGGCGACAGAGCTGTCATCCCCAGAGGCAGTGTATCTGCTCACCGCAGCTCAAAAAAGGATATTATAGAACTGGAAACGGTGTAGAAGAGGGCAGGCTGGAGGCACCTTTCTCTAAGGAAAGGCTTCTTGGCTTAGAAAAATGGTGACTGAAGGGAGACATGGTAGAAGTTTTATAAAATCAGACACAGTGTGGGTAAAGGGAGTAGAGAAATACTTTTTCTCTCTTAGCACTGCAGAACCCAAGGCCATCCAAATCAATGGAGGGCCAGATTTAGGACAGTCAAAAGAGAGGAGTTTTTCATGCAGGGCCCAATCTATGGAACTCACTGCCACAAGATGCGGTGGTGGCCACCCGCTTGGACTGGCTTTAAAAGGGGTTTGGACAAATTTGTGGGAGACAGGTCTATCAGTGGCCACTAGCCCTGATGGCTAGAGGCTACCTCCAGGCTCAGAGGCAGGTTGGCTCTAAATAACCAGTGGCAAGGGGGTGGTGGCCAGAGACGGGACATGCTTTCATCTCCTGGTTACAGGCTCCTTGGAAGCATCTGGTGGGCCAGTGGGGGATAGCAGGAAGTGAGGCTAAAGCCTTGGCCCAGATTTTCTTCTGAGGGGGATGGTTAACTCTGCCCCGTAACTATTTGGGGTATGTTTGGGAGCCATCAATCCCTCCTCCCACAGAGATGCAGCAGAACGGCTGCTTGCTCAGAAGATCCTGTCTGATGCGCCTCTGGATGAGTTCCTGCTCTGAACTTGGCACCGCCCTTCCAGTCCGGGAAGGGATCCCCACGATCCATACAGCAGCCGAGCCGTTTTTGAGGGCAGCAACGTTCATGTGCTCTCTGGGACAGGGGGGATCCCATTAAATCCCCCAGAACAAGCGGGCCTTAACTAGCAAAACGGGTGGGACGCACTGGCTCAAGGGACGGGCCTCCTTGGGCTGAGTTCACCATTCTTCAACGCAAGCACAGGAAAAAGAAATGGAATGTCTGCTCTTAACCGCAGCTGCCTCAGAATCTTATTTTCAAGCGGTCAAGTTTCTAGTTCTCCTTGGGGTGGGGATATGTTTGAAAGGGCATCTTGGAATCCTCCTCCACAAATTCGTCTGGATGTCTTAAAACAGCACCTCATGTTGCGGTGAGTTCCGCAGTTTAAAGCACTCCAAAGGCAGAGTTGCTCAGGATCATTCCCCACAAACTGGGGCCTTGCTCCTTGCCTTTTCGTGTAAGTAAACTGACAAGAGCAATCCTGTGTCGTTTATATCCATCTCAGAATGCAGCTTTTTGTGGGTGCAGTATCCTGGCCTTTCCTCTCCAGATAAGGCAGGAATTTCTTCCTCTTTGTTTGCTGCCCTGCCTTTTTTTTTTTTACAGCCACTTGACAACAGTACTATAAAGCAATCAAATACATTTTTTAAGACACACAGTGAGAAGCAAGCCACAGCCGACAAAATGAAAAACTGAGGGAGGCCTGGGAAATTGCTACAGATCCATTGCTGCCAAGCCAGGAATCCTAACCTCTCAACAGAAGCTCAGCAACGAGGAGGCTAAGTGAGCCTCTTGTGGGAAGGAGTTCTACAGGCTAGAGGGCTAAGCGAGCCTCTTCTGGGCCAAAGTCTGGGAGCACCAACTCCTTTTTAGTCTGGTGGTGTGGTCACATTAAAAAATGTGTTTAAAATACTGTGTGGGGAGGGGAACCCTCCAAATGCCTTTAAGTCCAGGCTCCAAAGTTACCTAGGTGCACCTCTGCTCTTGTGGGAAGGGGTTCCACAGGCTCAGGGCCCACAATTGAGTAGGTCCTGCCCCCCACAATTGCCTGTCCCGCATGAGACGGCAGACAGGCATAGAGAAGAGTCGCTGAAGGTGATCTGGATGTGTGGCTAGGTTCCTTTTTTGGTAAAACGAGCTCTCCGTGAACATGGTGTCCAGCATGATTTCATTCGTGTGGGACGGGGTGAAGGGGGGGAGCTGTGTGTTGTGGCGTCACAAGGAAGCTGCATAGTTTAGTGTTGACATCTTCGCTCCCCGAAGGAGGCCGCGCCAGCTTCTGGAAAGCCCTCTGGAGCCAGTTTTTTTTTTTTTTTAAACTGGTTCAGCAACCCAGGCTGGCAGGCCAGGCCAAAAGCCAAGCACGTGATGGGGGGGACAGGGGCCACTGACTGTCCCAGAAGGACAGGGGGCATTGACTGCTCCCCCGGCCCCCTGGGCTTTCCCAGGCCGGATGCTTCTCTCCCGGCTGCTGGGGAAAGAGCGGCCCGGCCCCTCCAGGGTTAAAAGGGAGGCGATGACTCTTTGCTCGAAAACCGCTTCCTCTCTTCCCAAATTTGGCCTTGCTCTCTGGAGTCACATGGCCCCAGCAGGGTGAAGAGTTGCAATCGAGAAGCACTCAACAGGCCAGGCCGGCCTCCTTTCACACCCGCTTCAGTTCAAATCAAACTGGGAGATTTGGGCAGTAGTTAACCCCTCAAAACTGCTTTCATTACCCTCTGAAGCAACAGCTAATTTCTGAAGGGAGAAAAGGAGTGGTCTGTTGTTGTTTTGCAAAAGATGGAGAGTCAAATATGCATAGTTGCCAGCAATCTTTTTAAAAGAAGCATTCCCTCCTGTAGAAGAGAAGGCCTCTTCTAACATGACCCCCAGCTGCCACCTACCAACACTTCCTGAGACGGTGCACATTCTGTATTGCAGCCATCTTAGCCATCTTAGATGAGGCATCTTAGAGGATTGCCATCTTAGATGAGGCATTCTTAGATTATAATTGCCATCTTAGATGAGGCATTCCCTCCTGCAGAGAGGGAAGGGAGAAAGTCTCTCCTAACCTGGCCCCAGACACCCACTAGCACTGTGTGAACCAGGTATGTGTCAGTTATTACACAGGTATTCCCTTCTGTGTAAGTGAGGAGGGGGAATGCCTCTCCTAAGATGGTGCTTGGCATCTCCTTGTGTGTCTCAGCAAGCTTCATCTTAGAAGAGGTATTCCTTCTTGTGTGGGGGATGCCTCTTCTAAGATGGCACCAGACAGTACTACTGCATGAGAACAAGTGGTCACCATCTTAGGAGAGGTATTCCCTCCTCTGTAAGCAAGGAGGGGGAATACTTCTTTTAAGACCACACCTGACAGCCACTGTTTCTGGTAAGTAATTAAGTCATCACAGAATTAATCAGAAAAGGCGCTTTTTTAGTTACTCCCACGATTTTTAACTGCTAAGCCCACTATCCATTACCTGCCAGTAAGACCCACTCATTGTCAGACCCGATCTCAGACAGAACCGACGCCCGCGCCCCATGGATCGGGCTCCTCCAGCAGGCAGCTCTTGTTTTGAGAGGCTCGCAACCTTACCTTGAGAAGCTGCGCTCCTCCCAGACCCTGGCTTTACTCGCGAGTAAGCGCCCAACAACGCGCTTCTTTACCCCGGGCGGGGCCGCCGAAGTAAATGCTCGAGACTAGTTGCGCGCCCTGCCTAAATCCGGCGGGCAGGTCCTGCGCTCGCTCCGTGCACGTTTTACTCGGGAAGCAAGCGCCCCTACTGACTTCGATAGGGCTTCCCCGCGAGTAAAGCTGCCGCCTTCTCTGCACTTCCGAGCTCCCCCGCGGGAGTTTCCTCGCGAGTAAGGGCGGCGCAGCCAGCGCTCTGCCCGATGCGATTCCGGCAGAGTTTCCTCCCACAAATAGATATGTGTGTGTATATATATATATATATCTATATGTGTGTCTGTGTATTCTCCAATTTTTTGCACCCATTGATCATCGGGCTATGAATCGCGGGCACTGCTCCAGCCCCGGCCGGCAAGGCCTCCTCGCGAGTCAACCAACTGGCCCCCTGCGCCTTTAAGACCTGCCCGGGGTGGCGGCGGCGCCCGCCCGCCCCTCACTAGGGCTGACATCAGCTATAAAAAGTCCGGCTTGGGCGTGGAAGCCAACGCGAGTCGCAGCTTGATCTTCTCGGCGCTCCCAGCCCATCTGAAGGTAAGAGCCCCCCACTGCCTTGGCCCCGCCGGGATCCGCGCCCCCCCAGTGCAACTGTGGGGCGCCAAGGGGCGCCGCGCGTCCTCCATGAGGACTAGTGCCTTGTGCCGCAGACACCGCGCGCTCTAGACGTTCTCTGGAGGCCTGGGTTTCAGCTGAAGGGGTGGAATCTGCTCAGTAGGTCCCGGGGCTGAATCGGAGTCTCTGGAAGAGAAAGGGTTGGGTCGGGTTGCCAATACTTCATTGCCAGAATGAGGGACGCGAGTTGGAGTGGGGGCCGGCCGAGGGGCTGGGCCAACTCTGGAAGGGCAGTATAAAAATTGAATAAATAAACCAATAATAAGCATGCAGTGGTACTCAAGAGCCTGCGTGTCATTGACATAGATGCAATTGAATTATATGCTGCTCAATAAACAGTTGGCAACCCTATGCTATGTGGTGTGTGGAGGAGCTATTCCACTTAAGTTGCTGTCCTGTGTAGGGTGTGTGGGGCTGCCCCATAGAGCTTTACTTTCTCTTGGTGGGGAGTGGGTGGCTTAAAAAAAAAAGAGCTAAACCAGAGTGAAGACGTTTACTCCATTATTTCATACACTTGTGGGGTGGTGATTAACTTAAAGGCAAAGGGGTGTATTGGGAGTTTTGCTTATTAACTCGATCCCCTATAGGGCCTATAGGGTGAGTCTCAATGGCTGTATCCTATCCACCCCAGTAGCCTTTTCAGCCTTGCTTGGTCGTGTTCCTTGATCCTGATGTATGTCTGTTTCTATTTATTTATCTAACTTGTATCCTGCCTTTCAGTACAACAATTTCAAAGCTGTTTATAATACTGTTGTTAAAACACACAATTAAGATACAAAAAGTAGAGCTCCTAATATAAACATAAAAACAACCTCTAGTTAAAAAAACTTTAATGTCTCCCTAGAACACTAATGCATAAAACACAGAGCAGCAGTAGTGAAAAATAAAACTAATTGCATCTGAAATCCTTATTAACAGCATAGTCTATGTGTGGGCATCTTTCCTTTCCTACACCCCAAACTTTTTTGGGGAGGCAATGGTGTGTGTGTGCTTGTGTGTGTGCTTCTTGGAATCTGCAGGTAGGGTTACTAACTTTGAGTGAAGTCCTCGCGGCAGCCGCTGAGCCTCCCTAGATTTCTCCCCATCAGAAACCATCCAGAATCTCCAGGTTGCTGTCAAGGTTCATCTGTCTGGGGTTGCATCCTGATTTCTGGAGACTCTAGGCCACTCCCAGAGCTTGAGCAACTCAGTGGGTGGGTGGGGGGTGTTGGGGTCAGTATCCTCCCCACCACTTGAGGCTGGAATGAGTAATTGTCTGTCACTTAGGGGGTGAACAGGAGGGCAGTTGAGTCACTCTGCCAGGCAGACAGACAGACAGACAGACAGACAGACAGACACACACACACACACACACACACACCCCCCTGGAAAAGAGACCGTTTGGCCAGCCTCCCCTGCAGACTTAGAGCAGTGCCGTCTCCTTGGCTGCTCTCTGCTGGGGTCGGAATGCAGGGATGATGAAACCCTGGGGTGCAAGTTCCGGCTGTACTGCCTGCCTCGGGAAGGGCTGGCCCTGATGAACAGCTAGTGACTGGCTGCAGCTGGCCGTGGTGGTGAGCGAACAGGGAGGCCTTCGCGGCGTGGCTCTAGGACGGCTGCACTGAATTGGGTGGCAGGTCAGTAACCTGGGGGACTCTCTGCCACAAGATGTCAATTGCGAAAGTTGGAGAGCATCCCAGGTACAAAGCTTAGCGTGGCTATTAAAGCCATGCAGCTTAATTTCTTCTCGCCCGTCCTCAGCCTGGGGTTTGCTTGGTGTGCGTAAACTGGTGGGGCAAACCCGGTTAATCCTAACCAGGTTCAAAGCCATCGCTTGCTGGCTTGGTACTCAGCCCAGTCACTTTTTATATTGCAGTATATGGGAAAACACCTTGGGCCAATTCTGCAACAGCATCGTTGGCCACGGGGAGGTTTAAAACAATTTTTAAAAGCCAGAAGCCGTCCGAGGGAGGTTTTGGGTTTGTAGCAGTGGGACTTCTGAAGCCTGTGTGGAATCGGCACTTTCTTAGCTCGTCCTTCCCTGCATTTTGCAGGCCTCCTGGTGCTCGGAGGCACTCTGCTCATGCTCAGAGGTGCTCTGGATTGGCTCTCGGCTGCATTTGAATAGTGGGTGCTGGTGGGCAGGGGGTGTCTTGCTCTCTCTGTGCAAGCGGCCAGAAGGTGGTCTGGTTCTGCACCCCAACTTGATGCCTGAACGCAGAGCATGGTTGGTGCCTTTCCCTTCCTTCACCTAGAACATGTGCTGCTGCAGCAGCGATGGCTGTGGTTAGCAACTCCACGCAGAGGGGAACCAGAGTAAACAGTGCAGCCTAAACAAAGCTCGCTTCCTTTTTCCTGGGTCCTGCAGGCCACGCTCAGCCCGGGCCTTGTGAATCTCTTCCTGCTGCCAAGTGTTTTGGATGCTTGGCGGCAGGGAAGATTCCCTCACCCTAGGAAGCTAGCATGGCAGAGGTGAGACCAAAGGGTTCTCCCTGGAATCGAGCACTTGGCCTGTGCAGGGAATCCCCCACCCCCACCCTGCTCCTGCAACGAGTGCATTTAAAGATGTCTGTGATAAAACTTCTGAATCTAAGACTAGTTCTTTGATGTTAGAAACTGGGGGCCATCTTCAGTTCAGATCTGTCTGGAGTTGGTGAACATAGGTACATAGGAAGCTGCCATATACTGAGTAAGACCCTTGGTTTATCTAGCTCAGTATTGTCTGCACAGACTGGCAGCGGCTTCTCCAAGATTGCAGGCAGGAATCTCTCTCTGCCCTACCTTGGAGATGCTGCCAGGGAGGGAACTTGAAACCTTCTGCTCTTCCCAGAGCGGCTCCATCCCCTGAGGGGAAGATCTTGCAGTGCTCACACATCAAGTCTCCCATTCAGATGCAACCAGGGCAGACCCTGCTTAGCTATGGGGACAAGTCATGCTTGCTACCACAAGACCAGCTCTCCTCTCCGGTGTCAACTCTCTCTGTAGTAATCTCTTGCTCCAGTTTCTGAAATGACTGGGGATGCTAGGGTAACCTCGGGTCCACATCCGGAACCCAAGCGAGGGTGCCAAGGATCAATGCCATCCACATGCAAAGAGCAGGTGTCAAACTGCTATGATGCTGTGGAGTAATGTAAGCAAGTAGGTCTCTGCCCCCAAGAGCGTACAGTCTAAATCCTGAGTCTTCTCACGGATTTAATACAACCATTTCCAAAGCCATGTCTGTGTTTCTCCCTGGCCAGAATATTGGGACACGTTTATTTGAACATTTGAGTCCTTTCTGGGTTCTCGGCCTCTCCAGGTGCTGATTTCTAGGTGTGGCTTGTACACCAATCCTGGTATGGTTTTTTAAAAAACGTGTATCTGCAGCTTGGGGGAGAGGACTGTGTCTAGCTGGGTGAGACCCCGCCCTTCCTGTTTCCGTCAGCACTCTTGCTTTATCTGCATCAAGGTGAGGTTTTGACGGCCATGTTAATATGCCAGCAGCAGACACTTCACATCTGGCGGAGACAGGAACTCGGGGCGTGGACTGACACATGGCCTGGTGGAATGATTTGGCTCCTAGGTTTGAGTGCTTGCCGCCTGTGCAGAGTTTCTTGCCTTGAGGGGAAAGTAACCTTGCGTTGGGTTCTGAACTATAGGGGCAAAGTGTTCCTGAGCATGTCCAAAGCCCCTTTCTAGCAGGGAAGCTATGCTGAGTGGCAGAGCGTCTGCTTGGCATGCAGAAGCTCCCAGGTTCAATCCCTGGTGGCAGCTCCAGGCAGAGCGGGGAGAGACCCCTGAGCCCGAAACCTTGGAGAACTGCTGCCAGTCAGTGTAGACACTACTGAGTTAGTTGGACCAAGCATCAGACTCAGCATAAAGCAGCTTCCTATGTTGCTGTGATGGTCCTGAATATGTGCTTGCACAGATATGGACACATGTCTGCTTCATCTATTATTATTATTATTATTTATTATTATCTATTCGATTTCTATACCACCCTTCCAAAAATGGCTTGGGGCAGTTTACACAGAGAAATAATAAATAAATAAGATGGATCCCTGTCCCAAAGGGCTCACAATCTAAAAGAAACATGACACCAGCAACAGTCACTGGAGGGATGCTGTGCTGGGGGTGGAGAGGGCCAGTTGCTTTTCCCCTGCTCAATAAAGAGAATCACCTAAATAAAGAGAATCAAAAGGTGTCTCTTGGCCAAGTTAGCAGGGGTTAACTTTTCAAAGAGTCATCTAGTTAGTCCTGAGTGGCTCTCCTCCCTTAGAGAGTTGCAATGGTGAAATGATGGGTGTGTGTGTGTTGCAGTCTACATAAACTGCTTTGGGAACTCTTAGGAAACATAGGAACATAGGAAACTGCCATATACTGAGTCCGACCCTTGGTCTATCTAGCTCAGGATTGTCTTCACAAACTGGCAGCGGCTTCTCCAAGGTTGCAGGCAAGAATCTCTCTCTGCGCTATCTTGAGCCAGGGAGGGAACTCGAAACCTTGTGCTCTTCCCAGAGCGGCTTCATCCCCTGAGGGGAATATCTTACAGTGCTCACACATCAAGTCTCCCATTCAGATGCAACCAGGGCAGACTCCATGCTTGGGAGCAGTCTACCTCTGGAGAGCAGCTCCTGGGGGTGTCATCTCTGTGGCCTGCCTGTGAGCCTCCTGTGTGTGTGTGGGTGAATCAGACAGCCCAAGGCCCACTGAACAAGATGGCTCCCCTGGGATCCCTGTCCAGAAGCGATTCTGTTGCTACAACAATGCCTGGTATAAATCAGGAAGGTGGTTTTCTGATTCTGCTGCATAAGCTGTGTGGCTTCTGGCCTTGGCCGCCTTCCACATCTCTTCCCTCCAGCCCCACCGCAAATGCGATCTACCTCTTGGCATAGGGCGAAGGTGGTTGCAAGGAGCTCTTCTGGGGCAGGCGGGAGGAGGTTCCTTCCTGCTTGGGAAACACAGCCCTTAAAGAGAGCGGAGCAGTTGCTGTGCCAGGCTTCTGGGCCGAGAACTTTCTCCTTCTCCTCGGGCTGCTGTAAAGTGTGCCATCGAGTTGGTGTCGACTCCTGGCGCCCGCAGAGCCCTGTGGTTGTCCTTGGTAGAATACAGGAGGGGTTTGCCATGGCCGCCTCCCGCGCAGTATGAGGTGATGCCTTTCAGCATCTTCCTGCATCGCTGCTGCCCGATATAGGTACCACCGGGGATTCGAATCGGCAACCTCTGGCTTGCTAGTCAAGTCATTTCCCCTACTGCACCTGCAAAAAAAAGCAAACTAATCATAACCTTGACTTGTTAGCTGCCCCATAACAAATAGTTCTCTAGGCAGCTCACAGCAGAGGATTAAAACAGACAATAAAAACATGCGACGCATTAAACCATAACAGACAAAAAAGAAAATTAAAATAGAAAATACAGGTGAAACTCGGAAAATTAGAATATCGTGCAAAAGTCCATTAATTTCAGTAATGCAAATTAAAAGGTGAAACTGATATATGAGACAGACGCATTACATGCAAAGCAAGATAAGTCAAGCCTTAATTTGTTATAATTGTGATGGTCATGGCGTACAGCTCATGAAAACCCCAAATCCACAATCCCAGAAAATTAGAATATTACATGGAACCAAGAAGACAAGGATTGTAGAATAGAACAATATCGGACCTCTGAAAAGTATACAGTGTACTGTGCTTGATTGGCCAGCAAACTTGCCTGACCTGACCCCATAGAGAATCTATGGGGCATTGCCAAGAGAAGGATGAGAGACATGAGACCAAACAATGCGGAAGAGCTGCATTGCCGCTAATGAAGCATCCTAGTCTTCCATAACACCTCATCAGTGCCACAGGCTGATAGCATCCATGCCACGCCGCATTGAGGCAGTAATTGCTGCAAAAGGGGCCCAAACCAAGTACTGAATACATATGCATGCTTATACTTTTCAGAGGTCCGATATTGTTCTATTCTTCAATCCTTGTCTTCTTGGTTCCATGTAATATTCTAATTTTCTGGGATTGTGGATTTGGGGTTTTCATGAGCTGTACACCATGATCATCACAATTATAACAAATTAAGGCTTGACTTGTCTCGCTTTGCATGTAATGCGTCTGTCTCATATATCAGTTTCATCTTTTAATTTGCATTACTGAAATTAATGGACTTTTGCACAATATTCTAATTTTCTGAGTTTCACCTGTACAGTACAGCTAAACGACGCACTTTAAAATTAGTTAAAGATCAGGTCAGATTCAGGTTGGCACCCTATCCCTTGGGGCTTGCATTGCAAACCACTATGGCTGGAGAAGGTTAATTTCTCTGTGTGCTGGGAGTGCTTTGCAGCAGGAGATCCCTGTTTGAGGCCTCAGTATCCCCAGGCGTGAGTGGTGAAGGTGCTTTTGTGTGTGTGTCATGTATAGCGCATGCTTCCTCCAAGGAACCCAGAGCAGTGTATACAGTGGCTTGTTCTCACAACAACCCTGCGAGGTAGGCTAGCCCAAGAGACCAGTGACTGGCCCACAGTCAACCAGTGGGTTTCATGGCTGGATGGGGATTTGAACTTGTGTCTTGCTGGGCCTAGTCCAGTGCCCCAACCCTCTTCACCAGGCTGGGTCTCAAAAAAGGACACTCTCAGACTCTGGCAGCCAAGGGGCTTGTTTGTTTTTGTTTTTGTTTTTTTACTAGATTTTTATACAGCCTTGCCCACATGCCAAAGAATATTTATATACCACTCTTCAGCCAAAGTTTACAAAGAAAAAGACATAAATAAGGTGGTTTACAAATAATAAAATGGATTTTTTAAAAAAACCTCATGAAAACAAAATCAAAATCATTTAAGCAATCACTGAAGGCCAGGCGAAGAAGATCGGTTTTTAGAGCTCTTTTTAAAGGCTGCTAAAATGCTGAGATTAGAAGACAAGAGCCTCCTTGGATCAGGCCCCCCTCTAGACCAGCATCCCGCTTCCCACACTCCAACTCTTCAAGTCCCATAAGCAGGAGATGAAGGCTGGACCCGCCGCTGCACTGTTGCTCCCTTGCGACTGCAATCCAGATATAGACTGCTCCTGGACCTGGAGGCTCCATCTAGCCCCCAGGACGAGTCGTCCTTGGGCGAGCTCTTCTCTTCCATGAGTTTGTCTCTAACCCCTTTCCTAAGCTACCTCTGCAAGCAGCCATTGGTTCGTTCAGCCCTCTGTGGGCTTCCTTTTGCCTTGGAGCCTATGCACAAAATGATTTGTGTGTGTGTGTGTCCCCTGACCTTTTTAAGGGTGCCTGTACAAAAGCGAGAATGGAGAGGATATTTTGGGCTGTGTGCTCTCTTTTGGAGGGGTGTGTGTGTGTGTGTTCTTCTGGAGCGTGGCCAGGGACAACCTTCCACAATCTGCTTCTGAGAACGTCTGCAAGCAGGCCTGGACCTGGCTTAACTTTACTGGTAGAACATTCCTCCTCCCCAAAGGGTCCCACAGCAACCTATTAATTCGCAGTGCAGACAGGCAAAGATCAGAGGCCCGGGAGGGTTTTACGGGCAGCTCTGATTGCCACTGAGTTGTGGTTCTCCATTAAAAAACAGCGTAACGGCCCAATAAAACAGCAGCTGCAGCAACCTTGTGCTTAATCCAGATTTTCCCCGCCGCCCACCACCCCCCAAGGGCTGGGAAGGAGTAATTTGCTCTTCCCCTCTCCGAATAGACCGTTAAACTTAAACTTCCAGACGGAGGCAAAGGGAATGCCTAGCAGGGGGTCTAACGGATGGCTGTATGAAAGCCCCCCCTTGGATCTGCCTGTCAAACAAAATTAGGGCGACAGCCCTGATCGCTTCCCAGAGTACTCCAAGTTGCAAGTTTTGCATTGGAAATGCCGTGATGTGCAAGCACAGAACGTACAAGCTCAGGCCCATGGAATGTAGCCATGTCGAATCACGAGCAGTAAGGACGCTCTTCCAGACCGAACCGAACCACTTGATTCGGTTCCAGGTAACAATTACGATAAGCCTCTATCCCCCTCCTTTTTTTTTTTTTTTTTTTTTTGCTGAATTGTTACAACTGTAACAACTAGGAAACAAGTAGAGACTGGTGGGCAATTACAGGCACTGGCAACATGGTTGCCAGCAGGAGAACATGCTACAATGTCAATATTACCCAATGGTACTTCTTGCTGAGTTGTTACAGCCGTAGCAAAATGATGATAACAGTTCAATGGGGAAAGAAAGTGGAGGCTTGTTGCAATATTTACAGTACTAGCAACAGGGTTGCTAATAAACTTAGAGGAAAATCTACTACAGTGTTACGACTAGGAGGAAAATCTACTACAGTGTTACTACTAGGCACGTGTCGATACCTACAAAGATTAGAATTGTTTGGACCATGGTTTTCCCCGTGACACTCCATGGATGCGAAAGCTGGACTTTGCGGAAGCAAGATAGAATCTATCTAGGTGGTCCCTAAGAGTCGACACTGACTTGACAGCACTTAATCAATCAATCAATACTAGGAGGAAAGTCTGCTACTGTAGTAGGTTTCTCCTACTACTAGGAGAAACCTACCACAGCATGCATCAGCAGTGCAAAAATATTCTGAATAATAGACACGTGTTTCAGAAGTGATGAGAAACTTCTCCCAGCTGCCCTTTGAATGTGGGTTGCACCTTTGGGGTGGGGCTGTAGATCTGTGGCAGTCCATCTGCTCCAAGTGCAGGTGGTCCCAGGTTCATGCCCTGTCGGCATCTTCAGGCTGGGCTACAGAAGACCCCTGCCTGAAACCTTGGAGAGCTGCTGCCGGTCAGAGTAGAGGAACCAAGGGTCTGACTCGGTAGAAGGTAGCTTCTAGGACGACACCGCCTTGTACAGGTCTGCTAGAAAAATCCTGGGGGGTTTGGAAGTTGACGAGATGTGTTTGCAGATCCTGGAAAACGGCGTTTCCCCACTGGTTTCTTGTTCCCAGTGCTTTGGGAAACAAAGCTGAGAGCATCCGCTGTTGCGTGAGATGCAGGATGCTGGACCAAAGACACGCTTCCATTATGTCCAATCAGCCCAGAGTCCAAAATCCAGGGTTTTGTGCCAATCGGAAGCCTCCCAGAATCCCACAAACGGGGACATGAAAGCAACAGCCATGTCTTGTCCCAATATCTAGCCTACAGGGATAGACTGCCACTAAGCTTGGAAGTTCCATCTAGCTTCCATGGCTCATTGCTCTCCCTTTCATAAATTGCCCTGCTCTTCCTCTGAGGAGCCCAGAGCAGTATCTGTGGTTATATTTATCCATGGAACAACCCTGTGTGGTAGGTTAGGCTGAGAGAGAAGTGACTGGCCCAGAGTCACCCAATGCTTTTCCTAACTGAATGGGGATTTGAGTTGGGGTCTCCCAGCTCCTAGTGATTGATTGATTTAAGTGCCGTCAAGTCGGTATCAACTCTTAGCGACCACACAGATTCTCTCCTAGTACACTAATGCATTTGTCTAATCACTGGGAAGATGTTGCATTAAATGGCCCTGGTTTTTTTTTGGGGGGGGGGATGCTGAGGCCTATTAATGGAGAGAGAGCCAATGTGGTGTCGTGGCTAGAGCGCTGGACAAGGACCGGGGAGACCCGAGTTCAAATCCCCATTCGGCCATGAGACTTGCTGGGTGACTCTGGGCCAGTCACTTCTCTCTCAGCCTGGGTGGTTGTGAGGAGAAGCCTAAGGATGTAGTACACCGCTTTGGGCTCCTTGGAGGAAGAGTGGGATATAAATGTAATAATAATTAATAATTATTAATAATAATAATAATAATGGCTGTTCGTGGGGCTTAAATAGAACTCCCATGGCTACAGGCAGTGTACCTTGGTTGAAACTCTCATCCTGGAAGGCATCCAAGCTACTGGTCATGCGCGCACACACACACCCCAGCTCTCCCAGAGGCCTACATCCTGGGGAAGAAGAAGAGCTAATGGCTTGCAGTCTCCTTGTTCACGCATCCTGTTTGGAATGCAGACCTGTCCCCGGTCGACCTCTCGCTTCTTGCTTCGTGGTGCAGGGTTTCCCCTCCCGGCTGCTCTTGCTCCAGAGCACACAAGCATTTGTGCATTCTTTGGCTCCCCCTCCCCCCCCCGCCCCAAACGCTGCCAGCAGTATCTGTTACTGGGCCATGGATCCCAGTGGCTGGTTGCGGCTTGCACTCAGGCTCTCTCCTTGCAGCTGCCCCATCGCGGACCTCTCTGCTTCCGGACTGTGGGCTTGGCCTGGTGCCTCCACCTTTCCACTCGCATCCGGCCGGGGCCTCTGTGCTCTAGATCTTAAGGCTTGATTTCTGAAGCTTCTTCCCAGAGGTTCAGCATCTCTGTGGCCTCACCGGCTTCCCGTCCCCCGTCCCCCACCAAACAGACTGGCCTCTTCCAGGTTTCATCGGCACCCCAGTGCTTGGAACAGCCAGTACCTTTCCGTGATTACTCCCTCCTAACGGATCCCCAGAGGTTGTTGACTACAACTCCCAGAATCCCCAGCTGCAATGGCTTTTGCTTGGGAGATGATGGGAATTGTAGTCAACCACATCTGGGAACCCCCGTTAGAGGGAACACTGCTACGGATCGGTTAAAAAATCATGTGTCTGTCTTGGATCAGGCGGTTCCCAATGTGTGGCACTCCAGCAGATGCTGAACTACAACTCCCATCATCCCCACCAGCCACAGTTTATAACTTTATAATAAATGGTGGCTGGGGAACATGCATGATGTAGTTCAGCATCAGCTGCAGTACCACCGGTTGGGAACCGCTGTTTTCCCCCAAGCTCTAGGAACAAGTCACCAATTCCGCCCTGAGCTATTCCTGAAATCACACACACACACACACACACACACACACCCATCTTTTACAATGTCACGGTACACAAACCTCCAGACTCTCTTTCTAGAGTCACCTGGAGATGGGTGCCATCGTAGGAGGTATGAATCTGGATCCGGTTTTAAGGTTCCATCTTTTTAACTTCTCTGTCCCGCTCCTTCTCCAAGGCAGTGCCTGTACTTACGTTCATCTTCCCAACAACCCCATGAGCTTCAGGACTAAGGATTTGAAGCTAATACTGTGCTCCTTCCACATGTGCAGATCCCACCCACCCCCCAGGCAGCAGATCTGTTACCTCAAATGGGATCCCTAGGGACAGGAGACCTCAAATATACTTATGGCATGCACCCTTGCCCTCCTACCTGAAGTGTGTGTGTGTGTGTGCGCGCACGCACGCCTCCCCTTGCCGGATGGCATCTCCTCCAACCCAAGGTGCCTGCTAGCTCCCTTCAGCAGACAGTTGCTGGTTAACTGCCCAGAATCTACCTAACAAAGGAATCTCTTATCGTGCACTTTTAAAAAGTGCCAGGAGTAAAGAAAGGCCCTGTAGCTTCTTGGACAGAGCAAAATCTGCATGTCAAAGCCAATACTTGATGATTCTGTGGTGGTGGTGGGGAGGAGAGAGACATCTAGTCTGCAAACTTTTCCAGCAAGGCAAAGTATGCAATCCTTGAACAGATCTTTGACATCTCCCAGAATGCGGATACCTTGGTTATTTCTCCTACACTTAACTTGAAGCAAGCAGGTTAAAAGCCAGCAAACTTTAGGGTCTGGCTACTGGGGGTGGGTGGGGGCAGTGAAATGGCTTGACTAGCAAGCCAGAGGTTGCCGGTTCAAATCCCCGCTGGTCTATTTCCCAGACTATGGGAAACACCTCTATCGGACAGCAGTGATATAGGAAGATGCTGAAAGGTATCATCTCGTACTGGGCGGGAAGAGGCCGTGGCAAACCCCTTTATTTATAAATAAATAATAAGTAACTTTATTTATTTATTTGATTTCTATCCTGCCCGTTCCAAAAATGGCTCAGGGCGGTTTGCACAAAGAAATAATGAATGAATGAATAAGATGGCTCCCTGTTACAATCACAAAAGAAACATGAGAGAGACACCAGCAACAGTCACTGGAGGTACTGTGCTGGGGGTGGATAGGGCTTGTTGTTGTGTTCATTCATTCATTCAGTTTCTATCCCGCCCATTCAAAAAATGGCTCAGGGTGGTTTACACAGAGAAATAACAAATAAATAAGATGGCTCCCTGCCCCCAAAGGGCTCACGATCTAAAAGAAACGTAAGACAGACACCAGCAACAGTCATGGGAGGGATGCTGTGCTGGGGGTGGAGAGGGCCAGTGCTTGACTCCAGGTCTCGAACTCTTCTCCCTGCAAACCGAGACTTGGTAATACAAACAGCAGGTCAGTGCAGCCTATTCTTGGCTCTGCTGGTATCTTGCAGCGGCTCCTTGGCCAGCGTGGGGCAGGCGGGCGGTTCCCGCCTGTGGGGCTCCAGCCTCTTGAAAGGCAGCTGGGTTTCCTCCTCCTCCTCGTCTTCTCCCCCTCCATCCCCAGATGGTGGCCGGCGGGGTGGGGAGGTGATGGAGACAATGAGGTGCAGTGTTGTCTGCAGAGTGCTGGACAATGGACTCCAGCGGGCCTCTCTGGAGCCTTTGGAGAATCGATGGGGGGTGGAAGGAAGGCCGGGGAAGTGTGGGGGTTGGGCTGTTCCTGGAAACTCGCTTCTGGTTTTCTCAATCAACCAAACCTCCAAGCTGGCTGTCAAGCGTCTCGCCTGGAAACTGGTGCGGATTCCTGGAGACTCTACGCCGATCCTGGAGGGCGGGTAACTCTTGCTGTGGTGGGGCAGGGCGGGAGCAAAAAACACACACACCCGCACCCCCGTTTTGGTAAGAATGGGTTGCATTGTGCGGGACCAGAGTCCTGGAGGCAAGCAGGCCCTCTGGGTCTCTGCTGTTCTGGATTTCCAGCCTCCGTGTTCTAAAACTTCAGGTTCCAGCCCTGATGCATCACAGCACAGCAGTCTCTGCTTTCTGAAATGAAATGGGAGTAGGTGCTTCCTCTTCTCTATTTACCCCCACCACTTTCTTGAGTGCAAGAGGATGCAGAAACTGCTCGGGGTAGCGTATCTGCTTTGCACGCAGAAGGTTCCAGGTTCAGGCCGCGGCAACATCTCTGTGTCGGGCTGAGAAAGACGCCTGTCCAAAATCGTGGTGGAGAGCCGCTGCCAGTCAGTGCAGACAAGACTGAGCTAGAGAGACGAAGGGTCAGACTCGGGAGGCAGCTTTGCAAGAGGGGTCACAGCTCAGTGGTGGAGCTTCTGCTCGGCACATAGCAGTTCCCAGGTTGAATCCCTGAGGTGAAGGCTTCTGAGAGGGAGGCAGTGGCTGTTCTCGTGTAGAAGAAGGCTGCTTGAACGTCGGCACTCCCCTCACGAATGAAGATAGGCAGATGTTTGGGGGCACTGGCATTTCAGACTTCCTCCAGTAATAAGATGCTGTTAATGAGACATGCAAACCGGGGGCGGGGGGGAGTATTAGGCTTCCACTCCAAAACTGGACACAGAAGCCGAGGTCTCTGTCACTTTCCATCTCGGTGGGGAATGAGTTTGTGTTCTGGGCGGCTGGATCAAGGCCGCGTGTGCACATGTGCATTCAGAGCGGGGCCTTCCTGATTCAACTGGATTCGCCCGAAGCGAGTGCCGGTTTACAAGCCTGACGTAAGGCCTCGGAGCCTGCACCTTGGCATCACCGGCTCTGTCCTAAGGGCCTGGCACGTGCCAGACCTGTGAACACAATCGCCAGCTGCTCATAAACGGCAGATCTTGGGGAAAGAAGTGAGGCCCTCAGGTGGGGAGAGAAGGCTTTAAAAGCTGCTGTCCCATCGAGATCTTCTGATCTCCTCTTCTTACAAGGGTGCTGTTGGGGGGGCATATTTCTGGGGTGGGGCAGTGCCGTGGCTTTGGAGGTGCCGTGTGGGTGGGAATAGGTTGGAGGAGAGCTGTGGATCAGTGTTGCCTCTATGGTGTGCACACGTGTGTGTGTGTGTGTGTGCTCACAAGTTCTTTTTATGTTTGCTCAGTTAATTCTAGTTCCCGCTCAGGAAGGCCCCATTCTGAATGCACATGCACACACTCTGCCTTGTTATTGCTGCCCAGAACAAAACTCAAAGAGATTGGGGGGGAGCGGAATAGAGAGAACGCTGCTGGGAGTGCCTTCTTGTATGCAGGGATCCTCAACGTTGGGCCCCCAGATGTTCTTGGACTTCAACTCCCATAATCCCCAGCCCCAGCCGCCTTTGGTTGGGGATGATGGGAGTTGAAGTCCAAGAACATCTGGGGGCCCAACATTGAGGATCCCTGTATGCATACCCACAGAGGCAGAAATGCTTCCCGTTTGACAAGGACTTTTTCTGGGTCTTTTGCGAGGCGGGGGGGATTTCTGCAGCTGGGGGGAGGAGCGGGTGCACCCTTCTGCACAGCATGCCACCGCAACTTGTAGAACTGCCCCGGTCTCTGATAAGTGCTTGGGCAGGAAGAGGTGGGTGTGGCACAGCTAAGCCCTTCCATGACCCAGAAATAGGTCTCTTATCAGGGCTGGGTTGGGTGAAAGGGAGCGTCCACCGGAACACCCCTGTCGGTAGTCCTGGGAAGTGGATGGGGAAGGGTGGATGAGAGGCCAGGACCCATTGTGCCCCCAAACTAAGGAGCCAGAGATAAGTGAGGAAATTACTGGACTTGGGTGATGGCTGTTGTGGAGGGCAAATAAGCTGCTTGTTGGGTTTTTACCAGTAACATACTTAGAACAGAAACAAGGCTGGGATTAAAAAAAAATTATAGAATAATCATGCCTTGGGCTAGCCTAGTCTAGGTGCCACTGCTCCTGCCCTGGCCTAGATTCTGTAGCCTCCCAGTGAACAAAGCACACTGTCCGGGACCATACGAGGGAGTAGCTTGGAGCATGTGGAGAGTGCTTTCATTACTGAACTGAACACAGCTAGCTCCCACACATGGTGTGTGGTAAGGGTTACCTGTTTCCCCCTGGTGTGGTTTAAGGTGCTGGTTTGAACCGATAAAGCCCTCAACGGCTTGGGTCAGAGGGACTTGAAGGGTCCTCTCTTGCAGGCTGTCCCATGAAAAGGTCAAGATGCCCTCTTTGTGTGCTGCTTCTCCCTCGGAGGTGCATTGTCTGGCGTCAGGGGAGAGAGGGCCGCCTTCGTTGTTGCTCTTACCCTGTGGAACCATCTGCTGTGGGAGATCCTTCTGGCCTTCTTTTTGGAGGGGGTGTTTCAGCAGCGGACACAAAGCCACCTTTTTTGGCTGGCTTTCCCCACATAGTTACGTCTACTTTGGCCTTCCCGCTTTACTCTCCAGCAGGATTCCTTTACAACATGGTGCCGTGTTGTAATGGAGTGTGGTTGCCTCGGGTTTCTTGGGCGGAAAGACAGGATACAAAGCAAACTGCTGGGTCAGAGCAGGAAACTGGGTTTAAGCACGCAAGAGAAACGAGAATGCTTGGAGTTCTGACCCTGCCAGTCAGTGTAGCCCGTACTGAAGTAAACGAACCCAGGGCTTGACTCAGCCGGTAGCAGCTTCCTTGGTTCCAGGTCTTTGCCCAGCTTGGCTGCAGCCTTCCCAAGTGCCAGCCTGCTTACCGGTCATATTTTTGGCTCTGCAGAGACACCCGACCCACACACGACCATGGCAAACAGAGGCCCCGCTTATGGACTCAGCCGGGAGGTTCAGCAGAAGATCGACCGGCAATATGACCCAGATCTGGAACAGATTCTCATCCAGTGGATTGCGGCACAGTGTGGCCCGGAGGTCGGGGAGTCTCAGCCCGGCAAGGAGAACTTCCAGAAGTGGCTGAAAGATGGCACGGTAAGAACTTCGTATGTGCGAGCTCGATTCCTCGGAAGTGATGGGGTTTTGTGTGGGAGGTCTGAGAGGGGCTGTCCTCATGGTGAGGGCATGATCTCGTTGGTCAGCTCTACCCAAGCGGATGGTGCAGGCAGGAGATGGTCTCTTCCGAGTTGAAGAGGTGCTGCTCAGGATGTATCTCCTCCACCTCCTGGTCAAACGGGTTCCTTCTGTTTGCTCCGAAACCTGTTGGACCAGAGGCAACAGGCCAACTTCTGCAAAGGTGCAAAGCACTGGGTGGGGAAAGACGGTAAGGGGAGAAACAGCACCTTCCCCCAAGAAGCCACCATGTATTGCATTAGTGGCCATGGATCACTCTGTCTTCCATGCATTTGCCTAAGCCCCCCATTCAAGCTGGTGGCCATCACCGTATCCTGTGGCAGAGCTTTTCTTATATTAATTATGCACAGTATGAAAAGTCCGGAATTTCCTGGCAACTGGTTTCATGGGATGACCGCTGGTTCTGCTGTTGCGAGACGGAGAGAGAACTCTTCACCCCACACCATGCATCATTCGCTAGATCTCTCTCATGTCTCCCCAGAGCTGCCTCTCTCTTCAACGAAAACACCCCAGATGTTGTAGCCTTGCCTCATAAGAAAGCAACGGCTACTGTTCTGGTGGCTATAGGCCACCTCCAGTCTCGGAGGCAAGATGCCGCTCTAAATACAGTTGCAGGAGAGAGGGCATGCCCTCACCCCCCTGCCTGTGGGCTTCTCGGAGGCATCTGGTGGGCCACTGTGTGAAGCAGGATGCTGGACTAGATGGGCCTTTTGGGGCCTGATCCAGCAGGGATCTTCTTCCGTCTCCTTGACACACAGCTGGGGATGGAGGGGCAAAGGATAAAAAGGGGGGTGGGCCCAGCTGCTGCTACAACCCCCCACCTCTCCTCCCCTCTAGGTGCTCTGCAAGCTTATCAACAGCCTCTACCCCAAAGGCCAGGGTCCCGTGGCCAAGATCCAGGTGTCCACCATGGCCTTCAAGCAGATGGAGCAGATCTCACAGTTCCTGCGTGCAGCTGAGCACTACGGAATCCTCGCCACAGATATATTCCAGACTGTGGACCTTTGGGAAGGTATGGGAGACGAGGTGGGAGGGGTGCACAAGCATGCTGTGGGCATGGAGGGACAAAATCTACAATGGCATGGCTGATCTAGCTTTCCTTAGGGCAGGTTTCTAGTCCCTAACTGCTAGAGAGAGGCTTGGGTGTGTGGCAGAGATGGGGATTGGAACCGCTTGCAAGGGACGGGGTTCCTTGTGGCCTGCACTGTGCATGTGAAGCTGCTCTCTGGATTCAGACCTTTGGTCCATCTAGCTCAGCGTTGCCTGCACTAACTGGCAGCAACTCGTCAGGATCTTGGGCAAGAATTCTCCCCAGTCCTGCAGACCCGTCCCGATTTGTCCAGAGAAGCCATATGATCCTTGCTGTTCAGATAAGAAATTCTGAGAAGCTGGCTTTTTCCTGTAATGCCATAGCTACCTCATCAAGTGGCAGGAAGTCCCAAGGACAGCACAGGGCCAACTCGCTTCAAAGTAAGAGTGTCATGAAGCCTTTTCACCATGTTGTAGAATAGCTTCAGATTCGGTTTATTACCATCATAGATCAGCACATAGTTCAGAACCAGATATAAGAGTCCCCAAAAGTGAACATCATAACAGTAATTGCAGTACGATGCTTCAAACCTGAAGGGGCAAATACGCTGTATTATGTCTAGCAATGTGATCGATGCTCGAGATGTAATGGATACAATTTACAATTGTTTAAAAGTAGAGAGAGAGAGAGAGAAGAAATGTTTATAGATGAACACAAGTTTCTGAGTTTTGTGTTCATTTTTAATGTAATTGTTCTTCATGCACAGCTTGACCTCAGTGTTTCCATTTCTAGTTGTGTATGTATACAATTAAGAACTGTTACATAAAACATAACCTGAAATAAGATAACAAAACAAATGAAGAGCCTGTATTAACCATCTCCGACATACTGTGGTTTCTCTTCAAATCGTATAAATCTTTTGCCTTTTAGAATAGCTTGCTTTAAAGCAGCTGGCCAACTTAATAAATTTCCCTGCTTTTTACAGCCCTTCTCCATGGCTGTGCAGGGGAGAGGCCCTCAGTAACAGAACAGGTTAATAGCACAATGCTCTTGCTTAATGCAAGTGGGAATAGTATCAGCTCCTCTTGCTGCAGTATCACAGGGATGTGCTCACTGATCCATTCAACATCTCCATTTCCCCCAGGTAAAAACATGGCTTGTGTCCAGAGGACCTTGATGAACCTAGGAGGCTTGGCCGTCTCGAAGGGGGATGGGTTCTTCGCTGGGGACCCCAACTGGTTTCCAAAGTGAGTACTGTGGCAGGGGCAGAATCCAAAGCTTCACTTGCAGCTTCAGGGGAAAAGGTTTGTTAGTTCGTCCCCCACCCTTTAAGTCCTGAAATTAGCTGCCTTTCCTCACTTCCTGTCTGTTTGTCTCCTGCAGGAAGTCTCAAGAGAACCGCCGGGCTTTCTCGGATGACAAGCTCAAGGAGGGCCAGAGCGTCATTGGGTTGCAAATGGGCACAAACCGGGGAGCTTCTCAGGCGGGCATGACGGGCTACGGGATGCCGCGCCAGATCCTTTGAGCCCTGCTGTGCCTGGATCCGTCCCTTGCCTCGTAACATCTTCCCTCCATCTCCAGCTTGTACCACCACCGGAAGTCTTAGAGGGGGAGGGCCTTCTCGCACCCATTTCCCTTGTGTCCACAACAGCCAGGCACCGGTCGCTCTGGCTGGTCTCTACCCAGGTTTTCTAGAGATCCAAATCCCCTCTTTGCTATGCCACAGGAGTAAATCGTCCCTAGATGTTTCCTGTGGCAGGAACATCTTGCACTTGGTGTCTTTTCCCTTCTTGCCTTTTTACCCTCTGACCAAACACCTAATAATGCTGGGACCAAGATCTTTCTCCTCCCCACCACCCACCCACTTTTTAAATATAAGATTGTGCCGAAACAGTTCTCGCACTGGCCAAATACCACACTCTCCTTAAAGCCCACCTTGAGGGCATTAAACCTGCTGTTCACATTCCGGCATCTGAGCTCTTAACCCTGATCCTTCTGTGTCAAGCCGATTCTGGACCAAAAATACCTGCTTGGCAGTCTTAATATGCTGGCGGGCCACGTGGTATCTCACTTTCTCTCTCAAATCTCAGACCTTGAGACACAGCCAAAATCACCCTTTTTCCTGCGATGCCAGGCTGGTGGTGTTGGGAGGAGGCAGATGGACCTGAAGGGGCAAGATCAACTGGCTGGCAGGATCTGCAGAGAGCAAAGGGTGACTTCCCTTGGTGCTGGGTTCAAATCCTCCCATGTTTTTTTCTTGGGTCGCTGCTGTTGGCAAAAGGGGGACTTAACCATGTGGCTGCTCCTGCTCTGGAGCTGTTTGGGTTTGTGGTTTGTTTGTCCTGGCGCCTGTCCCCACAGGCATCTCTGTCATCTTCAGTCTTTTGGAGGAACCTTTGTTCTCGGCCCAGATGTGCTTGTCTCTCACCCCTAGCATGGTAGTCTCTGCCTTCCTCCTGCTGGCTCTCTGGGGCAAGCAGCAATGACGCTTGGGTCTTTAAACTGCGTGGTGTTCTTAACTGTGGAATGTATTCCGTCTCAAGGTCACCGATAAGGAATAAACTTTGCTCAGTCTTTTGTTTATAACCTTGTGTCCTCTCTCCTGGATGGGGGTGTGGGGGGCTCAGCTAATGGTCGGGGCTGGGGCTCCTTGAGGAACTCGCAGGGGAGGGTGAGAGACGACACTGGACCTGTAGTCAAAAGTCCACGGCTGGAAATGCCCGAATGGCTCCCCCTATTTTATTAAAAGCCTAGAAAGCCGTCAATTCGATTTCGACTCCTGGCACACACAGAGCCCTGTGGTCTTTGGTAGACTACAGGAGGGGTTGACCATTGCCGCCTCCCGCACAGTAGGAGATTATACCTTTCAGCATCTCCCTGTATCGTTGCTGCCCGATATAGTACCGGCGGGGATTCAAACCGGCAACCTTCTGCTTGTTAGTCCAGCATTTCCCCACGGCGCCACTTAAATTGATGTCCTTCTAGAGTAGGGCTTTTCAAACCTAGGTCCCCAGGCTGCAATTCCCACCCTCCTGCTGCTGCTGCAGGGGCTGATGGGAGTTGTAGTCCAGTGTATGGGGACCCAGATCCGAGCAGGGCTTCTGAAAGGAGTCTAGGGCAGTAGACCATGTCATGTGTGAATAGCTTGGAGGAAAAAAACTCTCTCTCTCTCTCTCTCTCTGCTTAGAAGATGCTAAAGCTGCCGCCTCCTGTTCCCAGTTTAGTCTCTAAAAAGAAACTAGATCTGTAGCCAACTTGGGTGTGCTGGAGTTGAATTGCAGGTGCAGCGATTGCAGCACAGAGCCCAGGTATGGGGAGGTCGGCAGGTTACCCACAACCCCTCTGTCGAACTAGCAGGAGAACGCCGTCCCCTCAGGGAAGGAGCCTTGGTCTCCGGCTGCACACAAGGCAGCGTCCCCGTCCTCCAGTTTCTGTTGGCCATCGTTTGTGTTGGCATCGCTCCGGCCCCTGGTTTCCTGGGAACAAGGCCTTTTTTGTTGTTGAGACTGGGCGCTCTGCCCAGGTCTCCCCGCCCAGTGAAGAGGATGCCTGCCAGCAACTGCCTCCAGGGACCTCGTTCCACGGGGCTGGCTCCCCATCCTGGCCCTTTGGTCCGTTGCAGAGGATTCTGGGACATATTCCAGGAGTGCACCTTCGCCCGTGCGGGAGGCAGAGTCTCGTATTCCACAGCTCGAATGGTGGGGGGGTCTGCTCAAATTCAGTTAGTGCTGCTTCTCGCCAAGGGAGCTTATCCTCCGTTACAGATCTCCTGACCCTCCCTCTCCTACGAACCTTATTCTTTGAAGGCATTAGGGACATAGGGAACTGCCATCTCCCAGAGTCAGGCTCTTGGTCCATTGAGCTCAGGAGTGCCTGCACAGACAGGCAGCCACACGCCAGGCAGGGGTCTCCCCCAGCCCTACCTGGAGATGCATGCAGAAGGCCCCAGCCTCACTCCCTGGCAGCGTCTCCAGGCAGGGCTGGGAGCGGCTCCTGCCTGGCATGTCGCTGCCAGTCTGTGCAGACAATCCTAAGCTAGACGGACCAAGGGTCTGACTCGGTAGAAGCCAGCTTCCTGTGTTTAGCAGGAGGCTACTATCGTCCGGAAGGGTGTTGGCAGAAGTCCTGTTGTGGTTAGTCAGTGGCCGGTGGAGGCGAACGCCTGACTGACTCTTGTGCTACTTACTTCCACGTTTGGGGGTGTGTCTGTGTCCCCAAAGGGTGTGCTGATGTTTGCTCTTGGGGTGAGTATTAGCTGGGTGGGGTCTTGGCCCCAGCTTGAGTGGCAGTGCAACCTCTGTTTAGATGTGGGGCGTGCCGCCCGCCCGCCCGCCCTCCCTACAGCCTTTAGTACATTCGTAAAAGGGTGTGTGTCCTGGCCACTCAGGACCTCCTCCTGAGCCTGGGTTCGGCCCTCGAACGTGCAAATGTGGCGTGGGTGTCTCTTCTCCCCTTTACCGTTGGAAGTGGGTGCCTAGTTCCTTGCTGCTTATTCAACCCAGCTCTGGGCATGGACTATCAATGCCATCATATAGAAATCTCTCCCTCTTTTTTTTCCCCCTTCTCAGCTCAAAGGGTTACTTTTGCCGCAGCCTTGAAACTCCTCTGTCCTGGGCTAATATTAGGTACTCAGCCTGACCTACCTTGCAGGCTGATTGTGAACATACACTCAGCGCTGCAGAAGCGTCTTCAATGCTTCTGAGGAAAAGAAGCACTCTGTGTATATACTCAGAGGTGCTTTCAGATTCCAAAGCAGGGCACAGAACAAATGAGAGCCCCGGAGTAGGTGAGGGGTGTCGTTTACCTCTTCCTGCTGCAGTGCTCATGCATGAATGGGGTGGGGGCGGGTTTCCCCTGTCAGAGGATGTGGCTTCTGCTCCAGCGTTTATTTTCTTGGAAGAGAGGACAGAATCAAGGGTAGTTGTGCCTGTGCACAGGGGACAGAGATTAGGTGGAGAGGCTGCATCGCCTTCCTATGAGTCACTTCCCGCCATTCACAAGTGGAAAATTGGAAGTGTGTGTGTTCTGGGGCATAGGCTGAGGCAGCGAACAAGCCAGTCGCTGGAAAAGAGAAGCCAAACAGGTGGCCAGCAGAAGTATATTGAATAATAGCCACTTAATTATGAATGCTATCTAAACCACACACACCCCATATCGCCATGGAACTCTGCCCCTTAACCACAGACTTGCAAGGTGTGCTTGAGTGAGGTGAAAACACTCTGTGCATGCTCTTCTGGTCTCTTTCACATGCTCCAAGACTGGACCCCAGCACCGGCCACAGGTCTTCCCACAAATCCCTCTGTGTTTTTTGTCTTTCCCCGCTGGCTCTTTTTGCAGGGCGGGCAGAGGGAATCATCAGCCACAGATGCTTTGCTGGGCTCCTAGGAAACGTCTGCTGTGTGAGAACCGGCAAGGAATGTAACAGCCAGCTGCGCCAGGCGGGGCGGCTATGGTTTCATAAGCTCTCCCCCATGCTTCACACCGGTGGCCACCGGCGCTGGTTGGCTGAGAGCTGTTTCCCGTTGCTTGTAGTTCTGTAGTGTAGGGGGCATTAACTGCACTGGCATGGGTCCCAGAAGTTACACTAATCGTGAGCTTGGGGGGGTGGGTAGGGGGGAGATATTCTGTCTGCATTTCATGGTGGATTACATCTCTGCTCCTCCTGGCTTGCTCTGGGAATGGTGCCACACACTCAAACGGGAAGGAATCGACAGTATTTCCTTTTTCTGTTCCAAAGGCCTCCTTTGAATGCTCACCCAAGGGGGGGGGGTTGAGTGGTTCAAGTAGGGAAGAATACCCAGTGGGTTCATGCTTCCAGCGCATGCTTGCAGCTGGCCTGTGATTCTAATCGAGAAATCAAAGCTCCAAATGGTTTCTTCTGGGCTGGGTTCAGAATACGAAGTGAGTGTGTTGCTCCAAGTGCTATGGATATTTCTGCAGGAATAAAATTTAATGGGGATACCGGGTGGGGAGAGCTGGTCTTGGGAATTGTCCCCTTCTGCTAAGCAGGGACTGCCCTGGTTGCATTTGAATGGGAGACTACATGTGAGCGAGCACTGTAAGCTGTTCCCCTCCCTTAGGGGATGGGGCTGCTCTGGGAAGAGCACCTGCCTGCTTGCATGCCAAAGGTTCCAAGTTCCCTCCCTGGCAGCATCTCTAAGATAAGAGACTCCTGCCAGCATCCTTGGTGAAGCCGCTGCCAGTCTGGGTAGACAATCCTGAGCTAGATGGACCGATGGTCTGACTAAGGCAGCATCCTATGTTCTGAAATGTGACTGCCCACCGCCAACACCCTCTGCAGCCAGTGCCTAAAGTGGATCAGTGTTTTCCTGAGCAGAAACGGAAACTGTTTTGAAAAGCATGTGCGAGAGTGCTGGAGAACGACCGCTCCTGCTGCTGCGGTGCCTTCTTCCTGAGGTGGTGTCTTAGGAAACTTCTCCCCCCAGCTGTATCTGTAGAACAGAACTCTTCAGCCAAGGGCTTGAGTGGCCACAGTGATGCTGCCCATGCCTCCAGCAGCAGCTGCCGCCACCCGGCTGTTTCATGCATTCCAATCCTCCTGGCAATGACATGCCACCGAAACATTAGCAGGGGCCCTCTCCATCCTTTGACAGGCAGTGCAGGGGTGGAGGAGAGCCGTCCAGAGAACAGCTTGTTATGGGGCATCTAACAAAGTTTACTATTTATTTTTTTAAACCCCCTTCTCAAAACCGAAACACACACCACTTGGCTGGTTCTCTCTGAGAAGCTGCCATGTGCAGAAACTGGTATGTAGATAGTGCATGATGCATGCGCCATCATGTGGCTGACAGGAAAACGATTTCCTGTGCAGCAGCCTGCAAGTCCCAGGTTAGCAGGGAGCTCAGTGTGCAGGCCACACGCAGGGATTCCTTACCACAACCACCCCCCTTAAAAAGCCACAGTTCCCAGGCTTCTTTTCTTCTGAACATGCAATGTTTTTCAAAGCACAGGTTGCCACAAAAAACCCAAAAACCAACCAAACATAAGAGATTATTGTTTTTCAGTGGGTTTTAATTTTATTTTTATTTTTAAACTTATATCCCACTCACTCTTCCTCCAAGGAGCTCAGAGGTTATTTTTTTATCCTCATGACAACCCTGTGAGGCAGGTTAGGCTGAGAGAGAGGCCTAGAGTCACCCAGTGAATTTAATGGTTGAATGGGGACTCAAACGCCGGTCTTCCTGGTCCTAGTCCAGGCACTCTTACCCCTACATTATGCTGGCTGTTGCTGGTTTGCCCTGTTCCTGGAGCCTGGTTGCAGTATTTGGTTCTGGAATACTTCTTGTGTTCATCTCCTTGAACTTTTTTTCCTTATCGAAACATTCAGCTCAATAAAGTATTGGGCTTGGGGTCTCACTCCTGCCCTTCTAACCTCTTTATTTTTAGGTTAGCCTCCTTGGGCATATGTTATAGTAAAGTATATCGTATAGTTAACTATTTATTAAATTCCTATAGGCTCTGGGCAGTGAATTAATAAAAAACCAAAACCGACAAACATCCATTTAAAGTGGCTTAAAAGAATATAAAACTCATTTAAGAACACTGAAAAGCTCCGGCTTTGCATTTGTGCAATGGGTTTTGTATGTTGTTGAGTGTTGTTATTACTATTTATTCCACAGAGTCTGTGGGGTTTTATTAAAATATACAGCAGCCTGCGGGAGGGATGATTAAAAAAAAAAATCAACTTTTTCCTCTAATGCCAACATTCAGCTCAATAGAGCCCTGGGCTCAGTCCTCCAGCCCTTCTAGCCGCTTACTCGCTATAGCACTCTGTAGCAAACTACTTAGAGTGGAGAGGGGAAAGCCAGAGCGGCACAAAAACAAAACAACACGAAGAAGAAACTTCCGCTGGAGATAGAAAGCCGCCCTGCTGCAGCACCGCTCTATCACAAAGCCTCTCTATCATCATATCCCCTTTCAGTTTGACTTGGAATGAAAAAGGTACGACCACAGAGAGCAAGTTTTTAAAAAATGCAGAGGGGGGCATTTTTAGAAGTGTGTGTGTGTGTGTGTGTGACGGGGGACCTAAGAAGAGTAAAACGTTCGGAGGAAACATTACTTGTTTTTTTAAAAGAGAGAAATAGTGAGCTTTTCAAACTTAATGGGAGGGGAAACGTCACTTCCGGCCTCTGGAGGATCATCCCGCCTCCTGATGTCGGCGTTGCCAGGGGCGACGCCGGCCTCTGCCGTTGCCATGGCGACGCGTCCACAGGCGGAGCGGGAGGTGGCGCTTCCCGAGCGGGCGACCGGGCCGGAGAGATGGTGAGGGCGGCGGCGCGGCGGCTGGGCTGGTTCCCCACCTCCCCTCTCCCCCCTTCCTCAGCGTGGCCGGGGCCAAATGGCCCTCTGCCCATGCTCAGAGGCACCGCCGCCCTTCGGCGTGGGAGGGGCCCGCGTGCGCGCGCTTGACCCCAAAGCAATGCGGGGCCCAGACAGCAAGGCAGCGGAGCGGGGGGCTCGCCTGCTGGACGTCAGGCCGCAGGGCTCCCTGTAGGAGGGATTCCCAGGTGGCGTGGACTACAACCCCGAGCATCCCCAGTGGCAGAGGCCTTGGGCTGAGGATGATGGGCGTTGTAGTCAACGACATCAGGGAACCCAGCCAGGCCACGGCCCTTAGTTGGGGCTACCTGCTTGGCCCAGCGCAGAGGCTGCTGGGCCACAGCTGGCCTGGCCGTGGTGGGGATGATGGGAATTGTAGTCCAGCAGCAGCCTCCGGGGGCCCAGGCTTGGGGCTCGGGAGCAAGCAGGGCTCCCCTTCCCAGGAAAGCGGGCATTGCAGGAGGATCCGGGTGCTTGGTCTTCTCTGGGACCTGCTCCCACACACCACCAGGAGGGGGTGAAAACCACCCCGCCATCGCTGCCTCTTTTTAAGCCAGGTGCTGCAAACACACCTGCTTCCTCAGGCTTCTAGTCCACAGAGCTTTTTAAGGGATCACTGTTTTAAATCAGGGGTGCACAACTCAAATGTCCCAGTAGGCCAGAAACAACCATGACGGTGTATGTAGGGGTGGAGTGTCAATTTCCAGCACATTGATTATGGCAGTAAAATTAATTCTAAAGATAATTTTAATTATAAAGCTCTGGTTCTCCAGGGTATTTTTAAAGTTGTTTTAATTGTTTAATTGGTTTTATTCAGTGTTTATAGTTTGATTTTAACTATTAACTCATTTTAATTGCTCTTACCTTGTAAACTGCCCTGAGCCATTTTGGAAGGGCGGTATATAAATCGAATAAATAAATAAATACATAAATATTAAAATAATTGCTAGTTAGTTGTGGGTCCTTCCTTACCCCCCCAGGGCCCCACAATTTTAACCAAGGATAGTGGACAGAAAACAACTCCTGTCCTTGCTCAGTCAATGGACACCTGACCGTTCCAGTCCACACAAATGCCAAATTTGGGGGGCTCCTGCTGATGCTGGCTACCTGGGCCATCAAAAATGTCCCTGTGGTCCGGATCTGCCCCCCGGGCCTTATGTTGTGCAGGGCTGTTTTAAATTGTTCCACATGATGTAACGTTTTGATTGTTGGTTTGTGTTTTGAGTCTTTGGAGCCAGGCCGTATATAAATTAAATAAATAAAAATGAAATAGTCTAATCACTCAGAGATCTGTAGATGGGGCAGTATATAAATGCGAAAAATAAATAAGTAGACATATGTTTATATCCTGCTCTTCCTCCAAAGAGCCCAGAGTGGTTTATATGGTTATGTTTATCCTCACAACAACCTGAGTTAGGCTTATGTATTTTGTCACTGGGCTGCTGGTGGTGGATCTTTCCCATTGACTCTGCCTCTGACTATTATAATTGGTCCGTGTATAGGTTAGAACCATCTTATCTTCACAGCAGCCTATGAGTAGGTTAGGCTGTAGAGGAGAAGGAGAGAGATTGACCCAGGTTCACCCAGTGAGATTTATGGCTGAGCAGAGTTTTGAACCCTGGTCTGTTCGCTCTTAAGCCCACCTCTCTCATCAGCACACTGGCTCTCTTTACATATATGTGACCTTGTTAAGGCAGTTTGTTCTAAATATTAGCTTTGTGCCTTTCCATTTTATCTAAAATGCTCAAGGTGTCTTAACAGGAAGAAAAGTCTTTTTAAAAAATGACATTAACATCAATCGGTCAATGACACACAATTTTTTTTTTAAAGCAACAGGTAGAATAGGTAAACATTGCAAGCATGAAAATAAGCATGTAAAATGGCCAACAAGACAGCATCAACATTGCAAATCCAGGATAAAATAATAGCAAATACCATATTTACCTGAATAGAAGATGACTCTGAATTAAGGCGACTCTCTTTTAAAATACAGGTTAAATATAGGTTATATTGTATTTACCTGAAAGGAAGAGGACTCTGAATTTAAGACACCACCACCACCACCACCCCCGATTTCTAACATTATAGAGCTTGGAAAAAACCTAGTCTTGGATTCAGGTAAATATAGTAAACCAGACAGAATTCTATTCAACAGCAGCACAGAGGCCATCGCAAAATAGATGGTTTGGCAAAATGAGAAGGGGTTTTCACCAACTAGTGAAAACTACCAGAGAAGGGGCAAAGTGTACCTCCCTTGAGTGAGTCCCATAACTTGGGCATGTGCACAGCGAAAGCTCTTACCCATGTACAAACTACCTAGGTTTCTAGTTCTCATGTTCCAGATATTTGCAAAAAGCTGCCAGTGTTTAGATGGAGGAATATCTCTGCTTGCTGTGGCTGCCTCTTCTTCTTTCACACATCCCAGATATGTTGGCTGGCCATAAACCTCTGCCCCTAATTTGTGTAATTGTATGATTAACTAGTGAAATGCCAGCTGACGATGGGAATATGTCAGATATCATGAGAGGGCAAACAGAATGTAGAGTGTCTTGGACCAAGGTTCAAGTCTCCACTTAGCCACAAAGGACCCCGAGTGATCTTAGCTCAGTCATTCTCTCTGCCTAGCCTACTCCACAGGGTTGTTGTGAGGATAAAATAATGTATGCCTTCTCCCTTGGAGGAAGAGCGGGATTTAAAATACAGCTGGTCTTTTACTGCACTTAATGCTATAGCCTTCTAAGTAACGTCATTTCTGTTCCTCCAAAATGTGTTTTTTTAAAACAAGGGGTGAGCTACAATTTTAAGTGATTTCCTGAAACCGAGGGCCAGTGAGCATGAAACCCCTGAGTTTTTTCTCTCACGCCTGCCCTGACTGAGATGTCTTGTGAGGCATCGGCCTTTAGACTCACTTGTTTCCCCTGCAGTCGGGCAGTGAGTGCGGCTCACTCAGCGCCTCGTCAAATGCCTCCAGCCGGTCCCGCTCTCACGCCCGCTACAGAACCAGGGCCGCCAACTCGGAAGTGGATGAGAGCCTTTTTGGGCTTGCCAAGGTGAGGATGAGAGGACCGAGGGCTCTGCAGAAGTTCTCAGATGCTGAAGGGGATACTAATCTCTTCTAAATATTCTCATTTCCCCCCTTCCATATCACCTATTGGTTATTTCATTGGACTGCACTGTGTCTTTGTTCTCAGATGAAGTCTGTCCCTTCCCTACATCCCTCTCCCTCTCCCTCTCCCTCTCTCTCTCTCTCTCTCTCTCTCAAAAGATGTGTAGCATAATCTTTGGGTGGACTGCAGCCTGTCAAATATAATCAGTGTAATTCTCAAGCAGAAGGTACAGAATTCTACAAAGAATACATAGCATTTAGACTAGAGCCCTCTTCAGGCAATCAGAATCTGGGTATCCAGGTACAGGGGGAACAGAAGATCACAAGGTAGCTAAGCCCTCAGCACCAGGGCGCCCGTTCTTTGTGGTTTTTTAAAAGTGAGCTGGAGTTGAACCTAAAATATCTCGGCTGCCAGAACCTGAACTAGAACCTAAAAACATGGTAACAAAAAGCAAAACGTGGTACCCAGTGTTCCCTCTAATAGGGATTCCCAGATGTTGCTCACTGCAACTCCCAGCATCCCTACTGCAGTGGCCTTTGGCTGGGGACTATGGGAGTTGTAGTCAACAACATCTGGGAATCCCTGTTAGAGGGAATGATGGTGGTAACTAGTTCAAAAGAAGCAGCTCAAAAATCAGGTGTGCAGCTTCCAATTCTATGATTGCTGTTTTTTCTTATCCTAGTGAATGTATTTTGTTTGAAAAACAAACAAAAAGTGTTTTTTTTAAAAAAAAACCATAAATACTAGGCAGCTTCAAGCACAAACGTTTATTTCCTTGACCACCACTGTACTTCTTTAACAAGATGCATTCAAACAAGAGTTTGCAGAAAAAAATAATTGCGTGAAGCGTCTTAAAACTAGTTCAAGTGTCTGAACCAGGACTGAATTGAAGAGATTAAAAACACTGACCAGATGGAACAGCAGTCAAATTGTTAATTGTTTGATTCTCTGATTCTACCAGGGATGTACTCTAGTCTAGCGAACCTCCTTTGGGGAGATTCTACAGCCAGCATAAAAGCCTTGCTTCTTGCTGAGTTCCTGCTGACCAACCACAGTATCGGAGTTTGGAGCAGAACTCGGTGGGGTTGGGTGGCATATGAAGAGAACTGACTTCTGAGAACCAACCAGAGCACAGAGGGGTGGGCATACATAATGTGGGGAGAGTGGAGGGAATAGAAGGAGAATGGTGTTGCTTCTGGGCCATTCTGAGCGTTGTTATCCTTTCTTGCAGAATGCACAGCTGTCCCGCACTGGCAGTCCCATTGTGATCCTTCAAGATACTACCACAGCAGGGAAGTCCCTCGGTTGGGGCCATAAACCTGAGACCGTCCGCCTGATCACCAGAGACCTCATCCGGGACCTTGTGTGAGTCCTTTCTCTGCTTTCCCCTTTCTGCCTGCTCTGTAGGCCTTTACTTTGGAAAAGAGGCGACTAAGGGGAGACATGATCAAGGTGTATACAATTATGCATGGAGTAGAGAGAGTGGAGAGAGAGAGAAATTTCTCCCTCTCTCACAACACTAGAACCAGGGGCCACCCCATGAAACTGAAGGTCGGGAAATTTAAGACCGACAAGAGGAAGTACTTTTTCACACAGTGCAGAATTAATCTGTGGAACTCTTTGCCATGGGATGTGGTGATGGCCACCAGCTTGGACGGCTTTAAAAGAGGCTTAGATAAATTCATGGAGGACAGGTTTCCCGACCAATGGCTACTGGTCTGATGGTTGTGGGCCACCTCCAGCCTCAGATGCCTCTCAATACCAGTTGCAGGGGAGCAGCAGCAGGAGAGGGGGCATGCCCTCACCTCTTGCCTGTGGGCTTCTAGTGGCATCTGGTGGGCCACTGTGTGAAAAGAGGATGCTGAACTAGATAGGCTTCCTTGGGCCTCATCCATCAGGGCTGTTCTTACGTTCACTGCTCTCTCTAGGTTCCCTCTAGGAAATCATTTTAAATTCTGATGAAGACCCCACAACAACCTTCCAAAGAGCCCCAGTGTTCCCTAGAGCAAGCTGCAAATCACTGAGTTAGCGGCTTCGCTTTTTACCACCACAGGAGGGCAGTATTGGACTCTCCTGAGCCAGGCCCTTTCTTGTCTCCAGCCATCTGGACCACTGCCTTCCTCTTGCTTACCTCTGTTGCTTCCATGCTCCTTCTCCACTCTGGTTTTGCCCAAGTACCTGAAGTTCTTTCGAGAAAGAAAACCGTGGTGCAGCAGTTGGGATACACTTTAAGAACTTCCACCACATGCATAGTACCTTGGTCACCCTGTACTTTGAAACAGAATGGCAGTCTTGATATGTCGATCCCAAGAAAAACAGGATTATTCTTGTGGCTTTTTAAACATAGCTGATGTAAGACCAGCCTGCCTGGATCGGATTTCAGGGTGGATTTGGCCCAGCATCTGGTTCCCAGAAGTGGTTGACTAGATAGTTCTGGGACGCCCGTATCTCAGGGGTGAAACCAAGCTTAGATTTCTTCGTCTGCTGCCACATCCTTTTTGCTCTGCCAGATCCCAGGATATGCCCAGCCTTGCATCTGCCTTGCCTCACCCTTCTGTGTTGGGTGGCGTGATCTTCAGTGACTTTCCCCTTTCTTGTGCCCAGCGTGCCCACAGTGGACCCATCGGGGGAGTCCCTCATCATAAGCCCTGAGGACTTTGATCGCATCAAGGATGCATCCCGCGTCCTCACCAAGGAGGAGCGTGAAGCTCAGCAAGCAGCCCGCAGAGCCGAACGCGAGGCCACCATCGTATGTATAGCCTCTCTGTTTCGTAGCGGAAGTCGTTTGACCTTGTTTTATTTGATATGTTGATCTCCCACTACCCTTCCCTGCCAGAGCCCTCAAACCTGGCTGACAGGGCCTTATTAATACGTCATCTCAACGTAACCTTTCAGTAAACAATGGCGACTAAGAAAAGGCCCCCTGGGGGCAACAATGGAAAATATTCATCACTCCCAGTGATGAGCAGTAGCATTCTGCACTAGCGGAAGTTTCCAGGCCATCTTAGCTGCAGCCCCTCAAAGAGTACCTTACGGTTGTCAGATCTGGAAGCCCCCAAAGGATGTATGATGGTAGGCAGAGGCACAGCTGGCGTATCAGCCGAAGCTGGTTTCTAATACAGAAGAGAGAACCACCAACTTCTCTAAAGTGGTTGCCTGGAGGCAGTTCTTGGCTCGTCATAGGTGACTAGGCACACTGTTGCTTCCAAGTGCTGTAATTCAGTGACACTCTTTGGGGACTGGTGGTGCTGCTGCTGCTGGTTCCCTGGCAAGGCTCTGGGACTGTGCCTCTGACTCCGAATTAGGGGATGTGCCGAACTGATTTCTTCCCCTCGCCTTCCTCCGCAGGTCGCCGTGAACGAGCGGAAGAAATCCATGAAGATGAAAGAGATTCTGCGGAAGAAGAACGAGAAGCTGAATGACCTGGAGGAGGAAGCCAAGGAGCGGGCACAGTACCTACTGCAGCGGGCTGCCAACCTCCGCGTGGAGCAGGAAGACGAGATCAAGAAGCTTGGCGAGGTAGGAACGGAGGGGAGGGGGCCGAAGGAATGGCTAGAGTGCTGCTCCCCCTCTTGCTCTAGAAGGCCAAGTCCTCAGGGAACAAAAGCTGTCAGGATGTCCAGCATCAGAGAAAAGGGGAAACGTCCAGTTTGGTGGGCACCAAAGTACCGAGCAGTTTGGTTCAGACATTGGGTGCATGTGCTTGGCTGAAGAGCCGGTGGGGAGAAGCTAGCATCTGTGGGATTATGGCCCAGTGCCTCTGAGGCAGAATCCCCCTTACCAAGGTCACATGCCCTTTGAGTCAGCTGTGCCTTCCCCGCCAATGGCCGGGACCCCTCTTCCTCTCTGCAGATCATTCTGGAAGCCAAATGCCACGCCATCCGGGACGCTCAGATCCTGGAGAAGAAGCAGGTCGATAAGGAGATGACTGAGGAGGAGATGAGGCTGGACCGGATGATGGAAGTGGAGAGGCAGAAGGCCACCAAGATGCAGGAGGAGCTGGAACGGAAGAGGAAGGAGGAGCTGTACAGGTGAGTTCAGTCCTCAGCCGCCCCTGCGGCTTTGGATTGGCACCAGCGATCCCTCTCATTATTCCCATCTCTGTGTGGAATGAGTTTTGTTTTGGGTGGCAGTATTGAGGCAGCATATGCGCTCGTGCCTTCAGACTGAGTGGGCCTTTCCTGATTTGACCTGAGCGGGGTCTAAAACTAACTGAGTGGACATCAAAAAACTTGTGAGCGCATGTGCACGCCTTCGAAGGAACAGTGATTGGCACACAGATCTTTATCCTCATATGATGCTGGAGGATGAAGGCGGAGGATAGCTTTTTGCAGAGAGCCAAAGGTGTTTGGAATAATGAATTGCTAGTGACGATTGGGAGGGCTCCAGGGTGGGGACTTGTGGGTGTCAAAATCCCCACTCCCCTTTCTCTAATTATTTGAACGCTTCCCTGGACAAAGAGGTGTGTTGCAGGTTTGTGTGTGTGTGACCATCAGCAGCAACATAAAGGAAATGTGTGTACACCCTGAGAAAGCAATGGCTTAAATCGAAATAAGCCACTTCTGGTTCTTTTAAAAAGTCTCCTGGCCATCATGGGAGTAGCCACGATTGCTGGATGTCTGGATTATCAGTTGCTGAGCACAAACATAGTCACTGATAGATTCAGATTCGCCAGATAGTTGGCTACAGGTTTTTCTGCTGCATTAAACACCCCCATGCTGCAGTCAGTGGGTTTTTAGGCTTGGCTTCCTAACTGCTTGGGTGCCTATATCTGTCCTGCCTCATCCCGAGGACAGTGTGGAAACCAGCCAATCCACACTCTGGGTTTTCTCCCTAACCATGAGGGCTAGGAACTTGATTCCTTCCACCTTAAATGTAAGCAAGCGGCCCTCGGGATTCTTAGATTCTCTTGGTGAGGCTCTGAATGTGTCCACAATATTCTTTTTTGTGGGCGGGGAGGAGGGGACCTGGATGCTGCATCCGCGTTCTAGCCGCTCGGCTGCCCTTTCCTGAGAGGAGGGGGGTTCTGCTTGCGTGGGCTGGGGCAGCAGCTGCAGGGAGGCCCTGTCCGCTCCAGCCGGGCGCTTCTTCCCACTGCCTCGTCCCCAGGGGCAAGCGCCACATCATCGAGCAGATAGAGAAGAACGAGGAGCTGCGAGCCATGAAGGCCGAGCAGCGGGACCAAGAGGCCCAGGAGATGCTGGAGTACCTGGAGCGGCTGCAGTTTGAAGACGAGAGGGTAAGCAGGAGGAGTGAGGGTGGCGGCTGTGCGAGCCCCCATCCCTGCCCCCAAATGGCTGACGCCGAAGCCCAAGAAGCTCAGCCTGTTCGCCCCTCTGGCTCAGGACTGCCTACACACTTTGGCCCTCCTGCAGATGGCAGCCGACAACTGCCCTAACCCCTGGCTATTGGCCACTGTGGCTGGGGATGATCAATCAGTCTTTATTGGTCCGGTCACAGACCAGCAAAGAGTGGTAGCCTAAAAACAGCTGGGGTCCCCAAACTGGCCGACACTGACTGGCAGCATCTCTGGGTTTTGGGCTCAGGAGTCTTTCCCAGCCCTACCTGGAGAGGCTGCCAGGAACTGAACTGTGGGGGCCTTGTCCATGCAGAGCAGAGGCTCTGCCACTGAGCTGTCCCCCAGCTGGAGGGCTGGAACCTGAGCGCATCTAGCCTGGCCCCTTGGGCGGAGTGCGGCCTACCCACCGTGCCAGCTGCTCTGGGTGCCCCTTGGTTCCGTCCCGAATCTTGGCTGTCTCAGGCTGGCAGAAACCAGGGTTGCCCCCTGGAGCGGCTGGGGATAGACGAAAGGAAGTCTCTCTCCTTGGCCAGTGCCTCACTTCCCACACAATCCCGTTTGTGGCAACGACAATATTTGTATCCTGCCCTTCCGCCAAGGAGCTCGGGATACTCGGAGGGGGTTGTCCCTCCTCTATGGTCACAGCCCACCCCCACAACAAGGTAGGCTCGGCTCAGAAGTAGCAGCTGGCCTGTGGTCACCTGCTGACCTCTGCGGCCCAAGCGAGGCTGGGAGCCAGGTCTTGCAAACCCAGCCCCCAAACCAAGACACACACACACACACCCCGGCTCCAAGGGGAAGGCGTGTGTAGTATGAAGCTCCCTTCTGGTTGTTGGTGGCCCTCCTCCTCCTCCTCCTCCAGGAGATGGAGCGCAGGCGGTTGGAGCAGCTGCGGATCCAGGCCGAGATCCGGTACATCAACGACGAGAACCAGAAGCGCAAAGAAGAGAGGGAGGAGCAGGAGAGGATGGCTGACTGGCGGGTGCTGGAGTATCAGCGCAAGAAGATGGTATGCTGTGCTGCTGGGGGAGGAACTGGCTGCACGGCGGGGGGGGGGGGGCGGACACCGGGGCCCCTCTACTTTTTCTGTCCTGAGTGTGGGATGAGTTTTGTTCTGGGCGGCAGTATCCAGGCAGGGTGTGCTCCTGTGCGTTCAGAGCGGGGCCTTCCAGGTTCAACCTGAGCGGGCATCAGAAGACTTGTGTTCACCTGCAGACGCGCACGCCTTAGAGGAAACTCTGATGCAGGGGGTGGGATTGCAGCAGGAGACCTCCGTGGGGGGCAGGACCTGACTGCAGGAGCGAGGAGGGGTGAGCATGCTGGCTGCCTGTCGGGGAAAGGCGGAGGCAGCGTTGCTGACCTCTGCGTAAATGAGAGGGTCTGGGGGTGCTCGCGGCTTCTCTGCTTGATGCCTGGCTGCAAGGGAGTGGGGACTCTTGAGCGGGTCCTCGTTGCCCCTCCCCACCATTTTCTCCTTGTTGCTTGGTCTTTTAAAGACTTCTTAGAACCCCGAGGGCCGGCTCTGCGTGTGAGGCCCCTCCCTGAACTTCTCAGCTGGATCAGACCTGGTGCGGCCCCTTCCAAGGCTATGGCCGTCTCTCCCCCTCCAAGGCCCTGGCTGGCTGGTGTGTGCTCAGAAGCCTGTGATTACAGGCAGGGGACTAAATCCGTTCTCTTTCTCCTGACTGTTCTTATATGCATAATTAGCCGATGGAATTCTCTGCCACAAGATGTGGTGGCAGCCGCCAGCCTGGATGGCTTTAAGCAGGGCTTGGACAAATTCATGGAGGACAAGTGGGTTATCAATGATGGCTATAGGCCACCTCCAGTCTCAGAGGCCAGATGCTTCCGAATCACAGTGGCAGGGGAGCCACAGCAGGAGAGAGGGCATGACCTTGCCTGTGGGCTTCTCAGGGGCATCTGGCGGGCCACTGTGGGAAATGGGATGCTGCACTAGAGAGGCCTTCTTGGGCCTGATCCAGCAGGGCTGTTCTTGTGACACAGGAACGAGAGGCCGAGTTCGAAGCCGAACAGGAGAGGATCCGCCGAGAGAAAGAGATGGAGACAGCCCGCCTGCGGGCCTTGCAAGAGAAGGCCCAGGACCACCAAGCTGAGCAGGTATAGCCCAGCGTTGAGTTAAGGTATGACAGGCCCCCCCCACCCCGAAGAGCAGAGCCAGGCCCTGGGTCCATCTAGCCAAGTCTTGTCAGGACTGACTGGCAGCGGCTTCTCCAAGGTTGCAGGCTCAGGAGTCTCTCCCAGGCCCACCTGGAGATGCTGCCAGAGAGTGAAGCTGGGACCTTCGGCATGCAAAGCAGCTACGACCCTGTAGACATCTCCTGCCCCAGCTAAGAGGCCAAACTCAGCGTCCTGAGAAGAAATCCAGTTGGGGCAAAATTCTTCCTCAAGGGGAGAAAGAGTAGTTGGAGCATTCAGAGAAAGTGAAAGGGCTGTATCCGTATGTCCTTCCCTATAAGGACAAGTCAGTCTCCCACCTTGCCCTGCTGCAGCCCAGTGTCAGGAGCCTGCCAGGAGCCTGCGTGTAACCCTGTGATGAGAATCACCGAATACCCACGCCTGCGTGGAGCTTGCATTCAGTAGCCGGGCTGGGCCGGATGGTGCAACCCCAGCCTTCTTCCCTGACCGTGGCTCCCCGTCCTCCCAGGTCCAGCCAGCGAATGGCTCTTCTCTTTCCCCACCCCCTTGCAGGACGCGCTGCGGGCCAAGCGCAACCAGGAGGCAACTGAGCGGGAATGGCGCCGGAAGGAGAAGGACGCTGCGCAGAAGAAGCTGCAGACGGAAGCCATGCTGAAGCAGAGCCGCCTGGAGCAGGTGGCCCAGAAGGAGCACAGCCTGGCCATCCAGGTGCAGCGGGACCGGGCCGAGTTTGAGAGGATCGTCAGGTAGGGGAGCTGGCGGCTGGAGGCCGGTCCTGGAGACGAGCGCATGGGGAACGCCAGCGTGCTTCCACCAGGTCTCGTGCCCTGCCACCTGGTGCGAGTGGGTGCTTCTGAGCGGCAGACTTCTGCATTCCTAGAATTGATTCCCTAAAGGTGGCACAATCCCTCCAAAGAGAGAGAGGGAGAACGTGCGGGCCTTGCTGAATTTCGGTGGCCGTTTTGGCTCTAAAGCGGGCGTCGGGCTCCCCTAGGGTCAGCTTTGGCTCCAGCTTGGGGACGTCAGTGGTGTGGCTAGGCCTAGGCCTCGGAGTTCTTCTAAGGGTCTGGTGCTCCTTCTCAAAATAGGGCTTGTTGCTCTCACAAAGCCCTTGAGGAACTGCTGCCCCGGGCCTTAGCAGGAGTCATTGGGCTCTTGCCAGGACGAGCCCTCCTCGCTGACTGGCCCCTCCTCATCGGCCAGCCGGCCTCTGTATAGCCCTTGACATTCGGGGCAACTCTTGCAAGATCCCAGCCGAGAACGAGAAATCTCGCTCCGAAATCTCGCGGGAGCTCCCCCCAGACTCGCGAGGCGCTCCTAGTCTCTCAAGCATCCTCCCTTGCAGTGGGGAGCATCTCACCACTCCCCTTCAGGGGCTGGTCGCCATGGGCGGAAGGAGCAGCGCCCCTGCCGCTCGCAGGGGTCAGCGGTGTCACAATCCGCTTCTCGCCCCGGACGGCAGCCCGCCTCTCAGCCCCATGTCTTGGGGTTCCCCCACCGCGGGGCAGCACCGCTTCAGCCCTCGGGTTGCCCTGTGGCCGGGCTTCCTGCGCGGCCGGCCTTCCATGTGGCGTCTCCCCTCCCCAGGATCCAGCGGGCGCAGATCCAGAAGGAGAAGAAGGAGCACGAGCGGCGTGTGGCTCTTCAGCAGACCCACGCCGACGAGATCCGGCGGCAGGTGCGCGAGCACCAGCAGAAGCAGGTGGAGGCCCGCATCGCCATCTTCGAGGAGGGCAAGCGCCTCAAGGAGGAGGCCCGCCGGCGCAGCGAGCACCTCAACGAGATCAAGCGCAGGAAGTTGGACGAACTCCGGTGAGTCCGGTTCCGGTTCGGCCGCACGGAGCCCATTGGGTTTCCTCGGCTGGGTGTTGTCCCTTCAAACGGCCAAGGAGTGTCTGTGTGTGTGTGTTTCTGTCTGCGCCCTCCGAGGATATGCATGCCTGGTGCCTTCAGGGTTAGCCTTTAGACGGGCCTGGTCTGACTCCGGCTCGGCTCTGCTGCCTCCGTGAGAACGAGCCACATGCCTCGGTGGCCACGATGCCGCCAGCGGTCCACACGCCCGCCTCCGGTGACCGGCCTCTCCTTGTTCTCTCGTTTGCAGAGCCGCCGGCCTTCCGGAGAAGTACTGTGCCCAGGTGGAGCGGAAGGCGTACATCCAGGCAGACCCGGTGCACTGAAGGGCAGAGCAGCCTCTGCCCCACACCCCCTGTAGACACTCCACGTGTAGCCTAGATTTCTATTTTCGTACTTTCCCCGCGTGTTTCATGAATAGAGCTATTTCTAGATATTGTACGTCCGTCTGGAGCTTTTGTTCTGCTCTGTGTCTGCCTTCCAGTCCGAGTCCCAGAAACTTGGTGTGTGGCGGGGGCTGTGGCTGTGTGACCCTGCTCCCCAGAGCCCTGCCGTCCGAACCATTAGAGACCCAGCTCCTGTGGGTCACATACACACGACGGGGGTCTCCTGCCCTGTCCTCTTGTGCCAGCGAGTGCTCGTTTCTGCATTCCCAGAAACTCGGCTTCCGGCTGAGTTTTGGGAAATGGCGGTCAGGTTCCTGGCCAGAAAGAAAGGTTATGAGAGACAGAAGCCTCCTTCATGGCCTGCACCAGGGCTGGGCAGCTTTGGCCTGCCAGCTGCTTTTGGACTACAACTTCCATCACCCCCAGCCAGTAGTTGGGGATGATGGGAGTTGTAGTCCAACAGCTGAAGGAGGGCCAAAGTTGTGCAGCCCGGTCTACAATGCTGCTTGGATGCTTTGTGGTCTAGGAGCCCTTGCCAAGATGCTGACCAGTACGCACACACGCACGCAAGTAGGGTGGCATCTCTCCTCTCCCAGTCCTGTGCCATGACTTGCTGTGAAGTTTGCAAAAACACACACACACACACACCCCGCCGGTGAAGCAAATGAAGGACTGAAGGTTCTGCAGAGTGGGGGAAAGTTTTGTCACCCTCCCCTCTGCATTTCACTGGACCGCCTGAGTGATCTTCCAGCTCCTCAGTGGCTGGAGCACTGCTGACCAGAAAAACAGCCCGAGCGGGGACGGTTCAACCGCTCCTCCTCACAGTCCTTTTGCTGAAACCTCCCCAGGCGGCCTTTTTTCATTTTGAAACGGCCATATCGGGGGCCATTATCCACGTCCGCCGTATATTGTCGAGCTGGCCCTTTGCGTCCCGCTATTTCCCCGCCTCTCAAACCGTGTAACGATAATCACTGCAGCAGTAGACAGGCCTGTCATAAAGGATTAGCTGAGATCAGTCCGGATTAGACATGACGGCGCTCTAAGTGATGGGGAAGCGTGCTGCAGGAAGCCTGGGAAGCCTGATGCTGGTGCTATCCAGAAAAGGCGAACTGCCCCATGACAGGTCGAGTGTTGCTGCTGGAAGGAGAGTGTCTCCACTCGAGAATGATTCGCAAGAACGGTCACTGAGCTACTACGAGGGCCTCGCCTCGGGTGAGACACCGAGACGAAACATGACTGGGCAGGATGTTGTGAGGAATTATGGAATATTCTGGAAGAAGAGAGGGAGGAAAGGAGGAAGTCGGGAAAACTCCCAGAGTGGCGAAACCCTATATTTCACAGCTTTGTTTTCACACTGGATCCAGATCCTGGAAGCCTGTCTCCTTCCAAAAAGACAAGTAGATTTAGGAGTTGCGTCCCTGTATCTTCAAGGAAGACAAAAGCATCTGAGATGTCTAATTTAGAAGAAAAAAAATTGACCCAAGGGAGACCTGGGTGATGCTTATAAAACCAGGAATGATATGTTTCTCGTTCCCTTGGAGTCACCTGGTGACACTGTTGGCAACAATCTGAGGGCTTGCAAAAGGAGGTGCATCTTTGCTTGCTGCACAGTCAACCTGTGGAATTCACTGCCACAAGGTGCGACAAGCCACCTTGAGTTGGCTTTAAAGATTAGACCAATTCATGGAAGAGGGTAGGTCTCTTGACCGCTATTCCCCTGGGTAGCTAAATGGAACGTCCATGTCCAGAGGCAGTCTATCTCTGAGTATCTGACAATGTGGGTAGACAGCAGAGTCCCTTTATGCCTGCCTTGGTGGGCTTTCAGGAAATCTGGCTGGGTGCAGCTGGAAACAGAAGGCAGCAGTAAGCAACCGGCCTAGAGAGGAGGGCGCTACTTTTTCCTCCAAGAGAACTTGAGCGCCCAGATGCCTGGATTTTAATCACGACGGCTATTAGCTGTAATGGCTAAATAAGAGCCTCCATGTCCAGGGGCAGTCTACCTCTGGATCATGAGGACAAACAGCGGAAGGGCAGTTGCCTTCATCCCCTGCTGCTGAGCTTCCCTTAGGAGTTGGGAAATCTGCCCAGTTTGCTGCCTGCAGCAAGGCTGCAGTAAATAAAACTCAGCCCGAGTCCTGGCAAGGCTGTAATTAAATTTCTTAGGTCCTCAGCCTGCCCAATGGCACTGCCAATTCTTGCCACATATTCATGGGCAGTACTCCCAAAAAAGAGGAAAACAAACAGCTGCGAGAGAAGAACTGCGGGAAACCAGCTTGCTTCTGTTCGAAATGTCTCGTGTATTTGATTTTTTCCCCCTGGCCAAACCGCTTCAGCTTGTGACGAGTGCCTCTTTACTCACTTAGGCTAATTTTAAATGTTCCTCTTTTGCATCTCCAAAACTGTTGACACTGAGGAACAAGTTTTGGGAGTTCGAGGAAGTCTAGGGAAGGCCTTGCACAACAGCCTTGCAAGGCGGGGTGTCTCCCAGTTGCTTTACTGGCCAGCACACTGGCTGCTGCTTCAAACTGAACGTGGTAAGGTGCTCTCCTCAAACTCACAAGTATCTGACCGGCCCGAATCCCAAGCTCTAATTAGAGGCCGATTTAATTAAAGTGAGCTCAGTGCTGTAGCAATTGGCATCAGCATAGGCCCAAGCGGGCCCCACCTAGAAGGGCTGCTCGAGAGAATGGAATGCTGACTTCCTGGAAAGTCGGCTTTCAGGTGCAGCAAAGTACCCGTCAGCGGCAGCCAGGCTCCCTGGGACTCAATGACCCCAGAAGCCTGCCATTGTCAAAGAATGCCTTCATCCTGAATTGCGCAAGTGGTGGTCAGGAGGCAAGGGGCAGTCTTCACAAGGCCGCTATTGGTTCAGGCGGGAGGGGGAGTTTTGTGGTTTCCTGTTTTGGATCCTTGAAGCGGAGAGCCTGAGGTGGCCCAGTGTGGACGTAGCATTCCTGATCTCCTAACCATGGTTAACCATTAGCAGTCGTGGTGGTGGGGAGCTAGGAGCAGGAAGAGCCAAAGCCAGACCCCCAATCAGCCATGAAGCTCACTGGCGAACTTCTGCTGATCTTTGTGTCTGCCTAACCCACCTCTTAGGGTGGTGGTTGAGGATAGAAGTGAGGGAAGACAACAATGGCTGATGCTCTGAGTTCCTTGGAGGAAGAGTGGGGATGGGGAGTAGTAAATGTTTCAAATCAGTATCCTACCTTGGGCTCATGAGCTTGCTCTTCCCTTCCTTTTTGGAACCACCCATGGTTAGCATCCCATGTGTGAACCAAGGTTTGGAAACCCCCCTTTTTTGCACACTAGTGTATGAGCTAACCATGGCTAGTGTCAAGACTATAGTGCATGTCACCTGGGTTATCTCCAATAAGGCAAGTAGGGGGCAATTCACATAAGATGAAGGGATCTAAGGAAGAGGCAAACACGCAAGTCACCTAGCACACTGAGTCACCTGGCCATGGTTCCAGGAGTGGGGTTCTCCGTAGGCTCACTTCTTCCCTCTTTCTCTCCAAATTCTCCCTTCCTTTCCTCTTTGGAGCCACACAAGGTTAGCGTTCCATGTGCAATCTGGAACTTGGAAGCCTAGTTCTAAACCTGCTTTGTACATCCAGGTTTGCAGCTAACCATGGTTACCGTTGCAACCGGCACACGAGTAACATCGCACCATTGTCAACTCCAAAAAGGCCAGGGAGTGGGATGCCTCTTACTTAGCACTTGTTCAGTGCCATCCAGATACATGGCGCTTTCCACAGAATGAAAGATTTGGTCCTTGCCTCAAGAAGGAGCTGGCATTCCAGATATCTCTGCAAGGGAGACAGCAGAGGAAGGAGAAGGGAGGCAGGGTGAGCAGAAAGTACCGGGGGAAAGAGCAACGGTTGCTTTAAATGGTGGATTTTCCGGTGGATTCGGAGATCTGTGGTGCAGCCAGAGAGAATCAGAATTTGCAGCTCCTGGTGAGGGGTTTTGCCCCATATTCGTTGGGCGAGCTATGCATCTTGTTGGTTTTCTTGCCTGAATTTGAGGCTGGGCCATGAATTTGAGATGAATGCCTGAAAGCCATTTGGAACTAGGAAGTGAAGATACCAAGTTGCTGTCTAACCCGCCTCATTAAGCAAACAGATGGATTTTTTTTTCCCTAGTAGTTGCCAGCCCTATGGCGGGTAATTAGGACTTCCATGGACAGAGGCAGTATACCTTGGAATGCCGGTGTGGGTGGCATGCAGGTGCTTGCTTTCATCCCCTGACCTGCCTTATTAAAGAAACAAAGGGGGGGGGGAATTAGTCAAATCTCATGTCTGTGTCAACAACTATTAGCTAAATGCAGCTTTCGTGGATTGTAGCATGTCCATTTGAATACCAGATGCTGGGAGACAAACAGCAGAGGAAGGCCCCCGAGCCTTGCTTGTGCACTTCTCGTCACCTGGCTGGTCACTGTGTTGAAAAAGATGCATACGTTTCCATCCACTTTGCTCATGCCCTTACTACCAACATTGAGCAGGGTTCCCATAGCCCTGTACGGTCTCTCATAATTACCTTGTGCAAATGCAGAAAATAATATTGGGCCGCAGGATTCAGCGTGCGGAGAAACGTAGCTTCCATTAAAAAAAAAAAGATCAAGGTTCTAGTCCTTAAGATTGTCTTTGACATTTTAAAGACATTTTTAAGGACTAGAAACTTGATCTTTTCCCCCTCCCCCAGAGAGGCAACCCAAAGAGCCTGTTGCAAGTACAGAACAATCAAAGGTCTTGCGGCACCTTAAATATGAACAGGTTTGTTCTGGTATTGGGCTTTCATGGGCCAGAGCCCGTCTGGAATCTCGGAAGCCTGGGGTGGGGGTTGTGTATGGGTCTGTGCATGATCCGTCCTGGCCTACCATCCAGGGTGGTTGAAAGGATCACTGAGCTCAGGCCTTGTGGAGCGTTCCCAAACACTCCTTCAAACCAAAGGATGCTTATTACTATTATTTTTCTAAGAGGACTTTTGAAACCAGGGAGGTACCTGAGCTGCTTCTGTTTTTATAGAGACCGGTTGGCCGCTTTTTGTGAACGGAGGGACGTCCCTGTGGAAACGTCTTCATGCCTTGCCTGTTCATTCAGCCCTCTGTGTGTATGTGTGCATCCCAATGCTCGTTTCCTCTGCCCTTTAAATTATATCTCCGTTTAGTTTGCAGAAGAGTCACCGCCAACTCCCTCCAGGGTGTCAAGGTAATTGCAGAGCTCAGGGTGGCTCCGCGGCAGAGTTCTCTTCCTTCTTGATCAGGGATGATAGAAAGGGAGTCTCGTCCGTCTCAGCGGGCCACGCCAGGGAGACACGCCCTTGCAGTGCTGGAGACTCAGACCGCATCGTAAGGGAGGCACGGAGTCAAGGTACCACACAGGATTGAGGCTGGGTGTGTGAGGCTACAAGCCTACTAGGGTGGAATGCTTAAGAGGGCTAGAATCAGGGCGCTCCAGCTTCAGATCTCCTCCCAGCTCACTGGGCATGTCTGGACAACCAGTTGCATTTCTCAGCCTAGCCTACTATGCAGGGTCGTTGTGACTCAGAGATAGGGACTTTGTATTTCGCCCTGCGTCCTTGGAGAAAGGGAGGGATAGAAATATACATAACAACAATCCAATACAGAATTTAAAACAGAGATTGTAAACTCCTTGAGGGCAATCTTTTTGCCTATGCATTTGCGGGGGGGGGGGGGAGATGCCCATCTGCTTAACATAGGACTCCAGTGTTTTAGTTGATTAACTGGTTAGGTTCATTGGTCAAAACTGTCTTTCTGTAAAAAGGAATTGAGCAGCAGATTTTTTTAAACACATGTTTACTTTTAATATAAATTTTGGGCGGTATAGAAATATTTTAAATAAATAATAATAAAGTCTAAAAAGTGCAGTAGCAACAAGTGCCCTCTTAAGAGCTGTTCTTATGAAACGATAGTTGCTCAGTGGTTTTTAAGAAACCATTGAAGATGCATCTTTTTAGAAAGACTTTTAAAGATCTTATCTCTGATAGGTTCTTAGTTCTCCACTTTTTTATTTAATTTGAAACTTGTAAGATTTGTAACTTGTAAATGTTACAAACGTTTTAGCCTGGTCTTCTGACTTATTAAAGCTAATTTTATTAGCTTTTTATTCTATACTGTATGTATTTTATTAAAAGTTGTATACTGGAGGGGTGGGGTTAGGGTTATTTTTGTAAATAATACTTAATCATACAAGAGGAATTCCCTCTTGTTTTAGAGGTGGGGAGTGCCTCTGTGACCTATACCGGCATCCTCTAAAAAAACACGAAGCGTGCCACAAACTTCCGATTCACAGTTTGTGTGGACTGATGAGTGGCTAAGTGGCTAAGGTTTCTTTAATTGGGTGACAGCATGAAACTGAGAAGGGAGGTGAAGAAACCAATTTCTTGGCCAGCTTGCAAAATCTTTTCCCTGCCTGACTCTTTGCAGTTAGGGCCAAGCAGGTCTTTCCCATCCCTCCACCGGCCTGTGAGTTTGTTCTGCCCTGTGTGTCCCTCCTCCTGGATTCTGATTTCATGGGGGAGAATCTCTAAAACCAGTTCTGGAATCTGAGTGTGTGTGGCTGGCTGGCTGCTGCTTACTGTTGACCTGCATCTCTTTCTGCTCTGGGGTGTCTGGTGGAACACTGCAGAGGGGTGATCTGGATGGGGTACAACTGCATGGAGATTTTGCCAGGGTTTTACTGATATATGCACGCACTCCTGTGCGTCATTGAAACACCCCACGGAAAGGATCTCTCACTTCAGCCGTCTGCACAATTGCGGCGAGATTGCTGAGAGTCCAGACAAAGGAAAGGGGCAGTACCTATGTATCATCTCCTAGGTTATAAATATGTCATGCTTGTAAATGAACGGGGTCTTGGACTTGAGCGAGAGCTATCCAGGACCTTTGCTACTATAGAGCAAATAAAGCCTTTACATCCTTCTCGGCTGGTGAAGTGTTTGGCAACTGACCCAGAAAAGAACCGCTCTTTGTTGGGGTACACCAATTGAAACACCCCACGGAAAGGATCTCTCGCTTCAGCCGTCTGCACAATTGCGGCGAGATTGCTTTCTTGCAGTGGTTAATCGACGTGCACATCAGGAACCTTTGGGGTAGAGAAGTGAGCTGGAAATTGGGGTTTACTAAGTGCTGTAAAATGCAAAATAAAAAAATGGAGCCGTGGAGGATTTGTCATCCCTCCATTCCACTTTGCAAACCAGATCAGGGAATGTGAACTTTTCAGGAGCACTCCTGTGTTTCCGTACCACAGGCAATTGGGGAAGTGGTAGTTTACCAGCCTGGCTTCAGGCTTGCAAATTAATTACTGAATTAATAAATTAAACTGAGCAAAGTGCCTCCTTGTTCACGTGCTGACTGCAGGGCCTGGCGTCCCGGAACCCACTCTGCCAGCCCTGGGGCTTGAAAGCTGTCGGCCATCTGTGATGCGAGGGTGGTCTTCTGTGTCTGCAGAGGAGATGCCTTTGGGTTTGCCTCGGGGTGTCGGGCCACACCTACGGGAGCTCCCCAGATCCCGACATGAGACCCGACTCTCATGCTTCCTGGGGTGTGTGTGTGTGTATGTGTAGAAATAACTGAGAGGAAAGTGTGTTACCCAATTAAGGGTGCTTAATGACTCCAAAGGAAACTGGGATGGCTCTGTGGCTCATTTGGCAGGTTGGAGGCACTCCGTCACCTGCCTCAGTCAACCCAAAGGAATCCTGACCTCAGAGAGGAAGCCAGTCCAGGGAGGTAAAAACAGAGCCGTGCTGGAGGAACTCGCTCACTCACTGCCTCTGACAGCCTGCAGGTTGCTTGGGATCCTGCTGCCCTCTCTCCCAGTGGTTGCCCAGAAAACCATCTGCCTGACATGGCACAGCCAAAGCAGGGTCAGCTCCTACTCTTCTGCCTCCTTCTAGGTAAGACCCCCCTTTTTTAATATCTGTGTTGTGCAACTGCAGACAGTTATAAGCAAAATCATTAAGATTATTTTGGGAGCCACAAGATCTCCATTCCTTCGCGATCAGGAAAAGGGGACTGGCAATTGCTGTGTTTACCTTTATATTGTATCGTCATCCCATCAGGGCTCTTTGGGGTTTCTTTTTTTGTGTGGGGGAGATGAGGCGGGGGTGGCTAGCATGTTCATTCCGGTTACCCCAATACGGTTGTGTTTTGCATTTCCCCAATGTTGGTTGAACAGTTTCTTTTCTTAACTGTATTTCCTTTCACATGTTTGCATTGACTATCGATGCTGCCTGCTTCTATGGTTTGTTGATATTCTGCATGCATATATATATATATATATATTGCACTGCAGAGACAATCCAGTTGGAACAATGGCAAATAAAACAAGAACATCGAGATACATTTGTGTGAAGTCTTTGTGCACTCGAAGCACTTTACAAACGCTTATTAACACCAAAAACACTGGATAAAGGGCATTCCTCCTAATGTCTGGTTTGTTTCTGCTTCTTGAATTCAGCCCACTGGTTCTAGTCTCTAGGAGCCCGAAGCAGCCTCATGTAGGAGTTCAAGGAATGATTTCCAGGCAAGCTGCTTCCTCCAGATTGCCTCCTTGGTATTTTGTTATCTAGCTAGCCCTAGAGGTGATAATAACCCTGTGTAGTAGGTGTCTTGCTTTTAGAGGTGGATACCTGAAGCTAAAGTGCAGTTTCTAAGCAATGGCTGCTCTTGCAAAAGGATTAGACAAATGGAGGTTATTCACCTGAGGGTATTGTTCATAAGTTAGAAACAAAGCCTCCCTAGTCAGAGGCAGTCCGTCTGTTGAGCAGGGGTGTGGATTTGTTCTTAATAAATGGAACCCAATCCAGATGGGGTCTGTTTGGGGTTGAACCTTCACGGGGACAAGTACCAGGAAATTTCCCCGGGAAATAAGAGACTGCAAAGGGAATGCTATCCCATCATTTTAATTATTGGATAGAGTTGGGAAACCTGTTGCTGATTTCTAATGATTACCATACCCCTCTATTATCCTAATCCCAAACAGCCATTCCAGTTTTCAGTGTTGGCATGCCAAAACACAGCTAGATGAAACGCAGGGAGAGAGGTTGTGTTCTAGCAAGCAAGCTTTATCAGATGAATCGGTTTCATTAGAGGCCAAGCCATCCTCTGACAGGATACTTGGGCAGCAAACAATCATGAATTTATTTCGCAGGGGCTTTTTCTCCTCTTACATTTTTCTAACCGGGCTTGAACGCCAGGCTTGATGGGTAGGCCGGTCTAAACATTGACATAAAGTGAGAGGGGCACCGTCCAGCTCCAGATTCCTCTGCAAGGAGCAAAGGGGTCCTCTGCAAGCCACCTTCCATGGGGTCCTGGATAGATCACCAGGCGGTCACTCCGCCAGCAACACACTCCGCCAGCAACACACAGGCAGTGCCCACCTGTGACTTCTTGGTTCCTGGAGTATGGCACCAAACTGCACCCCTTCCCTTCCCCTTTCTCTTTGGTTCCTTCCTTCCTTTTCAGATCCCTCCTTTTCCTTTCCTGTTAGAAAAGAGGAAACGTGTGTTTCAGTTTTGCCTTCCTTCCTCTGCAGCCCATCCATAGGAAGGTCCTGGCTAGGCTGCTATCCTGCCCCAAGGATGCCTACTGCCTGAAGCTTCCCGCTTCACCTTGCCTCATGGTTGGGATGGCCCTGACTAGGTGGTCCCATTGTGGATCGACAGTGGGTCTTTCTGAGGGCTCTGGGCACTCTCTGTCCTACCATCCCAGCCCCTGATGCAGGGGAGCCACAGCAGGAGAGAGGGCCTGCTCTCACCTCTTGCCTGTGGGCTCCCCAGAGGCATCTGGTGGGCCACTGTGTGAAACAGGATGCTGGACTAAATGGTCCTTGTGCCTGATCCAACTGGGCTGTTCTTATGTTCTTGACCAGGCAATTCTTGGCCTATATTTTCCCTTCTTTAAAAACCTTAAGAGTTGCACGGTGTTTCCTTTCTGTTTTGAAGGAGCCGACGTGGAAGATTGTTTGGGTTTTGTAAAAAGAATTCTTAATTTAGAAAAAACCAATAAAATTGGATGTTTTTGCTAAGTACAGGAGGACAGAATCCAGTCGCATTAGGCAGATGTTTGCTCGTGGGTGTCAAATTTGGTACAAGGCATTTGAGTCTAGTATGGAGCGGACGTTTGAGGGTCATCCACAAAAGATGCCCCCCGAGCCTGCAGGCACCAGAGATGGACACCACTTCTCAAGGAAATCAGGCCGCGTTGTTTTTAGCGTGGAACCCTATTGTCTTGAAAGAACCTGACTTACACAGCGTTGGGGGTGGTGGTCTGTCTTTTTAGCTGCCGGTTCGGCGGTGAGAATCAACGAAGAGGGGCAGAAAGTCATCTACGTCCCCAAAGGGGAGTCGGTCAACCTAGGCTGCCCTTTCTCTTCGGACCCAGAAGACAACACGCCCGACAACGACTGGGATATTGAGTGGAGGCAGGTGAAGCCGGGCCCACACCAGCAGGGCAACCCGGTGAGTGTTCAACCCGGTGTTCAACCCGGTGAGTGACTTCAGCCCCCCGGGCTGTGGTGGTGACGACAGGATTGTTCCCGAGCCTCCTCTGGCCGAGAGAAGCAGCAAGGCCCCTTGGAGTGTCTGCGGAAGCCCTGTGTGCTGCTCCCAAGAGGTTGTACGGCCGGTTCCAGTACGCTTTTACTACGCCACAAGTCCGGGGATGGGGCAGTAACTCAGGGGCAGAGCACCCGCTTGGCATGCAGAAGGTCCCTGGTTCACTCCCTGACAGCATCTCCAGGTGGGGCTGAGCAAGACTCCTGAGCCTGAAAGAGAGCTGCTGCCAGTCAAGGTAGCTGGTACTGAGCTCAATGGATGAATGATCTGACTCTGTAGAAGGCAGCTTCATATGTTCCTAAGCGCAGAGGAGCCTGTTTCCAAGTGAACGGCTTTCTCCGTTTTTAGTGTGTCTAGTGGACAACATCGAAGCCAGTTAATCAGGAACATAGGAAGCTGCCTTCTGCAGAGTCCAGCCCTTGGTCCATCTAGCTCAGTATTGTCTACCCAGACTAGCAGCGGCTTCTCCAAGGTTGCAGCAGGCAGGAATCTCTCTCAGCATTATCATGGAGATGCTGCCAGGGAAGGAACTTGGAACCTTCTGCTCTTCCCAGAGCGGCTCCATCCTCTGAGGGGAATGTCTTACAGTGCTCACACATGGAGTCACCCATTTCAGTGCAAACCAGGGTGGGCCCTGCTTAGCAAAGGGGACAATTCATGTTTGCCACCAGAAGACCAGCTCTCTTCCCTATTTGTCAAGGTACAAGAGAGAACAGAGCAGGACTGGAATCAGTGAGACAAGTTAGTCGTAGTTTCAGGGTATGCTGGTCAAAGACCGAAATAAAGCTCATCGATTGTCGTTTCAGTGGGATGTAGTTGTGACTTAACTTAAGTCTGGATGCACCCACAGTGGGGCTAGCTGGTTCTTGTAAGCTGCTTTGCGGGACTGAAAGTTGGACGGTATAAACACTTCATTAACCTTGCAGAGGAGTGCAGCTTTTATCGAACCTGGACTCCCAGGGGGGGTGTGGTTCTGCCTCGATGCCCTTCTGATAAGACTTGTGTTCAGCTTCTGACATCTCTCCTCCAGTTTAATTCTAAAATGAAAAAACCATGATGTACTCAATTTTTGTTGAGCCGTTAGCATAATTTATTCTGGGTTCCTTAGGCGTGGGAGGGGCAAGTGACTTTTCTAACTCTTGCCACCTCTCGGGCTTCTGAGACTTGGTTGTCTGTACGGTGTCTGGAAGACCTGTGTGACGACGGGGTCTAGGCACTTACATGGAGCTCTGCAGGTCACACTACCTCCACTGTTTGGCATTTGAGTGACCTTGTGGCCCACGCCCAGCACTGACTGCTCTTCTCTGTCTGAAATATTTTTGGTTTTTTGCCACTAGTTGTTGGGATACCACGATCACCGCGTCATCCATGGTGGGCCTGCTGATCTCCAGCAGAGGGTGGGGTTCATGTCTCCTGACCCGAGTCAGTATGATGCCTCGATGCAGCTTCGTGACTTACAGATCGCCGATTCAGCCACGTATGAATGCACGGTGAAGAAAACCACAGAGGCCACCCGTAAAGTCACGATTACTGTGCAAGGTGGGTCTTGCTGGGTCTTAATTTGGGAGGTGAGCTGTTCTGCTCCAGCTGGTGGCAGTGGGTGGGGGGCTTTCAGCTCCATCCCTCAGGGGACACCGTTTTAATTTATTATTTTTTAAAGGGGCTAAAATATGCTTGGTGCTGTACAGAACTACAGTGCAGGTCCCTCTCTTCAGACGCTCAGGTTAAAGAAATGATGAAAATGGAGAAAGAACTTGGAGTGTAAAAAGAAGAATTGTAGCTGATAATTTTAAAAGAAAAATAAAGTGGGTGAGGGGACACCTAGGTATCTCACTTATGATTCATTTATTTGATATATTTTTATACCACCCCATCTAAGTAACTCTAGGTGGGTTGCAATAAATAAAAACCAATTAATTAACCAATTAAAATGTTTATTTAACATAAATGGCAAGTATCTGGTTTTACAATGAATATGCAAAATTATATTTTTTTGGAAAAGTGGTTAGTTTAGTATGTGGACCCAGCAACAACATGGTATAAGAGACTGTTTAGGACTTGATTCCATCTTTATTTCATGAAACGAGAAGAGGGATATGGTTGTGGGAAGTGGTTCCCCTACATATGCTATGCAGGGAAAAATCAGATGCCTTTTAGTGTTGGGTTTGGTCTGTAAAACAGGATACTTGCTTGACCTTGTCTCTGGGTGCTGCCAGGTTAGAACTGATTCCGTTTCCCTGTGCCTCCAACAAATTGGGAGTGTGATGATAACACATATGATAAATTTTATTATGAGCTTAGGTCAAATCAAATGCAGACATCAGTACAAAATAAAAGTACAGGGAAACCTTGTTATCCACAGATTCATTGTTCACAGATTTGTGTATCTGCGGCCAGGTAAAAGATACCTGGCCTCGGCATACGCAGGGCAGGGGGACACGACGACCTTGTGCATTGTGTTTCTCGGAGCCACAAAACGGCTTCCATTTTTAAAAGAAGTGGCGATTTCCAGCCGATTTTCGGGCATTCCGGGTGCACAACACGACACAGGAGGATCAGCAAAGCATGGTAAGAAGCTCCCCTCCACACATATCCCCTCCACATTAGATTGAAAATCAGCATTTTTTGGCATTTTTCTGGGGACCTAACCCCCAGTTCCCCATTAAAACAATGCCTCGATATGCATGGTTTCCATATCTGCGGTATAACCGCAGAATAGAACCCCCACGAATATCAGGGTCCTCCTGTAAATGGAATAAACATTTCATACCAACCGATGAGAAGTGCAGTCCGCATTCATCACTGATGCTATCTTGACCTAAGGGTCGGTTGTTAGTTATTGTTGAATCTCCACCACCACCACCACACAGAATGTAGCTACATCATGCTGTTGGCAGTGTCTGCCTGATAACAGGAGCATAATGTAGAAATTTTCCGAGCATCCAGGAATACCCAGCAGCAAGGGGGTTCCAAGTCTGCTGCAGGAATACTTCTAAAAAGGGCAAAATAGTATGCTGAATGCACTCGACCGTCCCTGCTCAGGTTCTGTTGGCCAAGCGAGTCCAAGGGGGAGTGTGTAACTGGCGGACAGTTCTGGGCATAAAAAGGACTCACAGTCCTGACGACAGTCTTTCCACCACAGAAAGACCATTGGCACCCGAGTGCTACATCATTGGCGACATAGCCTATGGACAAGACATCACCCTGCGCTGCATCTCTTCTATGGGCTCCCCGCCTCTCCAATACCGCTGGACCATGACGCATGGGAAGCAGTTCCGGGACTGGATTCCTGGTAGAGGAACAGTTGGTGAGTGACAACATCAGGGGGGTGGGGGGAAAGGTAGCGGGGATGTCCTCCTGCATGTCTGATGGAGGACTAGGACGGTGTTGGCGGCAATGCAGAATTAAGCCTGTGGAACTTAACTGTGGAACTCCCTCCCACAAGATTTTGCGATGGCTGCAGCTTTTCTTTCTAAAGGCAGCTTTTCTTTCTAAATGGAACTGGGTAAACTCACAGAGGAGGTTGGGTATTTCGAGGACTTTTAACTACAGTAATGAAATAGAGCCTCATCTATGCACAGAAGTAGTCTATCTTTGAGGACTAGGTGCTTGAGGACTAGGTGCTGGAACAGGGAACAGTCTTTGTTTGCCTCCCCCTTATTTTAACAAATGTCTCAAGGCAGTTCACACAAACAAATAAAATGTTCTCTCTGTGTCAGTATGGAGTTGGAGCCAAGATTAAACCATGATTTGTCGTTTAGACATCACGCAGTACCATGGTTAGGACAGGCCATCCAGTTTTAAAGCCTGGGTTCAGCGCATAGTTTGCCTGAAATAAACCATGGTTATTTGGCTGGCACAGAACCAGGCATGTTTATGGACCATGGTTAGACAAAATAAACCGTGGTTGTTTGAGATGTCAGAACCAGTGTCAAAATGGCATACAGATCATAACATAAAGTGACCTCTTGTGAATGTGTTCTTCCTCGGAAGCACTATCTTTCTAGTCTTACATTTTAATGTCATGGGCAGGCCAGAAAATTTTTATACTTCCTTTTTCCTTTCTGATTCTAATACTGAAATAACTGTTAAAGTGGCAGAATTTTGTGTGATGGCTTGTGCTATTAGGAAACAGATGGTTAATTTTTTCAGCTAAATGTAGTAAGGGCATAGGTGTCATTATATTAGAGAGAGTTTTTTGGGAAATGTATTGCCAATTCTGCTCACCTTAAGTGGCACGGCAGGGAAATGCTTGACTAACAAGCAGAAGGTTGCCGGTTCGAATCCCCACTGGTATTATATTAGGCAGCAGCAATATAGGAAGAGGCTGAAAGGCATCATCTCATGCTGTGTGGGACATGGCAATGGCAAACCCCTCCTGTATGCTACCAAAGAAAACCACCGGGCTCTGTGGGTGCCAGGAGTCGAAATCGAGTTGACGGCACACTTTTTACTTTATTGCTATTTCTGCATGTGTATATGTCTGTACTTTTTTTATTGTTGGTCCTGGACTGCAATAAATTAATTGGATTCGATATGTTTTAATGGAGAAGCCAGTTTCCTTCCGAGAAGTGGCTACCCAGTGGTGCTCAGCCCAGTGTGACAGAATGCTAGAAAATCACGAGCGGGTAGCTCTGAGAAATCGATGCTTAACCCTCCCTTTCTTCCCGCCAGGCTCTGTCCCCGGCGACTATCACATCTACGACTTGTGTGATGACGATGTAGGAACCTACCAGTGCAGTGTGGGCAACAACGTGGGCATTGCTTATTGCTCGGTGGAGATCAGCTTCAACGGTAGGAGAGGCCAGGAGCTCGTTGTCCAGGCAGAAAGCTCAATAATTCTAGTATAACTGTCAGGGACAGTGCAGAGAGGAAGACCCGGTTTCTTTTGAAAGAGCTGCACTTCCCTCTTGCAGAAAAACCTTCTCCAGGGGGTCAATGGGAAAGGGGCATACTCTGATGGGTTTGGTATTTATCTAGAGGGGCTGGAGGGGTGTTCTAGGGGCTTTTTTCTCTTCTCCCCCCACCCCCTCTGTCCATTTTTGCCAACCTGCTGAAGCATTTGGGAATCCAGAGAACTTTTACGCTTGCTGCTGCAAACTCTGTTCTGTTTGGGTTGGTCCTAATAAACAACCTGCAAGACAGTAGACTTCGGATTCCTTCTGTAGGATGTAAGAGGAGGAGGACAGGTGCTTAGGCGGTGATTCTCGGTGTGGGAATTAATGAGAGTATCCATGGCAAGTTTAATGAATGAATGAATGAGAGTATCCATGGGTGCTCCTGTTAAACCACCCCTGTTTACCGTGGACAGATCCTGTTTTCCGGTACCCATCTTGTGAAAAGGCTCTTGGGGTGAGCTACTAAGTGTTGCGGCCCTTCTAGGTTCAGCTGGTGGGAGGGATCCATAAGTTCTAGACCCCCCAGTTCCCCTGGTGGTCTCTAGAAGAGGTGCGTGCCTCTTGGCTCTAGTACGCATGAGAACAGAAGCGTGCATATGAACGCTAAGGCCCCAGGCCCACAATTCACAGCCAAAGGCCATGGCAGCTGAAGATGCTGGGAGTTGTAGTCACCAACCAGAGATTTTCTACTCTGGAGGGAAGAAAATTCAGGTCTCCAAACAGGCTGCGGACGCATCTGTGAGGGGTGCTGTAGCTGAGGTCTGCACTAAGCAGTGGGGTAGACTGTTAACTGGCCTCAACAGGTTTGCCGTTGGGGATGCCTGAGAGTGAACTCTGCTGTCGGGCAGTGTCTTTGGCTGACAGTTCTGGGGAGGGGGCACTTGGTTCTTAAGGACTGAAAGGTCCCCCTGGAATAAGAGAGGCTTGGCCACCTGGTTGGGAGTGGGTTTAATGGGGGAGTGTGAGCTGGCACCGTCCCCCTCCTTTCCCCCCCACCCCTAGTCAGCACTGTTCCCTCTAACAGGGATTACCAGATGTTGACTACAACGCCCACAATTCCCAGCCAAAGGCCTTGGCAGCTGAAGATGCTGGGAGTTGTAGTCATCAGCATCTGGGAATCAGAGGGAACCGTGCTGGCTGGGGGTGTCTGTGTGGTGAGCCAAAGAGAAATAGCTGACAGGTAGCAGAGAGGCGGAGAGAGCTGATGGGCGAAGACAGAGGCAGGCAGGTTTTTAGAATGAACCCACTAAGCACGACAGCTGTGAATCACCTTGGGGCTGGTTCTCTGGAATATGATGTAACCTGCTGGTGATTGATGGGAGTGCTCCCCTGTTTCACCTCCATTGAGGACTGACAAGAGGAGGTACTTTTTCATGCAGCACAGAATTAATCTATGGAATTCTCTGCCATGGGATGTGGTGATGGCCACCAGTTTGGATGGCTTGAAAAGGGGCTTAGACAGATTCATGGTGGACAGGTCTAGTAATGGCTACTAGTCTGGAGGCTGTGGGCCTCCTCCAGGCACAGAGGCAAGATGCCTCTCAATCCCAGTTGGAACATAAGAAGCTGCCATATACTGAGTCAGACCATTGGTTCATCTAGCTCAGGATTGTCTTCACAGACTGGCAGCGGCTTCTCCCAGGTTGCAAGCAGGAATCTCTCTCCGCCCAATCTTGGAGATGCTGCCAGGGAGGGAACTTGGAACCTTCTGCTCTTCCCAGAGCAGCTCCATCCCCTGAGGGGAATCTCTTGCAGTGCTCACACAACGTCTCCCATACATATGCATCCAGGGTGGACCCTGCTTAGCTAAGGGGACAAGTCATGCTTGCTACCACCAGACCAGCTCTCCATCCTTCAGCAGCCCAAGGCCTCAAAAAGCAGGGGAGCCATAGCAGGAGAGAGGGCATGCACAGACCTCTTACCCGTGGGCTCCCCAGAGGCATCTGCTGGGCCACTGTGTGAAACAGGAGGCTGGACTGGATAGGCCTTGGGCCTGATCCAGCAGGACTGTCCTTATGTTGATCTGATGCTGGGCTGGTAGATTAGTAAATATTAAACCAGAGCTGCTCAGCTTCAACCCTCCAGCTGTTTTTGGACTTCAGCTCCCATCATCCGCAGCCACAGTGGCCAAGAGTCGAGGATTATGGGAGTTGTAGGCCGACTGCTGCAGGAGGGCCAAAGTTGAGCACCTGGTATTAAAGCAAGTATTCCAAAGAGGCCAGCCGCCTTGCAGTGATCTCCCCCCTGAGGCCAACGGGTACCCAAGTAGCACTGGGTCCCTGGAACTCCTTGCCTCTTGGAAAAGCAGGGAGCAAAAGCAGGTCACGATGTGATAGCAAGGGAGGGAGGGCCGTTGCAGCATCAGCCAAGACCGCAGAGGCAGGCCACCTGGCCTCGCCTCTCCAGATGTTGCTGGGCTATGATTCCCACCACCCTCTGCTGCCCCTCATGGTGCCTGGGGGCTGCTGGGAGTTGCAGTTCAGCCCCAGTTGGCGAGCCAAGGTAGGATACAGGATACGGCAGGCAGAACGGGGTCTGGAGGAAATAGGCAGGATGGAGGGAAACTGGGGTGGCGGTCTTGGATCTGGGGATGGGGCCAGCAGCACACACACGCACACCCCGCTTCCCCCTGCGAAGTGCCCGAGAGGGAAGAAGGCGGATTTCAAGCCCGTCCTCTGCTTGCTCTGCCCATTGCAGGATTCAACCGTGGCTGGATCATCGGGGGCTCCATCCTCATCAGCCTCCTCGCCCTGGCGCTGATCATCGGGGGCATTATCTGGTGCTGTTGGTGCTGCTGCTGGGGGAAGGGCTGCTGTGGGGGTTGCCTGGGCTGCTACTGCGGGACGGACTACTGCTGGGACTGCTGTTGCAGCTGCTGTCGCGGAGGCCAGAAGCAGGAGCAGTGTGGCGAGACCAAGGCCAGCGAGATCTGGTGAGCGGAGCGGATGGGGCCGGCCTGGCTTGCCCTCTGCGGGCGCGCCTGTTTTCCTGGGGTACACCTGTGGAACTTATAGTTACAGTCATCCCTGGGCAACCGCAAGGGTTCTGTTCCGGGAAAACCTCGCCGTTGGTGAATTCGCGGTTGGCGACGCATTGAAATCAACGGCAAACGGGGTTAGGGGAATCGTGGTCGTGAAAGGACCGCAAAATACAGTAAGAAAAAGGAGGAAAAAAATCTCTGAAAATCACCCCCTAAAATCATGAAAAACACCCCCAAATTGCCAAACTATCTCACCAATCTGTGGATACTCGGGTTGCGGTTGGCGAAACCTGGCACAATTTCCCAGACGTGGATGCTCAAAATCGCAGTTAGGAAGCCTGCAGTTGGCCAGGGATGACTGTATTTATTTATTTTATTGTTCCACTTATATACCGCTTTTCATTAAAATAATCTCAAAGCGGTTTACAGTATAGTTAAAACAAGGCACAATTAAAACACAAAAAAGGTACAGCTGATCTCAGAAATTAAAATACGTAATTAAAGTCCAAATTAATTACATTTAAATTAAAAATTAAAATTTAATTAAATTTAAATTATTTTATTTTATTTTTACTTTAAATTTAATTAATTAAAATTATACGAATATAAAAAAATGATCTCTCTTTAAAAATCTAATAACCCATAAAAACAGAAATAATAACAACTGTGAGCCCTTTGGGGACAGGGGGAGCCATTTTATTTAATTATTTATATCTATGTAAAACCACTTTGGGAACTTTGGTTGAAAAGCGGTATATAAATATTTGTCGTATTCGTAAAACCTAAAGCGGAAGCAGTAATGAACCGGGCAGCATAGAAGTCCACCATGCTTGTGCAGTTGTGAAATCAGGCCGTAGGAACCTAGGAAGCTGCCATATACCGAGTCAGACCATTGGTCTACCTAGCTTATTATTGTCTTCCCAGACTGGCAGCGGCCTCTCCAAGGTTACAGGCAGGAATCTCTCTCAGCCCTATCTTGGAGATGCTGCCAGGGAAAGAACTTGGGACCTTCTACAGCCAAGCAGACAGGTGCTCTTCCCTGAGCAGCCTCACCCACTAAGGGGGAATCTCTTATAGTGCTCACACATGCAGTGACCCATTCCAATGCAAACCAGGGCAGACCCTGCTTAGCAACAGGGTCAATTCATGCTTGCTGCCACAAGACGGGCTCTCCATCCTTCAGCAGCCCAAGGCCCCAACAAGCCTCTTCTTGGCTGTTTTCTGGGTAGCCTCTCCACCGACACAAGAGGAAAGGCAAGTTATAAAAAGAGTATTTTGTATAATATTTTACACACAAGGATAATTATTTTGACTCCCAGCCTTTTATTATCATATTCTGAGCATAAGCATCTAAACAACTAGGTGTTTTACAGTTGATAGCAGACGATAAGCTGCCAGTTCTGTTGACAACTAATAAGCAAGAGATAAAATTTGTGAAGGAGGTGGGAGACAGCAAACTGTTGTGCGTGGAGAAGGGCTGGAGAGACACAGGTTCAAACCTCCACTCAGCCAGGAAGCTCACTGGGTGGTTTGGGGTCAGCGGCCCTCTCTCGGCCTGGCCGACCTCTCAGGGTTGTTGTGAAGGTAAAAAGGTGGGGAAATCTGCACAGAGTAAAACATGGACTAACAATTAGTCACGAGCAAAAGAAACATCCCAAGCCGATCAGAAGAAAGGAATGAAAAACGAGGCCCAGAACTGGGAGATGCAAGCAGCAACACCTAGATTTTATGAGTAATAATTGTGGTCCGCCAGGAGCTTGGGAAGAGCAAGCCGTGAATTCCTCAGTCGGCTGTAATGCACCCCTCCCTTCCCGTAACAGTCGGGAGCTCCAAAGCGGATGCCATTAACAGCCTCCATTTCCTGGTCAGGAGAGAGTAATAGGCACTCTTTGTGTTCTTGCGATCGAGGGATATGACATTGATTCACAATTACAGACAGGTTACACGAGCAGGATGCTTTCTTCCCCAAATGGCGGGCAACCCAAGCAAGATCCAGGACAGGGCAAAGCCAGCTCTCTTTCCCTTATTAAGCCCACAGGTGGCATGAAGAGGTTTGACACATCCATGGAGGTCTAGCTATCACTCTTAGTCATGCTGGCTAGATGGAACCCCTGTGTTCAGGGGCACTCTACCTAGAATTCCCACAGCTGAGAAGTTACATTGGGAAACGGTTGGCTTCCCAGAGGCATCTGCCCGGAAACCAGGATGCTGGACGGATGGACCTTTGGTCCGGTTCAGGAGGGCTGCTACTGTGAGGACGGTCTGTTGCCAGCCAGGCGTCTGCCCCTCTCAGCAGAAAGCAAGGATTCTTTCTGTGTAGCTGAATGGTAGCTGCAGGGCGGTTTTCTCCAGCTTCTACCCAGGGACGCCTTCAGGGGTTCTTAAGTAAGTAAGTTGTGCCGTCGAGTCGGTGTCGACTCCTCCGGGCACCCACAGAGCCCTGTGGTTGTCTTTGGCAGAACACAGGAGGGGTTTCCCATGGCCTCTTCCCGCACAGTGTGAGTCGATGCCTTACAGCATCTTCATATATTGCTTCTGCACAGCGGGGATTCGAACCGGCAACCTCGGGCTTGCTAGTCAAGTCATTTCCCCGCTGGCCCATTAGGTGGCTTCTGGGGTTCTTAGGTGGCTGCTACCCACGAGGCACCACAGGCTGTCGAATGGCACCCGCTACCCACTTTCCGCCTTGAGCTGACGGCGGTGTGTTTTCTCCTTCCCTCTCTTTGCAGCGTGGATGCCGACGCGCCCCCGAGCAGGCCCTGCAGCCAGGCCTTCAGCCGGGTGAGCAGCCTCCATTCCCTGCTCGGCTACCAGACGCGGACCCCGCAGTACGCCCAGTGCCGCAAGTACGCGCCCCCCATCGTCCAGGTCAAGATGACGTCTCCCCCCGACAGCGACGTGAGCATGGTCCTGACGCCGGAGATCCCGTCTCCCCCCAGCTCGGAACAGGGCGACGCCGCTGACCCCTTCTACCCTGTGAAAGGGAGGGACCCCTACGCCCCTGGGGACTACACCAAGGGGGAGAGCCGCGACATCTCCACCCCGCGGCCCCACATCTACTCCAACCCGCACCAGTTCTCCACGGTCACCTCAGACCCCGGCTGCGTCCGCTGGAAAAATGGAGACACCAAGGCTTACAAGGGGGCGGTCACGATGATGCGGTCACCCAGCAAGGAGGGGCTTTTGATATAAGTCGGACGTGGGGCGTTGGGGAAGGGCGGGGGGAGGGACATGATGGTGGTAAGTTCCGCGCTTAAGAAACTGCTGTCTGCGGAGTCAGAGCCTTGGTCCACCTGGCTCTGACCGGCAGCAACTCTCCAGGGATTTCAAATGGGGTCTTCCCCAGCCCTGTGTGGAGATGCCAGGGATTAAACCTGGGACCTTCTGCTAGCGAAGCCGATGCGCTCCCACTGGGTGACCGTCCCTCCCTTTCAGTGTTTCCGATTTCCCACCCTTCAACTCTGGGGCCAGAGATCTCAGTTTGTTGGCCAGCATGGGATGCAATCAGCATCCATTCCCTGTCGTCATATATGAATTAATGAACGATGTCCCATGTGTTGGACACCCACAGTTAGGGTTAGGGCCGGGTAGGGAAGCCAGGGTTTGACTCCCCACCAGGTACCTTGTCTACCTTGCAGGGGTGTTGCAAGGATTCTTAAGGAAATAATGTACGTGTAAAGCATTTTGTTCCAAAGTGCTATACACATGCTGAGTATCTCTCTCTCACACACCATGCACAATTCTATAGACTTCTCTCTTGTCTCCCCTCAGTTGCCTTTTTTCTAAACTAAAAAGACCCAGATGTTGTAGCTTTGCTTCATAAAGAAGAAGATGTCCTAGGCCCCTGAAGCAAACTCCCCTCTCTCAGCCTCTCTTCCACAAATGCAATACGGGTTTTTTTTGTTTTTTGTTTAATTACCCTAAAGGGTTGTTGTGAAGATAAGACCTATGAAGCACTATACAAATGCTAAGTATTATTTTGGTGGCAGCTTTGAATGTTTACTGGAAAAAACTCCACCACAGATGCGAAGAGGCAGTATTAGAAGAACAGCATTGCACATTGTGAAAACTGCTTGATCTTTCACGAGCATCTTTTTATACAGAAAAGGACTGCAGACTCTAGAAGCAGCCCATCCCAAGGCTTGGTTCCTTGGAAGCAAATCCCACTCAATTCAGGGGGGCTTACTCTCGAGTAAATGTGCATAGACTGTACCCCCTGGTACAAATGTCTCACTAAATGAAGTGGGCGGGGATCCATGTTTTGAGACCGCATACGTTCTCTGGCGAGATACAGTTGATCACGTACTGATGTCAGTTGTTTGATTTGTTAACAGCGTGGCCGTTTTAAATGTTTATTTTGGAGGCTGTTCTCAGTCCAGAAGCTGGGATTTTAAGAACTGCATATCAGACAGCATTTTCATTGTTACGTGTGTGTGTGAGTGTGTATGTTTTGTGTTGTTAAGTTCTTTTTAAGTGTTACTCTCCTGCAAGTTTCCCAAGAATACGTATTTGTTTCTGAGATGTTTCCTCTGAACAAAAGCAACATGGCTGGAAACATGTTTGGAACTTTAAATTTATTTCATTGTGTTGTGGTTCAATAAATCACCTGTGTGCCTTATTGATGGACTAATTTTCATGGGGAGGGCAGTGGGAAAACGCCAGAGTCCCAAATTTCCCCTTCCAGATGCTTTTTGCAAAAATGCAGCCAGTCGCAGATCTCTGGAATCTTGTCTGTGGCCCTCAGACTAACCTACCTCAAAGGGTTGTTGTGAGACTAAAAGCAGGTGGTTACCTTGCACTGCTTTACAGGAAGGGCGGGATAAAAACTGAGCAGTAAATAAGCAATGTTTTGTTTTCTGCTATTTGTCCTGGCTTTGAGATGAGGATTTTTGATTGGCCTGAGTCATCTGAGTGACTACATCGTGTGCATTGTCTTTGAGATTGAGATCCACCTATTGGTGGCTTTGGCTGCAGCAGAATTAACACCCAGCTAGATAAAAAAACACACACCACAATTTTGTTCTTTCCCAGGCACCTAATTTCCAAGGCCGAGGTAGTAATTGAGAGATGAGGCTTGGCTAGTGCTTAATTAAAAACAAAAATAAAATGATAACAAAAATAACACACTAAGCCCTAGTTACGTCCTGTCTTCCGATTACTACCTTGGCTTTGGAAAATGAGGTGCTTGGGAGAAGAAACAAAACTATCCGTTAATCTGTTTTTTTTCCGGTGGGTTAGTGATGCATCACTTGGCTGCAACCAAAACAAATGTTGTCTCTTCAAAGGCGATAGAACTGAACTACAGCAGGAGCTTTTTCTGCACTAGAGAGCACTTTGTTAGATACATGCAAAGTGGTCACCTTAGGGCAGGGCTGCCGATGTTGGACTACAACTCCCATCATCCCTGACTCTTGGCCACTGTGGCAGGGGATTATGGTAGTCCAGGAAAATGGGGGGCGGTGGGCAGTTGTGCCTTAGGGGGTAACTCTGGGTTCATTCCAACATCAAGAAGAAACGTGGTTAAATCTTGGTATGTGGAAATGGCTTGTTGCAAAGAAAAAGATTTACCAAGTAAAAGATTGTGTTTAAGTGTATTGTTGTTGTTGTTATTATTATTATTTCTGTTGTTGTAACTTGTCTTATTGTGAGCTACCCTGGCCATGATTTTGTGGGAAAGGGGGTGTATAAATAAATGTGATTGGTTGACTTTAAAACATTACAAGTAGGAGTATCTTCTTTTCAGAGTTGCTTCTGTGATGGTTTACATCTGGTTGCCCAGCTGGAATTGAGCAATGCCTATGGGAAAGTGGGAAAGGATTGGTGGGATCTGTTTGTGTTTTTTTTAATATTCAAATGCTAATTTTGAAGCTCACTTAAACGGATGCAATGCCTTTAATCAAGAGAGGACATTATGACCTTTGCATATGGTATTTTCTACCCCACTTTTCTTTCCTGCCAGGCCTCAGGCTGGTATTTCAGTCTGTCCAGTTAAAGAAGTGGGTAGGCCCCAGGGGGAGAATCATCACTTTGGAATTTCCTAAACAGTTTCATTAAAAAGCATTTTTGTCAGGCAGTATTCCCCTGCCCCAGTGTCCAGGGGCTGGATAGGCCTGTCACTAGCAAACAACAGGAGTCACACCTGCTCTCTTTCCTTGGGTCACTCGGGATTCCTTCCTAGCCCCCTCCCTGCGCACCGTCGGCCTTTAGCAGCTTGCTTAATTTCTTTCTTCCTGCAAACTTGAAAATCCGAATCAATGCATCAATAAAACAAAACCCTCGAGGCCCAGGAAAACATCCAGAAAACAACAACATTGTTTACAACAAAAGCAACAACAAAATTATAAAGAACAACATTGCCTGCATGTGGCAATTAATTAAACCCACGGGCTGGTGAACTTCACACAACAATCAGCCACACCAATAAGAGAGTTCAGATCCACTTAGATAAACAGAGGAAACAGCCGCATACCAGGGATAAACATAGTGCGTGGTGTATGACAAAACCAACAACTATCCCGCCTTTCTGTACTTCATACTGCTTTTCAACTCCCCCAAAAAGCTGAAGAAGATGGACTCCCCCCTGTTCCAATGGAACAGAAGGTCCCAAGTCCTCTCCCTGGCAGCATCTCCAAGATAGGCTGAGAGAGACTCCTGCCTGCCACCTTGGAGAAGCCGCTGCCAGTCTGTGTAGACAATCCTGAGCTAGATGGACACCAAGGGTCTGACTCAGTATATGGCAGCTTCATTTGTTCCTATGTTGCCCTTGGCCCTGTCAGCAGGACCCATTTAACGAGGCCAACTTTCCTGGTGGCGGGGGAGACAGGGACAAAGGAGTCTAATACCAAATATTATGTAGTATCAGCCTTTCTCCCTCCATTTTTCCACCAGCAAAGATGTCCCCAAAGCAACAGGAATGCGAAGATAGCTCTCTGCCCCAAGGGGCTCCCAATGTAAAAGGAAACTCGAAGGAGGCACCAGCAACTGTCCCTGGGTGGATTCTCTGCTGGGCTGAAGGAGGACAGTTGCTCTCCCCCTGCTGAACCGAAGAGCTGCCACTCTCAAAGGTGCCTCTTGGCCCTCTTAGCAAGCTCCCCCTCCCCGCCCAACTTTTTGATCAGCCTCCTCCCCAATGTGGCATTCTTGGAGTATGATGGTTCAGTCTACTGGGCGCTTTCCAGACTAGACCCTGCAACGGGTCGCGTCGTATCTCGGAAGTGTGGACAGCAGGGTGCCCTTCACACTGCCAATGCTTTGTCTCGAATAGAATTGCTGTGGTATATCATCCCGCATAAGGAAGTTGCTGTTTTGTTTTTGTTGTTCAGATTGTTGGTTTCCAAGAGGCTGCTCCCGCTGCTGCTTACGTTCCGAAGGCGACTTGCCTCAACGGAGGCATTTTGCTGCTGTTGAGCAGCTAGGCTGGAAAGCACCCTGGCACGCTCAGCATGGCCCAGCTGGAAGGAGCCGAGCCTCTCGTGCGTGAAGAGCTATCCTACTTTGCCCAGCCTACTGTAGACAAACAGAAAAACCTCGCCCAGGCTTGACTTGGGAGCAAATGTTCCCTTCCGGCACTTGAGAGTCCGGGCTGTGCTTACAGAGCGTGGTGGAAAGGCATGCTGTGTGTACGTGGGTATTTACGACGTATTTAAAGTATTTAATACCTGGGTATTTAAGAGAACGTCTTCTTCTCCATGATCCCCACCGCCTCTTGAGATCATCTAGAGAGGTTCATCTGCAGGTGCCGCCAACTTGCTTGGCGGCTACTCAGGAACGGGCCTTCTCCATTGCTGGCCCTGGACTTTGGGGTGCACTTCCGGTGGAAATAAGAGTTCCCCCTCCCACCCTCTGGCAACTTTTAAAAAGGTGCTGAAGGCACATCTATTCAGCCAGGCTTTTGATTAGATTCATGGTTTAAATGTTTAATGCTGGTTTTAAATGATTTCAATGTTAATAGATTTAATGTTTACATGATTTTAATTATTTACTCGATTTAGTTTTGATTTTAACTGTTAATTGGTTTTTATTGGTTTTATTTGTTGTAAACTGCCCTGAGCCATTTTTGGAGAGGTGGTATATAAATTAAATTAAATTAAATAATTAAATTAAATTAAATTTAAACATACATTAGGGGAGAGGCTGGAACTCAGTGGCAGAGTATCTGCTTTGCATGCAGAATGCCCTCAGTCCAGTCCTTGGCATTTCCCGGAAGGATGGAGCAGAGTCCTACCTAAAAACCCAGGGAGCAGCTGCCTGCCAGTGCAGACAATACTGAGCTGGGTTGACCAAGGGCCTGACTCAGTAGAAGGCGGCTTAATCCGTCATGCGTTTAAAGTGGCCAGGAGGCTGGCTGCTGTGAGCCAGGGCCAGGTTGTCAAACCATACCTCTTCCCAGAACTGGTTAAGTGGCATTCCGCAAAGTGGCCTCTTCTAAGCTCATGAGTTGTGGCCCACCAGATGCCTCTGGGAAGCCCACAGGCAAGAGTGAAGGGCAGGCCCTTTCTCCTTCTGTGGCTCCCCTGCAACTGGGAATCAGAGGCATCTTGCCTCTGAGGCTGGAGGTGGCCTATAGCCACCAGGCAAGTAGCCGTTGATAGACCTCTCCTCCAGGGAGTGATCCAAACCCCTCTTAAAACCATCCAGGCTGTTGGCTGTCACTACATCCTGTGGCAGAGAATCCCACAGATTAATTACATGCTGTGTGGAAAAAGTACTTCCTTTTGTTGGTCCTAAATTTCTTGGCATTCAGTTTCATGGGATGACCCTGGTTCTAGTGTTATGCGAGAGGGAGAGAAATGTCTCTCTATCTACTCCATGCATGATTATATAGACCTCGATCATGTCTCCCCTAACTCACCTCTTTTCCAAACTAAAAAGCCCCAGGTCTTGTACCTCGCCCCGTAAGGAAGGTGCTCCAGGTCCCTGATCATCTTGGTTGCCCTCTTCTGCACCTTCTCCAGTTCTCCAATCTTTCTGGTTGTTTTTTCCCCCCCTCCCCATTCAAGTCAGGTTGTGTATACTGGGGCAGCAACGCAGGGTGTTGACTTCCCAAGAAGCATCACAGCCTTAGTCTCATCTCTGGTTTAGGATGCAGCCATTGTGGGGGCAAATTACATATCTTTTGAGGGGGGCTTGTTTACTTCTTCTGGCACTGCCTCCCCACTACAAAAACAAGGGTGTTGCCGAGGAAGGAAAGTCTCCTTGTTGCTTCAGCAACTTTTAAAATCGACCGAGAGTTGCACAATAAAACTGGACTCCTCAAACCTCGGCCTTCTCCTCGACCTATCTAGGGATCATTCCACAAACTCTGACCCCCAACAAAGTTAAAGCCGAGGTGGAAGGAACTGGGTCCTATTTGACCAAACCCGGCCAATGCGAACCCGAAAATGGAGAGAGACGCATGCAGAAGGGATTTCGAAACCCTGAGTGCAAAGAGGAACCGTGAGGATGGAAGCAACCAGGTGTGTCCGTCTGTGAGCGTGTGGGAGTCTGGCGTCTGCATTAGCATGCGGTGAACGCGCAAAGCTGGCACACTTTGAACTGGGAGGAGAGCAACCCGAGCGTCAAGCCAGAAGGAATCTGAGAACCAAACGCTCCCACCCTGTATCTGAGTTCCACCAAACCGCAAAAACGCCAGGGTGGCACTTAAAGCTGTCAGCCATTGCCAGTAATCCGTCTGAAAATGACAGGCTCCCTTGAAGGACCGGCTGTTGTGATACAGCCTGCAGGTTGTTTTTGATGAGGGAGACGGTGCTCCATGAACCTGCATAAACACACCCGCCTACTGCTAGCTAGGTTAGTGGGGCAAATGTATTCAGGTGGGTTGCAGCGATCTCAAAAAATGTGGCTGGTGAGCATTACGGATTCCAGAACACCAGACCAGCACGTACATAAGACTCCGTGTGGAAGGGTGCCCTTGGCAAAGGACCCTCCATGAGCTCTGTTCCTAGCTGGATGGGACTCGGGAGAGTCTCTCAGTCTATCAGGGGATCAACAAAAGAAGCTGCCCCATACTGAGTCAGACCCTTGGTCCAACTAGCTCAGGATTGTCGACACTGACCGGCAGCAGCTCTCCAAGGTTTTAGCCAGAGTCTTTCCCAGCCCCAGGGATCTGGGACCACCTGCATGCCAGTAGATGCTTTCCCACTGAGCTATGGCTCTGTCCCCGCAGGGGACTAACACAATGCTCCCAAAAATGCAAACCAAGGCAGACTCAACAGTGGGCCATTCATGCTCACTGCCGCAAGACCAGCTCTCCTCGCATGAGTGGGAGGAGTGGGCCCTTCTGAGGGTGCTGCTTACCTGAAGGATTTCCTGTTCCCATATCAACCACATCAATTTCCCAAAACTGAAGGCTGGGAAATTTAGGACTGACCGACAAGAGGGAGTACTTTTTCACACAGCGCAGAATGAATCTGTGGAATTCTTGGCCATGGGATGGGGTGATGGCCGGTTGGGGCCAAACGAGTGTGTTATGTAGGGTTTTGCATTTATCACATGCATGTGATTAGGTTTTGGATATGTTTTAAATATACAGGTTGTATTTGTATGGGATTGAGTGGTTACAGGACCTGTGGCTTGGTCACCTTCTTGAATGAAACCACAGCTGTATCCAGTTGCTGCAGGGGAAAGGGTAGGCTGTGTTTAAGCCATTTGGCTGGAACAAACAGATGAAGCTGAAAACAGCAGCTAGTGAAAATCCCATCCTTAGATGCATGGAGTTTAATAGCAAGCATTATATACAGCTTCATGAGATGCCTATGCCTTTAGAAGAACAACAGACTACTATGGTAATTGATTGATCTATACATTCTTGGTTTTTTACTGCATGAGATGTTGGGTTGTTTTAACTTGTTTTAAGGAATTTGGAGTATAATATATGTATGGTATGAGTCTCCATTGTGTATACTTAAGGAGACCTTTTGTTTTGGGTCAAAATGTGTTTGGCCCTGCTGGTGGATCAGGCCCAAGGAGGCCCATCTAGTCCAGCATCCTGTTTCACACGGTGGCCCACCAGATGCCTCTGGGGAGCCCACAGGCAAGCGGTGAAGCCCTGCCCTCTTTCCTGCTGTTGCTCCCCTGCAACTGGTATTGAGAGGTACCTTGTCTTTGAGGCTGGAGGTGGCCCACAGCCACCAGACTAGTAGCCATTGATAGACCTGTCTTCCAGGAATCTGTCTAAACCCCTTTTGAAGCCGTCCAAGCTGGTGGCCAGCACCACATCCCATGGCAAGGAATTCCATAGATTTAATTATGCAATGTATGAAAAAGTACTTCCGCTTGTTGGTCCTAAATTTCCCAACCTTCAGTTTCATGGGGTGACTCCTGGTTCTAGTGTTGTGAGAGAGGGAGAAAAGTCTATCTCTGTCCACCCTCTCCGCTCCATGCATAATTTTATACACGTTGGTCATGTCTCCTCTTAGTCACCTCTTTTCCAAGGTAAAGAGCCCCAGATGCTGTAACCTATATCTTATCTTCATTGTAATTAAAGGATATTTACTTATATCTATTGAGCCAGTGTGATGTAGCGGTTAGAGTGCTGGACTAGGACCAGGGAGACCGGAGTTCAAATCCCCATTCAGCCATGAGACTTGCTGGGTGACTCTGGACCAGTCCCTTCTCTCTCAGCCTGACCTACTTCACAGGGTTGTTGTGAGGAGAAACTCAAGTATGTAGTACTCTGGGCTCCTTGGAGGAAGAGTGAGATATAAATGTAAAATAAATTAAATATTAGACAAATTCATGGTGGACAGGTCTTCTCTGTGGCAGCCCCATGTTGATGGGATGGTTTTCCCAGAGAGATCCATCAGGTACTCTGTTGGTCTGTCTTTAAACTATTGTTGATGGTTTGTTTTTGTTTGTTTAATTCTTGTGCAATTAAGTCTTTAATTGTTTTAATTAAATCTCTTGTTTTTCTCAAGAAGATTGTTAGCAGTGGGCTATTTTTAGATAATAGGAGATTTTAGGAGATTTTTTTTTTTTTAGCAGTGGGCTATTTTTAGATAGTTTTGTGTGTTACAAATTGCATGTTTCCTGCTGAAAATTGTTAGCTGTCCAGTGTTGATTTTGAAGGATGAGATATAAACATTCCAAACATCATAAAAACAAACTATTAAAAATAACAAATAATTGAAATAACCACAATTAAGTACAAAAATAAACATGACAAAAATTGGAAGAAAAAAAATTAGTATAAACAAAAATGATAAGAAAATGAAAATAACAATGGGAAGAGGTTTCATAAGCAGTCTTGTAACCTGGTCAAGTTCTGGCTAGAATATTATTATTGGACTCAGAGAGCATATTGTGAGAAGCCTGGGTTTCTGTAGGAACAGACAGCCCAGATGGCTAGGAACGGTTTGATGGGCTATCTCCCCAAGAACATGGATTTTGCTTCTCAAAATGGCTTTCCCCCACAATAATGGCCAAGCCTGGGTCCCCGTTAAAGTGTGCCATTGAGTCAATGTCAACTCCTGATGACCACAGAGCCTTGTGGTTTTCTTTGGTAGTATACAGGAGGGGTTTCCCATTGCCTGCTCCTACGCAGTACGAGAGGATGCCTTTCAGCATCTTCCTGTTTCGCTGCTGCCTAATATAGGAGTTTTCTATATTCTGGGAAACACACCAGCGGGGATTTGAACCAGCAACCTCTGGCTTGCTAGGCAAGTCATTTCCCCACTGCGCCATTATTGCAAGTAAATTCTCGCTGGGGTAACAGTTGGAGAGCCTGCATGCCAGGACTCCAGTTGGCTCGAAAGTTTGGACAATCCATCCCTAGGGCTGGGCTGTGCAGATCTGCTACTGGTCTCCTTTTTGCCACTTGAGCAGGAGAATTATCCACACCATGCACTTCTTGGTCTGATGGTTTATTGAACCTCTACCCCTTCCTTCTTTCTTTCTAAAGGTGGGCAAACAAAGAACTGACATTCATTCACATTAAAACACACCCAAAGCTCATCCATATACATGCAATACAATTAAACTGGCAGTAGCAGAAATGACACCAGGGTTGAAAAAACAAAACAAAATCCATGCCAAATGCCTGGTGGAATGAAAAAGGCTTCATCCTTCTTCAAAAGGTCTGCAAGAGCGGAACGTGGGAGGAGGACCTCTCTCAAAAAGGAGACGGAGGACATGGTCCATCCAGTTCTTGCAGGGCAGAGCCCGGGGAAGAGCAGAAGTGCTGACTTTACTTTTACAGCCCCTCAAAAGAGAACTTCTGGATCACCAAAGTGTAAGAAGGAGCTGCGTGTAGAAGCACCGGTTTCTGCCCAAATTACTGCACTCCGTCCTTTTCACTGGCAGAGCATCAAGTCATACAGAGATGCAACAGGCAGGCTCCTTTGATGGCTGATAATTCAGCAATGGGAGCGATGGAATGATCCAGTCACACCCATTGCAGAGATGTAGCAGAAATACCTCACCCCGCAGCTGAGTCCGGAAGAAGGCAACGCAGGGCTTCTCCAGGGGAGGGCATGGGGGGTGGGGTGGGGGGCTTTAGTTACCTAATTCATTTCTGGTTGCACATTATCATTCTTTCGTGGCATACCAAGGGGAAAGCTAGATGAGGTACAGATCACTTAAGGCCTCCTTTTTGAGCTGGCCTTGAGATTTTGCATCTTTGGAAGCAAATGTCAGAAGAAACACCTAAGAACGTTTCTTAGAAGAAGCAAAACAAGTCCCTATAAGGCAAGCAAAAACCTCAGGAGGGCTCAGCACTTACCCTAATCTTGATTATTTTTAAGTGCAATTGACACGGATGGGATCTTTTCTCCTAAAGGAAACAGAGGCAGCAAGGGAAGACGGATCTGGATTGGGACCGCAGCAGGGGTAAAGAAACCCGCTCCGCCCCCATCCTGGTCCTGACCTGTATCGGGGCCTCATATGGTGAGTTCCCTTTAAAAACACACAACAAGCAGCAGTTCAGGTACAAACTAATGTGCCTACTTTCACATGGAAGCCACCATCTTGGATTGGGCTGCATGATGTCATCACAAACCACGCCGTCCAGGGGTCCATATGTGCCACAACATCTGTACCAAATTTGGTGCAAATTGGTGCAGGCATTGCAATGTCGTTAAGCAGGGGGAGGGGAGACGGACACACGGAACGCAAGGCGATCTCCAAAGGACACTCTCCATGTGGAAAGTGGACTAGAAATTCAGAGTCTTCTATTACTCCATTGGCATACCATCCAGATTGGCCCTTGGGCACTCAAGGCTCATGGATTCTCCTCTCTGGGGTGTAGCGGGGCTGCTTCAGCCACAGGAGCCTATACCACGAGGCCGTCTCTGCTCTGGGCTGACACCATCACGGGAACTCCTCCATATTGGCTAGGATGGTTCTGCTTCCCCTGGGCTGGGTCCCGGCTGGAAGTACCGGAGCTGCTTCCTGGATTTGCACCACTGGGCGACTGCGAGGAGGAAGCGGTGACTCCAGTTTTCCCACGGGCAGAGGAAGGCGTGTTGGGCGGGCAGTGGATCCTGGCCTGGGTGGTGACCCTGGACGGACACCCACTCTTGCGGCTTTCGCTCCCCGCGTTGCTGCAGTTGGCATGAAGGCTGAGGTCTGTGTCGCTTGCTGGGGTGACCATCTCTACCCCTTCTTGTTCCTTGGGCGGCTCGTATTTGCGGCGTTGCGAGAAGCTGAGATTGTAGGGCATGTAGCCTAGGATGGACCGCAGGCTGCTGTTCCGGCTCTCAGCCCGTCTCCGAGGCGGAGCTGTGTCGACCCTGCAAGTGGGGAGAGAGGTGAAGAAGAAGACTTGACGTGGGTTGATTTTAATCTGCCTCTGATAACAGGCAGGAGACTCCGGCTGACTGAGCAAAGAAGCACATGTCCAAGTGGCGATTCTCTTCTCTTTAGCAGGGGGAGAGCAGCTGGCCCTATCCAGCCCCAGCACAGCATCCTGCCAAAGCATCTCTTTTTAGCATCTTTTTTGAGTTTGTGAATCCTATGGGGAGCCATCTTGTTTCTGTTGTGCCACAAAGGTGGAGTGGAGGCTTGTGGACAATCTTCCCTGCAGCCGGCTATCCCAGATATTGTTGGCTACAGCTCCCAGCATTCCCAGTTGCCCTTGGATGGGAACTGCAGTCAACCACATCTGGGAATCCCCGTCACAGCAAGCAGTGTTTGTGGGGAGGTGGCGGTCCAGGTTGGGTGAGACGGCTGGAGATGGGGGTGAATCCACAGAGGCAACCAGTCCGCCATCTCCACCTTTCTGCCTCTTGAGACACACCTCGCCTCATTGGTGGGATGCCCCCAAGGACACCAGATATTGCTAGTGCTATTTTCTTACAAGAGGGCCCCTTTCTCCCCGTTGGCTCACCTGATCTGATTGGCCTGTTCTTTGTCCCGCTTCCTTCGGCAGCAGCAAATGAGCGCCACGGTCAGGCCCAGGAGGAGCAGAAGCAGCAGCAGAGAGCCGAAGACCGCTCCCACGATGATGCCCACCTGGTTGGAATCTACGGAGCAAAAAAGACGGACTCCTTGAGAGATCACCAGAGTTTCCCAAGCGAGCTGGGCTTGAAAGGACTGGGGAACGAGGCCGGCTGGAAGCAAGCAAGTTTAACTATGGGGTCCCCCTCTATAGGGGTTCTTGGGGAGACCGCAGTGGGTCTCCTTTCAGTAGCTACTTTATTTCCCTTCCCAATGCTCCCAACACAAGCATTATGGAAGCATTATGGGGAAAGTTGTGATTCCCCACAGGGAGCCACCATTATATCTCCGCAACGCTACGGAATTGTGGGTAAAAAATGGCAGCCAACCCAAACTTCTCAGGGATGGGGACCCAGCAGCTGCCCGCCACTAGGCTAGCAGGGGAGAGTTCTGACCCAACTGGAAGCAGGCTAGAACCCAGCATTCTGTTTGGGCCAGAATGTCCCGGAAGTGGCATATGAGAAGGACCTAGCCGACCATTAGATGTGTATTTCCTTCACATTCAGAGGCGACTCTGCAGTTCAGTTTTCGGTCTCCAGACACAAAACGCTGCTCTCACCTGCTGAAAAGGAAACCTCGAGAGTACACCGGACAGATCCGACCTTGTTGGCCACGGTGCACTGGTAAATGCCCACATGTTCACGCGACAGGCTCTGAATGACCAGGTCGCCGGGATTCAGGCCTTCGGAGGAGAGAGAATCAGAGTTTAGGGTCACATCGGCTAGAGTTGTGCTGCTCAGTCTGAGCTGAGTTCCCCCAAAATTACACAGAGAGGGCCCCAAACTTCCTCATTAGGAAGGACTCCGATACCTTGTTTCCCCTGCCCCACCGCCTATCTGACCCAGCTGGAAGTCCCAAATCACAGGAGGGTCTTTACCCTCGCTCGATGTCAAGCCCTCCCCTCTACTGTATTAGAAGTCAGGTAGGTATAGAGAGACCAATTGCAGAGAGAAAATGTCCTTGCGACACTAGGCAGGTTGAATCCACTATGCACATCCTCTGCCCCTTCTATAGAGACAGTCTTGGCAATCTCATCTTGCCGCTACCTCTTAAGTACCCTGGTCACCCGAGCCATTTTTACACTTGGTTGCTACTTTCAGGTGCAGATCCTGCCATCACAGAGAATACTGCCGAGTTCTGCGTGGCAGCGGGCAGGATTCGCTGGGTCCTGACAGCCATCAGGCCCTGCTACAGCACCACGTGAATGTTCTGACTATTCCATTTTCAATTTTTCGCTTCTGTAGTTTACACTCACAGTATAGTATAAACGTTTAAGCTCGTGCTTTGTGCTTTGACCATTTTAACACAGCAATTAATCAGTTTTCATTATTACAATTTGCATAATTTTAACATAGTATCATTTTAATATCATTTTAGTATCATCTTTGGAGAAGAGAGCTGGTCTGGTGGGAGCAAGTATGACTGGTCCCCTTAGCTAAGCAGGGTCGGCCCTGGTTGCATATGAATGGGAGATTTGATGTGTGAGCACTGTAAAATCTTCCCTATAGGGGATGGGGCCGCTCTGGAAAGAGCATCTAGGTTCCAAGTTCCCTCCCTGGCAGCATTTCCAAGATAGGGCTGAGAGGGACTCCTGCCTGCAACCTCGGAGAAGCCGCTGCCAGTCTGTGTAGACAATACTGACCTAGATGGACCTATGGTCTGACTCAGTATATGGCAGCTTCCTATGTTCCTAATGCAGTTTCTTATAATCAGCTTTCATTCATAATTATATAATTTTGTATTGGGTTAGATTAGACTCTAACAATGCTGCAGGTCCATTGCTTAAGAACTATACCCTGCAGTTGTAGATTTCATAACTCAACCACATTATCTACAGTTTTATAGATTGTAATTGCTTTTATGGTATTATGTCATATTACGGTCTAGGGCCGTAATCAAGAACATTGCTTGATAATTATACTGAGATAAGCAAGACAGGATTTGCACAATATGGAGATAAGCTTTGCAAGGCCCCAGGAGTGTGTGTTCTCGTCATTTCTGCTTGGTTGCTGAAAGCAGGAGCTGCTGACTACTTTATCTTGCGTTTTGCTCTTTGCTTCATTTCCAGCACTGGGGAGCCTTCCCTCCACCTGATAACTGCAAAGGGATATTTTCCAGATATCACACCCTCTTCTCAAAGGAAACCCTCCAATGCTGGGCGTGCAGCAGCAGCAGCAGAGTCAAATCTGGGCACCTTCATCTGTCACCGACGCTTACCTTTTGCAGTGGCAGGGAGTGGCCAGTTCCCAAAGGGCCGCTCTGCCTCCTTGGACCACTGGTAGAGGAGAGGAGAGGATCCAGCATGCGCGGCACAGCGCAGGGTGATTCCTCGGCCCATGGCCACCCGGCCCTCTATCGAGCACTGGGGAGTAGATGGTCTCTCTGACACACGGGAGAGAAAGCGACATCCGTTAGCAAAGAAGACGCCGTGCCTGAGCAGAGATCTGGTGGGCTTCATTCTGAGCACCTTGTTTCCAGCAGTGGACAGCAGCCAGATGTCCCGGGGAAGCTCGCAAGCAAGGCATTGGGGTGAGTGAGCGCCAAGCCCTATGGCTTGTCTTGGGCAATGTAGCACTCGGAGATAGACTGCCTCTGTGCATGGAGGTTCCATTTAGCTACCTTAATGGTTAATAGCCAACAACAGATCTCTCCCTACGTGCTCTTTGGGCCTTCTGGTAAAGTTGCCAGGTCTCCAGGGTATCAGCAGGGGTATCCGCCACACTTGGCTTTTAGCTTGCACCTCCTCCGGAATGGAGGGGTGTGTTCACATATTGGCCAAATTTACCCCGAAGTCCCTGTGAGCTGTCAGGGGAGCATTTCACACACTATTTGGGGATTTTAAATTGTGCATTAGAGTGTAAGTGTCGCCCGATTTATACCTGGCGTTAAAAAATCCACTTTTTGCGTCATTTGGGGGGAGCAACTTTGAAAGTGCAGTAAAGCCTCGCAGTAAACCCGCGATAAAACCTGGTGTCTGGAGATGCTCCTGATGATTGTTGAAAACTATCCTGGATATCTTAATGGCATGTGGCTGGGCGAAATATTGGGGAAGAAAAATCTCCAGGAATAGCATCAGAGTTAATAACCTTCCTTTCCGGCCATTCAGGCTTTTCTTTTCGGCATCTTGTCTGGCTTTAGGATCTCTCTGACTCGTTTTCAAAAAGAGAATCAATCAGTTGTTGTGAAGACCCCTCTTTAAAGACTTATCTTTTTAGCCTGGCTTCTAATGCTATCTAGTTTTAATTTCAATGTGTTTTTTATTTCAATGTAAACTCCCCTGAGCTGCTTTAGGAAGGGTGGTCTGTAAATCAAATTATTATTTTTAATCAATAATAATAATAATAATAATAACAGATTGCCACAATATCTCAAATACGGCATATCTATCTATCTATCTATTTATCTAAAAGCACAGGGCAAATTTCATGAAAATATGACACAAGGTGACACATCTACATTCTTTCCTGATCGCAAGGCCTATATTCTTCATGTAATTAAGTCCTATTTTAAGTCTCATTTGTCTTTTCAATGTCATTTTCTACATTTTTTAAAAAGCAGGTATTTTGTATGAAGCCTGTTGACGTGAATACCATAAGCAGAACAAGCTGGTCATGTGTTGTGATTTTGTAGACGCAAATGACTAAAGAAATAAGTACAATATTGTCCGTCTTATTTTCCATCCCAATCCTAACAACCCCTAGTATGGAATTTTGCCCCTAATGTTCTTCATGGCATCCACCCTTGGGTGTGGGAGCCAGCCTAGTATAGTGGGTAGAGTGTTGGAGACTCGAGTTCGAGTCCCCATTCAGCCATGAAACTCGCTGGGTGACTGTGGGCCAGCTGCGTCTCTCTCAGCCTGGCCTACCTCACAGGGTGGTTGTGGAGATAAACCTAACCATGTGCACCTCTCTGGACTCCTTGGAGGAAAAACGGGACTGAAACATCGTAAATAAATAAATATTCATGGAACGCCCCACTGTGACCCCAAGATTTCTTTCCTGGGCTTCACGGACTCACCGAGCACTGTGATGGTCACCTTGCGAGTAGCCACGGTGGTTTTCTTCACCTTGCACTCGTAGGTCGCCGAGTCAGAAGTCTGCACGTTCTGCAGGTTGATGGAGGCGTCGTACTGGCTGGGGTCTGGGAGGGCAAAGTTTACCCGCTGCTGTAGGGCAGCACAGCAGTCGCCGACAGAGCTGATGGATCCCAGGTGGTGCCCACCGGCACTGCCCATCACCACGTTCTGCTGCAGCCCCGAGTGACCGAAGCGGCGCGGGTCCTGGGCCACGGGACCCCCCCTCTGCTGCACGTAAGGGTATCCGGGGTGGATCACCTGTTGTCCTTGGTAGCTAAGGATCTGGTGGGCAGGAACCAGAGAAGAACAGCACTGTTGAGTCAACACAGAAGGGGTTTCTCGGTGGCGTGCATGCCATGGCCACCGGTCGGGGCTTGCTGGGGTGTCCGGGAACGCCTTCCCTCCCCAGGGGAATTCTACTTGTCTTGTCTTGAAGCTGTCTCTGCCTCCTCTTGGAGTTCCCTGGCTGTGTGGGACCAATATGGCCGTGCCTTTGCAACTTTGCCCACTGCAGAGGGTCATGTTTCTTGGTTGGAGTTCCAGTGCATGGACCTTTGGGGGCACCGACGATCCTAATGACCACTAAGGGCATTGGGGGTAGAGGTAGCTAGTGAGGGTCTCCTGACCTGTCCCTGCTTTGCCTCTGCTCTATGACCCCTGCCTTGACTCCTCAGGTGTTTCCTGTAGTGCGTCTTCCTTTCCTCCTAGAGAGAAGATGGAAACATCTCTCTCTCTCCCTGCCTATTCATTATGTAGCTGATAGATAGGGTTAGGTCTCCCCTCTCTCAAATGTACATCACCGTCATCACAGACCCCCAACATTCTGGACCAGACCTGGAGGTTGCAGCCAGCTCTGGGGAGAGGCGGCTGATGCTCACAGCATCGCTGGATGAAGAGCATTTGTCTTTTCTGTAAGGCCCCAGGTAAGGAAGTGCAGGAAACCTTCTGGTCCCCTATCAACGTATCTGGTATTGTTTTGCCTGGCGCCTTGTGCATAATTCAAGGGACACTTAGCGGCTAAGATGGCTACAGGGAGGAGAGCTGGTCTTGTGGGTAGTGAGCATGGATTGTCCCCTTGGCTAAGCAGGGCCTGCCCCCAGTTTGCATTTGGATGGGAGACTGCATGTGAGCCCTGGAAGATATTCCCGTCTTAGGGGATGGGCCGCTCTGTGAAGAGCATCTGCCTGCTTGCATGCAGAAGGCTCCAAATTCCCTCCCTGGCAGCATCTCCAAGATGGGGCTGAGAGAGACTCCTGCCTGCAATGTTGGAGAAGCTGCTGCCGGTCTGGGTAGACAATGCTGAGCTAGACGGACCAAGGGTCTGACTCGGTGAATGGCAGCTTCCTGTGTCCCTACCTCCCAGGTGCAGATACTTTCTCCGGGCTGACTCCTGCCCACTGGCTTCTGGCTGTTCTGGCAGCTACAGAAGCAACAGCCCTAAACCAGCCCTAAACCAAAGTGGCACCGCGACCAATCCCCCCTGCCCACTCACCACACTGTCCAGGCTTGTGGGGTCAGCATTCAGCTGGGTCCATTCAATGTCCAGCCCGTTGGGGCCCTGATCCTCTGGCTCTAGCTCGTACGGACAGCCCAGCTTGACCGACTCGCCCTGGGCTAGGTAGATCACCTCCCGACCCTTGGCGTTGATCTTCACGGCCGCCAGAAGAGCTGTCGGGCAGAACAAAGGGACGTTACGGACGGCCTGTGTGTGTGTAAATCCACTCCGAAAGCCCCGATAAGGTCAAGGTACACTTGAAGCACCTTTTAAAATGAGCATCGTACATGGTGGTATTGGCTTTTGCTGACTGGAGCATGTTTTGTAAGATGTAGGAACGCCGTGTTGCCTTTTCTGGGCATCTTTTATATATGGCGTGACAGGTATGTACAGAGCAGGAGAAATGTAAACAGTTGGGCATAAAACCCATGAAATGTAAAGGTAAAGTTGCGCCGTTGGCGTCAGCTCCTGGCGCCCACAGAGCCCTGTGGTAGTCTTTGGTAGGATACAGGAGGGGTTGACCATTGCCTCCTCCCGCGCAGTATGAGAGGATGCCTTTCAGCATCTTCCTGTATCGCTGCTGCCCGATAGAGGTGTTTCCCAAATGTACCTGGAATAAATGCAGAGTCTCCCCTGACACTCTGTTGCTTTCCCCTTCTTCTGGTGTCTGCTTGTGTCAAATTAATTGGAAGTGCCTTGGGGGCAGAGACCTGGCTTGTACTGGAAAAAAATGCGGTTTCCCCCCCTGTTTACTCCTGCTACAGATTTCCTTCCTTAGGCAGTGTTGGGGGTCCGCTTGGTGAGGCAGCAGCCCTGAGACCACCTCTTCCTCTCTCGCAGCACAGCAACTCCCACAAAGTCCCTGCAGCGCAGAGACAAGGGGGCTTTATAGAGGGCAGGTTAGCAAGGACCCTTCAAAGCGGACCCTTTTCCTCCCTTTCGTCTGTTCTTTCGCTTCTTTAAACTAGATTGCAAACTTTTAGGAGCAGAGAGCTATACTTTTGTATAAGGCTATGGCTGTTGATGATGATCACACACACACACACACACACCCCATCTGTTAACCAAGACGCACTGCAAGAGCAGAAATTTGGTTGACTTCCTTTGGAGCACCCTGTTTCCAGCAGCTCGCAAGCAAGGCAGAGAGGTGAATGACAGCCAAACCCGAGTGCTTGTCTGGGGCATGCAGCACTCGGAGATAGACTGCCTCTGTGCATGGAGGTTCCTTTTAGCTCTCCTAACTGTTAATAGCCAACAACAGATCTCCCCTTCATGCATTTGGCATCTCTCTGGTAGAGTTACCAGGTCTGCAGGGAATCAGCAAGTGATGGTTTAAAAAAATCAGCAACCCACCCCTGAAATTTACACCCTTTTATTGTATAAAAGAGAAGGGCAAAAGCCACCCCTGGCCATAACACAATCTTTCTTTCTTTGCTACAAGGAGAACCTCCTGACCTAATTTGTTGTAAACCACCCCAAGACTTGCATTTTGGGCGGTATACACATATGCTAAATAAAATAAATATGAATACATAAAATGCTCCTATATATATAAAAAAAAAACACCAACCCCCCCCCGTACATAGAAAGCTAGCTCTCAAGGTCAGGATTCTAACCTTGACATGCTAGGTTTCTAAGAGTGGGGTTTTTATGAGAAATTCTCCAAATGTCTGGTATAGATGCACACGCCAGTCCTGAAGCAGAATGATCATACAGATGGTTCTTTATGTAGACAGGTCCTGAGTTCCATAAAGCTGTAAATGTGTGCAACAGGCTTCCAGTTTCAAGACTTACATTCTGGTGCTAAATACAAAATGAAAATATTTTCCTGCCTGTGGTTTACTGTTTAGCAAAACAAAGCAACACCAAGGGGAAGGCGGAATTTGGAAAGCCAAACAGACATGCAGTCAAGCGTGCAAAAGAAATAAGAAACATCCTTAAATCCAACCACAAAGGGGTCACATTTGGTGTCAGCAAAAAAAAAAAAAAAGGCAGTCACTACTTTAAAGGAAGCAGCAATCCTCTCTGTTCTGTTCTCTTCTGAGAGACGACTTAAACAGAGGGTTGCCTGGGGGAGGCCAAATATTTCAAGCCAATGTACGGGGCTGTAGGCACAGCATTTGCTTTGCATGGGGGAGGTCCCAGGTTCAATCCCTGGCAGCATCTCCAGGGAGGCCTGGGAGAGACTCCTGCCTGGCCCCTTGGCAAGATGCTGCCAGTCAGTGTAGAGACAATCCTGAGCTAGATGGATAGAAGGCATCTTCCTGTTTTCTAACCATGAGGACTGGACACTTTAAAAACAACAAAGTTTATACTGTGTAGAATCGTGAGTGATTTACCCCCATACATACCTGTGTATGTTTGGAGGGTATCCATGCTCTCAAATGTTCCCCACCACCCCCGGACATATCTGGGTGCCCACCCAAAGCACACCTTACCTGGTGTGAAGCACAGAAGGAACAGCTGCATCTCCCAGGTCCCAGCCATGGTCCACAGATGTATTTAGGGCAGCCAAAGCAATCCTTTCTGGAGAGGAGGGCTGGAGAGGGCACAGGCCAGAAGGACTTTGAGCAGAAGCCCTGGGGAGCTGGGTGCTTTTGATCTGTGAGGCCAGGTCCCACCCTCCCAAAGCACATGCCTTTGGGCTGAATTGGGAGGCAGAGCAGCACCACCCCAAAGGTGAACTGGCAGCATCTCCACCCAGTTTCTCCGCAGGTCACGTCCTTATTCAGCAGCTGAGTGACAACTCTGTGTCTTTTTCACCTAGGCAGCCAGCCCTGGCCTTTGCTACAGCAGGGCAATCACAGCTTTGGGCCTCTTGGGTCCCCGAACAGGGTGGTCGGAGGGTCCCAGCCTGTCAGAGGTCACCTCTTGTAATTGCAGCTGGAGTGGGGCAGAACAAAGCCCCCTCAGATAGGTCGCCGCGCTGATCAAAATTTCCTCGGCATTCCTCGGATTTTCATCCATCCACCAAATGGATCTCCAGATGATGCTTTGGGTGAAACTCAAGAGTCACTGAGAACAGGTGGTCTGCTCTGTGAAATTTCGCTACTCCTTCTTGGATGAAATTATTATTGTTTAAAATATCTATACCCCGTCCCCCCAGTACACTACTGCTCGGGGCGGCTCACGACAATAAAGTAGAGGCAATATACAATAAAAGCAATCAAATAACAAATCAAAAGTTGGGTTAAAAACCACGATCAGTATTAAAAGCGAAAAACTGAGAATTGTAAAAACTAAACACAAATAAAATCAAATGTTGTGCTCCATTTGTAACCATAAATTGTGGTTTGCTGCGCTCACAATAAAATAACGGAGAGTCCAATGGAAACTTAGATGACCCCAGCTGTTATGTCATCCTCATGAAATAATGGGCGAATGGAAACGCCAACAGCCATCTTGGGCAGATGTATAACATAATCCCGTCTGAATAGCTGAAAGGAGAATTTTTGACTCGGAAGGAGACTCTCTCAGAAGTGAATGCCACGCCACGGGGGCTGCTGCAGAGAGGCCCTGATGGAAGCGACTTTAGCCTATCAAAAGATGGAACTGGGAACAGACCAGTGGTGAACAGGAGGGTTTGGGAGATGCAACACTTTATTGCGTGGTTGACTTTTCTGTTTGCATTCTTTGACTGCCCGCCAATAGCCGGCTTTTAAAATAAACCGAATGGCTTTGAAGTATTTTTAATTGGTTTTAAATGGTTGTGAACTGTTTTACAATTGTTTTTATATTGTTTTAATCAGTGTGTTTTAAATGGTGTTTGTTTTTGTATCTCTGAAACTTGTTGTTCACCACCCAGAGCCTTTGGATGGGGCAGTCTTGAAATTGAATGAATGAATGAATATAGAACTTGTGATCATGCAAGATAGGTACTACGTTCGTCCCAGAAAGGAAGCTACACTGTGTTCATGGCAGCAACAGTTGTGCAGATCATAAAATGTGCACGGTTCACCTTGGACTGAACATTGAGGCCATGGTGAACAGCAACAATTTGCGTGCATTAATGTGCATGAATGCTGAGCATGTGTGCATTTGGTAGGTACAGTGGGAGAGGAATGCGTTGGGAACACAGCAAAAGGGGACCAGCTGTGTGGAAGTGATTCCCACTCTTCTCTGTTTTTTGTTTTGGCTTGACCATCAGGCACCCAGTTTCCTGCCTCCGAGGTGCGCTGTGTGAGTAGCCCTGTCTTCTGCAGAGAGAGGATGTGACTCTCCCTTACTGGGCCCAGGCCGGAAATGATTGCGGGACTCAGCTGTGCACCTTGCAATTAATTCACTGGTATGTCACAACTGAGTCAGGGCGGTTCCTTTGGATTTTGACAGGCCGTGATATTGGCGGAAAATGAAGCATTTTGCCAGAAATGCCTCTGTCGGGCCGTTTCCTTCCTCGTTGGGCACCTCTGCACGTGGCCCATCGTTCTTGTGTGCGACACTTTGGGAACAAGTTTGGGAACACTTTGGGAACTTAAAAGTGGCTTAAATCATCATTCCCTCTTCCCAGGGAACTCTGGGAAGTGTACTTCTGCACAGGGGCTACAGCCAATTGACAACCAATGCGACAATTCCCGGGATCCTTTTGGGAGAAGCCGTTTCATTTCAAAACATCTCGTTTGATGCTCTTCAGCCATTTATTTTATTTATTGCAGTAACCCCACCCCACCCCCCAATCCTTAAAACCACGAACAAATCCAGAGGCTTGTTAAACAGAAAGAAGTATTTAACCTGATGCCATGACAGTGATATGGTATATTGAAAAATAACAGAGCTAACTTGGTAGCCTCCGTATGTGGCCCGTCATTGCTGAATCTTCCATTTGTTTTCTTCTCTCTTTGGTGTGGCTGTCTACGCAGCTTTGAGATCATACTGAAATTGCGAGGCTCCCCTCCAAAGCGTCTGCAGCCCCTCCCAGATCTATGACTCAAATGACAGGGATGTGTGTGTAAGCAGCAGGACGGCTGGAATGTGTCTTGTTTCTTGGGGTGCAGTTGTTACGGCGTGTGACTTGGCATAAGGTGGTGTCTTCTTGTATTCTCCACCCTGGTGTTGTCTGATGCAGAAGCAGAGGCCGGCTGTTTACAAGGAAAGAGGCATTTTAAAAGTTTGAAATAAGTCCCCAAAGGGCCCCATCCACACCACCTCCCACCTCTTCCTGGAAGCACTCTTCCAAGGACAATACAAGATCCCAGCCTGCTAAGTTCCGCAGGGGGTTTTGTGGCTTGGGCCCGTATTTAGCAAAACAACCCCTCACTTCTGCTTTCTCATACAGCCTCCGCTGAAAAAAGGGCTGCTCTGCTCCTCGCCTGCTGGTGCCCCCGCTTCTGAGACACAAGGGGATTTCCAGCAGGAAAAACCAAAACTTCATCCATCATGGGATACCCACAAGAGGTTTCTCCTTCTTCACTTTCTGTTTGCTGCTGTAACCCGAGGAGGCACGGTGATGGGTCGGATCCTGCTGACTGGGCTGCTGCACGCAGGTAAGATAGTTGCCCATTTTCAAATCTCTTCTACCACCATAGCTCAGCCATGGTGCGTCTGCTTTGTGTGCCAAGAGGGTCCCACATTCAGTCCCTGGCAACGTCTCTGGGGAAAGCCGTGAAAGGCCCCACCTGAAACCCCCTGGAGAGCCACTGCCAGTCAGTGTAGATAAACCTGAGCTAGTTGGACCAAAGGTCTGACTCAGTAAGGCAACTTCTTCCTAAGGGTCCATTTCAGGGAAAGGGCTGAAGTTCAGGGGTAGAGCAGCTGATCAGCGTGTAGAAGGTCCTTGGTTCTGTCCTGACATCTGCAGTTTGAAGGATCTCAGATGGCAAGAATACATCCTTTCTTTGGAGCGCAGAGAGCTTCAGCCAGGCAGAGAAGGAATTCTGAGCCATATAGCTGCTTCATAGCATTGTGAGTGAGTTGGTTGAGCACTGGGGGTTGTCAGAATCCTCAAAAACAGAGTTGTGCTGATTATATTTATGTGCCACTTTTCAGTCCAGACAGACCTTCTCGAAGCACTTTCCATAGCGAAAGGGACAGGGAGGTAGTTCATAGGCTGCAAAGCAGAGGAGGGATGCTGTGCTGAGTTTGAACAGGGACAGTTGCCCTCTCCCTGGCTGAAAGCCGTCATGACAGCGGAGAGCAGTCGTTTTGAGAAGGCCCCCCCTTGGCCCAGGGATGGAGGGGATGACCTAGCCAGGCCAACCTTCGCCTCAGTTGTGCAGGGAGCTCTTTCATGACTGATTGTTAGAATCGGCCCATTCTGCTCTTCCAGGGGAGAAGTCCTCAAAGCCCTTTCCACTGCAAAACGGATGAGAAGATGGTTCTCTGCCCCAAAGGGCTCACATTCCCAGTAGAGACACCAGCAGAGATGCTGGGCTGGGCTGAAGAGGGACACTTGTCCTTCGCCTTGCCTAGTTAGCAGGGCTGAATCAATGGCCCTCATCTTCCCTTAATGGCTGCGAGTGCGAGCAGTTCAGGGGCCAGGCCTGGGTAGGAACTCAGAACCGCACGTTGCCCGAGGGTGAGTGTGCTTTAAAACCTGGCTAAGATGTAGCATGGATCCCCCACCCCATTTCAAAGAGACCTCCCGGGGGCTTCAGTTGTGATGGGAGAAGTGATGTGATGCTGCCAGCCCGGGATGGACCACTGGCGATGGGGCCGTAGTTGAGAGGAAGAGCACCTGCTTTGCATGCAGAAGGGTCCTGGGTCCAATCCCTTGCAGCGTCTCCAGACAGAGCTGGGAAAGACTCCTGCCTGAAACCTTGGAGACCTGCTGCCAGCCCGTGAAGACAGTGCTAAGGGTCTGACTCAGCATAAGGCAGCTTCGTATGTTCCTATGTCAAGCCCTCCCTTCTCACCCAGAGATGCACCTCGCACACACCTCACAACTATTTTTGGTTCAAAAGAAAGGAAAGAGAGAACTTTTCAAGGATCCTGGGAAACGCACGTAGGGATGTGCTGTGTCCTCCCTGAGAATAACGTCCTCTTCCATCCCCTTTGCCTTCCAGCCTCCCTGCTGTCCTTGGCCCACACCTCCGGGCAGGTGTTGGGGCGGGCGGGAGACCCGGTGTTCCTGAAGCCCTCCCTCGCGCCCGGCGTCCATGTCAGGGACGCCATCTGGAGGTCCCACAGCCCAGCAGAAGAGCTGGTGGCCGTCTCGTTCAAAGGCACCCTGGAGACCCAGTACGAGTCCCGTTTCTCCGGAAGGACCCGGCTACACCCTAACCTCACCCTGGAGCTCCGTCCGGTGGGCCTGGAAGACAGTGGGGAGGTCTCCGTGCTGCTGGTGGACACCACAGGGAGGACGGAGCTGCAGACCTTTCACCTGCTGGTCTATGGTAGGCTCCGCCGGAGGAAGAGGGCCTTGGCCAGTCCGTCTTCTCTCGGTCTCCAGTTGGTCACCAGAGCCGCCCCTTCCTCCATGGAAGGTGGGTTGGAGCTGAAATTGCTCCTCAGTGCCCCTCAGAAAGTGAATAAGAGGGGGTCCCTCCCTCCCTCCCAAGGAAGGAGGTGGCAGGCTGTGGAGGAGAGCTGGTCTTGTGGCAGCAGGCAGGAATTCTCCCCTGGGCTAAGCAGGGTCTGCCTTGGTTTGCATTTGAATGGGAGACTTGATGTGTGAGCACAGGAAGATGATATTATTATTATTACATTTATATCCTGCTCTTCCTCCGAGGAGCCCAGAGCAGTGTACTACATACTCGAGTTTCTCCTCACAACAACCCTGTGAAGTAGGTTAGGCTGAGAAAGAAGTGGCTGGCCCAGAGTCACCCAGCAAGTGACAGAAAGTCCCCTTGGGGGCTACTGTGTAAAACAGGATGCTGGACTAGCTTGTGGGGATGGGGCCCCTCTGGGAAGAGCCCCTGCCTGTTTGCATGCAGAAAGTTCCAAGTTCCCTCCCTGGCAGCGGCTTCTCCAAGGTTGCAGGCAGGAGTCTCTCTCAGCCCTATCGTGGAGATGCCAGAGTGGACGATACTGAGCCAGACGGATCAATGCTCTGACTTGGTAGAAGGCAGCTTCCTTTGTTCCTAAGGAAATCGGTCGGAATATGGTCTCCGATATTTCCTCCGATCCAATGACAATAGCATTGCTGTGACATTTTGGGCGGTTTTGTTTTTGATGCAGTGGTTTTCATGTTTGGATGTTGTTGTTGTTGTTGTTATGAGGTTTCATTGTGTTTTAACTTTTGTAAACCACCGTGGGGTGAGTTTTAGGAAAGGCAGTATATCAACTGAACTATGAATTTTAAAAAAATACATTTTAGTATTTTTGTGCATGCCTGCACAGCTATTTTAAACCAGTTCTGAAACCAATTTCAAAATATAACCAGCCACCTAATGGCACAGTGGGGAGATGACTTAATTAGCAAGCCAGAGATTGCTGGTTCGAATCCCTGCTGATATGTTTCCCAGACTATGGGAACACCTCTATCGGGCAGCAGCGATCTAGGAAGATGCTGAAAGGCATCATCTCCTACTGGGCGGGAGGAGGTAATGGCAAACCCCTCCTGTATTCTTCTGCCAGAGACCATCACAAGGCTCTGTGGTTGCCAGGAGTCGGCACTGACTCGATGGCACACTTTAATTGGCAGGAGCTCCAGGGTTTGAAGTACTGAGAAAGATCTACTTCAGGGTCAACCATTTCCATGGTTCACTGGGAGATTTTGTGAATCTGTTCCAAACAGGTTTGGATATATCTCGTAGGTATGCTCTTAAATTTTGCCTGACGTTTTCTAATTGATAGAGGTTAGGAACATAGGAAGCTGCCTTACAGCGAGTCAGACCATTGGTCCATCTTGCTCAGTATTACCTCTCCAGCGTTTCAGCATTGACTGGCAGCGGCTTCTCCAAGGTTGCAGGCAGGAGTCTCTCTCAGCCCTACCTTGGAGATGCCACGGAGGAGGGAACTTGGAACCTTCTGCAGATGGCCGATTCTTGGCTTTTCTTTCTTTGAAACCCAAGTTTCTTGTCCTCATGATGGAATGGATAGAGCTGAAAGCTTAATTTGAATTTGGTAAGGTTACCAGTCCCTCCCACCTGAACTTGCCGAGTTCCTGTCCTTTCCTGACAAAGTCCCCCTGCCATATGAGATTTATTGGCAGAATTCATTTGGTTTGGAGGTCTGTGTTTGGCACAGAAATAAGGGTCAGAATGGGGAGGTGTAGATGATCCATGCCCTGGGTATTCTGAGATCTAGTCTGACTTCTCTGCTGTGCTTCCAGATGCAGTTTCCACACCAAGGATTCGGGTATTCAGCGAAGAGAGCAACCAAAACAGCTCAGCTGGGTCCTGCCTATTGTTCCTGACCTGCACAACCTCTAGTGGGAACAACGTCACCTACAGCTGGCTAAATTCGGAGGGCAAAGCTCTTGCCGGAGACACACACTCGGTCTTTGAGAACGGCCAGGTCTTGTGGGCCAGGCTGGGTCTCACGGAGGACAGCCGAGGGACGTACACCTGTACAGTCGCCAATGCAGTCAGTCGGAAGTCGGTTACCGTCAGCATCTGGGACCACTGCCGGAAACAATCAGGTGCGTGGCAAGCAGTGGCATTGTGGTTTCAGGTTTCCCTTAGGGAAGGCAAAGAGATTAGACAGAGGGTGGAGAGGAGGTTTTGCAGTGAGTTTCAAAGCCCACACTTTGAAGCTTAAACTGCAGGATAGCAGTCTTTGAGGAATTGGTTAGCTCTCTCATTTAGACCTTTTCAATGATTGATCAGGCACTGCACATCTCCAACATGCCTCTTTTTGATAGGAATATCCACAAACAGGGCAGCAATCTCCCTTCTCTAATATGCAGGAAGGGAAGGCTCTTCTAATACCATCTGAGAAGAAGTATCCCCTGTCCTCCCCCACACAGGAGGCAATAAGACCTGGAGAGAGCAAGTTTGGTGTCTTGACACAAATATGGCCCAGTTTTATTGTCACCTTGTTAATCAAGTGGTTGTTTGTTTAAATATGTTTGCACGCAGTAGGAAATATGATGGTGGTTGTTTTGAATGCACTCAAAATGACCTAACGCTAAATCCTTGACAAACCCTTGATTGTGATCACAAGAAGTGCAAAGCAAAAAGAAAATTTCTTCGAAGTGAAATTCAAAAGAGAAAGTCGGGGTTTCCTCTAAAGGAGGGAGCATTTTCTCAGATAGTTTCCCTTCTGCAGCACTTTTAGGAATGCTCAGAGAGGAGCTGCCCACCTCGGCTAAGGTGAATACCCATCATATGAAAAGAAATCCCGTGGGCACGCTTTCAGATCCTTCCCCGTGAGCTGAGAAAGGAACGTCATGGTTCTTTCTCCACTTCCTGTCTCGTGGGTTGACCCTGTGTAAACTGGCTTTTCAAATGCCATTTCCATATTTGTGCAATTTGCACTTTGGATCCAGGCTGTTATTTTTTTTAATCTTTATTTGTTTATTACATTTATATCCCGCTTTTCCTCTGAGGAGCTCAGAGCGGTGTACATGGTTATTTTTATCCTCACAACAACCCTGTGAGATAGGCTAGGCTGAGAGATACATGACTGGCTCAGAGTCACCCAGTGAGTTTCATGGTTGAATGGGGATTCGAACTTGGGTCTTCCTGGTCCTAGTCCAACACTTTAATCACCACACTATGTGGGCTAATAGCTAGGCATTAATTGTTTTATTATTTATTAATTAATTTTGATGCCTCTTTTTGACGCATTAATTTTGCATCATTATTTTGACACATGACGCATGAATTTTGATGCATGAATTTGACGCATCTTTAAAGACACATCTGTTCACCCAGGCTTTTAATTAATATTGTTTTAATGGTTTTAATGCTGTTCTGAAATATTGTTTTAAATTTTTTAAACTCTTGTAAAGTTTTAAACTTTTTGTTTCTGTTTTAAGTCATGTTTTACTTCTGTTTTTATTTGGTTGTAAACCGCCCAGAGACGTACGTTTTGGGCGGTATAAAAGTAAGTTAAATTAAATTAAATTAAATTAAATTACACTCTTGTACCTGTGAATGCAAAAAGAGTTCTTCTCCATCCTTTGGCACCACCAAACACGGCATGTGGCTTGCAGAGGAGACTTCTAGCCGGGTGCTGCTGACCACTTCCCCTTCTGAACGTGAAGTCGGCTCGCTCACATGATCAAAATCTGAGCGGGAGAAGCGCCCGGCTAGGCATGCATCTGATCGGCAGTCCTGGGAACCCCAAGATCCAGGGAGCAGGAGGGGAGAGCGACCGTGTGGGAGGAGGCAGGAGCTGAGTCCAACGGGCATGGCCTCCCCAGAGGAAGCTCTCCCCAGCGTTTTACCAAGGGGGGGCGAAAAGCTCCCTCTTCCCTGATTCTCTTTAGATCTGAAGAGTTCCCACAGCTGCCAACCAGGAGCACGCCCAGCTCCCCCACCTTGGCTGGCCACTCTGAGCTGGATTTCAGTGGTGGGAACTAGACGGCTGCCCCAGTGCCCACGTCTGACCCGGCGTCCAGGGCTGCCCACCCTCTAGGCTTGGCCTGGAGGCTCCAGGAACGGGCATCCCTCTCCCAGTGCCTCTTGGCAGCCAGCCTGGAGATCTTAAGGGCTTGACTCTGTTTTTAAAAATGGGGGGGGGAATTGGGGGATCCCCCGCCCAGGAATATCCTCAAAAGCCTCTTCTCCTTTTCCAGATGCAAAAGACTCTGCGTTCGATTACAGGAATATCCTCCTCATCGTCGTCCCCCTCATCTCGATCCTCCTCTCGGCAGCCGCCATCATGATCATGCGCTCGAAACGGCGTTCCGGTGGGTGCTTCGTGCTGTTCCGGGAATCAGGGGCTTCTCTGGGTCAAGAGTTGCTCCAGGCATCTATTCTTTTTAAATTTTTATTCATGTGTTTTGCATTTATATCCTGCTCTTCCTCCAAGGAGCCCAGAGCGGTGTCCTGCATACTTAGGTTTCTCCTCACAACAACCCTGTGAAGTAGGTTAGGCTGAGAGAGAAGTGACCGGCCCAGAGTCACCCAGCAAGTCTCCTGGCTGGATGGGGATTTGAACTCAGGTCTCCCGGGTCCTAGTCCAGCACTCTAGCCACTACACCCTCGCCTCACGGCATGGAGGGGTTGCCCCACTCATGCCTGGTTTGGCTGGGGAGGAGAGCTGGTCTTGTGGTCGTGAGCCTGAATTGTCCCTTTGCTAAGCAGGGCCCACCGTGGTTTGTATTGGGATGGGTGACTGCATGTGAGCGCGTTGTCTGCTGTGAGAGATTCCCTTTAGGGGACAGGCCTGTAACTCAGGGGTAGAACAGCTGCTTTGCATGCAGAAGGACCTAGGTTCCCTCCTTGGCAGCATCTCCAGGTCGGACTGGGAGAGACTGCTGCCTGAAACCCTGGAGAGCTGCTGCCAGACAGAGCAGGCAACATGGAGCTAGATGGACTGAGGGTCAGACTTGGTATAAGACAGCTTCTTATGTTCCCCCTCTCACTGGCTTTCATTAAGTGCGTTGAAATCAAGTGACAGAAACGCACGTGTGGACCCAGCCTAAGAGAAAGTCGGGCCACAAATGTGCAAATGTTAAATCCTGGAAAAAATACAAATGGCAACATCCGTCTCCTCCTCTAATTTAATAATTGTCTTCTCTCTCTCTCTTGCAAACAGGGAGAAAATTGTCATATGATGTAGCAGCAAATGAACCAGTTCCTGTTTAGCTGGTACTTCCCTGAGCAGAGGGAGAGAGTGCCGTATACGTAGCAGATCCATTTCCCTGTCTTGCCATCATTATGGGGAAATCAGAAAGCATATGGACTTGGGGGGGGGGAACCCTTGTCCCCCCACCCCCCCTGGAATTTTATCCTAGACAGGGCAAAGGATGGAAATGAGACTCTTTCGGCTTGGAATCAATGTGTTTATTTTAAAAACAAAATTGTCTTGACATCCTTGAACAGGGTGAAATTGAAACCACAAGTGTTGGGAAAAGGCCAGTCTGTGAGATGTGAAATCTGGCAGTCTTGGGTGACGTCTGATGAACTTAGGGCCAAAAACAAAACAAAAGGACAAGCCCCAGGACTCTGCCTGCCTGCCTGCCTGCCTTTGAGGATTTCTTTAGACCTTCAGAGCGCTTGAAGACAGCTTCACGGGCTGAGCCAGTGAAAGGATATGCAAGTGGCAAGCCTCTTATGGAAATAATAATTTAAAAAGGGGAAAGTTAATGGACTTTGAAACCAAAGAAACGGGGTAATTTGCTCCTTGGACATGGAAAAAGAACCTGCACTGGAGGCTCATGTTCAACTTGATCTATTACCGTGCCTGCTTGGTGGCCATTGAGGGCAGGGGGTGACTGACCGTTGCCACTTTGGGCGAGGCTTGCCTGCTAGCCAGAAATGACCAGGCCAGTTCTTGGGCCTTTGCAGTGGCTTGATGTGAGGGAAGGAGTAGAGAAGCTTTTCCCGGTGTGGAGAGAAACATGATTGCTTCCTAGCCTCTGTGCATCAGCTATGAAGGGTTCAGCTCAAGAGCCTGGTTGAAAATAGGGCTGGTAGCGATGTGGGGTGGGGAGTAGAGGCAGTGCCCCCCAATGATAATTCTGCCCCCCCCTCAAACCTCTTGCCAGAAACCCGAATTGCTCTTTTAACTGTTGTGTTTTGTATACACCGTCTTGAACCTGTGGGAGATGCAGAAATCTGGTTAAATAAAATATGTTTTGTGGTTTCTACATACTCCAAGGGGTCCCTGGTCATGCCAAGGTAAAGAACACAATCTCGTTTGGAAAAGAGAAGGGATGGAAGGTGGAGAAAGGAGAAGGTCCTCAAGAGGAGAGCTGGTCTGGTGGTAGCAAGCATGACTGGTCCCCTTAGCTAAGCAGGGTCTGCCCTGGTTGCATCTGAATGGGAGACTAGAAGTGTGAGCACTGGAAGAGATTCTCCTCAGGGGATGGAGCCGCTCAGGGAAGAGCAGAAGGTTCCAAGTTCCTTCCCTGGCAGCTTCTCCAAGATAGGGCTGAGAGAGATTCCTGCCTGCAACTTTGGGGAAGCCGCTGCCAGTCTGTGAAGACAATACTGAGCTAGATATAGCCCAAGGGTCTGACTCAGTATATGGCAGCTTCCTGTGTTCCTATGGATAGCCTCAGGTTGGCCACACATGCTGTAGTTGAATGTCCAAGGTTACCAAAAGATGGCCATGTGGCCAAGTCCCTGACTGGGCACAAGGGTTGGTGTGAGCAGGTGAGGGGCACGAGGGCTGTTTTCTGGCCTTGGTGGGGTGGAGCGGGGTGGGGGCGGGGAGAACTGAGGCCCCAGAGATTGTGGGGGGAGTGCGGAGGAACATAGGAACAGAGGAAGCTGCCATATACTGAGTCAGACCCTTGGTCTATCTAGCTCAGTATTGTCTTCACAGGCTGGCAGCGGCTTCTCCAAGGTTGCAGGCGGGAGTCTCTCTCTGCCCTACCTTGGAGATGGTGCCCGGGAGGGAACTTGGACCCTTCTGCCCTTCCCAGAGCGGCTCCATCCCCTAAGGGGAATATCTTGCAGTGCTCACACATCAAGTCTCCCATTAAGATGCAACCAGGGCAGACCCTGCTTAGCTATGGGGACAAGTCAGGCTTGCTACCACAAGACCAGCTCTCCTCTGGAAAGGAAAGAGCAGGCTGGCCTAGAAGGCAGAGGAGCCAAGTCTGTCGGTGGAAGGGTGAGGATCCGGGTGGCGCGAGGAGGATGTGGTTGCTTCTGGGGAAAGGGGGGCAGCTCAGGAACCCATGAGCTCAGTGGAAGGACCTTGCTGGATGTGGGGTTGCCAATGGCCTTGGGGCCAGGGGGAGACTGAGGAGCCCCTTGTTTGGGCCTGCTGCTGTGAAACCTCCATGCCCAGCAGCAGCAGCAGCCTGCCTCTTAGTGGGAGATGCTGGGCTCTTGCTTGCCTTCATGCCCTGCTGAATCCTAGGGCATCTGGCCAGGATGGTGGACCCAGGCCAGTGCCAGCATTGGAGGACACCCACCCACCCCACACCCTCTCTCTTCACTGGGAGGGTCCCTGGCCCCTTGGTTCTTCTCCCCTCCCACTCGCCTGCTTGCAAGCTGTTGGACCCTCCCCGAGTCCCCTCCCCAGCCACGCTTATCTCCAGCCACATGGCTGGCAGGGGGGGGGGGTCCTCCTGCCCCTCTCTGCTGGAACACTCCCCACACTTCAGCCAGTCCCCGCTGCCCTCCAGCTCTGTCTGTGTCCCTGACCTTTCTCCTGCTGCTGCTGCTGCTGCTGCTGCTGCTGCTGCAAGGCCCCGGCCTGAGTCATGTGGGTGGCTTCTTCGCGCTGGGCCTTGCCAAGCATGGTGGCAAGAGGCCTGCTGGCTTGCCTGTCAGCTGTTGGCTTTTTGCTGGAAATGTAAGGATGTGTGTGTGCTAGCTGCACACCCCTATCTCTTCTCACCCATATCTCTTTGGCCTATATTTGGCTTTTTGCCGGAAGTGTCTCGATGTGTCTGTTCTAGCTGCACAGCTTTATCTCTTTGGCCTATATTCGGCTTTTTGCCGGAAGTGTCTCGATGTGTGTGTTCTAGCTGCACAGCCTCGTCTCTTTGGCCTATGTTCAGCTTTTTGCCAGAAGTGTCTCGATGTGTGTGTTCTAGCTGCACAGCCATGTCTCTTTGGCCTATATTTGGCTTTTTGCCGGAAGTGTCTCGATGCGTGTGTTCTAGCTGCACAGCTTTATCTCTTTGGCCTATATTTGGCTTTTTGCCAGAAGTGTCTCGATCTGTCTGTTCTAGCTGCACAGCTTTATCTCTTTGGCCTATATTCGGCTTTTTGCCGGAAGTGTCTCGATGTGTGTGTTCTAGCTGCACACCCTTATCTCTTTGGCCTATATTCGGCTTTTTGCCGGAAGTATCTCGATGTGTGTGTTCTAGCTGCACAGCCTCGTCTCTTTGGCCTATAGTCGGCTTTTTGCCGGAAGTGTCTTGATGTGTCTGTTCTAGCTGCACAGCTTTATCTCTTTGGCCTATATTTGGCTTTTTGCCAGAAGTGTAGCGATGTGTGTGTGCTCTAGCTGTACAGCCTCATCTCTTTGGCCTATATCCGGCTTTTTGCCGGAAGTGTCTCGATGTGTGTGTTCTGGCTGCACAGCCTTATCTCTTTGGCATCTGTTCGGCTTTTTGCCGGAAGTGTCTCAATGTGTGTGTTCTAGCTGTACAGCCTCATCTCTTTGGCCTATAGTCGGCTTTTTGCCGGAAGTGTCTCGATGTGTGTGTTCTGGCTGCACAGCCTTATCTCTTTGGACAATATTCGGCTCTTTGCTGGAAGTGTCTCGATGTGTCTGTTCTAGTTGCACAGCTTTATCTCTTTGGCCTATATTTGGCTTTTTGCCAGAAGTGTCTTGATCTGTCTGTTCTAGCTGCACAGCTTTATCTCTTTGGCCTATATTTGGCTTTTTGCCAGAAGTGTCTTGATCTGTCTGTTCTAGCTGCACAGCTTTATCTCTTTGGCCTATAGTCGGCTTTTTGCCGGAAGTGTCTTGATGTGTCTGTTCTAGCTGCACAGCTTTATCTCTTTGGCCTATATTTGGCTTTTTGCCAGAAGTGTAGCGATGTGTGTGTGCTCTAGCTGTACAGCCTCATCTCTTTGGCCTATATCCGGCTTTTTGCCGGAAGTGTCTCGATGTGTGTGTTCTGGCTGCACAGCCTTATCTCTTTGGCATCTGTTCGGCTTTTTGCCGGAAGTGTCTCAATGTGTGTGTTCTAGCTGTACAGCCTCATCTCTTTGGCCTATGTTCGGCTTTTTGCCAGAAGTGTCTCGATGTGTGTGTTCTAGCTGCACCGCCTTATCTCTTTGGCCTATATTCAGCTTTTTGCAAGAAGTGTCTCGATGTGTGTGTTCTGGCTGCACAGCCTTATCTCTTTGGCATATGTTCGGCTTTTTGCCGGAAGTGTCTCGATGTGTGTGTTCTAGCTGTACAGCCTCATCTCTTTGGCCTATATCCGGCTTTTTGCCGGAAGTGTCTCGATGTGTGTGTTCTAGCTACACACCCTTATCTCTTTGGACTATATTCGGCTCTTTGCCGGAAGTGTCTCGATGTGTGTGTTCTAGCTGCACCGCCTTATCTCTTTGGCCTATATTCAGCTTTTTGCAAGAAGTGTCTCGATGTGTGTGTTCTAGCTACACACCCTTATCTCTTTGGCCTATGTTCGGCTTTTTGCCAGAAGTGTCTCGATGTGTGTGTTCTAGCTTCACAGCCTCGTCTCTTTGGCCTATAGTCGGCTTTTTGCCGGAAGTGTCTTGATGTGTCTGTTCTAGCTGCACAGCTTTATCTCTTTGGCCTATATTTGGCTTTTTGCAAGAAGTGTAGCGATGTGTGTGTGCTCTAGCTGTACAGCCTCATCTCTTTGGCCTATATCCGGCTTTTTGCCGGAAGTGTCTCGATGTGTGTGTTCTGGCTGCACAGCCTTATCTCTTTGGCATCTGTTCGGCTTTTTGCCGGAAGTGTCTCAATGTGTGTGTTCTAGCTGTACAGCCTCATCTCTTTGGCCTATAGTCGGCTTTTTGCCAGAAGTGTCTCGATGTGTGTGCTCTGGCTGTACAGCCTTATCTCTTTGGCCTATATTCGGCTCTTTGCTGGAAGTGTCTCGATGTGTCTGTTCTAGTTGCACAGCTTTATCTCTTTGGCCTATATTTGGCTTTTTGCCAGAAGTGTCTTGATCTGTCTGTTCTAGCTGCACATCCTTATCTCTTTGGCCGAATATAGCCAAAGAGGTAAGGGTGTGCAGCTAGAACACACACATCGAGACACTTCCGGCAAAAAGCCGAATATAGGCCAAAGAGATAAGGGTGTGCAGATAGAACACACACATCGAGACACTTCCGGCAAAAAGCCGAATATATGCCAAAGAGATAAGGTTATGCAGCTAGAACACACACATTCAGACACTTCCGGCAAAAAGCCGAATATAGGCCAAAGAGATAAGGGTGTGCACCTGGAACACACACATCGAGACACTTCCGGCAAAAAGTGGGAGCCACAGGCTCCCATTAGGAGTCCCGCTCGTCCTATCTTTGGGAGCACCCATTAGCTGCGAGCAGGGAGGGGCGCCGAGTGGCGCCTCTCTAGTTACTGGCATCTCCCCTCTAGGCAGGGCATCGAAGGAATAGCGCGGAAAGCTCCACTTCCGTTGTGGGCCGGTTACAATCTCGGCGAAAGGACGGAGCAACTAGTTCGGAGTTCCCCATTGAATGTGGGGGCCGGGCGGAGCAGGAAGTGTTGGCTAGAAGCCAGGCGACCGTCACCTCTATGGCACAAAAGCAAATGGCGTCCCGCGTATCACGTGTTAGAGGAGGGGCGTGGCTTTGCTCTTCTTCCGGCGGAACCATAGAGCTGAGAGAAGTCAACGGCGGAAGAAAGAGGAACTTTTGTTTCGGGAAATATCTGGGGAGTGGTTTCGGGGACGGACCACTTTCGGGCCCTAATGGCGGCGGGGAAGGCCGGGATCATGGCGGCGCTGGAGGACGCGGAGTCTCTGCCCCGAGGAGGCTTTCGCTTCTGCCGCCGCCTCTGCCACGTGCCTGTGAGTGGGGGCCGAGTGGGGGATGGATGTAGCTGGCTGGAGCTTCTCGGGGTGGGGGGAAGGCGCTCTGCACACGTCCTGAGGCACTCTCGCCCCCCTCGCTTTCTCTCTCTCTCTCTGGGTCTTTCACGAAGGTGGCCCCTGGGGGTCTGGCGGCTGCTGCTGCTGCTTTGGGGGCAGGAGGGCAGGCTGCCTCGGGGTCGGGTCCAGCAGGGCTCCTTGCAGGTGGCAGCAAGCCGGGCTTGTTCCCTCTGCTGAGTAGGGTTCGCCTTGCTCTGCCCTCTGGTGGGGAGACTCCCTGGGGGGCTGCCCGAGATTCCCCTGCGGGGAAGGGCTGCAGCTCCGAGGAGGCCGAAGGTGGTCCCCGGTTCCCTCCCCAGCAGCATCTCCCGGGGAGGCAGGCAGGCTGGGAGAGAGTCAGGGCAGGCCAGACTGCGCTACACCACGCTGGCTCTCTTGGCTTCCTTCATTTCCTTCTTGATACACAAATGGAACTGTTGGGCTCTCTTGAAAAAGGGTCCCCGTGAGAGACAACCCTGCTCCTTCCCTTCTATCCCCTTCGCCATTTACTATTGCCCTGGACTCAGAAACGCCCCCAGTGGGACCTCAAACGCCTTCTGGCAAGACGCGCCCTGGCCTGGGTTCCGGGAACAGGGCAGGCTGTCCGCGCAGTGTGTGTCTCCCTTCCCTCCTGGGCTGTCCCTGAAAGGCTTCTCTTTCATGCTGCAGAGCCCAGCCTGGAGGACCACCTGCGTGGGAAGAAACACCAGCGCCTGGAGCACCTCCGCACCGCCCGCCACGCCCAGGAGCAACGCAGTGTCTTTGTCAGGGGCTTCCGCAAGGGCACGCCGGCCTCGGAGCGGAGCGACTACTTCCAGGCCTACGGAGAGGTGGTCGACGTGGTGATGGACAAAGAGAAGGTGAGGCCGTTGGCAAACAAGGGCAGGGTCCCAGGGGGCCAAAGCCACTCGCTTGTGGGGCCAGCCTCGCACTTCTAAGCCTGCAACTCTTCTGTTAAACGGAGCAGGAGGCCTCTAAAAAATGCCTTAATGCTTTCTCCTAGTCATTTGGCAAAGAGCAGTGCCACCAGGTGAACTCCTTTTGGGTTTCCATGGCTCTTCAGACTTAACATACCCCTCCTGATAAGCTGCAGCCTAGTCTGGCTGGGGTTGTGGGGGTGAAGGGATGTGGTTAAATGGATGGCCTGCTGTATCCTTGAAATTCAAAGCCACTGGCTGACCAGACTCTAATAATCCCCCACTGAAACAGTCCAGATACCACAGCATGGATAAACCACAGCACTGGCGTAGGGAAGGAGCCTTCGTGCCTTGCTTCTTGGGAGCAACCGGTCTGAGGAAAAGTTCTCCGGAGCTCAGAAACTTTGGGCACTGCCTTTTGCAATCCAGTTGGGCTGCACCTATGTCTCTGCTCTGATTCATCGTCTTTTAAAGAAAATGTACTGAGACTGAACAAATATTTTACATTCCTAAATGCTCGGGGAACATAGGAAGCTGCCATCTACTGAGTCAGACCATTGGTCTATCTAGCTCAGTATTGTCTTCACAGACTGGCAGTGGCTTCTCCAAGGTTGCAGGCAGGAATCTCTCTCTTCCCTATCTTGGAAAAGCCAGAGAGGGAACTTGAAACCTTCTGCTCTTCCCAGAGCAGCTCCATCCCCTGTGGGGAATCTCTTCTAGTGCTCATGTATGTAGTCTCTCATTTTATTTTTTTAAATTTATTGTTAAATATATATACCGCCTTTCATTAAAACAATCACAAGGCAGTTCACAGAAAAATTAAAACAAGACTATACAAATACACAATAAAAATATTAAGCGAGAATATAAAAACATGAGTCTGACTATAGATTTAAAATCCAAGCATAAAATAACCATACAAAATACAATATACAAAGAAGCAGCAGTAGAGACAATCATATAAAAGCCTGGGTAAAAAGCCAAGATTTAACTCGCTTTCTGAAAAACGGTGATGCCAATGCAAACTAAGGCAGACCCTGCTTAGCCAAGGGGACGAGTCATGCTTGCTGCCACAAGACCAGCTCTCCATGGCCCAGTTGATCCTCCGTTACAGTGAAACATCCGAAATTACTGAATGGCAAACACACCGAGGAATAAAATGGCACGAAACAACAGCTTTCGCCCTGTGAAAGAGATCATCCTAGTTGATTATTTTATTTTAAAGATTAAAATTTCCCAACTTGATTAGAATAAAATTTGCAGTGCCACCCTAAGAAAGACAAACTGAAGCAGGAGAGCAGAGATGTGTTTGCATTAAAAATAAGTTATCCATGTTGTTGTTGTTGTTGTTTTTAAAGCTGCACCATGATTTAAAGGGGCCCCTTTAACCAGCTGAAAGATTTCTAATGAAGTCAGGAGAGCCAATTAATTGAGTGTGGACACAGTTCTACATGCATTTACTAGGGAGTAAGCCTTATTGAACAGAGCTGGAGTTACTGGCGAGTAAAGGTGGAGGGTTGCATTCTGTATGCTGTACGTCAGAACTGCACATAAGAACACCCTAAAAGCCCTCTAAAACCAACAGGTTTGGGGGGCTGGTCCCCCCCAATGGGAGGCTACCACTGAGAAGACCCTGTTCCCAATGGGCCCCCATTTGTCTTCAGCAGCTGGGGCGCCCCTAAGCGGGGTTTCCTCTGGTACAGCTTGGAAGTCTTTCAGCCCCACAGGGGCTTCTCCCAGCCCAACCTGGAGAAGCCGCCAGCCAGGGATTGAACCTGGGACCTGCAAGCAAGGGCTCTGCCCCTGAACTCTGGCACTTTGGGGTCTTATTTCCACATGGCCCCCATCCTTCAGCTAGGAGTTGTGGTTCTCTGAATGGAGAAAACTCTCTTAACCAAGTCTTCACGAAATGGCAGAGTTTTGCGGGGAGGACCCTTGAGATTTCAAACTGGGGTCAAACCAGTTTAAAACCCCTGCTAACTGGGCAGAGAGGCACCTTTTAACGTGGTGATTTTCTTTCTGGAGCAGGGGGAGAGCAACTGGCCCTCTCCATCCCCAGCACAGCATCCCTCCAGTGGCTGTTGTTGGTATCTGCCTTCTGTTTCTTTTTTAGATTGTGAGTCCATTGGGGACAGAGAGCCATCTGATTTATTTGTTGTTTCTCTGTGTAAACTGCCCTGAGCCATTTTTGGAAGGGCAGTATAGAAATCAAATAAATAAATAAAACCAACCAAGTAAACTCCCCCCCCCCCCCCCGAAAGAGGCGCTGTGAAACTTCTCCTGATGATCGCTTCTTCTTGGTTTTATTTCCCCCCAGGACCACCACTGGGTGATGAGGAGGCGGCCCCACAGTGCCCCCTGAGATGTTTCGGAGGGGGTCTCCACTCAGACCGACAGCAGTTGCACTGCAAGGACGGAGATCTGCCGCTTCTGCGCCCCAACAGGGAACGAAATCTCCTTCCGAGGGACGCATCGGTGCTTGAGAACGTAAGAAGAGCCCTGTGGATGGGACCACGGTGTAGCTGGTCCAGCACCCTGTTTCCCACAGTGGTCAGCCAGGTGGCCCACTCAGGTAGAAGCTCACAAGCAGGACAGGAAGGTACCAATCGCCCCAAATTATCAGGCAGTTGGAGACAGGGTGCTCCTGAATTGGGAGGTTCTATCTATCCCAGCTAATGTCTACAGATAGCCCTCTCCTCCTCCTCCTCCTCCTCCTCCTCCTCCTCCTCCTCCTCCTCCTCCTCCAGGAATGTGTCTGATCCTTCCTTAAAGCCAGCTAACTTATTTGGACGTCGCCACGGCTTGTGGCAGAGAGTTCCCTTGTCTGGAACCCTGGAGAGCCGGAGGAGAGAGTGCTGCATGCATCAATGGTCTAAGGGAGCTTCCTGTTGGGGGAGGACTTAGAGCTCAGCGGCAGACCAGCTGCACTGCATGCTGAACGACTTGGGGTTTATGGGGCAGCCCCACACGTTTACTATTACCTCCTGGCTCTCCTCACTTTCACAGCAGCCCTCCGGCAGGGGGACAGTTTTGCCATTTAGTTGTGTATTTAAAAATAAATCTATTTATCAATGTGGGCTGCAGTGCAAATTTTTTTTTGAAATTGCAACTATTTGCTCACTCTCACGCCCTGAACTTGGGGTCCCCCCCGGCACCTCCACTGCTGATGGGGCTGCCCTGCTCATCATGAGGTTGCCCCCTCTCCCTCCCCTCCCCAGCTGCTGCAGGACTACAACTCCCATCATCCCCAGCCACATTGGCAGCCTAAAGTCTTTGCTGGAGGGGCGAGGGTTGACCCAGATCCCTCGCTGAGCCTCCTTGCTTCCCCTCTGTGCAGGGACTCTCCCTGCTTTCTCCATTCCTTGCGCAAGGACGTCCTTCCTGTTTCACGGGCTGGCAGCCGCCACAGACATTAAAGGGAGGAGAGGCGGTCTGGTGGCAGCAAGCACGAACTGTCCCTTTGCTAAGCAGGGTCCTCCCTGGTTTGCACTTGGTTGGGTGACTACAGACAAGCGCTGTAAGATCTTCCCCTCAGGGGATGGGCTGCATCTCTGTGGCAGAGCCCCTGCTTGGCTGCAGAAGGCTCCAAGTTCCCTCCCTGCTGGCAGCATCTCCAAGGCTGGGAGAGACTCCTGCCTGCAACCTGGGAGAAGCCACTGCCAGTCTGGGTAGACAAGACTGAACGAGATGGACCAAGGGTCTGGCTCAGTATACGGCAGCCTCCTATGTGTCCCTCTGTACCCTGCGCTCAAGTACAGCTCTGTCCACAGGCAGGATTATTTACACATCATGCTGAACACGAGTCCATCAGCCCACAACCTCTCTGTACCCCGCATTCGAGGGCCCTGTACCCAGAATACAGACAGTGGGGATAGACGTTGGTACACGTCTAGAGTGCAATGTCTGACTAGGCCTACATAGTTCACTCACAGTCACACTGGACAATGCACTTTGTGGTGTCCACGGCTACATAAGTGGCCATCAGATCACTTGATCTTGAATGCTTCTGGACTTGTGGTAGCAAGCATGAACTGACCCCTTTGCTGAGCAGGGTCCACCCTGGTTTGCACTTGGCTGGGTGACTACAGACAACAAGCGCTGGAGGATCTTCCCCTCAGGACATCTGCTGGGGCCAAGAAGTCCTTGCAAGGGGGCCAGACTCTCCCTCCCCAACCCCACCCCTGCTGCCAGGCTGGGAGAGCGGGCATGCATTGCCTCCAACCCACACTGGACTCTGCAAGGCAGCAGCAGCCAGTCCCGCCAGGTGCCGGTAGCAGCCTTGATGAGCCTCGCCTCCCCCCCCCGCCCCTCCTGGAATGGTCGCGTCCTCCTCGTGATGCCGCTGACTGGAGGCCTTCTCATTGGTGCGCGGGCCGCGGAGGCGGGTTGGAACGTTGAGGCCCGGGAGATGAGAGCATTGGGGCGGGCGGAGTTCTCGCGATGACGCGGAGCCCCGCCGAGTCCGTCCTTTTGCTCGTCGACGGGAAGAGAAGCTCCGGGAAGGCGCTTGTGGCGGCGGCGGCGGAAAGCCCGAAGAGCCGGTAACGGGGGTGGGGAGGGGGGCACCTGCAGGGGGTGGGGGGCTGGGGGCGCGCGCTGCATGCTAGGAGGCCCCGCCCGCCTGCCGCACGTGCCGGCAGGACCCTCCTGCGCTTTCCCTTTGAGAGCCCTGCTGCTTCTTCGGCCCCTTCTCGGCGTGGCTTTTTGTTTGCAACACGGGTGCTGCTCCCCCGTCTGTAATCGCACGTCCGAAAGGGGCGCCCCGGGAGATCGCGCTGCCCGCCGCGGCTCCTCGTGGCTCCCCCCTGGGCGAGGCTCCAGGCCGCCTGGCCGGAAACAGAGAAGGGTTGAGATAGGAGCCGAGGGGGTGGCCGCCTTGTGCTGTGTGCGCTTGGGCCGGCCAGGTCCAAGCAGGTCCCCCTGCGAACTGGACAAAGAGGCACCTTTTACCGTGGTGCTTCTCTTTATTGAGCAGGGGGAGAGCAGCTGGCCCTCTCCACCCCCAGCGCAGCATCCCTCCAGTGACTGTTAAAGCTGGTGTCTCTCTTAGGTTTCTTTTTTGAATGTGAGCCCTTTGGGGACAGGGAGCCATCTTCTTTATTTGTTATTTCTCCGTGTAAACCGCCCTGAGCCATTTTTGGAAGGGCGGTATGGAAATCGAATGCATGAATGTGACTCTTCAAGTAGAAAGTTTGTTAGACTGTAAGCCCTTTGGGGACAGGAAACCCTCTTCTCCTTATTCTTTTCCAATGTACACTGCTTTGAGAATGTATCGTTGTGAGCTGCCCTGGAGGGGTGCGGTATGCATCTTTTAAATAAACAAAATAAAATAAACTTGATTTGGTTGAAAAGTGGTATATGAATGATGAACTATGCTGGTCTGTGACTGTAATAAAGATTGATTGATTGATTGAATACATGAAGGCATTCACAGCTGCCTCTGTAGAACAGGGTTCGCTCCAAACGTGGGAGGCATTTCCCGGGAGTAACTGAATGGTTTCCAGAGTAACTTGTGTCCTTCCTTACACACCCCACTTTCTTTGCTGCCGGATCTTGGGCAGTGCTGGGATTCACGTGGCATTCAGGGGCCGCTGCCTCGGGAGGGATGCCCCCAGCCTGGATGATTATTATTGATTTCTTCGATTTCTATTAGGCAAGGCAAAGACCACACTAGGGGGCCTGGAACTTTTAAATGGCTGTTCCTAGAAGCTCATCTGCAGCACAAAGGTGGTGCAGGGGTCTGGATGCAAATCCTGCCCAGATCCTTTTTAGCCAGGGAGGCCACTGGGAGTTGGAGCCTCCATGTCTGAAGTCTTGAAAGCGGGCAGGGCAGGTATGAGCCCCAGAAGCCTCCCCCCAGCAGCCCATAGAGGTGAGTGGAAAATCATGCTGGCTGGAAAGCTGCAAGCTCGGTACTCCCAATGGCCACTCAGCTATTTGGACCAGAATAAGCCAGATCCCTGCTCTGGGTCAGGGTCAAGTTCCTGCCTTGCCTCCAGCAGCGCCCCAAACTCACTGCCAACAGCCGCGCTTGTAGGGCGAGGCGGGTTGCTACCTGTGGAGCCAAGGAAGAGAAAGCACGTTTCTATGTAGTGACGTCATAAAGACGCGCCCTCCGCTCGGCGAGACAAGTATTAGTTCCGAAAACATTTGTTCAACCGGCCTAGTGGCAGAGTGCGGTAAGCGTCTGCCTGGGAAGCCGAAGGTCGGGAGTTCGATTCCCGGTCGGGGCAGCTAAAAAGAAAATAATTTTTTTTTTTTTTTAAATCCGCTAGCTGGCAATAAATATAAGGTCGGTTCTTTCCCTGGTTATGGGCCCTACTCACCTTCTCACCTCAAGCTCGCTCCGCAGCCCCAAATGGGGGTCCTGCCAAGGTGGGCCATTTGAGACTGCGCAACTTGCCCAAGGCTACGCAGGTGGCAGGACCCATAACCCGGTGTAACAACCGACCGACTAAAGTAATGGACGATCGCGGCAGCGGCACCCACGGGGATTCGAACCGTCAGCTTCTCGCATCCTAGGCGAGTCGCTTCCCCGCTGCGCCACCGCGACCGATGCTTCCAAATCGAGTCCTCGAACTCTTGTAGCGCCGACCTTCTGGAAACCACAAAAAAAAAAAAGTAAATACTCTTTAAGCCTTTTAAAAATAAAATCGAGTTGCTACAAATAACAGCCACTAAATCTCTCTATTTTATTTTCTGTTCCCGTCCCGTCGAGTTTTAAAAAGCCAAGCTGGTTGCTTGTTTCACTCTGCCGCTCTGCTGGGTTAAGTGCAGCAGCAGGGAAATAAAATAAAATCAACCAAAGCTGCCGGGGGGGTGGGGGGGGCTGCCCGTCAGCTGGGGATCGGGGTGCGCTGCCTCGGGCCATGGAGGCTCCACTGAGCTACGCCGCCCACGGCCGGGCCCCATTGCTTGGGGAAATGCCTGCAGATCCGCACCTGGAGCGCGGAGAGAGACTCGCGCAGGCGCACCTCCCGCCTCCCAGCCAGGCTGCTCCCCCGCCGCAGCACCGCAACAACACCCGACGTGCAGCGAACTGCAGCAGCAGGATCCCGCGACGGAGGAACCCCCGCCCAGATTAATCAGGGCACGAAAACAGAGATCACACACGGGGGGCCACTGCTCACTCAGTGGCAGAGCATCAGGAGATCTGTCTAATTTCCGCCCTCCTCACTCGGCCCCACTGCCATCTCAGCCCATGCCCCATTCCTGGTGTGAATGCCTGCAAATCTGCATCCGCACACATGGCGGGAAGCGGGCTGGACGGGCACTCTCCATTTGGGGAAGTCTGCGCTGCTGTTTTAACCTCCCGCCTCCCGGCCAGGATGCTTCCCCACCGCAACACCCGACGTGCAGCGGGCTGCAGCTGCAGGGTCCTGCGACTGGGGAATCCTCCCTGCCCAGGTTAACCAGGGCACGACTATCCCACTACGGGGCCGGTGCTCGCTCGGGGGAAGAGCATCTGCCGGGCAGGCGCCAGGTCCTCCCCGGCCCAACCCCTGATCGCGATCGCTTCTCCCAGGAGGGCTGGGAAAGGCCCCCGCAAGCCTGGCAAGACGCTGCCAGTCAGAGAAGGCGAGGCTACGCGGGACAGGCCAGAGGCCGGACTCCGCACACAGCGCAGGGCGGCCACCCCCTTGGATCCTAGAGCCGCCGGGAGTCGCCATGCTTTTCTCTCTCGGGCCAGGCAGCCTGGAGCCTCGTCCAGGAGAGAGCCACGAGGAGCAGCGGCGGGCAGCCTGGGCTGCCGCGATCTCCCGGGGGCGCCCTTTTCGGACGTGCGATCACAGACCGGGGAGCAGCACACGTGTTGCAAAAAAAGCCACGCCGAGACCGAAGCAGGGCTCTTAAAGGGAAAGCGCAGGAGGAGCCTGCCTGCACGGGGGGGGGGGGCTCCAAGCATGCAGACCGCCCACACCTCCCCGCGCGCCATGCCCCGGGCGGGTGCCCCCCTCCCCGCCGCCCCCCCCGCCCCCGTTACCGGCTCTTCTGGCTTGCCGCCGCCGCTGCCACGAGCGCCTTCCCGGAGTTTCTCTTCCCGTCGACTAGCAAAAGGAGGAGGAGGAGTCCGCGGGGCTCCGAGTCATCGCGAGAGCTCCGCTCGCCACCTCCCGCCCACCCACCCCCCGTTGCCTGCACCAATGGTCTCGTTGCCCGGGCCTGAACGTTCCAACCCCCCTGCGCGGCCCGCACCAATGAGAACGTCTCCAGCGGCGTCACGAGGAGGACGCGACCATTACAGGGGTGGCAGCGGGGGAGGAGGCGAGGGTCGTCAAGGCTGCTGCCACTGTGGGCTGTCCGGCACCTGGCAGGGCTGGCTGCTGCCGCCGCCTTGCAAAGTCCAGCCTGGCAGCAGGGGTGGGGAGGGAGGGGGAGAGAGAGAGAGAGTCTCGCCCCCTTCAAAGACTCCTCGGCCCCAGGCAGATGCCTCTTTTTCCATTGCCTGACAGCTGTTGGCTTTTTGCCGGAAGTGTAAGGATGTGTGTGTTTGTATGCTAGCTGCACACCCTTATCTCTCTGGCCTTTGTTCGACTTTTTGCCAGAAGTGTAGCGATGTGTGTTCTAGCTGCACATCCCTATCTCTTTGGCTTATATAGGACAAAGAGATAAGGGTGTGCAGCCAGAACACACACATCGAGACACTTCCGGCAAAAAGCCGAACATAGGCCAGAGAGATAAGGGTGTGCAGCTAGAACACACGCATCACTGCACTTCCGGCAGAAAAGGCTGAATATAAGCCAAAGAGATAGGGGTGTGCAGCCAGACAACACACATTGCTACATTTCCGGCAAAAAAAAAAAGCTGAATCTGGTCAGCTTTTTGTTGCCAACAGAAGTCTGTGTGGGACGGACCACCCGCCCTAGTCTTATATTGATTAGCTGCAATAGCTAAAAAGAACCTCCTTCTCCAGCAGCAGTCTGCTGCAGAATGCCAGACCATACTAGGGAGACATAAAACTGGGAGGAGGTTACTTCTGTATCCTACCTGCAGGCTTTGTCAAAAGTGGGTGGTGAAGTTGATGGGCCTTTGGTCTCATCCAGAAGGGCTCTTTTTCGGTTCTTAAGTCACGCCACCAATCCTCTCTTTTCTTCTGCCTGGGACAAAAGAGCCGGAAGCATAGAATGTTTAGAGTTGGAAGGGGTCCCTGGAGGTCTTCTAGCCCACCCCTGGCTCAGTGACCCTCCCCAGCTGCGAATCCCCCAAGTAGTTGCTATTGGTTGGCAGGCTGCTTGCCGATAGTGCAACCAAGACCGCAAATGTGGTGTCCAACTTTGCCCCATGGAAGCATCTGCCCTTTGCATTTATGGGAGGGGGGGCCCTCAGGGGTGCTATGAGAGAGGAGCTTGACATGACCTGTTCACCAAGAAAGGGACACATTGACCAAGAAAGGGACAGATCTCTGCCCTGATGAGCATACAATCTACGCAGAAAGGGAGTTTTACCATTAATGACATGAACATAAGAGCAGCCTTGCTGGGACACTACTGGGAAGCCCTCGAGCAGGGAGGAAAGCCAGCAGCCCCACCTGCTGTGTATTCCACAGTGCAACTGGTATTCCGGGTACACTGCCCCTGAATGCGGAGGTTCTATTTATGGCTGGTAGCCATGGTTAAGTCTCTCCTCTCTGAATTTGTCTGATCCCCTTTAGAGTCCTTTAAACGAATAGCCGATCTCAATACCTTGTGGCAGTGACTCCCTTAGTTTAATTATACCAGCAACAAAAGAAGTAAGCAGCATGAAATGCAGTGGCTCTAGGAATGGTAATGGGCATTTAGCATTATGCTGGTATGTTAAAATGGTGCCCTCCGGTGGCCACTTGCAGCACTGCAGTGAGGTGAGGCTGGGCTCTATGTATGGTAGTGAGCAATCCATTTTGCTGGGGTGGCAAAAGGGTACCTTTCGGTGGCCTTTTTGTGCGCTGCAGTGAGTTGTGGCTTGTCTTTATGTATGGCAATGGGCAATGCAATTTGCTGGGGTGGCAAAAGGGTGCCCTCCGGTTGCCACCAGAGGGTACGCTTTTCCACACCGGGAAAATGCTAAATGCTCATTACCATTGCCTTACATAGAGCCTAGCCTCAGCTCGCTGCAGTTCACAAAGTGGCCACCAGAGGGCACCCTTTCCCAACACTAAAATGCATTGCCCATTGCCATACATAGAGACAAACCTGAACTCACTGCAGTGCACAAAGTGGCCAACGGAGGGCACCCTATTGCCACACCAGCCAAAGGCATTGCCCACTAGCGGAAGGAGGCCAGTGGCAGCCCGTGTCCAGCAGCCACCATGGCCCCCCTCACCCCACCCCCTATGTGTGACATCAGATGCGGGCGGTAAGCCACACACCGCGCATTTGATGTTAGACGAGTGGGTGGTGGTGGTTGAGCTCCCAAAGTAGGAGCTCTAGCTGCCATTAGAATGCAGAGCTGGCCATTTAAGTCCAGAACGAGGATGTGCAGCCCTGTTCAGGAGCTAAACCATGCCCCCCTGCACCAGGCATCAGATGAGGGGAGGCGTGTCAGGGCCATGAGTCACGGCCCCTGAGGGGCAGAGGCCTGGGTTCTTTGAATCCTGTCACCCAATAGTGGCTACACCCCTGGCATTGCCCATTGCCATAATAAAGCCAAGCCACAACTCATGGCAATACACAAAAAGTCCACCGGAGGGCACCCTTTTGCCACACCAGAAAAATTTCCATTGCCATACATATAGTCTAGCCTCAGCTCGCTGCAGTTCACAAAGTGGCCACCGGAGGGCACCCTTCTGCCAGACCAGTAAAATGCATTGTCTGGTGCCGTACAATTAATTAAATCAAATTAAAGTAAAATTAATTAAAAAGAATTTAATCAAAATTTAACTTTTGAAGTTCTGGCAGGCCAAGATTAATTTAAATTAAAATAAAATGAATTGAATTAAAAATTCTCATAAAATAAATACAATACATTCTGTACAAAATACACAACAATAAAATGCATTGTTCTTCCTTTCCACCTCTGCCAAATCATCACATTTAACTCAGAGCACTTCTAAGGAAAAAAATTAGAGAAGTTTTTCTCTTAATTTTTGATGAGAAGATTATACTTTGATCCTTCACTGCACAGGCTTTTATAAGAGGGAAAGAGAAAAGCGAGACGGGGAAAGAAAGAGGGAACAGATAGGGCAGGCTTGGCTTGACAGAGAGAGAAAGAGGGGTAGAAAAAGGAAAAGGGGATGGGGCAGGCTTGGAGGGAGAGAGGGAGAGAAAGAAAGACAAAAGGCTAGAAAAGAAAGAGATGGAAAGAGGATGGGTAGGTTGGGCTTGAGAGAGAGAGAGAAAGTTTAAAAAGGAACTAATAGAATGAACCAGCCCACCACGCCACACCTTGTGCTGCTTGCCAATTGCCTTCCACTGCTGTGATCCTCTGTGTTGTTTTTTAAAAATTCAAATTCCAGCCGGCGCACGGCCAAGGGAATGGCTGGGGATGGGCTGCCGGGTGGCCAGTAGTCCTTCTTACCCCACCCCCCTGGTGGCTGCTGCTGCTGCTGATACCAGAGTGATGCCAGGACCTGCTGTTTGGCCCGATGTCTCTTCCTAACTGTTAGGCGCGCTTGTGCAGTTAATAGACTTAATTGCGCAGGCACACTTGGCAGTTGGGAAGAAACACCAGGCCAGACGGCAGGCCATGGCGTCACTCGGGTATCAGCTGCTGTCGCTGCCATGGGAGAGGGCATAGAAGAACTACTGGCTCACACACACACAGAGCCATCCCCTCGGCTGTGCGGCCGCTGGAATTGGAATCATGGTTTACAAAAAACACGGAGGTTCGCAGCAGGGGGAAGCAAGCACAATGACTCTGTGGGCCAAGAAAAAAGGCCTCGCGGGCCAGATGCAGCCCATGGGCCGGATGTTGTGCAGGATTGCCATACATAGAGCCTAGCCTCACCTCGCTGCAGTGCTCCAAGTGGTCACCAGAGGGCACCCTTTTGCCCCACCAGCACAATGCATTGCCCATCGCCATACACAGAGCCAAGTCTCAGCCCGCTGCAGTGCATAAACTGGGGACCGGAGGGCACACTTTAGCCACCCCAGCAAAATGCATTGCCCATTGCCATACATAAAGCCAAGCCTCAACTCACTGCAGTGCAGAAAAGCGGCCACAGGAGGGCACCCTTTTGCCACCCCAGCAAAATGCATTGCCCATTGCCATACATAAAGCCAAGCCTCAACTCACTGCAGTGCAGAAAAGCGGCCACAGGAGGGCACCCTTTTGCCACACCAGGAAATGCATTGCCCATTGCCATACATAAAGCCAAGCCTCAACTCACTGCAGTGCAGAAAAGCGGCCACAGGAGGGCACCCTTTTGCCACCCCAGCAAAATGCATTGCCCACTGCCATACATAAAGCCAAGCCTCAACTCACTGCAGTGCAGAAAAGCGGCCACAGGAGGGCACCCTTTTGCCACACCAGGAAATGCATTGCCCATTGCCATACATAAAGCCAAGCCTCAACTCACTGCAGTGCACAGACTGGCCACCGGAGGGCACACCTTCCCCACAACATTAAAATGCACTGCCTGTTGCCATCCCTAGAACCTTGCCTCACTTCAATGCAGTCCACAAAGTAGCCACCGGAGGGCACCCTTCTGCTGCACCAGTAAAATGCATTGCCTGTTGCCATTCCTAGAGCCTAGCCTAGCCTCACTGCAAACTGTATTGCCTGTGTTTCGACATCGCAGTCCCTGCACGGTCAGCAAGCTGCTGTTCACATTTCCGATGCCTTCTTTCGAATTTTTTTGTTACATTACAGGCTTTGCACAACATCCTTTCTTTACAGCTTCAAACACGATTCTGCCAAGCTACGGCTGTATTGCTGTGTGATCGGGAAAGCGGCCGGGCTCCGTCAGTTCTGGAAAGTGCAGGGAGGAAGAAGTCCCCATACCAGTTTGAGGAGTCATGCTGACAGGAGGCGGGTGGTAACCCATCATGCAGCAATCCTGACGTGGGTGTCCTTGGCAAAAGGGCTGGGGAGATGTATAAATAGGGGACCTGTCTCTCCCTGCAAAGCAAGCTCTGCAGAGACGCACCTGGACATCAGCTGAACAGGTAAGCATCTTTTCCATCCTCCCCAGACCTCTTTGTCTTTTAACTGGGGATGAAGCCATATTTAATGGCAGCCATTCATTGGCTGCTGATGACCCCCATTGGGAAAGTGGCAAGTGCTTTCTCCCCCCCAGTTCCCCCCCTTAAATTTTACAGGTCCGTCTCCCCCAGTTCAGGTTCGAATCAGGGACTGTCTATTTGCTTTTCGCTTATGCTGAGTTCCGCAGCTTAACAACAGCTAAGAAGTGGGACAGGGAGTTGCCATATGCTGAGTCAGACCCTTGGTCCGAGTACCTCAGCATTGTCTACCCAGACTGGCAGCGGCTTCTCCAAGGTTGCAGGCCGCAGTCTCTCTCAACCCTATCTGGAGATGCCAGGGAGGGAACCTGGAGCCTTCTGCATGCAAGCAGGCAGGTGCTCTTCCCAGAGCGGCCTCATCCCCAAAGGGGAATATCTGCCAGTGCTCACACACATCTAGTCTCCCATTCAAATTCAAACCAAGGTGGACCCTGCTTAGCAAAGGGGACAACCCACAAGACCAATGTTTTCTCTCAGTCCCGCCAGCCTGTTTTGTTAGGTGATCCCTGTTTCCTGTATGGTCTAGGTAGTTTTATTCATGCTTGCATTGAATAATTCTGTTATTCTTCCAAGAAGCTCAGGAGAACCTCATACATGGTTTGTTGGCTGCCTCTCCTTTTATCCTCACAACAGCCCTGTGAAGCAGGTCAGGCTGAGAGAAGGTAACTGGCCCAAGTTAATCCTGGTCTCCCCAGACCTGACCTAAGATCCCACCACACTATTTTGGCTCTCAGATAGCTCAGCTCCTACGATGCATGGGCCGTGGTCTAACCCAGTGTTTCTCAACCACCGGTCCCTGGACCGCTGCCGGTCCCCGAAGGGTTGAGTGCCGGTCCCTGACTGGGAGTCAACCCCCCCCCCCCCCGCCAACTGAAATCAAGGCACTCACTTCCTCAGTTTTGCACATGGCACGGAAGAGGAAGAGTATCACGGAGGCATGGGACCCTTCTTGTGCCTTGCCTCCACTTGCTGCTGAGATCTTCCTACAGCTACCTTATTCCCTATCTTTACAGCTTCAAACTGTATGCGATGCGGGGGCATGGAGGAAAAAGTATGGCAGTGGGCGCCACTTGAAGGGCTGCTGGTTCTTGCATGCTCATTGTTTGCAGCCAAAGATTGGTTGATTGAAACCCAGCTGCCTGTTGTGATCGAGGCGCCTTGAGAGGGAACGCTGTTTCCCTCTTGCATCAGTGGGGCTTGCTTGTATGTTGTTTTCATTGGCCCCATGTAGCTTTTGAATTTTTCTAATGGCCCAACATCCCCTCTCCATTGAGTAATCACAAGCACCTCCACTCCAGACATACTGGAGACAAATTTGTTCACCCAGGCTTTTAGATTCAGGGGTTCTCAACCTTGGGTACCCAGACATTGGTGGACTTCTACTCCCATAATCCCCAGCCATAATGGCCAAATGCCATTGTTGTTGGGGGTTATGGGAGTTTAACTGAGGGACCCAAGGTTAAGAACCCCTAATATTCCATGTTTGCAAAAGATTCCAAATTTAATTATTTCAATGCTTATATTATTTTCATTCTAAACTGCCCAGAGATGCAAGTTTTGGGCAGTATAGAAGTCTGATAGATAGATAGACAGACAGACTTGAAACCCCTTTACTAACTGCTGGTCCGGGAAACTGCGCATGAAGAATGTAGCGGTCCTTGAAACTCTGCACGAAGAATTTAGCGGTCCTTGACTCCAAAAAGTTTGAGAAACACTGGTCTAACCCAATGGTATTGGTTAACAGTCTGTGTACATTACTTGGCAGAAACCTTACTGAAATCCCTTTAGAGTAACTCCTGAATATATCATTACTTGCTGGATCAGGCCTTAGTCCTAAAGGAGAGCTGGCCTTGTGGTAGCAAGCATGACTTGGCCCCTTAGCTAAGCAGGGTCCACCCTGGGAGACTTGATGTGTGAGCACTGCAAGATATTCCCCTCAGGGGATGGAGCTGCTCTGGGAAGAGCATCTAGGTTTCAAGTTCCCTCCCTGGCAGCATCTCCAAGATAGGGCTGAGAGAGACTCCTGCCTGCAGTCTTGGAAAAGCCGCTGCCAGTCTGTGAAGACAATCCTGAGCTAGATAGACCAATGGTCTGACTCAGTATATGGCAGCTTCCTATGTAGTCCAGCGTCCTGTTTCCCACAGTAACTCACCAGATGCCTCTGGGAAGAGCATCTGCCTTGCACACCGAAGGTCCCAGGTTCCCTCCCTGGCAGCATCTCCAAGATAGGGCTGGGAGAGACTCCTCCCTGGAACCACAGAGAAGCCACTGCCAGTCAGTGTCGACCATTCTGACCTAGATGGAACCATGGTCTGACTCCGTAGACAGCAGCGGCCTACAGGCCTCCCAAGAAGAAATGCCCCCAGGTGGACCAAGGGTCCGATTCGGTAGAAGCCTGCTTCTTGTGCATGAGTCGCCTGGTAGTGCTATTGAGTAACTTAATCCAGGTGTGTCCGCCACGGTTTCTGGACTCCCATCAGCTGGAGAAATGTGACTCCTACTAGTCGTCCACCACCACCACCACCCTGTCCCCGCTCCTACACTTCTAATGAATTCCTGATATGTCCTTCCGGCCAGGTTGATTGGAAGAAAAACCATGAGCACCAACGTCAGAACCCCCCACCCTCACCCCCACCCCCACCCCCACCCTCACCCCCACCCTGCCCCCCACCCCGGCACTCACTGCACCCTCGATGGGGCTCTGAAGACCATGGTGAACATCTACCACCAGTTCTCCCCACGAGAAGGCAAGGACGATTATCTCAGCCTCAGGGACCTGACGGAGCTTCTGCAAGAACAGGCTCCAACCTTCCTGGAAGCTTGCGTGAGTGAACACCCCAGGAGAGGGAAGGGTCCCAGAGGTGGGTTGGGCAGGGCTGGTTGTGCCCCCTTTAAGCTGGAACGGAGGGCCTCGAAATGGCCCCTACGTTGTCCTTGCAAACGGTGGCACTGCTGAGGTCATTGCTGTAGTTGCCACCGGCTCCGTCCGGTGGCCATGCAGGGACGGGCGTTCTCTGTGGCCGCCCCGAGACTTTGGAATGGGCTCCCTGCTGAAAGAAGAGCCTCCCCATCTCTGGCGACTTCTAAAAAGTCCCTAAAGTCACTTGGTCTTTTCGCCCAAGCTCTGTAAATGTAACTGTGTTTTACAATGTTTTAAGGTTTTTATTTCTGTGTTTTTAACTTGTGTTTTAACTTGTGCTGCAAACCACCCAGAGACATAAGTTTGGGGCGGTGTACAAATCTGATAAATAAATAAATGCATGCATGCATAAGCTCAGCCTTTGAGATTGTGAGATTTCGATTCCGAGTCTGGGAGAAAAGCGTGAGAGTTGAACAGGATTCCATGTACGACAACAGCACCTTTTTATCAGAGAGGGCCTTGTATATTTAGCATCTAAAGCATCCTTTCTCTTATATCTGTTTCCGAAAGAGCTGGAGATGTTATGCTCCTTCTGGATGCCCAACTGGAGCACCTGTGAGTGATAGGGAGATACTGGCAGACTCAGAATAGCCCACAGATATACCAGTATGACTTTTCCCAGATACTCAGTAAATAATTAAAGGATATGCAGAGTAAACTGTGTCACTGCTTGGAATATATTCTAGTCTTTCAGAAAGACAGTTAAAATGAGAGAAAGAGAGCAAGAAACTCCCAGTGGGCCTTAATATTAAGGATTTCACACTGATTCAAAGACAAATTCACCATTAATAGCCATATTAGCAAGACATCACATTTAACTCACTTATCACAAGAAGCAAAGTAAGAGCAAATGAATACAATCCTAGCTCATAAGCATCAGCTCAGTATTCACAAGCCCCGATTCTCTGTACATAGTGCCAATCTGAATATGTATACAGTGACTTATATTATATATTATTATTATTTTTACCTGTAGCCCCTTTGGGGGGCTTCCTAAAGGCTGGGGTTTTTGCAAAGGTTCCTCCTCCACCCACTGGCCTCTAGGGCCTCGCAGGGACCATTTGAGCACGTGCAGTGGCCATTTTTAAAAATCTTTTTTTTTAAATGGCCACTGAAAACAAAATGGCCACCGCACATGCTCAAATGGCCTCTGCAAGGCCTGGCATGACCTAGGGCCTCACAGAGGCCATTTGAGCATGCACGGTGGCCATTTTGGTTTTGGCAGCCATTTTTTTAAAAAAAAATAATTTTACAAAATGGCGCCCCCCTTCAAGTGGCACCCAGGGCACGTGCCCTGCCTGCCCTACCCCTAGATACACCCCTGGTTAAACATGACTGATAACTGTGAGAAAAGTCAAGTGGGGAGTCCAGGAGACTACAACCCAGGAAACCCAATTCAGCATCTCCGTTCCCCTGCCAAAGACATTTCCCACACTGCTACTCCTTGCAAAGCCTTCTGCAAGAATATAATATTTCTTCTGCAACGGTGCTGTCATAAGAACATAAGAACAGCCCTGCTGGATCAGAGCCAACATCCCTTCAGTTTCCCACAGTAGTCCCACAGATGCTCCAAATGTTGCTCCTTGTAACTGAGATCCAGAGGCTTCTTGCCTCTGACCCCAAAGATAGCCCACAGCCATCAAGACTAATAGCCATGAATAGACCTGACCTCTGTGAATTTGTCTAAGCCCTGCTTAAGGCCCCCTAACCTGGTGGCCATCACCACATCCTATGGCAGAGAGTTCCACAGATCAATTGTGCGTCCTGTGAAAAAGTGTTTATTTTTGTTGCCCTCAATATCTGGGCAGTCAGTTTCATGGGATGACTCTGGTTCTAGTGTTGTGAGAGAGGGAGACGAATATTATGACACACAGACATATGTGTTTGCTGCAGGAACTTTAAGCGAGGGCTATCCTTGGCGTAAATGTGAGCACAATGCGAAGGGAGACCACAAGATTCTAATGCAAAATAATAAACATTTAAATCAAAATATATGTTCTGGTTTGGGGAATCAGTCAAACAGGTACCTAACTTTAATGATAGCAAGCTTAACATGGGAGATTTCAACAGACTAAACTCACCTGCCTGTATAACAACATAGTTTTTTGTGTTTTTTTAAATCACAGGATTGGCCCCTGTAACACTTACTGGTAACTTCCATTCAAAATGAACAAATAATTTCACCAGAAAATTATCCCTATGTGGTCTTTCACCAGATGTTTTATTATCTTTGGGTTCTGAGAACGTAAGAACATAAGAACAGCCCTGCTGGATCAGGCCCAAGGAGGCCCATCAGATGCTGCTGGAAGCCCACAGGCAGGAGCTGAAAGGGGCATGCCCTCTCTCCTGCTGTGACTCCCCTGCAACTGGTACTCAGAGGCATCCTGCCTATGAGGCTGGAGGTGGCCTATAGCCCTCTGACTAGTAGCCCTTGATAGCCCTCTCCTCTGTGAAGTTATCCAAATTCCAAACCCCTCTTCAAGCCATCCAGGTTGTTGGCTGTCACCACATCCTGTGGCAGAGAGTTCCACAAGCTGATGATGCGTTGTGTGAAAAAGTTCCTCCACTTGTTCGTCCTAAATTTCCCGGCCATCAATTTCATGGGATGACCCCTGGTTCTAGTGTGATGCGTGAGAGAGAAGAATTTCTCTCTCTGCACTTTCTCCACACCATGCATGATTTTATAGACCTCGATCATGTCTCCCTGCAGTTTTTCTTTAAGAAGGTCAAAGGCCTTCTTAAACAACAAATCCTGTGCATGGAATTCCAGAGTGATCTTCTAGAATGATCCAGAGTGATCTTTAATTTTCAGCCAGTATCACACTTAGCAACACTGACTGCACCCAAACCTCGGTGGGCCTTTTCTAGGGTCCGTTTTAATGCCCTCCCATCAGCCCTTTTATTTATTATTATTATTTTATTATTAAAACTTCTATACTGCCCTTCCAAAAGGCTCAGGGCGGTTTACATTAAAACACCATTAAAATCAGTTAATAATTTAAAAAAAAAATTATAAAGCATAAAACAATGATTAACAATTAAAAACATCCTAAAACAACAATTAAATAATCAGAACAATTGAAAAACAAGTTTTAAAAAGCTTGTAGAAGGCAGATATAAAAACATACCCATTCAGCAATGTCTCTGCCCTGGTAGATCAGAAGAGATTGAAACAGTGGGCCATGTTCTCCTTTATTGTGTCTTTTATTATGATTTGCATAATGAATTAATGCAGCCTATTCCAAAGAATCTCCCAGGCCGATCTCATGAATTTTATATTTGGGTCCTTTTTGCAGATAAAGATGCTAAAATTTCATATAATGTAGCAAAACTTTGTATTTTAGCTTCTAACTGTAATTAGAAGTAATTGTAGCTCCACCCTAAAAGGGAAGTGTTCTGGAAAATTTGTCAAACTTTTCGAGTTACGATGTCTACTGTAGTTTTATTATTGTACTATGTTAGTTGTGTACATATTGGTTTATCTTTTCCCCCGAGACTGAGAAAGATGGAGTGCTGCTGCCAGTCAGAGCGGGAAGTCGTAGGATAGATGGATCAATGACTCAATATAAGGAAGATTTCTGTTCTAAAGAGAGGCTGTGCTTAGTGGTGGAGCATCTTCTGTGCTTGAGAAAGCCCCAGGTTCTATCCCTGGCATCTCCAAGAAGGACTGGGAAAGACCCTGTTTTGAGCTCTGTCTAGGGAGCTGCTGCCAGTCAGAGTGGAACTAGAGCCAACAGAAGTTTGACTCAGTTGGAGGCAGCGCCATACGTTTTGATGCCTCCACCACAGTTTTCCTTCATCATTTCCCAGTCCCTTCTCATCCTATGAGTCTTTGACAAACACATAGGAAGGATTTTAGAGAGGCCTCAGATAGAGATCCAGTTATTTTAAGATCAATCAAGAAAAGACAGAGAATCACGGAGCTTTTTAATCTCAGCTTCATTATGCTTTATTGCACTTGATACAATTATGCCTTGAATCGACAGCAGTTCTTGGAGGATTCAGGAGGACGGTGACATCACCCCCTTAATGTAGCTGGTGGGCTTTTTCATGGGCATATTTAAGGACCGGGGTCAACACATTCTGGAACTCCGTGAATTTCAGGTAGCCAGTTTTGTCCTTGTCGGCTTGTTGAAATAACTGCTGGAGGTAAGCCGGCTGGTCAAGATTGCCCTGCCAATATCACAAACAAAAGGAAGAAACACACAAACAGAATCCGATTAGTAACACAATTGCTCTGGGCCAACCTGCCCCTATCGGCTGGGTGAGAGACCGCTGACGGGGGGTTTCCCGTTCCTGAGCCCTTAAAAGGAGGAAGGCGATCCTGGAGGTGAAGCCACTGGTGCAGGTCGCTGCCACCAAAGCCGGCCGCCAAAAGGAACCGGCCTTCGGGGCTGAGACGGAGGGCTCTTTATTTACTCTCTCTCGGACTCCTTCCCTACAGGTTCCCTTTTATTGCCTGGCTATTGACAGCTATGGGTCAGGGCTCTGCTGTAGGTGGGGGAATAAGGGCTGATTCCGGGGGTCCTGGAGTTGGCAGGTCAGCAGCAGCGTTGGAGATGGTGTTCCAATGCATCGGCCTTTGGTGCCAACAATCCGCACGACCCCTAGGGGCATTGGGTGCTTAGTGAGGGTCTCCTTACCTGTCCCTGCTTTGCTCCTACTCTGTGACCCCTGCCTTGCCTCCTCGGGCATCTCCTGTGATAAGTCAGAATCCCTTGTTTTTGTTTTTGTTTTTGTGAACCGCCTGGAACCTTTGGAGTCAGGCAGTATATAAATCATCATCATCATCATCATTAACAACAACAACAACAACAGCACATACTGTAGTCATGGGTGTTTTCACTGGATCATTTTGTAATGCCCAAAACCTAATTCTGGCAACACCTAGGACTTAGGACCTGATTCTGGCAATACCTAGAACCCAGAACCACACCCTGGTGGAACCTAGAAAATCACTCTGGCAACACCCAGAACCTGATTCTGACAACATCCTGGCAGCTAATTGTGGCAACACCTAGAACCTAGGACACAGAAGGGACAAGTGGCTATTTCACACGACCTTCACTTGGGTTGGACTTTGGAGGAATGCCCAGCCAGGATGGCTGAGTGCAATCCCAATCTGCAGCCGTGTGAACGCAAAGATCAAGGTAGTGGGAGGAAAGAGGAGGTCTGAGACGGGTCAGACAGTTTTCCGCCCACCTTGGCAAGATGCTGTGGAGAGAATCTGGATAGGGCTCCCCTGTCTGACCCCCCCCCACACACACCCCATCCCCTTGCCTTTTGAGTCCACATGGCCACAGATAGGGAACACACTCGGTTCTCCTATCCAAGAGAAACTCGTGTGGACTAGCCTAGGAATCATGGGTGTTTCCACAAAGCGTTTTTAACACCTAGACCCCACATGTTGTAGCACCTAGATCCTCCAACTCAAGGCTCAAACCACTTACGGGTTTGGTGTTCTTCAAAAAATCTTGGGCCTGCTCCACCATCAGCTTATTGAATTCATTAGGATGTAGGTAGTCATCAACAGGGTCCAGAATGCAGTACTGGTGGTAGATGTTCACCACACACATACAGGTATCTTCCAGTAGAGTTTTCATCCTACCAAATGCTTGGGGGAACCTGAAAATGTGACAAATATGGTTGAGAGTCTAAGGAGACAGAGAGGAGAAGAGTTTGTTTATTTATACATTTACCTCCTGCCCTTCCTCCAAAGAGCTTAGAGCTCATTCATTCATTCATCCTGCCTGATGGAATACAGAATACATTGTGCAAAGTAACTGGGGCTTTCCATTTTAATGTATTTAGCACTCCAAAATAGAGGAAATAACATCTGACATCCTCCTATCCTGTTTCTTTCTGTTTATCCTCATGACAACCCTGCGAGGTAGGCTAGGCTGAGAGATACATGAACTGGCCCAGAGTCACCCAGTGAACTTCATGACTGAATGGAGATTTGAACTCAGGTCTTCCCAGTCCTATTCCAAAACTCTCACCACTACGACATTTTATTGTTTACTTATTGTTAAATTTATATACCACCTTTCATTACAAACAATCCCAAGGCAGTTCACATAGAAAAATTAAAACAGGACTATAAAAATTATATTTAAAAATATTAAGCTAAAATATTTTAAAATATATATACGACATGCTGGCTCAATGGTTTATCGGTGGAATTCCATATACTGGGTGCCGCCACAGAATAGGCCATTCTGCACAGCACTATCAGTTGAGCTTTAGAAGTTATGGGGACGTGCAAAAGGGCCTCACTGGATGACCGTGGGGTGTGGGGAGCAATTCAGATGGTTGGCTTGAAAGATCAAAACCAGCATTTTCAATTGTTTCCAGGCACACACCCGGAGAAAATCCTTTAATCCTGGCCAGGCATGATCAGATCTCCTAGCCGCAGCTAATAACTTGACCACCATGTTTTTTTTCAAGCACTCCTGGTCGTGAACTTCCCGTAACACACCCTGTGAAGATACCTCCTTCTGTTTGCATTCAAGAGACACCTGCTGATCCTTATCTCTGAGTTCCTGGATTAGAGGAGTGTAATCAGTGTTGCAAAAGAGAGAGAGAGAGAGAGAGAGAGAGAGAGAGGTTTCTGGGCTGCTGGTGTGGTTGTGAAGCCCCCAGGACAGAACCGGAATCTCCCAAAATTGGCATCCAATTCCAGGCATCTCTCAAAAGCATTCCTGGAAATCTTAACAGCTTGATCTTGTGAATGGTACTGGGAACCACACATCTGCAGGAATTGCTGTAGAGGATTTCCATTCCTGGCTTACGCATAGAAACCGGCTCTGTGTGGACGCAACAAAGGTGTGCCTCCATTCTGTCTTGTGTTAAAATAGGGAGTGAAGCCGACTAGAAGGCAATGCCAGTTGGAATTCCTAGTCCTGAAGCAGCACCGGAGTCTGCTTGGAAGAAACATCCATCTGGGTTAAAAACACAGCCAAGTACTTGAATGATGGGGGAAATCATAGAGGACCCTTAATGAAGTGAGACTGATGAAACAGTAAATAATAATAAAATATGAGGTGGTCATCATGTTAGAAGCCTTCGATGAGAAACAGTGCCTAAGAGCATGTGCAAAGCAGTGCCCACTGACCAACCACAACCAGGCCCTGCATAACAAGGATTAAGGACAAAGGATATCGTTCCTGAGGAGATATGAGGGAAGTAACCTACTCAATTTTCCATCCTGAACACACAGGTCAAAGTTGCTGAAAAAGAACGAGAATCCCTATATGAGAAACAGATTAGACTGAGTGGAGGGAGGTGATGAATCCCGCCTGCATCCTAAACCAGGTGATAACCCTTCAAAGAAGTATTCTAGATGCTGCAGAAAGAAACGGGCTTACCGAAGGCTCTGAAAGGAGCAAGATCTCTGGAGAGAGGAGGTGCGAATAAAGGTGTCCGGGAAAGCCAGCTCTTATAGTTCCCACACTGTAGGAGTCAGTGGTTTTCCCTTCCTCTCCAAAACTATCCAGTTGGGCAATGCCATGCCGTGCAGGTACACCCAGGTGTCCAAATCCAGGATGCAAGCTCACCATTTTTCCATGGCATGTCTGCTGAGGGATTAATGAGGTGCTTCCTTATTCTGTAGTCTCACTTTAGTTTAAACAGACGCATCATATCCGATAGGCCTAGCGTAGAAACGGGTTCTGTCTCTAAACAGCGCCTGAGTGGGAAATTGACCAAAGGACGTCACTACTTCTTCATTTGTGAAGCATTCCAATTAGCTCCTGCCCACTGAGCAAAGCGGCACCTTTTAAAGTGGTGATTCTCCGATGTTTCGCGGGGGAGAGCAATGATCCTCATTCCGCCTAGCATAGACTCTCTCCCATGGCTTTCAGGCGGCTTCTTTTTCGATTTAGCAGGGGGAGAGCAACTGGCCGTATCCACCCCCAGCCCAGCATCCCTCCAATTTCTGTTGCTGGGGTCCGCCTTATGCTTCCTGATTGTGAGCCCTTTGGGGACAGGGAACCATTTTAAAAATGTATTATGAATTTTTCTGTGTAAGCTACCCTGAGCCCTATTGTTAAAAACCAGTCCATAAATATTTGTTGTTGCAGTCGTCGTCATGCTTTGACTGGCAGCTGTTCTCCAGAGTTCCAAACAGGGGTCTTGTCCAGCCGCTAGGGACTGGACCTGGGGCCTTCTCGGGCAAAGGTGAGGCTCCCCCATCAAGCTCAGTCACGCTTTACAATATAAACGGGCTTTATATTGGGTCATTGGTCCATTGATCCTACTCTGATTGGCAACTGATTAGTTTCATTCAGCCAGGAGACTAGCTGGGTGACTCTGGGCCAGTCACTTCTCTCAGCCTAGCCTACTTCGCAGGGTTGTTGTGAAAGAGAAACTCAAGTATGTAGGACACCGCTCTGGGCTCCTTGGAAGAAGAGCGGGATATAAATGTCAAACAAACAAACAAACAAACACCACGCTCTGCATTCTTGGTCCTGGAGTTCTTTTTAATCTGATCTGGGATATTCTGCAGGCAAAGCAGGTTCTCTTCCTGTGGGGCAAGGGGGTGGTGCTGCCGGGGAGGGTGGGCTCACCCCCACCCCCATCCCAACCTATTAAAAACGTAAATTAAAATTTAAAATGAATAAAATAAAAATTCCCTATTTCTATGTGGTCGCTAGACTCGACACCGACTTGACAGTACTTAATCAATCAATCCATCAGTTTTAAATTATTAAACTATTAGATACTGATTCCCTGGTGGTGTGGAAGTGGTTGGCAGTACCCCCTGCCCCATGTCCAGGCTATATGTATGACAAATGTATGACATTTTCCTGGTGTGGCAAAAGGGTGCCCTCCTGTGGCCGCTTTTCTGCACTGCAGCCAAGTGAGGCTAGGCTATATATAAGGAGATGGGTAATGCATTATTATCCTGGTGTGGCAAAAGGGTGCCCTCCTGTGGCCACATTTCTGCACTGCAGTGAACTGAGGCTAGGCTATATGTATGTATGTATGTATGTATGAATGTATTGTTAAATTTATATACCGCCTTTCATTAAAGCAATCCAAGGCGGTTTACAGCAAAAAAAAGTTTTAACACAAGTTGGTAAAAATGAACTGAGGCTAGGCTATATGTATGTATGTATGTATGTATGTATGTATGAATGTATTGTTAAATTTATATACCGCCATTCATTAAAGCAATCCCAAGGCGGTTTACAGCAAAAAAAAGTTTTAACACAAGTTGGTAAAAATGAACTGAGGCTAGGCTATATGTATGTATGTATGTATGTATGAATGTATTGTTAAATTTATATACCGCCTTTCATTAAAGCAATCCCAAGGCGGTTTACAGCAAAAAAAAGTTTTAACACAAGTTGGTAAAAAAGACACAATTAAAATATTAAGTGGGGGAAAATATTAAACAAATCTATGGCAAACAAAATGTATGGCAATGGGCAATGCATTTTCCTGGTGTGGCAAAAGGGTGCCCTCCTGTGGCCACTTTTTTGCACTGCAGCAAACCGGCTAGGTGATATGAATGACAAAGGGCCATGTGTTTTCCTGGTGTGGCAAAAGGGTGCCCTTCTGTGGCCACTTTTCTGCACTGCAGCCAGGTGAGGCTAGGCTATATATATATATGGCAATGGGCAATGCATTTTCCTGGTGTGGCAAAAGGGTGCCCTCCTGTGGCCACTTTTTTGCACTGCAGCAAACCGGCTAGGTGATATGAATGACAAAGGGCCATGTGTTTTCCTGGTGTGGCAAAAGGGTGCCCTTCTGTGGCCACTTTTCTGCACTGCAGCCAGGTGAGGCTAGGCTATATATATATATGGCAATGGGCAATGCATTTTCCTGGTGTGGCAAAAGGGTGCCCTCCTGTGGCCACTTTTCTGCACTGCAGTGAACTGAGGCTAGGCTATATAAATGACAAAAGGGTAGTGCATTTTCCTGGTGAGGCAAAAGGGTGCCTTTCTGTGGCCGCTTTGTGCACTGCAGCCAAAAGGGCAGGGGTGCACCACTCAAATGCCCCAGTGGGCCGAAACGGCCATGACATGGCTTGCGGAGGGCAATGTAAAATGGAGGACAATAAAGGCCGCAAATATCACTCTGAGAAGTTTCCCGGCCCCCAGAGGAAGCCAGTGACAATCCTTGTGCACTGCTGAAGTATGACTGGACCTCCCAACCCCAGTTTTGGACCAGTGGAAGTTTCCAGACACCTTCCCTGAGGGACTCCCCCAAACACCCCCACACGTATGTCCATATAGAGCACAAACTCTGCCAACCTTCCATCTGAAAGCAAGCCTCAGCTCCACGTGCTAGAACGACACACCCTACAAAGAGAACGCCACCTCGAGTCATTCACGAGGACCCCAGCTCACCCGTGCCTCTGAGCTGCCCGATTCGAGTGGCCGTATCAAGGCCTGCCTTAAAGACCGCAAAAGCCAGTGTGGTGTAGTGGTTCAGATTGTTGGACTAGGACCAGGGAGACCCTAGTTCAAATCCACATTCAGCCATGAAACTCACTGGGGTGGCTCTGGGACAGTTCCGTCTCTCCCAGCCTAGCCTACCTCACAGGGTTGTTGTGAGGCTAAACATAACCATGTACTCTGGGCACCTTGAAGGAAGAGCGGGATATAAATATAAAAATCTAATGAATGAATGAATCAATCAATCAATCTCTGGCCCTCCAAGTGCTGCTGCTGGACTACAACTCCCATCGTCCGTGACTATTGGCCACCGGGTGTGCCATCCTGCCTTACTCCATGCTGACAGCAAAGGCTTCTGTAGAGTTCGCAGGCCTCCAGGATCGGCCTGGAAACCCCTGGGATTGGCTTCCTTTTCCGGGTGGCTCTTGAAGGCAGTGCTGGAAAGGGTCTTCTTGTGGTGGGTCAGTGGGGAGAACTCTGCACATGCTCAGAGGCACTGTTTCTGACTGGACTGTGTTTCTTAGCCAGAGGGGAGCCTGCAGATGAGCTTTCGTAGCATTTGTGCATTTCAACAGAAGACGCAACAGAGGCACAGGGTGATGACCACACCCCTTTGTTGAGTTCACACACAGCCAGATTCCACAAAATGACTCTTCTGCTTCTTCTCCCCCACCACAATCCAACAACACCCAGAACAACTGGAAATGATGGGAGAAATATGGTCCCCTGCTAACTGAGCCAAGAGGCATCTTTTTAAAGTGGTGGTTCTCTTGTATTTAGCGGGGGGGGAGCAACTGGCCCTATCCGTCCCCAGCACAACATCCCTCCAGTGCCTGTTGCTGGTGTCTATCTCAGGTTTCTTTTTTAGATTGTGAGCTCTTTGGGGAAAGGGAGCCATTTCATTCATTTATATCTTTGGTTGAAAAATGGTATATATTCGTCAAAATCTTAGAGAGCGCCTTCTTCTACATGATCCCCACCGCACGTTAAGGTCATCTGAGGAGGTCCGTCTCCAGTTACCACCCGTTCGTCTGGTGGAGACTTGGAGCCGGGCCTTCTCTGTAGCTGCTCCTGAGCTGTGGAATGCACTCCCGGCAGAAATCCGCAATCTGAATTCTTTATTGACTTTCAGGAGAGCCCTTAAAACCTATCTGTTTGGCCTGGCCTTCCAGGGTTTTTAATTAGTTTTAATTGTCTTAATGCTATAACCTGGTTTGCAGGGGTTTTTTTAATTGTTCTGGTTGTTTGTCTTTTTATGATGTTTTAATTGTTAATTGATGTTTTATATTGTTTATATTTTTGTTTTAACTGTTATTGGTTTTAATGGTTTTGTTTTAATTGTTACCCTCCCTGAGCCACTTTGGAAGGGCGGTATAAAAATCGAATAAATAAATAATAAAATAAAAAATAGTGAGGACTCAGTTTGTTTGTTATGTTCTATCTAGGCTGAGGCTCTGCACACTGCTGCCCCCTTGTGGTAGCCTCTCATATGGCAGCAGCAGGCTTCTGAGCAAGCCCCGCCCCCCGAAGCTCAACCATTGGCTCCCTTGGGGCAGGAGGAAAGGTATAAAGCTTTCTGTCTGAGCCAGCTTTTGCCTTTCTTTCAAGGTCTCCTTGAAGCTGGTGTGTTGTGTTCTGGATCTCTGCCTTGACTACTTGATGACCCATTGGCTTCTGCTTGGGTCTGACTGGCTTGACCTAGACTTTGTCCCCAACTGTGGCTTGCTGAACCATTCTGGTGAGTCTCCCTAGCTGGACCCTTGACTTCTGCCCCATGGTTCTTGGCTGGCTGCCTAACATGCTCAGCCCCGTCTTTGAGCCCTGTGACACCCAGAGGCTGTTGCACATGACTCTGCCTGATGCAACATAGGAAGCTGCCACATACTGAGTCAGACCATTGGTCTATCTAGTTCAGTATTGTCTACCCAGACTGGCAGCAGCTTCTCCAAGGTTGCAGGCAGGAATCTCTCTCAGCCCTATCTTAGAGATGCCGCCAGGGAGGGAACTTTAAAACCTTCTGCTCTTCCCAGAGTGGCTCCATCCTGAGGGGAATCTCTTCCAGTCCTCACACTTCTAGTCTCCCTTTCATATGCAATCAGGGTGGACCCTGCTTAGCTAAGGGAACAAGTCATGCTTGCTACCACAAGACCAGCTCTCCTCCAACTTAAGCTCCTGTTGGCGATTGCCACCAGGGCTGCAGGAATCCACTCGTCTACTAGTCTGTGACAAGTGAAACAAAATCAAAACACAATCGAAGTCTATATAGGGAGCTGCCTACTGAGTCAGATCATTGGTCTACCTCCTTCATTGCTGCCTGCACACTGACTGGCAGCCAACACTGGATTGGTGGGGGGCCACCACTGACCCCCGGGGGCTTACTGTGAAGAACACTGGCTCACACCCACTCTAAGGGAACGGGAGAGGTACACAAACGCACCACCCTCCCTGTATTTCCTTGTCCCCCCAAACAGAACAAAAGTCACCCCGGCAGGCCAAGCTTTACAAAACTCTGTTTTTATTGGGCATGCAACTGCCTATAGACCCACGCGCCTTGGTCTTCCGGGCCACGTCCTGTCCGGTCTAATGCGATGAGCACAGGGCTTCATGGTAAATCATGGCCATGGCTCCCACGAATGTGATGAATTCCTGGAAGTTCACCTCCTGGTCCTTGTTGCGGTCCAGATCCTCCATCAGCCCCTGGATCTCGGAATCCTTCAGTTTCTGGAGCGAAAGTGGGAGCAAAGAGACACCCATTAAGAGCTGGAGTGGAGAACTAGCGGCTGCGTTCTTTCTTGGACAGATGGTGGAAGTCGAAGCCATGGGGTTTTGCAAAAGCACCTCGGCAAAAAGGCTCAGACTGGACAGGCTCTTGGAGGATGACACAGAATCGGCAAGGAGCAAGCAGAAGGAGCCAGTTCTGATGTTATGTGGAAGCACAGTTTGGCCCTGACTGCACGTGAAAGAGATGTGCAATCAAACATCCCATCAAGGCAAGCCCTTGGCAATATACTCGGATGGAGAGTATATACAGGAACCTAGGAGGCTGCCTGCTGAGTCAGACCACTGGCCTAACTCATCCATTGTTGTCTACACACTGACTGGCAGCAGCTTCTCCAAGGTTTCAGGTCCTGGGGTCTCTTCCAGTCCAGGGACTGAACCTGGGGCCTTTTGCATGCACTAAGCCACGGCCTCATCCCAGTGAACACAGGCGACTGCATGTGTGTTTGTGGTGCGACTGCATGTTGTGGAGGTATGACAGTCCAATCTCTACTGTGTCATTGGAGGGGCTGTAAAGGCAGAGTGTGCCATCAAGTCAATTTCGACTACTGGCGCCCACAGAGTCCTGTGGTTTTCTTTGGTAGAATCCAGGAGGGGTTGACCATGGCCTCCTCCCACGCAGGATGAGATGATGCCTTTCAGCATCTTCCTACATCGCTGCTGCCCGATACAGTAGCAGCTGGGATTCGAACCGGCAACCTTCTGCTTGTTAGTCAAGCTTCTCCCTGCTGTGCCACTTAAGGCGGCCTGTACCCAGGTTCATTTCTAAACTGAACCAAGGTACAGTCATTCACACACCAACATGCATGTGAGTACAGGTATTTGTACACTCGTACAGCGTCGTGTCTGAATAGGGTTCAATGTGCATTTGGCCCGAGGAAGGAATTTCAATCCCACAAGGTCATGTCCCTTGGTACTCACCGGCCCGATGGTCAGCTCCTTCTGAATCAGTTCCTTCAGTTCTTTTTTGCTTAGGGTATTTTTATCTCCTTCTTTGCCCGAGTATTTGTGGAAAATGGCGATCATGCTACAGACTGCTTGGTCCAGGGCGGAGGCCATCTTGATGGGTCAAACTGGAAGCTGGTCTGGAAGAAGAGAAAAGCGGGGCTCGGGTTTCAGAGGCTTGGAATAGGCAAAGCATTTCCAAATGCATTTCCCAAATTCTGCCTGTTCAAGAGCTTTAGAGACACTACCCTGTATAAACAGCGGTGCAAAGGAAATCTTCACGGACTGAACAAACAGGTGGGATAACAAACAGGCTGGGTGCACAGAAAGCCCGTAATTATGTTTGCAGGACAAACAGGAGGGGTTTGGGAGGAATCTGAAACCAGTTATCTCTCTCTCCCACTGTTACACCTACACGTCTCCATGTAAGCAATTAAACATCAGAAAATTAAACATCACAATTAAACACCAGAAAACCTACGCCTCTCTGGAGAAATGAGCATGCCTGGCCAAAGTTTGGCTAAACCATCTCTTCCCTCTTGCCCCAGAAGCCTCAATGGGGGGTGGAGGGGGAACCCCATTTCTCTTTAAAGACTCAGTTTCATGGTGCCATGAAGGCAGGTAGACTCTGTTGGGAATCCACACCTTGATAGCAGAGTGGGGGGGCTTGGCTCAGGGCAGCCGACAGAGCGTCTGCTTTGCATGCCGGAGGTCAATCCCTGCCGGCAGCATCTCCAGCTAAAACCCTGGGAGAGCTGCTGCCAGCCAGAGTAACACACTCCTAAGCGACAGAGACCAATGGTCTGATTGGGTAGAAGGCAACTTGATGCCTCCAACGTGGCAATTCAGTCCCTTAAATGGCTAGCTCAGATGCAGACTTGTGTGTGTGCGGTGTCGAAAGCAATGAGTGGCAATTGTTAGAAGGCTTCCTGGTGCCTGGATAACAGCCAGTCCTAGAAGGGGAAATCCAATTTGCTGTTACATCAGCTATTTCCCTGCAATGCGATAGGACGCTTGGGATGAAATCATCTCTATGCAAATGTTTTCCTCTTTCATAGAGACACAGGAAGCTGCCTTCTACTGAGTCAGACCCTTGGCCCATCTGGATCAGGACTGTCTGCTCTGACTGGCAGCGTCTCTCCAAGGCTCCAAGCAGGAGCCGCTCCCAGCCCTACCAGGAGATGCTACCAGGGACGGAACCTGGAAATTCCTGACTGCAAAGCAGGGGAGGCAGATCCACCGCTGAGCTACGAGGGATATCTCACAGCCCTCCCAAGTAGTATCCCATCCAAATACAAACCAAAGCAGACCCTGCTTAGCAAACGGGGCAATTCATGCTCACTGCTGCGATTCTGGGTATAAGCAGATTCATCCTCGTAGCCCTTTCCTTTCCCTTCCCACTGAAACAGAACTCACGAGTTTCTCCCCAGCAAGGAAAGCCTCATGTGAGAGCTGATGGCCTCCCACACTAAACCACCAGCAGGGTTTGAAACTTTCCCCCTCTCCGAGGACAGAGAGCAGGAGCAGCCATACTGTTTAAGTTTCGAAGTCTCTTTCGCAACTCTAAGAAATCTGCCTCCTGATCTGAACAGCCCCCTGAGTAATAGTATGTCGGCATCGATCTTCCTCTTTCTTACTATTCCGTTTTCCTTCTGAAGTTTCCCCTTCGCAGTGAAACAAGTTTTTCTTTTACTATAAACTAGATTTTGCTGGGTTGGGTTGCTTAGGAACAGAGGAAGCTGCCGTATACTGAGTCAGACCATTGGTCTATCTAGCTCAGCATTGTCTTCACAGACTGGCAGCGGCTTCTCCCAGGTTGCAGGCAGGAAGCTCTCTTTCAGCTCTATCTTGGAGATGCTGCCAGGGAGGGAACTGGGAACCTTCTGCTCTTCCCAGAGTGGCTCCATCCCCTAAGGGAAATATCTTCCAGTGCTCATATTTCTAGTCTCCCTTTTCACATGCAACCAGGGCAGACCCTGCTTAGCTAAGGGGACAAGTCATGCTTGCTACCACCAGACCAGCTCTGCTGAGATTGCACACCCTGAAAGAAACCTTGTTTCGACAATCTGCCTATAGCCCCAGGAGATTCCCAGTGATGTGGGTGAACGCCCCACGCCTTCTTGGGTATTCAGGGAGTGCCCAGATCTACCTCAAGGGGTTGGGGGTGGCTACAGCAAAATAGTTTTAGAGAGGGTCTTGGAGTACTCCGGGTGAGGTTTGGTGCCTGGGTGAGAGTTAAGCACTCAGGCAGCACAAGTTACTAGTCCTCAGCCACTGCATGATCACCACAGCCTCTGCGTTCCAATCTCCAGGATTTAAATACTGGGGGACCCACAAGTAGCACTTTATTGGCCATTCCTATAAAAATATCTCTGTATGGGTGGGCTTCTGTTCCCAGAAGGTTATCCAAGACTGTAGTCTTGGAAAGAAAGTCCCTTGACTCTGCAATAAACATCTTTACTTCAGAGTAATGATTGCTAAATTTTAAATCAAGACGAAAACCAACTGTTGAAGACGGTCCAGAATGTAAGATTTTCTGGTAGTGATTTCTTTTCACCCCCTTAGCTGGCCCATTATAGATGAAAATTCTACTGTGTCAATCACAGCAACCTTATAAACTAGTTTGCCTTGTAGACCTGAGGGATGGAGAGGAGAGCTGGTCTTCTGACGGCAAGCATGAGTGGTCCCCTTTGCTAAGCAGGGTCCACCCTGGTTTGCATTTGAATTGGAGACTCCATGCGTGAGCAACTGTAAGATATTCCCTTTAGGGGATGGAGCTGCTTTGGGAAGAGCATCTAGGTTCCACCTTCCCTCCCTGGCAGCATCTCCAGGTAGGGCTGAGAGGGACTCCTGCCTGCAACCTTGAAGAAGCTGCTGCCAGTCTGGGTAGACACTACTGAGCTAGATGGACCAAGGGTCTGATTCAGTAGGAGTCAGCTTTCTAGTCCCCCAGGCTTTTAATTAAATATTGTTTGAATAGTTTCAACTTTGTTTAAAAAATATTGTTGTAACATTTTAAACTGTTGTCACATTGTAACCTTTTCTGTATCATTGATTTTGTTCTAACTAATGTTTTAACCCTTCTGTTGTCATTTACTCTAACCCATGTGTAAACTTTTTCTGTTGTTTGCTTTTGCTGTAAACTGCCCAGAGACATATGTTTTGGGCGTTATAAAAATGTTAGCTAAATAAATAAAAATTGAGAAGTCAAGGGGTCTGGCCAAGCCTGTATTCTGTTGGAAGCAGCTCTCCAGAGATGCAAGCTGGGAAGGCCCCCTGGACATTTCCCAGCAAGCGCCGCCCACGTCCCAAGCCGAGACGGCTGTAATTAGAGGAGTACAGGATTTAACTCGGAACGTTAAGAACTATTTTTCCCGACAAGATAAGGTTCCTCCCATGAATTAGGTCTGGAGCAGCACTCAATGAAGAGTGAGGCCAAATTATAGAGTATCTGTAGCAGGACTGTGAGTCTGCAGATGGTGGGAGGGAGGGAGGGAGGGAGGGGCCCGATCCACCCTGCCAGACAGTTCTGTCCCACCCTTGCGCTGATTATACTGGCCGGTTGTCTGGGGAATGCGGGTTCCAAGCTGTGGCCATGGACACTGTTTCCCCCATGAGACTGCCCAAACTCTCTGGCTAGCAGGTCTCCTGTGCCTTGTGCAGCTGCACGACAGGCAGAAATACCACCGGTAAAGTTTCACCCAGCATGAAGCGACAGCAAAGCTTCACCTGTGCAAAGGACAGGAGACTGGAAGAAGAGGGCAGCAGGGTGTACGAGACAGATTCATAGGAACGTAGGAAGCCACCTGATCCTGAGTTGGGCCATTGGTCCATTTAGCTCAGGATTGTCTACACGAACTGGCAGCATCCTCCGATGTTTCAGGCCAGAGCAGGTTAGGTGTATTTCCCAGCCCAACTTGAAGATGCTGCCAGTTTGAACCTGGGGCCTGTTCTTCGTGCAAAGCAGATGCTCTACCAGTGAGCTCAGGCATAACGCGCATTAATGGCGACACTAGAGCAGTCATTTTCTTTCCCTAATCCTCCCTCACAGGGTTGTTGTGAGGGTAATATTGGGAAACTATGTACACCTCCATGAGCAATATAATACTGTATTTACCTGAATCCGAAACTAGGGTTTCCCCCCCAAGTTCTATGATGTTCGAAATGGGGGGGGGCTGTCTTAAATGTAGGGTTATCTTCTTTTGGGCTAAATAAGATAACCTACAATATATTTAACCCATATGTAAGGGGGTCGTCTTACATTTAGGGAGATCTTCTATTTGGATAAATAGGGGTGATCAGAAATACTTTTTAACATTGGGCATCTCAAAGGGGGTCTCCAGATCCAACATCATCTGGAGACCCCCTTTGAGACGAACTTTAAAAAGCCTAACGGTGGGGGTTCCCAACGCACTGCCAAACCCTTCCACCAGGGGTCGCTGGGGGGCTGGTCTCTGCCAAACTTCCAACTTCGCAGGCAGGAAAATAACTGAGCCTTGTCCCCAGGGGGTGGCCCCACCCTTATCCCAGCCCCACAGCCCTGCCCTTCGCCTGCCTCCCTGCTGCAGCCAGGTAGAGCTGCCCTGGACCACACAGAGAGCGATCTCCGCGCACTTCCTGTTTGCCCACCCCAAAGCGTGCACAGGATTGAGCAATTCCTAGGGTGGGGCTGAGCACACCCACAGCACCCCTGCAGCAACGGGGCACGGCGTGGGGGTGGGAAGGGACCCCACCCTGAGAGGGGAGAGGTCAATCCAAAAGTCTGCTTCCATTTAAGGAGAGGTGTGGCTGGAATCTTACACCCTACGCATCTACAGTTAGATGCCATCTAACTTTCCTCCTAACCTCCCCGTCCGTGCCCTAGCCCCGTCGTGGCGAGGGTGAAAGGCACTCTGCACATGCTCAGAAGCACCCTGCATGAAAACGGTCAGGACTGAATCCTAGCACACTTTAGGAAGGTCAGAAAAAGCAAAGCGTTTTAAAGGAGGAGAGCAGATGCTTGCTCGCTCCACCCTTTCTGGGGAGGGAGAAACGCCCCTCCAACTTCCTTCCCCCTCCATCCCAGTTTTACCCAGGGGGTCCTTGGAAAGAAAAGGTCAAGAAGGGGAGAGGCGCATCTCATCTGGGGAAAAGGTGAGATGGGCACCTGGCTCAGTCAGCATCAAGCGGGCCTTTTTGCAAAACCTAGAAAGGCTGGGAAAGAAATCGGGGAAGAAGGAAAGGCTTACCCAAAGCAATCAGGGTGGGACAGGAGTCGGGTGCCAGGAGAGGAAGGAGAAGTGGGGACTTGGTGGGGTTTGGCCGGCTTGACATATAGAGGGGGCGGAGCCTAGTTTGGGCAAACTTGGCTGCCCAGGAGGCGGTGGATTGGCTGCCGAGTTGAGGCCACGCCCCCTCCCACCCTGCAGAGCCAAAAAAGGCTGCACCTTTTGTTTGCTGTTGCAAAAAACTCTGTCCCGGATTCTGTCCCCTTTGGCATTTCACAGATGAAGAAGAGGGACTGTTTCCTCCCACTGCAAGGGATCGAAGCTTGCTTTCGCTCAGCGCACCACCCACCCACGAATGAAAGCTGAGATTCTTCAGGACTCTCAAGTGTCAGCTGCTCTGGGCCTCCCAATACATTGCAATCAAAGTGTGTGTGTGAGTGAGCCTCCTATATCTAAAAACTTCCTTTTGCTAAGAAACTAAAGCTTTCTTTTATAGAAAGCCTTAACTCGCCCCGGATACAGGCGTGGCCCTGTGAGGAGAGAAGTGAGGAGAGAAGGGAAAGTCGGAAACTGCCTCCTACTGAGTCAGACGCTTGGTCCATCGAGCTCAGTCTTGTCAACCCTGACTGGCGGCAGCTTCTCCAAGGTTTGCAGGCAGGAGTCTCTCTCAGATGAAAAGGACCCTCTTAGGTGCTTGGAAGGCCCCTATTTTTATAACAAGCATCACTTGTGGAGCCTCCAACCCCACCGCACACAATTATATGTTGCGGTGCTGAATGCTTTTCTCCACTTACGGCACACAGCGTTCACTTTCTCTGCCCGTCCCGCACTGATTCACAAGCCGAGGGCGTTGGCTCTGGTTAAATATATATTAGATAAACAGTGTTGCCTTCTCATACAATAACCACAGTCCAAAAGAGACTACATCGGTGGCGGCTGTTGCAGCTGCCGTGTGCAAAATAATAGACTGTGCATGAGATGATCTTTGAGCATCCCTGGGCATGCATTTGAAATACATGGATAGGCACTAAAGACAGGCTTCGTCCATACTTTGCCAAGCAGCCTGGCACCTTTAATCTTAGAAAAATTGATGTGTGCATGCTTTGGAGTGAGCCCCAGTGGGACTGACTTCTGAGTAAATGTGCATAGAATTGGCACTGTAAGCCCTGGATGTAGATCAGGCTAATGTACCATGCAGCAGAAGCATTCAGGAAGGGGATGAGTGTAGAATGGTGACCCTACTCTTCCCACAAAGACCCGTATCCCATTCAAATACAGACATATATGCAGGCAGCCTTAAGAACTAGATCGCTTTAGGAGTTCCTGGAGAGAGAGCTCTTTATTTAAAGCCCTTGTGTGGGTTCAACTGCTTGACCACACAGGGCACCAATGGCATTTCTGTCACCCCCTATTTTGCATCCTGTTGGAAGAAATCATTGTAGGTCATGCAGAGGGCAGAGAGGAAACCCGTGTACTCCTTGAAGTCTATCTCGTCGTCTTTGTTCTTGTCCAGTGTCTCCATCAGCTTATCGATGCCTCCGCCTTTCATCTTCTGCAAGAGAGAAAAACAGTATAGATGCCGCATCATGCCTGCTGGGGAAAGGAGAGCGATCCACAGTGCACCTGAAATCCTTCTTTAAATGAATGATCATGGTCTCTAAATAACCATAGGAACTTAAGGTCATCTTTCCTGGTAGCTGCCACCGTCTCCATAGTGTGGGAATTCTTGATTACCAATACTCCCCAATAGCCTATATTAGGTTTAAAACCATCTTTACTTGGATTGTAAGAAGTCCTGTTTTAGCAACGGGGTTTAGGGTCTTGTTCAGCTGTTTGCCCACCGCCTAGAGAATGAGGCACGTGGACAAAAGTTAACACACTTTATTTAAAAGAGTGAACTTAAAGAGTTCCGTAGAGATCTCACCAGTCCTAGTTGTCTTTGACTGCCACTGGCTTCCTAAAATACGATGGCGACAAATATTTATACTTTTTATAAATATTTAACCAATGATCTCAAAGTGGTTTACGTAGAAAAATAACTAAAGATGAATGCCTGTCCCCAAAGGGCTCATGATCTAGAAAGAAATACAAGAGAGGGACATCGTGGGAAAGAGGGTGCTGGATTATGATAGGCCCTGGGCATGAGCCAGCAGGGCTGTTCTTATGTGATGAGGATGCTGTGCTGGGGTTGGATAGGGCCAGTTGCTCTCCCCCTGATAAACAGAAGAGTATCACCACTTTAAAAAGGTGCCTCTTTGCTCACTTAGCAGGAGGGTGCTAGCTAAGTAACTAAAGAGAACAGGGATCTTGACATTTACAAGTGTTTTTGCTGATTGGTTCCAAATAAGATTGACTGGAGAATAGTATTTTTGTTAACTCTTTTCCCAGCAGTACCTAAGAACTCCAAATATAAGCGTTTGTTCCAGAGGTTGCTGGTTAGTTAAGGGGACAAGTCATGTTTGCTACTCTCAGAACAGCTCTCTTCCCCATCGATGTGTAAGACTCCAAGCACTTGCCTCCTCCAAAGCAAGCTCCTTCATCACCAGCTCCTTTAACTCGCTCTTGCTTAGGGTAAATTTATCCCCTTCCTTGCCCGAGTATTTGTGGAAGGTGTAGACCAGGGTGGCCAAGGCTTTTTCCAAGGGTGTCTCCATGCTGGACGGCCGGGCAGGATCTGAAAAGGAAGGGAAAGGAGAGAAGGAAAACTGAATTAGAGAGGTGCGTGCACAGGGGACGAAAAGGCAGTTGAATACACACACCACACACAGCTCTATCCACAAGTACCCACCAAACAGTGGGCCACAAGCGCAGGCATTTACACCGCATATAGCTCAAAATGGGTAACTCGAGCAAGGAAGCCAAGCTGCATACTGCCTGGACTTCAAACTAGCCCAGAGCAGACCCAAAGTCCACCTAGTCCAGTCCAACATGCTGTTCCCTGCAGCAACCAGGCGCCTCCAGGAAGCACACAAAAACCTGGTGGTCTCCCCCGACAGGTTGCCATGCCCAGCGTGTGGGATTCAAAGGTAGACTGCCCCTGCATATGGAGGCTTCATTTAGCTGCCGTTGGTAACAGCCATGGATCCTCTTTCTCTGGGCTCAGTGATCGTTGCCTTGCATGCAAAATGTCCCGGGGTCAATCCTCACATCTTTCTTGAACTAAAACATTTATCATCATCATCATCATCATCATCATCATCATCATCATCATCATGTTTATTTGCGGTCATAGACCAAAAAAACATTTCTTAAGAAAGGCTGGCAAAGACCGTCTTTGGGAAGCTGCTGCTACCGCCAGTCAGAGTAGGTAAACCTGCTGATTTGCTTATAATTCCCATGAATCTTAGTCACAAGAGCTTAAGAACAGGCTAATTGATCAAAGAAACACTCTTAGATTTAGCAGGGGGGAGAGCAATTGCCCCTCTTCAGCCCAGAACAGAGTCCCTCTAGAGGCCGTTGCTGGGTTTGTTTTTCGATTGGGAGCCCCTTGGGGCAGAGAACCATCTCACCCTTTTTGCTATGGAAACCATTCTGGTAACATTATTCCTTGGAAATCAGAGCCGCTTGGTGCCCCATCAATAATAAATGAGCGTCCGTCCCCCCTCAGGCAAAGGTCGGCCTCATTAAGCAGCTTCTGCTCACCGGGCCAAGAATGGGCATCTTTTCAAAATGGCGGCTCTCTTGTTTTGAGAACAGGGGGAGAGCAACCGTCCCTCTTCAGCCCAGCATGGCTTCCCTCCTAGTGGCTGCTGCTGAGGTCTCCCTTGGGTTTCCCCTTTGGATTGGGAGCCCCTTTGGGGCAGGGAGCCTTCCTGTTGCTTTTGCCATGGCAGACTCTGCGGGAACCTTTTCCCTTGAAAAGCAGAGCGGACAGGAGCGCCATAAATAATAAATGAGCTTTGCCCCCCTCAGGCAAAGGTCGGCCTCGTTAAGCAGCCAGGAATGGGCATCTTTTCAAAATGGCGGCTCTCTTGCATTGAGCAGAGGGAGAGCAGCTATCCCTGTTCAGCCTTGCAGAAGATCCCTTTTCAAAATGGCGGCTCTCTTGTTTTGAACAGGGCGAGAGCGACAGTCCCTCTTCAGCCCATCATAGCATCCCTCCCCATGGCTGTGGCGGGGGTCTCCCTCCATGTTTCTTTTTGGATTGGGAGCCCCTTTGGGGCAGAGAACCATCTTCTCATGCCTGCTGCTATGGAAACCCCTTGGGCAGATTCTAATGAATAATGAATGAGCTTCTTTTCTCCACCTCGGGCGAAGGTCTAACGACTGGGCCAAGGGGGGCCTTTTCTCTCTCAACATGGCGGCTCCATTACATTTAGCAGAGGCACAGAGCAAATGTCGCCCGTTCAGCCCAGCGTAGCATCCCTCCCGGTAACTGCAGACTCCTCTGGGGCAGGGAAGCATTTCCTTTTGTAGCCCCACAGTTTGGGGATCACCCACTCATGCATGTGCCTGGCCAGAGCGAGACCCCTTTCCGGATGGCATCTTTCGTCTCTTCAGCAGGTGGACAGCAGCCCCGTATAGATTTTTTTAAAAAAATCAACCATGTTTTAAATTGCAAGGGCATTATGTGATTTACAACTCCCGCCCCATACCCTACCCTGCCTGTCCTGCCCCAAACCTATATTCTCCCCCCATGCGGGCTGGGGAGGAAGGGAGAAGAAGACGGCAGGAAAGGAAGAGAAGGGAGAGGAAAGGAGAGAATCTCTCACACCTTTCCATCTGTGGGCATGGGTAAATGTAGGGATGCCATATTCAAGTTTCCCAAATCCGGGTGGCCTCATTTGCATGTGTTGCAGATTATGTGGCAACTAATTTACATTTTATTTATCTATTTATTTGACAGATTTGTGCACTTTTCCCTCCTTCTCTGCCCTCTCATGTGATCGGATCCGGAGAAAAATCTGGGCAATCCAGGAAGCGCATTTGAAATCCGCATAAATCCAGGTGGAATTTAGCAGCCAGGTGGAGAAGCCAAAATCTGGGGGCTACCCTACATTCCGGGGGACGTGGCAAGGCAAGGTAAGTGGGAAAGGCTCGTATTGTATGTACAGCTCAGGCACATTATCCCAAATTTCTGGCCATGTGTCCAATGTGTTTGCCTTAGCAAGGGCTAGTTCTGCATGTGCTGCTAATTCAAGCAGATCCTGAACTTGGCCCTCAGTTCTGGGTGGGGTTGGATATTTCCCACTCTATTAATCGTTCGTCCATTAACAACCCTGCCAGAGTCTACAATGGATCTCTCCAGTGGTGGCCGCTGGTATCTGCTTGCATTTCTTTTTAGATCCCCAGTGTCTTTGGAAGCGGGTGCTGTGTTATCCTCTGCAAATTGCTTTGGGAACTGTTTGTTGAAAAGCAGCATATAAATATAAACACCTACTGGGAGAGACCCGTCATTGACTAGGCAAGGTCAGTTTGCAAAGATTACACTTCTAGGAACGTTTGAGAAACTAAACCGATGCAATAGACTGCTTTATTCAGGTCTTGTGGCAGCAAGCATGACTTGTCCCCTGAGCTAAGCAGGGTCCGCCCTGGTGGCATATGAATGGGAGGCTTGATGTGTGAGCACTGGAAGAGATTCCCCTTAGTAGGAGATGGAGCCGCTCTGGGAAGAGCAGAAGGTTCCAAGTTCCCTCCCTGGCAGCATCTCCAGATCGGGGTGGGAGAGACTCCTGCCTGCAACCTTGGAGAAGCCGCTGCCAGTCTGGGTAGACAATACTGAGCAAGATGGAGCTATGATCTGACTCAGTGTATGGCAGCTTCCTCTGTTCCTATCCATGTGCTGGGAAGAGGAAAGTAAAAGAACAGGTTGGCATGAGTGGTGGAGGCCGCAATCCTGTTTCTGTGTCCTCCGTAGCAGGTGACACTCTTTGCATCGGTGACACATTTTCCTAAAACATTGTGCTGCACTTAATGTCCTTATGTATGAGGGTAACCATCTTCTCGAACGGTGATTCGCCATCCTGGCTGCAAAATGACCATATTAGTTTTTGGTTTTTTTTTTTTTTAAGCTTTCTAGCTGATGTCATAAAATTTTAATATGTGCATTATATTTTGTCTGCTGCATTTGAAGGTCATAGGAACTGTATCTCCCTTGCCCCTCTGTGGACTGATCATTTCTTCTCAGGTACTTAGTCCAGTAACTAATCTAACCTTTGCAGCAAATTACCTAAGAGTGATGGAAATTGCTCTCTGAGGTCAGATCCCAAGGGTAGGGTGTTTCCTTTGCTAATGAGCAAAGTTTTGATCGGCAAAAGGTTATACTAGAAGTTGCCTCCGAGCGAGAATTCTTGAGGGACCCGGGCAGGAAACTTTGCATCCTATTAATCTTTATTTGCATCTCTATTAATCTTTAATAGAGGTGTGTCCTGGCTTTGTTCTTCTGTGTTCCTCAAACTTGTATTTTATTGATTTATTTGCATTTTATTCAAATACATTTAGTTTTTTAATTACAACAATGTATTTATTCCTTCATCTTGGAAGGAATCTATCTATGTGCTTGCTAAGAGTCGATACCCACTTGAAGGCATTTAATCAATCAATTAATCAATGTATTTCTTGCATTGATTACCGTGCATGTATTATAGTAAATACACAACTTGGTCCCCCACCCCCACCTGAGATTTCTGCATATTTTGTCCCGGGGAGGAGAACTGGTCTTGCGGTAGTGAGCATGAATTGTCCCCTTTTGCTAAGCAGGTTGTGCCTTGGTTTGTATCTGGATGGGCGGCTGTGTGAGCACTGTAAGATAATGGCGTATCTCAGTGGGTAGTGCATCTGCTTTGCGTGCAGAAGGTCCCCAGTTCAGCCCCTGGTGACATCTCCGGGTAGGGCTGGGAGAGACCCCTGCCGGTCAGTGAAGACAATTCTGAACTAGGTGGATGAATGATCTTACTCGGTATAAGACAGCTTCCGATGTTCCTAATGCATGGTTCCTTTGCCATGTACATAGCAGTTCAGGTCAGAATATGTACTTTTAAATGTATTTGCGGGGGGCGGGATGTTCTGGAGTGTGTTTCCTGGTGGCAGTCGTGGTGGTGTTTCCCCAGATTCTGTTCCACCATGCGACCTCTTTAAGTGGCCGTCTTCACCGAATACTCAAGTGTGCCCACCTGAACGAGCTCATGTCGGCCCACACGGCATCCATGGGGTTGCTTGCACAAGCCGAATCATTGCTGGCAACGGCTACTAGGCGTTGCCTTCTTATCAGTAAGAGTAACGGTGAAAAACACACACTCAGAGACGTGCATGTTAAAGGGCCTTGTTAGTGTGTCAGCCGGGCATTAAGTCATCAAGGGATCGAACCACCTGCTAATGAAGCAGTTTAATAGGGAGCCGGTTGACTGTGACGAAGGAGTGGCTCGGGTCCCGTTTGAGGACGTGGAAGAAGGCTTTCCTTGACTCAGCCTAGCAAACAGACTTATTGAGGGTGAAGGTTACCAGGGTGTCCTGTTGCATGCTCAGGGCTGAGAATTTCCCTCCAGCTGTGGTTTAAGCACAAGCAGCGGCAGGAAAAACCTGCTCTGAAATCCTCCCCCTTCTAAACAAAGTCTTTGCAAAATGCAAAATAAATAGACTTTTGATTAATCGGGCCCACACCCGTTGTTCCCTAGGAGAAGGCTTTTAAACATGTGGCGAGGGGGCGCTCTCTCCGAAGCAGCACAAGGGAGCTAGCACATCTGGAAAGCATGTGCACATCTGGAGGGAGAGCGAACCCCCACCACCCTGGAAAACAGGGCTTGCACCCAGCTGGAAGCGTGGACTTGTGAAGGAAGCTTTGCTGGGGAACATCTCATCCTTTCCAGAGCTTTCCAGAGGAACAACACAGTTAGCATACAGAGGATTAATGCACAAACACTCCCCATATCAATGTGGGGAATGTTAAGACTAGCTACCCTTAAAGCAGGAGGTTAGACTAACCTCCCTACAAGCAGGAGGCTAACTAGCTGCCCTACAAGACCGCTTCCAGCTCCAGGGCTGTGTTCCCAGCTAGACTGCCTTGGAGCATGGAGGTTCCATTCTTAGCCATCATGCTTAAGAACTGCTAACTAGATACCACCACCACCACCACCACCACCACCACACACTGATCTAATTTTTACAATTGCTGGTCATAGACCTTCATAGAGATGTGGATTTGACTTAGTTTTTCAATACAGATGCTGTGCTGCATCAGGCTAAGGATGTGGCTGTAACTCAGTGGCAGAGCATCTATTTTGCACACAGAAGATCCCTGGCAGCATCTCTAGGTAGAGCTGGGAAGGACGCCTGCCTGACACCTTGGAGAGATGCTGCCAGTCAGTGTAGACGAGAGTCTGGCCCGGTTTTATGTTCCTAACCCAAAGTCCATCCCATTTCCAGTCCACTGCTTCTAGGAAGTCCTTGAGAAGAAGGTGGCCCTTCCACTGGCCCTGCATCCTCCTGACGGAGGTAGACTGGATCACTACATGGAGGTTCTTTTAAGATGCCTCGGCTAATAGCTGCTTGAGGGGGAAGCGCACTGTGAGAAGGAATCAAGGGCTGTCTCTAATGGAGCAAACAGTTCCCATTAGTTTACCTTGCAAAGCAATGGGCAGCCGTTGGGGGGAAATGCTATTTAGAGACCATTAAAAAGCAACTCACCAGAGGAGACCAGGGATGCTGAACCTGAAAGGCAGAGCAGGAAAGTGAGGTGTGGTGAATCGTCTTCCGCCCGTAGACTTTCAAGGGGGTCCCCGGAGTATGCTGGCAGAAACTAGCGAGGGAAATGCCTTGGACCCGTTGCCAGGATCCGTCCTAAGGGACAGCTACTGCAAGCTCTGCCCACTTTCCCTCTAGTTGTTTACAACCTTTCTGTGAACCTGGACCCGGACGCTCCTGCCTTTTAGCTTTCAAGACATGGGGGCAGATTCTCCTGCCTGTCTCTTGGGATTGGGTTGGGGTGGCCACCTGCTTATTCCAGCAGTGCTCCTCTGACTCTAACAGCGAGGGCTGTAGGGAGACCGCTTGAGTTGGGGGTGAGCCAGAATATCTTCTGCCATGTGGCTGAAAAAGAGTCTTGAAGGACACCCCTCCACACACACACAGACACACACACACTTCGTTCTTGCCGTTCCTGTTCTACAAACTAGAATATTCGTATTGTATTTACCTGAATCCAAAACAAGGTTTTGCTGACACTGAAAATCAGGAGCTCCTCTTAGATTCAGAGCCATGTTCCTTTTGCGCTAAATGCAGGTATAACCTGTATTTAAGCTCTGCTTTAAGGGGGTCGTCTTAAATTCAGAACCGTCGTCGATTCGGGTAAATACATCGGGATGCATCGGGTAGTCTGATGCATCGTTGTCTGGACTTGTTTATCTATTTATTGACTATACTTGCATTCCGCTCTTCCTCCAAGGAACCCAGAGCTTTGTAAAGGTCAAGTGTGCCGTTGAGTCAGTGTCTACTCCTGGCACCACAGAGCCCCGTGGTTGTCTTTGGTCGAATACAGGATGGGTTGACCATTGCCATCTCCCGCGCAGTAAGAGATGATGCCTTTCAGCATCTCCCTATATCGCTGCTGCCCGATAGAGGTGTTTCCCATAGTCTGGGAAACATACCAGCAGGGATTCGAACCGGCAACCTCTGGCTTGATAGTCCAGTCATTTCCCTGCCTCGCCAGTAGGTGGCTCAGAGAGGTGTGTATGGTGGTTTGTCCTTCCCCTAAAGCATTGAGTTGGAGGCTGCTGGACCTTTGACCTGACTCAGCAAGCAGGGCTGACCATATGGAGGAGAAATTCATCCATGGCTGCTAGCTGAGCAGAGCCTCCACATCCAGATGCAGTCTACCTCCCAACAGGGAGGCTCACAAGGAAGACTGTTCCTCTTATGCCTTGTGTTCATAGGCTGCCCAAGGCCTCTGGCTGGCCCTCGAGGGAAGCATAATCCCATTCGAGACGCTTGGTCTGACATTCTTAACTCCCCATGTTCTCAGGCTGACTTCTCGCCAAAGCAAACCCCTTCCTTCCTTCCGCTGCTAATCGGCCCGGGAGGAAGGAGCCGGTTTGTCCAGATGTGAGCAGCCTCTTTGACAAGAGAGCATCCCAATCCGGCTGGGAACAAGCCCCAGGCAGCTCGGGGGAGTCCGGGCTGGGTTTGCAGGCCTTAGCGAAAGGGATGGCGAGGGTGTTTCAATGCCGGAAATGTTTGCTTGCTCAGCAGACGCTTTGAATCCTGCTGAAAGTGCAGCCTGGCAGTTCTCTTCGAAAGCGAACCATCCCCGGTTCTTTCTCCCCAGGGCTGTTAGTTCTCTGCATGAGCCGGCTTAGGCTGGTTACAGAAGCATTGGGCTAGCCCTGACCTTTGTGGCAGGGAATGATGGGAGTTGTAGTCCAACCACGCCCAGTGACCCAAGACCAGAATCTCCTGCTCTAAAGCAGCCTGTGGACTGTGTTGGGGGTGGAGGAAGCTGCCATATCTCGAGTCAGGACTCTGTCTCCCCTTCCCTCCTCCGGGGTCTGCAGCCAGGCTGAACAAGAAGGCCGGCAGAACACAGACACAAGGAGGGAATTAATTTAAAGCAAACTTTATTAGGGGGAAAACAAACGGTTAATAATATTCCCACACTCTGGAGCCCATGGACCCATTGGGGCAGGCACGGTCAGCAAGGATACACGGGGAAAGAGAAGCTGCAAAAAATGCCAGCAAGGCTGAAACTTCCCTCCTTCCCCCTGCCCGCCTTTTCTCTTTGCTTTCATTTTTTCCGCGGCGTCTTGTCAGGGTAGTCCTTGAAAAGGTCGTTGCACGCCATGGCTATGCAGGACAAGAAGACGGCATACTCCTGGAAATCCACCTCGTTGTCTTTGTTGCTGTCCAGATTGTCCATGATCCTTTGGAAACTGCTCTCGTCGTGCTTTTTCTGTTGGGGGAAGATTATTGAAAGAAGCAAGCTAGTACGGGGCTGAGGAAGGGCCAAGGCTTGAAGGTGGGGTTGCCAAGTGACCAGAAAAGCGTGGGCCGGGCCTGCTGCTGTGCCTTTCGCTAAGCTTGATCTTCAGAACTCAGTGAATAGTGTGCACGGCGTGGATACAAACATTAACACCTGCTATCATCTACATATCAAGCCCCTGTTGAAAGCACAGGAGCGCGGGTTGATACAAAGTTGGCAACCTTGTGTGTGTGTGTGTGTGTGTGTGTGTGTGTGTGTGTTTGATTGTGTTTTGTTCTTTTCTTTTCTTTTACACAACAAAAAAAGTGCATTAGGGGAAAAAATGGTACCAGAAAGCGAGTGGATAAAGAATAACTTGACAGCAGCAAGACAAAGCCTTGCAGGGATGAGGCCATTACTCCAAAGCAGAGCGTCTGCTTTGCATGCAGAAAGGTCCCGGGTTCAATCCCTGGCAGCATCTCCAGGTTTGGGACTGGCAAAGACTCCTGCCTGAAACCTCAGAGGGCCTCGGCCAGGCAGCGCAGGCAGTCGTGAGCTGGGTGTATCTATCGGCTGACTCCATATATAAGGCCTCTGGTGGGCCACTGTGTGAAACAGGATGCTGGGCTGGATAGGTCTGGGGCCAGATCCAACAGGGCTGTTCTTATGTTCTTAGGAAGCTTTTTCTACACCTTAAGTGGCGCAGCGGGGAAATGCTTGGCAAACAAGCAGAAGGTTGCCTGTCCGAATCGCCGCTGGTACCTGTATTGGGCGGCAGTGATGTAGGAAGATGCTGAAAGGCATCATCTCAGACTGTGCGGGAGGAGGCCATGGGAAACCCCTCCTGTGTTCTACCAAAAGAAAACCACAGAGCTCTGTGGGTGCCAGGAGTAAAAATTGACTTGATGGCACTCTAGGAGAGGAGAGCTGGTCTTGTGGTAGCAAGCATGACTTGTCGTCCCCTTAGCAGTGTCCGCCCTGGTTGCATATGAATGGGGGACTAGAAGTGTGAGCACTGGAAGAGATTCCCCTCAGGGGATGGAACCGCTCTGGGAAGAGCATCTAGGTTCCAAGTTCCCTCCTCCCTGGCAGCATCTCCAACGAGATAGGGCTGGGAGAGAGACTCCTGCCTGCAACCTTGGAGAAGCTGCTACCAGTCTTTGAAGACAATCCTGCGCTAGGTGGACCAAGGGTCTGACTCAGTCTAGGGCAGCTTCCTATGTCCCAGCTTCAGTCCCTGGCAGCATCTCCAGGTAGGGCTGGGAAATACGCTTGCCTGAGCCCATGGAGAGCTGCTGACACTCAGTGTAGACAATTACCGAGACAGATGGAGCAAGAGTATGACTCAGTATAAGGCAACTTCCTATGTTCTTATGTCCAAGCATAGAGCCCGTGCCTTTGCCTTTTGGGATCTCGGCTTAACTTGCAGCTCAGTGCTCACATAACACTCAGAACACTTTATTCACATGCGAACTCTTTCATGGAGATTATGTAGCCCCTGTGGAACTCACTGCTACAAGAAGCCATGACCAGCCATGTAAATGAATGGAAAGAAAACGCAGGACAGAGCTAGAAAATGTCGAACGCTGTCTGCTTAGGCTGCGAAGCCAACGTGTGCCAAGAATCATGGCGCCGACTGCTGAAGGGTGGGGCAGTGTACGGGGAAACAAGGGCGTATAATTTTATTGAGCAAAACAGCGCCATCTACTGCATGGCTCAAGTATTGCTTGAAGGCACCTATTTTGAATTTTCGACAGCCACTTTGAGGGATGCTAACAGGCGCTTAATAGGTGCTAACGAGTCTGACTCGGTATAAGGCAACTTCCTGTGTTGCTATATGAGAGAGAGGGAGGGAGGGAGATATATATATAGAGAGAACAAACCTCTCTACCCTGTTCTCACCTTGCAAAATTTTATAAACATCCATTGTATCCTGCCCTTCCTTTGATCACCTTTTTTCTGTGCAAAACAGCTCCAGATTCTATCACCTTGCCTTATTTTTATAAATTATATTTTCCTATACCTTTCCCATACATAGAAGGGGGGAGAGGATGTCAAACCTGGCCCCCCTGATGTTGTTGGACTCCAACTCCCACCATCCATTGTGGCTGGGGATGATGGGAGTTGTAGTCCAACCACAGCCAGGGAACCAGGTTTGAGAACCCCTGCCTTGCGAATGGCCGTTGCTCTTTCCATAGGGGGAGACGGGGTGACCAGAAATATACACCTGCTGCAGGGTATCCCTTGTAGCGGACGGGCTCCGTATCCTACTTACGCTGAGGAAGGAAGAAAGCTCCTTTTGGATCAAGTCCTTCAGCTCGCCCTTGCTGAGTTTGTATTTATCCCCTTCCCGGCTCGAGTATTTGTGGAAAGTCGACACCATCACCACCAAGGCTTGTTCCAGAGGGCTCCCCATTTCCACGCACGATTAAAACCTGGCGACGATGGAACGGAGAGCGAGAAATGAGAGGTCCAGTCAGGTCGCTGAATTTCAGGGTTAGGAGCAGAGGGAGGTGCTTTTTTCACAGTCAGACCCTTGGTCCTTCTAGCTCAGTATTGTCTACCCAGACTGGCAGCGACTTCTCCAAGGTTTCAGCCTGGAGCCCTATCTTGGAGATGCTGCCAGGGAGAGAACTGGGAACCTTCTGCATGCAGGCGCTCTTCCCAGGGCAGCCCCATCCCCGAAAGGGAATATCTTGCAGTGCTCACATCTAGTCTTCCATCCAAATGCAAACCAGGGTGGACCCTGCTTAGCAAATTGGGCAATTCATGCTTGCTACCAGAAGACCGACTTTCCTCCAGGGTTCCTCCTGAGGACAAACATCAGAGGATGTTCTTGGACCAACTCCCCGGGGGCAGCCCTTTCATGGGGTGAGGTGAGGCCGTTGCCTCAGGTGGCAGATTTTGGGGGTGGCAGGAACAGGGTGGCAAAACGCCCTCTGCTGCCACCACCGGGGCAGCTCTTTGGGACTCTGAGCCTTGCAAGGAGTTCCTCTCCCCCTTCTCCTGGCAAAGCCCACAAGAAGCACGAGGAGAGGAGCCTGCTAGCCCCCCTCCTTCCTCTCTGCCCCCTCCTGCACTTTCAAAGCTTGTGAGGGTCCATTCTGAAAGGGGACGGAGAATGGGGCAATGCGGCAGCATTTGGCACCCCGTATCATTCGCTGCTGGGGAGCTGCTGCCAGTCAGTGAAGGCAACGCTGAACCAGCTGGACCAAAGGTCTGTCTCAGTCGGTGTCAGCTTCCTTTGTGTTCATTTCCCCCCCGGCAGATTCTGGAGGAAAACAGATCTCTGTCTTATATCTCCTCCGGGCTGGTGATTGTTGCTGAAAGCCAACACCCAGCTTGGTCAAGCTGGAAACAAGAAACGCCACAAAACAGAGCGGAAATTCTGACTCATTTTCCTGCTTCGGGGCTTAGTGGTAGCAGTTGCCTTTTGCGGCTGACCGAGAAGGCCAAAACAAAGCAGAGGCATTTGGGGAGGGAAAGCCTACGGAAGTGAAGTGGGTCAGAAAAAGCCTTCTAACACGAAAGGGGCCAGGACTTCAACCATCCTTCTAACTAAGCGGCTAGTCTTCTTGATCCCAGGCGTGGGAGGGCTGCACTGCAATTAGTCATGGGGGAAGCACTCCATGCATGCTCAGAGGCACGTTTTTCTTGTTAACTAGCAAAGGGGCAGCATGCTATAGTGGTTACTGTGTCAGAGCAGGACTTGAGAGAGTCCTACTGAGTTGAATCGAGGGGCAGGCAGGAAACTCACTGGGCTATCTTGGGCCAGTGTCTTGCTCTCAGCCTTGCCTACCTTGCAGGGTCATTGTGAAGATAACATTGTAAGGAGCCATGTACGCCATGCTTGGAATGAGTTAGGTCCTTAGAAGGAGGGCGGGGTACAAATGCAATAAATAAATAAAACCAAAAAGGCTCTGTCATCCAACATATAGCAAGAAATCCCATGGAATTCTCTCTGCACATGAATTGCGCAGCCCACCACACCCACAACAGGGAGGGCAGAGCAGAACACCCCACGTCGGCAGTGGAGGTGGCCCTCACTCATCACAAGATGACCCCACCCTGCTTCAAGGAGCATGCGTGGAAACGCCCCAAATCTCCATCCAGCCATCTCCCTCTTTCCCTGGGTGTGTTTCTCTATTGAGAAACGGAGAGAAATTTCGCCAAAGCAGAAGTTCACTCAAAACTTCAGGCTTTTCAGATTCCCGAAACTAAAACTGTCTCCAAATTATAGAGATAATAATCTCTATAATTATTAGACAAAAGTGTTGTCGCTATATTGTCACCTATTTTGTCTAGATTCCCAGGTACCGAAACTGTCTCAAAATTTTGGGGATTCCTCCCAAGGACAAACTGAAATGCTCTCCAAATCTTCAGGATGGGGCTGTAGTGGGGATTGGGCAATCGTTCAGTGGAAGAGCATCAATTTTCTGTGCAGACGATCCCAGGTTCAGTCCTTGGCAGCATCTTCAAATAGGGCTGGGAAAGCCTCCTGCTTGAAACCTTGGAGAGCTGCTGCCAGTCAGAGTAGACAGCCCTGAGCTAGATGGACCAATGATCTGACATCAGCAGACCACGGCTTCTTATGTCCCCAGCCCCCACCCCAGAAGAAATGCTACCCGATGCTTTCTCCTTGTCTCCCTTTCCCATCAAGACTCGGGTTCCAAGGCACTCATAATATTATAGCTTGTTTCCAAGAATGCAAACACACACAAGAAGATAGGATAGATGGGGAGACAAGGGCTTGGGGGGAAAGCCATCAATTTGCACACTGGCAGCGATGGGGGAGGGGGAGGGTAATAGGATCATTGCAGTGGTAATGCTAGAAGCTGCAGGTCCGTTCTTAAATCCAGCCTTGCTTTTAGGGTCAAGGCAGATCTCCTAAAACGGGTGGTCGGCAACTTTTCAGGAGCGGTGTTAACTGGCAAAGAGGCAAACCCTAATTTCAGCTTTTGTGTGCCAGTGATGCACCAGGGAGGAGATGCGTATCAAGTGGATTCTGACTCCGGGCGCCCACAGAGCCCTGTGGTTGTCTTTGGTGGGATACAGGAGGGGTTGACCATTGCCCTCTCCCACGCAGTATGAGATGATGCCTTTCAGCATCTTCCTATATCGCCACTGCCCGATAGAAGTGTCCCCATAGTCTGGGAAACAGACCAGCGGGGACTCGAACCGGCAACCTTCTGCTTGTTAGTCCCAGACTATGGGAAACACCTATATCAGGCAGCAGCGATATAAAAAGATACTGAAAGGCATCATCTCAGACTGCATGGGAGGAGGCAATGGTCAACCCCTCCTGGATTCTACCAAAGACAACCACAGGGCTCTGTCGAGTCGACACTGACTTGACGGCGCAACTTTACTGTCCAACGGGCTCTGCGGAGCCTCCCCGAGACCCAGACCTTAGAGAAGCATCCTACATGCCCTACAAGACAAAGGCGGAAAGCGAGTAAGCAGAAAAAGTATGACAGACTCACCAAGGCAACCAAACAGGAAACAGAGCCGCAGGAATAAAAGGCAGAATTGAGAGAAGTTTAAGACCCAAGCCATATTTAAAGCCTCTGCAAAGCCGGCCTTTTATTTCGGGGCTTAAAGAGTACACCCACTAGGCACGGAAAGTGACCAATGGGAAGCAGACTGGGTTTTGCAGGCCTTGGTTGGTGCGAGGCTGCTACCGGGGTCCTGTGACACATCCTCTCTCCCTCTCTTTCTCTCAAATTTCTGAGCAGATTTCCCCCAGCTGTTTGGCCAAGAGAAACCTCAGGGAAGGGGAAAGATGGCAAGAGCCAAAGTTGGCACTGGGACAAGTAAAAATGAGTGGTGCAGAATAATGTCAGCAGATGGGTGGGGAGGAAGCATCTCTTTCAACATGCCGCAGATGGGAAGGGGCAATATGCTGGGCGAGAGCCCCTCCTTTTCAGGCAGAAGGTCCCAGCTTCAATCCCTGGCAGCATCTCCAGGTAGGGCTGGGAAAGACCCCTGAGCCTGAAGCCTGGGAGAGCCGCTGCCAGTCAGAGTAGACAGTCCTGGGCTAGGGGGACCAGTGGCCTGACTCTGTATACAGCAGCTTCCTCGGTTCCTATGTAATGGGAATGTGCATCTGAGCTCTCTCTCGACACACACACGTTGCTGAGATATCTCCTTCTCCTGCCTTGCTCTGGAAGCAGAAAAACATATGTGCATTTTATGTGCAACACACGTAGATCTGTGTACAGTGTGCACATGCACAGATTTGTACAGTTAGGTGGCTGCTGTGTCGGAGGCATGTCCTGCAGTGCCTCTTCCGATCTGTGCCTGGTAAACAGGCTCACTGTCAAAAGGAACACGTGTGCAGTCATAGCGAAGAGAGCTGGTCTTGTGGTAGCAAGCTTGAATTCTCCCCTCTGCTAAGCAGGGCCTCCCTGGTTTGCATTTGGATGGGAGACTACATGTGTGAGCACTGTGAGATATTCCCCTGAGGGGATGGGGCCACTCTGGGAGGAGAAGATGGGGTTATAGCTCAGTAATAAAGCATCCGCTTTGCTTGGAGAAGTCCCAGCTTCAGTCCCTGGCAGCATCTCCCAGCACACCTGGGATAGACTCCTGCCTGAAACCTTGGAGAGCTGCTGCCAGTCAGTGCAGACAATCCTGAACTCAATGGACCAAGGGTCAGACTCAGTAGAAGGCAGTTTCCTATGTAAAAAGAGGGGGGATGGTGTATGTCATCCAACAATAAGAGGAAACAGAGGCTTTCTCTCTCTTTCACACACACACACACACACACACACACACACACACACACACGTTTGTTTGTAACTATTTTCATGCAAAAATATTATGCATTCATATATTTGTATATTTTGTTTTTCTGTGTGTGCATATTTTTAACTGTACATCTGTTTCTTTTTATATGTGTATATTTATATATGATCTCTTGCCCTGATAACTGGGCAAAGAGGCACCTTTTTAACACGGCGATTCTCTTTCTTTAGCAGAGGGAGAGTAACTGGCCCTCTCCACCCCCAGCACAGCATCCCTCCAGTGACTGTTGCTGGTGTCTCTCTTATGTTTCTGTTTAGGTTGTGAGCCCTTTGGGGACAGGGAGCCATCTTATTTATTTATTATTTCGCTATGTAAACCGCTTTGGAAACTTTTGTTGAAAAGCAGTGTATAAATATTTGTTGCTGTTGTTGTTCGGAAAAAGAGACCAAGAAACACTCATATCTCCACCTTGCAGATTTTTCTGTGTGCACTAAAATGGAACATTGCCCTTTATTGCAATTGAATGCTAGCTTTCGGTTTAATACCGGAAGTTTGGCCTTTGTGGCCTTTCTCTTAGATTTATAACTGGGACCGCGACTCTTTGTTGAGACTATGCAGGAATTAAGGGGGGGAGGATGCAACAGGAGAGCGGCGTGGGCCCACATGACATCCTTGATGCTGAAGCGAGATGTCTAATCCTGCGTAAGCCCTTCAGGAATCTCTCTGGTTGATTACATTTGGCCATGCACACATTAGCATTGCCAGGAAGAGTTCTTTCCTCGCAGCTCTTCGTGCTAAAATCTCTCCCACTGTCCTTCCCTTGCAGGCTTCACAACCCATGTCCTGTCCCACTTTTCATCCTCCCCTTAGGACAAAACATCCGCCATCCTTCGTTCCTGGGGGCCACCTTGGTGTTACTGCACCCGCGGCTGGACCGCAGGCGCATCCCGGAAGAAGTCGTGGAAGAAGGTGCAAGCCGCAGCCACAAAGCGGATGTACTCTTCAAAGTCGACTTGGTTGTCCTTGTTGGTATCCAGCAGTGCCATCAGCTCCTCAAGGGCTCCGTCTTTGATTTGTAGCTGGGGGGGGAGAAATGTGGGGAGAACGATCGGTCAGCGAGGAGCCCTCCCAGAATGGCTTTCACTAGAAACCAATGTGAATTACTACTTTTATTTATATACTGTTGTCCACATGATGCACACTTTCTCAGTTAGCAGTTGTCAGGTAGGGCCATTTTCTCGGGTCATGGCTCGCTCAGATTCCCTTGGTTCCTTGGGGGTCCCAACAGTATGAGGTCATCTGGGATCTGGATCAGGCGCGTGGCTATAATTGAGCGGATGGGTTCAAAGAACCCAGGACCCCCAACTCCTGTGGGCCTCCCAGCTCCTTCCCTCTCTATTTCTTTATTATTTCCCTCACTCTGCGGGGCCACCAGGGAGAGGGGTGAATGCGAGACCCCTCTCCCCTAGCTATGTCCCTGGTCTGGACCATAGGTTCTTCCCACCCGGTTTCATTCCCTGAACTCTCCACCTCGTCCCGTTCTGGGGCCATGTCAACCCCCTGCGAATGTTCCCTACGGTTCCAGTTCCTCCCTAGTTCTCTCACAATCTCTCGACCTGGGACACAGGTAACGGGGGCACAATACTTACAGTTCTCAGACTGGGGAGCTCATTTTCCAAAAGCTCCCGCAGTTCTCCTTTGCTGAGAGTGGATCTGTCGCCTTCTTTCCGGCAGTAGTGCTGGAAAGTGCACACCAGCACCCCCAGCGCCTGCCCCAGCGTCTGCATTCCCTCCATCGCTGACCGCTCACGGACACCTCTGCCGTAGGAGGAGGACGGACGGACGGATGGACGGACAGGTCCTTTATTTCCCTTTATGTATCTATTGATAAAATGCATGTTTTAACTTTCAACGACCACCCCCAATTGATTGGGTGGGTTATATCCCGCTTTTCATTTTAAAACCGAGTGGCTTACAGGTAAAGCATAAAAGCAGCAGGGATGATAAAATCATAACACAATCGTCATCTAGCAAAATAAAGCTAAAGTGTGCTGTTGAGTTGGTGTCGACTCCTGGTGCCCACATAGGCCTGTGGTTGTCTTTGGTAGAATCCAGGAGGGGTTGACTATTGCCTTCTCCAGCGCAGTATTGAGATGATGCCTTTCAGCACCTTCCTGTATCGCTGCTGCCCGATAGAGGTGTTTACCATAGTCTGGGAAACATACCAGCGGGGATTCGAACTGGCAACCTCTGGCTTGCTAGTCAAGTCATTTCCCCGCTGCGCCATACAACTGGACAAAACACACACCCCCAATCAAGAAAAGCAACTCTTTTTGTTGAAGTGTGCAGTGTCCAAGTGTGCAATATTCTGCAGTCTAACCATTCACCTTAGAGGATGGAGCCACAGCTCAGTGGAAAAGCATCTGCTAGGCATGCAGGAGGTCCCAGGTCCCTGGAAGCATCTCCAGGTAGGGCCTCTGCCCCCTTTCCCTGTGGTACCAGTTCATTCTCCATTGCCATTTCAGGCTATGGGTTCAGTCATGGCATACTGAGTCCCTGAGCAACTGGAGGAACATAGGAAGCCGCTGTCGACCGAGTTGGACACTTGTTCCGTCCAGTTCAGTATGGTCTGCACTGACCACCAGCAGCGCTCCAAGGTTCCAGGCAGGAGTCTTTCCCACTGAACTACAACCCTATCCCCTTCCTGGGTGATCTGCAAGAAACTTCTGGCTGTCCTCTGGTGGAAACAGGAGCCTGGGCTAGGTACCTCCTTGGTTTGATCCAGCAAGGCTATCCGTATGCCCCTTTGCAGAAGCGGTTCCAATCCTGACACCCCAAGATTGACACATAAGCAAGCACTACCCCTCCTTCAGTTCCTCTCCCTCCAATACACTTACGGCGCCTTTGGCAGCTATTGCAACAAGCCCAGTCGGTGCATTTGGAAGTGCACCAATGCTCCCCCGCCTCCCTGAAGGAAAATAAATCTACCCACCAGGAACTTCTCCCGCCGTAAGGATTCTGGAGGGCCGGTGAATGAATCGGGAGCACTTTTAGGGCCTCCTGCTCTGTCCTGGTCTGCCTTTTGCAGCGGCTGCCTGCAGATTCTGACGCCTGTGAGCCTTCATGTTCGGCACAGGCATGTCCTGGGAGCAAAAAAGGCGACCCACACCCTTTGCTTGCATCACACCTGATTTGGGTCCACACCCAGCATTGCTTCAGGAGTAGGGCACCCTACCACACTCCTTCATTGTCTCTCTCTCCCATCAGGTGTCGGGGAGCTGTATTCCCATAAACCAGTTTCTCACATTTCGCACTCCTCCTGACTACTCCAAGGTTCACAGTTGCCCATGAAGTAAGCAAAAAGGGAGATTGTTTCAGGGTTGTCCATGAGGCAGCTGTGGGGGTCGGTACCATGGGGGGGGATGCTAATGTTTAAGAACATAGGAACATCAGAACAGCCCAGCTGGACCAGTCCCAAGGACTCTCTAACCCAGCATCCTGTTTCCCACAGTGGCCAACCAGATGACTCGGGGAAGCCCACAGGCAAGAGGTGAGGGCACGCCCTGTCTCCTGCTGTTGCTCCCGTCCAACTGGTATTGCTCTACACCCCAAGAGATGGAAAGGAGGCGATAGCATTGCAAAACGTTCCAGTCTGTTCTCATGCATTCATCATCCTAACCATCGGGTCTGCAGACAGTGGCCAAATTTGCAGCGGTGTTTTTAAAACTTTTCAAGGTTTTAAAAACAGGAGAACAACTAGAGTATGTTATAAGTGTTGTCAGAGGAATGGAAATGAACAGTTGGCTCTGAGGTTTGTCCTTTTTATTTCAAAATGACTAAACACCGGGTGGCACTTTTAAGTCCTAAGCAATATTTTGTGGCATAACAGCTTTCTAGGGCGCCTTGTCAGATACGAAGCTTCTGCATGACGCAAACATGAAGCAAGAAATGTGTGAGTTTTTAAGAGGCCTCTGGACTCTGTCCTTTTAGACCTAGGAACACAGGTCTCTGAGTCAGACCACTGGACCATCTCTCTCAGTATTGTCTATACCAGTTCTTCTTAAGGTGGAGGTCTGCCAGATGTTGATGAACTACAAATCCCAGCATCCCCAGCCCCAGGGATGCTGGGAGCTGTAGTTCATCAACATCTGGCAGACCCCCAGAACCACTGGTCTACATACTGGCAACAGCAATCCAAGATTTTGAGAGAAAACAGAAAACTGTTTTATTTTTGCAGGAAACAGACACTTAGCACTTACAACACATGAATATTAGTAGCATAAATCTGATCCAGATATTAAAATCTTCTCCTGCAGAAAAGGAGAGGAGAGCTGGTCTGGTGGCATCAAGCATGACTTGTTCCCTTAGCTAAGCAAGGTCCTCCCTGGTTGAATATGAACGGGAGACTAGAAGTGTGAGCACTGTAAGATATTCCCTTCAGGGGATGGAGCGGCTCTGGGAAGAGCAGAAGGTTCCCAGTTCCCTCCCTGGCAGCATCTCCAAGATAGGGCTGAAAGAGAAATTCCTGCCTGCAACCTTGGAGAAGCCCCTGCCAGTCTGTGTAGACAAAACTGAGCTAGATGGACCAAGGGTCTGACTCAGTATATGGCAGCTTCCTATGTTCCTAAAAGCAGAACACAGTCCTTTAAAATAAGTTCCCTGTCTCTTTTTTTCGGACAGAGCAAATTGTAGCTTGGTTTTCTCTTTTTCTTTGCTGTTTTTCTCTTTCAATTCCCTGGGGCTAGAACTCATCTACCAAATACAACAGGGCAGGTTTACTCGGACATAATTTCCATGGAGTTCAATGGCGTTTTGCGCCCAAGTCAGAGAGAGTTTCTTAAAGACAGCCGCTTTCACTGAGCAACCAGCCAAATCTGCAGTTAATTTCTTTTAAGTGCTCTCAGAGAACCGGATGGGCTCCTTGTGGGGGATGGAGTTGGGAAGTTAACCAACTGGTTGTATAAGAAGGCAGAGCAAAGCGGGCGGTGTGTGTGTGTGTGTGTGTGTGTGTGTGTGTCAGCTTTGTTGGGGGAAAAGTTATGGAAATTTTGAGTACAAGCTGTTTGTGTAGGAAAACAGGACCATGGTTGTTTCTCTGTGGGTGTTTGTAGGCCTTTGGGCTAGAGGAGCAGTAAAAAATGTAATGGAAGAAAATGAGTGTGTGTGGTGTGTTTCCCCCCCAAAAAAATGTAGATTCTGTCCAACATAAACACAGCAGCACCCCAAACCAACATAGCAGCAGGCAGAGAGGAAGGAGTATGGAAATCAAGCCCATTCTGAATTATGGGATGCCTTTTCTGTTGGAAAGAATGGAGGCAGGGGGGAAATTGGTTTGCAATGCTCTGTTCTCCGTCCAATGCTGTCCCGCCTCTCAGTCGCAAACCTGCCTAAGCCAAGAGGAAAATGGTTCGAGTTAGACTTGCCAACTTGGACTGAAAAGTCGAAGGGAGGAGAGCAGGGTCTTATTTTTAAATTATTTATTGGATTACATTTCTATCCTGCCCCATCCAAAGGCTCTGGGCATGACAAAAGGCACAACAACGGAAATCCAAAAACAAACAGCATTTAAAACAAGGAGGTTAAAACACTAGAGAAACAAATGTAAAATAGGTCAGAGTGATTTAAAACCAATTAAGAATACTTAAGAACAATTTAAAAACCTTGGAAGGCAGGTCAAACAAGTTACCGTAGATATACTGCCCTTCAGCCAAAGTTCTCAAAGCGGTTTACATAGAAAAATAAATACATAAATAAGATGGTCCCCTGTCCCCAAAGGGCTCACAAATGTAAGGTCTGACACCAGCAACAGCCACTGGAGGGATGCTGTGTTGGGGTTGGATAGGGCCAGTTGCTCTCCCCCTGCTAAGTAAAGAGAATTTCCACTTTACGAAGATGTCTCTTTGCTCAGTTAGCAGGGGTTAGGGCTTTAGGGCTCTCTTAAAGGCCAACAACGAGCCCAGACTACAGATATCTGCCGGGAGTGCATTCCACAGGCCAGGAGCAGCTACAGAGAAGGCCTCGTTCCAAGTCGCCACCAGACGTACCTATGGTAACTGGAGACAAGGGGATCTCTCTCTCATCCCTACCTTGGACATGCTGCCAGGGAGGGAACTTGGAACCTTCTGCATGCAAACAGGCAGATGCTCTTCCGAAAGCGGCAGAATCCCTTGAGGGGAATATCTTGCAGTGCTCACACATGTAGTTTCCCATTCAACTGCAAACCATGGTGGACCCTGCTTAGCAAAGGGGACAATTCATGCTTGCTACCACAAGACCAGCTCTCCTCCCGTGTTTTTGCACTGAGTTTACACATGCACACCATATTGCTGAAGGTTTCTCTTTCCCCTGCTCTACAATGCCCCTTTTTTCATTTTGCTGTTAGCAAACAACTGACCACAAGTTTCCTCTTCTAAGGAACCTCAGCTCTCAATGGTCCTCACCGCTCTGCAAAACAGATGCAATGAGAGCAGAGGAGCTGAGCTTCCAGATTATATCAGTGGTTTCCTGCAGGGGAGGGAGAAGCTGGCTGGGAAGTGGTGGTATGCTGGCATTTTAGGCTTAGAAAGAATTGATCTAACTGCTGCCTCGGCCTGAACACATGAATGCAATGCTAAAGAAAGAAAGAAAGAAAGAAAGAAAGAAAGAAAGAAAGAAAGAAAGAAAGAAAGAAAGATGGATGTTGCTTTGGTTAAAGGCATATTTGTGAACTAAATCACAATAGTACACATTAATCAATCAGAAATAAATAACACAATAAGAACCGGGGGCTTTTGTACATTGTGACTTCTAAGCTGGGGCTTTTGTTTTAGGAATTAAATCCCGGGGCCTAGTCAGAGGAGACCTGGTCTTGTGGTAGCAAGCGTGACTTGGCTCCTTAGATAAGCAGGGTCTGCCCTGGTTGCATATGAATGGGAGACTAGAAGTGTGAACACTGGAAAATAATCCACTCAGGGGATGGAGCTGCTCTGGGAAGAGCAGAAGGTCCCAAGTTCCCTCCCTGGCAGCATCTCCAAGAGAGGGCTGAGAGAGATTCCTGCCTGCAACCTTGGAGAAGCCGCTGCCAGTATGTGAAGACAAAACTGAGCTAGATAGACCAGTGGTTTGACTTAGTAGAAGGCAGCTTCCTATGTTCCTATGGAAGAGTGTTTTGCTTAGGGGTAGAGCACCTGTTTTAAATGCGGGAAGTCCCAAACTCAAGCCTGGTATCTCCTGGTATCTCCCTGGAGAGATGCTGCCAGTCAGAGTCGGTAATACTGCGTTAGATGGACCAAGGGTCTGACTCAGTATTGGGCAGTTTCATATGTTCATTTATGTCCGCGTGCTTTGGTACTCAGTCCAGAGTGCTGGAATATTTGCAGTAAAAAAGGAGGAACTCTACAGAAAACAGTTGTATTTTTGCTGGCAAATAAGAATTCTCCTCCTGCAACTTTGGATGGGATCCTGCTTCCTGCAACACATAACTGGGAGAGTGTCACGTGGTACACAACTAGCGTCAGAAAGCATAGAGAAACTGGGTGACCGAGAATGCGGCCGATTGTGAATCTCACACTCATTAGAAACTGCCCATCAAATTTGTGGCTCAAGTTTTCTAGACAGTATGTAAATGTCCCTCCAACCGTCTTTACTAACTGTTAATCTAGCTTCTGTGGGTCGAATCAGTCAGGTGTAACAGCCAAAGAGGCCCCCTTGGAAACAGCAACCACACTTTTTAGTCCCGGCCCGTAGACTCAAGATTGTGCACCACTGGAAATCCCACTACATTCTGCTCTGTGAATTAATGGTGATGGTCATTCTTGGCTGTGGGATGTGGCGAAGGCCACCAGCTTGGATGGCTTGAAAAGGGGCTTAGACAAATTCATGGAGAACAAGACTATCAATGGCTACGGGCTACCTCCAGGCTCAGAGGCTGGATGCCTCCGAAGACCAGTTGCAGGGGAGCAACAGCAGGAGAGAGGGCATGCCTTCATCTCTTGGTTTGGTGGAGTCCCAGAGGCATCTGGTGGGCCACTGTGGGATACACTGTGGGATACAGGATCCTGGACTCGATAGGCCTGATCCAACAAGGCTCTTCTTATGTTATTGTGTATGCAAGAGTTTGGTGCACCATGTTCTCTGAAAACCTGACACGTCAACTCCAACTCTCAAAGGGATTAGCCAAACCAGAAACTTTTATTCAACGTAACATCTATTACTTTCATCAATAGGTCCCCAAATATTCCTCATCCAACAGTAACCCATCAGTCTTTCTAGGAATATTTGCCTGGGTGAATCTGGACTTTCTTCGTTCAAGGAATGCTCTCTGAGCTTATTTAACATCTGCATGTTGGTGGTTCCCTTCAGTTGGACTTGCTCATGGGACACAATCTGTGCGTTGCTGTTAATTACCAAGTAGATGTTATTTTTATAACTTTTAAAAAGAAGAGTCGGCCTCACATCTTCCGGTTGCTAACATCAGAGCACTCCTGGAAGAATTCGTCACACAGGGAAGCGGTGAGAGCTAGGAAGACGGCGTACTCCTGGAAATCTAGCTCCTCATCTCCATTTTCATCTAGTTTCTTCATCAAGTATTCAAAACCCCGTTCGTCAATCTTGCCCTGTAGGGAGGAGAAGGCAGAGCAGAGCTTAGGGAAATGTTGATGTCTTGGTTGTTGAAGATACAACTCCCAGAGCGTTGATTTATTTTATTTTATTTTATTTTATTTGTTGTTGAATTTTTATACTGCCTTTCATTCAAAACAATCCCAAGGCGGTTTACAGAAGTTACAAAACATACCATAAAATGACAATAAAAATATTAAGCTAAAAATATAAAACAAATCTAATCTACTTCCTTAATAAACCTTTACAAGTATTTGAAACTTAAATGTCTGTCTCAAGATGCTCCTAGTGGGCCTGGTTCTTCTCGCACATGCTCGCTCTGTTATAATTGGGGATCGCTGAAATCCCTTCCCTACGACATTAGTTGCATGTCCATGCTTGCAGGAGCGGCCCTTACATGAGGCGAAGTGAGACTGTGACCTCCGGCAGCAGATGACTGGGGCACCAGCAAGATGGCCTCTTGACTCCAATTTTTAAAATAAGTAAAGAGGTAGCGACCGGGTGTGTACCAGGGCAGTTTTTCCACATTACTGTGGCAAACTAGGTTTATCCACACCTGTGGGACAAATAGATCTTCAAATATGTTGAGCAAGTGAGCCAAGCCGCAGGCATAATCTCTCTCTGTGTGTGTATGTGTGCGTACACACAGACACAATCTGACAAGGCGGGAGGAATCTGCCAAGGATACCGTGACTAGCCAATTGGAACTGTGAGTGAAATTCCTTTCTGATTCCAGAGATGGTGATCAGAGAGAACTTGAGGGGAGGCCAGAATCCATCCCCTAAATCTTGACCCCAAAAGGAAACCTTCCATCGCAAGGCTTCACCTTGACAAAGACGGGTAGTTCGTTAAGTAGCAACTCCCTCATCTCGGCCTTGTTGATCTTTAACTTGTCGCCTTCCTTGCAGGAATATTTATAGAAGGTAGCAACCATAACCTCCAGAGCCTCTTCAAGGGGAGTTTCCATTTTGGTCCCTGAAAAGGCAGAATTGGCAAATAAACAGGATTAGGACTTGGCCTCCCATAGAGATCTCCTCATTGACCTGTGAGATGCTTTTGGATTTTGTTCAGCCCCGCAATGTGAATGCCATCAACTCACCTGCTCTGTGAAGCCTTCGATTTAACCTGAGTTCACCTCACACTCAAAGAAAGCCTGAAATACTTGTAACCGCACTTACACATTTTCAACCCATTACCCATAGCTGCCTCTCACTGTGAACATTTAGATTGTACACTGATTTGGTCCAGCAATGACTACATCGGTTGGCAAAGGGCCTCAGGCTCTTTTCTAGCTCTGTGACTTTTAGCTGGAACATTTAGCTGGAGACTGAACCGGGAACCTTTGGCATGCAAAACAGGTGATCAGCCACTGAGCGGTGAGCCCTCCCTTTGGTTTGGGGGCAAAATTAGCAAACACTCCATCCATGGGCCAGCTGGAGTGGTCAGTACCATGGGCAGGGGGAATGTTCCTGTCAATTTTTGCTTTACACCCCTAGAGGTGGAAAAACGACGAAAGCATCGCAAGACTTTCAGTGTGTTCTCGTGCCTTCATCGTCCTGACTGTCGGGCCTGCAACGCCCAAATTTGCAGCAGCGTTTTAAAAGCTTTTTAAAGTTTGGAACGCACAAAAACCATGAGAGAATCTTATCTGTGCTGTCAGAGGAATGGAAATGAAAACGGGCAGGCATGATGTCCTCCAGCGTTTTCTCCCAGGAGAGAGTGCGCGAGCACTCTGAGCATTCACCCCTGGGATGGTACCGAGGCCAAAATTTGTGGGCCTGACTCCCAGCCTAGCTGTCCTTGCCTTCCCCACCCCTGCTGGACCCGCTGCGACAGAAACACTGCACATCTGGAATGACCGCTGCTTTTTAATCTCGGCACGCTTGCATCTATTAAAAAAAACAAGATTTAAAGAGAAATAGTGACGGGGGGAAAAGCGGGGGCCACTTACCCCGACGAGCAGGAAGGGAGATTCCGTGATGGCAGGGAAAGGGAGACAAGAGCCAGGTGTGTGTGTGTTTGTGTGTGTGTGTGTGTTTGCATCCACCAATCCACAGTCTTTGCATCTGCGGCAGCCAATTCCGGCTCCAGCCCAGTTCTGCCCCGCGGTTCTTTGGCTCGGGGCCAGCTTATTTTCTTTTCCTCCCAACCGGTTCTGAGTTCAAGCCTCGCCCAAAACGAATCCATTCCCCAGAAGAAATTGTAGGAGGAAAGGACTGGATCCCTTTTTAAACGTAGCCCTCTGCTGTTAATCGGATTCGATGCAACCGGAGCAGTTAGTAGTCATTAAACTATTAATAAGGCAAATTCCGACACAGGGTGTCTTTCCCCATCCCTGTAAGTAAAGTAAAGTTGGGCCATCACGTTGGTGTCGACCACAGAACCATGTGGTTTCTTCTGGTAGAATACAGGCAGGGTTGACCATTGCCATCTCCCACACAGTATGAGAGGATGCCTTTCAGCATTTTCCTATATCGCTGCTGCCCGATATAGGTGTTTCCCGTAGTCTGGGAAACACATTCCAGTGGGGATTCGAACCTGCAACCTCTCGCTGGCTAGGCAAATCACTTCCCCGCTGCGCCATTAGGAGGCTCCATCCCTGTAGCACTCGCAAAATAACCAAACAGATCTGCGGACATTCTCTCTCCTGCTATTAAAGGTGCCGGAGGTGATTCATTTAAAAGAAATTGCGGGCGGTTATAGATATACTTTGTGTATTACAAAGTCTGTAACAGTTTTTCTCTGCTTTGTCAACTTCTTTTTCATTAGCACCTTATGTTTCTGTTTATCTGAGATGTTGCAGTTAGTCTGATCAGGGGTGGATTAATTTTGTTGCTGCCCGTAGACAGCCAAAGGTTTGCCACCCAAGGGACAAGAGTAAGGGGTCTTGGGGGGGAGGGAAACACTTTTACCTTTAAAAATGCCACTGTGTAGTGGCAGAGGGTTCCACCCGCCTCCTAAACCATGGCAGGAGGTGAGGTCAGGCATTGGAGGGCGGCAGCGAAAGAGGTCCTCACTCAAGCCAGGCTGACTCGCAAATGACACAGAGCGGGAGATTTCGGGCTTCTGCCCACGCTCATGCATGCACAGAAGCCTGAAATTGCCTGCTCTGTGTCGTTTGCAAGTAAGCTGGGCTTGAGTGAGGACCTCTTTTGCTGCCATCCTCCAGTGCCCGACCTCGCCTCCTGCCGTGGTTTAGGAGGTGGGCAGAGCCTCTGCTGCTCCACAGCGGCATTTTTAAAGGTTGTGGGGGAAAGAATTAAGTTTCCCTCCAAGATGCTGCTCCCCAAGATTTCCCACCGTAGGGGGCTGCCTATATTGCCTATGCGGTAATCTGCCATTGAGTCTGATAAATTATCAAGTTTCTGATAAACTATCAAGAAATTATCAAGTTTTAACTATTTAATGTGGGATCATTTTATGCCTTGAGGTTTCTTGTGTACTTTTCATGTACTCTTACTTTTATTATCCCTCTGTATCTTTGTCGTATGTAATAACCCCTTATACTTTATTCTGGTTTATGGGAGTAATAAGGATTGATTGATGTAGAATCATACTGAATCCTTGAATAAGACGTTGGAAGGCCTTTTTAGGAAAGTTGGCATAAGTATTCCAAGAACCACAAAATTGTGAAGACTTAAATCTGAATAATATGTTGGTTAGGGCAATCTTGCCAGCAATATGCAAACCTCTTTGCATATTCGTCCTTTGACGAAAATAATTTGTGTGTGAGATGGATGTCCTAATCTAGATGTATGTGATACGTGTGTGATTTGGTGTGTGTTTGTATTCTTTCCTTTTTGTAAATATTTACACACACACACACACACACACACACACACACACACACACAGAGGCGTAAGATGATTCAAGGTCATCCCATCCCATCTACTTGAAAGCAATATCTGTTTGGGCATATGACGCTGCCTTACGTTGAATCAGATTCTTGGTCCTTCTGTCTCAGTATTGTCTGCTTCTAGCTAGCAGTGATCCTTCAAGTGTCTCAGGGTCTTTTCCACCCCTGCTATCTGGAAAATCACAAGGAATCGGATTTAGACTAGACCATTTGAAGAACTTCCTAGCTGTTGGACCGTGGAACCGCTTGCCTCATGCAGTGATGGCCTCTCCTTTAGCTGGAACTTTTCAAACACTGGCTGGGCAGCTGTTTTTCAGGGGTGCTGTAGCACCTTCTTGAACTGAGCCATGGGCTGGCCTAGATGACCTCCAAGTGTCCCTTGCAGCTCTAAAATCCTACAGTGCATATATAAATGTGAGTAGTGCTAATACTAAGCGGTTCACTTCTGCATCCAAAGCGTGTACCACAGAGCTGTATAGGGCTGGATTGCCTCCTTAAACCCACCCACAACCCAAGCCCTTCCCTGGGATGGAATATTTCAAGGTTGTTCTTTCGACAGGAGCAATGCCAGACTTAACTGGATACGCAGCCTCAGGCCTTGATGCTGGAACCTGCCTAGCAGGAGCCTGAAAGGGACACACCCACGTATTTCGGAAGTTCTCTTTGATCCCTGGGCCTCTCATATCCAACGCAGTTCGTTTTTTGTGGCGTCTCAAGTTGTGTGTCTGCCTGTCTGTGCACAGTGTGCACACTCTGTGTGCCCTATTGGTGCAGTGAGTCTGCACTGTCTGTCTGTGCACGGGGGTCTTCACAGAAAAACAGACACTACTACCACTACAGATATTTATATCCCACTCTTCAACCCAAGTTCTCAAAGTGGTTTGCATAGAAAAATAAACAATACACAGATAAATAAGATGGCTGCCTGTGCCCAAAGGCCAGACCATCTAAAAAAGAAACATAAGGTAGACACCAGCAATGGCCACTGGAGGGATGCTGTGTTGGGGATGGACAGGGCCAGCTGCTCTCCCCCTGCTAAATATAAGAGAATCGCCATTTAAAAGGTTTTCTCTTTGCTCAGTTAGCAGGGGTAACTTGACCCTTTCAGCGGCTTTGCAAACACTCTGTCTATCTGAGTTGCCTCCCACCTGCCCAAATTTAGCTACTAAACCACCTTTCTGTTGGCAGCCATCCCTCTGAGACACCCCAAGATAGAACCCTCGAGGACAAGAGAACAGACAAGCCGGGCTTAGTCAAAACAGCATCTTTTAATGGCCATCGGGGCACTGCAGGGGCTTATTTCCCGGGGAGTGGGAGTTTGGGGCAGCTCCGGAAGAACTCGTCAAACCCCATGGACACACACGCCAAGAAGCAGGTGAACTCCTGGAAGTCGACCTCGTTGTCTTTGTTGTGGTCCAGGTCACTCATGATCTTCTGGAATTCTGTGGGGTCCATTCGTTTCTGGGAGGGTCAGAAAGCGACATGGTGAAGCCCACCCTGAGAGGGAGGCAAGGAAGCATCTCCACGTAGCTCCTGTCTTCCTTTGCACTTGCTCAACCTTCCCCTTCTCCTTGCTCCTATCAATGGTTTGCCAACCTCCTTGGACCAGAAGCACAGCCGGTTGATTGCAGGTTCAATGTTTAATTTTAAGATATTCCACATGCACACACCCCGCCTTTTGGCCATACAGTCCTAGGAACATTAGAAACTGCCATATACTGAGTCAGACCCTTGGTTCATCTAGCTCAGGATTGTCTACACTGACTGGCAGCGGCTTCTCCAAGCTTTCAGACAGGAGTCTCTCTCCACCCGATCTTGAGATGCCAGAGGGTGAACCTGGGACCTTCAGACACTCTAGAACCACTGAGCTGGGGTCCCATCCCCTATGAGGAATATCTCACAGCACTCACATGCAGTCTCCCATTCAAAAACAAACCAGGGTGGACCCTGCAGAGGGGACATTCATGCTTGCAACCACAAGACCAGCTCTCCTCCCCAGGGCAGCTTATAATTTGCCAATTAAAACCATATAAAAATGAAATAATCCGCATAGAACCAGAAACCTAGAAGAATAGTACAACTTAAAACTGCATACAGCAATTATAGCACCAGCTCTTGTTACAAATAGCTCAAAAGCACAAAGACCATATTGCCCTGCATGGGATAAGTTTGCACCCCATCCAGAGAGACCCCAAACAGCATCTCCGTGGATTGCATTCAGCCCACATGTATATTCAGAAAGGGTTCCTGAGCAAGAACTTCCCACATCTTGTCCAAATTTGAGTGTGTGTATATATAGAGAAAAGGTTACTATCTCAAATGGGACAGAAATCTTGATCATCCATTAAAACCTGTAAGATGCGCTCATTCAAAACATCTTCCATGCATGTGCCAAGGACTTTGCAGCTGAATTAAATCTGGATTTGAGCCCCAGCTGACAAGACTTGATGCCAACAAGACTTGATGAAGCCCTTTGGCATTAAGTAAGCGCCATCCATTTTTCAGCTAATCCTAATGTTTGTGTTAATAGGTCAATAGAGCTTAGCATTGTGGCTTTCCACTGGAGCCCTAAAGGAGCGTAGCCAGGAGGCAAACTTACGCTACTGAATGCAGGAAGCTCCTTCATCAGAAGCTCCTTCAATTCATTCTTGTTGAGTTTGAACTTATCGCCTTCCTTCCCAGAATACTTGTGGAACGTGATGACGATGGTAGCCAGTGCCTTCTCCAGAGCGGTTGTCATTGTGAGCAGCAGCCAATCTGAAATGCAAAGTAAGTCAGAGGCCTTGGAACGTTGTCCTGTGAGTCGGAGGAGATCAAGGTGAGAGCCATGAGTGGGCCAAGAACACTTCTAATCTCCCATTCATTTGCAGCTAGGGCAGACCCTGCTTAGCTAAGGGGACAAGTCATGCTTGCTCCCACAAGACCAGCTCTCCTCACGGAAGACATCTCCAGCTATCCGGACAAAGGCAGGAGAGGGGAGGAAGAGAAGGAACTTACCCCAAAGCAGCACAGAGTCTAGATCCCAAAGACAGCAGCAATGATGTCGGAGAAAATCCGATGGTGGCCTTTATACCCTCTCCAAACCCAGCCTCCGGTGGTCCGTCATTCCTGGATAGATGCGCATCAGCCAATCGCAAAGGTTCGCTTTGGTGCTCCATTTCTCTCATTGACTCACATGTTTCTCCAGATGGGGCCAAGGAGGTGGTCTGTTCCTCGCCCCTCCGATGGTCTTCCACGCCCCATTTTTGCCCAACAAGCCATATAACTTCACACGGACGACTGAATCCACATCTTGACAGGTAACAGGTGACTGGCCTCACTGGAACGTCCCACCCAGAGATGTGACTTGACAGTTTGAGCAGCAACTTCGTGGAGCCTGAAATCTGGGTGGTTTTTACAGCTTGGGTCACCGTATCTTAAGAAGGAAATTGTAGAACTGGAGAAGGTGCAGAAGAGGGCAGCCCAGATGATCAGGCCCTGGAGCATCTTCCTTATGAGGCTAGGTACGGTGACTAAGGGGAGACATGATCAACTTGTATTCAATTATGCATGGAGTGGAGAGGGCGGACAGAGAGAACATTTCCTCCCTCTCTCACAACACGAGAACCAGGGATCACCCCATGAAACTGAAGGTCGGGAAATTTAGGACTGACAAGAGGAAGTCCTTTTTCACACAGTGCAGAATTAATCTATGGAACTCTTTGCCATGGGATGTGGTGATGGATTCTTGCTTGGGTGCTTCAAAAGGGGCTTAGACAGATTAATGGTGGACAGGTCTATCATGGGCTACTAGTCAGGTGGCTGTGGGCCACCACCAGCCTCAGAGGCACGATGCCTCTCAATACCAGCTGCAGGGGAGCAACAGCAGGAGAGAGGGCCTGCCCTCCGCTCTTGCCTGTGGGCTTCCCAGAGGCATCTGGTGGGTCATTGTGTGAAACAGGATGCTGGACTAGATGAAGGGCCTTCGACCTGATCCAACAGGGCACCCCTTGGAGCTGATGGTTTCCTCTTGACGGTTCTGCTCTTTCTTTCTGCAGTCCATCTCTTCTGAGTAAAGGCACACCTTTTAAAGTGGCAATTCTCTTGTATTTAGCGGGGGGGGGGAGCAACTGGCCCTGCCCAACCCCAGCACAGAATCCCTCCAGTGGCTGTTGCTGGTGTTTACCTTATCTCTCTCTCTTTTTTTTTAAGATTGTGAGGCCTTTGGGGACAGGGGACCTTCTTATTTATTTTTTCTTTGTAAACTGCTTTGGAAACGTTGTTGGAAAGCGGTTATTAAGAGTGGCAGTAGTAAGACTGAACTCGGGACTCTCCGCCTGCAAATCAGGGGCTCTACCACTGAGCTGCGGCCCCGTCTCCTAAATACTAGGAACAGGGAGGAGCTGCCTCGTACGGAGTCAGACCCCTGGTCCATCTAGCTCAGAGCTTGTCTGCTCTGACTGGCAGCGGCTCTCCAAGGGTTTCAGGCAGGAGCCTCTCCCAGCCCTCCGTGGAGATGCTCCCAGGGACTGAACCTGGCAAAGCAGCTGCTCTTCCTCTGAGCTACGGCCCCACTCCCAAAGGCGGCATCCATGGGCCTCCCATCCAGGCATTGACCACACCAAGGCCTGCTTAGCATCAGCACAGTGGCTGTAGCGTGTGTGCCCTCTTAGACCATGCTCTGCAGCCCATGGCACACTGCAGAATCCGACCCCAACCCATAGCAAGATGGCAGCCCCCACGTTCCCTTTACTTGCCATGGCTAGATGTTTCCCTCACCCCACCCCCTTAAGACCCCTGGCTCGGCTTTGAAACGTGGATCATGCTGTTTGTTCTCCTGACCATAATTTGTGTTTGGATTACGGTTGGCTTCCTGGGGTGGGGCCATGTCACGCTTGATGGCCTCCTGTTTGCATTGTTGGGGGAATAATGCGTTTGTTTGATAAGGAAGTGATGGGCTGCATGAATCACCTGGCTCTGAGAAGCCACGCTGGGCTCAGGTTCCCAGCCGGGCTCAAGTTCCCAGCCTCCCACCAACGCTGGATTCCAGAAGGGGTGGAGGGGTTATTATGGGATGGAGGGGTGTGTGTGTGTGTGTGCGTGTGTGCAGTAAGCAAGCATCATTTTAACGTTCGCCGTATCTTGAGTTCTAAACTATCCCAGAGAGCCCATTATCAGGCCTATTCTTAAAACGGTATGTCTCCGGAGAAAATACATCGAGTGCTGGTTATTCCCTTTAAAGCTTTGTGGGGCTTAGGCCCAGGTTACCTGAGAGAGCGCCTCTCTCTGCAAGATCACAGCCGCTCACTAAGATCATCAGCCTTCTCCAAGGCTGCAGGCAAGAGACACTCTCAGCAGCCCTATCTGGAGATGCCAGGGAGGAAACTTGGAGCCTTCTGCAGACAAGCAGGCAGATGCTCTTCCCAAAGTGGCTCCATCCCCTCAGGGGAATATCTTGCAGTGCTCACATATCGTCTCCCATTGAAATGCAAACCAGGGCGGACACTGCTTAGCCAAGGGGACCATTCATGTTTGCTAGCACAAGACCAGTCTCCCTCCTGCTTCTTCTGTTTCAGGCAAACCTGTGATTATTCTTCAGGCACACCCATATCTCTGCTTATCCCAAGGTATAAAAAGCACTCCCAACAAAGGTTTTTGTTGTTTTTTTAAAAACAGATGCCCTTTTTGCCTCTTAATCTTGAGCGTGGCCAAGAGCCAGCTTTTCAACTGTGTTGTGAATCTGCAATGTAATCCTGTAAGTTCCTTACAGGAACTTGAAATGGTGGTTCTGCTCTCAGCTGCCCTCGAGAAGGCAGTTTGTTTTTTGGCATGGAGGATAAACTTCTTCTGGGTTATCTGGTGCTTCGATGCAAATTCCTGTTACTGTGGAAATGCATCCCTTCCCTTGGAAAGTAAACCATGATGAAAGACGCAACTCTGGCTAGCAACTGAGCTTCTGCCCGGGAATCCGAGGTCGGCATTGCCTCCCACTCCCTTTTGCACACACCTGAAGTCTCCAGGTGTGCCAGAACTGGAAAGACAGGGTGGATAGATCCAGCAGTTAGGGAGAGGCCTTGCCAGCCCCTTCACTTTCTCTGCCTGGTTCTCTGATTTCTCTGCCTCATTCATCCGTGATTCAGTCCCCCAAGTGTGGAACAGAAGCAGACAGGTACGGAATATTGAGAAAGCAAAACAAAATTCTGGCTGATGTAAGAATGACTGTTTACTGGGTCAGATCATCTCATCCCGTGTCCAGTTTCCTGCAGAGACTAGCCAGAGGCACACAACCGGGGCATAAAAGCTAGGGAGCTAGGAAGCCATTTTCAAGCAGGAATCTGGGTAGAGGAAGCTTTTAATAGTTGCAGGACGGGTTCAGTCCTTGGCAGCTGCAGGTACGGCTGGAAAACATCCATCTGAAGCCGCTGCTGGCCAGGGCTGGGAAATGCTCCTCTGAAACCCAGGGGGGAGTGGGTACTGCCAGTCAATACATTGCACTAAATTGCACTATATAACTTCCTATATAATTCTAATCTTGACTGGGTTTCCAGGCTTCTCTCTGCCGCCTCTTCTCCTCCCTTTCTCTCTAGAAGAACAGGCCAGAGGCAGCTGGGAGGGCCAGCACAAAGCCTGTGTGTGTGTGTGTGTGTGTGCGCGTGCGCGCATGTGCTCGCTTACTCGCTCTGTATGTTTCTACAGTTGTTCTGTGAGTTTTCTGGGCGCCTGGAGAGTGATTCATGCCCTAGTAATGAAGCTACTCCTTAGCCTGAGGCACCACGCCCTGGCAAAGGGGGGAGCATGCCAGGCGGGCGGGGTGGGTGGGGAGGCTTCTATCCAGTGTGTGTGTGTGTGTTGGTGTGCAGAAGCATCCTCTTCAAATGGCAAGACTCCCACTCTTTTAACGGGTGGACATTCAATAGGTGAAGACGACGGGAAAAACGTTAGCCAAAACAAATCTCTGGTTTGTTTTTAAATTGTTGAGTTGTTTTAATTTTTTTGTATATGTTTTTAACTTGTTTCATGCTATTGTTAACCGCCCAGAGATGAAAGTTTGGGGCAGTGTGCAAATCTGACAAATAAATAAATAAATAAAACCATGCAGCTCCCTGGTAGCCTCTGAGAAGCCCCGTCCCTATCCCGGACATCGGCCCCGCTAGACTTGGGGAGTGGGAGGGGTGTGGGTTTCGTAGCGGCCTTTTCTATCACCCAGGCACTGCATTCAGTCACTGCCAGAAAGGGCTGGAAGGGCTAGGCTGGGGGGTAGTGAGCATGGATTGCCCCCTTTGCTAAGCAGGGTCTGCACTGGTTTGCATTTGTATGGGAGACTACAGGTGAGCCCTGTAAGAGCTTCCTGTGAGGGGATGGGGCTGTAGCTCAGTGGAAGAGCTTCTCCTTTGCATGCAGAAGCTCCCACATTCATTCCTGGCAGCTTCTCCAGGCAGGGCTGGGAAAGACTCTTTTCTGAAAGCTCGGAGAGATGCTGCCAGTCAGTGTCAACAGTTCTGAGCTGGACGGAGCCAAAGTCTGGCTCTGCACAAGGCAGCTGCCTATGCTCCTGTGATGGCTTTGACCCTCCCAGTCTCCTGGTGTTTCTGGAAAGCAAGCCAGGAGGTTGGAATGGCTTGATATTGTGAAAAGTATTGAGGACAGTATATTGGGGGTGGAGGTGTAGCTAAAATTGAGTGGATGGGTTCGAAGAACCCGGGCCCCCACCTCCTGAGGTCTGCCCAGCTCCCTCCCTCCCTGTTTTCTTCATGATCTCCCTCACTCCAAGGGGCCACCGGGGAGAGGGGCAAACACAGGCCCCCTCTCCTCTAGCCAAACCCCTGATTGGGCGGGGGGCGGGATTTCTGGAAATAGGTTCTGTCGAAATGAGCAACCCCGACCAAAGCCGTGAAGGTGTGTTTTCCATTTGCAATCAAACTTGGTCGCATCCGACAGGAGCACGGCGCCTGCCATCCAGATGTGACCCTGCCGGCCTTTCCTGTTTATTTCCAAGACCCGCGTGGCCAGCCGGAGAAAGCCAAAGCCGGAAGCGTTTTTCAAGCCAACAGCTCTTTTTAGAGCCCAAACAAGGAGGCGAGCGAGAGGACCGGAAGCCAACCAGTTCGTGAGAGTTGGCGGCATAGGGCCTAACCGGCAAGGAGGTTTTTCACACGTGGTTCTATGCCTCGGGGTATCTGAAGAGCGAATCTGCTTCGTGGCAGGTTTGATTCGAGGCATTTTAATTTGAGGGATTCGACGGATCATTCGCATAGCCATCAGCAGCACCTCCGTCAACAACCTTCAGAGAAAGCAGAAGCCCCAGAGGTTTTTTTTTTTCAAAAGCTGCTGGAAATAGAGGATTTTTTTTTACCCTGGACATAACTCTGGCTAAGCCTGAATTCGCAGCCTCCCTTGGGAGAAAAACAAAGCCCTGTCTGTCCCGGTCCCTGATAGCCCACAGGGAGGTTGGGTTAAATCCAGCAAATAGGTGGACTGGCACACTCCAATCAGGATTGGATTCAGGGAGAAAGCCCTGTCTGTAAAACCTCCAGGGTCCCCTCTTCTCTTGCTGAAAAAGAAAGGTGGCATGCCAGAAAACAAAAACTGTGGTTTGGACCTTTGAGGTGTGATTTCCGCACCTTGACTAGAAAATAGCAGCCTTCAGAGCAAGGCATCATGCATGGGCTCAGAAGAACTCTGCCCTGGCATTTGCTTTCTTTTAGAAGTGGCTTCTGATCCGAGGGAAATACACCCAAAGCTTCATTTTATGCACACATGTGCTGTTCATAAGTAGGAACTTAGGAAGCTGCCTGCTACCGAGTCAGACCCTTGGTCCATCTAGCTCAATATTGCCTACACTGACTGGCAGCAGCTCTCCAAGGTTTCAGGCAGGGGTCTCTCCCCAGTCTCCCAAACATGTTCGTGCACATCCCTACCAGGGACTGGATCTGGGGCCTTCTGCAGGCAATGCCACTGTGTTTACAGCCCCATCCCCGAAGGAGAATATCTTACAGTGCTCACACATGGAGTCTCCCACCCAAATGCAAACCAAGACAGACCCTGCTTAGCAAGGGACCATTCATGCTCGCTGCCACAAGACCCTCTCTCCACCCCAGTGATGCTGTTCTCTCTATATCTTTTACCAGATATTGGGCTGAGCACCCCCCTAGCTTGCATGCCCAAACACATACCTAGCATTTTAAGCTGTGTGCAAACAAATATTCACTTAGTTGTCTGCACACACACACACACACACACACACACACACAGAGCTTCCTTTGTCCTCTTCCCCCCACGTGCCGGGCTCTCGAATCCTCTCTCCTCTTCCTGTCGCTTCGCACATTTGAATTTCTGCCTCTGTTGATCACTGCCTACTCGTCCGTGAAGAACCGACTCAACCGAGGCCTCTGCAAGCATCAGCAGCAGCAAAAGCCGGGGATCCCAGAGAGGCCCAAACAGCCCTTTAGCCCAGCATCCTGTTTCCCACAACGTTCACCCAGATGCTTCCAGGGAACCTGAAACCAGGATGTAAAAAGCAGTTGTTCTCCTAGCTGCGGGTGTTCTGGGGTAGACTGCCCCTGGGCCTGGAGGTTCTGATTAGCCATCAGGACTACTCAGCCTCCTCCTGCCTGTTGTGGTCCCCATTAAATGCTGTTTGTTCTGTTTGTGAGCTCGAGTTCACCCAAGGAGACTTGGATTCCGGCCCCTTCCTCTGTTGATGCCCCCCCCCCAGACTCTGGAACGTGCTCCCTGCTGAGATGAGCCTCCCCATCCCTGACGACTTTTTTAAAGCCTCTAAAGACACATTTATTCACCCAAGCTTTTCAATTAGACTTGGTCTAGTTTCTGATGGGATCTGAGCTGTTGGTGACGGACCAGGAGAGGGATCTTGGGGTCATGGTGGGCAACTCATTGAAAGTGTCGTGTGGCAGCTGTGAAAAAGGCCAATTCCATGCTAGGGACCAGTAGGAAGGGGACTGAAAATAAAACGGCTAATATTTTAATGCCCTTATACAAAACTATGGTGCGGCCACACCTGGAGTACTGCGTACAATTCTGGTCACCACATCTAAAAAAGGACATTGTAGAACTGGAGAAGGTGCAGAAGAGGGCAACCAAGATGATCAGGGGCTTAAAGCACCTTCCTTATGAGGCTAGGCTACAACCCTGGGGCTTTTTAGTTTAGAAAAAGACGACTGCAGGGAGACATGACTGAGGTCTATAAAATCATGCATGGAGTGGAGAAAGTGGAGAGAGAGAAATTCTTCTCCCTCTCACATAACACTAGAACCAGGGGTCAACCCATGAAATTGATTGCCAGGAAATCTAGGAGCAGCAAACAGAAGTACTTTTTCACACAACGCATAATCAACTTGTGGAATTCTCTGCCACAAGATGTGGTGACAGCCAACCACCTGGATGGCTTGGAGAGGGGTTTGGATCACTTCCTGGAGGAGAGGCCTATCAATGGCTACTAGTCGGAAGGCAATAGGCTACCTCCAGCCTCAGAGTTGCAGGGGAGTAACAGCAGGAGAGAGGGCATGCCCTCACCTCCTGCCTGTGGGCTTCTTGAAGGCATCTGCTGGGCGACTGTGTGAAACAGGATGCTGGACTAGATGGGCTTCCTTGGTCCTGATCCGGCAGGGCTGTTATGTGGTTTTAAAGGGTTTTAAGGTTTTGGTTCCTGTTTGAATTTGCTTTATGTTTCTGTAGCCACCCAGAGACGGAATTTGGGGGCAGTGTACAAACTTGGAACCTAAATAAATAACCAAACAAACAGAGCAGCCATATGTCAGGGACAGGTTTGCTAGCATTCCCTGCGAAGGGCTGTACCTGAAGGCCTCCAAAGTCTGTTTATCACATCCGCGAAATGTCGGAGGGTCTGCCTGTGTGTTTTAGCGCTGCTTTGGTAACCGCTGGTACCCCCCCACCCCCCGCTGGCAACGTGCACACAAGTTTCCAGGCACAACAGCACCCTTTGAAGGCCAGTCTGAGTAAGTCTGCGAAGTGGCTTGGCCTCTTTTGAGTCTCTGGGCTGGTTTCACTTCTGTTCTTTTCCTCTTGGTAAGCTCCCCGTCCAAATGACTCAGCTCGGCAGTTGCCAGAGAAGATGCTTGGGCGATGAATCACCCAGCAAACACCATACCCTCTTGGCGTTGCCCGGAGACTACACCGGAGAGGCACCCTCCCTCTGGGTTTATTAACGGACAAAGAAGGGGGTTTGGAAAGTCCGTGAGCTGGGGCAGGCGTTTCAAGGCAGGGCCGGACTTCTGCATGAGCCCAGGATGGGGAGAAATCCATGCTCTTAAAAGGCACCAATTGCCTTGCATTTTTTTTAAAGGGGGGGTGGGGCTTTCTTTGCAGTTCAGTGAGTCTGTGTGCAGACTTTGAACTCTGCGGTGAATCTTGCCACCTCCCTTTCCCAGCAGACCTTTCCTTCTGCCCCCCACCACTCCCAAATGACAATGAGGTGGGTGAAAAGTTTGGATATATGTATAAGCTTGGATCATATGTATAAGCTGGGGCTGATAACTCGAACCGGTGTAGCCAGGGCGGCCCTTTCAGGAGACAAGGTGAGACGGTGGCCTCAGGCGGCAGAGTATTGGGGGACCAGCAGGGTGGCAAAACGCCCTCCTCCATCGCCATCGGAGCAGCTCTTTCAGACCAGCCTGGCTTTTTCAAGCCTTCAAGCAGCGCCTCTCCTCCCACTCCTTGCCAAACTTGCAAGAAGCACAAGGAGAGAAGAAGAGGCGGTTGGCAACCTTCCCTCCTTCCGGCCCCCACCCTGGGCATTTTTCAAAGCTTGCAATGTCAGGTTTGAAAGACAGCTGGCCCCCAGCCGGTGGGGCATGGGCCAATCCAGCATTTGGTGCATCACCCCAGGTACCATTACACCTTCAGCCACCCTGAGTGTAGCCCTTCACTTAAGCTGTCAGGCTTGGGTTCAAATCCCTGCTCAGCCAGCATTGTGGCTCTGTGCATGTGCAGAGTGCATTTCTTCCTTTCTCTCTCTTTCTTAAACACACACACTTCTTCTTTGTCTGGCAGCATATCTATTTGTTTCACTTCTCATCGGAGACGGATCTAAGTAACGGCTAGACTGTAGATTCCCCCCCCAAATGGGGCACAGCTGTTTTTGTTCGTCCCAGTCATTCGAGAAGCAAACTGAAATCTGTGCGCTCCTAACAGTCCTGTGCATTGAAAGCACAGTCCTGTGCATGTTTACTCAGAATCCGGTCCCCTTGAGCTCAAGAAGGCTTACTCCCAAGTAAAGATGCACAGGACCGCGGCCAGGCTGCGTATAAAGCCTCTTGCTCTCTATCTCAGGATAGGGTTGCCAATCCTCCAGGGTTGGTGTGGAGTTTCCAGGAATCGGAACCCATCTCCAGGTGACTCATGAAAGCAAGCCAGGAGATTGTAATGGCTTCATATTCTGGGAAATATTGAGGGCGGGCAGCAGTGGGAAGGGAGGCATAGGAGTGGCTTCAGTCAGAGTAGGAAACGCTGATGCAAGGAATCGCTTCCCAGGAATCGCTTGAGTTTTTCCTAATCACGTTGTATTCGTTTTATGGCTACTGGGCCAGAATAAATGTTGAATTTATTTTTTTGTCTATTATATTTGTACATTGCCCCAAACTTCCGTCTCTGGGAGGTTTACGGCAACATAAAACCAATTAGAAATTAAAACCTTAAAACAATTTAAAACCAAAAGCTTGGGTGAATAAATGTGTCTTTAGAGACTTTAGAAAAGTTGTCAGAGATGGGGAGGCTCTTATTTCAGCGGTGGGGGGGGGGCACGTGTTCCAAAGCCTCAGGGCAGCAACAGAGAAGGCCCGTCCCTGCGTAGCCACCGGAGGAGCTGGTGGCAACTGCAGATGAGCCTCTCTGGGTGATCTCAAAGGACGGTGGGGACTCTAGTGAAGAAGACGTTCTCAAATATTGAATGTAATAAGCATATGACCCTACTGGGGCCATTGTGGATTTTATAGGAATAGATTCTGTGTTGTGAGAATGGGCCACCCCATGTATCTGAGGCTGAGGGAACAAGCTAACTAACTGAGAAAATTGGAATCTCTCTGCCAGCTCTCATTTTGAGGACATTTGAGGCTGGAGGCCATTTCAGAAGAGGCTTTGTTAACTTGCTGAATGCTCATTTCATCAGCTTCCCCTTGCTGCCACCTGGTGGTTGCGCTTGAGCATGGCAGGGGTGGTCAGGATTCTGCACGGGTCCATGGGGAGGCCACTGAGAGGCATAGCGGTCGTGTCCTTGAGGCCCTCTCCTGGACAGAACGTAGAACTCCACACACGTCCTAGGGACAGAGGAAGCTAGCTGCTGTCTACCGAGTCAGACCCTTGGTCTGCCTCAGTAATTGTCTGCACGGGCTGGCAGCAGCTCTCCAAGGTTTCAGGCAGAGGTCTTTCCCAGCCCTCCCTGGAGACGCTGCCAGGGATCAAACCCAGGACATTCCGTAGGAGCTCCACTTGGCTACAGCCTCATCCCCAAGTCTAAATCAATGGAGAGAGTGTAATGAAGGCAACCCGCCCCCCTCCCCATAATACTATTCAAACTCAGAGTCATAATGATTTGTGGTAGATTCTAGAGAGACCAAATAATGTGCTTCACAAAAAAATGTGTGATTGGTTTGTGGAACTCAGGGCCACAGGATGTGGGGCTGGCCAGTAGCTTAGATGGGTTCCGAGTGACGTTAGACAAATCCATGGAGGAGAAGAGGGCTAAAGAGACCACAGACAAGGGAGGATAAAGGAGGAAGTCATAGAACATGCAGCAGATGTGTGGACCACAAGAACTTGCTGAGGGAAAGGATTCAGACAAATGCATGGTCTATCCAGCCCTCCAACTGTGGTTGAACGACTAATCCCATCAACCCCTGACTACTGGCCACTGCGTTTGGCGATGGTGGGAGCTGTAATCCAGAAGGCTGGGGGGCCAATGTTGGGTAGCCCTAATCCAGCACTATCAGCCCTGATAGCTAAATAGAACCTCCATGGACTGATATGGTCTACCTCTGAGGATGAGCAGAACAGACACACATTCGCCCCCTGCCTTCCAGCTTCCCAGGGGCAGAAACAGAATGCTAACTAGGTGGGCTTTGGGTGTGATCCAGAAAGACCCTTTGCACGTTCTTACGGCAACAAGGGCAGGATGCTGGCTCAGAAAGAATCACGGCAAAGAGAGATGCATGCATGGCGACATTCCGAACGGACTCCAGACTTTATTGCAACACTTCATTGAATTCACAGTTGGGCCGTCGCAGCATCCCGACGTGTTTACCCCAAACCTGAACGCAACTATCAGCAAGGGAAAGGAGATGGACTGAGATGAAAAGACCATCGTGACTTCAGTTGATTGAATAAACACAGCAGCACTTCAAATAGTTCTTCCTAAAATGCCTTGGAGAATTAAAAAAAAAGTCTTCATCTGGCACAGAAAAGGCAGCAACACAAGTGTAGGCTCAGAGGTCGGAATGTGATGAAGGAAAACCGGAAGTGTGCTGAGACTAGGCTGTCTACTTCTCGTTCGCTATCCGGCATTCCAAGAGTCCATGAACAATTTCGCCCAGCAAGTTCCAGTATTCCTCGAAGCTAATCTTCCCATCACTGTCCTTATCCAGATCACGGGTCAGTCTGGCAGCAGCTTCCTTGTTCTCAGTATCCTGTGCGTGAGAAGAGGACATAGAAGGGGTGAAGCCAGTGAAAGGCAGGGATGGAGCCCATCAAGAGTAGGGGTGCACAAGCTTATGGTGTCACCCTCCTTGTTTAGATAGATATATTCATCAAAAGAAGGTTTCATTGCAACTGTGGGATATGAATCTGTAAAAAGCGGGGACATCATTTTTTTCCAGAGTAGGGTTTTCTTAATGGTTGGTTTCCAAGTTAGCCTCAGTGTGCAATAGTCACCACTCCAGAGTATGAAGCACCTTGCTATTTCACACTGGCGGCATTTTATTGTTTATTGTAGCTCACCCATTGAAGTGCTGGGCGGCATACTGTCGCAAGCCTGTTGCTGATCATTGTTTCCCATCTAAATATGGACACACTCACAGATGCTTTTGTACAGAGTGCACTATTGCACAACCTTGCTGACACACAATTTCACAGGGTGTGCTATTGCATTTGCTTTCTGACATGTCAATGCACAGAGTATACTATTTTACAGGGTAAGCTATTTTACATGCTTGCTAACATGCTATTTCGCAGGGTGTGGTTCCTTTTTGGAGGCTTGCTGGGGTCCATATTTATAGGAGGAGTCAGAAACCCCCTCAGGCAACAAAAGCCCCCTGCCACACACACAGCCCCACCAGAAAGATCTGCATTGTGAGATTAGCTGCAGTAGGGCAGAGTTAATAAGAAGGAAGATGATGAAAACTCATGAAGCATTCCTATATATATATATATATATATATATATATATATATATATATATTAATATTGTAATTTGGATTATGTACACCATCTAGTTATAGATCTATAGATATATGGTGGTATATAAATATGATAAATGCATAAAATCAATTGCAAGGTATTTTGTAAAGGATTGCAAAACACCTGATAACTGGGCAAAGAGGCACCTTTTTAATGTGGTGTTTCTCTTTATTTAGCAGGGGGAGAGCAACTGGCCCAATCCACCCCCAGCACAGCATCCCTCCAGTGACTGTTGCTGGTGTCTAGCTTACATTTCCTTTTAGACTATGAGCCCTTTGGGGACAGAGAGCCGTCTTATTTATTGATTTGTTCTTTCTTTATGTAAACCGCTTTGGAAAATTTTGTTGAGAAGCGGTATATAAATATTTGTCATTGTTGCATTTTGTGATGAGGAAAGGCCCATGATGGGCTCACTGCAGAAGACCGCAGGTGGCTATTGCACAAGCTATTGAACAAGCCTGCCGTCCACCGCCTCCTCCGCCCCACCTGCACAGAGGGGTCAGTGCCTATCAGCTCACTGTCAGCATGTGATTAAGCTCTTGTCTCAGCAGCTTCTGGAAATCCTTCTTCCGGATGGCGCTCCGTCTCTTGCCCCAAAGGTCCTTGCCGGCATACTGGTCGTAGGTGTCTACCAACACCTGGATGGCCGGCTCCAGCTCGGAGAGGTTGCCAGCCATGGCCTCTCCTCCCTTTGCTCCTGCAGGAAGAAAGGAGGTGTGTCACAAACCGGCATCTCTTCCTACGGTGTCTTTTGGCTCACACAAACACGTGAACAGAAGAACACAGTTATGGACCCAAAGTTTTAAGCATCTTTGCCCCACAGAAGTGGAAAGGGTTGAGACTGTCTTGAGGGAGTATTCTTCAAGCTGAGAAATTTCCTGCTTTAAAAAAAAACAAAACCCAAGTCCTCCTTCTCCCCATGCCTGCCACTGAGTTCCATTAGTCCCACCCACCTGGATGTCTCTTAACTGCCTCTGAAAGCACGAACATTCCACTCCCTTAAGTTACATTGGGGCATTTGGGGATTTATTTAATTTTTTGCTTCCTTAGGTTTTCTTTTCTTTGGAATTATAATGTTTTCAGCTCTTTCGGACATAGATATAAGATGAGGAGATTTCTGCTGGATCAGAACAAAGATCCACAAAGTACAACATTCTGCTTTCTTCAGTGGCCAACTATAGAGAGCCCACAAGCACAAACCTTCTCCTGCTGGAAATGGAGAGTCCCTTAGTGAGCATAAATTGCCTCCTTTGCTAAGCAGAGCTCACCTTGGTTTGCATTTGGATGGGTGGCTGCATGTGAGTGCTGACTCCTGTAAAATATTCCCCTTAGGGGATGGGGCCGTAGCACAGTCAAAGAGCACCTGTTTTGCATGCAGAAGGTCCTGGGTTCAATCCCTGGCAGTATCTCCAGGTAGGGCTGGGAAATACTCCTGCCTGAAACCATGAAGAAGCCACTGCCAGTCTGTGTAGGCAATAGTGAGCTAGATGGACCAAGGGTCTTCCGTATAAGGCAGCCTCATCTGTTGCTATGTTGTGCCTTAGCAACTGATATTTGCAGGTATACTGCCTCTGAGTGTGGAGGTTCTATGTTACTATCAACTATATATGCTAATAGCAAACTCAAGTGGTTAAGTACCAATCTGACTGCAAAGAAAACGAGGCCACTCAGAAATAAGATTATGGTTTCATTTTCCATGTTCTTGGGGAACTCCTTAGGTACATAGAAGTACCGTATGAAACCAAAGAAAAGATGACTCCTGACTTCAAGACATCCCCCTTAAATAATGCAAGTTAAATATGGGGTTATACCTGTCTTCACCCTAAAGGAATAGGACTCTCCGAATTTAAGAGGACCTCCCTAACGCCTGTTTCCTAACATCAAAGAACTTGGAAAAAAATCTAGTCTGGGATTTTTTATAAGGTATACACAAGTTATAAGGGAAAAGGGTTCTTTTTCTTCCAAAGCCCCCAAGGGCCCCGTGAGCTTACTGAACCTAGGACATACAAGGGCTCTTGACACAGCGTGCCAGGGTTTGGGTTTCGTTTTTTTAAAGGAACATGGAGGACGGACAAGGGGCAAAAATTGGCCTACTCAAGCCACTTATAGTGGGTATGCTGGAGCAATATGATGGATAAAATCAGAGGGGATTCTTCACGCAGGAGGAGAGACACCTTTCCCCCTTCACTGCATCTCAGAATCTACCAGTATCACCCTGTTATATAACAATAAAAGACTCCGGTTCAGGGGGCAAAGTCATGAATGACCTTCCAATACTATATATCAAAAGCAGAAGAAGGCCTCGAGGAGTGGGAGAAAAAAGGGGTCCTTTCCCCCCCTTCCCCTTTTCACGGTGTGAGACTGGAATATCACTACTACAAGTTTCCTGTCCTCAGCTGCCTAGAGGCAGACACCAGGACTCTTCTTAGGAGTGTGCGAGGGAGCCCGTTGTGAGTCCCCATTTGCTGTGTCTGTATCCATCGGCAGACCTCTCTATCTACCACCGGACAAAATTCCGCAAAGGCAAATCAGGATGTACACGCATTCCAAAGGAGAAGGCTGGAGAGCCCAAGAGAGTCGAAAGGCAAGCGGAGCAAGAATCTTCCTACCTGGTGTTCCAGCGTGGCCTTGTTTCTTAGCTGTCAGGAAACAAACTTCATCAAAGTTGGAATAATCTTTTTAGCAAAGATGGCTGCAGGTGCTCAGTCCTTCAGGGAATAAAAGTGATTCCGCAGGGAGGAGAGTGCTCTTCTTCTTCCCATAAGTCTCTCGGATTCCCCCCACCCCTCCGAGGGAGAGTTCCGCTCCAATCTCTCCTCTCCCGGAGAAACTGGAGAACTGAGCAAACCCACCTCGTTGGACAGAAAACAGGCAACTTGGGAAGCAGGAGAGGAAACTGCATAGGAAACGGGATTGTTCTGATGTGAAAGGTCAGGCCGGAGACAGACGCAGGAGAACAGCCGGTCTCTCTGTAGCATAAATCCCGGGATTCGCTCCAAATTTTGCTTTGTGTGAAATTTCAACACCAGTCCCAGGCTATGCAGAAATTTCATTTGCAGAAACTAGTAAATTTCGCTTGCTGTACAGCACTCATTGCTGTCCTTAAAGATGCTCTGAAAGTTTCTTCTTGGGCAGATCCCTGAAATACTCAAATGTCTGTCTGTCTTGTCTGTCTGTCTCTTCAAAATGTCAGCGGTCTCCAAGTGTGCAATCCTGTTTTCCTTGGCACGCTCATTGTGCCGAGCAAATTGCTAACAGCTGCTGCCCAGCTAATTTTTTTGCTAGGCAGACGGCTGGAAATAATCTAGTTTGCCTGTGTTGGTGTTTCCTAGGTTTGGTAGCGAAATTTCTCCAAAGTGACACATGAAAGAGAAGGTCAGGACTGCTCTTGGGAAAGGCTGAAATTTCAAGAGGAATTTCAGGTTGCCTCTCCGGGAGAAACTGAAAAGTGATGAGGAGTTCCTTCCCAGGAGGAGAATTTTCTCAGACAGTTCCCCCCTATAAAGAGGGTGCTGTTTTCCGCCTCTGCTGATGCTGCTTTTATTGTTTTATTGGGTGTCTGGGTTTTTTAAAAAAACTTCCTCAATAGATTTGTATTTTTAATATTTGTATTTCATAGTATTTCATTTAAGATTTGTATTTTTAATCAGTTTATATTGTTTAATATCTTGTGAACCACCTTGAGATTACTTTTAATAAAAGGCAGCTTAACATTCCTCTGAGTACCAGTTGCAGGGGCCCCTGTGCGAAACAGGATGCTGGTCTAGACAGGCCTTGGGCTTGATCCAGCAGGGCAGTTCTTATGTTCTTAATTTAACAATAAACATAATAAGAAGTATCCCTATAAAGAGCAGAGGAAATTGCAATACCACTCCAAGTCTGCGGCTCTGATATACAGAAGGTGGTTTCCAGGACAGAACCGGACTTCTGTCTCTCTCTCACCTGGTTTCCTTCGCTCTTTCTGCCCTGATTTAGCAGCAATGACCTCCCACCTCTTGGCCTTCACCTAGACCTTTTCCTTGAGCTGAACAAGAGTGTCCGCTTGTACTTCAAACCTGATTGGTTGGAACACACCTGCTTGACAGGAAATGGCTATTGGAATCCCCACCCTCTGTTTTCCTTCCTTCCTGTTTTCTTGGTTTCTGTTTTCCATTGTCCTCGGAACAGAACATAAGATCAGCCCTGCTGGATCAGGCCCAAGGAGGCCCATCTAGTCCAGCATCCTGTTTCCCACAGTGGCGCACCAGATGCCTCTGGGTTGCTCACAGGCAAAAGGTATGTGCATGCTCTCTCTCCTGCTGTCGCTCCCCTGCAACTACTATTGAGAGGCATCTTGCCTCTGAGGCTGGAGATGGCCTATAGCCACCAGACTAGTAGCCATCGCTAGACCTGTCCTCCATGAATTTGTCTAAGCCTCTTTTAAAGGCATCCAAGCTGGTGGCCATCGCCACATCCCATGGCAAGGAATTCCATAGATTAATTCTGCACTGTGTGAAAAAGTACTTCCGCTTGTCAGTCCTGAATTTCCCGACATTCAGTTTCATGGGGTGACCCCTGGTTCTAGTGTTGTGTGTGTGTGAGAGAGAAGTTTCTCTCTGTCCGCCCTCTCCACTCCATGCATAATTGTATACCCCTCGATCATGTCTCCCCGTAGCGCCCTCTTTTCCAAGGTAAAGAGCCCCAGATGCTGTAGCCTTGCCTCCTAAGGAAGGTGCTCCAGGCCCCTGATCATCCGGGTTGCCCTCTTCTGCACCTTCTCCAGTTCTACCATATCCTATACCATAGCTGGAGTACTCCAGATGTGGCCGCACCACAAATTTGTATAAGAGCATTATAATATTAGCATTTTTATTTTCTGCAATTCTGACATCTCGCACCAGGTCCTGGGCACCACTCTGCATTAAGGCCAAGGTTGCCATCCCTCTGGTTGTTTCCGTGACTAACTGTTCTAAGGCACAGTCATTGAGCATGTCTAGAAATTGGCCTCTCTTTCATTACCCGAATGTGAATTATTGGTGTGCAGTCTCTGTTTTCCATGGATCCTCTGTTTTCCTTCCACATTTGTTTTTCACTTAGACTCTGTTTCTGGCTCCATGCCATGCATGTTTTGGCGGTTCTGGCCCTAGGCTAGTTGCTTTAAGAGTCCTTGCTCATATCGTGTTATCTCCAGGCACCGTTCAAAGTGAACCTAATGTGATTTCTGTGGGCCTTAACAAGAATGAAGAATGGGGAATGTCATCTGTGTATAATAAGAGTATATTTCCCTGTGTATAATTCCCTTCTGCCAGCCGTTATTGAAGGGAAACGCATCCCCATCCATGATCTGGATTAGATGTAGCCCATGCACCAGGCCCACACATTTTGACCGGCAGTACCATCTCAGAGGGTGGATGTTAACAGTGGTTTTTGGCAATACCTGCCCTTACAGAGATGGGAAATACGTGATAGGTGTGTTGCACTTACAGCTTTCTGTGTGCTATCACCCCTCCTTTATCCCTACCCCACAAACTATTAGCATAAAATGCAGGTATTTTTGCACAGAGGAAAGGGCTAGGGTCACCATGAAGAAATTGTTGCACTCTCATATATTTGTTTCTTTTGCCCCATTCATGATGGTTTTAATTTCCAGCAGTGCCCTCTTGTTGATCTGTTTGCTTTGCTATTCTATGTCTAAGACTGAAAGCTGCTTTAGGCTGCATGATGCAGGGAAAGCTGGGTCGAAATGTTTTAACATAGACTTTTAAATATGATTGTATACACCCGGGTGCCCCTGGCAAACAAGGTGAGGCAGGTGGCTACCAGGGAGAGGGCCTTTTCGATGGTTCCACCCCGTTTATGGAATAGCCTCCCCAGTGAGGTTCACCTGGCTTCATTATTTTGTTCTTTTAGATGCCAGGTAAACACCTTTTTGTTCACCCAAGCCTTTTAAATTCGGGTTTTCAGATTCGATCTGGTTTTTTACTAAGTATCAAATGAGTTTTTAAGCTGTTTGGTACTGTCTTTTGTATTTTCTCTTCTTCTTTTTTGTCTGTTATGAGTTAATGGGTTATGTTTTTTAATTGTATGTTTTAATCCTCTGTTGTGAGCCGCCTAGAGAACAATTTGTTATGGGGCAGCTAACAAAGTCGTGGTTGTTGTCGTTATTGTTGTTGTTACAACAATGCCTGTGTCTGTCTCATCCTTAAGGAGATCCATGCAGGGAGGTCCTTCATGATTTGGGGGAGAAGTGCAGGTTATACTATGGCAGTGGATCACCGGAATCTAGGACGCTGCCTTCTACTGAGTCAGACCCTTGGTCCATCCAGCTCAGAACTGCCTACACTGTCTGGCAGCAGCTTCTCCAAGGTTTCAGCAGGGGCTTTCCCAACCTTGCCTTGAGATGCTGCCAAGGACTGAACCTGGGACGGCCTGCATGCAAAGCAGACGCTCCACCACGGCCCATCCTTGGGGTCTTTTTTTGCATCAGAGCGGAAACTGAAATTGACAGGCCTCTGTTCCTTTCTTGTTTGTACTTACAGGAGATATTACGATTACTGATCCCTTGATTTATGTTGCTGTTTTATTCCTTTACTGCCAAACAGAAACATTTAATGAAGGGTGATGGTGGCTTTTCTCTTTGGTCAGTATCCGAGGATAAGATGAGTTGGAGATAAGTTGTTGTTATTCTTTTGGCTTATTTGGGAGTACATTTTATCCCAGCACCAGATGACTAGTAAAGTAAAGTGTGCCTTCGAGTCGGTGTCGACTTCTGGCAACCACAGAGCCCTGTGGTTGTCTTTGGTAGAATACAGGAGGGGTTGACCATGGCCTCCTCCCATGCAGAATGAGATGATGCCTTTAAGCATCTTCCTATATCGCTGCTGCCCAATATATAGGTGTTCCCCCCATAGTCTGGGAAACATATCAGCGGGGATTCGAACCAGCAACCTCTGGCTTGCTAGTCAAGTTATTTCCCCGCTGTGCCATTAGGTGGATTACCAGATGATTACAGTACACCTTTTGTTCAAGTGAGGGTTGAGGAAGGAAAGAAGTCCAAACTAGAGCATTGCTTCGTCCTTCTGTCTGCTGAAGTTGATACAGCATAATATTGGCCCCGAATAATCCAGAGCACAAAGCTTCACAGACCTTTATATCAAAAGCCACTTTCCGTGGCTGATTATAGCCAGATGACATTACTCCTGGGTAGTCCTACTGAAAATTGCGGCCTGCTGTTGAGTCACTTAAGCTGGATGTCAGCCCATAGGAAGCTGCCGTCTACCGGGTCAGATCTTTGGTCCATCTGGCTCAGTATTACCTGCACTGACTGGCAGCGTCTCTCCAAGGTTTCTTGCAGACGTCTTTCCCAGCCCTACTTGGAGAGGCTGCCAGGGATTGAACCTGGGACCTCTTGTGTGCAAAGCTATGGCACCATCTTGTAGAATCCAAAGGAAAAGAGTTGTGGTCTGCAAGGACAAGGCCATGGAGTGGAATCAGGAACATTGACAGTTTAATGAAATAGATATTACGTACAGAGAGGCAAATGCAGACGGCTTTTCCGTGCTCTTGCTGCTGGCTGTTTGTTAGCCCAACTTCTACTCCAGGACTGGAATACCAGTCACTAAAGCCCCATTCAAAAGCTGGCCTGGATCAAGGAATGGATTCACCAAAAAGGCCACACTTCCCATGTTCTTGCCACCGTGAAAGAAAAGGGTTATAGGAAGGAAAATGTACAAACGAGACTCTAACACTCTGATCCAACTTTATTTCAACATTATTCACAGTCTGATCATTGTGGCACCCCTGTGGCATTTCCTCCCCAGCTGTGCATCCCCTGGGCTGTGCAGTCATCCAGGGGAGCAAGGAGGCAATTTAAAGATAGATCCCAATTCCCAGGGCTTTACAGCTTTTGACTTCACACCAGTAGGCTGGCGGTGGGTGTCATGCACAGCCCAGCCACCAGGGGGAGCCGGAACAATGGCAAGCTAGGAAGTCAGAATGTGGGGGGCAGAAAGCAGGAGGTTTGGGGTGGCGTTTTGGTTCTACTTGGTGAATTTCACACTCTCCTCCTGCTGGCGGATGAGGCACGAGATGGGGCTGGCAATGCCCCCAATCAGGTTCCAGTACTCGTCGAAACTGATCCGCCCGTCGTGGTTCTCGTCCAGATCACAGATAAGTTTGTCGGCAGATTGCTTGTTCTTGGTGTCCTGGGGATGGGAAGAAGAGGAAGCAGGGTTGGATCCGGTGGAAAAGGAGGGATGGAAACTATCTACCCTGGGAATGTCCAAACTGTGCACACATTTCCATGGATATTTCCATCTCACACACACCCAAATGCCATTGCATGTTATATATCCTGAACATGCAATGGCATTTTGCAGAGGGGATGTGAAAACGATAGGCAATTTCCCCAAGAATTGGATTTTTTGTCTGATTGAATGGTTGATACGTCTGTTTATCTCTCAGCCTAAGTCTACAATAGCCCCCATTCAAAGCTGATTGCCTTGCTATTTTGATACAGGTCCTGTTTCATTGCCTTTCATTGCTTCCTTACTCATTACTGACCAACTTGTTATTGCTTATCTTTGTCCCCCAACAAGTGCCCTGCTATTGCACATGGTGCTCGATGATTTCATATTATTGTCCCCACCATTTTAGTGCTGACTGGCTTGCTATTACTCATAGTGCCAGGCTATTGCTTTTGATAGCTTGCCCATCTAAGTGTTAGCTGGCTTGCTATCGCACTTGGTGTCAAACAATTGCTTAGCATTTCTCCTCCCCCTAACAGGCTTGCTATTGCAATTGTCAAATAGTTGCTTAACATTTCTCCCCAACTGTTAGCCAGCTTGCTATTGCACATGGCACTAGGCTGTTACTTACTATTGTACCCTCAACTAAATGTTCGGAGCTTCTTTGCTATTATACATAATGCCACGTAAGAGATCACAGTTACTCCCAAACCTAGCTAGCTATTGCTCATCTTTGTATGCCATCAGAGTACTGATGAAAGTACTTTGCATCTTTCCTCATTCTTTGCAACTGGTTGAATGTGTGCAGCATCACTGTGAAACATCACCCACCCCCCCACCCACACACTTTTTTTGCCCACCCACGATTATTCCCGCCACTGCACTAACATAGAAGGTTCTTTGGCAGGCCGTGATTAGGAGAAGCATATGATGGGTGAACTCACGAACAGTACCTCTTCTGAAGCCAGGAAAGACCCCAAGTGACTATTGCTCAAACCTCCACCCCAACACTGCCAAGGAGCCAATCGCCTGAGGTCTCACCGTCAGCATGTGGTTAAGCTGATGGCTCAGCATCTTCCGGAAATCCTTCTTGCTGATCCCATTCCGTTTCCGGCAACAGCAACCCTTCCCAGAGTATTTGTTGTAATTCTTCACCAGCGTATCGATGGCCCACTCCAGCTCAGAGGGGTCGCCAGCCATGACCTCTCCTCCTTTTGCTCCTGAAAGAAAAACAGGGGAGCAGCACAGGTCAGAATCCTCTCTTCATTTATGTGTACATGGAGCATACCTCCTCTTGATAAGGCTGCCTGCTTTCATCTCTTCTGAACCCATCAACAGCACACAGTCCCCTCTGTCCGTAGCTTTTGGGTGCTGACATTATTTGAAGCCTTCTGAGCAGTTGGAATGTTCATGAACACTCCGTAACAGCTCAGCAGCTGAGCTCATGGCTGTATGTGGTTTGGGGAATGAGTATGGATAGATCAACGCCTTCTCTGTTTCCCCACAAGTCTACATATTATCTGGGTTAATTTGGTGCCTTATTGATCCTTTGACGGCTGCCGGGATTGCCCTAAAAGATTATACCACGATGGGGTTGACTTTTCAAATAAATTACTAGATAACAAGCAAGTTTGTTTGTATACAGTATCTTGCAGGAACGCAGAGGGAGGAGAGGATGTAGCTTCATGCATGGGATTCAGCATCCTGGGAGTCACAACTGTTTTTTAATGGCAAGTGCCTAGAGAGGGTTTTTTAAAGAAATTGTTTTATGTCAACCACCTAGAGAAACATAAAATCTATAAAACATAGATTATTTATAAACTGCCTAGAGAGCGGTTTTATGAGGCAGCATCTCCAGGAAGGGCTGGGAAAGATGGCGGGCTCAAACCCTGGAGAAGCCGCTGCCAATCTATGCAGACAGTCCTGATTTGGGTGGACCAGAGGGATCTCTGTCATTGCGTAACTTCAGTATTAATCCAAGTGCCTTCCTTGTGCACAGCGCCCCTTGGGGTCTGTCGCTGGGAGTGCACCTCAGCCTCCTGGTGGAGTGTCTCTTCCTCTGATTCCCCACCCATCCTTCCGTCCTTCATTGCCCACAGTCATCGCTCCCGCTCCAATTATCCGTAATTATCCCACTGGCAAGCAGGAGCGCTGGGAGGGAGATCCACCAAACCTGTTTCCAGGAGCTCATCAGAATGGAATGTGGTTCCCTCCAAGCCAGTCGGAGATGGGGCAAGAGCCAACATGGCCCCACGCCAAGGCTAAGGCCACAATGGGGTCCGTCCCTGCTCTTGCAGATTGAAGCAGCATTGTAGGCGAGGGTGATCCTCCTGGGTCAAAGAGAACACCGGCTAGAGTGTCTCCTTTGGGCCTCACTGTCCTCACTCTCCTGGAGTCTTGGCATGATGGGTTTCTGGTCGCCTCAGAAGGGCAGAGAGGCTAGGAGCTCGGCAAACTGCTGGGAAGGAAGGATGGGCCATCCAGGAATCTGAAATGTGGAGCCAGGATGCCCACGGCTGGTCCTTCTGAATGGCCTGGTTAGGATTAATTAATCAACGAACAATTTCAAAATGTACTGAGAATAATTGAAGAGCGTTTCCCTCCCGGCTTGAACCTCGGGGTGACGTTCCACCCTGCTGACTCGGGGAACCACCTCTCCTGAACGTCACGCGGAGGTCTCTCCTCCTAGCAAAGTTCTTACTCCACTGTCCCATTGGCTAGCTCTTCCCAGCTCTTCTGTTCAGGAGAGGGCTGGCTGGGGCGAAGCCCTGAGACTCCACCCATCTCGGGAGCCTCACTGCCGCTGCCATGCTGACGAGTGGAGCCCAGGAAAGAGTAGGAGGCTGGCACACACCCTTCAGCGTGGGAGCAGGTGTCTGCTTTCTTGCACAACCGTGTGGATATCTGGCCTCTCCGATCTCCCAGGGACATTCCAATTACGTGCATCGATGTGCCTGCACATCCTGTGCATTATTCGCCTAAGGAAAATAACTCACAGGTGCTTGTTTGTTTTACAGGCAAAGCTGTGAAGGTCCCACATTTGGGTCCTGGAGATATGTGTTTGGATCCTAGCTTGGTTAGATTTCTCTGCATGTCCTTCCCCATGGGAACATAGGATGCTGCCTTATGCCGAGTCATACCCTTGGTCCGTCTGGCTCAGAATTGTCCACTCTGACTGGCAGCAGATCTCTAGGGTTTCAGGCAGGAGTTTCCCCCTGTCCTACCTGGAGATGCTGCCAGGGATTGAACCTGAGACCTTCTGCATGCAAAGCAGATGGTCTTCCACTGAGATATGGCCCCATATCTTCCATGATGAGTCTCAGCTTTCCCAGTCTGAAAGCTAGGAATAAGACTTTATCCTACCTCACAGGGCTGTTGTGAGAATGAGTGGGTGGTAAGAAAATATTGTTAGCAGCCTATTGTCACCAGCCCTTTCAGGTGGGTGCTACACCTTAATAAAATGACAATCAATCCCAATCACTTTCTGGAGATGGCCACTCGATTGTTTCGAATGCCTTCTCCCCTCCTTCCAGCATTCACTAACCTTGCTAGGCTATCGCTAGATTAAAGGACTCTTCGTGCGCCTAATTGTCATCTCTAATTAGCCAACCTGATCTCTGCCCTGTTGCCTCAGATTTTACACTAGGAGCTCTCTTGTGAGAATTAGCTGCCCTGAGCTTCACAGGTCGGCTATCGGAACTACCACCAACGAGTCTTGGTTTATCCCCCATTTTAATGACCTTATCACAGCCAGAAGTACACACACATATACCCACACACTCATTCTTAAGGCCAGATTTGATGATGTGGCATTTTTTTTAATGGGGCACATGTTTTTCATAGAGTGTGAATCTCTCAGTTCTGCAAATGTCTTCCCAAGCAAATTGGTCCGGGCAAGAACAGGCTGGTCCTAGAATTACCCCCAGGGTCCTCCATTCCTATCGTCCCTGTCTCTGGCAGACGCTTAGAAGAGAGAGAGTGTGTTTCTCTCTCTCTGTTTTGCCCTTTCCAATGCTAGGAGAAGGAATTCCTTTTTCCTATAGACAGTGCTTCATTTTAGAAGGACCTGGGTCTCAGAACTGCCTCTAAGAATCCCCACTAACACTAGGTTGAAAGGTCTCCCCAGGAAATGGTGTTAGGTCCAGAACAGGGATTGTTGTTGGTATTTCTGTAGTTCACCACCTAGAGTCTTTGGAGGAGGCGGTATATAAGAAGTTTCAAGAAATTAAATAAATAAATCTCTAATTTTAGATGCGATGTGTGGTTTTGACGGGCTGTGAAACTGAGACCTGAGCTGAAAATTGTTACAAGAGAGTAGCAGTAGTAGTATTTATCATCATCATCATCATCATCATCATCATCATCTTTGTGATAGTTATTATTACTACTAGACTGTATGCACCTTGGGGCAGGGACCTGTCCTCCTCATACTTTGTAAAGCACTCTGCAGCACGAGGTAAGAGGAAGGAGAAGAAATTTCATGGAGAATAGGCCTACCTGTAGCTTTTAGCCATGATAACTAAAGGGAGCCTCCATGTATGCATGCAGTGTACCTGATAACCAGGACAAACCAGTGACAGCTAATGCTGAAGCTGGATTAAACAGACCTTCTGGATCCGATCCAGAAGAAAATGTCTGAAATGGACATAAGAGCTCTGTTGCATCAGTAAAAAGCCATAGGTGCACAGGAACATAGGAAGCTGCCTTATACTGAGTCAGACCCTTGGTTCATCGAGCTCAGCATCGTCTACCCTGACTGGCAGCGGCTCCTCCAAGGGTTCAGGCAGGAGGGTTTCCCAGCCCTACCTGGAGATGCTGCCAGGTACTGAACCTGGGTCCTAGTTAAACATCCTGTTTCCAATAGTGGACAGCCATTTCCAGGGAAGGCAATGCACAAAAGCAATACCTACCCCTGCTCCTCTGTGCCATGGATAACCTGGGTAGAAGTGATTGTGCGGAAGCAAGGCAGGAGGAAAAGCCACCCAGTTTCCCTTGCTTCCACTCAATGGAAAACTGGGAGGACAGACAGCTCCCAAACTCAGGTAGAACACGGTGGCTAAACTATAAAACATGTAAGAATACAACAAGTGAGAGTGGCCTCCATTTCAGCCGTTCCAAACACCCGAGAAAGCAGAAATGCCGTCATTAGGCCTGAATTCAGACAGCGATCTTGCCTGAGCAGCCTTCTCGGACAGCTGATCCCAACGCCGTAATATCACTATGGAGAAAGCCCGTGCCGTCAAACCCACAAAATATATTCAAGTTCTAACAAAAACCCAGGGCAAGAAATCCCCAGGAAATCTCAAGGAACAAGGAGATGTGGGATGAGCCTTGACGTTCTCTTTATATTCTCTTGACGTTCTCTTTATATTCTTCCTCCACTTATCCCTTAGGGTTGCCCACTCCGGCCGAAGTTATCCCTGGAGGTTTTTGCCCCTCATACTCTTTTCAATATATTTCACAATATCAAGCCATTAAAATCTCCAGGATTGTGGAGACCGATGATACCGCCCAGAGACTTGCGTTTGGGGCGGCATACAAATATATTGAATAAATAAAATATAAATCCCTGAAGAATCCTGGAGGGTGGGCAACCCTAACACCGTCCATCAACTTATGACGGCAGGAGGGGGACTACACAGTGGACCAGGCAGGGCCTTTCTCTCAGAGCTGAGGTTCAAGCAAAAAAATCCCAGAGATCCTGATCTGACCTAGGACTTCATACATCCCAAAGCAAGAGTGCAGGTGCAGGGTAGCCGGGCACAGATTCTGAGTGGTTCAGAAGTGCCAGATTTGCACTCTTGTGCTGCAAATTTCAGGCACATCAGGGGACCCCGGAAATTAGAGTTAGAAGCAGCAGCAAGCTACCTTTCCAAAGGCATCCAACTTCTAATCTCCTGCTTAGCTTGGGAGGACCGGATGGTGTGTGAAACCCATCCTATTCCCCCTGGCTCTGAGCTCCTTATCCTTTCCCTGCTTCCACCTTTCTCCGCCTGCCTCTCCTGGCCCTGAGATTCTCCCTTCCTGACAGAGCTCTTCCCCTCTCTTGGAACGCCAGCTTGCCCAAAGGAGTGTACCTCCAGACCTGTCACGGCACGTCCGCCCGCTCAACAGGTTCCCTAGCTATTTCCCCCAAATCTTAACAGCCGGTGCGTTCTGGTGGTGGGTCCCATTAAGGCTGCCCCTTCCCATCTGTCCAATAGCTATCCACACGCGGCTTTGCTGGATAATCCCCTCCCTTACCACGCATGGTTTCAAGGTTTGTTCTGCGTTCCTTCTGCCAAAGACCTCAGCGTCCGTCTGTCTCTCCGCGTCCTTCAGGCTCCTCCTGTATTTTTCAGGACCAGGCTATATGAGAGCAGGTGCCTCCCACTCCTGACGTTCACCTGGGACCTGTGCCATGAGGCCTGCCTCCCTTTCCTTTTAAAGAGAATCATCCTCTCCCCTCTCTTGGGGCGTTCCTCTGCCTAGCGCACGACTCACCTGGGCATCAGCACTGGGGAAAGCAATCGCATTGCAAAATCGGAGAGTCTTGCCTGTCTTCTCATTCTTCCTGCCAGTGATGCAGAGTATCACCCATGCTCTGCACAGGTGTGTAAAGCCCAAAGTATGGAGGTGCAGAGCTGGATTCAATCTATGTTCTTGCTAACCCAGTATCCTGTCTCCGACAGTGGATAGCACTACTGGATGAAACAGGCAGTGTGCCACCATTCCCTCCCCAATATTTATCTAATGGTGACAGGCCTCAGAAGCCAATCTTAGGGGTATAGTTAGGTTTATAAGAGAGCAGGACACCTTTTCCAAACTAGTTCAAAAGGGGAAAGAAGCACATTTCTTGTGTTTCTTGGATGATGTGTGCACACATTCAAGCAGGAGCCATCTTAGATAGAAGCATTTCCCCGCTGTGCCATTAGGTAAGATTATAATGCCCTTCTACAAATCTATGGTGCGGCCACATCTGGAGTACTGCGTACAATTCTGGTCATCGTAGATATGGTCGAACTGGGGAAGGTGCAGAAGAGGGCAACCTGGATTATCAGGGGCCTGGAGCACCTTCCTTATGAGGCGAGGCTACAGCATCTGGGGCTCTTTACCTTGGAAAAGAGGTGACTAAGGGGAGAGATGGTAGAGGGGTATACAATTATGCATGGAGTGGAGAGGGCGGACAGAGAGAAACTTCTCTCCCTCTCTCACAACACTAGAACCAGGGGTCACCCTATGAAACTGAATGTCGGGAAATTTAGGACTGACAAGAGGAAGTACTTTTTCACACCGTGCAGAATTAATCTGTGGAACTCTTTGCCATGGGATGTGGTGATGGCCACCAGCTCGGATGGCTTTAAAAGGGGCTTGGACAAATGCGTGGAGGACAGGTCTAGCGATGGCTACTAGTCTGAGGGCGATAGGCCACCTCCAGCCTCAGAGGCAAGATGCATCTAGCTAGTTGCAGGGGAGTAACAGTAGCAGAGAAGGCATGCCCTCCCCTCTTTCCCCAGCGGCATCTGGTGGGCCACTGTGCGAAACAGGAGGATGCTGGACTAGATGGGCTTCCTTGGGCCTGATCCAGCAGGGCTGTTCTTATATCCTTATGTTAACTGTTATAGAAGAGCCACTCCCTCCTGTGTGAAAGAAGGGTAGGAATGCCTCTTCTCCTCCTCCTCCTATGAATACTTCTATCCCGCTTTTCATCTTCCAAGATGGGGCCTGTCGCCCACAGCTTTCAGAAGCCCTTCAATTAAAAAAGGCACAAACTTCTTTGTTTATAATCTGCTGCTCAATTATCAAAGGGCATCTTTTTAATCTCTCCGAGGGCTTTCAATGCGTGAATCAAGCTGATTTGTCAACCAAACAGTACAGCCTTTAATATGCCCCCGGGGGGAATAGCTCATGTCCTGATTCATAGCAAGGGTGTCATCCCTCCTGTCTGGCTGGCGGAGGAGGCTGGCAGAGGAACCAGCTTCACACTTGGGTGCAAAATGCCTCTGCTGCATTTCACAAGACATCCAAGGCCTGTTCAACCCAAACCTAATCAGACTCATCAATGTCAAAAGAGAGCCTTCCCCTGCCCCCAAATGCATCAGGAAAAACTTTTGTGCCGTTTACAGCAGGAGTCGAAATCCTAGCAGCATTTGCCACTCGAGGTTCTATGGGAGGAGATCTGCTCTTGTGGTAGCAAACATGAATTGTCCCCTTTGCTAAGCAGGGTCTGGCCTGGTTTGTATTTGAATGGGAGAAGACATGGGGGCGCTGTAAGACATTCTTCTGAGGGGATGGGGCCGCTCTGGGAAGAGGATCTGCGTGCTTGCATGCAGAAGGAATAGGCGGTAGCTTTCTATTCAGTATGCTTATTGTCTGGGTGCAGGAAGAAGTTCGTTTATTTAATGAGGGAAGGCATGCAACAGCTCACCCAGCAGGGCTGTACCACAAGCCTTTGTGTTTTCAATCCAATCTCAACCTGAAAAGTATAAAGATTAGTCCGAGGGCAGGATGGTATAGTGGTTAGAAGGTTTATGTGTCACTTAGGAATCACCCTGGGTGGCCACGGGTAAGTCCCACCTCTCAGGCAGCACTATCTCAAAGGATCTGGGTGCAAACAAGCACGATTAGAATTGGCACGTATTTTCTGGATGCTGAATAATGCCAGAGAATGAAAAATGTAATTGGCTGGAGCCTCAGAAGGCGACTCCTTGTCATTCCATCTTTAAAAATATTCATGGCATGAACTCTGTCTCTCTCTCTATATTTTTAATTAGTGATCCATCCAACTGGCAGCTCTCCATCTGAAGGCTTCCCGATTCCTGGCTGCAGCCAACATCCTGTGGCAGAGAGTTCCACAGAGTAATTGCACAGTGTCTGATTGTAAGAAGCATTTCCTTTTACATCAGTCTGGAATGTGCCATCATACCATCTCATTGCAAGACAACAGATGACATCAGCCCAGTGGAGATAGGGGGGTGGGGAAATGTGGATTTTTAGCCAGCAGGAAATGATCAAACCAAAACACATATACACACACCATTTGTTTTGCTAGACCTTTTTTTCTCCATTTAGGAAAACAGTGACAAACATTTCAATTACTACCTTTTGTTTAGCAAAAACAATATTGTTATGCAAGAGTGTGATGGAGAAACAGAAGGCGTGGATCTGGTGGCCTTGGGGAGGAGAGGAAAAGCCGGCTCACCAATCAGCATTCAGATTTTTGGTGGGGGGACAGGGGGACCCCGATCTCGTTACCGCTAGCTATTCTAAAAGCTATTCTAAACTTCTTCTCAGGTAACCACAATAAATGGTGACCTTAAGGACTGCTTGCTCCCAAAGAGAATTAGGGTTACCAACTTTGACTGAAGCTATTCCTGGATGTTTTTCACCCCTGGCTTTTAGTTCGCACCTCCTCCGGTATGGAGTGGGTGCATTCACATATCGGCCAAATTTACCCCCAAATCTCTGCAAGCCCTCGGGGAGTGCTTCACGCACAAGTCGGATTTTTCACAATGCGTTTGAATGTCACCCAATTTATATCCCGGGTAGGGTTGCCAACTGTCCCGCATTACGTAGGATGTCCCTCCCTCATTTCAGGGATGAAATGTCGGTCCCCATAGGGACAGCATTGGTCCCGCATTTTGGTCGCGAGGCAAGCAATAAAATACTTGTGGTGGGGGCGTTTTATTTTCCTTTTGCTATGTAAACTATTTTGAGAAGTTTTTGCTTGAAAAGTGGTATGACCTGAGTATGTTCTAAATAATAACAATGCTGGCATGATTCAATAGCATATAGTTCAATAACATATACGTCATTGATCATCAGGCTCTTGATTGATATTTTTATGTATGCATTTTAAAAATGTTTTAATTGGATCTGTTTTTATATTTTAGCATATTTTAATGGTGTAATTTTTTATAGTCTTGTTTTAACTTTTTCTGTGTGAACCGCCTTGTGATTATTTTAATGAAAGGTGGTATATAAATTTAACAATAAATAAATAATTACCACTGCATACACCTCCCTCTCCCTGCCCCCCCGCCCCTGCCCCTCCAAACTTGTGTCCTTCATCCTGGCAATGAAATGTTGGCAACTCTAAGGGGTAAAAAAATCCACTCTTTGTGTTGTTTTTTAGGACAACTTCGAGTTCGCAGTAAAGCCTTGCAGAAAACCCGTGATAACGCCTGCTGTGTGAAGAACCCCCAGGTATTTTTTACCAGTATTTTTCACAATATTTTGTGGATTTTTTGTGGATATTGAATATTTTGTGAATATTACAGTATTTTCCAGTCTCCACGATTGCTTTTGAGAACCCCCTGTTAACTGAGTAAAGAGGCACCTTTTTAAAAGTGATGATTCTCTTCTGTTTAGCAGGGGGAGAGCAACTGGCCCTATCCAACCCCAGCACAGCAACCCTCCAGTGGCTGTTGCTGGTGTCTCTCTTATGTTTCCTTTATAGATTGTGAGCCCTTTGGGGACAGGGAGCCATCTCCTTTATTAATTATTTCTTTTTCTGTGCAAACCACCTGGAGCACATAATTTGCAGTACTTGTAGTTGTTAAGGAGAGGCATCCTGGAGTCAAAGTGAAAAGAAGGGTGTGTTTTTGACCAAGCCGAAGTGGTGTAGTGGTTAGAGTGTTGCACTAGGACTGGGGAGACCCGAGTTCAAATCCCCATTCAGCCATGAAACTCACTTGGACCGTTTGTTTGTCTCTCAGCCTAACCTACCACACAGGGTTGTTGTGTGAATAAACATTGCAATGTTTATTCTGGGCTCCTCGGAGGAAAAGCAGGATATAAATTTATATAGGATATGAATTTTAAAATGAAATGAAATACATTCCATCAATATTCCTTCCGGCCCAGAGGCCATCAAATCCCAAGGCACCTGCCATGTATGACCTCACATTCTCCAGATGAGCTCAGGAAAATAAACAATTAATCAAAGAGACAGCATAGCAGTAAGGAGGTGCCCCCTAACTCCCTGGAATAGCTAATAGGATCTCTCAGACTGACTCACTCTCCTTATCCCTGATCGGTTGTCCTTCCTTGTAGCCCAGCAAACCTCCCCGGTGACTAGCAAAAGCCTTCTCCAAACATTCCTAAAATACTTCTGCAGAGACTAAACATGATGCTTTGCAGAAGGAGAGCAGCCCTGGGGATTGGGAAACGCTGGTCGAGGGAGGCTGTGACTTCAGGCACGAGGTTCCAGGATTCTCGGTTTCTGCTTACATATTTGGACGGCGAGATCACACGCCTCTCTCCAAAGCAGAACGCAAACCCAGAGGTTTATTTATTTTATTTATTTATTGTTGAATGTCTATACCGCCTTTCATTGAAAACAACCCCAAGGCGGTTTACAAAAGTTAAAAACATTCAATGAAAATGACAATTAAAATAGTAAGCTAAAAATATAAAACAAATCTAATTTAAAAACGATAAAATACAAGCATAAAAACACATAGACACGAGAGTAAAAACACATAGAAGCCGCATAGAAAGGGTCATGTAAAAGCCTGGGTAAAAAGCCAAGATTTAAGAAGCTTTCTAAAAACTGTGATGGCGTCTGAGGAGCGAATGGCCACTGGGAGAGCATTCCAAAGTCTGGGGGCAACAACAGAGAAGGCCCTGTCCCGAGTGCACGACAGACGAGCCTCCTTCATTGTAGGCACCCGGAGCAGAGCCCCCTCAGATGACCTTGTCAAGCGGGCAGCAACCTGTTCTGCTCCTGTTACATAGGAACAGAGGGAGCGGCCTTCTACTGAGTCAGACCCTTGGCCCATCTGGGTCAGTATTGTCTACACAGACTGGCAGTGGCTTCTTCAAGGTTGCAGGTGTCTGACGTCAGACGCGGGGTGGGGGTGGGGTCTGGGGCTCAAGGCGCGGCCCCTGAGGGACGGCAGCCCGAGTTCCATGGACCCGTTCGCTCAATGGTGGCTCCGCCTCTGGGCAGAAGTGTCTCTCAGCCCTATCTTGGGAGATGTCACAGAGGGAACTGGAACCTTTTGCTCTTCCCAGAGTGGCCCCATCCCCTAAGGGGAATCTAAGAACATAAGAACAGCCCTGCTGGATCAGGCTCAAGGCCCATCTAAGTCCAGCATCCTGTTTCACACAGTGGACCCTGGATCCCTTTTTGAAAACCGGTGGCCAGAGGTGCACATAGGTAATTTTGGAGACTGAACCTAAAATTAAGCATCATCATGCTCAGCTGGGCGACCACACCACCCAGGACAGGCTAAAGAGGATTTGGGGGCCCCAGGGACTGTGGAAGCCCTGGACGTCAGCCCAGAAGTCCAGGGGTAAGAACGCCTCTGTTGGTGGTGGCTTTCCAGTCCTGTGGTACAGGGTATCAATGATTTCCCAACACTGCTGGAAGCCCCACCAACCAGCCATGTAACTAGCCTCGAGATTTTGAAGTGGAATCAGGGGTGTATCGGGGGGACAGGTTGTATGGCTAATTTTCAGCGGAGGATTTTTTGAGGTGCTATTACAGCGTATTGCAGCTCGTAGTTACGGGTCTGCCACCAACCCTAAAAAATGCCTTCAAGTTGCCCTGCTGGTTAGGGTCCATCTCATCCAGCGTCCCACTTCCAAGGACCCAGATGTTCTGCACGGAGAGATTCTCCTTGACCTAACACAGCAGCCTTTTGCAATGTCTCCAACACATTTCAACGTAACCCCATTCCTCTCCCGCTGTTTCCATCCGCTGCTGCTATTATTATCATCATGTAAAAGCATCCTGCTTTTATCTAAAAGATCCGAGGAGGGCGAGGGCGGCCCTTTCATGAGGCGTGATGAGGCCGTCTCCTCAGGCAGCAGATTATCGGGGCATCAGATGCCCTTCACTGCCGTCGGAGCAGTGCTTTGGGACTGACTGGACCCCAGCCAGCTTTGCAAGGAAGCCGAGGAGAGAAGAGGAGACTCCCCTCCTCTCCTCCCCGCCCCCTATGCCGCTTTCAAAACTGGCACACCTTTGGTTTCCAAAGGGGCCTGGCCCCCACCAGTACCGTGGGGCAAGGCGGCATCTGTCTTGCCTGCTGCCGTGCCCTGGGCCACCCCTGGAAGAGGGGATTTGCCCTGGCCGATAAATGGAGCATCCATGTACAGGAGCAGTCGCCACAGAGAACCAGGTGAAGGGGGTAAACTGCAAAGGAAGGATACTCTCCTTGCGGGAGGCCATTGGAGAGCTGTTTCCCAGCAGCCCCTGCTTAGCCCGAGTGGAAATCCAGCCAGCAGAGAGACTCCCTTTCCCGAGTGTCACGTTCTCACCCTAGTCAAATGAACCCTCGCCCCTCTCTCTCTCCAGTGCCACCCAAGGCTGCATGGCTCAACCTCCCCATCCGATGACACATTCCTTCCCTGTCTAATTAAAGTCATACCACACCTGTGGGTTGTAATATCTATTTACCTGTTTCCATGGAGGAGGCTATGTAACACACCAGCCCCATTATGAAACCTCCCCTGGGGCAAGAAGAGAGCCCCAAAAGACAGCAACACTCTGCCCAGCCTAACCAGGCTCAGCTGATGCCTGTGCGTCCTTTGGTTCCTCAGGCTGGTGGCTGCAAGTGCAAACTGATTTGGGAACCGAGGAAGCAGCCTTCTACTGAGTCTGACCCTTGCTCCCTCTAGCTTAGTATTGCCTACTCTGGCTGGCAGCAATTCCCCACTCTTTCAGGCAGGGATCTTTCCCAGCCTTACCCGGAGGTGCCAGGAATTGAACCGGGAACTTTTCATGGTGCCTCAGATATTATGAGCATACGTAGCTGTCTCCTACTGAGTCAGACCCTGGCTCCATCTAGCTCAGTATTGTCTACTCTGGCTGGTAGCAGTTCTCCAGTTTTCATCTACACAACTACCCTGTAAGGTACTGTATTTACCTGAATCCAAGACAGGATTCCCCCCGAGTTCTTTGATGTTAGAAATCAAGATGCATTAAATTGAGAGCCCCTTTCAAGTAAATGCAGGTATAACCTGCAATTAGGTTCTACTTTTTAAGGGCATCTACTTTTCAGTCACCTTTGATCTGGGTAAATACGGGCATGTCATTCATAGACAGATCTTACAGTGAGGGGAATGTGATTTGGCCACATGAGGAATAGAATCCCTGGACAAGCACAGATTTTAACCAAAACAGATATGCACGGAGTCTTAAAGAAGTCAGACACAGACCACACGTGATGCAGTCATGTATATTTTTCCCCCCAGGATATATTTTTTTTAATGCAAGAATAGTCATGGATGCCATCTTGGGCAAAGAGCCTATAGGGTGACAAAGGGAACTGCTAAACACGTTCACCTCTGACCACATTCCCACCCAGCACCAAGCCACCGTCCCTTCAAGCTGTATCTCCATCCTCAGAGGGAAAAGCACGCGTAATCCGTTTACTAGAACAGAGGTAGCATCTGGGAGACCTCAGGCGGAATGCCACGCACCTCTGGTTCCCAGTGGCCAAATGGTGGTCTAGCTTCACAAGGTCCTGAGTTGGATGTGGTGGCAATAATCATTTTCAGGGCCTCTCCCATCTGCAGAAAAAGCAGGCACGGAGAAAGACGCTCCGTAAAAGAACACCAGATTGGATTGCACAAGGTGCCAGGTTCGATCCCTGGTGTCTCCAGGAAGAGCTGGGAAAGACCTCTATCTGAAACCCGGGAGAGCCCCTGCCGGTCAGTGTTGACAGTGCTGAGCTAGATGGACTAATGATCTGATTGCACAGAAATCACTCAGAGAGAGAAGGAGAGGGGGAGAGAGAGAGAGCGCGCTGTCCCAAGCATTTGCAGATACGGCTCTAGGTTCAGTCTCTAGCAGCATCTCCATGTAGGGGTCAGAAAGAGCCTCCCTGATACTCCGGAGACCTGCTGCTGCCAGTCAGTGTAGAGTCCAGGGATTCTCAACGTTGGGTCCCCAGATGTTATTGGACTTCAACTCCCATAATCCCCAGCCCCAGTGGCCTTTGGTTGGGGATTATGGGAGTTGAAGTCTAATAACATCTGGGGATCCAACGTTGAGAATCCCTGGTGTAGACCATTCTGAGCTCAATGGACTCAATATATAAAGCAGCTTCCAATGTAACCTATTATTCTGGCACAGAGTACCTCTGAGCATACACAGATTGCTGTCCCCCTGAGGGATTGACATTTCATCTTTCAAGACAGCAGGAAGGGCAAAGTGCTTCCAGCTGGCCGCTGTCGCAAACAGAATACTAGACTGGGTGATACATGTGCTGGCCCAGAAAGGCAATTCTGATCTATCTATCTATCTATCTGTCTATCTATCTATCTATCTATCTATCTATCATATTTTTATATTGCCTGATATATAAATCTCTAGGCAGTGTACAAAATTTAAAATAGTTAAAAATTACAAATTAAAATACATGACAATAAAGAATACAATAATTATTAAAACAGGTTTTTTAAATTATTAAAATTAATTCTAATTAAAAGCCCGAGAAAACAAGAGAGTCTTGAGGCTCTTCCTGTAAACAAACAGAGAAGGAGATGCTCTTATTTCGACAGGGAGTGCATTGCAGAATCCTGGGGCAGCCACAGAGAAAGCCCGGTCCTGGGTCGCCACCAAACGAGCCGGTGGCAACCATTACTGGACTTCTCCAGAAGACCGTATGGATGTCGCTGACGTAGCAGCTGAAGCTGATAAAAAGCCCTCCTGGCTCAACCTGAGAAACCAGGGAGAGCTTTGGGTCCAGGAGCACTCCCAAGCTACGTACCTGATCTTTCGGGGGAGTGTAACCCGCTCCAGAACAGGCAGATCTAAACTTCAGTTTGTTATCCCTCATCCAGCTCATTACTGCCTTCAGGCAGGCATTTAGGGAAGATATTCCATTTCCTGATGAGGTCAGCATGGAGAAGTAGATCTGGGTATCATCAACATATTGATATCACCCAGCACCAAGCCTCCTGATGATCTCTCCCAGTGATTTCATGTGGGTGTTAAAAAGCACTGGAGACAGTATGGAGCCTTGTGAGACTCCACACTTCAGATCTCACTTAGCAGAACAGCAGTCTCCAAGCAACACGATCCAGAATCTGCTAGAGAAGTAGGAGCGGGACCACTGTAAAACAGTGCCACCCAATCCCACTGCTCTCAGGCAGTCCAGAAGGATACCATACCATGGTTGATGGTATCGAAAGCTGCAGAGAGATCCAAAAGGATCAGCAGAGTCACACTCCCTCTGTCGATAGCCAGATGGAGATCATCCATCAGGCTGACATTCTTATGCCTCTGAGCGCCTGCAGAGTGTCTTTCCCCCGGAGAAGGGACTAGGCTCCTGCAGAATGGACCTGCAGATACTGTCTTGCTAAATAACCTTGAAGATACAATACCATCCGGGCCGGTAGGATTCTAGCAGACTGGCAAAAACGGTGATCTGTTCCTCTTTAGATATAGTACGATCAAGGAGAGACAAACTCTTGGAGTTGGTTTTTTTTTCTAATTTTTTTCTTTATTTTATTGATTTATACAAAAATCATGACAAGCGACACAAGAAGTCATAATTAACCACCACTCAGCCCAGCCGTGGGCAACCAGTGACCTGTTAACTACCAGATAGGCCACCTGTTTATCAGATGGCTTCCTGATAGCAACATACTGGATTTGGCCTCAGCGGCTGCTTCAAAACACTCTACAGAAATCGGTTTGGCAAATATTCGGCAATCCTGGGCCCGTTTTTCCTTGCCCACAGTCATATTTTTAAGGTTGCCAACCCTCCAGGGTCTCTAGGTGACTCTCAGAAACAGCCCTGGAGATTTTAGCAGCTTGATCTTGTGAACAATATTGGAAGAAAAATTGGAAACAAATCTTCAGGAACAGTTCCAAGTCACAGTTGGCAACTGGACTTAATGTGGCTAATTGACTGGGATCGAAGCCCAAAGAGTGCATGGCTGCCCATCTTTTAGGAGTCAGACATGATCATAATTCCTAACCCCTGGACTCTACTTCCTTCCCATGGGAGTGGGGAGCGGAGTAGAAGCAAGAAGTCCCACTTTCCAGCGGTCAATGCCAGGATCTCTGGGCTAGAGCCCTTTCCAAGGGCAATTTCTAACGCAAGAAGAGAAAATTAAATGAATTCTGCAGAGATGAATTAAAGGGTTCCATGAAGGCTGAGAGGGGTGATGGGGTCCCTGGAAATGTGGGGGCCTTTTAGCTTTTGCATCCAAGGGGGCAAAGGAAAATGTCCCCTTCAAATGCACTTAGCTTGGGCATCATGTTAAAGAAACGAAGCAAAACTTGGGAGTGAGTTCAAAGACAGCAGGGCCCATGGCTGGAACTAGGGGGCAGAGCCAGCTTGGAACCCATGGATACCACAAGTTGTGGTGGTGTGAAAATCTTAGCTGACTGGACTGGAGAAATGCCAGCTCAAAGCAAGATTTCTCCTTTTCAATGAGCTTCTGTTCAGGGCTCCCTTTCCCCTCCATTTGTGAGTGCCTGTCTAGTCCCAAACTGTCCCATTCCCCGCCCCCCGCCCCACCATTCCATAGCTTCTCTGCTTCCCCTTCCCAGCTCCTACACAGTCCAGATGTTGGTTGGCAAAGAAGGCCGGAAGCTCCTTTCTGAACCACCCTGCTTGCAAACTCCGTAACCCCTCAGCCTGGTGCATATGAAGAAGTAAACTGGAAGGATGGATACCCAGCCCACCCCAACCCCTGCCTTTTCTGCTCTCTGAACCAGCGAGCACAACAGTGTTGATGTAGAAAGCTTCATCAGTGCTATGGAGAAGTGATACATGACCTAATTAGCTAACTCAACATTAGGTAAAAGAAGAAGACGGTTGAGCCAATAATTTAAAAATATGTCTGTTCCAAAACTGGACAGATCAAAACTCCTGATTAATTTTCTAACTTTTTAAAATTATTATTTAAGATTTATTGAATCTGGAGCAAAATCATACAATTCTGGATTCCAGATGTGGAAAGAGGAGGAAAACAGTGCCCCAGGCAGGGTTCCAAATCCAGAGGTTAAGGAACCCATTCGCAATAGAACTACAAGTTGGGGATTATTTTTTTAAAACACACCTGAAGATCTACAGTTACAGGTGGAATTTGTTGACCTGAAGATCCTAGAATCAAAACCTGGAAATTTTAATATTTGAGAAGGGCAGAGGGAGGGGGTAGAGAGAGCGCCATATGGTTTCAAAGTTCTAGAGTACAAATTAGCCTGAAGCCCTGCGGTTCCAGGCTGGTGTCTCAAGAGCCCTCCATCCGAAGGTTCTAGAACTGAGTGGTTTGGAACTGAGAACGTCAAAGTTCTGGAAGACTAGCAGTTTAGAACAAACCCCAGGAACTGGAGGAAATGGGGCCATACATTGAAAGATTGTTGACTTGAAGGAAAGGAGATCTGCTCTAGATGTTGATATTCCAGAGCCAGAGAAGGGGATTGGGGAGAGAAAGCCCCGAAAATATTAACACTGCATTGACAACATATTGACATTGTGGTGGTCAGTCTCTCATTCTTTCTGAGTAAATGATCTGAGGCTTTTTTGGTTTTGGTCTTCCCCAGTGGGCCTTACTTCTTCATTCCGGGAGCTTGGCAGCCTTTGGCCGCGTCCCCCATGATGTCCCAGTATTCGCCAAACTGGAGTTTCGTCTCATCGCCGTCCCCAAGACACTCAATCTTCTCCTCCAACGTGCCAACGCCCTGTTATGAGAAAAGTTGCTTTCAAACACCAGTGAAGGAGAGGGCCGGAGTCAGGATTCACAGCCTGCAATGTTTCCCCTGGGCCTGCAGAAGGGGGACCCTTCTCCACTGACCTATACCCACTCAGAAAATGCCAGAACACTGATTTTAAAAAGTCACTTCCATATGGAAGGAAACGTTAAAAGTCAAATTCAAATCTGCCTGAGCACTTTGGAAGGACGTTGGGACAGAAACGTGATCAGTACATTGTTTTATGGTAAGCAGGGAGGCAATTGTGTCCTGCAGGGCGGTCCTTCCATGAGGCAAGGTGAGACAGTCGCCTCAGATGGCAGTTACTGGGGCACCGGTGGTTTTCCTGCTTTTTCCTGCTCAAGGCCACTGAACAGAGTGAAAGGAAGGGTTCCAGATGGGGGAAAGTGGGGGGATCTCCCCCACTCAGGCCTTTGGGGCAACAGGATCTGAGATGGAGGAGGAGAGATTGCATTCTTCCTTCATCTGCACCAATTCCCTGCTCTGTGCAGATGAATTGACACTTTAATTTCATGGGGCAATCAGGAGGTTGGAGAGGGAGGCAATTGCCTTAATGCCAGAGCCTCTGTCATTTCAAGACAGGAATAAGTTTGAGCCCCTGCAGCTCTGCCCAGCTGCTTCGTGCCCCCTTTTGGGCTGGGCCGCCCCTGCTCACCCGTCCCCCTCACCTTTGCTAAATGTGGCAGCCTCTGGCCCACCAGTTCCTTCAGCTCGTTGGGGGTGAGGCATTCCTTGCGGCCCTTCACAGCATAGCAGTGGAAGTTGTTGATGACGATTTCGATGGCCCTCTCAACGTCGGTGAGCTCTTGGCAGTCCTACAAGCCAAAGTGTTGGAAGAAAGAGAGGTTGAGAGGAAGCCTGTGATCCCAAGAAAGTCGTTGAACCAGCTTGCTTGCTTCCTACACAATTACACAACCCCTGGAATTGTAGTATCACTAGGGCTCCCAAGATTGCAGGCTAGCTTAGCTGAGCAATCTGAAGATGAGATCCCTTCTAAAAAGTTTCCCAGGGGCGAGGCTCGTTCCAAACCAGACTGGCCAACCCTGAAGACGGACATCCCCCACTGCATCAGACCAGACTAGAGGGGGTGTTGGCCTTCCTTCCTCCCCACACCAAACAGATCCATCCATGTAGCCCTTTATCTCCCCTCTGGACCCCATATTAAACTCATCCCGTGTCCAGCAACTTCTCTGTATAAGCTAAATGAAACCCGAGGTGGATGGATTCCAACGGGGAATGCTTCAATATCCTATCTCCGCACACATCAGAAGACATCCAAGCTCTTGTGTCCACGGCTGGACACATTTCTAAGCTGTGTTCAGTCTGCTTTTCACAGGCTCCGGGATTTCTGCTCGCCTTTGACATGTCTCAAAATTATCAGGACTCATTGAAACTGTGTACAAACCCCGTATTTCAATGGAATCTCTGTTGCAATGCATTTTGCAGGTTACTTGGTGGGCCATGCTTGAACAAAAACCAAATCCTTTCTGATGTTTCTTTGGAAATCAGACTACCAGGAATACTCTTTAAAAACCTTGGGGGGGATTTTAAGGCAATAGCAACAAGTATCAACTTGATAAATTCTTTGCTACAGTTGCCCACCATTTACATTGCGGGGGCGGGGGAACCAGCAACTGCCTGCTAAATTTGAATACACATTTTTTAACTGCATCTTTTCTGAAGAGCATCAAGCAGGGCTCACTCCAGCAAGGGAATCGGAACAGGTTAAAAGGAGAACCAAGATACAATGGATTCCAGATTCCATTCCAATATCTTATCCAGGCCTCGGGGATCCTTCTCGTTTCTGTAAACAGGATGGATGCTTTAATGGGAAGGGGCAGAAACACAGCAGATGGGCATGAGTGCTCAATGCGCATGCATTGTTGGTGCCCATACGCAATCAATGCACCATCCTGCAGGCGCACATTTCGTACCTATGCTAACCATCTGCCTATGTACACTGTAAAAAGGATTGCTGGTGAAGTGTACACAAGGCCTATGTACTGATCACACAACCTCGTGTACAGGTTACCTACCACACCTGCCATCTGAAAGGCTGCTGCAACTTCAGTTCGTAGCACTAAAGTGCCTTGTCAGGCTCATAAGGAACGCCAGCACAGACATGCCCCAAGAGTGTGGAGTTTGCCAGCCACGCCTAAAGTCCTTTTTCTTCATTTCCCCAATTTTCCCAGACCAGAATGGCGTCTCACATGACACTGCCTATTTCCCCCTCCCAGATCCGAGTTCGAAAGCCAATGCTGAGACACACCAATATGGAACATTCCCAAGTGCATTCATTCTCCTGACTGCAAAAAAACAACAACCCTAAGTTGTAAGTTCTCCTAATTCAATTTATATTTTTAAATCCCAGTTATGAGTGCTGTGGAAGTATAAAAGCATCAATAGTGGCCTTCCAGTGAATCAACATTGCCTGCCTGCAGCCTCGGAGAAGCCGCTGCCAGTCTGTGAAGACAATACTGAGCTAGATAGACCAATGGTCTGACTCAGTATATGGCAGCTTCCTATGTTCCTATTGCAGTCAGACCCCCACAGTAAGAGGATCACGGCCTGACTATTTTCCAGAGGGGTGCTATTGGATTCTCAGAAGTTGTTCACTACAACTCCCAGCATTCTCAGTTGCAATGGCCTTTGGCTGGGGATTGTGGGAGTTGTAGTCAACAACATCTGGGAATCCCTGTTGGAGGGAACACTACTCTGGAGTAACCCCTATTGAACCTGTTGGACTTTATTCCGAGTAAACAGAAGAATGGAATCCATCCCGTTCAACAGGGGTCACTTTACAATGACCACCTTCTTGAAAATAGCCACTGAGAGCTGTGATCCTCTCGGGTGTGTGTTTGGGAGTGAGTCCTGTTGAGCTAACTAGCGCTTACTCCCAAGTAAACACACGCAGGGATGTGCCGTGAATCAAACTTCCAAAGCAAAGCGTCGATTAAAAGGTGCCAGGCGTCCCACTGCGGATTCTCAACCTTCTGGCATTTCTACGAAATTTCGCTCCCCTTCGGTGCTTTTGCTGTGCACTCTCTCTTGCATAGGGAGTAGCTCTCCGGATGCCAGGAGAAGCAGGAGCCTTGGAGTGTGCATGAGTGGATCTCCTTCCTCTGACAGCCAATTCCCCCTCAGATCTATTTAGAAGCCACTCGGGCCCAATCCTGGGCCCACAACAGGAGCCGCGGGGATGCTCCTTACACTGAGGGCACACTGTAGATTCAGGCCCACAGTGACGGGGTGTGATTTCCTAGCCCTAGGACAACCCCTCTCCCCCCACCCACAATCAGTTGAGCTGCCCCCACCCCCGCACCTGCAGCCTTGTCCCCTGCCCCCCCGATGTCCCCTTCAGCAGCTTCTCCTCTGCCTCTTCTCTTGAAATGACCCCAAGGCAACAGCAGTGGGTGATGGAAAGCTATGACTCAGGGTTGGCAGGCTCCTCAGCTCCTACTGGAAATATGGTCTGGATTTTTCCAAGCCGCTCCCACGAAAACTCTTCCAGCCAAAACATTTCAGCATGTCAGGAGGAGAACAGTTCAGAAGGAACTGAGCGGTGGGCCAAGCGGTCGACCAAGTGATGGTTAACACCTTGGTAAAAAGATATGGGAGGGGGCCATATAGCTCAGTGGTAGAGCATCTGCTTTTCCTGCAGGTTCAATCCCTGGGGCGGAGGAAAATGTCTGCCTGAAGCCCTGGAGAGCCACTGCCAGTCAGAGCTGGCAATACCGAACTAGATGGATCAAGGGTCTGACTCAGTGGAAGGCAGCTCCCAGTGTTCCTGTGTTTGGGGATGGGGCCTGCAGCTCAGTGGTAGAGCCTTTGCTTGGCACACAGAAGGCCCCGGGTTCAATCTCCGGCAGCAGCTCCAGGTAGGGTTGGGAGAGACTCCTTCCTGAAGCCCTGCAGAGCTGCTGCCAGTCAGAGTAGATAGTGCTGAGCTAGATGAACCAATGGTCTGTGTAGCTATAAGCCAGCCTCCTAAATCTTTGGTGCTGAGGCCTACAATGTCCCGCAGAGCTGGAAAGAACTGGTTTGGTCTGCCGGGCAAGGTCCTGAAATACCATTACAGGAAGCCGGTTCCTTGAAGGGAATCCCTCTCCCTCCAGAGAACTTAAGGGATGAGAACTGCCCATCTTTGGTCAACACCATCCAGCTCCCTCTAGAATAGGACCAATCCGGTTCTCCCAGATCTACAGAACTGCTTCGCTATACAGAGTTCATTTGAGAAGACGGGTCCACAGATAACCCAAGACCGCATTATCAGGAAGAAGCACAAATCGGTCTCCATTCCAGAATCGTATCGGCTTCTCCTCCTCCTCTATCCCTTCCCCAGAAAACCAGAAGACGTTCTCTATTGACCTTTCTCTTCTTGCAGCATTTGCAACCCATCTTTCCGTGAGCGTGTGGGATTGGTCTGTTGGCGAAATTCCTGTTGGAGCGAGCTGGCCTGCGATACGGCAGTCGGTTCCTCAAGACCTCCGGGTCGTTGCCACCAATCGGCTTGGAATCCGACGCTGAGAAGAGAAGTAAAGCGTCTTAATTCTCAATTCACTTCTGCCTCGCTCTTCCCCACCCCCTGATCTTTCCTGAGCTGCAACTGTGTGGGGAAGGTGCCCAAACTTGTCCAAAGAGATGCCATAGAGTAAAAGTAGGAAGGGGTGGAGATGCAGGCAGGAGGTCCCAAAGGATGGATTTCCCCTCTCCCGCAAACACGGGACTCTTTTGGAACTGGACCCCTTGGAGGGAGCTTAGAAGAGGAAGGCTGCTTACCTGCTCCAAGGAATCTTGTCTCTCTTTGAGGGTTGGCTTCCCAGCCACGGTTTTATATCTCAGAAGGCGTGTGTGTGGGAGACACCTCACGGAGATACCAGCAGGTTGCGATCGGTGGAGCAAGGTGTCTAGTTTCGTTGCCTGGCACTAGGCCAGCGTAGATCTCCAGTCCCGCCCATTTCCCAATCTTTAGTCATGGCTTGGCAGATGAGCAATTGGAATGACAGGAGCCCGGTTTACTTCTCCCTCCCCCCCACCAAATAATTCGCAAGCCTTCCTCATTGGACACATCTGAGTTCCATTGAGGTGATCTCTACCCAGTGAGGACATTGGAAGAGGCTTGCTAGATTGGGCCATAAGAATACACGTGGTTGGCCATTTTTTCTCATCCAGTAATAATCTGCTTCCATCTGCAGAGAGAGTCTTGAGCATTTGGTATTCAGTGGTAAACCACTCTTGAATATGGAGGATCCGTGTATTTATTTATTTTATTTGACATATTTATATTCTGCCCAAACCTGTGTCTTTGGGCGGTGTACAACATATCATCGCTAGCAGTGTGGCCAGAACCTAAGGGGTAGACCCATGAGTCAAATGGGCCGTAACCCAAAAACTGGCTTTAAAAAAGCCAAATCTGGCAACAGAGATCGCTAGTAGTCATTAATAGGTCCAGGAATTTTTATTTATTGTTTATTTTAACATTTATATCCCACTCTTGTCCAAAGAGCCCAGAGTGGTGTTCATGGTTCCGTTTATCCTCACAACAGCCCTGTGAGGTAGGTTAGTCTAACTGGCCCAGAGTCACCCAGTGAGCCTTATGGCCGTATGGGGTTTTGAACTTGAGTCTCCCTATTCCTGTTCCAACAGTGTAACCACTATACTATACACTGGCTCTCTTATGAATTCAACACTATATATTTTCACGGTGCTTTGCAAACAATGAGAAGGCAGCTCTCTGCTCCAAGGAACTTACAGCCCAAAACTAACACAGGAAGGCAACAAAGGAAGGCAGGGCGGGAGTGGAATCAGGGATCAACTAGGGAAGGAGAAGTTATTATTTATATGTACTTAGGTTTCATTATGATCAATCAATCAAACTTTATTTTAGTCTTAGACCAGCATTAAGATGCTGGTCTTAGAACAATTTTAAAAAGAAGGAAAAAATATATAAGATACAGGCAAGAGGTAGGAAATACAATATAAAATATAAAACTACTGTGACGGAATTATAAAAGCGTAGGTTAGTAGTAAGGTGGAAGTAAATTTAAAAATCTAAAACATATAATATATAAGTTACTAAGGCAGTCTGTGGGAGAGAAGTCGAGAGCCTAGTAAGCAGTAGGCCAGAAGGGCTCGACATATTTATTTTATTTATTTATTTGACATATTTTTATACTGCCCAAAACCTACGTCTCTTGGCGGTTTACAACAAAACAAAAATAAATGATAACAGAAAAGTTGAAACATTAGTTAAAACAAATAAATGACAACAGAATTTTTTTTTAAACATTAGTTAAAATAAATGACAGCAAAAAGTTGAAAACATATACAAGTACTTTAAAAATAGTTAAAAATACTTACGGGTGTGTAAAAGGACATAGTAGAGATTAAAAGTAAGCAATTAAAAGGGGGTTACAATCAGTGTCCCCTCTAACAGGGATTCCCAGATGTGGTTGACTACAGCTCCCAGAATCCCCAGCTGCAATGGCTTTTGCTTGGGGATTCTGGGAGTTGTAGTCAACCACATCTGGGGATCCCTGTTAGAGAGAGAGAACACTGGTTCCAATCATGTAAGTGAGTGCAGAGGCCGAGACTGGATTTATGTAGGCTCAGCCCGCAGTCCCTCTAGGCGGGAGCTGTCGGATTCTACACGCTGCAGCACAGGACTTGTGCGAGGTGGTGGGGTCTTTTTCATCCGAGAGCAGCAGCAAAGTATAAAAATTTCCTGGAGTGACCGGGATGCCTGTGAAGTACTGGTGAGATGAGGTTGACACGGCTCTCTCTAGAGAAGGGGCATAGGAGGAGAACATGCGCGGTGGCTTGGACTGGCCCAGTGTTGCACGGACATCGTCTCTCTGCAAGGGGGATCTTCCTTCCTGACTCTGCCTTCTAGGACTGATGGGAGGGCATGGCAGTGCGCAAGAGTAAAGGCCCTCCTGTGGGCTGAGATTTCCAGTCGTGACAGCTATGCGGCAGGAGAAGCAAGGAATATCTCTGACTTTCCGGTGTGAGGACGTTTGGGACCCAGCCTCTGGCGTGTGCTCTGTCCGTTACCCTTTGCTTAAGCACCGCGTCGGCCTGGTCGTATACCATAGCTAGTTAGAGAGGGAGGGAGAATCCCCAGCTGGTCGGAATAGCTCTTTCTCAAGAGGATAGGAAGGAGTCCTGGAGAGTCAGGGAAGCCCGTCCATGAGGAAGGAGGGCTAGCTTTACCCCGTAGGTAAGGACGGGCGGTTTCATTATGACGATTATGTATACGAGTCCATTTACAAAAGCAGCACAGAGGGGATAATAACCATTCTCCCCAGCATCTGGCTCTCAGAGGTATACTGCCTCTGGCTGTGGAGGCTCTATTCAGCTCTTATGGCCAGTGGTCATTACCAATCCATTGTGAGTTGGCCTAATCATTTAAAAAAAGAAACTCCCCCCACCCCCCACCCCCAAAAGAGAAGGCAGCTCTGTGCCTGAAATGTCTGCAAGTCCCTATGGAGGCGCTGGCCCACGGCCGCTGTGCCTCCACAGTCAAGCTCCGGGCCTCCCAGTGGCCTTGTGGGCTCCCAAGGTGTGCGCGTGGCATTTGGACCCCCTTGAACCCTGTTTTGAACCCTGTTTTGGACTCTGCGCACCCATTTCCCTTCAATGTGTGGGGCTGCTCCTTCCCCTGGCCGCTTGGGCGCACAGGCACTCAGGGCACACCTTGTGTTGATGCTCTCATGCGCATCAGGAGCCTCTGGTGTGGGCTCCACCCATCTATCCTTCACACACACACACACACACACACACACACACACACACACACACACACACACACCCTATGGGAGCAGGGCCTGTGTCGTCTCAGGAGAGAATCCAGTTTCCATGGTCCCCTGTGACGGCACAATACCCCAAGGACTAAATTCCTGCGTGCATTCTTTCACCTTGGAGACCGGGATGCTTCATTTCCGGCTCCAGAGTGTTGACATCTCTCATTCCTGGGCGCGTGCCAAGCCCTGACCTCAAACCGGCTGTTTGGCCCAGCACCGGTCGGGCGAGCTGGTCTCTGTTCAGACAGCTGCCCTGCCCTTCCCCAGAAGCAGCCGCATTTCAGCAGGGCGCCAGGAACTCGTGTGTCGCTGCTGCCGCTACCTGCTCCCCTCCAGCCTAGAGAGAGTTGAAGGGCTGCTGCCATGCTGGTTCTCTTGTCTAAACTAACATAAGTGCCGCTTCCATTGTGCAAGCAGAGATGCCGTAGGAACCCATTTTGGTAATGAAATACAGCTGCAAGCCGGGATGTCTTCCTGGCTGCCACGCAAAATGCATTTAGGCTAGCACGGGGATTAAATGGTGCTTTTGTTCTGTGGGCAAAGCTCTGTCCCTGGCTGCCACTCAGAGGCATTTCTGTACATACTAGTTGCTAAAGACAGAAGTGCAAACGACAAGAAACACAATTTCTGTACTGCAAGTGTGGATATATTCCCGGCTGCCACTTAAACACATTTTATGTAACTCCTGGTAATTAAATGCCACTCATATTATGCAAGCATTATGTATTCCTGGCTATCACGCAAAACATATTTACGTTACTAGGAACATAGTAACTTAGGAAGCTGCCGTATACTGAGTCAGACCCTTGGTCCATCTCACTCAGGATTGTCTACACGGGCTGGCAGCGGCTTCTCCAAGGTTCCAGGCGGGAATCTCTCCCAGCCCTATTGAGATGCTGCCAGAGAGGGAACTTGGAACCTTCTGCATGCAGATGCCCTTCCCAGAGGGGCCCATTCCCTTAAAGGGAATCTCTTCCAGTGCTCACACATGTAGTCTCCCATTCAAATGCAAACCAGGGCAGACCTTGCTTAGCAAAGGGGACCCTTCATGCTGGCTACCACAAGACCAGCTACTAAATGTAGCTTTTGTTCTGTGGGTATAGATATGTTCCTGGCTGCCACTCAGAGATACATGTACGTACATGCTAGAAGCAATTATGTAAATACTACCTTGTAGCCCCATCCCTTATCTTTTGGCCATGCCCCCTTATCAGCATGCCCCCTTTATTGTCGCTACCTGTGCCATCCCATCAGGGGAATATCTCACAGCACATTTACTGTATGTTGTTGCCCCTCCAAATGCAAACCAAGGAAGACCCTGCTTAGCAAAGGGGACCATTCCTATTCACTCCCATAAGACCAGCTTTTTCTCTCAGGTAGGCGGGGCGGGGGTGGTGGTGGTGGTCATAGCTCAAGGTTATTAACCATGTTTAGAACTAGCGACAAGCTCTTCAGGACCTGGGAGAGCTCTCGAGGGAGCGAGAGGCAGATGGACAATCCTTGATCAAGGCCAGGATTATGGGCAGCATCAATATTGACAGGCTTTGATGCCTGGCTCCCACTGCCGGCTTGTGATGCCTGGTTCCTCTCAGCTGTTCCCGCCCCTTCCACATAAGAACAGCCCTGCTGGATCAGGCCCATCTAATCCAGCATCTTGTTTCCCACAGTGGCCCACCAGATGCCTCTGGGAATCCAACGGGCAGGGGGTGAGGGCTTGCCCCCTTGCCTGCCGTTGCTCTCCTGCGACTGGTATTTAGCGGCATCTCGCCTATAGCCACCTGACTAGTAGCCATGGCTGGACCTGTCTTCTGTGAATTGGTCTAAGCCTCTTTTAAAGCCCTCCCAAGTTCGTGGCCGCCACCACATCCTGTGGCAGAGAGTTCCATAGGTTAATAGTGCACCAAAGAAATAATAAGCAACACCCATTCAGAGCAAAGACTTTTATTTGCAACCTGCCAACAAATTGACGTTTTAAAGTTCTGGCACAGCTTGAGCTGTGACCACCTTCCTTCTCCCCCAAGTACTCACATTCCGGAACTCCTTTCCCCACCCATCCGCCTCACCCCACAGATGCATGCACACATACATGGGTCACTTCTTTTTCCCCAGTTTCTCTCTCTTGATGTCCTTAGCCAGCTCCCCAATGAGCCTCCAGTACTCCCCGAATTTCAGTTCCTCGTCGTTGTTCACGTCTAAGCTCTTCATCTTCGCGTCCAAGTCCCCGACATCCTTCAGAAGGGGCAGAGAGGAAAGGAGAGATCAGAGGGGCTCACAGGAGGAAAGATGTCACTGTGAGCCTCCTTGTACAGTGGCAGTCTACCTCTGAGTACAAGATAGTGGGGACAAACAACAAGAGAAGGGCTTAGCTAGAACTCAAAACCTGCAAACTAGGATACGCCGAACAAATATAAAATGATATGTTTCTATTAAGAATATTATACAGGTACTAAACTAGAAATATCAGCCTTCAAAGAGTAAGCAAAGGTTTTAACTTAAAAAAAAATTGAAAATTCAGCAAAAGAGAACACCACAGATATCCAACTTGACTCAATCCACCCCCGCATGCCTGCTTTCCGGATCTTTTACAGAGGAATGTAAGGACTCAGGAAACTGCCTTATACTGAGTCAGACCCCTGGTCCATCTAGCTTAGTATTGTCTGCTCTGACAGGCAGCAGCTCTCCAAGGAGTCTCTCCCAGCCCTACATGGAGAAGCTGCCAGGAGCTGTGCCTGGGACCATGCAAAGCTGGTTCTCTTCCCCTGATCTACAGCCCCATCCCTTACGTGGAATATCTTACTGTGCTCACACAGGTAGTCACCCATCCAAACACAAACCAGGGCAGGCCCTGCTTAGCAAAGGGGGCAATTCACACTCACTAGTCACCTTAAGTGGCGCAGCAGGGAAATGCTGGACTAACAAGCAGAAGGTTGCCGGTTTGAATCCCTGCATGGGAGGAGGCAATGGTCAACCCTTCCTGGATTCTACCAAAGAAAACCACAGAGCTCTGTGGGCGCCAGGAGTCGAAATTGACTCGACGGCACACTTTACCTTTGCCACAAGACCAGATTGCCTCCCCTTTCAACACAGAATCCCGTCTGCCTTGTTTGTGGAATTCCAGGCATCTGGCTGCAGTCTCGTTCAACTTCTTTATTAATATTCAGAATTAGGACATTTAGAATTTAAATGTAGTGTTTTCAGTAAATTTAGAATCCGATGGGGGGGCAATCACTTCCTCCCCCCCCATTGCCCCCAACACAACTATGTTGTGGAAAGATTAAAAGGAATAGGTCAAATGTGCCATTGAGTTGGTGTCGACTCGTGGCGCCCAGAGAGCCCTGTGGTTGTCTTTGGTAGAATACAGGAGGGGTTGACCATGGCCTCCTCCCATGCAGTGTGAGACGATGCCTTTCAGCATCTTCCTACATCGCTGCTGCCCGATAAAGGTGTCTCCTATAGTCTGGGAAACAGACCAGCGGGGATTCGAACCAGCAACCTCTGGCTTGCTAAGCAAGTCATTTCCCCGCCTGTGCCATTAGAGATCAAAATCAGTCAGTCGAATTGATTGGTGGTAGGTTTCAGGACAGACAAAAGGAAGTACTGAATTCTATAAATAATTAACTTGCGAAACTTGCTACCACAAGATATGGTCACACGGCTATTGTCTGTGTCATCTTGAGTGCAACCAAGCCGGGTTCTCCCAAATGTCAGACAAGGTGGTAAACCTGATTCCAGATTATAGATCGCGTGCTGTGGATTAAGCTCGAGATGTTCTTCCATACCAAAAGGAAAAAAAAAGGGGGGGGGGCGGGAAGCCAAATTTCGCACAGAGAAAGTTAATCTGTCATGGAGATTAGCATGGTCTTCTTGCTGATGTGCTTTCTGCCTGCATGGAATTTTGCATGTGAGGCTTCCCATCTCCTGTCTGGAGGAGTCTAATACAGACATGGATTTGTGAGAATTGGCCTTTGATTAACTGAATGTGGAGGGGACGTTTTCAAAATCTAATAAATGCATTAAGCTTGTCCTGGCGATCCTTCACTGGGCAGGGCAAGCGTTCGGGAGCTGTGTGCACTCCTGATTTTCGATCGAAAATGGCAAAGTAGGTCCCTGCCCCATGGGGAGTACATTCTTAACATCAACGCAAGGCTATCAACAGGGGAAGGGGAAGGAACTGAAGGCAGCAGAGAGCATAAGGTACATTTCCCTTGTAAGCCAGGGGTTCCCAGTATTGAGATCATGGTGCGCAGGGAAGGATGCTGAATCCTTCCCCCTTCCGCCGCAATCCTGACGCAAATCACCCCTCGGAAGGGAAGTGGTGGCCACTGAGTACACTGCTTTTAAAAAGACTGCCTAGGCCTACCTTCATGAGGTTCGGGAGCTGTGTGGTCACCAATGCCTTGAATTCGCCGATGGTCAGCGTACCCTTCTTGCCCTCCTGGGCCGCGTGCGTGAAGAACACCTGGACGGCGGTCTCGATGGCCGTCTCCAGCTCGGTCAGTTGTCCACTGGCCATGTTGGGAAGGATATGGAGTCCCTCCTCTTCCTGCGGAGACCGTCAGTCAAGGGATGGGATGGAGAGGACGTCAGGGGCTACCTGGGGTGGGCAGGTAATGAGCAAAGAGCTTGCATTGTGAAGAGGGAGGGAGGGAGGGAGGATTGGCTCCTCTCCGCAATCCTGGCAGATCTTTTTCCTTTGTGCGTTCCCACAGCTTGCCCCAGGTTTTTTCTCCAACCAATCACATCCCAGGAGGAGGCGAGAGGCACCTCCCATCATTAATCCTTTTTTGTTTTTTTTCGTTTGACCGTCAGCCAGCGTTACGCAAGGCTGACTAGTCAAAACAACAGAACGCTTAACCCAAACCTGCCAAATCCGACTCAAATCTTTGCTGGTTTTTATAATGAGCTTGCCTTTGTTGATTGCCTTCATCATCTCATGTTCTCCCACCCCACCCCACCCCAGACCATTTAAGAGGCCATGGAAGTTTAAAGTAGAAATCATTGCTTCCGCTCTGTGAGGAAGGAAAATGCAGCCTCATGGAATCAGCTCAGACACAAAGGGCTCAGGTTACATCGGACCTGTAGTCTCCCTTCGTAAGCTTCCAGGCTTCAATCAGATGAAGCCAGAGACTCATATATGAACTAAAAGTAGTCAAAAGACTGGAGCAGCACGAGCAAGGATCCTGTACATGTTGAAAGCATCGGACGGCCCACATTTTGCATTCCCGCATTTTGCATTCCCGTTCGTTCGTGCTTGCGTTTAACTCAGGAATTTCTCCCTCCCCCTCCCCTTCTGGACTCCCTGCACAGAATTTCACCAGTCTGCCACAACCCCTCCCACCCAATTGCAAATCACCCATGCAAATCAGCATCGCAATTGCAAATCACCCAGAAAGCAGACCATACAGAACACAGCTGTCAAACTCCCCTTCATTTAGCCCTGTGGAAGCGCGAGTTTTGGAAAAAGCCCGAATGACTGGTAATGGCCCCTCCACACATTGTGGGAGAAGCGGCGGGACATACCAGAAAGCTCTTGTTTTTCAAGAAAATTTACCACCAATAGAGGATTTTTAAACCCCAGACATAATTCGGGCCAAACTAGAATGCACAGCAGTAATTCGGGGGAAAGCAGAATCCTGTGCAAACTAGTCCCTGAGAGCTCACAGAGACTTCGGGGTAAATCCAGCTGATATGTGGACTCGCTTCCTGCATTCTGGAGGAGATGCGAACTAAAAGCCATGTCTGTAAAAGTCCCTGGAGATTTTAATAGCTTGGTATTGTGAATAATATTGGGAAAATATAATAGGGGGCAATCCCCAGGTTAGCTTCCGTCTGTGTTGGCCATCCTAGGCTCCTGCTCTCACTCCTGCTCCAAGGAACTCAGGGAAGCATACACCGTTCTACTCTTTGGTTTACCCTCCACAACAACCCTGTGAGGTAGGGTTGCCAACCCTCTGGGGTTAATTTGGAATCTCCAGGAATCCACATCTTTCTCCCGGTGACTCTTGAAGCATGTTGGGAGATGTTAATGGCTTGTTGTGAAAAATATTGGAATATATACATATATAACTGGCCGGCGGGGGCAGCATCCTTAGTATTTCATTGTGGCAGGCAGCCAGAAGATTTGCCCGGGCAGAAAAAGCTGTGAATTTTAGAGGGGATGCGATCCTTGGACATCCTTGCTTCCTAATGGAAATTGGGAGTGATAATACTAGTAGGCATGGCTTTTTTCCTTGTTGAGAGCCACCGCGGTGTAGTGGTTAGAGTGGGAGAGCTGAGTTCAAATCCTCGTTCCGCCATGAAACTTACTGGGTGGCTCTCTGGGCCTCTCCCTTCTCTCTCGGCCCAGCCTACCTCACAGGGTTGTGGTGAGGGTAAACATAACCCGTGTACCCCGCTCTGGGATAGGGGTAGGAAGAGCGGGATAGAAATGTAAATAAATAAATAAATAATAGCGATGAGAAAGAACGGGACAGAAATAACGACGTGTGCCCGTCAGGGCTGCACATTTCGTCCGTAGACTCAGCGACTAAAAACTGCAGCTCTGTGCACTAATTGTGAGATACTTTAAAACACCATCTCCGTAGCTCCCTCAAACTCCGTGGGACTTACTTCTGAGTAAAACTGCGTAGAATCAGCCGGCAGGGCTGTGTGGTTGGGATCCTGCGCATGTTTCCTTACGACCACCCACATGATTGGCATCTAACAGCACAGCTGTAAACATGTTTACTCAGAAGTTCAAGCCTCGGATTTCAAGGGGGCTTGCACCCATAGGGCTGAAGGCTCTGTTGATTCATCAGTTGGCCTGAGAATTAACAGCCCGCTTAAAAAGAGTCATGCTAGAGAGGGCAAATACCAGCCAACCAACCATTCCATTCCAGGAATCCCCCCCCCCCACAAAAAAGGGCATGAAAGCAAGACCCCTTCCCCTATTGGTTATTTCCAGCAGCACCTTTCAGAAATAGACTATCCTTGAATATATTGCGGCCATGCTCTATTTTGCTCTGTTTTGCTGCCATGGCATATCACTGTCTATAGACCACCTCCTGTGAATTTGTCTAAATTCTTTTTTTTAAGCTATCTAGGTTAGTGGCTGTCAGGGGTAGACTGCCCCAGAACATGGAAGTTCTGTTTTGCTTCCATGGCATATCACTGCCACTAGACTTCTCCGCCTCCCATAATTTTGTCTAAATCCTTCTTGGTTTTTTAGCCATCTAAATTTGTGGCCTTCACCTGCATCTGGTGGACTGTTCTGGTTCTGACATCTCTGTATAACTGGGCAAAGCAAGGCTGAGAGAGAAAACAAGAGAGGATAGTCTAGACAGAAGTGTAAAGTTTTTAAACTTGATTTTACATGCATCTGTTTTAACTATTGGTTTTAAAGTTTACAGATGTTTTAACCTGTCGTGAACTGCCTTGAGACCTGGTTATAGCTGGTATAAAATTTATTTATTTATTTATTTCAATCAATCAATCTTTATAACGGTCAAAGACCAGCACAGTTTGTTTATTTGTTTATTGTTAAATTTTGTTAGATTGTTTTGTTAATTGTTAACATGTGTTAAAATAAAATAAATACAGGCAGACTAGACAAATGGGTGGATACTTTGACGCTTTTTCCTTCAACCAACTGCCAATAAGTTGATTTATCAAATAATAAGCTATTACACACTTCCCCCAGAATCTCAATAAGGCACCTCTATTACTTACAAATATGTAAAGTTCTCAAAGCAGTTTACCTAGAAAAATAAACAATCAATAAATGAGCTGGTTGCCAGTCCCCCAAAAGCTCACAGTCTAAAAAGATACCTAAGGAAGACACCCTTGGAGGGATGCTGTGCTGGGGATGGAGAGAGCCAGGTGCTCTCCTCCTGCTACATGCAGGAGGGTCGCCACTTTGGAAAGTGCCTCTTTGCTTTGTTAGCAGGGGTCTGCCGGCACAACCCACGCCCCTGCATGGCTGAACCCAGTTTGAAAAACTAGGTGATGAACTGACTAATGGCCTTTGTTTTCATTGGTCCCCCAGCCTTCAGGCTCTCCGGCAAAGAGGCAAAACTGCACACACCCTCTTGCAGGAGAAAGCTCAGCCTTTGCCAGCGGTGTGGAGAAGGAGAACTGAACTGCCACCACTTACCCAGACAGCCGTCCCTTGCGAGGAGAATGGGAAGCCAGGAGGCTTGCAGGGCCTTTTATACAGCGCAGGGCAGCCAGAATCGGGGGACCAGGGGGGGTCAGAAGGATCAATGCTCCATTAGCGAAGAGAGCTCGCTCAGCGGTGTTTGGTTTCTCTTTCCGGCTGGGCAGACACAGCCCACACCCTTCCCGATCCCCGTCCACCGCTCCTGGTGCAGGCCACGCTTTTCCTGTACGCCGCTGACAGCAAATATGTTCCCTTCCTAGGCCTTGCCCTGTTGCCCACAAATAAGCTTTTCTGTGCCGCCGGGGAATCCAAGCAGAAGCCAGACAGGGGCCTCCAGAAAAGACACACACAAGGGTGCTTTCTCTCTCCACCTCCGCCCCCCCCCCCCCCCGCCGAGATGGGGGAGTTCACAGTGGCTCAGCCAGTGGAGGCCCTCCAGGAAAATGTATTTCATCGTGACGTGTGCGGTTCTGCCTGGCAGAAAGAAGCGGCTGTGAGAAGCCGCTGGGGCACCCAAAAGTGGTGGTGTTTTTCTCCAGGCCTCGGGAACAGGATGCAGGGGACATGCTGACGACTCGGGCTTTGCTTTTCGACAGTGCAAGGGTGTCGAGGAGAAAGGGTGTGGGTGTTGTGAGTTTGTCTGTGTGTGCATGAAAGCTGGTCTTGTGGCAGCAAGCATGGATGGTCCCCTTTGCTAAGCAGAGTCCAATTTGGTTTGCATTTGGATGAGAGACTGCATGTGAGCACTGGAAGATCTTCCCCTCAGGGGATGGAGCCGCTCTGGGAAGAGCGCTTGCATGCAGAAGGTCCCAAGTTCCCTCCCTGGCAGCATCTCCAAGGTCGGGCTGGGAGAGACTCCTGCCTGCAGCCTTGGAGAAGCTGCTGCCAGCCTGGGTAGGCAATTCTGAGCTAGATGGTCTGACTCGGAATAAGGCAAATTCCTATGTTCCTGCTTGTATGCAGACAGTGATCAGCAGATTTAACAGATTCCATGCACAACCTCCACCTCTGTTCCTCAGGAGAGTTTTTATGCTATTTTTTATGTTGGCTCCTGATCTGGGGACTCATCTCGTCTTCAAGTGAGACAAATCCTCTTCAAGAGGGGAGGGGTGTCAGGCAGCATTCCTCCCTCCTCCTCTCCTTTAGAGTGGGGTGGCTAGCCCTCGGGATCAGCCCGCTTCCCTCAGCTTGACTGACAAGCTCAACAGCAAGGAGAATGTCACGGAGAATCACCCAGCCAGTCATGAAGAGGGGAGGGGGCTGCCTGACACTCCTCCTCCTCTCCCTTCCCTCCCAAAGCTGAAGAGTTATTTAACTGAAGGATCTTAGCGACCCTTTCTGAATCCTGCCCTCCTTAAAATGAAGGCGGGGGAGGCCTGAGAAGAAGGTGGGGGCCTGGAGGGCCCTTTTAGGTGCATCCCGACCATGCTAGGCCCCTAGCAACCATTAGGAATCAAGGTACATGTCTCAGGGCAGAGCCTTTGATTCTAGGAGCCGGGAGGTAGACAGAGGATGTTCAACCCTAAATAGTTTCCCCAAAGGGTCAGCGCTCATAACCTGTTCTGGCTTTGCTGTGAAACCAGTTATGCTGCCATTATGTTTACATGCCCTCCAAGGATGGAAAATCCCTGCCTTTTCTTTTATCACTTCTTTGAGTTCTCCTTTATCTTCAACAGCCATAAAATCCTGGTTTGGAGCTATACTTTCCCCCCGCCCGGCTTGTGCTCTTATGCTAAGCCCATCATTGCTTTCCCAAAGACAGAATGGCCACCAAACACAATGCCTGTTTCGATGCAATTTAAAGTAGCCATTTCAGCTACTGGGAAAATGTGACGGGCTGTAGCTCTCGGGTAGAGCATCTGCTTGGCATGTAGACGGTCCCAGCTTTCATTCCCTGGCAGCATCTCCAGGTAGGGCTGAGAAAGACCCCTGCCTGAAACCTTGGAGAGCTGCTGCCAGTCAGTGCTGACAATCCTGAGGCGGATGGACCAAGGGTCTGACTCAGTAGGAGGCAGCTTGCCGGTGATTCTAAGACTGCATCCTTACCCCCACTTCTCTGAAGTATCTGGCATCAGTTCTGTGGAGCAGTGTGGTGTTGTTGTTGTTGTTGATGATGATGATGATGCATTTTTCTTATTAAATGTGAAGTAAAGTATGCCATTGAGTTGGTATCGACTCCTGGCAACCACAGAGCCCTGTGGTTGTGTTTGGTAGAATACAGGAGGGGTTGACCATTGCCTCCTCCCACGCAGTATGAGATGATGTCTTTCAGCATCTTCCGATATCACTGCCGCCCGATAGAGGGGTTTCCCATAGTCTCACCAGCAGGGATTGAAACACACCAGCAGGGATTCAAACTGGCAACCTCTGGCTTTCTAGTCAAGTCATTTCTCCGGTGCCCCATTATTCATACTTAATTCATTTGCCCACATGCCAATTGGGTTGCCCGTCCTCCAGGACAATTGAAATTATTTGTAGCTTGGAGCTTAGAAGATGCAACCCTTTCATGGCTGAGCCACACCTTTCTGGTGGCCGTAACGTTTATCTAGGTACCCTGGGAATCAAATGTCCTTCCTACTCTTCAAAAGTGGATTTCTGATTTAGAGACATCATCGCCCATCTATAAGGGAGTCTGTCTCCATGGTTCATCGCTCTCGTGTTTATCCCTTGGGACTAGCCTCCGTTGGGACTGCTTCTGATGTCTTTCTGCTTTGCATAGGATGGATTTCTCTCTCACCGCTGATGCAAAGGCACAGTAGAATGACCTTTCCTTAGAGGAGTGTGCCTGTTGGATCTCTGCATGAGTCACTGCTCCAGCTTCGCATTCTTCCAGTCATGGGCACTGGCTCATCCCAAACAGCAGGGTTAGGGTTAACCCTCTCATTTGAGGGAGAGAAGATATTTCTTTCTAGGGTTGCCAGCTGTGATCAAAGCTATTCCTGGATATCACCCCGCCCCCCCACAAAACATTCCCCATATTTTTCACGATATCAAGCCATTTAAATCTCCAGGGTTGCTTTCAAGGGTTACCTGGGGATGGAAGCCAGTCTCGGAGGGCTGGCAACCTTATTCTCAGTCCTATGTGGGCGTAGTGGTTAGTTAGACTAGAACATAAGAGCAGCCCTGCTGGATCAGGCCCAAAGAAACCCATCTAGGCCAGCATCCTGTTTTCACACAGTGGCTCATCAGATGCCTCTGGGAAGCCCCAAGCAAAAGGTGAGGGCATGCCCTCTCTCCTGCTCTTGCTCCCCTGCAACTGGGATTGAGAGGCATCCTGCCTCTGAGGCTGGAGAACCAGGGGGACCCGAGTTGAAACCATCCCTGTTCAGCCCTGAAATTCACTGGCTGACTTTGAACGAGTCACTGCTCTCGCAGACTAACCAACCTCACAGGATTGTTGTGAGGATAAACATAACCATGCCCACCGCTCTGGGCTCCTTGGAGGAAAAGTGGGATATAAATGTAAAAATGAAATAAATTCATTAAATTATGATTTCCAGGATTGCTTTCAATAGACACTTGCAAGTGGATGGCAGTCCTTGGAGCTTTCCCAGTTCCTAGGCTTTACTGCGATTTCAAATTTGCCCCCCAACCAAAAAAAAACAAACAAACCCCCAATGCAAAAAATGGTTTTTTAAACCCTGTCATAAATCAAGCTAGGTTCTAACACACAATGAAAAACCCGAAATCGTGCGTGAAGCGCTCCCTGATATCTCACACGGACTTCGGCACAAATCCGGCCAATGTGCGAATGCACACCTTCCATTCCAAGCTAAAAGCCCCGTCTGGAAATTCTCCTGGCGTCTGCAGGCCAATCCTGTACGGTTGGGAACCCTACCCCAAAGCAGGGAATTGAATATGCAGATCCTTCTTCCTTGCAATAACCACCCTCCCTTATCATCTCTGTTTTCCCCATACTGTGTGGTGGGGTTAATAAATGGGTCTGGTGGTGAAGGGAGGAGAAGGAGAGGGTAAGAGAACTGGAAGGCTCCTTGACAATAACAATAATCAGCTCTGTTTTCTTTCTTGGGCCCAGGGAGAGATAGTGCTGGAATGCAGAAGAGGCAGCCAGACCAGAATTGCCATAAAGATTTTTCGGTGCAGAGAAAGACACCCCCGTTCTGCTGAGAATCAGAACTTTGACACAGAAATTGGGCCAGCAAAAATTTGCAGCTTTTACCATCCCTTAGAGTGCAACAGAGGTATGTTGGGTTGTTGGAAAATATGTATGTATGTATTTGTACGTTTCTCTCCCACTCTTCCCCCAAGGAGCCTGGAGCAGTGTCCAGGGTTATGTTTATTCCCCCACAATAGCCCTGTGAGGTAGGCTCAGCTGAGAGATAAGTGACTGGCTCAGAGTCCACCGAGCAAGTTTCATGATTTCAATTCGGGTCTCTCTCTGCATTACAAAATGTATTTCGTGCCACAGCTAATCTTCCAAAAATTCTTCATTAGGGGCATTCTCAAGGCCAGATCCCATGAAAAGAGCTGCGAATGACCTCTTGAACATTTGCCTATCACCAGTTAGAGGATTTTCAGCAGATTTTAACTCAACACAATTGTTTGGTTCAATGTCAATAAATCTGCAAATTGCCCAAAGGTTCATTTTTGAAATAATGAGGGACGTTTCAGGTGATATAGAGTTTCATAACAAAACGTGGCCTTTGATGTTTTATGGAAATTGCCTGTATTTTATTTTTCTGTAACACAGCAAAAAATAAAAATTAAAAAAATTAAGTGCCCTTAACTCAATCTACTGTAACTTGGGTTGATTAATCTACCCATTAAGCCTGTTAAAACATGTCACCTTCCTTAAAAATTGAGCTTAAACTAATTGAGCCAAGAGGCACCTTTACAAAGTGGTGATTCTCTTTCTTCAGCAGGGGGAGAGCATCTGGCCCTATCCATCCCCGGCACAGCATCCCTTCAGTGGCTGTTGCTGGTGTCTATCTTCCGTTTCTTTTTATGATTGTGAGTCTTTTGGGGACAGGGAGCCATTTTATTTATTTATGTGTATCTCTGTAAACTGCTCTGGGAACTTTTGTTGAAGAGCAGTATGTTAATATTCATTGTATTCGTATACTAGCCAAAAAACCAGACCCTGTGCCCTCGAACCCCTGTTCTTTAATCTCCGAGGGGGTGGGCAGCAAAAGGCACTCTGTGTATGCCCTGAGACACACTTTTCTTTACTACTGTTGTCAAGAAAGGAATCTACTTGGCCACTCCCAAAAGACATTCCAGCCCTTGTCTAAACATCTAGCATGGTTTTACAATTTTCATTCTTTGTGGTGATAGTGTCTGTCTGTAGGCGACAGTCAGTGAATGTTGGTTTAACAAAATGCACTCATTCCTTGAATACCATCATGTAATGACAGCAACAAGGCATTCCACAGTCAACTTCCTTTGGAGCTGAGCCCTAACATGTTGACATTACCTAGGATTGTGGGAATGCGTCGCCAACTAGCACAGGTTTGCCCTGTTTCTTGCCCACACAAATACCTTGCGCTCACCTGTATGCTAATTCTTTCTTGTCCTGAGCCGGTTTCACGCCATGCCATCACTGAGGGTGGATAATAGACTTCCGGTGCACAAAGGGAGGCCAAACCAAAAAAAATGGCCATAATAATTTTCCTCTTTGATAGGAACCACCACCTGCTGCTGAAGAAATCACATGAGATGGACTTTGAACATGAGTGTCCGTGAGTCACCTATCAGCCCTCCAATGAGTCATGTCCAGCCAATTGGAATGCCGTCTGCATAGCCCCCAATACCCAACCAAAAACTAGGGGGCACCAGTGAGCTGTCTGGAGAGAAAGGAAGTGATGTCATCACTCTAGGAACGTGACTTAATCATGCCTCGATCTAGACCCCGGAGAGCTCCACCTACTCACCCTAAGATGGGGAAGATCTGCATTTCTGACGTCTCGATGAAAAGGCGGACACGCCCACCATCTTGTTTCAAAACCCAAGGTGTGTTGCATGGTCTGAGCCACCCTCAAGAGATGCCTGGGGAATCCATGACAGTCATCGTGTAAATATCGTGTTCACTATGACAAGCTACTTAATGAGTCTGTTCACACGAGCAGCCAAACCCAGACTGGGCAGCCCTGCCTGGGTTTGGCTGCCCGCGTGAAGCACCAGGATCAATGTCGATTCCGGCGTTGCCTGCCCCGTAACTCGGGGAATTTGCCCCAGGCTTTAACCTGAGTTAAAGGACACAAGTGTGCCCTCGGGGGATTCCCCCAATGTGCCACACTCATCACGCAGTGCACTATGGGATATACAGAGGCTGGGCACTGTCTGAGAGCATGGTGTGGCGAGCAGGGCTCCAACCCCGTCTCGTGTGGGGGAAGGCAGGAGCGACCCTGCCTCTCCATTGACCCTCCCCGGCTCAGAGAAAAGAGGTCATGTGCACGACCTTTGTGTGTCGGGTTTGCCAACTTTTGATTTCAAAAATACTGCCGGGGTGAGTGAAGAGGAGGGATGGAGCCTGACTGGATTAGGGTCAGGACCTGACGTACACCAGTGCCTCATAAGTGAATCCTATCCTGGTTATTCACACATGGCTTCATGCCGCAGGGTATCTGAAGAGCGAATCAGCTTCGCAGCAGATTCGCAAGATGTTTAATTCGGGGGGTTAAATTGACAGTTCACATAGCCGTCGGCTCCTCCCCGCATTCCCTGGCAGATCTTTTTCCTGTGCGTTCCCACCTACTTGCTCTGGGTTTTTCCTCCAACCAATCACAAATCACGCCACAGAGGAAGAGGCAAGAGAGTTTTGTTTTGTTTCATTTTAATTTGACAGCTAAGAGCAGAAGGACAGCATGGCGAGTTGCCAAGCTGGATCAAACAGCAGGACTCTTAACCCTTGCCTTTGTGAGTGACTGCCTTCATCAACTCATGCCCCCCCACACACACCCCTAATGGAATCAGCTCAGACAAAAAATGGGCTCAGGTTACATCCATTCTGCATATCTAAAGCCTTTGTAAAACATAGGAAGACACACATTTTGAAGTTTGTGCTTGTGTTTAACTCAGGAATGCCTCCCTCCCCTTCTGGACTCCCTCCACAAAGTATCACCAATCTGCAACAACACCTCCCCCCCTGCAGCACTTGCAATTGCAAATTACTTAGAGTAGACCATACCCAAAACAGCTGTCAAACTCCCCTTCATTGAGTTTTGAAAAACACCGATTCACTGGCATGACCACCCCACACATAACAGAGAAACTGTGGGGCATAACAGAAGTCCTAGTTTTGTTTTCCCCCACCCAGAAAAACTCTGAATAAAGGATTTTTTAAAGCCAGACATACTTCGGGCTAAGCCAGAATGTGCAGCCTCCATGCGGGGGGAGGGGGGGGACAAAGTCCTGTCTGTCCTGGTCCCTGATAGCCCGCAGGGACTTCGGGGTAAATCCAGCTAATATGTGGACTGGCACACTCCAATCTGGAGTGGATTCGAAAGAAAAGCCCTGTCTGTAAAGCCTCCTGGTTAAGTCTAGAGCACAAGAATGAAAACTCTTGTTGGGCCCGTTTTAAACACTATCAGACCTTTTGGTCTCTCCAGTTCTGATTACCTGCCTGAATGTCGTTTTTCACCAGTGCTGTGGGGCAGCCTTATTAGTCTGCTGGAGTGAAAATGGCAGAGTCTTGTGATACCCTAAAGATTAACACAGTTATGGGGGAAGCCGCAATCCATTGATTAGATGGACTTGTTAAAGCTGTAAAGAAAAATAAAAATTGGTAGTTTGCAGTCCTAATGATGTGAAATTTACTTTCTCCGATGGTAGGAAGTACCTCGACAGATTTGGTCCAGATTTGGTCTGTTCCACCTCTGATGATATGGGAGGGCAGGTAAGAGAGGACAGATGAAGGGAGGTAAGATGAAGGCAGATAAGGTGAGGGCAGATTTAGTCTATAGAATGTGCTATTCCACCTCTGACAACCTGGTCTGGGAATGTCCCGAATCTGTATTTATTTGTATTTAGATTATTTATTTCTAGCACTGGATATTGTTATAAATATGTATATACCACTTTTCAGCCGGGGTGTGGGGGTGTGTTCTTAAAACAGTTTGCACAGCAAAAGGTCTGAGGAGATGGTTCTCTGCCCCAAGGAGCCTCCCAATCAAAAAATAACTCCAAGGGAGACCCCAGCAACAGCCACTGCCCGGGATTGAACTTGGGCCCTTCTGCATGCAAAGCAGATGCTCTTCCACTGCGCTGTGGCCGCATGCCCTAAGGGGAATATCTTCCAGCGCTCTCATGTAGTTGCCCGTCCAAATGCATACTAAGGCAAACCTTGCTTAGCAAAGGGGCGATTCATGCTTGCTATCCCAGGAGCCGTTCTCCTCCTCAGAGCTCAGCGGTACAGAGTGTTGTGTCAAACATGGCTGCAGTTTTGACCCAGAGGCTGGAGGCAGTCCCCAGCCGCACTGAGGGCATGAGGCACATGCCAGGCTTTGGCGCCGTCCGAGAAGGCACAGCGAGGTGTCATTCATGAATCCTTACTTGCTGCTACATAACTGCAGTTAACCAAACAAGGCCCGGTGCTTGCAGGCACTGTTCAGAGAAGTCTCTAAAGGCACAGAACTTTCAAACAGTGCGACACATCACAAAATGAAGGAATGAAAAGAAAACGTGATCCACCCCCGTACCAACCGTTCCCCGCCCCGCCCATCTCTCCGGATCCTAGGAGTCTGCAAAACTGTGAATCACCCACCATAGGGCCATGATGTGTTTGCTTGTTTTCTTCAAGCGTATTTATAAACCACCCTTTAGGCTGGCAAACGCCCAGAGCAGCTCCAGACAAGACAGAAAGAAAGAATACACAGGACAACAGAATAATATGTAAAGCGTGTCAGTTACAAGAAAGCATTGTCAAGGGCAGAGAAGCAAGAAAACAATTGCGTCTGGGAAACACTGTCGGGAAAGCCACGGGAGACAGACCGCAGCAATCGCTGCATGGATGGAGTCGATTTGGCGGAGAATTAGCAAACAGAAAGAATAAACTTAGAATTGTGATATATGGTCATAAGAGCACCTGTCTGCTTGCTTGCAGAAAGTTCCAAGTTCCCTCCCTGGCAGCATCTCCAAGAGAGGGCTGAGAGAGATTCCTGCCTGCAACCTTGGAGAAGCCGCTGCCAGTCTGGGTAGACAATACAGAGCTAGATGGCCCAAGGGTCTGAGTCAGTACATGGCAGCATCTTCTGTTCCTATCTTGCAGAATGCTTTTGAGGCAGAAAAGCCGGTCTGGTAACCTCCATAGCCCGGTGGTTCTGATGCAGTAGTAGAAGGCAGCTTCCTATGTACTTGACCCTTTCCTCTCCTTTCCAGCCCCTTGAACTTCTTGGGTACCATTTTCTGCATCTTTCCCCACACTACGAAAGCTTGTCTGGTTCTTCTGAACTCCTCCCAGAATCCTCCCTTGGAGGGTTCCCAGTATTCTTTGCAACATGGCCGAATGTCCCTTAATCTTCTTGAACATGAGATTTATGTAAACAGATGCCGTTTCGGAACAGACAGTCGGCTAGCTAGAGAGTCGTCTTGTGTCCTATATATTAAAGAAGGGAAAATGCCTGGCCCAGCCTCACTGATTAATGCATTTACTATATTTAGAAGGAGCACCAGTCCTCCCTGGCCAAACCTCCGGTGAAGCAACAGCATTCCTGTGTTTTAACCAGCCCTTTCCAAAGTAGGTCACCATGATTCCCATTTCAGAGGCTGGGATAACTGAGGCCAGGAATGGAAGAGACTTTGCTCAACACATCCAAGGGGTTTGTCCTCAACTGGGTTCGAAATCTGGTCCTTCGCCAGGGATAGTCTTCCCTTCAGGGTGCCCAGGGTTCTTGAGCAAGAGAAAGTGCCCCCTCAGGCAAGGTGTGGAATGAATTAGAATGAATTGGATTTAAAGATTCTTTCCTGTCTAAGCACTGTAGAAAACAGAACAAAAACGATAGTGTTCAACACTGAGGCTCAGGTTGCTTCTTTCTTGTCTTTTGCAAGCTTATCTAAACACAGAAAAGAGACATTTGTCATGCAAATGAGCATCCTGGCCAACTTTTTGTTTCCCCTATTCACCTTACAAACCAGCTATAGCAACAATCACTCCCAACATCATGCAGACCCAACCTTAGTCTTTGGGGAAATCAGCTTTCCTGCCTCTTCCACCAGGATCCCATAAGGAACTAGGGTGCCTACATCTACATTATACAAGATATCACAAGTCGTTTAAGAATAATAACTGCAAGTATGAACCCTCCACCACGAAATGTGGTATTTCCCCAGCATGCATATGTTACCCATGTCTGAGCCTCAGATGCAGAAGGGATTGTGACTATCTTGAGGGAGTATTCTTCAGGCTGAGAAATTTCCTGCTCTTTTTTGTTTACGCCTTCCTTTCCCCGCAAGGAGATTCATTAGCTCCACCTGCCTGTTTGTTAACTGTCCTTTGAGTCCACGAACATTCCACTCCATTGAATTACATTGGGGCTGTTTGCAGAGGGGTGGGTTCCCCCTTTGGCGTTTTCCCTTCTGATGTTTGTGAAACCAACTTACCTGCACTCTGAGTCTGCCTGTAACTCCTTCTCACCTGCAGGTGCTCTGGTTATGTGTCTATCATTTCCTGCTCTTTCAGGAATACATCATCCCCACACTGACTGTTATGCCCGAAGTTTTTCTTGCAGTGTATATTCCAAGAGGGTACCACTGGGAACATTCTCATTGCACTCTGTATATAATCTGGCACATCTCAGCCTATTATTACAATACGTCGTTTCCCAGTCTCTCTGACACTCTCTCTCTTTCGCTCTCTCTTTCCACATATCCATATGTTTCCCTTCACAGGTAATTATCTTGGCAGCCCCATACAGGGACTCTGACCAAAAAAAACCTGCTTTTGCCAAGACTTATATCCTGCTATGAACCTCCATGAGAAAGAGAATTCTGACACAGAGGGCAAATGTGTTTATCAGAGAATAGGAACATAGGAACCTAGGAAGCTGCCATATACTGAGTCAGACCATTGGCCTATCTAGCTCAGTATTGTCTTCACAGACTGGCAGTGGCTTCTCCAAGGTTGCAGGCAGGAGTCTCTCTCAGCCCTCTCTTGGAGATGCCGCCAGAGAGGGGCCTTGGAACGTTCTGCTCTTCCCAGAGTAGCTCCATCCCCTGAGGGGAATCTCTTACAGTGCTCACATGTGGTCTGCCATTCAAATGCGACCAGGGCGGACCCTGCTTAACTAAGGGGACAAGTCATGCTAGCTACCACAAGACCAGCTCTCCTTTCGTTTCGGTCTTTAAGCGCCTCTTAGCAGGTGCAGCTATTTTGTATTTAAACAGCCATTTATAGGGAGGATGTAGGCAAGAACAAACCCACCAAGCATAACACCACCAAAGGATTTTTGGAAAGTATTGTCTTGGGGCGGGGGGTGTCGGCGGTGTCAGCATTCCTCATGGAGAAATCTTGGCACATTCATGGAGACGACAAATCCCAGGGCTCTACATTCCTAGGGTTGCCAAATTCAAGCTGCCCCAATCTGGGTGGCCTATTTTGCATATTATGCAAAGTAGGCATGATGTGCATTTTAATTTGCATGTCATGCCAATTAAAATTTTGCATAATTTGCATGTTATGCATGTTGTGCTGCAACTAATTTGCATTTAATGAATGAATGAATGAATTAGACATATTTGTATACTTCTCCGTCCTTCTCTGCCTTCCCCTGTGATCCGATCCAGAGTAAAATTCTGGGCAATCCAGGCAGTGCATTTGAAAACCGTATAAATCTGGGTGGAATTTAGCAGCCCGGAGGAGGAGCCAAAATCCAGGGGCGACCCTAAATTCCAGGGGACATGGCAACCCTACACATTCCTCAGGTGTGTTGGTGGATCAATACCAAAGTTAATACAACATGGTTTCCTTCCAGCCCCAGCCTCCCAGATCCTGCCTCTGTCTTGAAGGAAGGAAGCAGTCTTTCCCTCGATCAGCTGCACCCAGTTTTCAACGGGTTTTCAAACCGGTTTACCGTTCCATGCCATGAGAACCGAACCCAAACAAAGGGAAATGGGGAAGACCTCACTGATCAAGCCCTGCCTCATCAGGAATCACCTCCTTATGCCTCTTAAATGCCTCATTTGTTCCAAAGCCTGGGATCCAGCCGTCAGGGAGAAGCCGGGCAAGTGTCTCACAGCCAGCAACACAACTTTGCTGCATCAGCAAAGATTTCAGGAGGTTTCTCCTGCCCAGAATTCAAAGGCGGCCGGCAAGGAAGCTGGCACCATTCGGAGACCTGCCTAACCACCTTCGGAGACCTGCCTAACTCGCAAGGACGATCCTGAAGAAGCTAACCTGACACACACCCAGTCCCAGTGGAACCCATGGAAGACGCCTTTGGTCACCCCTCCAGAGAAATCTGTGGGCCCTGCCTGAGACCTCTCCTGCCCTCAACTGACCTGCTGAGTCCCACAAGGCAGGGGGGTGCACCCCCCCAAATGCATAGTCTTCTTCGCTCATTGCCCCGCCCGCCAGCCCCCAATAATCAGCTTGCCTCCAAAGCCACACTCCCTCTCTTGTACAGGAATGGCCTCCCTCGACATGCGTTTCCAAATTAAGAACATAGGAAGCTGCCTCCTACTGAGTCAGACCCTTGGTCCATCTGGCTCAGGGTTGTCTGCCCAGACTGGCAGCAGCTTCTCCAAGGTGGCTGGCAGGAGTCTCTCCCAGCCGGCCCGATCTGGAGATGCCACGGAGGAAACTTGTAGGCATGCAGGTGCTCTTCCCAGAGCGGGCCCTTCCCCTCAGGGGAATCTCTTAGGCAGCTCACACATGGGAGTCTCCCATACAAATGCAAACCTGGGTATCCCCTGCTTAGCAAAGGACAGGCTTGCTGGGAGAAAGGAAAACCTCTGGGCACGAAGGAAGAGGAGAGAGGGAGGTTGCCAACTGCCAGGATGCCCCTCATTTCAGGGATGAGATGTTGGTCTCTACAGGGACAGCACTGGTCCCTCTTTGATTCAATAGCATATAATTCAGTTGCATAGACGTCGGTGAGACTCAGGCTCTTGAGTGCCACTGTGCATACACCTCCCCGCCAGCCCCCACAAATCTGTGTGCCCCATTCTGGCAAGGATTGAACTGAAGATACAAAGAAAGGCCAAAGTTCTGGGTGAGAGGTCCCCCCACCCCATGCAGGACCTGGGAGGCAGGAGCAATTGGCTCCTCTCGGGATGGCGGCAGCCTCTTTCAGCTACCAGGACCCAACCCTGTTGGGAAGGAGGACCAAGTTCTGCTCCCACCCGGTTCCTCTCCCAGAGAGGGCTGTGCGAGTGTGGGCATGCCACTCGCAGCTCACACCCCCGGCTGTTCAGATGAGGCAAGTGTGCACTGCGGCTGCCAAGATGACTGCAGAGATCTTGGTTTGGGACGTGGGTGCCTTAAGGATCATCTTCTCCTCCTCCAGCTCGCCCTGGCTTTGAGCTCTTCAGCCAGAACACTGGTCTGGGGGTCTTTCTTGAGGGAGTGTGTCCCACTCTTTTTGTTCCTGCCCTCCTTCTCCACCCACCACGGAGTTCCATTAGCTGCGCCCACCTGGTTGTCTGTTAACTGCCCCACGGGTGCGTGGACATTCCGCTCCATTGCGTTATAGTGGAGCAGTTGGGAGGGTTGGCCCACCCTGGGTTTTTTCTTCAAGTTTTTGTGAAACCGACCTATCTGTCGGAGAGTCTGCCTGTACCTCCTTCTCGCCTGCAGGTGCTTCAGTTACACGCCCGTAAGGATGATAACGTTTACAGCTCTTTTGGAAATAGAACTTTGAAAAGGATAGGAACAGAAAAGTAGATGGATTGGGGTGGAGGGATGTGAACAGGTATCTTTCCCTCCCCTAGTGCTGAATTTTGGGTTGCTCTGGCAGCCCTGCATCAACCTCCATCTTCTTCTCCCAACCCTACGGACCGAGAAAATCCAAACTGCAGGCTGCTCCGTGCTCCCTGACCCTGTTGGGCTGGCTTTCTCGTGATGCAGAGAGGAGGGAGGCAGGGGTGTGATATTTGGAGAGGAAGGCACAAGCATCCTTTGTTATCCCCACGGCTTCTCCAGCCTGGCCCCAGGCAGAAACAAACAAGCCTTTGGGTCTGGCTGCCAGCTCCCCTTGATTGGTGCTTTAAGGTGGGGAGGGTCAGGAGGGAGGATCCAGCCCCTGGTACTAGCAAGATTCCTCCCCCAGGCCCTCCCCAGTCCCGCTGCTTCATGCACACCCTTCAGTGTTGAAGTAAGTAATTTGGGTTTGAAGGACCAGAGAGGCTGGGGTGGGGGGGGAGTGAGTGTGTGTCTCCTTGCTGGGTTGTGCGTTTCTCCCCTGATCTGCTCCTAGCACCAACTTCCTAATGGCATCTCCCTAACCCTGGGAGAGAAGAGTGCTCTCACTCTCTTCACGGGGTGGGCATGAGGGGTGCAGGCAGAGCTTTTCCCTGAAGTTGCAACCGATATTTTTAAAAGCAAGCAAGAGAGGTCTCTTCCAGCTCTGAAATTCTATGCAATCAAGGCACATTTGCTTTGAGCAAGTCTGAAGTGTGCAGAGGTGTGGGGTTTTTTGGGGGTGGTGGTGGTGGTTTGGGGGGGCAAGGACAACCAGGTATGGTAGAGGTTTATAAAATTACCTGATTTACCCAAATACAAGACTACTCCAAATTTAAGAACCCCACCCCCACCCCACCCCCATGGAAAATAAGAGGTTCCATACAGGTTGTACCTGGATTAGTCCATCTTTAGTGGCGCAGCAGAGAAATGCTTGACTAACAAGCAGAAGGTTGCAGGTTCGAATCCCTGCTGGTATGCTTCCCGACATCTCTGTCGGACAGCAGCAATATAGTAAGATGCTGAAAGGCATCATCTCAGACTGCTCGAGAGGTAAAAGTAAAGTGTGCCATCAAGTCTATTTCGACTCCTGGCGCCCACAGAGCCCTGTGGTTTTCTTTCGTAGAATACAGGAGGGGTTTGCCATTTCCTTCTCCCGTGCAGGATGAGATGATGATGCCTTTCAGCATCTTTCCTATATTGCTGCTGCCCGATATAGTACCAGCGTGGATTCGAACCGGCAACCTTCTGCTTGTTAGTCAAGCTTTTCCTCGCTGCGCCACTTAAAGTTGGAGGCAATGGGAAACCCCTCCTGTATTCTACCAAAAGAAAACCACAAGGCTCTGTGGGTGCCAGGAGTCGAAATTGACTTGCTGGGACACTTTACCTTACCTTTACCTGTATTGACCTGAAAGGAAGGGGACTCTGAATTTAAGATGACCCCCGCTCCATTTCTAACAGCAAAGAACTTGGGGGCAGGGACCTAGTCTTGGATTCGGGTAAATACAGTATGTGTGGTGCGGACATTCCTTTGCTAACTGAGCAAAGAGGCACCTTTTAAAAGTGGTGATTTTCTTTATTGAGCAGGGGGAGAGCAACTGGCCTTATCCGTCCCCGGCACAGTATCCCTCCAGTGTCTGTTGCTGGTGTCTGTGCTTATGTTTCTTTTTTAGATTGTGAGCCCTTTGGGGACAGGGAGCCACCTTTATTTATGTTTATCTCTCTATGTAAACCGCTTTGGGAACTTTTGTTGAAAAGTGGTATATAAATATTTGTAGTAGCAGTAGATAAGGAGGAATCTTTCTCTTTCAATCTCATTATGCAGCGCAATGACCGGGCAGCCAATTCAGGACAGATACAAGAAAATACTACTTCATAGAATGCATGACTAAGAGATGCAGTGTGTTCCCAGGAGATGCAGCAATAGCTACCGGTTCTTAGATGACTCTAAAAGTGGACTGGGCACATTTATGGAGGCAGAGGAGAAGTCTGTGGTTAGCCAAAATGATTGCTAGGTTGAACCTCCTTGCACAGAGACAGTCTACCTCTGGATTCTGGATGCCGGAGGATAAACAAGGAAGAAGGGCTGATTCCTTGTGGGTTTCTCGGAAGAATCTGGCTGTCCACTGACAGAAACAAGATGCTGGGCTAGTGGGACCTTAGGTCTGATCCAGCAGGGCTTCCTACATTCTGTAAATGGATTAGATAAATTCAGGGTGGGGCCACAGATCAGACCTAATATCCCATGAGCCCAGCATCTTGTTTCTGACAGTGGACAGCCAGATCCCTCCCAGAAACCCACAAGGAAACAGCCTTTCTTCCTTGTTTATCTTCCAGCATCCGGAATCCAGAGCATCTGCCTTACATGCAGAAGATCCCTGGCAGCGTCTCCAAGTAGGGCTGGGAAAGGCCCCCGGCTGAATCCTCGGAGAGCTGCTGCCAGTCAGAGCAGACAATCCTGAACCTGATGGACCAAGGGCCTGACTCGGTATATGGCAGCTTCTTAATGCATTTCTCCCTTCACAAAACCAAGCAATCAAAATCAGTCAGGAGATTGATGACAAGCTGTACCCAGTCCTGCACATGGTTACTCAGGAGCTTGTCCCAGTGTGTGTTTGGTGGCGCTTACTCCCAGGAAAGTGTGAGGATTGCTGCCTCGGTTGGCTTCATGTCAGGATTTCCTTGGCATATATTGAGTCAGACCTTGGTCCATCTAGCTCAGGATTGTCTTCACAGACTGGCAGCGGCTTCTCCAAGGTGGCAGGCAGGAGTCTCTCTCAGCCTGATCTTGGAGATGCCGCCAGCCAGGGAGGGAACTTGGAACCTTCTGCTCTTCCCAGAGCAGCTTCATCCCCCTAAGGGGAATATCTCGCAGTGCTCACACATCAAGGCTCCCATTCAGATGCAACCAGGGCGGACCCTTCTTAGCTAAGGGGACAAGTCATGCTTGCTACCACCAGACCAGCTCTCCTCCTCATTCTGAGCCTTTCCTCGGTGCAAAAATGCCTGCAATTTCCTCCTAATCATTTGGCAGGAGAGTTAAAGAAGCTGGGGTGAGAACACCCAGAAAGCAGTCAGGGCAACAAGGTTGTTATCACCTATTTTCCATCTCTAGGGGGGCAGATTTTGCCCAGAACCATCATGAGCATTTGCCTCCAAGATAGTACCGATGTCCAAAATTTGGCCTTAATATGGGGACGAAATGCAGCCCTTTCCACAGCGCCCCACCCACCTTCCACCCCTCACCTTGCCAAAATCCCACGAGCCGAGGGGCGCGGCTGAATGTTGCTTGCGCCACTGGACAGGGAACTGAATGACTTCTCTGTCTTGGGCAGGGACCGGAGAAAAACAGCTGCACACAGCCTTTCCCCCTCAATCCTCTGCCTCTTCCAGGCAGGGCTGCGGTCAGCCAGATAACAGGTTGGGAATAAATTGTTCATTTATACGCTGGAGAACGGCAAGGCTTAATCCGGTCTGGGAGGAGGGCGTTTTTCTCCATGTGGTTGTGGATTTTTATATATATAGTTAGCACCAAAAATGGGAATGAAGCTGTATATAGCAACAACAAGGCGGTAGGTCCCTGCCCCAGGGTGCTTACAATCAAGAATTTGGCAGAGAAAGGAGCATAAGAAGCTCCCTGGTACTGAGTCAGACTTATTGTCCGTCAAGCTCAATACTGTCTACACTGACTGGCAGTGGCTTCTCCAAGGTTTCATGCAGGAGTCTCTCCCAGCCCTACTCGGAAATGCTGCCAGGAATTGAATCTAGAGGCCTAGCAGATGCTCTTCCACTGAGCTACAGCCCCATCCCCAATATAGGAAGCTGCCTTCTACTGAGTCAGGACACTGGTCCATCTAGCTCAGTATTGCCTACTCTGACTGGCAGCAGCTCTCCAAGGTTTCAGGCAGGTTTCTTTCTCAGACTTCACTGGAGATGCTGCTGCCAGGGACTGAACCTGCAGCCTTTATTTTATTTATAGTTTGGTTTCTATACCACCTTTCATAAAATGCATCCCAAGCAGTTTACAACAATTAAAATACAGCAAAATCACATCTAAAACATTTAAGTTGGTTAAAACAGTAAAAACCACCCCACCCCACCCCACCAAACCCCACCATAATAAAGACAAACGGAATCTGTATTTAGAGTCCTATATTCTATGGATTAGAATATATTCTATATTCTTTATGCTGGTCTATGACTGTAATAAAGGATGATGATGATTCTATATTCTAATACACCTTACGTGGCACAGCAGGGAAATGCTTGAGTAACGAGGAGAAGATTGCTGGTTCGAATCCCCGTCTGGTACTATATCGGGCAGCAGCGATACAGGAAGATGCTGACAGGCATCACCTCATACTGCGAGGGAAGAGGCCATGGCCCACCCATCCTGTATTCGACCAAAGACAACCACAGGGCTCTGTGGGCGCCAGGAGTCAAAACTGATTTGATGGCACACTTTACCTTCTATATACTATGTATTCTCCCCTTCTGCATACAAAGCAGATGCTCTTTTACTGAGCTAGATAGGCAAATACGGAAAGACTATGCTTTCTTTTGCCTGTATTTAGGCATCATTTCAGTGGGGCATGACGACCCATGGGAAAGATGGGTTTTGATGGGAGTGTAATCAAGAGAGAGGGGCAGGATCTTCGAGGTTCCAGCCATAAGGGGCATGAAATGGAGACAGGCTGGGATCAACTGAGCAAAACTTAAATCAGTGTGTGCTTACAATGCACCATCCGAGAGTTCTTGTTTACCAGGGACTCTAGATGTTCTCCTACATCAATTTCCTGTTTTGCCGATTGCGGGATTTGGAGAATCAGGGGTGTGTGCTTAAGAGGTCAGTTCCCCATCGAATCCATGTACCAGAATATACCTGATGATTTTTGTCTTTTCTTTTGTAATGACGCCTACGGAAGAATGACATTCTAGATGCTACATGATTGAAAGCGGACACCTTTCTGGGAAACCTATACCCGACTCGAAATGCTTTTTGTTTTCATTCATAATTGGTTCAGGCAATCTATTATGGCAATTTCTGGAGGGGTCAACAAGTGTGTGATAAGACCACACAACTATGCTGTAGTAGATAGGACAACATGCACTCCTCTAGTTTCTGATTATATGCATGTGTAAGATTTTGTTTCCATTTAGCTATTCCATTTGTTTTTGTCATGAAGAACTTGATGTGTTTAATTATGCATTCGGAGACGGGAACATAAGGCAGCTTCCTATGTTCGGGGATAGGCCATAACCCAATGATAAAGCATCTTCTTTGGCCCCCGGTTCAACCCCTGGCAGCATCTCCTGGTAGGGCGGAGAAAAATTCCTGCCCAAAGCCCTGGAGAGCTGCTGCCAGTCAGAGTAGACAATTGGGAGCTAGATGGAGCGAGGGTCTGACTCGGATGGCAGCAGTTTCCCATGTTTCTTTGAAAACCACGTTTGTTTTGGTGCTCAGTTGTTAGTATTTCCTTCCATTTTATAATATGTTTGCACTTCCTGTTTTCTGTAGCTTTTAATGGAACCACGTCATGCTATTAGAGTCTATTGAAAATGTAAAGCTCCTGTACCCTGGGAAATGGCACTAGAGGACAGTAGTCCACCCTGCAGGGGTTCTTTAGCCCCAAAGGTTTTGCCCCCCACCCCCAAAAAAGTGTTTTCCTGGCAGCTGGGTGTTGACCCTCCCCCAACAAATCAAATCGTCAAGTGAATAATTCAAGTGTTCCCAGCTGTTATTGAACTACAACTCCCATCATCTCCGGCCACAATGCCCCTTGGGTCCCCAGATGTTATCCAACAGCTGGGCACCCAAGGCTGGGAAATCCTGGAATAATGAAGGTGTTTCTAATTCTTTCATTCGTCATTCAGAGTTCTGGTCATTTGTTTCGAAACGAAACGAACTGGCCCGAATCGGTCCGAGTGGCTGATCCAAGCACGCTTGGTGATGTACTCTATTTACCAGGATAGAGAACAATTCTGATTTTTAGACGGCCACCTTAAAAAATACAGGTGAAATGCAAGTCGTGCCTGTATTGTAATAAACACTGTGTAATAAACGCTGAATTTAGGACTCTCTATTGCTAACATCAAAAAACTTTGTGTGTGGTGGTGGGGAAACTAGCCTCTGATTCAGGTACATACAGAAACGATGAACCACAGTGTCCCGATACCACAAGAATGACTGGGCGATATAAATTTTATTTATGTCATAGTCTTAGGACTGGGTGGGAAAGGGAAACGTTCCGGATCGTCGCTCCATGCTGGGATGATGATGGGCTATGTACAAATGTGCCATTGCTCAACTCTTTGGGGACTGGAAGGACAGGAGAAATGCTCAGCCCTGGTAGAATTCAGAGCAACGGAATGCAGGCATGTCCCAAGCGCGTATCTAAGGTTGACGCCTTGGCTCTTGCAAAAGTGGCTGAATAGATTACGAATCCATCTGACATTCCCACCAAGGAAAAATGTGAAGCCACAGAGGTTGCAGCAAACAGCGCCCACAAGTGGCAGATTAGCAGCACTTCACGCTTATATTAGCACAACCGGCACACCAGATTAAACCCGACCACAGTGCCACTACGGATCTGCTAAGCATGCCTCTGTCCTTCATAGGAAGATAGGCAGCTGCTATATACTAAGTCAGACCATAGGTCCATCTAGCTCAGTATTGTCTTCACAGACTGGCAGCAGGAACTGGGAACCTTCTGCTCTTCCATCCCCTGAGGGGAATCTCTTACTGTGCTCACACTTCTTGTCTCCCATTCAAATGCAAACCAGGGTGGACCCTGTTTAGCTAAGGGGACAAATCATACATCCTTGTCATCCCTCTTATTTATGTATTATTTCTCTGTGTAAACCACCCTGAGCCATTTTTGGAAGGGCGGTATAGAAATTGAATTATTATTATTATTATTATTATTATTATTATTATTATTATTATTATTATTATTATTAATGCCTGCTACCACAAGACCAGCTCGCCTCTCCTTCCTCCAACACAGGAAGCCTGCACACTTCCTGTGTGGTGACATGGCAGTCCCTGCTCTGTCAGCCAGGTGCTATTCACATTTCCAATGCCTTTTCCCCGGATTTTATCTTGGCGTTCTAGTGCTGCAACGTTGCATGTGCGTTGCAAAAATGTCGCTGTCTTTCCCTGGTTGAGATTCCAGGGGTCATTTTCAATACAATCCTGCCAAGCCGAAGCATTTGACCTGCACTGTGCGGAACGTAGCTGTGATGCGGTGAGCTTGTGAGTAAAACCATAACGGCAGCTAGACTGTGTTGATGATTACTGGCCCATTTACTGTGACGTTGAGTTTAAGGTTGTGCCGTCGAGTCAGTGTCGACTCCTGGCGCCCACAGAGCCCTGTGGTTGTCTTTGGTCGAATACAGGAGGGGTTGACCATGGCCTCCTCCTGCGCAGTATGAAATGATGCCTTTCAGCATCTTCCTATATCGCTGCTGCCCGATAGAGGTGTTTCCCATAGTCTGGGAAACAGACCAGCGGGGATTCGAACCAGCAACTTCTGGCTTGCTAGTCAAGTAATTTCCCTGCTGCGCCATTAGGTGGCGAGCATCAATTGCCCCCTTTGCTAAGCAGGGTCTGCCCTGGTTTTCATTTGGATGGGTGACTAGATGTGAGCTCTGTGCGATATTATGCCGTCGCTCAGTGGCAGAGAATCTGCTTTGCATGCAGTCCAAGACAGGGCTGAGAGAAGCTCCTGCCCGAAGCCCTGAAGAAGCCGCTGCCAGCCCATGTGTGATCTGTTTATCCCTCCGGGAAGCTTAAACCTCCACCCCATGGGAATAAAGGGCTCTTCAGAGAGTCGTGATGAGACTTGCGCAATCTCTGCGGGAAAGCAGTGCCCCACAGCCAACGGAATGGGGCTCCTGCCACACCCCGGGGTTTCCTCTGACGCTGCCCCCGCGCAGGGGTGGGGAGACGGGTGCCCTGCTTGGCGTGAGCCCTTTCCAGTTCGGTGCCCAGGAGGACGCGGAATGGGATGACTGAGACCTGACGGGGACGGCTTGCCCAGCCCAGGGCCCGTCGCACCACACAGGACGGGATTCATGATCTCCTCGTGCATCATTAATGCCGGGATGGTGTGTTCTTCCCCCAGGCACCGGTCCTGTAATGAGACCCGGGGCGGCTTGGCTGGCACCCCTTGTCCCGTCTCCAGGCCCGGAGTCCAGTTTCACGGCCCCTCCGTTTCCGCAGCAACCACGGAGCCAAGAATGCTCCCATTCAACAAGGGCCCCTTTTATACCCACGGAGGCCGCAGTCAGGTGGGCCTCGGCTCGGTCACCCGAGAAGCCGCTTCTGACAGCCGCCTTTGTCCGGCGGGGGCCGGCGGAGACACCCGATCGCGGGTCTCTTGTCGGCAGGATGGATTTCAGCTTCTCTGACAATGCCGCCGTTACGGCAGAAATCATTCTCAGGGGATCGATAGCCCACGTACGGACAAAGTCGGGCTGCGGCCGGCACAGCACGGTCGAGATTTCACAAAATCGTTTCCATCCGGGGAGTTGATTTCTCCTCTAGTTCGCCAAAAGGCTCTGTTTACATAGGAACATGAAACGCTGCCGTGCCGAGTCAGACCCTGGATCCGTCTAACTCAGCATTGTCTACTCTGACAGGCAGCAGCCCTCCAAGGTTCCAGGCAGGAGTCTCTCCCAGCCCTACCTGGAGATGCTGCCAGGGAGGGGACCTGGGGCCTTCGAACGGCAAGCAGATGCTCTGTCACTGAGCTACAGCCCCATACCTTAGGAAGCTGCTGCCTACCGAGTCAGGCCCTTGGCCCATCTAGCTCAGTATTGCCTACACTGACTGGCAGCGGCTCTCCAAGGCTGCAGGCAGGAGCCTCTCCCAGCCCTACCTGGAGATGCTGCCAGTGAGCGAAACTCGGATCTTCCGCCTGCAGGTGAGCCTTGGAGTCAATGCAAGCAATCCCAGATGGACCAAGGGTCTGATTCGGTATAGGGAAGCTTCCTGGGTTCCCGTGATCGATCTGACCCTAGCCAGCTTTGCAAAGAGCGCCTCTCCCCACACTCCGAGCAAAGCTTGCAAGACACCCGAGGAGAGAAGGGGAGGCTGCCGGACCTCCCTGCCGCCACCCTGGCATGATTTTCAGAGATTGCAAAAGGGTTGGATGTGAAAGAAGGTTGGTTGCCTCTCAGCTTGCTTCAGGTACTGAAATGCTGGTGTGTGGCGGCGGGGACATCTGCCCCCATGAAATGAACACACAGGGAATGATTGAGCATTGAGAGCAGTCATTGTTTATTATTTAAAAATGCAGAGTTTGTACACATTCGAGGCTTTTGCAAAAAGACAGGCGGCAGGGTAAAAAGACGGGGAAACGGAAACCTGAATCCTGCCATTGCAAGCCAAGGGTGGGTCTCTGGGCCACTCGCACTTTGAACTAGGGGTTCTCCAACTTGGATCCCCAGATGGTGCTGGACTAGAATTCCCATCAATCGCTGCCACATTGGTCTGGCCACTATGGCAGGGGATGGTGGGAACTGCAGTCCAACCAGGTCTGGGGACCCAAGTCTGAAAATCCCTGGGTTACCGGATTTTGTGTGTTGGGGTTTTGCTCCCCGCACCTAAAAAGCTAGCATGAGTGGAAGAAGTGTTGTGCCCTAGCCTTAAATCCACGTTGCAGGTGAGGCCTGAGGTAACTGGATGCTTCTCCATTCCGGGGTGGGGAGAAGTCCCCTCCATGCAAAAGGCAACAGTAAAGCTAAGCTAAGAGCCCTGACATACTAGCTTTCTACTTGCAGGTTTTTTAACCTTCTTGTATGGAAAAGCATTCCGTCAGGTGAGCCACCACCTCGAGTCGAGAGAGAGGGACAGCTCAGAAATAAGCAGAGCACTTTGGTGAGAGCTAGGCCTGAAAGGCATCACTTTAATCATTCATACTGGTTGCGGAATTTCTGCTTGTCGCAGAATTTGAATGGCCGTGCTGCGGAATTTATGCATCTGTTTTTAAAAAGCCGTCAGTGTCGGAAAGGGAGCGTGAGCTGTGTCCATATTGAACGTTCGGCAAAGAAAGAATGAGGAGGACTAGACAATGGTCAAATATTTTCCACTCTGGACATAGCCTCTCCTTGGGCTTAGCAGGCGCCCAGGGAAAAAATTCCACCCACCGTCCACTCTCTCCACATCTCTGCCCCTTTAAATTAGTGCACGGCCTGTCCAGTGTGGTTCTCAGCCAAATTGTCCAGCTGCTGGTGTCAGATTCTCCCCAGGGGATGGGAACAGAGAAGGGAGGGCTCGTGGATCTTATTTAAAGTCACTGGCCAGCTATTTCCAACTTGCTTTGTCAGAGGCAGCAGTGGCAGAAAGAACCAGATCCGGGGGAAAGAAGCAAGGTGAGGACGGTGGCGGGCCGGCGGGGTGTGTGTGTGGATCTCTTTACCTGGACAGGTGGGGGTGAGGGGCTGAGAAGTGGACAGTTCTAGGGATGGGCCAGTGAGGGCAAGAGGCTGGAATGGGTATCTTGGAGACTGCACAGTCAAAAGTGGGGGGCAGTGGCCTGTACAAAAACACACAATGGCTTTGCAGATCGTCCAAGTATTCCTCTGGGCGGCTGCTTATGCTTGGAGGTCCTTCTTAGAATGCCAGCGTGGCAGAACCTCTCTCTTTTCCTTCAGTTCCCTCCTCAAACCACCAGACCCTGCCTTTCCCATTGACTTGGCCCTTCCGTCCTCCTAATCCCCAGATTAAGCCCAGTATGTGTGACCGTAAGGGACCCTTTCAGTGACTGCCATCTCGGTTTCATCTCTGGATTCATGAGGACTAGCAACCGCAGAAAGAGCTCCTGTGAATTGGTCGCCTTGTGGTGAAGTTTCCCTGTAATCCCCACCACCCACCCACCCACCCACCCACTCCTTCTGCACACTCAGCTTCATTCTCCAGTACTTTGACCACCAACTCTGTTCATTTGCAGGCTCCATTCCTTCCGCAACCTAAATAATCCCTCCTCCCCGGCGATGGCGTCGCAGCTGGAGAGCACGATGGAAGGGCTCATTTCCATCTTCCACAGCTACTCGGGCAAGGAAGGCGATAAGTACAAGCTGAGCAAGAAGGAACTGAAAGATCTCCTGCAGAATGAGCTGGGCTGCTTCCTGGAGGTACAGATTCGACCTCGCCCCCCAATTTTTTTGTTGCATTGCCCGAGCTCTGGATTCCGTGCCCGGCTTACGGAGGCTGCCGACTTTTTCTAGAAAGGGAGGGAGGATGTGTGCCTGGAGACCTGTTGGACTGCAGAGAGAATTCACAGGCCCTCGTTTGCTTCTCGGATGGCAGCTGCCTTGGAAAAGCAAACGTCCCAGGTCAGGTGCCTGTCTGTCCAGGATTGGCCTGGACACTCCGGGAATCGGATACCCTGCCCACGATGCAGGGAAAGTGTTTTTTGTCTTGGAGAGGGGATGTCCAGGAATCTGAGCGGGAACCTTGCTTTAATTCCCTTTGGGGCTGCTCAACTCCAGCCCGTCAGCTGTTTCACTCCCATCAACCCAACTCCTGGCCACTGTAGGTGGGGATGATGGGAGTTGTAGTCCAACAGCTGCAGGGCCGGAGTTGTAGAGCCCTGATCCACGTGTCCAGCGGCTGTCAGGTGACACGAGAGAGCCAATGAGCTTCCACCAGCCTGTATGACACCTCAGACACAGGTCCGGACCCTCGGCTGGGACAACGTGCCCTTTGGAGACTACATTGCTCCTACTAGGACTGCCTTTAAAATCTGTCTTCTTCTCTCATTTCCTTTGCACCTCAAATATTTTCTCTTTCCATCACACTTGTTTACTTTTCCTTGTGTCATATCTACTTCAGGTTCGTTAGGCTGTGTCTCCTGCTCACGGTGTGTACATGGCACCACTGCTTAATAACAGCAATTAATTTATTATCACTATTATCTCATGTAGGATAGGTCTGTCAGTGGCTAGTAGGTAACTAAACAGGATCTCCGGGTTCAAGGGCACCCTACCCCTAAATACCAGGTGCTCAGTGGGGGCCTGTTTATGGCTTCTTTTAAAGAATGCTGATGGGGCTTTGGCCGGATCCGGCCAGACTCTCCTTGCTGCTTTTCTCCGATTTCTGTCCTTTCCCCAAAGAGCTTGGGGCAGCAGCATTCTTGGGCTTCTCTCATTTCACCCTCTTCTGAGATGAGTCAGACTTGGAGGCAATAAGACTACTGAGAGTATCAAGTCCAAGTGAGGATTTGAATCCAGCTCTCTCTGGCCATGCTGAACCGTCTCCTAGATTGCAGGAGTTCCAGAATGCAAGCCCCTCAGGGCAGAGAACTGCTTTTCTGTGCTCTGTACAGTCCCACATCGATTGTAACAAGATTTAATACGATCACACAGTGCTCTCTCTTATAAACACACTCATTTGCTGTGCCTTCTGTGTTACAGACCCAGAAGGACACAGAATCCGTGGACAAGATCATGCATGACCTGGATGAAAATGGGGACGGAGAGGTTGATTTCCAGGAATTTGTGGTGCTGGTGGCGGCCCTGACCGTGGCTTGCAACACCTTCTTCTGGGAGAACACCTGAGGCTTTTGAGTGCTGCTGCTTCGCTGAGCCCAGCGCCTCTCCTGCCACCGCCTGCCAGGCTCTCTCGTAATCCTGCGGCTTCTCCCTCTGGTTTGGAGCAGGGGGGAAACACTTCTAGGCGCTCTGTAATCCATCACCAAGACAACGCTGCTTATTAAAGGCATCCAACCTGCTACAGGTCTGGTGTCTTCTCTTGCAGGGGTGGGGATAGAAGCTGGGATGCTACCTCATGGAGATTCCTCTGTGTGGAAGAGAGAATACCTCTTTTAGAAGAGGCATTCCCTCCTGTGTGTGCAAGGGGGAATATCTCTTTTAAGATGTTTCTTTCAGCAGTTTTTATGACTGACCTATATTATATTTTATTTACACAGCTCCAGCCGTGTTTATGGGGATTTACAAAGAGGGAGAGGGCAAGTCTCTGCCTCAAAAGACTTAATATCCAGAAAATGATACAAAGCACACACAGAGGAAAGGAAGGGAGGCTGGCCAAAACAAGAGGAAAATACACATTTATTTCAGTTAAACATTCTTAGGCCTGGTTGTATTAAGAATACTATATATATATTTTAAAAAACTGCTGTACCTCTTTGGTCAATCAAAAGGTTTTATAATTAAACATCACAGCCTTGTTTTGGATCATGAAAAAGAAACGGAAGAAAGGAGTCGTTTACCACTCAAAATTTGACAGGTGCTTTTATTCCAATCAAAAGTCTCCAGTGCCAGTTTCCACTTTTAAGGTCGCCCTCCAAGGCTGACCTGTCTGAAGAAGAAGCCTGTGTTGAGATTAGCAAAGGTCCACCCTGCAGAGTTGCTTTCACAGGGTCTTGGAGAAGGGCGCCACCTTGTGGGCAGCCGGGACGCCGCGCTGCGAATGTGGTTTTGCACTCCACTCCTTGCAGATCTCCACTCAGCAGGAGGCCCACACTGGGCAGAAGGCCTGGCGTGGCCTACACGCCAGGGAGCATACCTTTGACCCAGGAGAACAGGTGTCGGTCCTCAGGCCGGCCAGGAGAGGAGATGTGAGGAATGGAGTGTCAAACTGCTTTTGAGGCATTGAGAGCAGCACTCAGCAAAAAAACCCATCCTCCAAGCCCCAGACCTTAAAGACACTGTCATTCTGCCCATTGAAAGAGAAAGGCACTGAGGCAGAGATGATGTTATTGGGTCCAGAGCAGACCCCTCACACGGGCGTGATCCTTAACCAGAAGTGGTCAGTGGCGGACACTCCTTGAAGCTTCCTTTGCAGGTTTACACAGAAGCACATCCGAAGGAGATAGGACTGGTTGATTCACAAGCAAATGTGCAGCTGGGCCAGGTGCAAGGGGGCTTAAGATGCCCCCTGCCCTGGACTCCTTCAAGGGAACGTGGGATAAAAGCCTCGTGTCTCTCCCATTCTTCTTTCTCTTTCTTTATAAGTCTCCGGCCACATAAATGGTGCTTTGTAAAGAATAGGGGGGAAAGACCCTGCCCCCAAAAGGCTTACAATATAGATAGCAACACATCAGAGACATCAGAGGAACAGAACTGCATGTATTACGGTCATAGACCAGCAATTATTAAAACATACTGAAAAACATAAAATGGTGTAGATAAGAAAATACAGCCGAAATAGAAATCAGTTCAATTTTTTGAGGTCAATAGACCAGAAGTAGAAATAAGCCGTATTTAGATGCCGTTACGTGTCTATACCTACAAAGATTAGAATCATTGGGACAATGTTTTTTCCTTTAACACTCTATGGATGCGAAAGCTGGACTCTGAAGAAGCAAGATAGAAAAAGTATGGACGCTTTTGAACTTGGGTGCTGGAGAAGACTTTTGAGGAGACCATGGAGGCCAGGAAAACCAACCAATGGATCATAGTACAAATCAATCCAGAATTTTCACTTGAGGCACAAATGACCAGGCTCAAACGATCATACTTTGGACACATTATGGGAAGATCCAGCTCCCTTGAGAAGTCGATAATGCTGGGAAAAGTTGAAGGAAAGAGAAGAAGACGACGACCAGCAGCAGGGTGGATGGACTCGATGACGACAGCAATGAATGCACCACTGAGAGACCTTCAAGGCCAAGCGGAAGACAGATCATCCTGGAGAGAATCTCTCTATGTGTTCACTAAGAGTCTACACCAATTTGACAGCACTTAATCAATCAGAAATAAGCAACAATCATGTTTATAGTACAAATAGAAATCAATATGAATTAAAGTGCACTAAAATAGTTGTTGCTCCCTAAGCAAGTTCCTTCCCCAGTATGTTTCCCAGACTATTGGGAACACCTATATTGGGCAGCACCGATATAGGAAGATGCTGAAAGGCATCATCTCATACTGTGTGGCAGATGGCAACAGGTAACCCCTACCAAAGACAACCACAGGGCTCTGTGGTCACCAGGAGTCGACACCAACTGGATGGCACAACTTTACCTTTACTTTAAAATAGTTGTGCCCCTTAGCATTCACGATGAACCATGTTACACAGCACAAAACTTAAGCCACTCTTTCTGAATTATCTACATTAGAGACATCAGAGGAAAAGGGTAGATGCAAAGGTAAACAGGGGGAGGTGACTTTTACAGAATGGAAGAGCTTCAAGAAGCAATTGGAAGGAAGGGAGGGACCCTCTCACAGGAAGGATGGTCCAAGCATTTAAGATGCATACTGCCCAGAGCTCAACAGAGGAATGGTGGGATAAACATAATGGGGGCTAACTGGGAAAAAGGCAAGAAAGGGCTTCCAGTTGAGTAGGTGGCATGTGCTCTAATTGTCCCATTTCCCATTGACGGTCCCTGTTTCCTGGTAGTTTTCAAGGGCTGCAACAGCACTTTGCACAGGCCCAGAGACACTGTGGTCCTTGGCACTGCTGCAGTCTCAGCATCAATCAGGTGCTGAATCCCTGCTCCAGGCCCCGCTCTTATTACTCTATCTAGAGAACTATTTAGTTAATTATATTCCATTTTCCCCATTTCATTTTTTTTAAGTGTAAAAAATGAAAATCAAAGCACAAATAGCTGTTTTTAAAGAAACCCTTAAGGCGCGCCTGTTTTCTCAGGTTTTGAATTAATTCTAATTGGTTGTATATCCTAAGGGTTTTAATCATTTTATATTTATTGTGCTTTAACTGACGTGCACTGCCTAGGGATGCACATATCAAGCAGCAGAGAAACACGATAAATGGGGGAAAACCCATAAATAAATCAATAAACAGAAAGCTCCATCCCTTCGAGTCCCGATGATCAAAGCCCCGCCCACTGCGGGGCCGACCACGCCCCGAAGAGTACGGCGCTTCGGAAGGGCGAGCTGTCAATTGCCAAGCGAATCCCGCCCACACCCCGAGAACCGATTGGATGTGGTCAGGGCGCTCCGCGCGCTTGCGCATGGAGCATCGGCCTTTAAAAAGAAAACCTGCATCAGGGAGCCCTCCCCTGTTTCCGGCGTTGCGTCTACTGCCGCTCCTGCGTAGTAAGGAGCAGAGGCGGGGCCTCTTCCTCGCGTTCGGCCGCCGACGCATGCGCGGTGCGGGCCAAGAGAAAGCAGCGCCATTTTGCCGGGCTTCTGTGAGGAGGCGAGAGAGAGTGCGGAGCGCGGGGAAGACCAGGAGGATAAACGGGAGAACGACCAGTGAGGGGAGGCCGCCCGCCCACCGCCATCATCTTTGCATTCGGGGCGCCTGAAGCGGGAGGCCGGCTGGAGCTGAGCCTCCCGCCACCGCCGCCGCCGCCAGAGCCGCAGAGCGAGTCTCGCCCCCGACGGTGAGAGGAGCCGTTGCCCCCGGCTGGGGCGCGAGGGAGGGGGCGTGGCCTCGGCGGGCGCGCGCGTGCTCTAAAGGGGGCGGGGCCCGAGGGTGGGTCGCGCGGGACGTGCAGGAGTTCGAATCCCCCCGGGTGCAGGCTTGGTCGCGGGTAGGGTTGCCAACTGCCCCTCATTATGCAGGATGTCCCTCATTTCAGGGATGTGGTGCTGGTCCCTATAGAGACAGCATTGGTCCCTCATTTATTCAGTAGCATATAATTCAGTTGCATAGACGTCAGTGATACTCGGGCTGTTGATTACAACTGCGCATAGACCTCCCACCCAGCCCACCCCACCCCAAACTTGTGTCCCGCATTCTGGCAATGAAATGGTGGCAACCGTAGTGGAGAGGAGAGTTGGCCTGGTAGCACCAAGCACGAATTCCTAGGAGCATAGCAAGCTGCCTTGTGCTGAGTCCGTCTTGCTCAGTATTTTCCCCTTGGCTAAGCAGGATATGCCCTGATTTACATTTGGATGGGAGGCAATGACACGTGGGAGTGTGGCGAGGCATTCCCTTCAGGGCAGGGCTTTGGCCCCTCCTGCGGATGTTGGCCTACAACTCCCAAAATCTCTGGCTATTGGCCGCTATGGGGATTATGGGAGTTGTAGTCCAAAAACAACTGGGATGGGGCTGTAGCTCAGTGGAAGAGCACCTCTCTGTTTGCATGCAGAAGATCCCAGGTGTACTCCTTGGCATCTGCAAGACAGGGCTGAGAGATTCTTGCCTGCAACCTTGGAGAAGCCGCTGCCAGTCTGTGCAGACAGTACTGAGCTAGATGGATCAATCCACTGACTCTGTAGAAGGCAGTTTTTTCTGTTCCTATGAAGCAGTGTGTTCCAAAATGTTGCCATCTCTTTCTATGGTGTGTGTATTTGTCTGGTATTTTTCCCCCTTATAAAATGCATACACTGCTTTTCTACAAAGATTCTCTAAGCAAAGTGCAATATTTGACTTATTTATTGCATTTACATACCTCCCCATATAAAATCCCTGGGTGGTTTATAAATTAAAACATGACAGTTAAAACCATAGATTATATAAAACAAATTAAAATAACCATCAATGAAATTTTAAAATGCTGTAAAGTAAAAGCCTGATAAAATAGGTGCATTTTAAAACAGCCAGAGATGGGAAGCTTCTGATTTTGTTTGAGAACACATTCTAGGGCTTTGGGGCAACCCTAGAAAAGACCTGGTTTTGGGTTGGCACCAAATGAACCAGTGGTAACCACAACCAGACCTCCCCGATGATCTTAATTGGCGGCGGGGTTCATGAAGAAGAAGACGCTCTCCTAAACAGCACTCTTAAATACCCAAGGCCCAGGCCATTCAAGGCTTTATAGGTAATGACCAGCACTTCGTATTTTGCTAAATAGTAAATAAATAAAGCACTAAAGTGCAGTATAAATAGGATTCTTGCGCATGTGGGGGATTCTGTGCCCCACAGATGTGGACAAGTGTGATTGGGATGGTTCAGATAGTTTTTCTTTTGAAGGGCTAGGATCCTTTCATTAAAAGAACTGGAGAGAATAATTCAACCCCAGCACAGCATCCCTCCACTGGCTGTTGCTGGTGACTGTTTTGTGCTTCTTTTTAGACTGTGAGCCTTTGGGGGACAGGAAATCTTAAACCATTTTGAGCTATCCCCCCCCCCATTGAAAAATGGTATATAAACAGTAGCAGGAGTAAGTCCAAATCCGGCAGCCCTTTCTTCTTCCTAAACTGCCCTCTCTTCTCCTTTACAGATTCTGGGGACCTGAGATGGCTACGCAGTCAGTGCCGAAAGTCGTGCTTAAGAGCACCACCAAGATGTCCCTCAACGAGCGGTGAGGAACCCAACGGCCACCTTCAGCTCATAAGATTTTTTTTTCCTCCCCCCTTTTGGCTTAAGTGTCACTATGTTTGGTACCCAGAACCAACATGGCTGTTGCCCTGGTGTTAATCTGCCCAAATGGGGGGGCCACTGGCTTCCGCCTTACAACCCAGAGCAAACGCTGGTACAAGAGGTTCGCAGGGCAAAATGGTCTGTCTGATAATACGTTGAAACCATTAATGTGGTGGGATGTGTTCTAAGGAAAAAAAACCAACAACCACCTCGCACCCTCCTTCTTCTTCCACATGTGTCCACATTATATAGGTGACCCCTGCAGCGCAGTAGCATGTGACCTCCGCTGCGGGAGGCTCTCTGCTGTGTCCGAGGCAGACGCACGTGGCTGTGTGGTCTGGCCTGTAAGAGGCAGGCAGCTAGCCGCTCTGATCAGCCCAAAGGCTCCCTGGCACCGGCCTTGGACCTTGTAAGAGGCGAGCTCTCTGCTTCATCCTCCATCTGCTGCCTTGCCTCCGCATGCCCTCTCTTCCTTTCCTCTGTCCTTTCTTCCCTTTTCACATTTCCAAGCTTAGCTGTCTGACTAGTGGGTGATGCTTACAGTGTGCTGCCCTGCTGGGTAGAGTTTCCCTCCTGTTAACCTAACAGCAGGTTAACCCTGCTGTCTCTCTTTTTCAACACACATTTTCAGCCTCATCCAAAGGCAGGCCAGGCGGGGGGTGAAGGAGGCCATAGGCCTGCCGATTTAAATGTTATGGAAAGCTGTTGCCATCGTTGCAGTCTGCTTCTTTCATTTCAATCTTTAAAAAGTAGTGTTCATGTGCCTGGGAAAATATATTTTAAGCATGTCGTGTAGAGGTTAGAGTGTTGGGCTAGGACCAGAGGAAGCCGAGGTTCAAATCAGGGTTCCCTGGAACAGGGATGCTCAGGTGTTGTCGATCACAACTCCCTTCATCCCCAGCTGCAGTGACCTTTGGCTTGGGGTTATGGAGTTGTAGCTGGCAACCTCTTGGAATCCCTGTTACAGGAAACACTGGTTCAGATCCCCTTAGAAAGTCCCAGGATGACCTTAGGCTAGGCCAGGGCTGCTCAGCTTTGGCCCTCCTGCAGATGCTGGCCTACAACTCCAATAAAAAGGTACGGTAAACTGTGCCATCATTCAAGTTGATTTCGACTCCTGGCACTCACAGAGCCCTGTGCTTTTCTTTTGGTAGAATACACGAGGGGTTTACCATTGCCTTCCCCTGCGCAGTATGAGATGATGCCTTTCAACATCTTCCTGTATCGCTTCTGCCCGATATAGTACCAGCGGGGATTTGAACCGGCAAACATCAATCAAGCATGTCCCCACTAATCCCTGGTTATTGGCCACTGTGGCTGGGGATTATGAGAGTTTTAGTCCAAAAGGGCCGTGAGGGTGAGCAGGCCTGGACCAGGCTGAGAGTAACTTGTCCAAATTGTAGCTGATGTAGATGCCATTGGTTCACTTCTCCTGTTTCAGCAGTGCCCAGATCTGGCCATTCTGTAATGAAAGGGACAGGCAGTCTTTCCCAGGGTTGAGGCCACGCAGTCTTGGTGACGAGTAAATATTTCTCTTATAATATATAGCCCAGCTGCACAACCTCATCCCTCCCAGCTGTTGCTGGATTACAGCTTCTTTCATCCCTGACTGTTGGCCACTGTGTCTGGGGGTGATGGGTTATACAAGCTATTGCTTGATTATTTTTAAATGTGTCAGGGTAGCCAACGTGTGGGGTGAGCCTGTCTGGCGACCTCTTTGGAGAGGAGCAAAAGTGCATCCTGGTGATGGTGCAGCCCCATTTGCACGCCTGCCCGTGGCTCCCACCCTGCTCTGTTTCCTGCTCTCCAGTTTGAGTGATCAAGTCACAGGGCTGTAAGGTGTAACGTAGGCACCATCTTAAGGTTTTGGGTGTGTAGAACACTGGCCCAAAAGGTTGGGTTCCACTGGCACCTCGTAATGGCTCTCCACCCTGTTCTGGAGGCCTGTTTGGTACTGTCGGATCTCTAGCCCCTGCAGTGAGCGGGGTCCTATCTTGGAGGCAGAAGGGAGGCGGGCTTTGCTCTGAAGGAATCTCCTTCATTTTGCCTTAGCTGGTTCCCTGTAAGGTGGTATCTACCTGTTGGCAGTTGGTCTTCTGGGCTTAACTTGGACAAAAGGGTCCTGCAGGCTCCTTAGCTTGGTGGTTCCCTCTGGGGAAGGAGGTAACGGGGAAAGAGTCTCAGCTCGGGCACTTTTTGGTGGTCCCACCTCTTGCCAGGTGCAGGCTGGAGATGCAAAGAGAACTGCTTCTGCAGTCAGATTGGAGCTTTGCCGCCAGATTTCTGAAGGAGCTTGACCATGGAGAAATCGGCCTTTTAGTCTGCCCACTCGTGCAGTTGGATCTAAATACACCCACACATGCAAAGCCAAGGATTCTCCCCATGCAAAGCCCTCATATCCCACAGGGTGTTGCTCCAGAGCTCTCCCACTGTCGATGTGGAGGTGCGGCTATTAGCAGGGTAGGGGTGAACTCTCCTCTCCCCCCCTCCCCGCCTGCACAGGCATCTACAAATGGACTTGCCAGCTCACCATTGGCAGATGCCCCCACACTTCTGGCGAGCAGGACGCACAAATATCCTCCCCAGAGGTCTCATTTCCAGTGCCGTATTTTAGCAAGTAGGAAATAGCAGGAATCCTTTCCGAGCAGGAGGAGAGGGCTCCCACGGCGTCTTGCCATCTCCATGACCCAGGGCAAATGACGGAGGAGCTGCTTCTCTCCTGCACCCTCTGCCCGGGTGTCAGAAAAAGATCTGAGGGAAGAAAAGGGATTGGTGGCCACAAATAATGGCTGGCAAGTGAGTGAAGCCTCAGTTTGTAGATCCCTGCCCTGGCGTGAAGTTTTGCTCCAACCCACGGATGGATTGTGCAAAAATCTAGTTTGCTGCTGCTGCTAGTGACACAGAGATGTTTGGTAGCCTGCACTGTCTTTTAAGAGTGGTCTAAATTTAAAGCTCTTGCTTCTTGCATCCAGGGAGTTACAAGCTGCCAGAAAAACTGAAGTGGCAGTTTCTAGTTTTGTGAGGGCAGAGAGAGAGAGATCTAGTTCTGCTAGAGTTAGATGAGGTTTGATCTTTCAAGCTCTGGGACACTGTTCCTTCTAGGCGGCATTAGGGCTCCTCCCAGCTTGATGTTGCTCCCTCCAACTTCCCTTCTCAGCCATCCGCATTCCCTTCTCAGCCCCACTTTGATCTCTCCTTCCCCCTCCTCCATCTTTCTCCCTCTTTCGCACCCCCATCTCTGCTTACTGCTTTTCATTTCCATCTCTTGCCTCTTGGGAATCGTAGCCACTCCGGTAAAGATTTCCACTTTCTGGTTTTAACGCGCTACACTAACCCATGCCTCTTGTATGTCCTGTCCTTGCACGCTTTCCTGGAAAAAACGAGGCCATCGGTAACTCGTTTAAAAACGCGATATTAAGGGTGTACCGCGTTGTTGCACTTTTTTAAATAAAAAAAAGCAGTCCGTGGGGACACGGCTGCCTGCTCTAAAGGGCCGCAAAATGCCAGTTGAAATGCTTTGTAATGCCAACCTTTTTCATTTAAACACCCGTTTTGTTCGACCTTGAAGCTTTACTAACATGCTGAAGAACAAACAGCCGATCCCCGTCAACATTCGAGCCACCATGCAGCAGCAACAGCTAGCCAGTGCCCGCAACCGGAGGCTGGCCCAGCAGATGGAGAACAGACCTTCTGTCCAGGCCGCCTTAAAGCTCAAGCAGGTGAGAGAGCGGGCTGGGACTGGGGGGCTGCTGCGTGCCCCTCTTTTTATTTGGGTGTGGGTCACATAGGACGAGTGGACTGGTCCGTGGGTTAAATCCTTCCCAGCGCCAGCCATTTCTCTTTTGAGCAGACCTGGGCAATGTCTTGGGCAATGAGAGCTCCCTTCATCCTTGACTTTGTGACCAGGGCTGGTGGGTTTTGTAGTCCACAGTCGGGAAGTTACCCAAGGCTGCTTGGAAGGATCTTCACGCAGGGGTGGGCAGAAGGTATACTGCAATTGATAATTGCGTTTCTGTCTCGCCTTCTTCTGATCATGGGACTCGGGGAATTGTGCCCATTTTCCCCAAGTGAAAAGAGAACATGGGAAGCGGACTTCTGCTGAGTCAGACCATTGGTCTATCTAGCTCAGTATTGCCTACACAGACTGGCAGCGGCTTCTCCAAGGTGGCAGGCAGGAGTCTCTCTCAGCCTTATCTTGGAGATGCTGCCAGGGAGGGAACTAGGAACCTTCTTCATGCAAGCAGGCGGGTACTCTTCCCAGAGCAGCCCCATTCCCTAAGGGGAAGATCTTCCAGTGCTCACACATGTCTCCCATCCAAATGCAAACCAGGGTGGACCCTCCTTAGCAAAGGAGACCATTAATGCTTGCTGCCCCAAGACCAGCTTTCCTCCCATGCAACTAAAGTGGAGGAGGTGCAGGTATGTGGCTTCCCTCCGAAAGAGGAGTGTGCGCACCCCAATTTCTAACAGTCTTGCTCCAAACCAGGCTGCCTGCACTCCCCATAGAGGGGGAGAACGCTCCCTTTGCTGAACACAGAGCCAGAGTAGGGTCCTGTTCACTTTCTTGGCTGTGTTCTCTTTAAATGGCAGCTCTGCATGACTCGGGATAGCTGGTAAATAGAGCATGCCTGCCCCGCCCAGCTGGAATCGCCACGAATGGCGCTTGCTGGTCTTTAAACGGCCCAGAGAGCTGTCAGCCTTAGCAGCCCAATATCAGGCCAATCCAGGTGCTTCCTGTGGGTGCCTTTGGCCTTGGCCGAAAAGACGCCGCTTTCCTGTGAGGTCTGGTGTCACTTGACACACCCACTGCAGAATGATCCGTCCGGAGCAGAACTAACTGCCTGAAGCAGAACTGCACCACTTTGGCCCTCCTGTAGATGCTGGGCTACAACTCCCGGCGTCCCTGTGGCTGGGAATGAGGGGAGCTGTCGCCCAGAAACAGCCAGAGGGCCAGAGTTGTGCAGCCCTGGCCTAAGGGAGAGGAGGTTGGAATGTAGACTGCCCAGCCTTCAAGCCCAGAAGAAAGCAGAGGGCATAGGAGAGCCCGGTCAAGGCTGGGCCAGACGTGCACGTTCTCTCCTGGACAGCCACTCCAATCTGGTCTGACTTCTTTCTTTCTTTCTTTCTTTCTTTCTTTCTTTCTTTCTTTCTTTCTTTCTTTCTTTCTTTCTTTCTTTCTTTCCTCACCCAGTGCTAGTCGTGCGCAGGGCACTTCCATGCATGCAGCGCCTCAAAGAAGAGCCTGTTAACGTTTACTTGAAGAGGCTGTGGCATCTCAGTCTTCTCTGTTTCCTCCCCTGACAGTCTTAAAGAGCCGGTGCTGGGATTAGCGAAGGCACTGGCTTTGTCCGAAAGGGAGTGTGTCTGCCAAAGACCTACACGGTGCCGCTGCTTAAGCCCCTTCTGTGAATGACGGCCTCGAAAGCTGCCTTCTGCAGAGCCCTCCCAGCGGTCCGCCTGGCTCGGTGCGATCTGCTGTGACGTGACAGTCAGCAGCTCTCCGGGGCCTCTGGTCTTCCTCTACTGCCAGGGGTCCTTTTAGCTGGAGATGTGAGGGGCTTGAACTGGTGGGGGCCTCCTGCATGCACAAGCAGCAGGTGCTTTGCCACCACGCTGTGGCCGCTCTTGAGTCTACTGAGATGCATTTTGGCACGACTGGGAAACTCCACCACTTCTTGCGCTCCTGCTTTGTAAGCTGGACAGCCGAGGCCTAAATTACGTGTAGAATGATACATGGTTATGTATAGCATAAATTGAATTGCCATTCGACATGATGCCACGGGTGGAATGGCCATGATCACGTAGCCGGCAGCACGTTGTCAACATGGCAACCGCTCTGAGGCAGCTTCCTAGGCACGTCTTCATTTTCTAGTTCCCTTTCTCCCAAAACAAATCGTCCTGCTTCACTCTTTCCTTCCTAGGGCTTCTGCACACATTTCAAGAGGGCGCGGCTCCTGCACCTTGTCTGTTCGTCCGTTCTCTCCCCCCGCCCAGTCGTCCCCTCTTTTTTGTTTTGCGTACGGCCCTTCCCTGTTTAACACTCTCTTCTTCCAGAAGAGCCTGAAACAGCGCCTGGGGAAGAGCAACATCCAGGCACGCTTGGGCCGGCCAGCAGGGCCCCTGGCCCGTGGAACATTAGGTGGCCGTGGGCTGCTGATGGGCCAGAGAGGCTTGCCCCGAGGAGCCATGCGTGGCGGGCGCGGAGCACGGGCACTGCTGCGCGGAGGAATTCCCCTCAGAGGTGAGTGTGCAAGATGGAGTTGAGCAAAGAGCACGTGAGGGACCCCTAAATGGAGACTGCTTTCCTGTGCCTTGCCTTCTGCATGTGTCTTGCATGGAGTCCTGCATTCATTCATTTTATTCATCCCATTTATATACCGCCCAAACCTTCGTCTCTGGGCGGTTAACATAAAACAATTAAAACACATATAAAAAGTTAAAACAACTCAACAATTTAAAATCAGTCACAAAATTAAAACCAACCAATTTTAAAAGGCTGAGAAAGCTTGGTTAAAAAGATGGGCTTTTAGATGTGGTTTTTTTTTTAAATTGCCAGAGATGGGGAGGATTGTATCTTAGTGGGGAGTGCATTCCACGATCTCGGGGCAGTAACCGAGAAGGCCCATCTCTGTGTAGCCATCAGACTAGTTGGAGGTAACTGGAGTCGGACCTCTTCACATGACCTCAGTGGCATTTGATGGCATTTCTGTCCTGCCCTCCATCTAAGGGAGGGGTTTCTGGCCTTGGATGCCCAGATGTTGGACTGCAACTCCCATGGTCCCCAACCACAATGGCCTCAGACTGGGGATACTGCAAGTTGTCCGGGAACAGCCAGCACTGAGGAGCGCAGGGCAGTATCCCTGGCTCCCAGCGGCTTCTCATCCTCACCACAAGCCTGTCAAGCAGGTAAGCCTGAGAGATGGGGACTAGCCCAGGGCCGCCCATTGGATATCTTGGCAGAGGAAGGATTTGAACTGGGGTGTCTCGGTTCCAGGTCCAGCAGACCAGCCACCCCACTCGGTTGGCTCCCAGCTTGCCTGCTTGGAAAAAGCTTTCTGAATAAGCCGGTATGCCTTCAACTCTCACAGGGCTCTGATGCCATGTCTTGTCTTTTCACTCGCCTTAGAAATATTGCAGACACTTTGAGGAGGTGGGGAGAGAGAAATGTGACTGAAATTTGGGTTTTCGTAATGCAAACTCATTCCCCCAAAAGCAGCTCCCCTAAGGTCACCGCTGCACAACAGAATGGCTTTTAATAATTATTATTTCTTAAGCCGCTAAGAGCAGCACTCTGAAGACAAAAATTAGCAGCGCGGTCCTGCCTGCAAGGTTATGGCCTAAACCCTCCGGCTGTTGGACTACAACTCCCATCGTCCCAGCCACAATGGCCAGTCGTCAGGGATGGTGGGAATTGTAGTCCGACAGCTGCTGGACGGCCTGAGTTCTGCAGCCCTGGTCCAAAATGTCCAGGGCAGCAAAGCATCTAGGGATCTGGAAGTGAATTCCCATTGCCCGAAACGAAAACGTAAGCTGCGTTCATCCCTGGGAGGACCCGCGAGAGTTGCACCATTTTAGGACCTTGTGAAGCTCCCCCATGCAGAAATTGCGTTCTGAGTTTGCCAAGGGGGTTGTCACCCCGACATGAATCATTCTTCCACTGTTCGGCAGGTGACACTTTGCTTTCCTCTCTGCCTTATTAAAGGACAAAGTTTGCTTCGGGGAGGCCGTGGCCTCGCCCCTCGGATGGGCCTGAGACGGGGAGGCATCAGAGGGCGGGGCGGACCCGGCAGAGGCGGACTTGGCAGAGGAGCCATGGGGCGAGGCGGAATTGGCCGAGGTGAGCAAGATGTACACTTGAGAACTGACTTGATCCATACGCAGGACGACGACTACGGATATTTAGATTCCATTTTCCAACCAAAGTTCTCAAAGTGGTTTGCATAGAAAAGTAAATAATACATAATTAATTAAGATGGTCCCCTGTCCCCAAAGGGGGCTCACAATCTAAAAAGAAACATGAGGCAGAGACCAGCAATAGCCACTGGAGGGATGTTGTGCTGGGGGTGGATAGGGCCAGTTGCTCTCCCCCTGCTAAATGGAAGAGAATCACCACTTCAAAAGGTGTTTCTTTGCTCAGTTAACAGGGGCCTCGGCGCCTGTTCGGGTTTCTGCTTTCTGGAGCTGCCTGGAATGATCACCTTAATCTGAAGAACTGTGCTGGCTGCTAATTGGTTTCTGGATCCATTTCAAGGGTTGGGGCATGACTGTTAAAGGCCTGTATGCCTTGGGATCCAGATATCTTTAAGGCTAACCAAGGACTCGCGTGCGATTCAGCAAACAAGATTGCCAGGGGAACTCTGCTCCACTTGCCAGCATTTCTGGAGGCCTGATGGCCATGTTTGCAGGGAAGGGCCTTCTCTGTGGTTGCCCGACTTGGAATTCCATCCTTGGGAAAGTCTGTTCTCTCACCTCCTTCATAGTCTCCCCTAGGAATCTAAAGACTGTTTCATTCAGACATGCTTTTGGGGGATAAGGAAGATCTGTTCTGTGACATTTTATCACTTGCTTATGGAGTTTTAGTGGTCGTTTCATCTTGTCTCCAGTTTTTGTTTGTTTTTAATTATTCTAGTTTTGTTTTTAAACATGCTGTTAACTGCCTTGGGGCCGTTTTAGCAAAAGGCAGCCCAGATTTATGAAAAGGTGGCAGTTAACTGGTGCAGCAATCCACTGGCCACGATGCCAGACTCTTAACTCCCAATTTTGCTTCCTTGTGGCCAGGTCGCGGCATGGCCGGCCGGGGAAGAGGCGGCTTCGGTGGCCGCGGGCGAGGCAGAGGGCGGGGAAGAGGGTCTGCCCGCCCTGCGCTGACCAAGGAGCAGCTGGACAACCAGCTTGACGCCTACATGTCGAAAACGAAAGGACACCTGGACGCCGAGCTAGACGCCTACATGGCACAGACGGACCCCGAGACCAATGACTGACATTGCTCCCTGTAGACATTTGGGCGGGGGTCTCGTGTATCTGTGTGTGTGTGTGCGTGCGTGTGGGTCCTCCCCCCCACCCCTGTAAACCAGCAACCGCTGGATTGTCCGGGGAGGACCTGAGGGGTGGAGAGGGGCTAGAACCACAACTCCGATGTGTTCCTTTTACATTTTGATACTCTTTTTTGCGTTGTATAAAATGAGGCGGGGGGTGGGTAGTGTGATTATAGATGCACACAGTTCTTCAAAAGTGACTGACATGCCACCCACAGACGGCCTTCACTCTGAGCAACTCGGGAGCATTGAACACCCCTGCCCCCTTCCTAAAACTGAGAAACTTTGCATGCATGATCCCCTCTTCCCCAGGACACCCCCCCCCCCATTATTTGGAAGGTCTCTGGTGCTTCTGTGAGCTGTGACATTGAAACGCTACAGCTGCTATACTAGTGGATAGCTATTCACCACCCAGTGTGGCTTAATTTCAGCTGTTTTCTGCCCGACAGCCCGGCTACAGTTTATTGGTGTCTTCCCCTCTTCCCGAAAAACCCAGGCCCGGCTTGAGTTGAATTCTCGAAGGCGGTGTGGCTGCAACTGACATTTCAACCATGGTGGTGTTTTGGCTTCACGTCCACACTCATGTTGCCACCCTGCCAGTTGAAATACCTTTTTGTGCGTGCGTGTGTAAGGCGCCAAGGAGGCGGTTGGTTCCGCCTCCCCCTCGGCCACCGGGGAGTCCTGTGAGTTTGACCCTTTTGCTCCAGTTCGAATGGCATCTTGTATTTTCTGGTTCACTGTACGAAACAATTGCAGGGAAGAAAAATCTGGCTTCGTGTGTGCGTGTTTTTGTTTTTCGGTTAGAAATGGAATATTTGACTGCTTATAAAGAATACTTGGATTCTAAACAGACACACCACTTTCATTTACCTGACTCTGCTCTTCGGTTCGAAATCTCACCCTGCTAACAATTGCTCCGTGGTCCCTTTTGGGACTGACTTTTCTCCTCCACTCCATCCTTTCTGGTCTCCATGTTGACTTTTTCCTACTCATCTCTCGCGCGCGCGCTCTCTCTGGGAGACTCCATGTCTTCAGCTACGCTACTTTCCAGTGTGTCCTGCTCTTTTCTGGGCCCTCCTCCCAGTTAGTTTCGTACAGCCCTAGGTCCCCACTGCCTGCCTCTGTTAGGCCAGCTGCCTTTCGTGCCCCTCGCCGAGTCTCTACTCTCTGACTTTGGCTCTTTGGTTTTAAAGGTTGGTGAACATTCCATGGCATCAGAGCAGCCCAGCTAATAGAGATGCCAGCTCCTAGAGCTGGTCTCTGGGAGGAGAAGTGGTCTTGTGGCAGCAAGCATGAATTGTCCCCTTTACTAAGCAGAGTCCACACTGGTTTGCATTTGAATGGGAGACTACATGTGTGAGCATCGTAAGAAATTACCCTTAAGGGATGGGGCTGCTTTGGGAAGTGAGTCTGTCTGCTTGCAGGCAGAAGGTTCCAAGTTTCCTCCCTGGCAGGTCCAAGATAGGGCTGAGAGAGACCTGCCTGCATCCTTGGAGAAGCCACTGCCCTTCCTGTGTAGGCAATACTGAGGGAGATGGGCTGATGGTCTGACTCCATAGAAGGCAGCTTCCTATGTTCCTAGATGACACTGACAGGATGTAACTAAACACATGTGGCTGTCTTGGGCACCCAACAACTGGGACCCTTGTTCCCCCTGCCCCACTGCTGCTGTATGCCACTATACTATAAGCTTAAGCTGTTGAAAGGGCTGGGCACAGGTGTGCCACAGGTAAGAAGGGGCTCCCTCTGTGGCAGGAGGCGGCAGCAGTGGTATTCCTGAAAGGGACTGGTAAGAAGCCTCGCTCTTCTCCTAGGGCATGGAGAGGGCCTAAGTGGGGTCTTCCTCTGCCCCCATCTCCCATCACACCACCTTGTTTGAGTTCTGTCCTGCCTTTATATATAGCTCTCAGCAGAGGTACTGTGAGTGGGGGGATATAAAGATGTACAACGGGCAGAGAGCCAGTAAAAAGAACAGCTCCTCTGCAATGGATTCCTGGGTGTTGACTACAGCTCCCATCATCCTCTGCCAGAGGTCATTGCAGCTGGGGAGGATGGGGGTTGTAGTCAATATATCTAGGAACCCCTGTTACAGGGAACACTACTGTAATGCTAGAGTCACTCCAAAAAGGAGTGGGAGGCACCCGAGAACAGCATATCTCCTCATCCACGGTTAAGTGATGAGTTTGCTTCCATAAAATGTGACCTCAGGCTTGTATTGCTTTAAAAGGGGACTATACAACCACCACTACCAATACTTCTATACTGCTCTTCAACCGAGGTTCACAAAGCAGCTTATAGTTTTAAAAAACAAAACACAAATAAGATGGCCCCTTGTCCCCCAAAGGGCTCACAATCTAAAAAGAAACACGAGAGAGACCAGCAATAGCCGCTGGAGGGGTGCTGTGCTGGGGATGGACAGGGCCAGTTGCTCTCCCACTGCTAAGTGTAAGAGAATCGCCACTTGAAAAGGTGCCTCTGCTCAGTTAGTGCGGAGGAAGAAAGGCTACTACTTGCTATGGTCAGCTAAATCTGCTTGCTTTTTAGCTTGCTATGGTAAGCTCAATCCAGAGTAACCTCTGGATACCAGCTGCTGGGGAGACAAGCCACAAGGGAGGGGTTGTTAATGTCATTTGATCCCTTTGCTACAGGGTGGCCAGGTAGAGACTCCACCTTTTGGACTGATTACTACCACCATCCCCAGCCACAAAAAAACCGATTGCAGAGGAGAGAAGGGAAGTTCTGCTTTGCGAACTTCGGTTGAAGACTGGAGAGAGAGCCCTGCTTAGTACAAGAGAGCCTCCGTTTTGAAAAGGTACCTCTGGGCCCAATGAAGACAGGCCACTTGTTTTGTTTTTTGGGGTTTTTTAAACATTTTATATCCCACTATTCCTCCAAGGAGCCCAGAGCGGTGTACTACATCCTTAAGTTCCTCCTCACAACAACCCTGTGAAGTAGGTTGGGCTGAGAGAGAAGGGACTGGCCCAGAGTCACCCAGCAAGTCTCATGGCTGAATGGGGATTTGAACTCGGGTCTCCCTAGTCCTAGTCCAACACTCTAACCACTACACCACGCTGGCTCTCACCACTTAACAAGGCCAAACTTTGCTGGGGTGAAAAAAAGTAAAGTGGGCCATCAATTTGGTGCCCACAGAGCCCTGTGTGGGTTTTTTGGTAGAATACAGGAGGGGTTTCCCATTACCATCTCCTGCACAGGCTGAGATGATACCTTTCAGCATCTTCCTCTATTACTGTGGCCTGGCTTGCTAGTCATTTCCCCGCTGCGCCATTGCGGGGGACGGGACACTGCTGTTTAGTATTGGTATCTCCTCTTGTGTCTCAGCCAACAGGACTGAGAAAATGATTCCCTGCCCCAAAGGGACTCCCAACCCCAAAAGAGAAGCAAGGAGGACACCTTCACAACAGCCATTGGGAGGGAAGCCACTGGGCTTAAGAGGGACAGTCGCTCTCACCCTGCTCAAAACGCTCTCAGCCTCCATTTTGAAAAGGGGTCTTCTGCTAGGCTGAACAGGGACTGCTCTCCCTCCGCTCAACGCAAGAGGACCTCCATTTTGAAGAGGTGCCCATTCCTGGATGCTTAACGAGGCCGACCTTGGCCTGAGGGGGGCAAAGCTCATTTATTATTTATGGCGCACCTGCTTTTCAAGGGCAAAGGTTCCCGCAGAGTCTGCCATGGCAAAAGCAATAAGAAGGTTCCCATTCCTGCCCCAAAGGGGCTCCCAATCCAAAGGGGAAACCCAAGGGAGAACCCAGCAGCAGCCACTGGGAGGGCAGCCAGGCTGGGCTGAAGAGGGACGGTCGCTCTCCCCCTGCTCTCAAAACAAGAGAGCCGCCATGTTGAAAAGATGCCCAGTCTTGGCCCGGTGAGCAATTGCTCCCCTCCCCCTGCTAAATCGAAGAGTATTTATTTGATCAATTAGCCTATTCTTAGGCTCTTGTGACTAGGGCTGAGAGAGACTCCTGCCTGCAACCTTGGAGATGCCGCTGCCAGTCTGGGTAGACAATACTGAGCTTGATCGACCAATGGTCTGACTCCGTATTCAGCAGCTTCCTATGTTCCTACATGGCTGGGCTTCTCCTGGCTTCAGCACCCCCCTGTTGGTGGGAAAAGGGCAAAGGGAAGGAAAGACCAAGGCTCATAACCAATCAACAGCTTTATTGCCAAAGCAGCCCTGTCCAATTCCCGGAGGGAGGGAGACGGGCATCCGGTTTAGCAGCAAGTGGGGTTAGCAAAAGACCTGACAGCTGCAGGGGCCTGACTGCTGGGGGTGGCGGGAGTGGGATGTATCCCGGGGGCAGAGAGGGCAGAACACTTTTGAAATCTAAAGGCCAGAGCATGCTCCAAACTGCCAACTTATAAATCTGGCTTGGTCCCCAATAACTGACCATGTAAACCCCCTCCGCTGCTAAAAGCTACAAGCCGCAGACTTCGACTGCCCCTTCAGCCCCCAAAGCCGGAATGTCTCAGTATACAAGCTGTGGGTTATGGTTGCCAACTCCTTTCCTAGCCAAGGCTCCTGCATAGCCTGCCCTGGGGGGCATAAAATGACCAGCGTCTGTTAGGAGTTGTCTTACAGGGAGACTCTGATTTGCTTGGTTTCCTCCCCCAGGCTGCCAACTCCTGTCCTGACCAAGACTCCTATGCAATCTACAGGTTGCTAACTACGTTCCTGGAGAATAAAGAGACCGGCATCTCTTGAGAGCGGTGTCACATAGCTCCCTCCCTGCAACGCTGGACTTCCCACCACACAGCTGAGGAAAGGCACAGGAGCCTTCGTCGGGAAAGGAGTTGGCAACATTCAAGTTAGGATTCAGCACGGGCTTTGGGGCAGCCAGGTAAGAGAGATGAGATGGTAGCTCTCAAGGATAAGGCACAGCATTTCCCCCCCACCTTAGGAAAAGGGTTGGTGGGGGTGGGGGTAACAGGAGGTAAATAGCTTTTCTAGATGCCCGCCTGGGAGGGAAACCCAATTTAAAACAGGGCAGGGGGAGAGTCAGGTTGCCCTTGCCCTAGCGTGCATTTCCTAGTCGGGACGTCCATCCTATCCCGAGCGAGCAGAGCTAAGGTAGAATAAGCCTGCAGGGAGACACAGATCGAGGCAGGATTACAAAAACCCGGACTGGTTAAGGCAGCCGCCGTAATCAACGATGTGGTTCTGCTGCCCGGTGGCCAAAAGCTGTAAGAACAGAAACCGCAGCCAAAGAGGCCATAGGAAAAACTAAGCCCAACCCACCTCCTTTTCCTTAACACACTCCGATGCCCTTCAAGGGACGTAACCTGTGCTGGATGTGAGCCCAAAGGACTCCCCTCAGAAGAGACGTGCGAGGCGGAAAGCAGGAAGGATCGGAGCGGGTTGTGGGGCGGTGGGGAGAACAGACACTGGATTATGGCACTCGTCAAAACGGATTCGCCCTGGAACAGACCTCACCCGCCACACCCCTCGGATCACAGCACGAGCGGCAACTCCATCTTCTCCAGATTCTCCCCCTCTCTCTGGTGCTTCAAGACGCACCCCGAACCCGGCTCCTGAAGGATGGTGGGGGAAAGAAAGTCGGAGGGGTTTCGGCTACAGCTTGCTCTCAATGAACTGGAGCAGCTTCTCCAGCTGGGCTTCCAGAGAGAGCGGCTCCCCGTCGTTGGTGATGACCCAGTTGAAGACCACACCTTGGTCCAGGCCGCACTCGGATTCTGCGTCGTCTATGCCTGGAGGGAGGGGAGAGATCGGTCCATGGGATCTGGAGACAGGAGCTCAGGTCTGCCCAGGTAACCCTCCCCCAGGGTTTAGACTCTGCTCCTAAAGCGCTGCTCTCTGGTCTGCCATCGATTAGGGTTCAACAGGTGGCCAAGATCCTTGTTGGATACCCAAGCTTGCTCACTCCAAGAGGCCCAGAGTCTGGTTGGACGCACAAGCCTGCTCACTCACCCACAACAAACACCCAATCCCGCCTCTTTCTGGTCTCTTCTGTAGCATTGACCCGCACCACTTGTACCAAGTCTCCGTAAACATCCTGGAACCACTCCACATCCGAGAGACGCCTCGTATCACTCACTACCTACGTGGGAAGACATGGCAGGTAACACAGTTAAGACTCTGGTAGTGGGTTCGAATTGAGCACGGCCCCTATCGTACAGCCTCCAATCCCCAGCCTTACCCAGACTGGCTGCACAGCACCCTCCACCACAATGCGGCAGAAGAAACCGGGGTCCGTCCGGCGCCTCTCTTCTCCCCAGCGGATCATGTCCTCCCGATACGTCTCCTTATAGTTGCTGGCATCCAGAAGGCGCTGGAAGTCCAGGCCATGCTCCTGCAGATGGGAGAGAAGCAGGCTGGTATTATCACTCAGGACTGACGAAAAGAAGAAATGACCACGAACACTCCATAAGCAAGTGACAAAAGGAAGCAATTTGACGTAACCAGTTGCAGGGGAGCCACAGCAGGAGAGAGGGCATGCCTGGGCCTTCTTGGGCCTGATCCAGCAGGGCTGCTCTGATGTTCTTATCCTCAGCTGGTGCAGCCTTCCTGCCCCCAAAGAACCCATCCCTGCAAACTGGACAGGGCTCTGTGTGTCTGTGTCCGTCCATCCCAAAACCTACCTTTGCATACTGCTCCTTGAGGGGTCCTGACAGCCGGAGGATGGTGCACACATCGGGACCCAGCCTGCGAGGAAGGAGAGAGCAGATGCTGTGGGTCGGGCAGGCTGCTGACCCCCTCCTGCCCACCCAGCCTCCCCAGACCCTAACTCCCACTGCTTTTAAGTGGAGCGGTTTCTACTGGGCATGCTTGCTTTGCTTTGCTAAAGCACCTAAGAAAAAGGCATTTTAAAATTATTATTATTATTGTTACTGTTACGATGATGATGGGCAAGAGGCAGTCCAAAGTGCCACCCCCCCCCAACCAGCTGCAGCGACCCAAGGGGTGAGAAAGACGTTCTGCACGTGCTCAGAGGCATTCTGGCCAGCTTCTCCGCCCTTGCTCTGAAACTTGTGGGGCTCGGAAGAGACCCTCGCTCTGCACCTGGGCGCGCCACCCCAGGGCCCCTCTAAGCTCCCATCAGGGGGCCGCCACCCAACCCTTGGTCTAGCTGCGCCACTTAGGTGAGCAGGAAGTGCGGAAATTTCCGCGCCTCTGTAAATGGCCATTTTGCCGTGTCCGTCCTCCCCAAGACGGAAGCTCCGGACAAACGGGACGTGGCCTGAAAGGCCACCATCGTCTTCCTCCCGCCTCGGGCTCCGCGTCACTTCAGCGAGGCACGGCGACGCTGCTGCGATCTTCCGCAGGGGCCCCTTTTCAGACGTTCGTTTATACACGGGGAAAGGGGGGAGACCACCTCTTGCGCAAAAAAAAAAAAAAGGTAACGCAATTTAAGATCGCGCCCAAGAGGTCTCAGGGCGCAAGATCCTACCGACACGTGGGCGAGGGGTGGGGGTCTCCGGGCACGCCACCCACCCTTCCGTCATCACCCCCGCCCCTCCCTACCGGCTCTGGATTTCCTCCGCCACAAAGTCCTTCCCCGATTTCCTCTTCCCGCTGAACAGCAAAATGAGTTTGGGGCTCCGAGCCATTGCAACAACTCCGCCAAACTCTGTGCCCGCCTGAATGGTCTCGTCCGGGACTGAACGTTCCAGCCTCCCCTGCCGGCACCAATGAGAACGTCTCCGGCGCCGCTTCCTGCAACGCGGACGCTACCACCTGAGGGATGGCAGAGGGGGGAGGAGAGGAGGACGAAGCGAGCGTGGGAGGAGGGAAAGGGCTGAATAACACCGTAGGGCGGCAGCGTAGTATGATCCGAAGGAGGAGGGGTCATTTTGAACCCCGCCCCTTCAGGCGGGTCTTTTCGGGCAAATGGAGGGGTAGGAATATTGGAAGCTGCCATTATTATACTGAGTCAGACCATTCCATCTCGCTCAGTATTGTCTACCAGGCCTGCACAACATAAGGCCCGGGGACCAGATTTGGCCCGCAGGGACTAGTTTACTGGCCCCCAGGTATCCTGCAACAACACAGGAGCTGGAAACTGCCTTATAGCGCCATCCTAAGTATGCATGCTTTCTCAGAAATATGTTCCATGGTTTACCCAGTGAGGTTTGCTCCCATGTAAGCATGTCTAGCATTGCAGCCTGAAAGCAACGACAATTTAGGGAGAGGAGAGGACTTGGCATTTAATTTTGGGCTGGCTTGCACTCCAGGGGCTCCACTGATTGAGCTGGTACAGGACCTATTTTCTGGCCACTATTCTTGGGTCCATTGACAGGGGGAATGGATCCAAAAGTAACTAATAATATTTTTATTATTTTAAAGTAATATTGTGCTAAAAATTGACCTTGGCTCCTGCATGACAAGTTGTGGATGGTTCTAGGGATCCTGGGAGCTGGTGGTACTGACTCTGCAGCTGGGGATCCTGGGAGCTGTAGTCTGGACTCTCTGCTACAGAGAACACTGCTCCACTTGCCGCAGAGGTGCGAGACGCCTCTGAAACAATACCAGCAGAAGTCCCACCACCCTGCCGCCCCTCTCCGGGGATTAAATGTTACCCCGGAAGTTGGCCCTGGGAGAAGTCACTCTAGTCGTTTTGTCAGCTTCTCTCTATGAGTGGCGAAGGGGGCGGGGCTGTCCTACGCATGAGGAACGGCGCCCCAAGGATGAGCGGAAGCGGAGCGGCAGGACCGGAAGCGGAGGGGCGGGACAGGAAATGAGCCTGGCGGGGACCGGAAATGCTTGGCTGAAGCGAGCAGGAGGGGCGGCGGCGGCGGCCCAGAAGTTTGTGGAGGAGCTGCCGTGAGTGGAAGGCGCTGTCTGAGGACCCCCGCCCCATGGTGCCGCCTCCCCGGTGAGCCTGCGGACGCGCCCTCTCCCTCTAGCCCCGCCCCTCGCAGTGATTGACTTGTGGGTGACACCGATCCCTCCTTCCCGTCGCCCCCTCGCTTCTCCCTCCGCTCCGCTGTCTGGTTTGGCCTTTCCCTGCCGCTGTCCCGCGCGAGGGTGAGTGTCTCTGTGTGTCCTGGCTCGGAAGTCTCGCAACAACAACCCTGCCAGGTAGGCCACAGAGCCGGGCGGAGACGAGCAGAACTTGGAAGCTGGGCAGGGGGTTGAGTAAATGGCGCCGTGGGACGGTGGGGTTGGAAACTGTAGCCCGGCCACAGTGGGTGGGCCCCCCTCGACCCCCGACCTGGAGCAAGGCTACCTAGCTTTAGCCCTCCCCCAGGCTGGACTGCAACTCCCGACCCATCCATCACCCCCAAAACACCGTACTACAGTGCTCAGAGATGATGGGTGCTGTAGTCCAGTCTGGGGTGTCTTGGCTAGGGATGTGCACGAACCGTCCCTCAGGCGGTTCAGCAGCGGTGGGGTCACCCACGTGTCTGTGCGTTTTCCCTGCCGGTGCTCCTGCCAAAATCGCTGGCACATACGTCAGGCACTTGGTGGCAGCGCTGGCGAGGGAAACATGGGGGTGGTGGTAAATGCACCCTCCCAGCTCCTTAAAGTTAACCCCCCCGCTTGCCGCCGCCCACCTAACCAGTCCGAATGCCGGTTCCCTAATCTTGGGCTCACCCTCTGCGATTTAGTCTGGTCTGGTCCCCTAAGGTTGCTCATTTGCCTGCGTCTCGGAGGGCAGAGGAGGGCGGTCTGCTGGTGCAAGGAGAAGAGAATCCTGCTTGGGGACGTATGTGGTGCGTGTCGAGCCCCGTTGCCTGTGCCGCTTCAGGAGCCTTTGCCACACCTCTCTTTGGGGAGCTTTGAAATTGTGCCCGTACGGCAGGTGGCCCGAGAGGATCACTTGCTACGATTGGATGGAGATCTGAATTGAGGACTTCGGGTTCACAGCGCAGCTGGCTCTGAGCTCCTGTGCTCCAGTCACTGAGTATGTGAGAAGAAGGCCTTACGGGGGGCGGCACAGCTCAGTGGCAGAGCTGAGCATGAGGAATGTGCACGGGACTGGTTCGGCAATCCTCTTCTGGAGGGCCGAACCAGTTAAAAATGCTGGCGTTCAAGCCGGTTCAGAGGCTGGCGGATGAGGTGGTGGTGGTATTTTAAAGGACAGGGAGGGTGCCTCCTACCTGCCCATCTCTGTCCCGCCACTTTTCGCCCACCGGCACTCTCCAAAAAGCTTGGGCACGGGGCTGCAGCGTTCCTCCTTGCAACCGCATTCAGCATCGCCACGCGAATGGCCAATGCGCGTGCAGGTAGGAGGCTCCCTCTCTGTCCCTTAAAGTAACACCTCCCTCCGTCCTCCCAAGAGTGCACGGTCTGTGAACATCCCTGCTGAGCATGCCAAAGGGTCCCAAGTTCAGTCCCAGGCGCCATCGCCCAGTTGGACTGAGAAAGGTAAAGTGTGCCGTCAAGTCGATGTTGACTTCCGGCGACCAAAGAGCCATGTGGTTGTCTTAGGTCGAGTCCTGGAGGGGTTTACCCTTGTCATCTAGACTCCTGTCTAAAACCTTGGAGAACCGCTGCCGGTCAGTGTAGGCTATGCTGAGCTAGGAGGGCTGATGGTCTGACTCGGTAGACAGCAGCTTCCTATGTTCCTAAGACCTGGAAACGGTGGCTGTGGAAGACAAAGAGTCACGGCTGCAGAAAGTCCAAAAGGGAGAAGTGATTTGTGACTTTCTAGTGCATTGCTTTTGTTTCTCGTTTTGTTGGCTTTTCTGTGATCGAGGAATATCCCGTCCTTTTATTGTCATTTTTCTCTTTGGCTCCGCGGCGGCTGTTTCTCTCTATTTTGGAGTTAAGTGTCCTGACTGGGAGTTTTGTTGGGCTCCTTTCCTGTCAGTTGTGCTGGATTGGCAGCGGAAGCCCTGACTGTGGGGATGAGCCCCACCCGATTGTGAAACCCCTACTCCTGGGGGTGGGGGCTTTTCAGAAGGCCGTGAATAAGCCATGAGTAACTAGGTTGCAAAATGCCCCGATGGAGTTGGTGAAAGCTTTCTTCTCCCAAGCAGAGATGTGTGTTCTCTTTCATTGTCTGTCACCCATAAAGCCCAATTCCCGAATTCTTGATCTTGGTTGTTTCTAATCCTAAATGTGTATATACGTGAAATAATAACCTATTCTTTTCCAGTCTATTCCTGTTTCCTTATCCTCTCTAAGATTAAATTGGGAGCCCCTTTGGGCAGAGACTTTCCTTCTCATCCTATATAAAATGGCACACATTTGCAAGATAGACAGAGGACGGGGAGCAGGCACTGGCGAAGAATAGGTCGTTGTTTCCTTCACAGGTACATGGGTGTTGTGAGTGTGTGTTTAAAGTTTTGTATTTATAAGTCTAAGAATAGCCCCCATCTCCTTTGGTCTCATTGTGGAATCGCCTCTTTGGACATCCCTCTGGATTGGAAGGAGACGAGCCCAGATCAGCAACTCAGCCAGGGACACCACAGGGAACCTCCTAAGACTTTTCTCTCCCTGCATCTCCTTGATGATTTAGTTTTGTGGGAGCTTTTTATGTAAAGCAGCATTTTGCTTGTGGTGGTGGTGGGGGAGACCTGCATGCTGTGTACACCAGGCCTTGACACATTTTCTTTGGGTTGAGGAGGCAGGCAACGGGTGCTTGACAAAATCACCAGCCTTAATGAGAGAGATTGTGGAGGGGGAGGGTAAACAAGGTTCTCTATCCCCCCTTTGCAAGTAACATACTTGGAAAAGAAGCAAGGCCGCCTGGGACAACTATCTGTCAAATGACACCACCTTGGAATATCTTAGTCTAGACCCCATGGTTAAATTTCTAGATGCCTTGATGATTGGCCAAGTCCCAGGGTAAACAGTCTGGTCCCCACCCCATTTGGGCAGATGTTAGGATGAGGGTTTGCAAGGCAAGCTTTTGAAACCCTCTTTGGGGAGGGAAGGAGTTGTTCTGAAGGCCATCGGGCTTGCTTGTATTTCCCTGTGCACAGGTCAGAGGCATCGTGGTGGTTCCTGAGGTGCTGAAGTGGTGGTTCCTCGTGTCTCTTATCTTCTTGGGCTGAAATTCTCTGCAGATCAAATTTTTGCCATCTTTGGGCTGTCTAGTCTCACTTTCCGGTTGGTGTCTAGGGCTGCGTCTTTTGGGGAAGTTCAGGGAATGCGCATTTGGGCTCTACAGCCCAGCCTCTGACCTAGTGACTTGCCCAACCCGGATTGCTCTGCCCGCTGAGTAAATAAAAGCTTTTAAGAAATGCTGCTGCTGCTGCTCCTGGTGATCCACTAAGCTGCTGTGAGATGGAATATTCAGACCTCGGAATTGCTCGGGGGCAAATTGTCAGCAGTAGCACAGATTTGGTTTTGTGGGAAGTGTGACGGGGTGGTGGTGGGGGGACCTGAGAGTGGGCTGTTTTTCGGGGAAGCCAGAAGCTCTGCGAAAGCACGTTTAAGGGCTAGTGAGCCACTGGTTTGAGCCGGCTTACCTTTGGCTGTAAGCCAGACTACTGAATGGCCCTTTTGGGGATTCATTTGCAGTGGGTCAGGGTGCCCACCATTCCCCCTCTGATCTCACAGCTGGGGTCCCGGGTTCACTCCTGGCAGCATCTCCAGGTTGGTTGGGCTAGGAAAGACTCCTGCCTGAAACCCTGGAGATCACCTGCCGGTCAGTGCGGACAGTACTAAGCCTGATGGACGTCTGACTCAGTATAAAGCAGTATCCTGTGTTCCTAGGAAGCACCCACAATGGCAGGGCTTTGGGTCTCGTCTTTCCTCTCCTCATCTGCTTTTCCAAGTAACGTCTTTTCCTCGAACCCAGCGGCCCCCTTCCTCCCACACACGGCGCTCAAGCAGAACTAGCAGTTGCTGAGTCAGGACACGACGGAGTTTTTGGGAAATGCTCTTTGAGGATGGGGAGGGCAGTGATTCAGGGTCACGGTATCCTGTCGGGAGTAGGGGTGTGCCCGAACCGAAGTTCGTGCAAAGGCTCGGCACAGCCGGGGGTGGGTGGGGAGCAGGACCTTTAAAAAACCAGTGCGCAGCATTCAAGCCTGCGCGGGCGCCATTTGCATGGTCAGTATGATGTTGCTGATCATGCAGATGGCACCTGCGCATGCACGGGCATCATGTGCATCCCGGCACCGCACATGGATTCACTGGGGGGGGGTTGCTATTTCAGCAGGAAGCTGAATGCGGCACTGGAGAGCAGGTAAGGACCTGCTCTCCTTTGTAAAGACCCCGCTTGCAGCTCCCTGGTGCCACTGAACCTGTGTACGGGCCTTGGTTCGTACACATCCCTAATTGAGAGAGTCTCAAGCCTCAGCATCTCCAGGTGGAGGATCTTTGCTAACAAGACGAGATCGGTGCTGGAGAGCTGCTGCCAGTCAGAGCACAGTGCTGTGCACGATGGACTTACGGTCCGACTCGGGATAAGGGTAATCACCTGTTTTGGGAGAGCACGGTAAAGCCCTTGCTTTGCACGCAGATGGTCCCAGCCACCGTCCCCGGCCTCTCCAGTTGGAGTGGGCTGGGAAAGAGCTTTTCTCTGAGCCCTTGGGAGAACTGCTTCCAGTCAGTTCTCAGAGCAGGGGGCTGCCGGGAAAGAGCTCAGTGTTTGAGCTCTGCTTGGCCACTGGGCCTCTCCAGCTCTTTCTGGAGATGCCAGGGAGGCAGAAGACGCGGGGCTCGGGAAAACCCCGCCAGGGATATGGGAGAGCCCAGTACTGGGCTCTGACTGGCAGCAGCCTTTCTGTGCCCAGTCATCTGCAGCCCTCTGAACTGGAAGTGCTGAGCCTGATGCTGGGACCGTCTGCACGCAAGGCGGGCACTTCTGCAAGCACCCCCTTCCCTCCAGCCTCCGACGCCTCCCAGACGTCTGAACTCCGGCCAAGCCTCCAGGGCAGCGAGCGCAGCTCAGAAACAAACAAGGCGGACTGAGTTCCTGCACGTTCGTGCGGGCTGGGCCGCCGGTCACCTGGGCAGCCTGCAGAACAAAGGAGCCCGAGTCTGGCGGGTGGGCCGGGCATCTTCCGGCTCCTGTCCTGCCCAGAGAGGGACGGCCGAGGGCTCGGGTTTCGTGGCTGGTCCGTCCGGGACGGCCTGCAAAGCCCCCCCGACGCCCCCAAAGCCCCCACCCCGCCCCCGAGTGGTTTTGAGTTGGACACATTTCGGCGGGAGGAAGAGGAGGAGCGCTTCCCGACGGGGTGAGGCCGGAGTTTTCTTTTCCCGGGTTTGTTCCAGCTGGGCGTGCTTTTCCTTCCTCCCCGGGGTCAGGGGTTACCGGGGGGGTAGGGAGAATTCGAGGGTTGCGAGTAACCTTCCCAGGCTGGCTCTCAGTCGGATCGCTCTCCCCTCGTCCCCAGCGCCTGAGCAGGTTCCCCTTTGTCAACTCCTTCCCCAGTGCAGAAGAAAGTGCCACGTCTCCGCTGGCCAGAGATGTCGGCCGGCAGGAACAAGAAGGTTCTTGCCTGCCAGGACAGCTATCCTGGCATAGTCTCCTCCAAGCAGGCAGGATAGAGGCCAGGAGTTTTCGGACTTGGGTCCCCAGGGGGCGTTGGGCTCCAACTCCCATCATCCCAGCTGCCTCGGCTGTGTAATATGGGATTTGTAGTCCAGCAGTGATATCTGGGGACCCGGATTGGGTAGAGGTAGTATTGGCTGGCAGGCGTTCATAAATCACAGATTCCCAGCCAGTGTTCTCACTCAGGATCTATCGGTTAAAAATAATTTCTTTAAAAAATCTCCGGTTCTGATGCAGACTTTGAGGAGGCGCCCTGTCTGCAATTCTCCAGTTTGTGATCCAGCTCCCTGGTCTGTGTCCTGCCGCCTGTCCTTTGTTTGGCAAAACCTTAAAAAAAACAAAAATAAAAAAAAACAAACTGCTTGAGCAACAACAAACATTTGGCTCCCGGAGATAAAATATTTATGCTGGTGTTTGTTTTGGGAAGTGACATGGTGAGGAAAAGGATGTTTTTCTGCACCTTTTCCTCAAAAACACAAACATGTGCTTTTTGTTTTGTTTGATGCATAACTAAGGGAGATCCCTGCTTGGGCAGAGCAGAAGTCCAACAGGTCTAGCAGTCCTCTCCCCCCAGCGACTCGCTAGCTTGGTGCCTCTGAGAAGCCCACAGCCAAGGCGTGGAGCTGACGGCCCTCCCCTGCTGTCGGTCCCCATGCAGCTGGCATTTGAGAGCCAGCGTGGCGTAGTGGTCAGAGTGCTGGACTAGGACCGGGGAGACCCGAGTTCAAATCCCCATTCAGCCATGAGACTTGCTGGGTGACGCTGGGCCAGTCCCTTCTCTCTCAGCCTGGGTGGTTGTGAGGAGAAGCCTAAGGATGTAGTACACCGCTCTGGGCTCCTTGGAGGAAGGGTGGGAAATAAAATGTAGATTATTAATAATAATACTTAGATAATAATACTTAGATAATAAATAATAATTATAATAATTTGGAGGTAGGCTGCTCTGCACACAGAGGCTCCACTTAGCTGTCCCGACCACTGGGTCGATAGAGCTCCTCCATGAATGTGCCTATCACCCCCCCAGCCATGGCCCTCACTCCAGTTTTGTAGCATCCTTGGGGCAGTTTTCAGGCCCCATTTGAATCCCCTCCCACGGGCCATCTTTGTGTCCAGCCCTCCGTGCCTTAGCGTCTGGGCCATAAATCACTGCTTGTTTACTGTCGCCTTTCCCTGGGACGGGAAAGGGAGGAGCAGGCTCCCAGCACTACCTCCTCTGAGCCCTGATCTGGCCCCCTCCTGGCCTAATCTCTCAGATCAGCAAGGCTCCGGGCTGGCGGGGGTCCCAGTGACCCTAATCAAGGCTGTACCCCACTCGTTAGCCCAAGGCTGCGGGGAAACCAGCAAGAGACCACTTTTCCCAGTCTTTATTACGGCCATAGACCGGAGTACAGAAAGCTTTTTCAGATGTCCGAAGACCCTCTGGGCTTAACTTCCGACATCTTCTCAGAAAGCAAAAGGGGATACTGTGTTCTTAGGACAGGTCCAAGGGAATAAGAGCCATCTCCAGTATCCTGGGACCACCTGTATTCCTTGTGCAGGTCGGGGCGGGGGAGATGTTGTCCTTTTGCTCAATGTTGAGGCCTCTGAGCAATGAGAGCGCTGGAATCTCCTTTGGCTCGCCTTCGCTTGCGTGGGGACAGGGAGCCTCTTCTGGCCTCCCAGCTGTCCGCAGGAGCAGCTTGAGGACTAGAATCTTGGGATATATATTTTTTAAATGAAAGCTGAAATTCTCAAAAGTGCCTCCTTCTCTCCCGCCACGAATCACTGTATACTCCCGGCCCTGTCCGCTGCTGCTTGTTTGGTTTCAGTTCTTGGGGGCTGGATTTTGCGGGTTGAAATGGGGTCTTCCCCTCTCAAGCTCAGCAGTAACCACTCTGCCCTTTGACCACCCTCGCCCCTGAGCTGCCACCGGGAAACGAAGCGTCCGGACATGGGGGTGGACAGCCCTCTCCTGCCCCGGGCCCCCTCTCCAGTGCGTGCCCTGACTAACCCCCTCTTTGTCACTGAACCGCAGGTCTGACTCCCGGGAAGAGGGGCTGTCTGTCGGCGGTCCAGGTCGCCCGCCCGTGATGGAATACACGGTAAGGGGAGCTGCCCCTCCCTGGGGGGCACGGTGGAGGGCCCCGCGAGCTGCCGTGGTGGTGGTGGTGGTCCGCCCTCCCTCCCTCCCTCCCTCCCTCTTCAGCAGCGCTCGGCCCTGGGTCTGGACTGGCAACTTGCAAGCCCCAACGCAGCACCCGGCCCCCCGGAGGAGGAGGGGGCACAGCCCTCTTGCTCCCTTCTGCCGCCCTCCCAGTGCCCAGCTTGGGGAGAAGGGCTGGAGTGGGGTGGGTGGAGGGGGGGTGGATTCCCAGCAGCACAAGGCAGGGAGCCTCTCTGCCCTCCAGGAAATTCAGGAGGGCAGAGGTAGTTTTGGCTTATCGATTTAGCCCTGGGTTGTTTTTTCTTTCTCTCTCTCTCTCTCACATATATCCTGTTCAACCTATGCCCTTTCTTTCTCCCTCACTCCCTTTCTTTCTCCCCCCCCCACCATATCACATTCAACCCTTGCTTGCTTGCTTGCTTGCTTGCTTGCTTGCTTGCTTGCTTGCTTGCTTTTCTTTCTCCCTTGCTCCCTCTCTCTCTTTCTCTTTCTCTCTTTCTCCTTCCTTCCTCTCTCTCTCTCTCTCTCATGTTCAGCCCATGCTCGCTCTTCTTTCTTTCTTTCTTTCTTTCTTTCTTTCTTTCTTTCTTTCTTTCTTTCTTTCTTTCTCCCTTGCTCCTCTCTCTCTTTCTTTCTTTCTCCTTCCTTCCTTTCTTCCTCTCTCTCTCTCTCTCATGTTCAGCCCATGCTCGCTTTCTTTCTTTCTTTCTTTCTTTCTTTCTTTCTTTCTTTCTTTCTTTCTTTCTCCTTTCTCTCTTTCTCCTTCCTTCCTTCCTTCCTTCCTTCCTTCCTCTCTCACATTCAGCCCATGCTCTTACCTTCTTTCTTTGTGTTCTTTCGTCAGTGAGCCCTCCAGCCTTTTCTCCCCCTGCAGAAGGTAGAGCTAGGCCTCCTCCTCCTCCTCCTCCTCCTCCTCCTCCTCCTCCTCCTCCTCCTCCTCCTCCTCCTCCTCCGTGGGTCACGACTCCACGAGAGGGGGCTGGAGTGGGGGGCCAGCAGGGAGCATTGCCTCTCTTCCCCTCCCAGCCCTATTTCTCAAGCTCCCTGCTGGGCCGAGGGCAGGGTGGTCCCCCGGCCCTCCCGCCCGCCTTCTCTCACAGCCCAGCATCTGGCGGTTGCTGGGCTGGGGGGCTGCTGGGTGGGTGCAAGGAGACCCTTTGCCCTGGGTGGCTTGTCTCTAGAGGCGTGCTCAGGGGCGACTGGGCCCAGGCTCAAGGAGAGGCCAGCTTGTAGGCCTCGGAAATCCTTCCGCTGGGAGAGGATTCTGGCATCCCTGAGCGACGCGGCCTCAGGGCTGCGCAGACACATTTCCCCCCATATCTCTCCAAAAGTCTCCAACAAATGCCTGCTCTTTCAAAAACAGTGCATTGTGATTTTTCTAGGGAGGTGTTTTGCCATACGGAGGGGGGGGGATCTGTTAAGAGCGGCTGTGGGGCTGGATTGCAAACCCTACAGCCCCGTGGCTCAGTGGTTAGAGTGTTGGACTAGGGCGGGAGAGACCCGGGTCGGAGTCGCCCTCAGATGCGAAGCTCTTTGCCTGCTTTGGGGCCAGTATCTCTTTCCGTCTGAGCCCCCCCTTCTGTACAGGGGCCAGGGCCTTCGTGGAGTGGTCAAGCAGCGACTTCGCACGTAGAAGGCCTGGCAGCATCCCCAGGTAGGGCAGGAGGGAAACGGCTGCCGGTCGGAGTAGGCGGTGCTGAGCTAGATGGGCCAGAGGTCTGACTCGGTGTGAGGCAGCTTCCTGTGTTTCTGTGATGGTTGTGAGGATGAAGCTGATTGAGGCGGCAGGAGCACTTTCTGGAATCATGCAAGGAATTAATGTGACCGTGGGGAATCCTGGGTTCAAATCTCAACCGACTGTATATTTACCTGAATCAAAGTCTAGGTTTTTAAAGTTGTTTGACTTTTGAAATTGGGGGGATGCCCCTGGGAAGCCCACAGGCAAGAGCTGAGAGGGGCAGGCCCTCTCTCCTGCTGTTGCTCCCCTGCAACTGGGATTGGGAGGCATCTTGCCTCTGAGGCTGGAGGTGGCCTCTAGCCACCAGACTAGTCACCACTGATAGACCTGTCTTCTTTTGGGGTAAATACAGGTAACTGCGAACTAACTGGGTGGCTTTAGGGCTGGGGCTCTTCTCCTAGCCTCTCCGATTATGGAGGTATTGTGACATCTGGCCTACACCGCAGGGCTGTTGTAGGAACTGCTGAGCAGATGCCTGCGGAGCTTTCTCGGCTGCTCTGACATGCTGTCCAACCCCAAAGTGTTAATAATATTCTAGGCCACGGAAAGGTGACTCCTGCCTTCCAAATTTCTGCGAGTCAAAAGCACATGTCCAATTAGCGTTGCTATTTTGGTAGCCGCCGTGGGGAGGTTGGCCAGAAGGGGGGCAGGAGGCAGCAGCTGGGCTTGTTCTCCCCTTGGGGCCGGGCGCTGCTGTGCGAGCGAGCGTGGGGTGGCCTTCCTATCTGTCGGCACTCTGTGTGTGTGGAATTACTGTCTGGAGCCACTTTTTCTTATTAAAACATTTGTTTTGGGGAGGAGAGCTGGTCTTGTGGTCACGAGCATGAATGGTCTCCTTTGCTAAGCAGGGTCTGCCGCCTGGGTTGGCATTTGAATGGGTGGATACATGTGAGCGCTGTAAGATACTTGGGAGAGCATCTGCCTGCATGTGGAAGGTCCCAGGTTCCCTCCCTGGCAGCATCTCCCGGTAGGGCTGGGAGAGACCCCTGGGGAGCTGCTGCCAGTCTGGGTCGACGCGGCTGCGCTTGATGGGCTCTGGGTCTGACTCTGTATAAGGCAGTGAGGGCCCCCTCCGCCCCCCCCCAGCCTAACCTACTTCGCAAGACAGTTGGGAGGAGAAAGGGGGTGAGTGGGGCTCCTTTGCCCACCACCTGAGGGCAGGGCAGGCAGTCCTGTTACCTGTGGCCAGGCCTGGGTGTGGCCATTGGAGTGGTGGGAATCCTCTGGAGCAGATCTCCCCATCTCTGCCCAAGACCCCATCCATGGTGGAACAGAGGAAGCCGCCTTCTCCAGAGTCAGGCCCTGGGTCCATCGGGTCCCGCCTTGTCTGCACTGACTGGCAGCGTCTCTCTGAGGTTTCCGGCACGGGTCTCTCGCAGCCCCACCTGGAGATGCTGCCAGGGATTTTCAGGGACCCGCCACCACCGCCGCCTGCAAATCAGGGGCTCCACCACTGAGCTGCGGCCCCATCTCCTAAATACTAGGAACAGGGAGGAGCTGCCTCGTACGGAGTCAGACCCTTGGTCCCTCCGGCTTGTCTGCTCTGACTGGCAGCAGCTCTCCCAGGTTCCAGGCAGGCGATCCCGCGTGCCCTGGGACCCCAACCAGGCCTGGCTTTTGTCCCCGGCCGTAAATGGCCCGTGGGCGATGTCGGGCCCCCACGGAGCGCTGTTTCCCGTTTCCCCGGCCCTGGGAAGTGGATGCCCTTGGAGCGTTGAATCATTTCCTCCCCTGCCCGGGGGGGTCTCCTGGCTTCTCCCGAGGTCCAAGGGGGGCTCCAGCTCGTGCCTCCTTCTTCCGCAGAGGAAGGAGAAGGCGGGTCCCGCTCTGCCCTGCCCTTTCTCTCCCCGTTCCCCCCACTTTCCTTCCCCCTCGCTGGACGTCCGTCCGCTGCTCAGGAAGCCATCTCCAGCTTCAGCCTGTGGCTGCCGGCCAAGTCTCTGGCAGCTGGCTGGTGAGAGAGACTCCCTGCTTCTTGGGGGAAGGTAGGGCCGGCCTGTCGCTCCACGGGAGAGCGTCTGCTTTGTGTGCAGAAGGTCCCCGGTTCAATCCCTGGCAGCATCTCCAGGTCGGGCTGGGGGGAGGCTCCTGCCTGAAACCTGAGAGAGCTGCTGCCAGTCAGAGCAGAGTGTCCTGAGCTAGCTGGACCAAGGGTCTGACTCAGTAGAAGGCAGCTCACTGTGTTCTGCCCCAGGTTAGCTAGCTGTGGACCTGAGTTAGGAATGCGAGAGTTCAGCTCTTCCTTGGTTTCCTGTTTTCTCTGCCCAGTGGCTGGAGGTCCAGTTCGGCTCTTTCCCACCCCTGCTCCTTGGCTTTGATGGTTTCACCCAGCGCCGCTTGCGGACTGTCCCATAAGGACTAGCAACTTGGGTATGTGATTTAAGCAAGATTCTGAGAAGGTTAAGTTCTGGGCCGGGCAGCAGCTTCGATTGTCGTGTGGGACAGGCTGAGCGGTCGCAGGAGGTACCCCGCCACACTGGCAGTGCTGAGCAGCGAATGAGATGCTCGCTGGGTGGTTGTTCTGGAAGCTGGCGTGGCGAAGGCTGTGGGCAGCTTGGCTTTGGGAGCAGAGTTCAAGTCCTGCCTCTACCTGGGTCTCGGAGGAAAGATTGCCTCAAAGCACTCCTCTCTCGCCATCGGCTGCCCTCTTGTCTTTAAGAATGCAAATACCCGAATGCGATTTTTTGAAACTTCGTCAGGGCAAATATGAATAAATATATGGAGGATTCCTTTACGGAACTCCCTGCCGCAGGATGTGGTGGCAGGAACTGGCTGAGAGACTGAGACAAATAGCTGTGTCGATGGCTTTTACCCCAGCGCCTAAATGGAGCCTCCATGTTCAGAAGTAGTCTACTTTAACGTACCAGTTGTTGGAGTGGCTGCAGGACCTGGAGGAATAGCTGCCGTGGGAGAAAGAGTGCTGACCTAGATCCAGGTTTGCTCTTCCGTTCTTGTCTTGCGGATGCCGGCAGTTGAGGAGCAATTCCGTGCAGCCTAGCGCCGAGGAGCCCGAGCTGTGGGCCGAGACGTCCCTCCCAGCCCCGGCAGGTCTCCTCTCCCACACACTCCTTGGGCAGGATTCCCTTGGCCCCAAGCCCCCCCCCCTGCACATGACAGGGCGAGTCGTGCCAGCCTACCTCGCAGGCTCGTCGTCGTCGTCAGCGGCGCTGTTGGGGTTATTAGCAAGGGAATGCGTCCACGGGCTCCGTAGACACGCAGAATCGGTGACAGCCTAGCTGGCCGGGCGTGGAGTGGAGCCAGCAGGCTGGAATTGGGTCGAGACCCCCGTGACCTACATAACCAGGAATCGTCCCACCTCTCTCCCTCCTGCCCCGCTTTTCTGCCTCCGGCTTCCGGGGGGGGGGGGTGCACCTTCCCATGGCACGCTCTTTCCCCACTAGCTGCCAGACACACAGTGACCTTGGTGTGTGTCGTGTGTGTGTGTGTGTGTGTGTCCCCTCTGCACAACCCCCAACCCCATCCTCCCCGGGGCCAAGCTCGCTGACCTCCGCCCCCCATCCCACCCCCCAGATCTGGTCCTCCCTTCTGCACGGAGGGCAGGAGCTGCGCCTTGTGTGAGTCAGCACTGCCCTTCCCTCGGTGGCAGGGGCTTGCGTGCTCTCTCTCTCTCTCCACCCCCCACACATCCCCCCCCCCAGCGGAGCCGCAGCCACTTAGAGCGGAGGCAGCCCGTGCAGGAGGAAGCGCTGGCAATTAGCCCCGGCTCCAGCGGAGGAGGAGGAGGAGGAGGAGGCAGCTGCAGCCGGGGAGGGGGAGACGGGGCTGGCAAGCCGTGTGCCTTGCCTCGAGACCACCGGGGCTGCCGCCGACCCGCAGCCTTCCCTCCGCCGCCAGGGACCCTGCGGAGCATCTCCCGCCTCGCTGGGGGGGATGCCTCCTCCGGCTCGCCCGGCCCCAGCGGCGGCCGCCGGCCCCCAGCAGAGCCCCGCCGCGGCCCCTTGACACGTGGGCCTCCCGACTACAGAGCCGCCTTGTTCGCGTCCCTTCGCCGCCCCGCTGGGCTTTTCCAGGGGAGACCCAAGGACCTGCCCCGCCTGGCGGATCCTCCGGCTCGCCGCCCAATCTCGGCCCTCAGCCTCCCCGGGGATCGGCGCTGGACGGAACGGGAGGCTTCCAGTGTCCGGCGGGCAGCGAGGACCGAGGGGGGGACCCAACAGGTGGCCCAGCGGTGGCCGGCTCTCCTCTCTGGCTCCAGCCGTGGGACCGGCCAGCAGCCCCTCTCCTTCCCCCTCTCAGCCGCCCAGGGGTCCTCACTCAGGCCGGCGGGGGGGCTGCTGGCTCTGGCACTGTGATGGCGACCGATTGGCCGTAGCCGCCCGCCGAGGGCCCGCAGCACGGAGGCTGCCCCCGGAGCCCGGCTCCTCTCTTCCCAGCGGCGATGCCGGCCAGGCCCGGGCGGGGGGCCTTGTTCCTACCGGCGCCGACTTTCCCGGGGCCAGCCCTTGCCGTGCCGCCTCCCGCCTCAGCATAGGCTCTCTCTGCCGCCGCCGCCGCCCGCCTTCGGGATGGATCTGCTTCCCCGCAGCAAATACAACCACCTCCGGAACGACTCCCTGTCCTCCCTGGAGGAGGGCTCGGGGGCGGCCGAGGGGGACTCCCCGCCGGAGCCCCTGCCGGCGGCCGCCCCGTCCCTGCCCGGCTCGCTGTCGTCCTCCTCGCTCAGCCCCATGCTGCCCCTGGGCGAGCTCTCCTCGGAGTCGGAGGACAGCCCCACCACCCTCTGCTCCTTCTTCCCCAAGATGGCCAACCTGAAGCTCTCCAACCCGGCCACCCTGCTCAGCCTGCGGGCCTTCTCCCGGGAGGAGCCGCCCCCCCGCCGCCCGGCCGCCCCCTCTCCCCTCCCGGACTCAGCGGCGGCTCTCGCCCTCTCTCCCCAGGACATGAACAAGCTGAGCTGCAGCAAGAAGATGCGGGTGGAGGGCGGCCAGCTCGGCGGAGACGAGTGGACCCGGCACGGCAGCTTCGTCAACAAGCCCAGCCGGGGCTGGCTGCACCCCGACGACAAGGTGATGGGCCCCGGCGTCTCCTACCTCGTCCGGGTGAGTGTGCGGGGCGGGGAGAGGGGGAGGGCCCGTGGCGAGAGGAGGGGGCGGCCGCAGCCAGCCGAGTCCGGCCCGTGGTCCGTCCGACTCAGGGTTGCCGGCTCTGGCTGGCAGCAGCCGCTCCCCAAGGTTCCAGGCAGGAGTCTTTCCCGGCCCTTCCTGGAGATGCTGCCGGGGTTCCCACAGGCAGAGCAGACCCTCTCCCGCTGCGCTAGAGCCTTAGCCACGGGAAGCGTCTGCCGAGTCGGGCCCTTGTTCCATCCAGCTCAGCCTGGTCTGCCCGGACCGGCAGCAGCGCTCCGGCGTTTCAGGCCCGCGCCTCCTCCCAGCCACACCTACGGATGTCCGGGCTCGAGCCTGGGACCTGGTGCCTGCCGAGCAGGGCTGTGAGCCAGTTTAGGAGACCGGTCCGGCAGCTTGGCCTGCCAGAGGTCCCAGGCAGCATCTCCCGGGAGGGCCGGGCGAGGCGCCTCTCCGAACCGGAGGGGTTCCGGCGAACACTGAGCCCGCTGAAGCAGGGGTCTGGCTCGGGAGCAGGCAGCTTCTCGGACCGCGCCGGGCTCAGCGTGGGGTCCCGGGAGGCCGCTGGGTGTGACTCTCTCTCCCCCCGCCCCCTCGGCAGCCCCCGTGGGTCAGGCCCGCTTCGGGACTTGCAACTGGGTCGCCCACCCTCCCCGGCCGGGAGCAGGCAGCCCGGCCGCCAGGCATCTGCCCAGGCCTTCCACTCAGCCACATGATTGCTTCTGACAGGGCTGCGTCCAGGCATCCATCCCCCGGGGCACGGCACACATCCAGCCGCAGCACGGAGATGCTGGCGCCCCCCCCCCCACCGGCGCTGATTGCTGGGAGGGCCGGCAGATCAGGCAAACCAGAGCCCCGCCCCACCTTTTGCTTCCCAAATGCCAGAGCCGTGGGGTGCGCCCAGAGCCTGTTGGGGAGCAGCGGTAATCCAGAAGGGAGGTCATTCCCTGCCCGGGCGCTGTGGCGGCTGACTTAATAGGCAACGATTCTCTGCCGCGACTGGGAAAGAGCAAGGCCGGACCAGGGCGGAGCTGCCTTGGAACGAGCTCTCGGGGGATTCGCGGAGAAGGGGCGGTCTCTCGGTGGCTCTGGGCTCAATGGAGCCTCCATGGGCAGAGGCAGTCTCTCTGCCCCACAGTACCAGGCAAAGAGCAGGGGAGGGGCGTTGCCATCTTAGGTGGCTCGCCGACGTCCCTGGTTGGCCACCGCCGGAAATGGGGCGCTGGCCTGAATGGTCTGGTCCCGCAGGAGGGCTCTTTAATGTACACAACGTGCAGAGCAGGGCTGTTCCACATTGGCCCGCCTGCCGATGTGGGCCTACAGCTCCCATAACCCCTGGCTATGGGCCACTGTGGCTGGGGATTATGGGAGCTGTAGTCCAGAAATGGCGGGGGGTGGGTGGGGCTAAATTGAGCAGGTCTGGTGCAGAGGAGTGCTGGCAACTAGCGCCTCTGACCACGTGCAGAGTGCTCCACCCTCAGCATGACTTGGCCAGCCCGTCTTGTGCCTTATGAACATTCTGTATTTGCCTGACTTGGTTTCCCCCAGCCAGCTGTGAACCGGAGGCCACGCTCCGAGGCTGCACCCCGCCTCCGTCGAGGGCCCCGAGTCTGTCGCTCCCACTGGGGAGCCATCCTGCCCCCGCGTCTGACGGCCGGGCTGCCTGTCACGGGCACTCCCAGATGTGGCAGACTACAACTCCCAGCATCCTCAGCTGCAGTGGCTTTTGACGAGGAGTCATGGGAGTTGTAGTTGCCAACATCTGGGCATCCCTGTTGCGGGGACCGCGGCTCGAGAGGGTCTTCTCTGTGGTCCCCGGTCAGCGTTCTGGGCTGTGGTCTCGAGTGAGGGACGTGCAGGCAGCTGGGACGGTTTGGAGAACTGGGTTTGCCAGCTTCCTTTGGCCCCACCAGATGCACGGGAGGGGTTTTATGGCTCCTCCTGTGCCGAGCAGGACTCTGGTTCGACCCCCAGCACCTCTGATTTAGAAACATCGCAGGTTGGAGGCTGCTGAGGGCCGTAGAGAATTGCTGCCGGTCCGAGCAGGCAATACCGAGAAACGGTCTGACTGGGCACAAGGCAGCTTCGTTATACGGGAGACAGAGCTCGGGGGCGGAGCGTCTGCTTTGCATGCCGAAGGCCCCAGATTCAGTCCCTGGCTGGCAGCATCTCCAGGTAGGGCTGGGAAAGACCCCTGAGCCTGAAACCTCGGAGAAGCCGCTGCCAGTCAGTACAGGCAATACTGAGCTAGATGGGCCAAGGGTCTGACTTGGCAGACGGCTTCCTATGCTGCCGTGTAGAGCCAGGCACTATGACGTGATGGCATGATGCGAGGAGTGGGCCCTGGGTTCAAATCTCTGGGCTCCTTGTAAGTGGTGGTTGCCTTTCTCTCTCAGCCTAGCCTGGCCTGCTTTGCAGGCCTGTGGTGGAGGTGGGAGAACTCTGCGTCCTGCCGCCCTTGGCTCTGGGGTGGAAAGACAAAGCCACAAACGCGACCGATCACCGGACGGAAGGTGCCCTGAGAGCCCTTTGCAGAAGGGCTGAGCTGATGGTGCGGCTTTGCTGCCTTCCTCTTCTCTGACTCATCTGGGTTCCCGAGCTGTGCTGGCGTCTCTGAAGGCTTTGTGTCTTCCTGCTGGCACAGGCCCAGCCTGGCAGGTGCCCAGTGGCACAGTCCCTCCCTCCCTCCCTCTGTCTTCTCCGTCCAGTGTCGGTGGCCTGGCTCTCACTGATTATGGCGACTCCCCCTGCCTGACCGAGTCAGGCCGTTGGTCCGGCTAGCCCAGTGCTGCCTTCCCAGGCTGGCAGCAGCCCTCCCAGCTCTGCGTTCCAAGATCCTTTTAACTAGACTGAACCCGGGTCCTCCTCCTGCCTCAGAGCAGGCGCTCTGCCACTGAGCTTTGGCCTCTATCGGGCATGCAAGCAACTCCGAGTAAGACCTCCCTTGAGAAAAGACGGGAGGCGGTCCGGTGGGATAGCATCCGGGCGTCATCGTCTGTAAGGGGCGTGATGGGACGTTTCGGTTCCTGCGCCCTCCGCTCTGACCTCTTCTGTTGCTTGTGGGGTGTGGGTGGGCGGGCCAAAGCTGATCGGTCACTTCCTGTGGATGGATCTTTGGAGCTAACAAGTGTTATTTTCCCCCTTCCTCCGCCAGTACATGGGATGCGTGGAGGTGCTTCAGTCGATGCGGGCGCTCGACTTCAACACCAGGACGCAGGTCACCAGGTGAGGGCGGGCTGGGGCTGAATGGTTTGGCCGCCCGCGATGCGGTCAGTTTCGGGAGAGGTTGCTGCCTCTCTGTGTGTGACTGGCTGCCGGCTGTTCCTCGCCCTCGCGGGGCTCGGGGGAGAGGGGAGCCCGGCGGCGGGACTGGGGCATCCAGTTGCTTCCGCTGCAGAGACCCGGAGGCATTGCCAGCGGAGGAGGCCAGCCGTTGGGTCTCTGAGTGAGTCCCTCCTCTAGGCTTCCCTCCTGTTGGGGGTGGCTGATTCTGCCCGTTCCCTGCATCGGGGCATGCCTGGATGGCCCCGGCACTCCTGGAGCCGAGCAGCCCACCCTCCTGCGAGGCTCCCCGTTGGGTCCCTGCGTGAGTTGCCGCTCTGGGCTTGGCTCCTCCCATCAGCCTTGCTTGCGGGAGGCACCTCCTTCTCTTGCGGCTCTGGGTGGGAGGAAGGAGACCCCCTCCCCGTCTCTTCCAGAGGTGGGGCAGCGCCGACCCAGAGGGGCCGCAGGCGGCCCTGGCCGCGGAGGGGCTGGCCACGGAGCCACACCGGGCCCCGCCGATCCCCGCGCCGGCCATTAGTGGTGGCAGAGGGGGAGAGTCGGGGAGGAGGCGGCCGTGTGTCAGCGTGTCCATTACCGGGCAGACGTGGGGTCTGCAAAGAGGTGGCCGGAGATGGGGAAGCGTCGGCAGCCAAGCGCCGCACTCCTGCCAGCAGCGTGTGTGTGTGCTTGCTTGCTTGTTTGCTTGCTTGCTTGCTTTTTTTTCCTTCCAATTTTAATCTGCTAAAGACAGGAAGCATTTATATAGCATCATCAAATATTAACGGGCCTCGCTCGATCGCCCTCCTCCCCCTGACCTAGTGCTGACACGAGTGTGTGTGTGTGTGTGTGTGCGGGCCTCTCTTCCCAGATGCTGCTCAGCCCAGCGGATCTAGACCAGCAGGAGCGGGGCGGAAGGGGTACCGTCCCGAGTCCCCTGGCTTGATTCCCCCCCCACCATGCCCCCCCACCGGCAACCCTGGCTGCTCCTCCCTGCCCCCTGTTCTGTGCCCGGCTGCCGCTTAAACCGTGCAGGGAGAAGGGGACGAGGGGGTGAAAGACCCCCGGGAGCCCAGAAAGACCCCCTGAGGGTGTCGGCTCTGTCTCTGCCCGGGTGCCAGGGAGTCAAACCACGGGGAATCCCTGCTGCGGGGGACACGGGTCAGCACTCTGTGTGTGGCGAGGGTTGGGCTCTGCTCCACGGAAGGAAACTTCTCGGATCCGGATTTCGGCTTCGGGGTCTGGCTCCCTCAAAGCCGTCGCCCTGGCCTTGCTTCTCGTGAGTCGTTCCGTTGACCGGGCAAACGCCCGATCGTTCTGCCGATGCCGAATCCCCCACCCTCCTCATGAGGCTCCGGTGTGCCTCTTCGCGGGTCCCAGCTCAGTATCGGCCTCTCCCCAATCGGGAGACGCACCCAGAACAGGCACGCCCGCAGCCGGGTCCACTCCCCTGAGGCCCGGCAGCTGCTTAACTCTCCTGCTCTCTAAACCTCAAACCCTTTGGGGTGCCAGGATTGACACACGCCTCCCCCTCTCCCTTCATAAGGGTACTAAGGGCCAGAGGAGCCCAGCTGTGCCTGGTCCACCCAAAAAGGTGTGCCCCTTTTCCCCGCCCCCCCCAGTGTGCATTTCCGACTCCCTGCCCTCTGCTCCTTTGGGGCTCTCGGTGCACAGATCTCCCCCTCCGGGAGCTGCCAGAATGTGGGGTGTGTGTGTTAGGGGGCAGGAATAGCTGGGCTGAGTCGAGGGTCAGTCTCCCACCAATCTCGTTTTTCTCATCTTGCCCAGGGAGGCCATCGGCCTGGTCTGTGAAGCCGTGCCCGGGGCCAAAGGAGCCATTCGCAGGAGGAAGGTGAGACGCTTCCGGATGGATAGGGACACACACACACACACACACACACACACACACACACACACACACACCCCTTCTTTTTCTGGCCTGACCCTGGGTCTGGAGGCCCCCCAGGGGAGACGATCCAGCTGGAGATCCAGGGCAGGCCAAAGGAAGCGCCCTTTTGCCCCACACGCAGCCTCTCAGCCGAGGCGCTTGCGTCTGTGCTGTTCCGGCAGGAATCGAGGTCTCCAGGCCGGCCGGCTGCCCTTTCCTCCCAAGCCTGCCCCTCGCTGGGAAATGGCGGGCGGGCGGGCGGCTGCAATAAAGACCCGCGGCAGGCAGGGCTGATCGATAGATAACCATAACGGCCCCTCTAATGGACGCAGACAAAGGTGGACGGATGGAAATGCACTCAGCTCCTCTCCCTGTCCTTCCTCCCGCCCCGGTCTTTCTTCCTCTTCCTCGCCCTACCCTGCCTTTCTGGTATGCGTCCCCCGTCCCCTTATCTTCGCTCTCATTCCTCCCCATCTGCCTGGTTGATTTGATTTTGTTTCTTTCTCCCGGCTCCAGTCTCCAGCTGCCACTTGCCTTAGCTAGCAGACCTGGGAAAGGCTCTCCTTTGGGGAGCTGCTGCCAATCCGGGCCGGTGGTTGTGGACGACCAGATCTAGGCTCCAGTTGGCAGATTCAGATGTCCAGAAGAGGGCTGAGTGAGGCTGTGCTCAGCTCCTCATCCTCAACCCGTTGCACCCCGGTTCCCAGTCCTTTGGGATATCCATCCCCCCTTATCTTACCCCTTTATCCTCCCCACCCCCTGCCTGACTCTTGTGTCTTATTATTCATTCATTCATTCATTTATTTCTTGTTTACACAGTCAGACAGGTGTAATTGACTGGTTTGTTTTATCCAGACATCGAGTCCTTCCCAAGGACCTGGGATGGCTGGATTTTATTGTCAGTGTTGTTGTTGTTCTTGTTATAGATATCATCGCAGAATATAGGCTGCTTAGGGGGCAAAATTGGAGATAATCTGAACCTGTCCTTGGAACTCCACTTCATAGTCTACGACACCATTCAGGGAATTTGGGGGCTGCCAAGCAGTCTCCCAGCACCTCCAATCACAGCCGCAGGGTTGGGGGAAACCATCTTCGGGCTTCTGCCCACCCACCCGCCCATGCATTTATTTGTAAATTTTTAGAAAGTATTTTAAGCCAGTAATTTTACTCACCCTTTAAAAATGAAAGTGGTGCATTCTCGGATGTCTCATCACTTCCCCTGCGGTTCTCAGATGTGGCATAACTTTTCTTCCACAATTTTCTGTGAGTACAATTTCCGGCTTGCTTTAAAAAAAAAAAAAAAGTAATATAAAAACAGATGGTCGGATTCATTTGTAATTAAATACACAGTCAGGCCATCCTTACCTCCTTCTGTGCCAATGTTCAGAGCTCTCTTTCTAACATGCCCCCCACCCTATGGGGGTGGAGGTGTTTTTTCCAAACTTTCCCCCCATAGACTTTTATGAGGATTTTCACTGGTGGTGGGGCGGGGGGTCCAGTTTCGGATCAGATTGGTTCCGATCTCGACATTCCAAAGGACCCGAAACCAACATCTGGCTTTGCATCGGACCCAGTCCAAAATTTGCGATCGTGCAAAATTTGCAGTCGTGCCCTTTCAAGTTTCTCGAATTCAGAAGTTGCCTTGCCTGTGGGGGAAGCAGGCACCCGCCTCCTTGGCCTCCGCACCTTTCCTCGCCTCTAACTCTGGCATCTCTCTCTCTCTCTCTCTCTCTCTCTCTCTCTCTCTCGGCAGCCCTGCGGCCGCTCGCTCAACTCCATCCTGGGCAAGAGCAACCTGAAGTTTGCCGGCATGCCGATCACGCTCACCATCTCCACCAGCAGCCTCAACCTCATGGCGTCCGACTGTAAACAGGTGCGCGGAGGATCGGGCCGGGAGGGCGAGGAGGGGCGTCTGGGCTTCCTGCTGCCCCCGCCCCTGACTCCCCTCTCCCCTTCTCCTCCTGCCAGATCATTGCCAATCACCACATGCAGTCGATCTCATTCGCGTCCGGAGGCGATCCGGTGAGTGCGCCACCTGGCGAGGGTATGGGGTTTGAGTGCCGTGGCCGCCGAGCAGGCTGCCTGCACGCATGCCACGACTCTGCAGGAGCGCGGAACTGAGCCCCTTTGGGACCTCCGTCCGACTCTGCGGGTGTGTGCATGAGTGAGTGAAGTGTCTCGTCTGCGTGGCGTGAAAGGTCCGCATAGAAGCACATGGGCTTCGTGGGTGTTAACGTTTGCTGAGCTGCTGCTGGAAGCCAGAGGGGAGACTGGAGGCTTCCAGTGCTTGAGGGTGGGTGGGACTAGAGAGAATAACCTCACTTTAGGAAAATCAGTAGCTGCCTTTTACTGAGTCAAACCCTTGGCCCGCCCAAACACAGCACTGTCCACACTGACTGGCAGCAGCTCTCCAGGGTTTCAGGCTCAGTCCGACCTGAGCCTGGGACCTTCGGCGTGCGAAGCAGGTGCTGGGCCACTGAGCGACAGCCCCATCCCCTAAGGGGAAGGACTTCCAGCAGACCGCCCTCACCTGTGGCTGCCCATCCAAATGCAAACCAAGGTGGGGCCTGCTTAGCAGTGGGGAGGCAGCCCTGTAGCTCCTTCTCCCTCTCCCTCCCTCCGAGATATTCCTCTTGTCACTCTTTGCAGGACACAGCTGAGTACGTTGCCTACGTTGCCAAAGACCCCGTCAATCACAGAGGTAAGATTCGGCATTTCGGTCGAACCGGCCTTCTTTCCTTGCTGCTGGACCCCAGTTTCTACATCAGTGTTTCCAGGGGGGTGGGATTGGGTTGGGAACCCCCCACGTTCCCATCACAGTGCCTAGTTCAGCCCAGAGTACTTGGCGCTGTCCAAAGTCCAGGTGCAATCATGAAGCTGGACACCGCGTCAGGTCTGGTATCAGTTGGGTCCAGTTCTCTCTGGGCTGATGGCCGCTGATTTCTTATTGTCTGTGTCCCGCTCTCAACCAAAGTTATCCAAATGGCCTGCAAATAAAAAGGAAACGTATAAGACATCCATACAGAAATGAAAACCTTGCCGATCACCAAGGAAGCAGCCCTCAAACCAGGCAGATATAAGTTGGGGGAGATCAGGTTCTAAAATGCCTTCCAGAATTTCTCTAAAAATGGGTTTCAGTGTATGTCTCGAGCAGGGATTCACCACTGCAGCTCTCCTGCCGATGTTGGTCTGCAACTCCCATCAGCCCTTTCTCTTGGCCCCGGTGGCTGGGTTGAAAAACAGCCAGAAGGCGTGCAGCCCTGATCTAAAAGGGAGGGAGCTGTCCATCTCTCTGATGAAGGAAGAATTCCACCATTGCAGGGGCCACCCCAAGAAGGCCCTGCATTTATGCTGCTTCTCTCCCTCTCTCTCCCCTCACAGCCTGCCACATCCTGGAGTGCCCCGAGGGGCTGGCCCAAGACGTGATCAGCACCATCGGGCAGGCGTTCGAATTGCGCTTCAAGCAGTACCTCAAGAACCCCCCCAAACTCGTCACCCCTCATGACAGGTGAGGCAAGCTGGTGTCAGGCGTTTAGTCCTCATGGTGGAGTCGAGGAGCCTGACCCTCGCTGAAGTGCTTTCCCCGGGTAGCTGCCACCCCATCTCCCAGCCTGGCTGTCCACATCTTGTCCTTTCCCAGAGCTCCATGGGCCCCCATTTCCTGTTTCCGTGGGGCCTTGTGCAGGAGAATTTCCCGAGTTATGCCGCCCCGTTTGAAGAGCAAAAATGATAAAAACAGATCCTGCTATGCAAATAGTGTGATGTAAACAGTATATATCATATTCCCCTGCTAACTTGGAAAAGAGGCACCTTTTTAACGTGGTGATTCTCCTGTATTTAGCAGGGGGAGAACAACTGGCCCTATCCACCCCCAGCACAGCACCCCTCCAGTGGCTGTTGCTGGTGTCTGTCTGATGAGCCCTTTGGGGACAGGGATCCACCTTATTTATTTATCAATTCTCTTTGTAAACCACCCTGAGGCTTTCTTGGAAGGGCGGTATAGAAATCGAATAAATAAATATCTTAGTATAACATTTTCTGGTCTTCTAAAACATGTTGCAATACATTACAAAATTTGGAGTCTCTCCCTACATTTGGAGTCTCTCCCTACATTACAAAATTTGTAATGACCGAACCGTATCCAATAATAGGTCTATATTGGTTTTTTGTATATCTCTTGAGAGATGACTATAAATGTCCAAAGGTAATTATTTGTACAGCTTACTGGATGCGCCCCGTTGAATACCACTTGAAATGCCTGCAGCGTTGATGGATGTTGAGAACTGCAAAACCCGTAGTTCTAATGCTCTCTTTCGGATTGCGGCATGTTTTATAAGATGGACAGATGTTATACTAAGATAGGATACATACTGCTGACATTACACTATGTGCATAGCTCCACCTAATGGTGCCACAGGGAAGTAACCTGCCTCAAGAGCAGGAGGCTGTTGGTTCGAATCCCCGCTGGTATGTTTGTTTCCCAGACTATGGGGAATGCCTGTATCGGGCAGCAGCGATCTAGGAAGGTGCTGAAAGGCATCCTCTCACACTGCGTGGGAGGTGGCAATGGTCAACCCTTCCTGTATTCTAGCAGAGACAACCACAGGGCTCTGTGGGCGCCAGGAGTCGACACCGACTCGAAGGCCCTCCTTTCCTTTCATGTGCTTAGCGGTATCTGGTTTTATCATTTCTGCTCGGTATTCTGCGATGCTGCCCGCTTCTTCTGTTGGCTCTGCCCTGTGTGAAGGCCCAGCAGGACCCTGGCAGAATCCGCTGCCGATGCTGGCAGAGTGGCCCCTTCCAGATTGTCCACCCTGACTGGCTCTCTAGCCTTTCAGGCAGGAGTCTCTCCCAGGAGTCTCTCTCTCCTACCTGGAGATGCTGCCAGGAATTGAGCCTAGATGCAATGAACCTGAGCTACGGCCCCATACCTTAGGAAGCTGCTGCCTACTGAGTCAGGCCCTTGGGGCATCGAGCTCAGTGTTGTCTACACTGACTGGCAGCCCCTCTCCAAGAGCAGGCCTCTTTCCTAGCCCTCCCTGGAGATGCCGCTGGGGAGTGAACCTGGGAGGTTCTTCACGCAGAGCAGACACTCCACCGCTGAGCTCTGGTGCCGTCCCCAAATGATGAAGCGCTGGTGAAACTGACCAGGATTTCCCTGATGTCGTCAGTTACGCTGGATGCAGTAGCTCAGTGCAAGAGGGAAATGGAAAGGTACCTTATACCAAGTCACAGCACACACACACCCCCGCCCCCATCGAACTCAGGACTTTTTACTCTGACTGGCAGCGGCTCTCCAAGGTTTCAGGCAGGAGTCTGTCCCGGGCCTCCCTGGAGATGCTGCCAGGGGCTGAACCTGCATTCAGCAGATCTCATGAGATGCCTGAGCTTTGAGAGGGCCGAGGAAAGCTTTGAACAATGGATTTTGTACATGGAACTCCAAACTAACCATCACGAACGATCTAGAATACATGTCGTAGTAACGATGATACTACCCCTTTGCCACTTCCATTATCTAATGAACAGCGGAATATCTTAGAGGCAAACAGAGCTCACATAGATTCTTCCATCCAGATGCAAACCAGGGGGGAACCTGCTTAGCAAAGGGGCCCACTCCTGCCTGCGGCCACCAGCCCAGCTCTCCTCCCCTCCCCACCCCCCGGCCAGCCTCTCATCCTCTCTTTCCTCGCTTCCCCAGGATGGCCGGGTTCGACGGCTCCGCTTGGGACGAAGAGGAGGACCCGCCTCCCGACCACCAGTACTACAACGACTTCCCCGGGAAGGAGCCTCCCCTGGGGGGCGTGCTCGACATGCGCCTCCGGGATGGGGCCGCGGCGTCCCAGACGCCCAACCACCTGGGAGCCACCCTGGTAAGCAGAAGGCGGCGTGGGCCCTGCCGGGTCTCGTGGACTACAACTCCCATCATCCCCCACCAAAGGCCACTGCAGCCGGGGGTGCTGGGAGTTGTAGTCAGCAGCTGGGGATCCCTGGGACGGACCACAGTGGTCATGCCATCCGTTGATTTTTTCCTAGGCTCATACTACCAAACGTGTAATGTGCGAAGGGTCTAGACCAGTGATGGGGATGCTGGGAGTTGTAGTTCAAAAACAGCTGGAGTGCCAAGGTTCCCCATCACTGGTCTAGAATCTCCCCATGCCTTGCGGGATCTGGGATCTCTTTCGTGCTGGGATCTCTTTCCAGCTGCCAGACTAGGGGGCTTAGAAATTGGGGCTGGGGGCTCATGAAGGAGAAGCCTGCCCCCGCTTTCCCCCTGGGAAGGGAAGGGATCTGTCAATAATCAAGTCTGGTTTTATCCCCCCCCCCCTTTTCACTCTGCAAAATGTCTGATGGGTTGTTATTAATGATTTATAAAGCGCCTAAATGGTCTAGGCGCTGCATGGAAATCACACACACAGGCCCTGGCCGGGAGCTTTCAGTTTCAGGATGAAGACATGAGCGGGGAGGGCGGAGGAAGCGGGGTCAGGCGGAACAAGTCAGGATGGACGGAATTATTATTATTTTTTAACCTCTTGTGGCCTCCTCCTGCGTCCAGCATGATCTGGGAGTTGTAGTTCAGCCACAGCAGGAGGGCCACGTTTGCCCACCTCCGTTCTAGGGAGATCCTCCTCGGTTAGCTGCCCTGACGAACGCCACCTCTTTCTCGGTGGGCCCTGGTCATCTTTATGACCAGCGGCTTCTCAAACTTAGCTCTCCCATGCGTGAGTCTGCCTTTCTCATCACTTGGGCGGCCTGAATTCTTCTTCTTCTTCTTTTCTAATTTACTTTATTGCAATCGAAAGAGAAATAAAATGCTGGGGAGTCGTTTTTAAAACGCATCATATGTCACCTCATTGCTGCTCGTGATGAACATGGGAATATCAGCATTTTCTCATATTTGCCATGTAGGGGGGGGGCATAGGAAATGGCTCTGTACCAAGTCAGACCAGCTCAATATTACATGCTCTGACTGGCAGCAGCTCCCCATGGTTTCAGGCTGGAGATACTGGAGATGCTGCCAGTGGGACCTTCTGCATGGAAAGCAGATGCTCTTCCACTAGACCGTTGCTCAGTCCCTATAAGCATATCACCTGGACTCTCAGAAATGTCCAATCCGATGCAAAATACAAATGGCATCATCTGGAAACACCAGCCTCTTTGTTTATGCCGTTGTAGACTCTTCTCTCCCACTCCTGGTCTGTTTCTAATTGCAGGGGGTGTCAGGCAGAGTGGTGAGATTTTAAGCAGAAAAGGGGAGGCCAGGCCATACTTCGATGTCTTACATTCTTCCTTTCTTCCCGCAGCCTGTGGGCCAGATGTCTGGTGGGGATTACGAATCCAGGAAGCCACACCCCAATTCTCAAGGTACCTGCTTGGCATTAGGAATGTAGGGAGCTGCCTTCTGCTGAGTCAGACTCCCGTTCCCTCTAGTGCGGTAATCATCTACAGTACACTGACTGGCAGCAGCTCTCCAAGGTTTCAGGCAGGGGTCTTTCCCAGCCCGACCTGGAGATGCTGCCAGGGGTTAAACCACCTGCGTCCCCTGAGTTACGGCCCCATCCCCTAAGGGGAATGTCTTTCAGTGCTCCCACGTAGTCACCCTGTCCAAATGCAAACCAAGGCAGAGCCTGCTTAGCAAAGGGGGCAGTTCGTGCTTGCTACCACAAGACCAGCTCTCTGCCCCCCAAAGCGGCTGCTTTTTCTTGGGAAGCAGCCACATAGCAGAGGCTGCTTGCTTTTCCTCACTTCCCATAGCAGCATCAGGGGATTCAGAGATCCACTGCCACTGGACCATGAGGTTCCAATTAGCCGCCGCGAGCTGTCCATCTCGATTCCACTATGGCCCAGAGTCGCTGCTGAGGGCCTCCCTTGTTGGTTTTCCTGACACGGTTCTGCGTCTCTCTTCCTCCTTGCAGGGAGAGACAGGTTCCCCACTCCTGCTGGCCCTCCCGGCCGTACCGACCTGTTTGACGACCCGTCCTACGTCAACGTGCAGAATCTGGAGAAAACGCGGCAGGCCAGCTCAGGTGCCACAGCCAACGGAAGTGTCCAGAGAGATCTCTTCGACATGAGTGAGTGGGGGGTGGTGGGGTGTCTGTGGTCACACTGTTTTCTTTACCGTATTTACCTGAATGGAAGATGACCCCTTTGGCGCAGCGGGGAAATGACTTGAATAGCAAGCCAGAGGTTGCCGCTTCAAATCCCCGCTGGTGTGGTTCCTCTATCGGGCAGCAGCGATATAGAAAGATGCTGGAAGGCATCCTCTCATACTGCGCGGGAGATGGCAATGGTCAACCCCTCCTGTATTCTACCAAAGAGAAACCACAGAGTTCTGTGGTTGCCACGAATCAACATCGGCTTGACAGCACACTTTTTTACCCTTACCTTTAAAAACAGAGGATCATTACAGGTTATACCTGAATTTACCTGAAAGGAACAGGACTAAATTTTAAGGCAGTCCCCCTGATTCCTAACATAAGAGAACATTTTCAAAACCTAGTTTTGGATTCAGGTAAATACAGTATTTTGATATATTGATTTTTACATGTAATATCCTGCTCTTCCTCCAAGGAGCCCAGAGCGGTGCACATAATTACGCTTATCCTCACAGCAACCATGTGGGGCAGGTCAGGCTGAGAGAGAAAGGACTGGTCCAAAGCCATCCAGTGGGTTTTCTGGCAGAACGGGGATTTGAACCCGGGCCTTCCCTGACATGGGTCCAACGCTCTAACCACGAGCGACGGCGTTTAGGGTTGCCAGGGAGGTTGTGGTCTCCGCAGAGTGCCACCCGTTTCCTGGAAAACATTTTTTTTAAAAATGTTTTTAAAAACGTTTTAAAATGTTTTTTAAAAGTGGGATTCAGAACGTTTCCTGAATTCAGCTTTCGTAAACAAAACCACCAAACCCAAACAAACGTGGTCGTCTTGGGAGTTGCAGCCCCATAACCGCTTGAGGATCTGAGTTGTGCGGCTGTGCCTTCGGCCTTGCTCTGGACCCCACGGCTGGTGCGCTTCTCACCAGGGACCCCCCCCTTCTCCTTCTCCGTCCTCCCCCCCCCCCCCAACACACAGAGCCATTTGAGGATGCCTTGCGGGTCCCGCCCCCAACGCCCCCCGCCCAGTTGGTGGCCTCCATGGAGGAGCAGCTGCTCCAGGAGGCCTGGTACCATGGCCGGATGAGCCGGAAGGAGGCCGAGAAGATGCTTCAGGCCAACGGGGACTTCCTGGTGCGGGAGAGCACCACCACGCTGGGCCAGTACGTGCTCACGGGGCTCCAGGGAGGCCAGCCCAAGCACCTGCTGCTCGTCGACCCCGAAGGAGTGGTGAGTGGGGGGGGGGCGGGGAGTGGGGGAGGCAGCAGAACCCAAATACGACAAATACTTATAGATGGTTCTTCATCCAAAGGCCCCACAGCAGTTTACATAGGTGTAAGTAAATAAATAAGGGGGCTTCGTTGTCCCCAAAGGGCTCGGGAGACCCCAGCAACGGCCGCTGGAGGGATGCTGTGCTGGGGACGGATAGCGCCAGTTGCTCTCCCCCTGCTAGAGACAGGGAATCGCCACTTTAAAAAGGTGGCTCAGTTGGCCGGGGCCAAGCCTGATCTGTAAAACAAGACCCGGAGGGAGATATTAACGCTGCAGCGGCTGGGTGTTGAAAAGGGCAGCCCCACTGATCCTGAAGGGGAAGGCCATCCTCTCTCCTAGGGATATCTAGAGCCACTGTCGGACTACAACTCCCATCACCCCCAGCCACAATGACCGGGCGTGCTCGGAGTTGTAGTCGGACAGAAGTGGGGTGGGAGCCTCAGGCTGGCCAACCCCGATACCCTGAGAAGGAGGGATGTTTAGATGCAGTTCCTTGGAAGAGTTCAGAACGTGATCAGGGTGGGAAATGCTTCCGGCAGCTCCCCGGGTCAGAGCCTTGGTCCATCCCGCTGCGTCTTTCCCACCCTTCCTGGCCACGGCTCACCGAGGTTCCAGGCTCAGGGGTTCTCGCCCATCCCGGGGGAAAGAAAGCACAGTCGCTCCGGTCTCACGGGGAGGGGCGGGAGGGTGCTCTTTGGGGTTTCCGCTTCCACTTCCCGCCTGTCCCTCGCGCAGGTCCGGACGAAGGACCACCGCTTCGAGAGCGTCAGCCACCTCATCAGCTACCACATGGACAATCGGCTGCCCATCATCTCGGCGGGCAGCGAACTTTGCCTGCAGCAGCCTGTGGAGCGGAGATCGTGAGGCCGGGGGGGCCTGGCCGCCCCGCCCTCCCCCACCCCGGGGCCTTCGCCTTCTCCCCACTTCAGCTTGCCCGCCTCCGTGGGCTCTGCTCCTGGCGCCACACCTTGCTGGGCATCGCCGCTTCCTCCAGGGCCAGCGCCGGAGTGGCCCCATCTCTGCCAAAGTGTCTCCCTCTGCCCTGCACTGGATCGGACCCAGCCCTCTCGGGTAGCGGGAACTTCGTTTAGACGGGAGCCCCTCGCCTCTCGTTGCACGCACCTCTCTCCCTGGCCGCCAAGGAAACCCTGGAGAAGCTCCCCTCTTCTTCACCAAGCCTCTGCAAGGTGCCAGTCCTCAGTGAGAGCCCTTGACTCTCTTCTGACACACGTCTCTCGGGACTCCGTGCTGTAGCACATCCAGTGTCGGGACAATGAGACTCCCAGCCTTCAAGCCCCCATTGGCAAGGTAACCTCCGTGGGGCAGGGGGTCTGTCCCCCAATTCTTTTTCAGTGGCAGGCTCAAGGCTCCTCCTGGTCCTCTGTCGCGGTGTCCTCCTGCGTCTCCCCACCATGCCAAAGTCTCTAATCATATTTTCTGCAGGGGCAGAGCAGGGCCCTCGGTCCCTTAAAGCACAAGACGAGGGCAAGCCACCCCCACACACCCCCACATACCACCCCCTATCCTGCTCACATTACACATTGACTCTGTGTGCCTTGACCCTTTTCTTTACAGGTCTGAGACTTAATATGCAAAAAGCCCTCTTGCTCTGGTGACAGTCAACGTAGCCTGTTTTGGGGGGCAGGGGAGGACCCTGAGCAGGCTGTTCCCCCCCACACCCCACCTGCACAGTGGATGCTGCTCGAGGGGGCAGATTCCCCCCTCCCTTCCTCCCCTTGGGGGGGGGTATCCCTGTTGAGACGAAAGCAGCCTGAATTGCCATAGGGGTGGGGTGGGGGAGCAAGGGGGTTTCGTCTGGGCTCTGCCCTACACTACAAATGCTCTTCCCCCTCCCCTCCCCAGGGGGAAACAATTATATATATATATAAAGCACATCATCTAAGCCGTGCAGAGTTCCTCAGGGTAACCGAACACTCCATGCTGAAGTTTAGGACCTGGATGCGAGGAGAGGAGTGCAGAGTGTCCGGAGCACCCAGAGGTCCCAAAGAGTGGGGCAGGCAGGGGGCGGAGCAGGGCTTGTCCTTGCCGTGGGCAGGTCATTCCTCTACCCTGCCCCCCACTGCCATCCCCCCGCCCCCCACACACACACATAAATTTTTGTTAACCTACCGTTGCATGCACATTGTTATATTCCAGAAGCCAAAGTGTAGCCTCCACCCACCCCTCTTCCCCCCCCCAATCCCCCCTCTTCCCCCCCACAATCCCCCCTCTTCCCACACCACACTGCCTTTCCCACCACCCCGTGGGGCTCCCTTGTGCACCTCCACCCCGCTCCCTCACGTACACTTTGTATCGGTTTGATTTTATCTTGATTATACCAAAGGAAACCCAATGGTTATTATTAAAGTTGGTATTTCTTTACCCTTGGCCCTCCGGCAGCTCCTTTGGGGTTCGGGGGTGGGGGGAGAATCCCACTCTTGGCTGCAGTGGGGCTTGGGCTCCGGCCGGCCCTGGCCCCCCTTCCTCATGGGGGGAGTGGTTTGCTCTGCTTTTTAGAAGTTGCCCTTCCTTGGCAACGTTTGCAGTTTCCCGAGATGGTGTCCTCTGGGTGGCAGGAGGGGATCTCTGGGGAAAGGCAGTGCTCTCAGTGGAAGAAAGCATGGGGTGCTTGCCTGGGACGTTACCTTGGTGGACTCGTGGGCACCCACAGTGGGCAGGGCGTGGCAGCTGGCTGCTCATAGGGACATAGGCAGCTGCCTTATACCGAGTCAGACCCTTGGTCCTATCTAGCTCAGCATTGTCTACCCAGACTGGCAGCGGCTTCTCCAAGGTTGCAGGCAGGAGTCTCTCCCAGCCCCTATCTTGCAGATGCTGCCAGGGAGGGAACCTGGAACCTTCTGCTCTTCCCAGAGCAGCCCCATCCCCTCGGGAATATCTTGCAGTGCTCACTCATGACTCCCATTCATATGCAAACCAGGGTGGACCCAGCTTAGCCAAGGGGACAAGCGTCTTGGCTTCCCATGGTTCCTTGCGTGTTTCAGGAGGGAGGGGATCTCTCTGATACGGAAGCGCGAACGTGGGTTGCTTGCATGGTGGGCGCCCAGTGTGTTCTTCCATGGAGAGCACTTCCTTTTCAGAGAGACCCCATGGGAAGCAAAGATGCAGGGGGTTGCCCTGTCCCAGCCCCACGGATGGACGGTCTTCAGATGTGGGACTACAGTGCGCGTCACCCCTGCCCACAGTGGTCAAAGCTAACTGTAGCTGGGGTGATAGGCAATGTAGTCCAGCCATATCTGGTGAACCATTTGGGAGAGCCCTATGGCTTCCTGGGGTCAATCTAAGGCTGTAGAACCTCAGCTCTCCTCCAGATTCTGGCCTACAACTCCCATCATCCCAGATTCTTGGCCTTGGGCTGAGGCTGATGGGAGTTGTAGTCTCCTGTAGCGCTGCTAGCATGGAAGATGGCGTTTCCCTTTCCTGGTGGTCTTCCTACAACTCCCATGCTGCCATTCGGTGAAGCCATTGGGCGGGAGGGAGCTTGCTTGCTGCCTGCTGGTTGGATCGCCCTTGAGTCTGTCTGGGGTAAAACCCACCTCCCTTGTCTGGTCCCATCCTAACACTTTTATTTAAAAAACAAAATCCACAGTAATAATCTGCCATAAGGAAGAAAAGCAAGAAGGGGCAGGATGATAGGCCTTAGGCGCTCCTTCAACAATAAAGCAGCTCAGCAAACTCGCATGGGAAAGCTCACCGAAACACCTGCGATTCTCTTCTGCCTCCCCCCGCCACCGTGTGGAAATGGTACATCCCACCACCATTTTCTACCCTCGCCGGCCGCCTCCTTAGTGACGCCACTTTCCCCATAGAGATAAAATAGACTAGAGCAGGACACTCTGCTGCCCATACAGCACCATGTGCAGCGGCGACATTCAAGTTTAATCAATTGTTGGACGTATATAGCGCCTCGTTTTTTATTACAAGGAGGCCAGCTGTATAGAAATGGACCTAGAGGGGCTTCCGTTCTCTAACCAATCTGGTTTTCGGAGGTTCTGCGGAGCTTCTGCGGCCTAGAGCGGCACCGGTCCCCGCCAAAATGGCGGCCTTGGGCGCCCGCTCCGGAAGTAGAGGCGGTGTGAGCCCCCCCTTTTGTTGCTAGGCGCGCGTTTCCGCTTCCGGTCCCCTTTGCGATGGCGCCGCCGGGGGCCGCTCGGTCGCTGTAGCCGCCGCGCCTCTGCCGTCTCCCCTCGACCCTCCTATGGCGGCCCCGCACGCCGACAAGCTGGAGGGGGGAGTCGGCCCCGCCCCGCCTGCCCCGGGTCCGCCGCCGCCGCCTCCCCTGCCGCCGGGCAGCCTCTCCGCTGGGCCAGGCCGCAAGCAGGGCAAGGCCGGTAAGGAAGGGGGGCGGTTGTTATGGTAACCAGGGCGGGACGGGGAGCGGACGCGTTGCTGTGGACACCGGGTGGGCAGGGCTTGAGCTGCGGCGCGCGCGGCGTCCTGGGGGCGGGGCTGCGGTGCGGGGGCGGGCACTACGGAGCCCCGCCCCTCTGCCCTAAGGGGCTCTTCCTCGGGCCCTGCCCCCTGGCAGGCAGAAACCCAACCGGTCCTGTTTTCCTTTCTTCGTCTTTTCCTTTCCCCGTGTGCTTATAGAGAATAAGTCAAGTGTATGGATAATAGTAGTCTTAAGAGTGGTCAGCAAGGAGAAGATTCTCTGATTGGTTATTTATTATGTTGGTCACTTCCCTGGTTATCTATATTTGTTGCTTCTATGGTTGGTTGGTTGGTTTATTCATTTATTATATTTGTGATTGATTAAGTGCCATCAAGGACTCTTAGCGATCCCCTAGATAGATTCTCTCCAGGATGATCTGTCTTCGACTTGGCCTTTCCACTCGCCCTCTCAGTGGTGCATTCATTGCTGTCGTCATCGAATCCATCCGCCTTGCTGCTGGCCGTTCTTTCTTTCTCTTTCCTTCCACTGTCCCCAGCATTAGGGACTTCTCAAGAGAGCTGGATCTTTGCATCATGTATCCAAAGTAGGATAGTTTGAGCCTGATCATTTGTGCCTCGAGTGAAAATTCTGGATTGATTTGTTCTCTGATCCATTGGTTTGTTTTCCTGGCTGTCCATGGTATCCTGTACACCATTCCAAACTCACATCTTAAGGTTAGAGCAGGGCTAGGCCAGTCCTAGGCGGCAAGAGGCCGTGGGACCTACAAATCTAACGCTGACACCTAGACTAGGCTTTTCAGAGGACAAGTTTCTGAATGAAATCCCTCCCAGGTACTCCTCTTTCTGTTCTACAGATGTTCCTTGTCAATGGGATAAAGAGAGGTGTTTTAGCATAAGCATACCAGATCTGGTTGCTGTTGCACGTAATTTCCTTGGAGGTCTTCCCAGGTTATTGGTTAAAATGGGAGAGGGGTTTCTCACCCTTGCTTGTAAACAACGGGCTGAACAGGTCCCTGGGGGACGAATAACCTGAGAAGACCGCCAAAGAAATTATGTGCAGCAGCAGCCTGATCTGGTATGCTTATGCTAAAACACCTTCACCCTATTAAACGTGACCATAGAAACTATTCCCTAGTCAGAGCAATCTTCCCCCTGGCGTTAAAGAGATTTCCCCTCCCCCAGATGGAGTTAGCTCCTAGGATTTCTTCACTCCTATGTTCCTTCCTATGATTCATTCAAACCCTACCAACCCTTGCCAGCCTGGATTTCCAAGATAATAGGTGCAAAGGTCTGAGTCCTTATCTATCCACAACAATAGGACAGCTCTGGGAACACGAGCATTCTTCTTTCCTCTCTGCTCAGGTGAGCTGCAGAGGTGAAGCCTCAGAGACCCCCCCCCCCATCTCAGATCGAGATTGAGAGACAGCGAGCGCATGCTCTGTGGATGTGTCTTCAGAGTTTTTTGGCCTCAGGAATCTGACGATTTATAGGTATATTATAGGTATAAGTGTATGTTACCCTTTCTTCAAGCCATCTAAGCTACTGGCCTTTGCTGCATCCTATGACGGTGAATTCCATGAACTGACTGCTGTGTGGAGAAATCCTTTTTGAAAAATTGTTCTGAAATGCTGGGAAAGCAAGATTGCTTGGTTTCCCTGCCACTTGGCAGGAGATAACATTTCAGAAGCCAGCTTCTGCTGCTGGATTTATTGTGTGACTAAATACACCAGTCATTAATCAACTAGACAGACGAAAAAAGGATAAGGCAGCACCTCTTAGGCAGACTAATATTTTAATGCATACGTTCTTCTGGGTTGTAACCCACTTCCTCGGATGCAGGGGGAAAGCAGTTGCAAGGTGTGGAAATATGTGGGGGTAAGCAAACCAGGCTATCGTGCATGCACATGCTTTCTAGTAACTTGCGTGCATGTGTTGGTGAAGTTGGATTCGGGCATGATCAGCGGGTGGGTGGGGTGGCTTTGGGTGGTACTAGCTGTGGTACTAACCCTTTGGTATTTCCTTTTCCCTTTCCAATCAGGCCTTCAAATGAAGAGCCCTGAGAAGAAACGCCGCAAGTCCAACACCCAGGTAGGGGATTCTGTCTGTCTGTCTGTCCTGGTTGCCAAAGTGTGCATTGGAGACAGAGCAGAGCCACCTGAGTCTTATTTTTCAGTCCCTATCGGTGGTAGAGAACCTGCTTAGCATGCAGACCAGGCCAGGTTCAGTCCCTGGCAAAATCTCCAGGTACTGCTGGAAGAGACCCGAGCCTGAAACCTTGGGAGAAGTTGCTGCCCGCCAGTGTTGACAGTACTGAGCTGATGGACCAAGGGTCTGACTCTGCATAAGGCAGATTCCTCTGTTCTTAGGACATTCATACTTGCTTCTGCCGTCATGCAGCCCATTGTATCCATGATTACTTGGAAGTAAGGCCCAATTATTCTGTGAGGCTTACTCCCAGATAAGCAGCCCTTGGATGGTAAGCTTAGGTTCGGGGTTGAACTAGGTGTGATTGAGCACTACGTTGGCTTTTATGCAGCCAAGAGTCGCTGGGTTTCCCCTCTGTGGGCTGGGACCACAGAAGGGTGGGGGGGTCTGCCACTGGCTGCCATTTGCCCTGGTGGAAAGGGTCCCAGCCTTTAAATATATGTGACTCGAATTGACTGTATATGGTGGTTATGAATAAAGTTTCGAGTTGGATTCCTACCAACTTCAAACGGGTCTTTTACTTTCCCTTTTGCAAACACATTCATAAAAAATTCTGGGACCTAGATCTGAATTTCCTGAGCTTTCCTATAAGATCAGGAATCTTATATAATCTCTGCAGGTTGGCTTTGCCCAGTCTATTACTAGTCTCACCTCCTAGTTTTCAAACACACATACATGGGGGTGTGTGTGTGTGTTTGGGTCTCCTTGCGGCCCGCCAGGCTGAACAGCTTCACATTGTGCTTTCTCTTTGCAGGGCCCGGCCTATTCCCACCTCTCGGAGTTTGCCCCGCCGCCGACCCCCATGGTCGACCACCTGGTGGCCTCCAACCCCTTTGAGGATGACTTTGGGGCACCCAAGGTGGGCTCCGCCTCTGCCCCTTTCCTCGGCAACCCCGGACCCTTTGGGAACTTCCGCATGCAGGGGGCCATGGGGCCCCAGGTCCCGCCCGGCTACGGTGGAGGGCCCCAGCCGATGCGGAGGCAGCCGCCCCCCTTCGGACCCGGCCAGATGGGCCCGGCCTTCAACATGCCCGCCCAGAACCCTGGCTACGTGCAGCCCGGCGGCATGGGCTTTGGGGGCCAGCCCTTCGGCCAGCCGCTGGGGCAGAACTTTAGCCCCCCCAGCGGGCAGCTCATGCAGGGGCCCCTGGGCAGCTTCGGCCCCATGATCTCCCCTACCATGGGGCAGCCCCCGCGCGGGGGGGACATTGGCCCAGGGCCCGGCCTCAACCCCCCAGGGGGGCCTCCCATGGGCCAGCGCTTCAGCCAGCCGGGCAACCTCTTCGGACAGTCGCCCATGCAGCGCCCGAACCAGAACCTGCCCCCGAACCCCAGCCCCTTCCCCGGGCCCGACCCCGGCTTCCCGCCCGGCAGTGAAGACAGCGGTGGGAACAAGCCGCTCAACCCGCCCCCCAGCACCTTCCCCCAGGAGCAGCACGGCGGCTCGCCAGCGGCTGTGAATGGCACACAGCCCGCCTTCGTGCCCAACAGCACTGGGCACAGCGGCACCGGCACCCCGGAGGCCAACAGCCTGCCCCCGTCCAGCAAGGCCGGCGGCGGCTCGGGGCACCAGCCGCCCCCCGGGCTGGTGTACCCCTGCGGGGCCTGCCACAGCGAGGTCCACGACGACCAGGACGCCATCATGTGCGAGGCCTCCTGCCAGAAGTGGTTCCACCGGGAGTGCACCGGCATGACGGAGAACGCCTACGGGCTGCTGACCACCGAGGCCTCGGCCGTCTGGGCCTGCGACTTCTGCCTGAAGACCAAGGAGATCCAGTCGGTCTATGTCCGCGAGGGCATCGGGCAGCTGGTGGCCGCCAACGACGGCTGAGCGGGCGGGAGGGAGCGGGAAGCCTCGGCCGCCCTCGCCCGGGACCCCCCCCGCCTTTCTGCCCCCAGGCTCACCTGCAGGCCACTGGCTTCTCATGCGCCCCTGGGCTGAGCGGCTTGGGACGAGCGAAGATGCAATCCGGGGGAACCTTTTCGTTTTTGTTTTTAAAGTGTCGGTGACTTCCAGAAGTTGGGCCACGGCCGCCCTCCTGTTGGATTCCCAGCCCCCTCACCTTGGCATCCTGTTGGCTGTCGAGTGGCTGCCATTTGGGGGAGCGGGGGGAGGCCCAGAGCGGTTGCCCCGTGCCCATGGCCCCTGCAGAAGCACCGTCGCCGGTGTGTTCTTTCCGTGTGCTCCAGCTGGGGGTGTCGGTGGGACGAAGGCTCATTGTGTGAGATTTGGCGTGTTCCACAGCCCTGGAGGTGGCAAGTGGGTGATGGTGCTGCAAGGCGTTTGGGGTCTTCTCCTCCCTCTAGTGTCCCACTCATCCGGCTTGCAGCAGCCCGATTTGCAGTGGTGTCTTGAAAACTTTGAAAAGACTGGGGGAGGGGGTCCCTTTGTTTAAAAAACAAAGCAGACCCCTACCGCAATGTGTTTAGCAGTGTTGTCAGGGGCATAGAAATGCAAATGTGCAAGCATGTCCTCCATGGAGAGAGTCAGGGGTGTCTTTAAAGAGCCCTGGGGTGGAGCCTGGGGCAAATCGGCCAGGGCGGTGGGGGGGGCCCTTTCAATAGCAGCAAGAAGAGTGGGGCCCTGCCCCAAGGACAGCCCTGGCAACCATTGTGACCCTTTGCTCTGGGCAAAAGTAACTGCATTCCCACCCCAGTGGTCTGAGGCTCGGGATAAAGAGGGGGCGAGAAGACCGAGGCGGCGGTCTGAGCAGCAATGCCAACACCTCTTCTCCATCTCTGGGCGGTAGACATTGCCAGAACTCACGATGAATGTTCGTCCCCAGAGATGGCCACAGTTTTTCGGCCCAGCTCCTGGACTCAGTGGCCACAAACCAGTTTCCGAGAGCAGCCTCTGCTTCCGTGCCTGGGCCGCCACGGGTCTGGCGCTTCGGTTGGGAAAGGGAGCTGTGGTGGCGTTCACAGCCCGCCCGCCCTGTTCTCGTGGCCAGAAGCCGAGGCCCTCTCCTAGGACCAGCCTGGCACGCTCGCGGGCAGTTTCTTCCCCGTTTGGCATGGATGCGCCAGCCCTCCGCGGGTGCTTCTAAAGAGGAGCTTCCCTTCCCACAATGCCGCACTGCTCATGCCTGTGAAAGGACTTCTCCCTGTGTTACGGGGCATTCAGAGACAAGCCATGCAAGTTTGAAAGAAAATGCCAACTTTGGACATGTTTTCCTTTTTTTAACATTTTCATTTTGTACGATATTTTTGCTGTGTTGGTGATTTCCCCCAATTTTAGTATTATTGTGGTTTTTTTAAGGGGGGGGATGATCAAGTGATTCCTGATGTGATTTTTTTTTTAATAATTAAAAATGACCCTGCTGGAACTTTGACAGGAAAAGGGGTGGGGGGTGGGGGTGGGAGCACATAAGCACACTCCCCTCTTTTTGTTTTTATGTGAGAACATTGAAATAAAACTTTTGTACCATCTGGTTGTGGCTTAATGTGAGGGGTGGGGTGGAATGTTTCTTGTCCTTTCACGAGTGTGTGAGTTTGTGGCCTGCGTCTAGGCAGAGCTGATGGTGTTGACGTTGTTGTTGTTTTTAAATTAACATTTATGTCCTAATTTTCTCCCCTGATGGATTCGTCCATGAGGTTCTCAAATAATCAAGCACTGATCTGACCCCAGACATCTGAAGAGTGGCTGCAGGATCAGGCGAAAGAGTCCGTCTCTTCCAGCTGCAGTTGGTCCCCATCGTCTGAGATTGAGGTAGACTGCCTTGGACCGTGGGGGATCTTCTGGGCTACCCGTAACAATTAAGATTTCTGCTACTTCATAGCAAAGGTCTGTTTTGTCCACCGTCCTGTTTTCTTTCCAGGCTGACTCTGGGAACACACTAGCCCTTTCCCTCTGCTGCTGCTACCCGGCCGATGAGGGTGGAGACTCCATAAGGCTAGCAGCTGTTGACAGATCTCTCTTCCTCCTTGTCCAAACCCATCTGGCTTGTGTGTTGTTGCAGTGAGTTTCATCAGTTGTCCATTGTGGGGGGAAGGGCTTCCTTTTGTCTGTCTGGTATCTCCTGTCAATAAGGGTCCCTTGGGTGACTCCCCAGCTCTAGTAGGACGGGAGACGGGAGCAGAGCTGGCCTTGTGGTTGCAGGATATTCCCCTTGCAGGGCGGGGCCATTGCTCAGTGGTCGAGCATCAGCTTTTCATGCATATGGTCCCAGGTGCAATCCCTGGCAGCATCTCCAAGAAGGGCTGGAAAGGACCTAAAACTCTGGAGAATGGCTTACAAGTCTGAGCTAGACTCGGCATAAGGCTGCTTCCTACGTTCCTAGGGAGATAAACTTGCAATATGTATAATCCTATAAATCTGCAAGCTCTAGTAATGAAAGCCAAGGAGCACAGTGAAAAAATGGGACTACAGCAAAATGTCAAGAAGACTAAACTGATGACAACGGGTACAGCAACCAGCCTCAGACTTGATAATGAAGACACTGAAGTGGTGGGTGGCTTCTGCCTTTTAGGATCGACCGTCAACAGTCAAGGATCCAGCAGTCAAGAAATACACCGCAGACTAGCACTTGGTAGGGTTCCAATGAAGGCCTTGGAAAGGATATTGAGATGCCGGGATGTGTCTACACCTACAAAGATTACAATCGTTCGGACAGTGGTTTTTCCTGTGACTCTACAGATGCGAAAGCTGGACTTTGAAGAAGCAAGGCAGAAAAAGCATTGATGCTTTTGAACTTGGGTGCTGGAGAAGACTTTTGAGGAGACCATGGACAGCCAGGAAAGCCAACCAATGGATCATAGTACAAATCAATCCAGAATTTTCACTCGAGGCACAAAGGACCAGGCTCAAACGATCGTACTTCGGACACATTCTGCGAAGACCCAGCTCCCTTGAGAAGTCTATATTGCTGGGGAAAGTTGAAGGAAATTGAAGAAGAGGACGACCAGCAGCAAGGTGGAGGGACTCGAGGACGGCAGCACTGAGAGACCTTCAAGGCCAAGTGGAAGACGGATCATCCTGGAGAGAATCTGTCTACGTGGTCACTAAGAGTCGACACCGACTTGACAGCACTTCATCCATCAATCTCCATCAGGCCTGCTTGGTTTCAGAAGGTGCATCACCTGCCTTGAAATTTTGCCCTGGGCTGCTTTTGAGGGAGTGCCTAGTCCGGATCCTTCCTCCCTCCGCCAAAGAGCTTGCCTTTCCTGCAAATCCAGCAGACTCTCTTGCTCCAAACCCTGCTGATTTGCAGAACGGAGATGACCCCAGCCTCCCTTCCCAGGAAAGGGAAGTGAATTTGAATGGCTTCCGTCTGGTTCCTGAGCTCACACAGGGGGCCCGAGTCGGCATCACAACCCGGCGACCACAGAGCCCTGTGGCTTTCTTGGAAGACTACAGGAGGGGTTGACCATTGCCTCCCTCCCACGCAGGATGAGATGATGCCTTTGCATCCACCTCCAGCACCTTCCAATATCGCTGCTGCCCTATATAGGTGACTGTAAATATCTTTTTACTAGGCACAGTCCGGGAAGCACACCGGCAGGGATTCGAACTCACAGCCTCTTGGTCCCTAGGCAAGCTGCTTCCCCGCTGCGCCTCCACAGCATATAAGGCACAGTTCAATAGCATCCACCAGTGAAGGAGGACCACAGGGCATCTTGGAGGGTGTTCCACGGCAGGGCATAGGTGCACAGGAAGCTGCCGTCTACTGAGTCAGACCTTTGGTCCACCTAACACATTATTGTCTACCCTGACTGGCAGCGGCTCTCCAAGGTTTCAGGCAGGGGAGGGATTGAACCTGGGGTTGTCTGCATACCAAGCAGATGCTCTACCACTGAGCCCCATCCCCAACGTGGGAAGCTGCCTTGTCCAGAGTCAGACCTTTGGTCCCTCTAGCTCAGACCGGCTGGCAGCATCTCTCCCAGCCCTACCTGGAGATGCTGCCAAAGAGTGAACCTGGGCCCTTTTGCCCCCGAGCTAACGGCCTCATCCCCAAATCAAATGCTCTACGGCTGAGCCAGGGCCTCCGCCTTGGTGCCACAGCAGAAAAGGCCCTGTCACTTCTGCCCAACTGCTATAACCTTGAGGGCAGAGGGGTGCAGCAAGACCGCTGGCCACTCGGTGGGTTCATAGAGGGCGAGGCGACCCCTTGGCCGTTGGGTCCTAGGATGCTCCTGGCGTTGGCAGGAGCGTGATGTCCAGCATGAACCTGCCCATTTTCCAACGCAGCCCCCTCCACACACACACACACACACACCCCTGCTTCATGCTCCTGGCTGCAAACTTGCTCCCCCGCCCGCGGCCAAACCACAAAAACATCCTTGCCCTTCCCAGACGGCCCACGGCTTTTCGGAGCCGCAGAGCTGGGCCAGAGCCCTTGCGACGTGTTCTGTCTGCTCCTTTTGTTCTCTTCCTTGGAAGTCCGGTGACAAACTGGTGCCCTGGACAGCCGATTTCCTCCCCAATCCCTCTCCTTGGCTGAGGCTCCAAAGACAGCTCACCGCCCCCCACCCGCCCGAGCCCAGTCCCTGGTGCCAGGTCCGTAGAGCTGCCAAGGACAGGTCTGGGACACTCTGGTGGCCCAGAAAAGGCTGACGGGGGGCGGCATTCAGGGGCCAAATCTGGAAGCTTTTTGAGGGGAAACTGCCAAGAGCTGTTTTGTGGTGGAGAAGGTGGCTGAGGGAGGAGGCGGGGATGCTCTTCTTGCTTGAAATCTCTTATTTATCTGTGTCCGTGTTGTTTATCTTTGCAAAGAATGAGATGGGTCTCCGCCCCAAGGCACTTGCAGTCAAAACAAAGGAGACCACAGGCGGAAGGGGAGAGAAACGGAGGCAGGGTGGGCAGCAGGAATTAATGTGGAATTATCTCAGTCTCAATCAGCTTGCTGACAGGAGGGAAGGAGAACTTCCTGGTGGCAAAGTCTTCACGGAGAGCTCTGCCACAGACTCCTTAGGTGGCCGTAGTCATGTTTCTTCTTGGCTTCAGTGCCATCTGCAGAAGTGGCAGGCAGTAACGCTGGCCTGCCTTTCAAGTCGGGTTTGAACAGATTTCAGCAAGAGGAGATCCGTGAACCGCATTTCACTCCTTACAATAACCTCCCCAAGTACTGGGATGGGTGTTGCCTTTAACAGGCTATAACCTCCCAGGCGGCAATGGCTTTTGCCTGGGGCCGCTGGAAATGAGGAGGGCAATATTTCTCCATGCCAGAATATTCCTCAGTATCCATGGCCTCCATCCTTTCCCCTCTTAGGGTGCCCCAGGAACCTCACCAACCTGGAGGGATGGAGCCGCTCTGGGAAGAGCAGAAGGCTCCAAGTTCCCTCCCTGGCAGCATCTCCAAGACAGGGCTGGGAGAGACTCCTGCCTGCAACCTTGGAGAAGCCGCTGCCAGTCTGGGTAGACAATCCTGAGCTAGGTGGACCAAGGGTCTGACTCAGTAAACGGCAGCTTCCTATGCTCCTCAGCTTCTGCGTTCGCCTTGAGGGGGCTTGATGAGAGTCGCCGGTGGTGACTCGCCTGCCTTAGAGGCATGTATGCTTCAGGGCGACACAGAATTCTTCGGCAGCCAGCCGGGCTCAGCTGCCCTCCTTCCTGCGCAGCTGTTGCTGCCGCTCAGCCGCGCTCATCTGGCCTAGTCATCCCGGGGAGGGAGGGGACCGCGAGTGCGATCGCCCCCTTAGTGTGTGCACCACACCCAGGAAGGCAGATCTCCACTTCTGGGCTCGGCGTGGGGGGGGGGTGTCCCCTGACTGCCCCCCCCACTACCCAAACAGCCCCACCCCCCCGGGTCCAGCTAGAGGGGCTCGTTCCCACGCCTTCCCCAGGACCCGCTTTGCAGAACCCAAGGCGGCCTCCCCATTGGTCAAGCCCTGCTTCGCGGCCCCTGCCATTGGCGCCCTCACCCGCAGGTCCCGCCCCCTCCCTCCCCGCCTCTGCAGACTTTGCCAGCTGCGAAGTTTGTGCGGTACAAAAGTTGCCAAGAGAAGTGGAGACATCCTCCCCACCCCGACACCTCCGGATCTGGGGCGACGGAGCCAGGGAGCCCGCGGACTAAAGGTAAGGATGGGTGTGGGGCGAGGAAGGGAGGGGGCGGCCACCGGGAATCGTGAAGGAGGACACCCACCCACCCCAGTTTCTCAGAGGCAAGATATACTGGGGGAGCTCCCTGCCTCCCCCCACCCCGCCCTGTCTCAGCAAAAGGGGGACCTCTGGTCCTTGGATGCTGATGCAGGGTTGCCATGGCAACAGCCCCATCACCTCTGCCGCCTTCCCTTCCCGCATGTGGGGAGCTTGTGTTGGGGGTGGTACTTCCCTTTGGGGTTTAACAACGGGAGGGTGGGAACTAACACTAAACAAAAGCACACAAACACACGCACTTTAAAACACACATGAAATCAATAAAACTATTTGTGGGGTGGGGCCAGGCCATATTATAGTACAATTTGGGTGGTGATGGTGCAGTGTCTGGGACCCTCCTCTGGGTGTTTTTTTTTTGGGGGGGACAAGTACCCCACCTTTACTTGTCCTTTCCCCATGTATGAGGACGAAATCTGCTCCCCCCCCCTTTTTTTTTTACTGGGGATAGAAGGCAGAGATCATTGCCCAGGATATCATAAAGGCGAGGGGAAGGTGTTTAGACAGTCTCCTTAATGCATGGTTTGTGGGAAGGGGGGTGGTGTTCTCCCGCCTCCTCCGCCCCCCATCCTCAATTCACCCTTTAAGCTATTCCATCGTGTCTTGCAGATCCGATCTCTTCTCCACCCACTTCTATGATTTCTCCTCTGTGCTCTGCACGGATTGTGAGTTTTTCCAGAATAACTCCCACCCCCTGGTTTCCCTCCGCCTACCCAGAGATTCAACATCCCTGTCTCTTGTTAAGGGCATTTTTGGTGGGAAAGTATCTTATTAACCGCTCCCCTCATTTATCTAAAGGGGGCAACTCTGTCCCTTTTCCACTCTGATTTTCAGCGCCACACAGGGCAATCCCATGCAGAGCTACTCAGAAACAAATCCCACTTCCTTCAACAGGCACCTTCCTCCCAGGAAAGCGTTTCTGGGATTACAGCCACAGGGCAGACTAGATTGTCATAGGTATTTTATTGTTCATAATGTATTGTGACCCTTGCTCTTGCTCTCCAAATTTTTTTGTTCCACAGACTTGTGGGCTGCCCAGAGATGAAGGTTTGGGGCAGTCTACACATTTAAAAAATAGTCAATCAATCGATAAAATTATAAGCCTCCCCCTTGTGAAGGGAGGGTGAAAGGTTGGGTAGAAATACTCTCATAAGTAAAGAATTCAACTACTGTTACTACTTCCGTTATGTATATATTGCTTTTCGGGGGGGGGGCGGCGCGGGGAATCCTCTAAGCAGTTCATATAGAAACAGAATAGTAAGATTATTTCCTGTCCCAAAAGGCTGTCAAGGGGTGCAGGGAATACGAAGTCTATATCAGCATCAGCCACTGGCGGGGTGCTGTGTTGTGACTGAATTCAAGCACTAATCTAAGCATTAATAATTTAAGAATCGAAGTGGATAGAATTTTAATTTAATTTAAGCACTCACATCCCACCTGTTGAATTTTATTTATTTATTTATATGTGTGCACTGCCCGCAACTTACATTTCTGGGCGGTTTGCGACAACATATAAAACAAACAAAAACAAAAATCAAGACAGCCAAATAATTTAAAGCCACGATTCTGGCTGGAAAAGATCTGAATCTCCAAATGGTTTCGCAGGCGTAACCCATCATTCATACAATAGCCTTGGAAGGGAGGCCCTTTTTCGTCCCCCAGCGCCCCACTTTGCAGGGGGGAGGCTGGGAAAGGAGGCTAGCTAGCCGGTCTGGAGCTGAGGCGACACTCGAACCCACAACTTCCTCGCCGACAACTTGCCTTATGCACCGCCAGCCCTCTGTGGGTGTGTTAAAAAGCAACTTGTTGCTTAATCTGCAAGGAGAAATCCTCTCCCCAAGAGGCCCATGGCCACCCCTGGCTGTGTTTCCGTTGTTTTTGCGGCCACCGCCAGGGATCAAGGCCTTCGCTGGCTCCGGCTGCCCCACACAGATCGCCTATTAAGGACATCTCTCCTCTGCCAGGTTGCTATGGTGCCCAGCAAGAAGGAGAAGGAAGCCCCAGAGAGGCACTCCGCACAAACCACGGGGGCTTCCTTCCTGCCTGCCCAGCACCTATCTTCAATGCAAAGCCACAGGCTTTTTGGGGGGCGGGGGGAGAGGAGGGGAGGTAGGAAAGCCTTGGGGGCCCAGGGAGGAAGAAACTGTATCCGCCTCGTCCCTGCAGAGCAGCCTGGGTCTGCCTTGGCTCTTTCCACCTGCTGAACTGCATTAAAAAGAGCTAAAAATACCTCCCTCCTTTCCCCCAAAGTCACTCCGTCAGCTGTTGTGCCCAGAGGGGGGAGTTTCAACCAGAATTCCTGCAGTGGAGGGTGGGGGGGGAGGCTTGGGTGCAGGCGTCTCCTTTTTCTGGGATGGTTGTGGGGGTGCCCCACGCTTCTCCCTCCCCCTCCCCCAGTGCCGCTACAGGCCCCTCACGCCGGTTCTAGGCTTGCCAAGGGGTGCTTCCCGGTCCCTCTTTTTCGTCTGGGCTGGCCTCTCTCTGCGCCTCGGTTAATCAGAGCAGATTCCAAGCTGGGCATAATTTGGATTCTCCGCATTCTCACTTGAGCTAGAATAGCCCTGAGCGGAAGATGCGAGAAGGCCACAGTCGCGCCCCCCGCCCCAACACACCATCCTTTTCCTGGCTATTCAGTCTCTGTGTGCGTATTCTGTGCTTTCATACAAAAATCTGCATTGAGCTGGCTAAATTCTGCCTCCAGAAAATTCTGGATTCTGCAACGGAAGACGGCCCGAATGGCAAAGAGCCTCTTTGGTGCTTCCCCTCCAGCTTTTGAACCCCGTTCTTTTTCAAATGGAGCTTGTAGCCCTTGGTATGTTTTCCCTGCATGATTTATCCCAACAGAAGGCCGTAATTCTGCACACACAGATCTGCAAATCATGCTGCTTATAAGCAAGTAGAAGCACAGTGATTAACTCGGGCTTTTCAGAAGCGTTTTTAATTTAACGGGTACCTGAAATAACCCAAGCGACACGTTCTGCAGTGTGTGTAATTTATGGTCGTTTGTCCACCCGCCCCCCCCCCCCACTGTAAACCACTTTGAGATCTCTTGTTGAAAAGCAGCATATAAATGTTCGTAGTCATCGCTTTGTAAAGGCAAGCTACTATGTGATACATTGAAGCCCCACCCTGAACACTAGAAATCTTTATTTGACTGCCTCTCGGGCTTCTGGGGTTTCAGATAGCTTTGGCCGTGCATTTTCGAGTGCATTTTGAAGGGCAGTCTGGTATAGTGGTTACAGCGGGGGGGGGTGTCTCAAACTTGTATCCCCAGAAATGGTTGGGCCCCAACTCCCAAGGCCACCATGATCCTGTGGCTGGGGATGATAGGAGTTGGAGTACATCTGGGGACCCAAATTTGAAAACCCCTGGGTTAGAGTGTTTGATTAGGGGCATGGTTTAAATCCTGGATTGGTAGGGAGTGTGTCTTTGGGTTGGTCACTGTCAGCTCGCCTACCCCCTCAGGACTGGCGCTGAAATGGAATGAAGGTCGACTTGTATCTTATTTCGTTAACTGCCTTGCGTGTTTTTCTAGATATAGATCTAGATATATCTAAACACACATACTGCATATTTATCTTAACCACCCTCCCAAGGCTCTCAGTGTGGCTTATGCTAGCAAGAGCTCCTGGGGATTAATGAATGGGCTAGGGCTGGAGAGACCCAGGTTCAAATCCTGGCTCAGCCATGAAGTTCATTGGGTGACCTTTAAATCCTCTTTAGGGGAGGAGGGATGGTCTTGTGGTAGCAAGCATGAATAGTCTCCTCTGCTAAGCAGGGCCTTCTCTGGTTTGCATTTGGATGGGAGACAAAGCGTAGTGGTTAGAGTGTTGGACTAAGACCTGGAAGACCCGAGTTCGAATCTCTACTCAACCATGGAACTCACTGGGTGACTCTGGGCCAATCATGTATCTCTCAGCCTAACCTACCTCACAGGATTGTTGTGAGGATAAAAATAACCATGCACACCGCTCTGAGCTCCTTGGAGGAAGAACAGAATATAAGTGTAAAAATAAATTTAAAGTACAGGTGAGCTCTGTGAGGTATTCCCCTTTGCTTTGGATGCAGAAAGTCCTGAATTCAGTCCCTGGCAGCATCTCTAGGTAGGGCTGGGAAAGACCCCTACCTAAAACCTTGGAGAGCTGCTGAGAGTCAGTGCAGGCTGGCATACTGTAGCTTTTTAAAGACGTTTAAACAGACTCATCTGTTCACCCAGGCTTTTAATTAATATTTTAATGGTTTAATGCTGCATTAATATGTTAATGGTTTTAATGTTAATTGCATTAATGTTTTAGTGGTTTTAATGTTTTGAAATATTATTTTAAATATTTTAAATTGTTGTAATGATTTAAACTATTTGTTTTTGTTTTAACTAATATTTTACATCCTGTTTTTGTTTTGTTGTAAACCGCCCAGAAACATAAGTTTTGGGCAGCATAAAAATATGTTAAATAAATAAAATAAATAAATAAATACTAAGCTAGAATGAAGCAATAGTCTGATTGAGTAGATGGCAGCTTCTTTTATTCCAATTTGGGAATGAGGCCATAGCCCAGTGTCAGAACATATGCATTGCATGCAGAAGGTCTCGGGTTCAATCCCTGGCAGCATCTCCTGATAGGACTGGTAGAGACTCCCAGCTGAAACCTTGGAAAGCCCCTGCCAGACAGTGTAGTCATTCCTACTGCAAATCGTCACCTCACAGCAGTGCAGAATTGTGGCCACAGGAGGGCACCCTTTTGCCACACCAGGATAATGTATTGCCAATTGCCTTATATATATCCGAGCCTCAGCTCACTGCAGTGCAGAAGAGCGGCGACAGGAGGGCAGCCTTTTGCCACACCAGCAGAATGCATTACACTTTGTCATTCATACAGCAAATCTTCACCTGGCTGCAGTTCATAAAAGTGGCCACAGGAGGGCACCCTTTTGCCACAACAGGAAAATGCATTGCCCATTGCCTTACATATAGCATAGCCTCACTTGGCTGTAGTGCAGAAAAGCGGACACAGGAGGGCACCCTTTTGCCACACCAAGAATATGCATTGCCCATTGCCTTACCTATAGCCTAGCCTCACCTGGCTGCAGTGCAGAAATGTGGCCACAGGAGGGCACTCTTTAGCCACACCAGGATAATGTATTGCCCATTGCATTATATATAGCGTAGCCTCACTTGGCTGCAGTGCAGAAAAGCGGACACAGGAGGGCACCCTTTTGCCACACCAAGAATATGAATTGCCCATTGCCTTACCTATAGCCTAGCCTCACCTGGCTGCAGTGCAGAAATGTGGCCACAGGAGGGCACTCTTTACCAACACCAGGATAATGTATTGCCCATTGCATTATATATAGCGTAGCCTCACTTGGCTGCAGTGCAGAAAAGCAGCCACAGGAGGGCACCCTTTTGCCACATCCGCAGAATGCATGACACTTTGTCATTCATACAGCAAATCCTCACCTGGCTGCAGTTCAGAAAAGTGGCCACAGGAGGGCACCCATTTGCCACACCAGGAAAATGCATTGCCCATTGCCTTACATATAGCCTAGCCTCAGCTCACTACAGTGCAGAAATATGGCCACAGGAGGGAACCTTTTTCCCACACCAGCAGAATGCATTGCCCATTGCCATACATATAGCCTAGCCTCAGCTCGCTGCAGTGCAGGAATGTGGCCACAGGAGGGCACCCTTTTGCCACACCAGGAAAATGCATTGCCCATTGCCATACATATAGCCTAGCCTCACCTGGCTGCAGTGCAGAAAAATGGCCACAGGAGGGCACCCTTTTGCCACATCAGGAAAATGCATTGCCTATATGTAAGGCAATTGGCAATGCATTATCCTGGTGTAGCAAAAGGGTGCCCTCCTGTGGCCATTTTTCTGCACTGCAGCCAGGTGAGGATTTACTGTATGTAAGGCAATGGGCAATGTATTTTCCTGGTGTGGCCAAAGGGTGCCCTTCTGTGGCCACTTTTATGCACTGCAGCCAGGTGAGAATTTGCTATAAGTATGACAATGTGTAATGCATTTTGCAGCTGTGGCAAAAGGGTGTCCTCCTGTGGCCACATTTATGAACTGTGGTGAGCTGAGGCTAGGCTATATGTAAGGCAATAGGCAATGCATTATTCTGGTGTGGCAAAAGGGTGCCCTCCTGTGGCCACTTTTCTGCACTGCAGCGAGCTGAGGCTGAGAGATAATGCATTGCCCATTGGCTTACATATAGCCTAGCCTCAGCTCGCTGCAGTGCAGGAAAATGGCCACAGGAGGGCACCCTTTTGCCACACCAGGATAATGCACTGCCCATTGCCTTACATATAGCCTCGGCCCACTTGGCTGCAGTGCAGAAAAGCAGCCACAGGAGGGCACTCTTTTGCCACACCAGGAAATGCATTGCCCATTGCCTTACATATAGCCTAGCCTCAGCTCACTGCAGTGCAGAAAAGCGGCCACAGGAGGGCACCCTTTTGCCACACCAGGAAATGCATTGCCCATTGCCTTACATATAGCCTAGCCTCACTTGGCTGCAGTGCAGAAAAGCGGCCACAGGAGGGCACCCTTTTGCCACACCAGGATAATGCATTGCCCATTGCCTTACATATAGCCTCGCCCCACTTGGCTGCAGTGCAGAAGAGTGGCCACAGGAGGGCACCCTTTTGTCACACCAGGAAAATGCATTGCCCATTGCCATACATATAGCCTAGCCTCACCTGGCTGCAGTGAAGAAAAATGGCCACAGGAGGGCACCCTTTTGCTACATCAGGAAAATGCATTGCCTATATGTAAGGCAATGGGCAATGGATTATCCTGGTGTAGCAAAAGTGTGCCCTCCTGTGGCCATTTTTCTGCACTGCAGCCAGGTGAGGATTTACTGTATGTAAGGCAATGGGCAATGTATTTTCCTGGTGTGGCAAAAGGGTGCCCTCCTGTGGCCACTTTTCTGCTCTGTAGCCAGGTGAGGATTTGCTATAAGTATGATAATGTGTAATGCATTTTGCAGCTGTGGCAAAAGGGTGCCCTCCTGTGGCCACTTTTCTGCACTGCAGCCAAGTGAGGCTAGGCTGTATGTAAGGAAATGGGCAATGTATTTGCCTGGTGTGGCAAAAGGGTGCCCTCCTGTGGCCACTTTGCTGCACTGCAGCCAGGTGAGGATTTACTGTAAGAATGACAAAGTGTAATGCATTTTGTTGCTGTGGCAAAAGGGTCCCCTTCTGTGGCCACATTTATGAACTGCGGTGAGCTGAGGCTAGGCTATATGTAATGCAATGGGCAATGCATTATCCTAGTGTGGCAAAAGGGTGCCCTCCTGTGGCCAGTTTTCTGCACTGCAGCGAGCTGAGGCTGAGGTATAATGCATTGCCCATTGCCTTACATATAGCCTAGCCTCAGCTCGCTGCAGTTCAGAACAGTGGCCACAGGAGGGCACTCTTTTGCCACACCAGGAAAATGCATTCCCATTGCCTTACATATAGCCTAGTCTCACTTGGCTGCAGTGCAGAAAAGCGGCCACAGGAGGGCACCCTTTTGCCACACCAGGATAATGCCCTGCCCATTTCCATACATATAGCCAAGCCTCAGCTCACTGCAGTGCAGAAATGTGGCCACAGGAGGGCACCCTTTTACCACATCAGGAAAATGCATTGCCCATTGCCTTACATATAGCCTAGCCTCACTTGGCTGCAGTGCAGAAAAGCGGCCACAGGAGGGCACCCTTTTGCCACACCAGGATAATGCATTGCCCATTGCCTTACATATAGCCTAGTCTCACTTGGCTGCAGTGCAGAAAAGCGGCCACAGGAGGGCACCCTTTTGCCACACCAGGATAATGCATTGCCCATTGCCTTACATATAGCCTCGCCCCACTTGGCTGCAGTGCAGAAAAGAGGCCACAGGTGGGTACCCTTTTGCCACACCAGGAAATGCATTGCCCATTGCCTTACATATAGCCTCGCCAAACTTGGCTGCAGTGCAGAAAAGCGGCCACAGGATGGCACCCTTTTGCCACACCAGGAAATGCATTGCCCATTGCCATTCATATAACCTAGCCTCACTTGGCTGCAGTGCAGAAGAGTGGCCACAGGAGGGCACCCTTTTGCTACATCAGGAAAATGCATTGCCTATATGTAAGGCAATGGGCAATGCATTATCCTGGTGTAGCAAAAGGGTGCCCTCCTGTGGCCATTTTTCTGCACTGCAGCCAGGTGAGGATTTACTGTATGTAAGGCAATGGGCAATGTATTTTCCTGGTGTGGCAAAAGGGTGCCCTCCTGTGGCCACTTTTCTGCACTGCAGCCAGGTGAGGATTTGCTATAAGTTTGACAATGTGTAATGCATTTTGCAGCTGTGGCAAAAGGGTGCCCTCCTGTGGCCACTTTTCTGCACTGCAGCCAAGTGAGGCTAGGCTGTATGTAAGGCAATGGGCAATGTATTTGCCTTGTGTGGCAAAAGGGTGCCCTCCTGTGGCCACTTTTCTGCACTGCAGCCAGGTGAGGATTTACTGTAAGAATGACAAAGTGTAATGCATTTTGCTGCTGTGGCAAAAGGGTGCCCTCCTGTGGCCACATTTATGAACTGCGGTGAGCTGAGGCTAGGCTATATATAATGCAATGGGCAATGCATTTTCCTGGTGTGGCAAAAGAGTGCCCTCCTGTGGCCACTATTCTGCACTGCAGCGAGCTGAGGCTGAGGCATAATGCATTGCCCATTGCCTTACATATAGCCTAGCCTCAGCTCACTGCAGTGCAGAAAAATGGCCACAGGAGGGCACTCTTTTGCCACACCAGGAAAATGCATTGCCCATTGCCTTACGTATAGCCTATGCTCAGCTCACTGCAGTGCAGAATAATGGCCACAGGAGGGCACCCTTTTGCCACACCAGGATAATGCATTGCCCATTGCCTTACGTATAGCCTAGGCTCAGCTCACTGCAGTGCAGAATAATGGCCACAGGAGGGCACCCTTTTGCCACACCAGGATAATGCATTGCCCATTGCCTTACGTATAGCCTAGGCTCAGCTCACTGCAGTGCAGAATAATGGCCACAGGAGGGCACCCTTTTGCCACACCAGGATAATACATTGCCCATTGCCTTACATATAGCCTAGCCTCACTTGGCTGCAGTGCAGAACAGCGGCCACAGGAGGGCACCCTTTTGCCACACCAGGATAATGCATTGCCCATTGCCTTACATATAGCCTCGCCCCACTTGGCTGCAGTGCAGAAAAGCGGCCACAGGAGGGCACCCTTTTGCCACACCAGGATAATGCATTGCCCATTGCCTTACATATAGCCTCGCCCCACTTGGCTGCAGTGCAGAAGAGTGGCCACAGGAGGGCACCCTTTTGCCACATCAGGAAAATGCATTGCCTATATGTAAGGCAATGGGCAATGCATTATCCTGGTGTAGCAAAAGGGTGCCCTCCTGTGGCCATTTTTCTGCACTGCAGCCAGGTGAGGATTTACTGTATGTAAGGCAGTGGGTAATGTATTTTCCTGGTGTGGCAAAAGGGTGCCCTCCTGTGGCCACTTTTCTGCACTGCAGCCAGGTGAGGATTTGCTATAAGTATGACAATGTGTAATGCATTTTGCAGCTGTGGCAAAAGGGTGCCCTCCTGTAGCCACTTTTCTGCTCTGCAGCCAAGTGAGGCTAGGCTGTATGTAAGGCAATGGGCAATGTATTTGCCTGGTGTGGCAAAAGGGTGCCCTCCTGTGGCCACTTTTCTGCACTGCAGCCAGGTGAGGATTTACGGTAAGAATGACAAAGTGTAATGCATTTTGCAGCTGTGGCAAAAGGGTTCCCTCCTGTGGCCACTTTTCTGCACTGCAGCCAAGTGAGGCTAGGCTATATATAATGCAATGGGCAATGCATTTTCCTGGTGTGGCAAAAGAGTGCCCTCCTGTGGCCACTTTTCTGCACTGCAGCGAGCTGAGGCTGAGGCATAATGCATTGCCCTTTGCCTTACATATAGCCAAGCCTCAGCTCACTGCAGTGCAGAAATGTGGCCACAGGCGGGTACCCTTTTGCCACACCAGGATAATGCATTGCCCATAGCCTTACATATAGCCTAGCCTCACTTGGCTGCAGTTCACAAAAGTGGCCACAGGAGGGCACCCTTTTGCCACAGCAGAAAAATGCATTACATGTTGTCATTCTTACAGCAAATCCTCACCTGGCTGCAGTGCAGAAGAGTGGCCACAGGAGGGCACCCTTTTGCCACACCAGGAAAATACATTGCCCATTGCCTTACATATAGTAAATCCTCACCTGGCTGCAGTGCAGAAAAATGGCCACAGGATGGCAACCTTTTGCTTCACCAGGATAATGCACTGCCCATTGCCTTACATATAGCCTAGCCTCACTTGGCTGCAGTGCATAAATGTGGCCACAGGATGGCACCCTTTTGCTTCACCAGGATAATGCATTGCCCATTGCCTTACATATAGCCTAGCCCCCGCTCACTGCAGTGCAGAAATGTGGCCACAGGAGGGCACCCTTTTACCACACCAGGAAAAGGCATTGCCCATTGCCTTACATATAGCCTAGTCTCCGCTCCCTGCAGTGCAGAAATGTGGCCACAGGAGGGCACCCTTTTACCACACCAGGAAAATGCATTGCCCATTGCCTTACATACAGCCCAGCCTCACCTGGCTGCAGTTCATAAAAGTGGCCACAGGAGGGCACCCTTTTGCCACACCAGGAAAATATATTGCCCACTGCCATTCATACAGCCCAGCCTCACCTGGCTGCAGTTCAGAAAAGTGGCCACAGGAGGGCATCCTTTTGCTACACCAGGATAATGTATTGCCCATTGCCTTACATACAGCCTAGCCTCCGCTCCCTGCAGTGCAGAAAAATGGCCACAGGAGGGCACCCTTTTGCCACACTAGGAAAATGCATTGCCCATTGCCATGCATACAGCCTAGCCTCACCTGGCTGCAGTTCAGAAAAGTGGCCACAGGAGGGCACCCTTTTGCCACACCAGGAAAATACATGGCCCATTGCCTTACATACAGCCTAGCCTCACCTGGCTGCAGTTCATAAAGGTGGCCACAGGAGGGCACCCTTTTGCCACACCAGGACAATACATTGCCCACTGCCATTCATACAGCCCAGCCTCACCTGGCTGCAGTTCAGGAAAGTGGCCACAGGAGGGCATCCTTTTGCCACACCCACAGAATGCATGACACTTTGTCATTCATACAGCAAATCCTCACCTTGCTGCAGTGCAGAAAAATGGCCACAGGAGGGCACCCTTTTGCCACACCAGGAAAATGCATTGCCCATTGCCTTACATATAGCATAGCCTCAGCTCACTGCAGTGCAGAAAAATGGCCACAGGAGGGCACCCTTTTGCCACAACAGGAAAATGCATTGCCCATTGCCTTACATACAGCCTAGCCTCCGCGCCCTGCAGTGCAGAAAAATGGCCACAGGAGGGCACCCTTTTGCTACACCAGAAAAGTGCTTTGTCCACTATTTTCCACAAGCAGTTTAAATCATCTGGCTTGCTTTCAAGAGTTTCTTGGAGACTTAGTATTACTTTATTTTATTTTATTTTATTCGATTTCTATACCATCCTTCCAAAAATGGCTCAGGGTGGTTTACATAGAGAAATAATAAATAAATAAGATGGATCTCTCTCCCCAAAGGGCTCACAATCTAAAAACAAACATAAGACAGACACCAGCAAAAGGGACTGGAGGGATTCTGTTCTGGGAGTGGAGAGGGCCAGTTGCTCTCCCTCTGCTAAATACAAGAGAATCACCACCTTTAAAGGTGCCTCTTTGCCAAATTAGCAGGGGTCGTTCATATGCCAATTCCTAGGACTGTAGCCTATTCTTGAGGGTGGGCCACCCTACCTTAGGGAGGGCTGGTGGGCCCATAATGCCTCTTCCCCAGCCATGGGGCTGCAGAAGGGGTGGGCGAAGGCAGATGGGTTTGCCCATCCATACATCTGGTGTACCTGCAGCCAGTTTCTCTGCGCCCGTTTGCATACCCAGGTGAATTTGCCAGTCAAATTCTCTTGGAGTCACGCTGACAGCTGCGTCAGAGCAGAGGTGCTTTGTGCGTGAGGTAGGTAACGACCCCTGCCCTGTCCCCGGGACCTCTGTACGCCTTCTCAGCCCACCCGTTCCAGGCAGGAGTGGTCCCAGGAAGGCCCTGCTGATTCTCTCCTTAACCCGCAGGCGCAGACCAGGTGGGCATGCAGAGCGATGGCTGATAATTCGGACTCCCGGGAGTCGGAGAACAACAGCTGGGTGATCGCAGGTTCTGAGGTGAGGGTCAGGGATGCGATTCAGTACCAGACGGCAGGGGTCTCCCTGGGCTGTGCCCCCCACCTGGGATGGTAGTTCAGGGTAATGGGCCTGGCACTATCTTCCCAAGGTCCTTCATTAACTGGCAAACCTGGCACTTCTTGTGTCAGACCTCTGCCTCTTTTTGGTCTCTGTTTATGGGGAAATGCTTGACTAACAAGCAGAAGGTTGCAGGTTCGAATCCCTGCTGGCCTGTTTCTCAGACTATGGGAAAGCATCTATATCAGGCATCTAGGAAGATGCTGAAAGGCATCATCTCATCCTGCGTGGGAGGAGGCAATGGTCAACCCCTCCTGCATTCTACCCAAGAAAACCACAGGGCTCTGTGGGCGCCAGGAGTCAAAATTGACTTGACTTCAAGGCACACTTTACCTTTAGTTCAGGGGTAAAGTATCTGCTTTGCATGCAGAACGTCCCAGCTTCAATCCCTCTCATCTCCTGCCTGAAGCCCTGTAGAGCTGCTGCCAGTTGGAGTAGACAAGACTGAGCTTTCTGGGCCAATGACCTGGCTCAGCAGGCAGCCGCTCCCTACAAACGTGGGCAAATTTGTTGGTACACTTACAGCTCATTGAAAAAGTGTTTTATGTCCCCTGAGAAGCGATTAAATGAAAAGCAATTGTCCCATTGATGTGTGATTGAGTAAAGCACAGCAAATGTGAAAAGAGATAAAGTATTGCTTATTCTACAAAGAAATTCTTAAGTGGCCTGGACACATTTGTTGGGCCCCTAGAAAAGATCATAAATAATTGGATTAGAGTGATGTTTGAAACCAGCTGTTTTCTTTAATTAGTATCACACATGTCTCCAATCGTGCAATCAGTCATTCAGCCTATTTAAATGGAGAAAAGTAGTCACACTGCTGTTTGGTATCATTGTGTGTCACACAATGAACATGGGCCAGAGAAAGCCAAGGAGAGAGTTGTCTGAGGAGATCAGAAAGAACATTCTAGACAAGCATGTTAAAGGCAAAGGCCATAAGACCATCTCCAAGCAGTTTGATGTTCCTGTAACAACAGTTGCAAATGTTATTAAGAAGTTCAAGGCCCATGGGACTGTAGCCAACCTCCCTGGACACGGCCGCAAGAGGAAAATCGGCCCCAGAATCAGCAGAAGCATAGACAAAAAGCCAAGGACAACTTCCAAAGAGATACAAGCTGAACTTCAAGGTCCATCAGTGTCTGATCGCACCATCCGTCGCTTTTTGAGTGACAGTGGGCTCAATGGAAGAAGGCCCAGGAGGACTCCACTGTTGAAAGAAAAACATCAAAAAGCCAGACTGGAATGTGCTAAAATGCATATTGACAAGCCACAGTGCTTCTGGGAGAATGTCCTTTGGACAGATGAGACCAAACTGGAGCTTTTTGGCAAGTCACGTCAGCTCTATGTCCACAGATGAAAAAATGAAGCTTTCAAAGAACACCATACCTACTGTGAAACATGTTTTGGGGCTGCTTTGCTGTGTCTGGCATGGGCTGCCTTGAGTCTGTGCAGGGATCACTGAAATCTCAAGACTATCAAGAGATTCTGGAGTGAAACGTACTGCCCAGTGTCAGAAATCAGCTAAAAGCACCCAAGAATGGCTAAAGACAAAACATTGGGCTATTCTGAAGTGGCCTTCTATGAGCCCTGATTTCAATCCTATCAAACATCTATGGAAAGAACTGAAACATGCAGTCTGGAGAAGGCACCCTTCAAACCTGACACAGATGGAGCCGTTTGCTCAGGAAGGGTTGGCCAAACTACCTGTGGACAACTGCAGAAGTCTCATTGAGAGCTACAGGAATCGCTTGTTTGCAGTGACTGCTTCTAAAGGTTGGGCAACAAAATATTCAGTTCAGGGTCCCATCATTTTTGTCTATGCCATTTCCATTTGTGTTGTTATTTGAAATCTCCTGTTGTGTCGAAACTCTAAAGCAAAGTCTGTTTTTTAAAAAATGGGGAGTAAACAATGATGGGTGCCAATTACTTTCGTCAGTTTCAAGTTATTTCAGAGACAATTGCGGGTTCTTTTTTCGTGGAGGGCTACCAACACATTTGTCCACGTGTGTAAATTCCTGTGGGGTGCTGCTTATTGGGGGTGAGTGGGACGTTGATGTTGGAGCAGTAGAAAGTATTGCTCTAGGCCCCTTTAAAGGCTCCCCGTCCTCTCTCTCTAACTAGTGTGATGCAGTGGATAAGGTTGTAAAGAGGGGCTATGTGGAGCCTCCATGTCCAGAGGCAATATACCCCTGAATACCAGTTGCTGGGGGACAAAGAGGGGAGGGCTGTTATCGCTGTGGGGCGCAAGATGCTGGGCTGACAGCCCTTGGGTCTGACCCAACTGGGTTCTCTTTGTGCTCTGGTGAGTGTCCAACTGGGAGGACCCAAGTTCAAATCCCACCCAGTCATGATGCCCACAGGGTGACCTTGGGCCAGCCTCATCCTCGCCGTCTAGCCTACCTAATGGGGTGGTTGGAAAGTGGGGGAGAAAAGGATAGCAGAAATGCAGTGCCCCTGCTAGGCCCCCATCAGTAACAAGGAGTCAGCTCTTTCCCCATCTCTCCTTTCTCTTCAGGCTCTACCGGTGGAGGAACTTGGCTCTGAAGCTGCAGAGGAAACCCAGACAGAGCCTGAGCTGGCAAAAGATGGCACCCAGGGTAAGCAGTGAGGGGCATGGCAATCGCCCATCGCTTCTCCTTAACTCTGCCCTTTCCTGTCCCTTCTGCATCTCCCAAGGCTCTGCAACCCACATCCCTTTCCCTCAGTGCTGCCCCCTGGGTTAAGCAAATAGGGCGGCTAATGTCCTTTGTTCTAGCTGGCGATTTTGTGACCCCCGTCACACCCCACTTCACTGAGCGGTGGGAAGTCGAGGACATGTTCCCTGTGGAAGTATTACGGATAATTATTTATTAACACATTTTTATGCCACCCAAAACTTACGTGTCTGGGCGGTTTACAACAAAATAAAAACAAAGCAAAACATTAGTTAAAAGAAAAAAGAAAAATGAAATGTTGTCTTTGTAATCCTCTATTTATTTACAAAGCAACGTAGCTGGAGCAGATATTATGGGGAGGGGTGCAGAAGCAAGCACACAGGAGAAGCAGTTTATCTGACAGCAAAGCTTAGTGGAATGGAGATGGGTTAGTGGGCTCTCTACACCCACAAGTGCATTAGAATCATGCGTGTGTGCGCACACACACACACACCCCTTTCACACTGTGAACTAATAGAGACGTCTTTCCCTACAGCGTCTCCTGCTGACAGTAAGCAAACAGCTGAGCAGCCTGATCTTGAAGAAGCGAAACTCAAGGTAGAACGTAAATCTGGGATCTGGGCCTGTGTGTGGGAATCTCCTCCACCTTGGGGTTCTGCTAAGGGCTACTTCAATTAAATGTACAGACCCTCCGTTCAGGGCTGCACAACTGGTTGATCCTGAAAAGACATGCACAAGGTGGTAGAGGCATTCCCTCCTGAGTGAGGGAGGGAAATCCTCTTCCCCAACAGCACTTGCTGCCCAGTTCATGTTGAGCGGGGACATCTCTTTAGCACTTGAAGGTTTTGGGGATGTATTCCTCAAACTCCGTCTTCCCACCTTGCTTCAAAGCAATTAGGATGTCAGAAATAAACCGGTTTGAATCTCTCTCTTGATCCCAGGACCCTGAGGTTGTGGCCGCCCCTAGTTTGGGAGTGATCCCCAGCCCTGGCATATCCAAGACCACAGAGTCAGTCCTCTTCGAAAGCGACCCCTCGTCCCTGTACATACAGGAGACGGGCCGCCATGACGCTGAGGTGGGATGTGTACCTGACACGCAGGGAACCCCGTTGACCCACAAAGCAGGTGATACATTGTGCACGGCCCTTGGGGGGGGGGGGGAATAAAATAGAAAAGAAAAGAAATAGGCCCCTGCCGGCAAGGAGCTTACAATCTGCATGTCAATACAGGAAGAGACAACAGATGGCAAAGCACTTGTAAGCGGGCATTGGAAAGCTGTACTTCAGTGTTTATTTTTTCACTTAATGCCCTTCTTTCTTTTTTTGCCTTTTGGTCTAATGTTTTATTGTTGTCTTATTGTCTGGTTATATTCCATATTATGGTGTAATTACACCATAAGCTGCCTCATGAGGTCATTTTGCCTAGAAATGTAGGCTAGGCTATAACTTTTCATACAGAGAAATAGATGGATGGAATAAAATCTGCTTCCCTGCCCGATCTCCTTGCCACAGCTGAGCACCTAGAGACATACAGGATGTAACTTTCCCCCAGCCGATATTTAAAATTGGCTCCTATTTTAAATGCTTCCACTTCAGTAGGACAGATTTCTGCTGGTTTGGTGACATTTTTATCCCTTCTTTGTCTGCAGGTTTTAAAATATTTTTCTTCTGATGTTTTTCTTCTGGGCTATTGTAAGCCGTCTTGTGCTTATTTTGACAGGGAAAGGCAGACTGCAACACTTCTAAAAGTAAATAAGCATAGAATAAAATCAGTGTCCCTTATTTGTTTATTTTTTGGTGCCTGATCTTTCTCTTTCCTCCCCAGGCCCTTTGGGGGAGCGGAGAAATGCATCCAGCAGCGAGGAAGAGTCGGCCAAGGAACGCGATGTTGAAGGCCTACGCAGACGGAAAGGTCGGGATTCGCACCTGGTTCCTCCCGGGGCTTCCCAGGACCGACACGGGCAGCCCCTCGGTGGTGAAGAGAGTGCTTTTCCTGGGACTAAGTGGCTCATTGGCTTGTTGGCCATCTTGGGCCTGGGCTTGCTCGTCTTCTCGGGTAAGTGGTGGTCTTGTCAAAGAGGAGATGGGTTGAGGTGGCCAATCGCACCGCTGGCTTTTCACTCCCTGCCTCTCTCTCTCTTTCTCTCTCTCTCCCCAGGGGTCATCTTTGAGGCGGAGGAAGGTATGTTTGGGGATGGGAGAGGCTGGAAATGGCGCTCTGCCTTTTCTCCTGTCCTCGGGGGCCAGAATTGCGGGGAGGGGGAGACAGAGAGAGACTAGGCGAGCAATGGGGTCTTATAAGCCAATGCAAAACCGCAAAGACAGTCCAAGAGTCCCAGGCCGTTTAGATGGAAGCTGACTTACACCAAGGCACGCTGTTGGTAGTGGCAATACCATTCTCATTCATTGCAGCAGCAAGAATAGAATTGTAGAGCTTAAAGGGGCCCCGGCGGTCTTCTAGTCCAACCCACTGCTCAGTGCAGGAATTTGCTACAACATCCCTGACAGGTGTGGCCATCCCAGCGGCAGCTTCTCTTTCGAAACCTCCAGCAAAGAGTAGCCCATAAGGCAGGCTGTTCCACAGCTCTTAAAGGTCAAGTTGTGCCGTCAAGTTGATTTCGACTCCGGGCGCCCACAGAGCCCTGTGGTTGTCTTTTGGTGGAATACAGGAGGGGTTGACCATTGCCTCCTCCTGCGCAGTATGAGATGATGCCTTTCAGCATCTTCCTAGATCGCTGCTGCCCGATATAGTACCAGGGGGGATTCGAACCAGCAACCTCTGGCTTGCTAGTCAGGTTGTTTCCCCTGCTGCGCCATTATAAATTCCTCCTGACACCTAGCCGAAATCTACTTCCTTGAAGCAATTCTTGGATTTCTTTGCCCTCACTCCCCCCAAATATTCTGCCTCCAATTGTCCTTAGCTCTGCCCAAGGCAAGGAATACAATAAGCTAAGCCGAAAGATCAGTGATAAATTTTCTTCCAGTTTGTGCCCCAGGACATTTCTGCCTCCTGTCTGAACTACAAGCCCTCTGCTGAGGCCATAGGTGGGGCTGGGGCTGTAGCTCAGGGGCAGAACACCTGCTTGGCATATAGGAGGTCCCAGGTTCAAATCCTGGCAGCATCTCCAGGTAGGGGTGGGAAAGACTCCTGCCTGAAACCACGGAGAGCCGCTGCCAGTCAGTGTAGACGATACTGAGCCAGGTGGACCAATGGCCAGACTCGGTATAAAGCAGCTTCCCGTGTTCCTACACTTTGAAGGCCTACAGGCTCTTTTGAGAGAGAAGGAGGAAGTCACAGAGCTGAGGGTGCAGCCTGATCACGGGCGGGTGAAGAACAGCCCACGATAGGGGTCAAGCGCAGGTGAATGGATCTTGCTAGCAGCGGTGATCTGGTCACCCCTTAAGGTTGTTTTGCAGCCGAACAGGGCTGTGCCAATGGCCCATTGCCCAAGGTATCAATGCAGCAGGTAGCTCGAGTGAGTGAGCCAAGCCATATGCTGAAGGCTTTCCCCCCCCAACAAGGGCTAAATGCCTGCACTTCTGTCCCCACCCCTCTGCTCTTACAGGCACGGTGGACATCCTGAGCAGCTGGCCAAACTCGGACAGAGAGGAGCCACATCTTGGTTCTGACGGGGGGGTGAGTCTCTCTTATTTCTCTGCGAGCACAAGAAATAAAAAATTGATCTGGGTCATCTTTTCAGGGCTTCCTGTATGGCTTCTGCAGTTTACAGTTTGGCTAGGATGGATGGAAATAGCAGCAGCTTAGCTTAGCTATTTCCATCCATGACAGTAAAGTAAAGGTGTGCCGTTGAGTTGGTGTCAACTCCTGGTGCCCACAGAGCCCTGTGGTTTTCTTTGGTAGAATACAGGAGGAGTGTACCATTGCCTCCTCCTGCACAGTATGAGATTATGCTCTTCAGCACCTTATATCGCTGTTTCCCATAGTCTGGGAAACATACCAGTGGGGATTCGAACCAGCAACCTCTTGCTCGCTAGGCAAGTCATTTCCCCGCTGTGCCATTAGGTGGTTACCATTTCTATCCATTATGTAAACAATAATCGAGTTTCTGAAATGGGATCAAGTCCCCTTGGTAAGAATTGCAAATATTCCGTTAGGGAAAGTGACATTTGAGATCATAACTCTCCCCCCACAATCTACTTTTTAGCATAAAAGTCATCACTTAAATTGTGCATTGGGAACGTCCTATATAGAGCCACCCCCTTCAAAAAAAGTTGGAAGTAAACCTTGGAACAGAATTTGGGCTTCAAAATTTGGACATCCAAATGAAGTCGGGGCGGCTGAGGTGTTAATCTGTTATGATTTAATGTGTTGTGTGTTTTTATCACATGTTTTAACCCTGTGTTGTGAGCTGCTCAGAGTATAATTTGTTTTGGGCAGCAAACCAATAACGTTTATTATTATGTATCATTCTTCCGTGCAAAGTCAAAATTGTTGGCACTCTGGAGGCAGGATTATTTTGCTTCAATCTGCTGTTGCTTTGCTGTGACACCAGCATCTGCAGTGGGGGAGAATCCCAGCATCCTGGCATTTGTCTGTCTGTGTGAGTGGTGATGTGGGGATTTGAACCCAGAACTCCCAGGGTTTAGTCCAGCATTCTAACCACTGCATCACAAGCTGACTGAGTGGGAGAGTAGGACAGGCATGGAGAGAGTAGAGAAGGCAGAGGCACGCAGAGCAAAACTGGGGAGCCACACAAAGGCCAGCTTGGGACTACCGCCCGGTCGAAGAGCCAAGCCACCTGATCGGCCGGAATCACTTATAGCCTGGCGGCTTGGCTCTTCATCTGGACTGCCTGGTGGGGCAGAGCAATACTGCCTGATCTTCCTCCACCCTCCAGCCTGTAGAGCAGGAAGTCAAAATCCCGATGTCGAAGAGCCAAGCCTCCTGATATATTTACAGCCGGGTGGCTTGGCTCTTTGTCTGGGCTGCCATGCTGGCACCTGGAAGAGGAAAAACCGCCCTGCCTTCCTTAACCTTGCATCCTGGGCGGTTCAACGCGTTCGGCAGAGGATTCGGACACTTACAAGCAAAGCTATCACTGGCTTGTGTTTCCCTCCACAGGACTGGCTGGCTTCTCCATCAGCGGAGTCCATGGGTGATGCTAAACCTCCTCACGCCAAGGAAGTACCCCCGTCAGAGGCCCCCAGTGACACCCAGAGCCTGGACGCCATGGGGCTCGTGTTAGACAAGCTGGCCAAGGAGAATCAAGATATCCGACTGATGCAGGCTGAGCTGCAGGTAGGGAGGAGGCCAGGTCTCGAGGGCAACGGGAGGGGCTTGTGGGCACCAGCCCCATTGGAGAACAACACACTCCAGGGCCTGCTGTGACTCGCTACGCTGGAATCAGTGGCCTAGGCACAACGTATTAAGGACTAGAAGCATGGCTTTCTATAGTCCTGTAATTCAGCGATTATTTTGGCCCATAAGAGCAGCCCTGCTGGATCAGGCCCCAAAAGGCCCATCTAGACCAGCATCCTGTTTCCCACAGTGGCCCACCAGATGCCCCTGAAATGCCCACAGGCAAGGGGCAAGGGCATGCCCTCTCTCCTGTTGTGGCTCCCCTGCAACTGGGATTCAGAGGCATCTTGGAGGCTGGAGGTGGCCTATAGCCCCCAGACTAGTAGCCCTTAATAGACCTGTCCGCCATGAATTTGCCTAAGCCCCACTTCAAGCCCTCCAGGCTGCCGGCTGCCCCCACGTCTTGTGGCCCACTGGGGAGGTGACCCCTTAGCTGCGTCCCTTGATTTGAAGGACCTCCTTTTCTCGCGCTTTGCTTTTGACATGCCACGCGTCTCCTCGCTCCTGAATCCTGCAGTCCCAGAAGGAGGAGTTGCAGCACCTGCTGCTCAAGACGGAAGGCGAGGCGTTGGCATTCACCTCCCAGCAGCAACACCTGGCCGCCGAGAACGCCAGGCTCGCCGAGGCGCTGCGGCGGGAGACCGCTGCCCTCCTCGAGGCGCAGGCCGAAGTCCGTCTGCTCCGGCAGAAGCGGCAGGAGCCGGGCCGGGAGGGCGGCGTCCAACCCCAGCAGCCCCCGGGAGAGGAACCGGGGCCGGAACGCCACCCTGACAAGGCGGAGCGCCCGGAAGCCGAAATCCGCCGGCTGCGCGGCCTCCTGGGGTCGGCTCAGCGGGACGTGGCCAGAGCTTTGCCGAAAGTCCCACCGGGCGAAGCCGCGGACAGGCTGCGCGACCTGGAGCAAAGGCTGGGCCAGGAGTTGGAGCAGACCCGAGGGGAAGCGGGCAGCAAGCCTTCCTGGAGGGAGACCCACAAGGCCAGGCGGGGCAAGGAGACGAGAAGCTGGCAGAAGCAGCCCGGAGCCCAGGAGGAGCGGTGGACGGGCCACCACGAGCACGGCCCCGGCAAAGACCAGCAGGGCCACCGTCCGCCGCACAAGGCCCCCAAGGCGGGAGACGGCGGGGGCCCCCATCCCCGGAAACACGGCCCGCGGGAGGCCAAGCCGGGCAGAGACGGGGAGCGCCACCGCGGGGGGCGGAAGGCCAAGAAGCCCGCCGACCCCAGTGCATTGTGGGAGAGGTTGGCCCAGCACCCGTTCCGGGCTCCGCGGGGCTGCGCGGGCGTGGCTGAGTGCGCCCGGCAGGAAGGCCTCGCGCCCGTGCAGAAGACGGACTTCCTGCAGATGGTCCAGAACTACTTGGCTGGGCTGGGCTGGGGCGACCACTACCGGGGCCTGGCCGCGGCGCTGGACGGGTATTTCGGCGGCGACGGGGCCTTCGCCCACGACCGCCTGAGCTTCGTCGACTTTCTGGATGAGGTGGAGGACGCGCTGGAGGAGCTGGCGGAGCACCTGGGGGGCAGCGAAGAAGAAGTGGATCATTTCGAGGAGGTGGTCCTGTGGCAGCTGGGGGCAGCCTCTGGGGGCAGGTGAGAGCCGGAGGGGGGCCTTGGGGTGTGGGAGGTATGGGATAAACCTACGCGGTCAGTCCGGGAAAAGGTAGGGAGGAACGCAGGAGACTGCCTCCTACTGAGTCAGACCCTTGGCCTGTCTAGCTCAAAATCTCCTACTCTGACTGGCAGCAACTCTCCAGGTATTCCCCGGTGGGGATGGGCCATAGTTCAGTGGAAGAGCACCTGCCTACTTGCATGCAGAAGGTCCCAAGTTCCTTCCCTGGTGGCATCTCCAGGTAGGGCTGAGAGAGGTTCCTGCCTGCAACCTTGGAGAAGCCGCTGCCAGTCTGTGAAGACAATCCTGAGCTAGCTAGACCAAGGGTCTGACTCAGTACATGGCAGCTGCCTATCTTCCTCGGCAGGGATACCCACCATGATATTAGCAAGGAACAACTGAAGAAATGCCTTAAGAGCAATGTTCCTTCCCACATATGGCCAAAATAAGGATGGAGGGCAAGATTACCTGCTCCATCACCCCCTGCTGTGCAAGCGTCACTCTTGGCCTCCACATCCTGGACAGAAAGGGTCTGGGGTCTGGGTTTTGTTTTTTTTTGTCTCAGGCTTTGACCAATTCCCTTTGGATCTAAGAGCCAGCCCTAAAACGATGGAGCCAGCCAAGAGACACTTGGCCAAATGACCAGACTTAGTGGTAGCCATGGAGGAGGAGAAGGCTAAACAGGCTTCTCTTTATCCCCTTTTCAACTAACACACTTAGAAGAGAAAAAGGACTGCTTGGAACAAGTAAAGAGTGTATTAAATGGCTCCGTCTCTGAATATCCCAGTCTAGGCACCACAGTTAATCTTCTAGGCACCAGGCCTCCCTGGCGCCTGGGATTTGTCCAAGACCCTTCTCTGCATTTGTATAGACCCTTTCAACCAATGAAGAGCTCTGATCAAGCTGTATGTCTGTGGACATCCTGTTCCCACCTTGCCCCAAAACATGTGGGGTGGGGGCCAAACTGCAGGTGGGGTGGGAGAGTTCTGCAGAGATATTTGGGACATAGGGAGGAGCCTCACAGCAGCACATGACTGTCTTTTATTGTATGTGGACATGTACTGCTAAATTGGAGTAGGGTTTCTAGTCCTCAAGACTGAGTTTGACCATCATGGAAGGTGAGGAGGGGAGTATTCCAAATTAACTGTTGTTGTGATGTTGTTCCATATTGGCTGTTGTGGGGGGCAGAAGAGCATACAAAGTGGACAGTGTTTTCCAATGGAAAGCTTTTGCTAACCTCCAATATTCCCCCCTTCCTCGCAGGTTTGCTCAGCAGAACGGCACCCAAAGGCCCCCCAAGGAACGGAGCCGGGAGGGACATGCACGCAAGAACGGCCAGGAAGGCACCGGCCGGACCCATGGCTAGACCCACAGCCCTACCAAGGCGAACTCGCCTTGGGGAGGGGGAAAGGAGTGGACCCAGCTAAGGACTCGGTGAGGCACTGAAGATTGCTCTGGCGTTGAAATCTGGTGGCAGAGATCTCCACTCCCCTGCCCAAATCGGATACGTGCATTTACCCCCAACGCCTGCCCTTCTGTCCCCCATGGAGACCGCCCGGCTGCCTGGAGGGGGTGTCTCTTTGGCAGCACCAGCAATCACACGGAAAAGGATGTTCTCCACCCGGCGAATGAGTCGTCTGTGTGTGCCGTTGGTGTCCGAAGTGCCCGAAACCTGCCTCCAGCCAGACGCAGGTGCCCAGATCTAGTACTCTGTGGCTCTCGCCTTTCTTTTCTTTTCAAGAAAGTCTTGGGACTCAATAGTCATGTCAAGCGTGAGCCGGTGTGGGCACCAGAGCGTCTCGGATCAGAAACTGGACGCAGCCGAGGCCTTTCGCAGGATCCGTTTTTCGCCCGCGCTGGCCTTGGACTCTCCCCGAGTTCTGCTCTGAAAAGTTTGCAGAATTTCCCCGCAAAACTTCACCCCTGGCTCTGCCGCCGATGACTGTAAGCAAGGGAACGGTGGGAAGCGTGTGTGTGCCCCTCTCCTTTGGGGGTTGACTAGCATGGGGTGGCCCCCTCTCCCCCCGCCCCCTGCACTCTAGCCCCCTCCTCCTGGTCCTCCTCCTCACAATTCCTTGCACTGTGAGTGTGACAGAAGCCAAATAAAGCCACTTAAGTCAAAGAAGGCTGACGGACTGGTGTGACCGAGGGCCCGTGGGGTGGGGTGTATGCGTGGGGTGGCATTGATGGATGGGGGTGGGGGACATCCACAGGGCGAAATACTAACTTTCTACATCCCCTCCAGGGGTGTAGCTAGATTATAGCTACGCCTCTGATCTCCTCGCTGGGTTGTACCGTGGCAACATCTCTCTCTTTAAAAAAATAAGAGAAGGGCCCCCTGCTAAGAATAGCTTTGTCATTGGGCAGGCCTAGATATCTGAATTCCTCTCTTCCCCTGCAGCCCTGAATAAAATCGGACTTTCACCCCACTTTCTAACAGCTGCAGTGGGATTCACGGGGGGGGGGAGAGTATTTCTGTGCACGTGCGGAGTGCATTTCTGCAACTCCGCATAGTCATGACACACAGGCACATCCTCATCATTCCACACATCCTTACATGTGTCAGATAAACGGAGTTGGGTTCACACTGGGTGGGTGACGGATCCCACTTCCCCGCCCCCCAGGACCTCTAGGGCCGAGATGAAGCACCCTCGGCTTCCTGGCTGGGAAGACCCCCTCTGTGACTGCAGCAGCAGCACCCATGCGCTCCGGCTGGCCCCGGCCATGCATTTATTCATTAGGCCGCCATTCTTAGCAGTGGTGGGGCGCTCAGCTCAAAAGGAAGGCTGGCGCTGAAGCCAGGAGAAGCCCGGCCATGTGGAAAGGGGTCCATCACCCCTGCTAACGGGACCAAAGAGGCGCCTTGTTGAAGTGGCAGTTCTTTGTGGAGCGGGGGAAAGCAACTGGTCCTATCCATCCCCAGCAAAAGTAAGCATTTAAATATATATATATATTTATTTATTTATGTCTATGTAAACTGCTTTAGGGACTTTTGTTGGAAAACAGTATATAAATATTTCTCATATTCATTGTATTCCATAAAGTGTCCACTTTTCAAGGGCTCCTGTCTAGCAGGGGGAGAGCAACTGTCTCTCTTCAACCCAGCGCAGCGTCTTTCCAGCCGGTGGTGGTCCCTCTTGGGGTCTGGAACCCCTTTGGGGCAGGGAACCATCCCTAGGCCACCCTGGAGCACACGGTTTGGGAATTCTCCTTGCTAACTGGGCCAAGAGGCATGACCACACTTCTTCAGCCCAGCATGGCTTTCCTCCCAGTGGCGGCTGCTGGGGTCTCCCTTGGGTTTCCCCTTTGGTTTTGGAGCCCCTTTGGGGCAGGGAACCTTCTCCTCAGTCCTCTGGCTCTGGAAACAGCTCTGGGAACTTCTTGGGGCTCAAAAGCAGAGTGGGCAGGTGCGCTATAAATAATAAATGAGCTTTGCCCCCCTCATGCAAAGGTCGGCCTCCTTAAGTGGCCTCTGCTGACCAGAACACCTTTTCAAGATGGCGGCACTCTTGTTTTGAGAGCAGGGGGAGAGCAACCGTCTCTCTTCAGCCCAGCCTGGCTGCCCTCCCAGTGGTTGCTGCTGGGTTCTCCCTTGGGTTTCCCCTTTGGGGCAGGAATGGGAACCTTCTTATTGCTTTTGCCATGGCAGACTCTGCGGGAACCTTTGCCCTTGAAAAGCAGGTGCGCCATAAATAATAAATGAGCTTTGCCCCCCTCAGGCAAAGGTCGGCCTCGTTAAGCGGCCAGGAATGGGCACCTCTTCAAAATGGCGGCTCTCTTGCATCGAGCATAGGGAGAGCAACTGTCCCTCTTTGGCCTAGCAAAAGATCCCTTTTCAAAAATGGAGACTGTTCTTGTTGTCCCTCTTCAGCCCAGCATGGCTCCCTTCCCAGTAGCTGCTGCGAGGAGGGTGCCCGCCTTGGCTTTCTTTTTGGATTGGGAGCCCCTTTGGGGCAGGGAACCATCTTCTCACCGCTTGTGCTCTAGAAGCTGCTCTGGGGAGTTCTGGGCCTGAAAAGCAGAGCGGCCAGGTCCTCCCTAAGTCATCCATGGGCGGCTTCTGCTCACCGGGCCAAGAAGGGGCCCCCTTTTCAAAATGGCAGCTCTCCTGTTCTGAGAGCAGAGGGAGATCTTCTGCAGTCGGGGGCACTTGGAGAGGAAAATCCTTCCCCCTGCCTTGCCAGACAGGAGCCTCGAGGAGGCGCCCGTTTGAAAAGGGCCCACAAGGGGGTTCCCAGCATCGGGGGGTGCCCCAGAAGCATCGCCATATTCGGCTCTCTAATGACTTTTCGGCAGCCTGGGAGATTATCCACCTCCGGAATCAAAGGATCTGAGTCTTAATACTCGCCCGACAGCTGGTTGGGTTTTGTGCCTGCAAGAGAGAGAGAGGCATGCAGGCCTGGGCACGGCTGCCGGGTTCTTGACCGGGGTCCTGTTGTGCATGGGGGCCTCTCGGCGAAGTGGCAAGGGTGTGATCCTGACGGAGCCAGCCCTGCTTGCAGAACTGACCCTCGGAAGCTCAAAGCTGGCACGGGTCAGATCGGTCATAGGAAGCTGCTGTATGGATCGGTCATAGGAAGCTGCTTGGTCCACCTAGGATTGTCGACACTGGCTGGCAGCAGCTCTCCAAGGTTTCAGGCAGGGGACTCTCTCAGCCCTCCCGGGAGATGCTGCCAGGGAGTGGACCGGAGGAGACCTTCTGCCTGCCAGTGTGCAAGATGCTCTTCCGCTGAGGTATGGCCCCCAACCTCCCCTAAGGGGGAATAGCTTACAGGGCTCACACAGGGTCGCCCACCCCTATGCAAACCAAGGTGGGCCCTGCTTAGCAAAGGGGACAAGCCATGCTTTGGTCCTGAAGAAGGTCCTGCCATCCTGCTGGTGATGCCATGACGGAGGGGACTGTCTCGCCTTGTGAAAGGGCCACCTCTTTTACAAGAGGTGGTTCATTCATACGCTTCATTATGAGGCTCTTTCATATGCTCAATTCATAACTAAGGGGCTCTTGCCTAGGCTTAATTTTCATGGTCTCTCTCTTCTGCCCTTCTTCTGGAGAGAGTGGGGTGTGTCCATGGAGTTTCCCCTCTTCACAACAACCCTGTGAGGTCGGTTAGGCTGAGGGAGCGAGCAAGAGAGAGAGCGTGAGCTATGGGCTTGAGCATCATGGCCGTGTAAGGAATTCGAATCCAAGACCCAATTTGCTCTCCCTCGCTGGCTCAGTCAGGAGGAGGCCACCCCAAGCCGCACGCCCAGTGAACCACAGAGACATCCATTCCACAGGGTAGTCATTTTGCTTGGGTATGCCTGCCTCCCTCCAGCCGGGTCCAGCCCCTCACCTGTGCATCAGGGCAGTTGCAGCGTGGCTGGAGCCTGGAGGAGGAGACAGTGTGTTGGCGGCAGTTGCTACGAGAGTGCAGGCCGTGGCTACGGAGAGGTTTAGTTGGCTCCGGTCTCCAGATGTTGCCTGTAATCTCTGCCCCACCCTCTGACTGTCCTTTTGCCAAATAGGACAGCTAAGGAGATTATTGCAGTGGGTGGGCTTATGTAACGACAGCCACAGGGTTAGGGTTTCTTAAAGCAGGGACGTGTTGCAGCGTGGGGATTTTTCGGGTAGGGGTGGAGGGAAAGTGTGTGAGTGAATGAGAGAGAGGGGGAGACGGAGATCGAGACGCAGACAGACAGACAGAAAAATGAGGGGTCTTGGGGAGAAGTCCAGCCTCTGAGCCTTCACCCAGGTTAACTTTGCTCCTTTCTAACTCTGCTTCTGCAAGATCACACCCTTACAGTCTGCATCCATCATCCAGCGTAGCTTTCCATCCACTGTGTAAACAGCTGCTAAGGACCTCTCTGTTGCTTCTGTACTGGGCTCATCCTGTGAAGCAGGGGGGAAAAGATGAGTTTTGGGAAGAAAAAAAAAGGTCCAGTTTGGAATCTGGAAGTCTGTTTGGTGATCTTGGGTGTTGCTCAGTGCAGCCTAGCGCTCAAGAAAGTTTACATTTGGGTTTGTGAGGGAGATTGAGATGGCTTCTGTTAAATGAGTAGGCTGGTTCACACTGGTCCTATCCAGGGCGTTTCCCAGATTACACACGACAACAGTGTCCCTACTGCCCGCTAAGTTTCTTCATTGCAGTCCCTGCACAGTCAGCAAGGTGCCGTTCACATTTCTGATGCCTCCTTTCGGAATTTTATCCTTGCCTTTTAGTCCTACGATGTTGCATGTGCGTCGCAAAAAAAAACTTAGAGCTGTCTTTTCCCGTTGTAGGAGGGTTGTGCAAGTGATTTATGTTTTATAAACGAGCCTGCCAAGCCAAAGCATTTCACGGCTGAACAGCGCCCAGGTTTGGGTGTGGTGTGTGCTCCCCATTTTTGGTTGTGTGTTCCTGAAAAACAAGGTACTGTAGGAAACTGGGAGCTTGACTATTTGCTATAAAGTGGATAGGATTAACGTGCCTTTCTCGGATTCTGTCCCCTAGCCTCGGAATAAGGTAGGAGAAAAAAAGCATCCTACTCATCTGGAGCTTAGCAAGTTGGTAGGAGAAAAATGAGGTGGGAGGAAAAAAGCATCCTACTTATCTGGAGCTTAGCAAGTTGCCTCCCTCCTGGTAAGGGAGGAGAGCTGTCCTTGTGGTAGCAAGCATGAAGTGCCCCCTTTGTTAAGCAGGGTGCACCCTGGTTTGCATTTGAATGGGAGACTTCATGTGTGAGCACTGGAAGATATTCCCCTTTGGGGATGGGGCCGCTCTGGGAAGAGCAGAAGGTTCCCAGTTCCCTCCCTGGCAGCATCTCCAGAGAGGGCTTAGAGAGATTCTGCCTGTAACCTTAAAGAAGCCGCTGCCAGTCTGTGTAGACAATCCTGGATGGACCAAGGGTCTGACTTTGTATAAGGCTGCTTCCTGGGTTCTCTTCCTGAGCTGTGAGGCCCTCTCCAGATTCCCTTTCTTGCCCCCACCCCCCACTGAGTCTGTAGCAAGAACATCAACTCCCAGTTTCCACCAGCTTGAGTGCATTGGAGTGGTACCTGGATGCGGTCTCCATGGCAACTGCCAACATCAACCTTTGCAAGAAGAAAATGGGGTGTGAGTGTGTGTCGATGCAAAGCTCTTACACCATGGAAGGGAGAGAACCAGGGGAGAGCAGAGCAGAGCACCATCCCAAGAAAAGGGAGAAGATTTCCAGTGAATGATCTCATGAGCAAAGCTATACCCCTTGTTTTTTTTCAAGGGACGGGGGGCATCCCTGGTCTGTTATCCAAATGGCTTTTTGGCTGGACTGCAGCTGGACATACAGATATGAAGACGGCAGATTTGTATATATCGCTTTCCAGCAAAAGTTCCCAAAGCGGTTCATATAGATAGAAATAAATAAAATAAAATGACTCCCTGTCCCCAAAGGGCTCACAATCTGTTTGTTTGTTTGTTTAAAGAAAGAAACATGATAGACACCAGCAACAGCCACTGGAGGGACGTGGTGCTGGGGCTGGTTCGGGCCAGTGTGTGTTTGTGTGTTTGCGTGTTTAACATATGTATATACCACCCAAAATGCAAGTCACTGGGCAGTTTACAGCAGGAACATAGGAAGCTGCCATATACTGAGTCAGACCATTGGTCTATCTAGCTCAGGATTGTCTACCCAGACTGGCAGCGGCTTCTCCAAGGCTGCAGGCAGGAGTCTCTCTCAGCCCTATCTTGGAGATGCTGCCAGGGAGGGAACTGAGAACCTTCTGCAGGCAAGCAGGCAGGCAGGTGCTCTTCCCAGAGCGGCCCCATATCTGACATGTAGCCTCCCATTCAAATGCAAACCAGGGCAGACCCTGCATAGCAAAGGAGACAATTCAGGCTTGCTACCACAGGACCAGCTGCCCTCCCCTAGCAGGATTGCAGCTCTGTGTCTCTCTTTGGGGTTCAGTTGTGCTAGACAGCAGCAACAGGCCGCTGTCCTCAAGGTCTGAAGACCATCCCGGGACACAGTCTGCTTATTTTCCGTATCTCTCTCAATTTGCCAGGCGCAAATCCATAGATCATGGGCAGAGCTCATGGGTCTGAAGGCGCCGTCTAGCTGGACGTGAAATTAAAAGCAATATCTCTGCAATAACCCCTTCCCTGCCTCCACTTCCCTGGGGGTGATTGAAATGGAAGGAAAAGGACCAAAATGTGTAGGCCCCCCCCCCCAGTTCCTGGTCCTTGCCTCTGGAAAGAGAATCACATGCACCACTGAGTGATGAATGCCCAGGAGGAAAATAGGTCGGTCTCTGCCTGTGCCAGCAAGGGGACAATTTAACAAGCAGTTGGCAGTGGTGACCCTCTTCTGTTTTCTTTTCTGGTGGGCAGCAGGCTGGTTTTTGCTGGTCTGTGACCGTACCAGTCAAGATTGACTGAGTGACAGGCTGGTTACCCTCTCCATCCCTGTCTTTGCAAAGATGAAGACAAATCTCTGCCCCAAGGAGATTACAGTCTTACATCCTACACAGGGGGTGGAGGGGGGGGAGAAAGTGCATCTGTTTCCGCATAAGGGGTCCCTGCCCCCAAAGGGATTGCAAAACATTGTCCTAGAGAGGCAGCAAGGACATGTGGGGCCATCGCTGCATGCAGAAAGTGCCAAGTTCAGTTCCTGGCAGCAGGGGCGTAACAAGGCTGGAGTGGGCCCAGAGAGCCGCCTCCCCCTGCCTAATAGTAGTTACGCCCCTGCCTGGCAGCATCTCTGCGTAGGGCTAGGAAAGACCCCTGCTCACTGAACAAGACGGACCGAGGGTCTGACGCAGTATAAGGCGGCTTCCTGTGTCCCTGTATGAATGGCTTCTATACGCCCACCTGTTACGTGCATTCAAAAAGTGAGGGGGGGGAGAGAAGGGAGGCAGGCAGACAGATGTCAGAAATTCAACAGGTGAAGTTTCCATCCTGGTTTGGCACTGATGGATGGAGCTTCCCCTCCAGTGAGCTTTCTACTCGCCGGACCTCAAATCCCGCCGTTATTTTATGGGGTTGGCTCCCCACTCCCCCGGTACGCATTACGTTTCCAACGGGGATCGCCCCTGGGGGCAGGGCATGCGGGACCTGCTCAGCTTCCCCGCTGCCAAATCGGCATCCATGGGGATGAGAGGCAGACCGACCGACCCAGAGACACTCAACCGGTGAAACGTCCGTCCAGCCAGGTTTGCCCCTCACCTGTGGAGTTTCCTTCCTGTGTGCCGGACCTCAAAGAGGGCGGGGTGGTGGGGCTTGCTCCCTGCCCGGGAAGCGTGCGCAGGACCGCAGCCTCAGCCCATCGGAAGGGCGGGTGGAGAGGGCGCGCCCGCCCGGGGACAGCCGGCAGAGGCAGGCAGGTGTCCGCCGGGCGAGGCGAGGCGAGGCGAGGCGGCAGCAGCAGCAGCAGCAGCGCCTACAATTCCCGCGGTGCCGTCGGCGCCCTTTGGGAGGGGGCGCCCGGAGGGGGTGATGTCAGCGCGCGGGCAGCCAATGAGCGGCGGCCGAAGACAGGTGGGCTCGGCTCGCGGCGGCGCGCGCGGGAGGCAGCAGCAGCGGCGGCGGCGGCTCGCTTGCGAGCTGCCCATTCCAGCCCCGCTGGCAGCCCGGCTGCAGGAGCAGCCGCCGCCGCCACCTCGTCCTCGGCCGCCCCAGGCTGGGCTCGGCTGGCGGGGGCGGCGTGGATGCCCCTGCCCTGGGCGAGGAGGAGGAGGAGGAGAAGAAGGAGGAGGAGGAGGAGGCAGCAGCGCGCCGGGCCGGGACGATGGAGCCGTCTTCGGGGGGCCCCTTCCACGGCTCGGGCGTGGGCGACCTGGATGCCGAGGAGCCGCCGCGCTGCTGCCTGCCGGGCCCGCCCTCGGGGGACGCCGCGCCCCCTGGCCTGGCTCCAGCGGCAGCAGCGGCGGCGGCAGGCCCCCTGCGGGCTCCTCCCCCGGCGGCGGCCGCCCTCCGTCCTTCCTCCCGCCAAGGCAGCCAGCCCAACGTGAGCCACTCGCCCAGCTCCAGCGGCGGCGGCGGAGGGGCCCCGGGCGGCGGCAGCGGCAAGCACCGGCAGGCCAGCCCGCTGGCGCACCGGCGGGACAGCAACCCCTTCACCGAGATCGCCATGAGCTCCTGCAAGTACACCGGCGGCGTCATGAAGCCCCTGAGCCGCCTCAGCGCCTCCCGCCGCAACCTGCTGGACGCCGAGCCGCCCGAGGCGCACCCGCTCCAGCTGCTGGGCTCGGCCGGCGGCGGCGGGCCCCCGCCCGAGATCGTCATCTCCCGGGAGGACAACCACCACTCGCCCCAGGGGCTGCTGCGCCCCAACGCGGCCGGGGCGGGCGGCGGGGCGGCTGCCGGCGGGCACAAGCTGCACCCGGCGGCGGCGGGCGCCCCTGGCGGCGGCGGCGGCCCCTCCTTCGCCAAGGTGCCCAAGCGCAAGAACCAGAACATCGGCTACCGCCTGGGCCACCGGCGCGCCCTCTTCGAGAAGCGCAAGCGGCTCAGCGACTACGCGCTCATCTTCGGCATGTTCGGCATCGTGGTGATGGTCATCGAGACGGAGCTCTCCTGGGGCTTGTACTCCAAGGTAGGCGCGCCGCCGCCGGGCGCCGGAGTCCAGCCGCTCCCCGAGCGAGGGAGGGAGGGAAGGGCTTGGCCGGGCAGCCCGCCCCAAAGAAGGCGCCCAGCCCAGCCACCTCTCCGGCCCCGCGGAGAAGAGGCGCTTGTGTGGTTGTGGGGAGATCTGGGAGGGAAGGGGGTCCCCTCTCTCGCTCTCCCTTGCGGGGCGAGGGAGCGCTCTGGGGCGGCTGCTCGACGCGGAGCTGATCTGACCGTCTGCTTGCTTGACATGCAGAGGCTCCCGGGTTCAGTCCCCAGCCGGCAGCATCTGCAGCTCGGATTGGGAAAGACCTGAAACACGGGAGAGCCGTTGCCAGTCAGTGCCGGCGGTAGGAGGACCCGGGGCCTGACGCGTCAGAAGGCAGCTTCCTCGGTGTCTGTGGACCATCTTATCGAAGCGAGGAGGCGGGAGCTCCGTGGTGGCTTAGGTCCCTGGCAGCGGCAGCAGCAGCATCTCCGGGCAGGGCTTAGAAAGAGAGCCGCCTGGAAACTTGGAGTGCTGCTGCTGCTGCCAGTCAGGGCACAGCAGACCATACCGAGCTAGGTGGAGCAAGGGTCTGACTCCGTAGGCGGCCGCTTCCGAGGTAACTGCAAGAAGGGGAGGCAGGGAATGCCCCAGAGCTGAGTGCTGGGTTTCTCCTACAGCAACGCCAGCCTCAAATGCAAGTTTTGTTTGTCTTTTTCTCTCCCCGCCTGTCGGCTCCCAGTGGGGATGCTGGAGTGCGAGATGGAAAAGGGAGCTTTGTTCCCCTGCCTCCCCCCCCCCGCCCCGCTCCAAATTGCACCCCCACCAGCAGAGACTGGGGAGCCCTGGTGGCGGGTTCTCCCTTTCCCTTCCTGCTTCCTCTCTCTCCGCTAAGAGAAGGTTACAGGTGGTTGGAAAGAGAGAAGCGATTTTGAAGAGGGAGGGGGGAATTGACAGAAGGGTGGGGTCTTCTTCCTTCCCCACAGTTTGCAGAGTCTCCACTGGCCACCCCTTTCTGTGGGTAACCCTTTGCTGTCCCCATCTGACGATTAAGGGGGGGAAGAGGGGCAGCACCAAGCTGTGATTTACGCCCCCCCCCCCATGGCTGCAGGAGACGGGAGGAAAGCAGGATTTAGATGCAGATAATCTGTGTTCTTTCTCCTGGCTAGAATATTGCAGGGAGGGGGCACGGGGCAGATCTGCTCCACCCACCCCCATTGGGGTCTTGCGTGGGGTGCTCAGCTGCTGATTTTCCGAAGGGAGTCGGTCTGGGGGTGGCCACGGCGTCTGCACCGAGACTGCAGTCTTGTGATTGGGTGTGTGCAGGGCCGGTGGGGGGGTGCGGGCTTCAGGCTGTTAGGAAGCCCCCCTCCCCAATTTGGCCATTGCAGAAGATGCTGCTTCATGGGGCCAGGGAGCTTGCCCCAAAATCTGGAAGGGAAAGGTCTCTCTGCCCGCTTTGGGGCCATCCCGGGTGGCCGCAGCCCTTCAGGTCAGCTGCCTTCTTTGGCCTGGGCCTGTCCTTCTCGCCTTGGATTCCTTCAGGGACCGGACACTTCTGCGGTATCAGGCGAGCGGGCTGACGTGGGTCCTCAACTCTTGGGTCCGGGAGTCCTCTTCCAGCCTGGTCCCCCATCCTGGGTGGGGTGTTGGGTTCTAGGTGCACCTAGGCGATTTTGGAGCCTGGACCTAAAGGCCTAGGGAGCCCCCCCCCTCCTGCAAGTTAAACATCATCCCCCCCCCACATACACACATGACACAGGCAGTATTTCCCCCCACATGTGGGTCCTCGAGGGCACAAACAGCAACAACAGCTCACAAGAATGTAAGAAGAGAAAACAGGCATATTTATGCAGATGTGCATAAGCAGCAACATTCCAACACCCAAACTGACACATCCCCATCCCAGTGGGCTATTTCTTTCCCTACCCACCCCCCCGCCTCTGAAGCAGAGGTCACCGCCACTCCGCCTTTGGCCGAATCCTGAGGGTTTAGCCACAGGCACTTCAGCCCCATGCAACCCAAGCTGCAGTGGAAGGACTTTACTCTCCCTACGGATAGGGTGGTCTCCCGTTTGAGCCCCGTGGGTGCTGTCCTGTAGCAGGGGGTTCCAGAGGGCAACCATGCATAAGGCATAACCCTGTCCCCCATTCTGTCCAGCTGCTTGGAGGTTTTAGAGAGGTGCTGAAGGCCTATGGTCTACAAACGGGCCCTCGTTCACAGCAATCCTTGCCCCCCCCAAACCACCCCCACTCTTTTGTTGATAGCCCCAAAGGAAAGGGTGGGCAGCTAATAATAAACTATTTTTCACAACATCAGTGTTCATGGTCTGTTTAAGTAATGTAAGCCGCCGAGAGGTCCCTGCCCCAATGAGTCTGCAATTTACTTCTTACACATTATTGCTGAAGGAAGGCCATGGAGGGAGGGAGAGGCAGAAGAAACGTGAGATGAAGCACATACTATCAATGTGCAACTGAATTGCATAGGAAGCTGCCATATACTGAGTCAGACCCTTGGTCCATCTAGCGCAGCATGGTCTACACTGACTCGCAGTGGCTCGCCAGGGCTTCAGGCAGGAGTCCTACCTGGAAATGAAATGCAGCAGGGATTGAACCTGGGACCTTCTGTTTGCAAAGCAGGGACTCTTCCACTCAGCTATGGTCCTACCCATTTAAATTGCCTTACTGGATTAGACCAAAGGTCCACCCGGCCCGCATTCTGAGAGCAGTCCGGTTCCTCTAGGAAACTCACAGGGCAGGAAAGAGGCGTCCTTCATTTGCCTCCACTACCTGGGCGGTATACTGCCTCTGAACCTGGAGGCTCTGCTTAGCTGTCCACACGCACAGACCTGTGCTTGAAACCAACAGCTCTGGACTAACTCCTGCCACCCATTTCCGGCGCTGGGGAGCTGTGGGCAACATTTAAAGCTGCCACTTAAGCCAATGCACAAGTCTCTGCCCCTAGGAGCCTGCAGTCTATAATCCGGGGTGGGAGAAGTACATGGGACTGAAAGGGAGAAGGCGGGCCTACCTTGCAGGCTTGTTGCCAGTCCTGCCAAGGCTTTTCAGGGGGAGCGTTCTGAGAAAGCGATGTCTGTTTTTGAAGACTGTTTCCCCCAAGTATTCTCACGCGTGCCCCCCGGCCAAACGGCCAGGTTTCCCGGTGAATAGCATTTCAGTGCAGGCATTTAGAAGGCTGGGGGAAGAGGCATTCTCAGTGGGGAGGGAGCCTTGGCATGGGGACGGGCCCGAGGGGAGGGTGGCTCTCTGGGGTTGTGCCAACCCTTGCCATGCAGAACGCTGGCCCTCTTCTCGGCTGCTGGTGTGCCCAAAAGCTGGCCATGCAGCTGAGCGGCAGGTCCCAAGACTCTGGGAAGGTTGCAGGACCTTTGCTTTCTTCTCCTGCAAGGATCAGCTCTCGTACCCGTGACTAGTAGATTGGTAGATCTGGCCTTCCCTTCTGTGGATTTGCCTCGTTCCCTTTTAAAGACACCCAAGCTGGTGGCCGTCACCACTTCTTGTGGCAAGGAGTTCCACGGGTTAAAGTGGGCTCTGTTTGAAACCTGATGAGCCGCCCCCAGTCAGTGTAAATGGAGCTAAGCTAGATGGCCCAAGGACCTGACCGAGTAGGCAGCTGCAGAGGTTCCCCCAAAGTGGTCCAAAAGAAGTGACTGCATAGTTGTAGTCAGAGCTTAGGATTCATGGTTCAGTTTCATGTTGTGTGTGTGTGTGTTTTCCCCCTTGGTGCAAGTATTTTGTTAAAGCCACAATTAAAAAATAAACAGTTTAAGGAAGAATAAATATCCCCCCCGCTCCAAGCTAAATAGCTGCTGTTGTGTTCATTTGCTGGCGTTCCATGGCAAGCCAATAAGTTTGATGTTGTTCTGCATGAAATGGACTCAGACAGCTTCAAAGCCTCTGAACTGGAACAGAGTTAAAAGGGAACCTCAGTTAGAGCGGAATCCAAATGTGTGCTGGCTGAATTTGCTGGCAAGAGGCCCTCTTGCTCCTGAAAGGCCTGGGAAAGAGCTGACGCTCCTTGGTGAAGAGGCTCGGTACAGGAAGGGCACTCCGTATTATTTAATAAATAAATAAATTAATAAAATAAAATAAAATTAAAATATTTATACCCACGCCGCTCCAGTGCACTACTGCTCTGGGCAGCTAACAACAATAAGATTGGCACAGATACAATAAAAGTAATAAAATTAACTAATTTTTTTTTAAAGTCAGATCAAAAACCACAATTATTTGGTTCAAATTAAAACTGAAAATTATAAAAAAAGCTAAAGAAGCTACCAGATATAACAAAACAATAATGGAGCATTACAAAGCCTCCTTAAAAAGGTGTGTTTTGAGAGGGTTTTTTTAAAAAAAACACAGAGGGAGAGAGCATGGTGAAGCTATTCAGGGAGGGCGTTCCAAAGCCAAGGGGCCACAACCAGAAAGGCGCTGTCTCTACTCCTCGCCCAACAGAGCCTGAGATGATGAGCGGAAGGCCCTGGCAGGTTCATATGGGCGAATGCGGTCCGACAGGTACCCTAACCCCAAGCTGTGTAGGGCTTTAAAGCTCAAGACCAGCACCTTGAATCTAGCCCGGGAGCGGAACTCTGCACATGTTCCAAGGCTAGAGGCGATGGCCCTGAGCAGATATCATGGGAAGCTTGGTTTTGGATCACTGCCTGGGGATGGGGCTGTAGCTCAGTAGAAGAGCATCTTCTTGGCATGCAGAAGGTCCCGGTTTCAATCCCTGGCAGCATCTCCAGGTAGGGCTCAGTGGGTGAACCTGCTCTCTGCCTAGGCTACCTCTCAGGGTTATTGTGAGTCCAAAACGGAACAGGGGAGATAACAAGGGGTGCGAGACTCCTTGAGGGAAGGGTAGGACGAAATGTGACTAATTATACATTATAATATTTAAAAAAATATTGCAATAATGTAAATTACGTGGAGGGTAGGACTAGACGAGGCATCCAACCATGGAACATCAGAAGGGGCTTTCTTCTGAGTCAGACCTTTGCTTCGCCTTGCTCAGGGCCGTCTACACTGATTGGCAGCAGCTGTCCACGTTTTCGGGCAGGGGTATTTCCCAGCTGGAGCTGCTGCCAGGGCTTGAACCCGGGACCTTCAGCATGCAAAGCAGATACTCGACCGCTGAGCTGCGGCCCCAGAAAATCCCTTTATGCAGGAAGCTGTGTGATACTGAGTCAGTCTATTGCCTACTCTGACTGGCAGCATCTCTCCAGGGTTCCAGGCAGGAGTCTCTCCTGGCCCTACCTGGAGATGCTGCCAGTGAGGGAACCTGGGAACGACTGCATGGCTAGCAGCATCCGCTATCTAGGATTTCCAATGCCTGTTTTAAAATGCTGAACGATATCCCACCCCCACAGTTTATTTACATCCCTTCTCCTGTTCTCCGCGCTGCCCAGGAGTCCTCCAGCCTGGCAGCAGCGAGTAATGAGAGGGCACCAATCCTCCCTGGTTCTAAAAGAGAGGGAGCGCCCCGCCTGCCCCCCTCCCCACACACACTGTCTTCCCTCCCCATTTGCTCTAAGGTTGAGGGTCCGGGCAAGCTGTCTGCATTGCACTGAGGCTTGGGCAGCTATAAATAATGCTGTGGGGGACACACACACACACACACCCCACACACCCATGCAAACACCAGTTCTTCTCCCTTCCTTCCCCCCCACCCAACCTTGCCTGCCTGCACTCAGTCGGTCCTATTGTGTTCAGGAAATCGGATCCCTTGTTGGCTGGAGTACCCTAAGCGTGGGCGGTGGGGGGGGCAAACAGCTGTGCGCAGAGGAGGGCAGAGAATTCCCTTCCACCAGCTCCGGTCCCAGTGGCTGCCTGCCAGCCAGCCCCTGCATTGCGTTCTCGTAAGGGCCCTTATTGCTGCTTTGGAGAAACCCATGGTGTCCTGCCCCACGGCGATGGCTCTGCCCCGTTTCTCCTGCCCCTTTTTCTGCCCCGCTTCAGGGCTGCAGATGTGGGGGCTGTGTGTGTGTGCTGGCCAGTCACCCTGTTTTAGTGGAGAGGCCCTGAGCCGAGGAGATAGTGAGGGCAGCCTGTCCTCAGTGAGGACTGGCGGCTTGACTTGTGTGCCAAAAGGTCTTTCGGCAATGTTTGCTGGGCAGCTTTCAGGAAGGGGGCTCCTTACTATATTAAATTGCAAATCTGGTCCGTGACCGCAGTCAACTTACTATTACTACTAAATTGCAAAGCACAGTAATAAAACTGTCTGTGTGTGTGTGTGTGTGTGTGTGTTGGGGGGCTGTTTCCTCGCAGGTCTTCCACTCTTGGCATGTGAGAAGGACAAAATTTGGTATCCGGGGGTGAGTGTCACTTGAGTGTATAGCGCAGGGATTCCCATCCTTGAGTCCTGTGTATCCCTGCTATAGTGGATAAGAGCCCAGGACTGGGAAGATCTGGGTTCAGATCCCCACCCACCTTCACTCATGCAGCTCACTGGATAGCATTGGGTCAGTCCCAATCTCTCAGCCTGGCCTACCTCGCAGGGATGTGGTGAAGAGAAAAGCAAGGGCCACGCGGACCTCCTCTGCTGCCCTGAGCTCCTTGCAGGAGAGGCAGGATAACAAAATTTAAAAAATCTAGTTTCTAACTTATACAGTATGTAGTTTTCATCTCTGTTCATCAACTCTGTTTCTGTTCATCAGCTAGACTTCCCTTCTTATCAGTTGATATAATTTACAGAAGTATTAGAATATATTCCCCCGTTGGTCTGATGCCTCTGGAATCCTGCCCCCTCAAGCAGCTGCCTCCTGGGTTGGTCCTGCCCTGCTATGATGTGGTTAGGGAGTATCTCATTCCAATGCACAGAGAGAGATTCCCCGGCTATCAGGAGACCTCTTTCCCAACCCTTCGCTCCTGTCGACAAAATGCCAACTGCCCATCCTGAATAGCATCCTGGGCCCAGAGGATCCACTTGGCAGGAGTCCCCTGCCATCTGGTGTGGCTTCTCCAAGGAAGGCCAACGGACAGTCACAGCTGGGGTTCTCGGGGGTTGCTAGAACAAGCTGGCATGGGGTGTATGCGTCCTTTGGGAGACTCTATTTGTGGATGCCGAACGAAGGCGAGGAGACCTGGATGCCACTTTCTAGAACTGGCACTGGGCCTTGGAACCCTTTCCCCCCAATACTGTGAGGTAGAAGAGGGCTTGGCAAATCCCAGGCGCCTGGAGCCAGGGTGCCTAGGAATTTGGTGCCTAGACTAGGAGATTGTGTTTCTCCCGTCATTGGGAACTGTTCAATACAATCTTCCTTTGTCCCAGGCAGCCCTCTTCCTATTTTAAGACTGTGATGTCTAAAGAGGATAACAGCATAGCGTAGTGATTAGAGTGCTGGGCCCGGGTTTGAATCCCCATTCGACCATGAAATTCACTGGGTGGCTCTGGGCCAGCCATTTATCTCTCAGCCTAACCTAACTCACAGGGTTGTGGTGAGGATAAAAATGAGTATGTACACTGCTCTGAGCTCCTTGGAAGAAGAGCGGGATATGAATGTAATAATAATAATAATAATAAAGTGAAGCCCCTTTACCTTCACCATCTAGCTCAGTATTGTCTTCGCCAGGGGGTGGGCAAACTTGGCCCTCCAGCTGTCTCACTCCGCCTTATTTATCCCTGGCAGCGGCTCCAAGATAGGGCTGAGAGAGACTCCTGCCTGCAACCTTGGAGAAGCCGCTGCCAGTCTGGGTAGACAATATATGGACCACGGGTCTGACTCTGTATATGGCAGCTTCCTATGTTCCTGTTGTTGAACTACAACCCCCTTCATCCCCACCCACAGTAAATTGTGCCTGGGGGGGTTATGGGAGATGTAGTTCAACAGCAGCTGGAGCGTCAGGTTTGCCCACCCCTGGTCTACTCTGACTGGCAGCAGCTCTCCAGGGTTTCAGGCAGGAGTCTTTCCCAGCCCTGCCAGGGTGCCACTCTGGGATCGTCAACATTCACGCATGCAGGCGCTCTTCTGCTGAGCTATGGCCCCATCTCCTGAGGGCAGTATCTTGCAGTGCTCACACATGGAGCTTCCCATCCAAATGCAAACCAGGGCAGACCCTGCTTAGCAAAGGGGGCCCTTCACACTCGCTGGCTGCCACAAGACCAGCTCTCCTCCAGCAGGCTTAGGTGCTGAATCCAAGGCCAGAAAAGAGACCCCAGCTGTTTTTGACTCTTTGGACAGCTTGATCTCCGGAGGTTAGTGTGTGGCAGGGGTCAGGGACACGGGAAATTCTCTCGCCCCTGGCTGTTGCTCATTAGGCTCTGCACTGGACTTGAACGAGAGACATCGAATGCTGTGCTGGAATGTGGCGTGCACTCTGTGGCTGGCACGAGGTCCAATGAAGAGTGTGTGTGTGTGTGTGTGTGTGTATTTCCATGCACAAATGAGAGTTCCTTCCAACCAAGGACTAATTCCTCTTTTAAGAGGAAAATCGATGGCCCATAATAAAGAGGATTGCTGTGCAACCTTGCAGGAGCGCCCATTTCTCCCGTCATCAGGAACTGTTCAAGCCTTCTCTCTCCCCAGGGTTGCCAACTTCTTTGCTGGGCAGCTAAGAGCAGCTGGCATGCAGCGTTCTCCTCCTTGCTTCAGCGGCTGAGTTCCAGCCACTGTTTAAAGTATAGGGTGGCTTTTTTTTTTTTTTAAAGAGGGCAAAAGTTAACCCGGAATGCCAGGGCGGGATGGGGTAACGTGAAACTAGAAGAGTGAGATGGGGCATGGAGAGCTGGTCTTGCAGTGTTAAGCAGGAATTGTCCCCTTTGCTAAGCAGGGTTCACCTTGGTTTGATTTTGGAAGGGAGATTACAGGGGAGGGAAGCAAGATGTTAGGGGAAAGAGCCTGTAGTTCAGTAGCAGAGCTTCAGCTTGCATGCAGAAGGTCCCAGGTTCAGGTGGGCCACTATGTGAAACTGGATGCTGGACTAGATGGGCCTTGGACCTGATTCTTATGTTCTTGTCTCCAGGTAGGGCTGGGAGAGATTTTTGCCTGCAACCTTGAAGCTGCTGCCAGTCAGAGTAGACAATGCTGAGCTAGACGCGCCAAGGGTCTCACTTGGCATGAGGCAGCTTCTTATGTTTCCCCCAGCACTTTTGAGCTGAGTACGTCTGAGCATGAACAGCGTTCCTTTTCCTTGGGCGGATCGTGGCTTAAATCCACATGAGATGCTGAACCCCTGAGAATGCACAGAATGCCTTCCTCTTTTAAAAAAATGAATCTCACTGGAAAGTAACAAAGTAACAAAATGCTCTGATTGGCATCATTTATTTCTTTTCATCTCTTTCTCTTTCAGTAAAACAAAATCTTGGTTAAAGGAAGAGAGCCGATGAACAACTGATTCAAACACACTGGGGTGGGGGAGGGCGGGGGAACATGGTGATTACCAAAATAATAGCTGGAGTTAATGGGGTTGAGGGCTCCTCCAGGCAGCCGCAGAAACAATTATCGTTAAAAAACCAAACATCAGTCAGGGATATCCACTCATTTACAGAGGCGATGAATGAGAATCGTGATGGATTCTCTTGCATTCTCGTTGAACTCTCGTAAATGGTGAAAGCTTTACCTCTTTTATGACTCTCAGCCAATAAAACGCAAATTATTGTTAAAGGGGTTGAATATTTTGTACTGTTTCCTGGCTCCCCCACTTACCTGGGGGCCAAAAGCGGGCACATGGGGCAGAGAGGGTGCTGAGATTTTGTCCGCATCGGTGGAGAGAGGTATGAAGCTTGCACCGCCATTTTTTGCAGGCGCCAGGGAGCTGTGGCACCGATTTAAATGGAAGGCTACATGTGAGCACTGGAGGATATTCCCCTCATGGGATGGGGAAGAGCACCTGCCTGCTTGCCTGCAGAAGGTGCCAAGTTCCCTCTCTGGCAGCATCTCCAAGATAGGGCTGAGAGAGACTCCTGCCTGCAACCTGGGAGAAGTCGCTGCCAGTCTGGGTAGACAATCCTGAGCAAGCTGGACCAAGGGCTGGACTCAGTAGAAGGCAGCTTCCTGTGTTCTTTTGAGATCTGCTCTGATCTGTTGTGACCCTGAGCGTTAGGATCGGTCGATCCAGGACCAGTGATTTGCAGTGAACCCATACCTGCCAATATGAGGTGAATGGGAAAATAGGGACTTGTTGGCAGGTGTGTGGACCTCAAGGCTTATGGGTTGTTTGCAATATGTTTTAGATTGCCAAAATATAAGTTGAGCTGTTAGAAAGCAAGCATATAGACACATGCATTCAGAACTTCCTGTTTAGAACTTAGAATTAGAATTTAGAACTTCCTAAATGGCTTGGCTGTCAATCTGCACACAGTTCAGCTGGCCTTCTGTTTTATTTTGGCCGGATCTGACCTGGGGAAATGTCTTCTCTCCACCTGAGCTGCTGTGATTCACCCAGTAAAGAGCAGGGCGTGGGTACCCTTGTAGGCCTTGACAAGTTTTCTTTGGCCCGAGGAGAAAAATTTGGAGGGCCCCAAAATTTAGGAGCTGGGCAACAGACATTTGGCAAAAGATGCTTGACTTAGTGATGGGGAGGGGGCTTCTCTTTGCCCCGTTTACAAGGAACAGATCTAGAACAGAAACAGGCTGTGTGGGTCAAATATTATTTAAGATCTCAGCCTCTGAATATCCTAGTCTAGGCAGCATCATGGTTAAATTTCTAGGTGCCATGGCTAAATTTTGAGGTGCTGGGATTTCTCAGGCCCTGGGAGAGAATTTCTCTCTCTTTCCCCTTCCCACCCATAATGCTAGAAATTTGGGGAGCGAGGTTCACCCAGTGAAACTGATTCTCAGGAGATTCAGGATGGACAAGAGGAAGCCGTTCTCCCCTCGGTGCAGAACTGATTTGTGGAAGTTTGCTACCATAGGGTGTGGTGAATTCAGATGGCTTTAAAAGGGAGTTGGGCGTATTTGCAGAAGGTCTGTCTGGCTACTGACAAGAGGATTGTATTACTAGCCATTGAATGTGAAGAATGGAACTCCGTGTTCAGGGGCAGTCTACCCCTGAATTTCAGGAGAGGGTTGCTGCTTTCATGCCCCGCTTGTTGACTTTCCTGGGGCAGATGGTTGGCCACTGTGGGAAACAGGACGCTGAATTAGATGAACCTTTGGTCTAATGCAGCCGAGCTCCTCTCTGTATCCTTCAGCATCTTCTGGCCATCCGTGCTAATTAATGGGACAGCTGTAGCTATTAGCAATGCAAAACCCTACAGAAGAAATGCATCTGTTCACTTGGCCTTAACGGTTGTTGATTCCTGGGCTTGGCTTGAATCCCTTAAAAGTCTTTTTCCTTGACCAGTGCTTTGATTTTAGGTGATTGCTGGTACATCTTAGGGCAGAGGTTCGCAAACTGGGGCTCCCAGATGTTGTACTGCAACTCCCATCATCCCCCGTCACCATGGTGGTGGGGGATAGTGGGAGTTGTCGTCCAGCAACATCTGGAGACCCCAGTTTGAGAACCTCTCCTTTAGGGTGACTCCCTACTGCTTTTCACCCTGAGGTGTTTGCACGGGGATCTTCTCTATGTCGGTTTCAGACTGTGCTGTGGTGGCATTTCTATAGCTAACCTGCAGTCGTCTCCTCTTCCTTTTTTTTTTTTTTTTACAGGGCTCCATGTTCTCTCTGGCACTGAAATGCCTTATCAGCCTTTCCACTGTCATTTTGCTGGGACTTATCATCGCCTACCACACCCGGGAAGTCCAGGTACGGCCAGCGGTTTGGAAGAGGGAGTAGTATTGCTTCTGTGGTTTTGCGGGGGGGGGAACACACCAATATTTGTTTGAAGGTTTGGGAAGAGTAGTGTGAGGTAGTGGTTAGACTGCTGGAGCTGAACTCGGGAAACCAGAATTGGGCCCCCCAGCCAGCTCTCTGGGTTACCTTGGGCCTGCCCTTGTCCCTCAGTTTAACCCGCCTCGCAGGGTTGTTAGGATAAAATGAGTGCGGGGGGGAAGAACTCCGTGTAGGTCACTCTGGTCTCCTGGAGGACTTGGGAGGCGGGATAAATAATAAATACAGCTGCTAGGAATTAATTCCTTCCTCCAGCTGCATGCAGGCCGTTCTGGGGCGCGTCTTCTCCATCTTCAGGCTTGCTGTCCTTCAGCGAAAGGACTTCGGAGGGAGAGGCAGCGCTGCGAAACTGCCAGACTAAAAATGTAGCGGCCAGTTGGAGTCTGCTGGTTTGGGGCTCAGTCAAGGCCAGGGTCTGCTCTCTCTTTTCCTCTTGGCATAGCAAAGCCAGGCAGATGCGATGGTCACTAGGGTCTGTTTCTGGAGATGCTCACTGTGCTTTCGTTTCTCGTGTGCTTGGAGCCTGGCATAGCAATGTCGCTGATTTCTGTGCATTTCACAGCCTGTGTGTGTAAAAGAACACATCCCAGCTTGCACAGTGCTGCGATATGGGGGGGGGGGAGAGCTGCACCTGTTGGGTTTTCATTTTGGAGATGCAGGCCTGCCTCAGCTGCCCCGTGTCCCCCCCCCCCCGCTTTGCCAGTCTCCAGATAAGATAAGACGATGTGCGCGGCTGGGCCTAGAGACAGCTGCCATGGAAACCGGATTCCTCCCTGCCTCTCTGCCTCCCTCAGATCTGGGTGCGGCGTGCACAGCGCGGCAGACCCACTTTGAGGCTTCTTAAAAGGCGGAGGGGGCGGCATTCTCTGCCCCACATGTGCTGAATGGTTTTTTTTGGAGGGGTGCGGACAGTGATCTGGGTGCCCCCTGGCCTGAATGGCGTGACCCCCTCCCCCGGTGTTTGGGAGTGGGGGTTGGGACAGGATGGGGGCCCCCCCTCGGTGGCCAAGCGGGGGGGGCAGCTAGGCCGAAGCCCCGTTGTCGCCACTGTCTGGCTGTAGGTTGCCATGGTTACCTGAGCAGCTGATGCCATTTCTTGGCATTGAAAGTCTCTTCCCCCCCCACACACTTTTTAGCCTACTTTCCAGTAGGCTTATGAGATCACCCGGCATTGTGTGTGTGTGTGTGTGTGTGTGCCCCCCCTATCAACTTCACAACGCCTGGACCAGTATGAACCAAATGGGGGTACAGTTGTAGGGACATGACAGGGACAGCTCTGAACGGCCTAGTTTGTGAAGATGCCATCCACCTCGATCCAAGATGGTGGACCCCTAAACCTTCGAGGCGCCACCTGTGAACCGCTTAACCGGTTTGAAGTGATGTAGGGACACCTCCACAGCGCAGTTGGTGATGATGCCGTCTACCGCAGTCCAGGATGGCGGATGCGTGAACTTTTGAGGCGCAAGTGCGCTGACTTTGAGGTGCTTAGAAAACCAAAGAAACTCCATTTTGAGGACTGTCTAACCAATTCGAACCAAGTTTGGGGCACCTCAGTGGTGCGGTTTGCGGTGATGCCGTCCACCCCGATCCCAGATGGCGGAGGCGGGAACATTTGAGGTGCAATTTGAGTACCTCGATTTGAATCAGAGTCCAGTTGTAGAGACAGTGAAAGGAAAGCAGGCTGGTTAGTTCTTACTAGAACAACTTGTTTTTCATCGCATAGTCTTCTCTGACCCCACGCCTAATGGGCTTAAGCCTTGTTGCTTTCAATGGGGCTCTTTTGAGGGGGGCACTCACCTGCACCCCCACCCCCAACATCACTCCAGGCCTGCTTACTCCCACCACTTCACCCGAACTTGAGCCTGAGGCGTTTCCTGAGCAATTTGGGGCAGTTTGGTTTAACCCGTGCCTGAAGTGGGCCGTGCCTCTGAGCGCGTGCAGAGTGCCCCCTCGGAGAGGCCCAAGGAGGTATGCGTGGGGTTGCCGACTGGCGACCCAGTTCCTCTGTGCGCTATTTGAAATCTGTGCTCCCAGCCTTTCAGTCCCCACGGCAGCTGAGCAGAAACAAGCAACGAAAACACGAAGCAGCGATCCAATACAAACAGAGGCAAAAAGGATGCCGCAGCAAGGAAGTGCAATTAAATGGGGAAGCATAAATTATCTGCTCTCCCAGCTGCCTTCCAAAAGAAGCACCTTGGCTCACCACAAGAAAGCCAGCAACGAAGGGGGCCGGAATAACCCTGCAGTCCAGGGGCTGTGGCTGGAAAGGGCCTGGCCCGCTCAGCGGCCCCACCTCACACCATCCTCACCGGCGGGAGGATGACGCAGAGACAAGTGGAGAAACTGCCTAGCTGATTTTCCGATGTTCTGGTCAATTATTGGAGGTACCCGCCGTCCTTAGGACAAAGCTGCCGTGCTGCAGGCTTTGAAAACTCACAACACCTTTCTCGCTGCCTTCTTCCTGAATTTAAAATGTCCTCCTTCCAAAGAGCTGGTTCTATCCTTGCATGGGATGGTGGTGGGATCTCTTTTTCTCTCTCCAATGCGGCTAGCAGGGTTTTAGCTAGTCTAAAAGTTTGAGGGGGGGGGCTAAACAGGGGGGACAGCTTGTCTAAACCCCATCAGTCTTAAGTGCAAGCAATCTCCAGTTATTTAAAAATTATTTCTTTATTTTTTAAAAAAGGGGGAGGCAGAGAAAGATAGGGGGGTGCTATGGGTCTGTTTGGGGGCAGTGGTCATTTTATCCGGGGGAAACGATGCAGGGTTAAATGCACCCACCCCAGCACTGCTGCTCAGATGAAATGCTGGCCCCTGTTTGAAAAATATTTGGGGGTTTGATCACGGTGAGATTGGTCTTTTAGAAGCCCCTGGAGAGGAGATGAAATTGTGGCAATCAAGTTAGCCAGAAAGTTGCCCACTTGGGTGGGGAGGGGAATTGACTCTTTAGTTCTCTCTCTCTCTCTCTCTCTCTCTCTCTCTCTCTCTCTCTCTCTCTCTCTCACACACACACACACACACACACACACACACACACACACACACACACACGCCTTTTAGAAAATGCATTTCTAGAGAGAGCCTCAGCACCCTTTTGGTAGCCGTTGCGAAATCGCTCTGATTTTTCTTCAACAGCAGCCTCTGCTTAGAACTTCCACCCCATCTCTTTACACAATACAGGCCTTGCTGGGGTTATCCTGACCCCTTTGGTCATCCTCCCCGTCCTCCCCAGTAAACTTTTATTAGCCCTAGAGCATGCCAGAAAATCAGCTGCAAGGAATGAGTGTTTTATGTGTGTTTTCAATGCCTGTTAAGCAGATATCTCCTCCAGATGGAACTGGGTCTTCTTTTAAGTGTTCCTTGCGGTAGGCTGGGGTAGGCCAAGATGTTCTAAATGTGGCTTGCGTTAGGCATAGGTCGTGCATGTTCTGGAGGCAGGCAGGCAGTGGATCAGGACCTCGTGGTAATTTGCAGTAGATTAACAAGGATTTCTGACTACCAATTATGTCACACTAGCAACAAGGCTGTTTTATAAAACAAAATGTTGTTTTATAGTTTGTAAAATTTGCCAAGAGTTGGTTAAATTGTCGTAGCTTACTGGTCACTAGTTTACTGTTTTGCTGTCTTACTGTTTTGCTATCTAACTGTTTTGTTTTGCTTTGTTAATTGTTTGCTATGCTTATTGTGTTTTGCTGGTTGTTGACTGTAATTTCTTCTTCAACAAGGCTGCAGATGTCGATAGGTTTGCTTGCCGAGAAGTTGGCTTTCTCTGAGCCTCAGTTTCCCCCATCTGTAAAATGGGACTTTATGCTTAAGAATGCTGACGCAGCGTGCAATTCCAGAGTTGCAAGGAGAGAAAACCATCTCTCCTTGGGGCAGGATATAATGTAAATACTTACGGTTTGAAAAGAGGAGGAAGAGAAGAAGTGGATGTTGCCAGATGTGGGTTGGGTCAGGCCTTTTCTACCCACTGACTGAATTTCTCTCTTCCGCCTCCTCTTAAAAGCACAGGCGCCCTGTTCTCCTTGGCCCGATCCCTTGATCTGTGTTTCCAGCGGCTGGCGTCCTTGGGGCGAGAGAAACGGGGCAACGTCCACCTCTGTCGCCCCGTAGCCTCGGACTGCCCCGTTAGGTAGCGATGACCCCCAAAGACGGGTGAAGGTTGAGCCTGTAGGCCCTTCAGCCCCCCCAGCCCCCCCCGGAGGGCGGTAGATCTCTCGGGACCACCTCTGACTTCCTTTCTGCGCAAAACCAGGGAACCTTCACAGGCTCCTTGCCAGATGGCAGAGCCACGGAGAGAGATGGGGGGGGCGGGCATATTTGGGGCAGGCAGGCAGGCCTCCCCAAACGCCTCATTAAGCAGCCACCCACTCTCTCCGTGCTGCTTTAATCTCTGCTTACGAAGCCGGGGTCGGCCAGAACGTTTATACATCCTCTCCGCCCTCCAGCAAACCTCCTAGCTAGCGGGGAAAGTTGCCCCCCCCCCCCGGCTAAGCGAAAGGATTCACTTGGCCTAATGAGAGCGTGGGGGATCCTCAGGCAGGCTGGCGGTCCTGTCCTTCCCACTGAGGGAGCGCTTGTGCCCAGACGCTGACCGTACATGGCTTTCGCTTCAAAGGGGCTTTTGCAGATGAGCCAAAGTTTCCAAGAGATGCTTTTTGCTTGTGTGTGTGTCTTGAATGTGATTAGCAGGAGCTGAGGGTCTCACCCAGGGCAGTACAGTAATTCTGTGTCACAGCGGGGATTAGGGCGTGCAGGCTCCTGGCTGCGTGAGCCTCTGTCTCATCCCCTCAGCCCACGCGATCGTGCCAGCGCTGAATCCTCCCGGAAGGAAGCGAGAGGGACGAGTGCGACAAATGGATTACCGCAGCGTCAGCGCTGGCCGCCTGATCCCAGGAGTGTTTCCTTGGAGGTAGGTCCCACTGTTTTCAGTGGGGCTTGCCCGCCCCGGTGCCTACCTCCCGCCCCCACAGAACAGACATAGGGCTGAGTTTACAGTGCGGGATGGCACCAGGGGTGGGGGCGTAGGCTTTGAAGACCCTGCTAATGGAACAAAAGAGGCAGCTTTCCAAAGTGGTGGTTTTCTTATATTTACCAGGAGGAGAGCAACTGGCCCTCTCCATCCCCAGCACAGCATCCCTCCAGTGGCTGTCGCTGGTGTCTGCCTTCTGTTTCTTTTTTTCTGTTTCTGCCCCTTTGGGGGCAGGGAGCCGTTTAATTTATTGATTTGTAGCTACGTAAACCGCTGTGGTTTGAAGTTTGGTTGAAAAGCGGTCTATAAATATTGGCCGTCGGCTTCCACCCCTTGTGCCAGCTTCCTGCTCAGAAGGGTGTGTGGCGTCACCTGGTGAACTACCAGTCTGCAGGCTGGCTGCCCTCTGGGCCCTGCTCTTGCTGTCTGTCGAGTGGGCAGCTGTGGGCTCTTGCTCTGGTCGGCCCTGTCCATTAGGCAGAGACCTAGGTGGTCGTGTAGGGCAGCTGTGCTTGGGGGGGCTTAGAAACAGTGCCAGAAGAGAGCAGGGGCGTTTTTCCTTTCTCTCCTGCTTGTGTTCTGCAGTGGTATAAGGAGATGATTATGTCGTGCTGCATTCCCTCTCTAGAGTCGGAATGGCCTGTCTTGGTGTTCATTCTGGCTGGATTTCCCAATCCCCGGCAGCCTCTTTTCCTCTCTGAAGTGTGAGCGTTTGGCCCCCATCATAGACTGGGCACTCTCTGCCACTAGATCCTCCCACCAGCGCAGGGGAGTCATGCATTGGTCATCCAGCCGGGCTTGCACATGAGTAACCCGTGTGGCTCAGTTTAAAGGCAGGGCTGCTTCTGCGGCTGGGGAGGGCCCCAAACCCGAATGGGGCCTAGGCCTGGCCCCATCTGGTCTGCACCCCCTTGGGCCCAGCTGGCTTGCGTGAGGGGTTGTCGCGCAGTTGTGATCAGCGTGCAAAATGGGTCGGACTGCCTACAGTTGTGATGCCTCCCCAGTCTTCCCCACAGGGGGCCCCACAAATCTTGGCTGCCCTTATTTGCCAACCCCAAACTTGGGGGTGGCCAGGATCCTGCTTCCTCCCTTTCCCTCGTGGGGTGGGGGCCTTGTTCTCAAGAGAGGTGGGGGATTTTTGCTGCGATCGTGCCCCCCCCGCAAAACCCAGCACAACTGCTTTGAGGATGCCTGCCCCTCCCTCTCCTGTCCAGCCCCCAAATTCATGGCGCTCACCAGAGGGCAGTGACCCACTGGCTGTGCCAAGTGGGATTTGGGGCTGCTGCGTTGGTGCCTTTGAACGGCTTCCGAACAGATAGAAATTGCCACTTAGGCTCCGTGCCGGGGAAGACGTCGGCTTTGGAGATTTCTGCCTGTCAGACTGTCATCGGAAGCACAGCCGCTGTGGCGTGCGAGGCTGTTTGCGAAATGGTAAACATGTTATAGTGATCTTATGAGGAGCCTCTGCAGTGCTCCGTGACTGCAGCGGGACCAAGTGGACAGGATCATGGACAAAGACTGTTCCTTCATTGCCCATTAGCGAAGCGGAGCCTCCACCATCAGAGGCAGTCTATCTTTGAATGCCAGGTGCTTGGGGACAAACAGAGCCTCTTGTTTCTGTGCCATTCTTTGGCGGTTTCCAGAGAGAGATCTCTGGCTCCACTTCGGAACCGGATACTGGATTTGACGTCTCTTTCGTCAGCTCCACACAGGGCGCTGGCAACCAAAATCCTCTAGCGGGGATTTCCAGATGTTGTTGACTACAACTCCCAGCACCCCCAGCCAAAGGCCATGGCGTCTGGGGATGCTGGGAGTTGTAGTCAACATCTGGAAACAGTGCTGGCAACTCTAATCTTGAGGGTTGCTTGGAGTATGTGAAATGCCCAAGGCGGATCAGACGACGATGTCGTCTCTCCTCTCATCCCCTCAAAGACAAGACTTTCAGTGCAGGTGGTGGATGTGTCCCTCTGCTGATCATGCCTGATCCAACAAGGCATTTTTGAGGTTCTCCTGAGCAGGCAGATGTCCAGTGACGTACCTGCTTGAATCCCCTGAGATGCAATTTGACTTCTGCCTTTGGGCAAGCCGTGTGTGTGTGTGTGAAATTGACCTGAACATAAGTTCTCCAGGGAGGAGAGCTGGTCCTGTGGTAAAGGTGAAGTGTGCTGTTGAGTCAATTTCGACTCCTGGCGGCCACAGAGCCCTGTGGTAGTCTTTGGTAGAATACAGAAGGGGTTTGCCATTGCCTCCTTCCCGCGCAGTGCGAGATGATGCCTTTCAGCATCTTCCTATATCGCTGCTGCCCGATATAGTACCAGTGGAGATTCGAACCAGCAACCTCTCCTTGTTAGTCAAATGTTTCCCCGCTGCGCCACTTAAGGTGCATGTGGTAGCCAGCATGAATTGTCTCCTTTGCTAAGCAGAGTCTGCCTTGGCTTGCATTTGAATGGGAGACTACCAGTGAGTCCTGGAAGATATTCCCCTGAGGGGATGGGGCCGCTCTGGGAAGAAAGAGCACCTGCCAGTTTGCCTGCAGAAGGTTCCAAATACTCTCCCTGGCATTTCCAGATAGGGCTGGGAGAGACTCCTGCCTGCACCTTTGGAGAAGCCGCTGCCAGTCTGTGTAGACAATCCTGAGCTGGATAGACCAAGGGTCTGACTCAGTATATGGCAGCTTCCTATGTTCCATGCTTAACCATTTCAGAACGGCCCTGAGATGGACCTCCAGTTCTTCGGCATCTCAGCCATGCTTGTTTGCCAGACGAAACTGTGTTCTTCCTCTTGGCTCACATACACAGGAAGCTGCCTTATGCAGAGTCCGACCATTGGTCCAGCAAGCTCTGTGTTGTCTACTCTGACTGGCAGCAGCTTCTCTTAAGGTTTCAGAAAAGAGTCTTCCCCAGCCCTACCTGGAGATGCTGCCAGGGATTGGATGTGGGACGTCCTGTTTGCAGGGCAGAAGCTCTTCCAGCCCCAGCCCCAGCCCCGGTGGTCACCCATCCAAATGCAAACCAAGGCAAGCCCTGCTTAGCAAAGGGGACAATGAAGGCTCGCTGCCACAAGACCTGCTTCTTTCCCTGCACGCATGGGATTTGCACAGCACTTGGACTTGGTGGCCCACTCTGGGGTTAGATTATATTATATTTGGCGACCCCTTTGAAATCTGGGCTTCTAATAAGTGTGTTTGCCTCCCCGTGTCAATCAGATGCGTGTGATGGATTGCAGCTTTTACGCGGGAACGTGTTCTGCTTAGGAGTGAGCTGTCTATCTCCATTTGGAGTGAGTCCACTAGCTTGCCTGTTGTTTAAATGTGTCCCCCACCAGAGTGGGAGAACAGGGTCTCATTTGTCTATGTCAGGCAACTGTCAGCATGCATAAGCCCAACAGAGAGGCACAAGGATGGAAAGATGTAACCCTCAGGGTCTTTGTCGAGGGTGGGGGGGAGAGGCAGGATTTAATCCTCTGGGGTGTCTGAACCTGTAATCAGGCTGAGAGCGCTGATTGGGGACATCGAGGCACGTGCAAAGAGCCTTTCATGTGTTGCCGGGGAACCAGAGCCCATCAGCATAGGAACATAGGAAGCTGCCTTCTACTGAGTCAGACCCTCGGTCCATCTGGCTCAGAGTTGTCTACCCAGACTGGCAGCAGCTTCCCCAAGGCTGCAGGCAGGAGTCTCTCTCAGCCTTATCTTGGAGATGCAGCCAGGGAGGGAACCTGGAACCTTCTGCATGCAAACACGAACAAGATGCTCTTCCCAGAGTGGCCCCATCTCCTGAGGGGAATCTCTTGCAGTGCTCACATCATGTAGTCCCCCATCCAAATGCAAACCAGGATGGACCCTGCTTCGCAAAGGGGAGAATTCAGATTTGCTCCCACCAGACCGGCTCTCCTCCCACGGAGAGCAGGTGAGGAGAGGTGCAGCTCGCAAAGCTCAAATCAGTCCCAGAGGGCTGCTCTGCTGGCTTGCGAATTTTGCCCCCCCCCCGGGGGTGCCCCAAGAAGCTCCCGCCTGAAGTGACTCCATCACCCGGCCTCATGAAAGGGCTGCTCCTGCAAGCGGTAGATCAGGCATTGGTTTCTCATGCTTTGCTGAGCCTCTTGCCGCCCTGCTGGTGCCCCAGTAATCTGCCGCCTGCGGCCGATGCCTCCTCTTGCCTCATGAAAGGGCCGCCCCGGCCCAGGACCTCCCTTTTGTAGCTCCTCGTCGCTGCTCGCGGTGGGCCGCTCAGCCAGGAAGTTAGGGATGCTGGCCCTGGTTCTCGACAACCTGGCCTTTCTGCAGGGTTTCTAGTCCACCGTGATGCTTGAGGCATCACGACGGTTTGTCTGTGCCCCCGCGGTAGAGCCCTCTCCATTAGCGGCTGCCTTGAAGAGCAAAAGGACAAGCTTTTCTTCCAGCGCAAGAGCTTCCCCGGCCCTGCGGGTCCTCGGAGGCGAGCTGGGCAGCCGTGCGAGGGGGGGGGGTCTCTTCGGTGGGAACCCAGCCAAGGGCTGTGCAGGCCAGGGCCCAGGCTGGCTGGCGCTCGCTCGCTCGCTCGCACGGCAGCACGCAGATGGCTCTCTCGCGGCTGCCCTGGCCGGCTCCTGCGCCGGCTCCTCTCCGCTGCCCTTTCAACTTGGGCCCAGAGAGAGAAATAAGCTCCGTGTAACTAAACATAAACCCAACAGCTGTGGAGGGCTCTAATCCTACCCTCCCTAGCCCAAGCATCTGCTTTCCTCCTGTCTTAACACTGCAATTCCCCTTCAGTACTTGCATGGTGCACCCAGGGCTGTCTGTGTTCTACTGCGCAGCATCAAAAGTTGGGCGGAATTTGCCCTTGAGGCTTCCCCCCACCTTTTTTAAAGTGAGGTTGCTAGCTGTTGTGGCCACTGTGGGCAAGCGGAGTGTGTGTGTGTGTGTGTGTGTGTTGGTTTGAAATACATGGCTGGCTGAGGAGGAACATAGGAAGCTGCCTCCTACCGAGTCAGACTATTGGTTCGTCTAACTCAGCATTGTCTACACAGACTGGCAGCGGCTTCTCCAAGGTTGCAGGCAGGCGTCTCTCCCAGCCCTATTTTGGAGATGCTGCCAGGGAGGGAACCTGGGACCTTCTGCATGCAAGCAGGCAGATGCTCTTCCCAGAGCGACCCCATCCCCTAGAGAATATCCTGCAGTGCTCACACATGGAGTCTCCCATTCACATGCAAACCAGGGCTGACCCTGCTTGGCAAAGGAGACAATTGATGCTTGCTACCACAAGACCAGCTCTCCTCCCTGGATTCTGATGGAGTTTGAGAATTTCCTGCTTTGCTGGTGCCCATTTGATGAGGTTTCCAGTCCCTCCATTGTGCAAATGACAAGAAAAAAAAGGGGGGAGAGAGAGAGAGAGAGAATGTGAATGTGTGCCCTGTGCAAAAGGGCAAAGCTGATGCACAGAGGAGGTACAGTTTTTTAAAGCACTTGAGACAGATCTGTGCTTCCTTAATACAAGGATCAAAATCTAGATCTCTGCCCCAAAGATCTTACATTCTAAGTTGGAAGCCGAGGGAGGGTGAGGTTTGGGGTTAGGATGGGACAAAGAGGTTGAACGGGCAAATGCACAGGGTGTTTTGAGAGAGGGTTTTTGGACTATGAAGGCAGAGAGTGCAAACTGTGACTTCAAGGGAATTGCCAGTTCTGTCAGGTGTTGTGTGCGCCCCAGGGCTTAATGTGGCTGGCTTTGAAAAGGGATTAGACAGATTCCTGGAAGAGAAGAGGTCCATCAGCCTTGATGCCTAAGTCGAGCCTCCTGATTCAAAAATATCCATCTTTTAAATAATAATACATTTTATTAATTAAATGAAGTGAGCTGTACCTGGTGCTGGGAACAAATAACAGAGGAAGGCTTCTGCTTTCATCCTCGGCTTGCGGGCTTCCTAGATGCAGCATCTGGCCCAGGGCCACCGCTGGGAACAGGCTACTGGACTCTACAATTCTTGAGGCGGCTGCCTGTTGGTGATGCTGTAGCAGTTCCCTGCACTGAGCAGAGGGGCTGGACTAGAAGGCCTCCCGAGGTCCCTTCCAGCTCTAACACTCTATAAGGGCAGTGAGAGTGGGTGGCCTTCAAGGTCAGGCCAAGGAGTTTGGGGTGGAGAGAGAAGCGTCCAGAACTATGGTGCAGGCAAATGACTCTTGGTGGTGGTAGCCGTATTTATTATTTGCTCTATGTACATACTGCTTTTCAACCAAGGAGGAGCATCAGGAGAAGTTCGTCTGCAGTTGCCACCGGCTTGTCTGGCGGCTACTCAGGGTTGGGCCTTCTCCGTTGCAGCCTCTGGACTTTGGAACGTGCTCCCTCTTGAAATAAGAGCCTCCCCATCTCTGGCAACTTTTTAAAAGGCAGTCAAGACACATTTGTTCACCCAGGCTTTTAATTACAGCAACAACAAATATTTATATACCGCTTTTCAACAAAAGTTCCCAAAGCGGTTGACATAGAGAAATAACAAATAAACAAATCAGATGGCTCCCTGTCCCCGAAGGGCTTACAACCTAAAAAGAAACATATGATAGACAGCAGCAACAGACTCTGGAGGGATGCTGTGCTGGGGACGGATAGGGCCAGTGACTCTCCTCCTGCTAAATCACGAGATTCACCACATTAAAGAGGTGCCTCTTTGCCCAGTTAGCAGGGGGCCAATTAGATACTCTTTTAATAGTCTGATGGTTTTTAATCATTTTAACATTGTTTTAAATGTTTTATTGTTGTAATGTTTTAACCTTTATTTGTTGTTTTCATTGTTTTGTTGTAAACCGCCCAGAGACCTGCGTTTTGGGCGGTACACAAACAAGTGAATAAATACAGTTCTCAAAGGGGTTCTCCTCGCAAAAGAAATGAAGGGTCGGGGGGGGGAAATGGTCCCCCTCCCGTCGTCACAACGACCCAGTACGGTAGGTTAGGACCAGGGGTAATCCTTGGCTCCCAAACGGTATCCACTAAGCCTTGGGGCTGAGCGTCATCCTGCCCTCAGTGCTTCAGCCACCACACTAAACTCCCGCTCTAGAAATAGGGTTGCCAACTATTCCGGGAGATTCAACGCCCCGCCACCCACCTACCCAGGTCTCTCCTCAACATTGTTCTCAAGATCCAGCCATTACAACCCCACCCCTCCACCCCGGTCGCTTTCAAAGGCTAGCTGGAAATGGATGTAGAGTCCTGGAGGTTCTCGGCCGATCCTGGCAGGCTGGCAGCCCTAGAAGGGGAAGCCAGAGAGGAGCAGCTGTCGACCTTGGGGGGTCCATTTAGCTTGTGGGAGGGAGGGGGGAATCTTGACAGTGAGGGATGCCCTGCGGGTGGGTGGGTGGGGATCTTCTCTGCCAGCTGATCGGAATTCTAACCAGGCAATTACTTCTCCGCCTCCAAGTGCCGGGTGTTGCCCACTGAAGGCCTGTGGGATTCACGCTGAGCCAAGAATTGATTAAGGCAAAGAGGCTGAGGTGGCGTTTCGTTGCTCTCCTCCACCCCCTCGGGCCGAGAAAGGGGCTCATGCAGGAGCATCAGGCCTTCGCTGGAGCTCTTGCATAGGAAGCCGCCTTATAGCGAGTCAGTTCACCGAGCTCACTATTGTCTGAGATAACTGAGCAAAGAAGGGGCACCTTTTCAAGTGGCAATTCTCTTGTATTGAGCAGGGGGGAGAGCAGCTGGCCCTATCCGTCCCCAGCACAGCGTCCCTCCAATGGCTGTTGCTGGTGTCTGCCTTATGTTTCTTTTTTAGAGGGTCAGCCCTTTGGGGACAGGGAACCATTTTATTTTGTTTATTTATAGCTATGTAAACCGCCGTGGGAACCTTTTGTTGAAAAGCGGTGTATAAATATTTGTAATAGTTGTCATGTTGTATTCCTTTGTACTTAGGAACATAGGTCCATCTTGGTCCATCTAGCTCAGGATTGTCTTCACAGACTGGCAGCGGCTTCTCCAAGGCTGCAGGCAGGAGTCTGTCTCAGCCCTACCTGGAGATGCTGCCAGGGAGGGAACCGGGAACCTTCTGCATGCAAGCAGGCAAGTGCGCTTCCCAGCGCGTCCCCATCCCCTGAAGGGGATATCTTTTAGGGCCCACATGCCGTCTCCCATCCAAATGCAAACTCGGGTGCACCCTGCTTAGCAAAGGGGGCAGTTTATGCTTGCTGGGTGGGATTCAGAAGACCCAGGCAGATTTCGGTGGCTGATGCCATTCCACTCAGTCCGGGAAACACGGCCACGGTGTGCTTGATGTAATATGCAATCCGGCCTTTTGCTTGGTGCTTTTGCCGCCTCGGGTGATGACTCTGGACCTTGGGTATTAACACGTTTGCTCTGTACTCTTAAAAGCAAAAACAAACAAACAAACAAAACCCCCACCCTTTCTTCCCCTGCTGCCAAGTTAGCATCAGGGAAGACTAATTAGGTACCGCTGGACTTGCGGATGTGGTTGCCATGGAAACCTGGTAGCAACGCTCAAGACTCTCTCTCTCTCTCTCTGACTGGGAAAAGACCCCCCCACACACACACACACACCTGCCCTTTGTGGGATTGTCACAGGGAGAAGCAGTTCCACACCCACTGCGTGGCAGGGTCTGGGAGAAGAAGAAGAGTTTTGTCTTTCTTCTGGGTCGGGTCTGTGGCACTCCGGGCAGGCAGGAAGGGCCAGGCCTCTGGCTGGCTTCTGGCTCCCACAGTCCTTTAAATAGATTGCAGTCTTCTTGCCTAAACAATGGAGTGTTTGTTGCAAAGCAAAGAGAAGTTTCCAAACGGGAGCGGAGAGGGCCACTTTGGCACTGGTTCTGTGTGGGCTGCACGCAGGCCAGGTTGGAGGAGAAAAGCTGTTTCCTGTGGGGTGCATTTTTCCTGTGGGGTGCAGTGTGTGTGTGTGTGTGTGTGTGTGTGTGATATGCTCACTGAAGTCACAGTTCTGGGCTTGTTAGCCAGCCAGAATTTGCCGTTGCCTGGACCCTGCGCCTCCCCACACAACAAGGAAGAGAGCTGGTCTTGTGGTATCAAGCATGAATTGTCCCTTTTGCTAAGCAGGGTCCACCCTGGTTTGCATTTGAATGGGGGACTACATGTGAGCACTGGAAGATATTCCCCCGAGGGGATGGGGGCGCTCTGGGAAAAGCACATGCCTGCTTGCCTGCAGAAGGTTCTGAGTCCCCTCCCTGGCATCATCTCCAAGACAGGGCTGAGAGAGACTCCTGCCTGCAACCTTGGAGAAGCTGCTGCCAGTCTGTGTAGACAATGCTGAGCTAGATGGACCACAGGGTTCTGACTCAGGTAGAAGGCAGCTTCCTGTGTAACAGGGACTTAACAACTCTGCTGGATGCATCCCAACACCTCTCTAATCCAACATCCTGTTTCCCACAGTTGCCACTCGGATGCCCCTGGGAATCCTGCAAGTAGATAATATACACAATGGCCTTCCCCCTGTTGTTGTTTTTTAATTGCTTGGTCTCTGGCCCTTGGAAATAGACTGCCTTTGAAGCTGGAGGCTCTCCAAATTAATAGCTGCAGATAGATCAGTCCATCAGTGTGCCTACTCCTTTATTAGAAAATGTGGCGGTGGTGATAACAATAGAAAGTATCAAGTTGAAGCAAAAAGTCTGATTTTTAGTTGTGCTGTTTTTACTTGAATCCAAGACTAGGTTTTCCCCAAGTGCTGTTCCTTTTTTGATAAATACAGGTGTAACCTTATTTAACTTCTGTTTTTAAAGTGGGTCATCTTAAATTCAGGCTCGTCTTCTATTCGGGAAAATGTGGGCATTGTTATTATGATGGTAGTAGATTGGTATTAGAATCGGTGCCACTGTGGTCAGTCATATTAAAGAACCTAAAATATTCTAGCTGCTCCTGCATTCCTAGATCTTAAAAAGAGTCTCAGCAGCTCTTGTTTTAGAAACAAATGCATCTCCGCTCTACAATCTTATGGTGGTTTTATACTAGTTTCATACAACTCACGGCATCCCCTTCCCTCCCGAAGGACCCTGGGAGTCTGCAGTTTGTGGGGAGTTCTATTAATTTATTTCAAAATGTGTTTTTTTAAAAAAAAAATCCTCCGGCACTCTGCTATTTGGAGTGGCATACAAGGAAACACAATAAAAAATACCCGCACCGCAATGAAGAGAAGAGAAGATTTAGATTGTGAGCCCTTTGGGGACAGGGACCCTTAATTAATTAATTAATGCTTGGTCCCTGGCCTGGTTTATGGATGCTGGAAGCAAACGGCAAAGGGTGGGTGAAGACAGACCGGGGGGGGGAGCAAAATGACCGTTTTCCTCATTTTCTGAGAGGGGGGGGCGGCAGGCAGCTTGTGTAAAATATTTTAGGGAGGCAGGTCCACCCTTGCCGCCCCCCCAGATATGGGCCTGGCTGTCGCCTGGAGTGAACCTGCCGGGTTGCTGTGGCAACTGAAAGGGATGGCCGAGCGTGGCTTTGCAGAAGCCCTTGAAGTTCAAGTGGTCCCTGTCGGGTGGGCTGCATGCTCTGAAGAGGCCTCTGAATTGGGCTAATTGCCGGCGGGATGTGCAGGTGGCCCTGCCGGGGACGTAGTGCCGGGCATGAGCATGGCAGGCTGGGACGGAGCGAGCGTGGGGTTCCCCGGAATAGCCGGGCCTCATTTGACCTTGGCCACTCCCCGAGAGCTGAGCCCAGGCATTAACACCCAGATCTTCTGCATGCAAGCAGATGCTCTGCCCTCCGCCCCCTCCCCCCCTCCCCCGGTCTACGGCCCCATCCCTGTGATTGCTTTTAAGCTGGCCTGCTCAACTTAGCCCCCCCCCAGTTTTCGGACTACAACTCACATAATCCCCAGCCACAGTGTCCAATAGCCAGAGATTATGGGAGTTGTAGGCAAACATCTGCAGGAGGGCCGGAGTGGAGCAGCTCTGCTTTTAAGAGTCACCTGAAGACAGATGCCAATCCTTGGTGACTCTGGGCCTGTCCGCGGCGGGTAACCCCTGCAAACTGAGCAAAGAAGCCGCTTCTGGAGTGGCGCCCCTCTTGTATTGAGCAGGAGGAGAGCAACTGGCCCTATCTGACCCCAGCCCAGCATTCCTCCCGTGGCCGTCGCTGGTGTCTACCTTGCGTTTCTTTTTCGACGGTGAGCCCTTGGGGGACAGGGAGCCATCTTATCCACTCCCTCCCTTTTCTGTGTCAAGGACTTGAGCCCTTTCGCTGAAAAGCGGGATATAAATCTTGGTGGTCCTTGTAGGGTTGAGAACCCTAACCCTCGATCCTAGTCCGCCGGCCCAACCACCCAGTCGAGACACACGTGACCGAAACGTGCGTGTTTCTTTCCCTTTCCTCCCGGCAGCTCTTCGTGATCGACAACGGCGCCGACGACTGGCGGATCGCGATGACCTACGAGCGCATCCTCTACATCAGCCTGGAGATGCTGGTGTGTGCGATCCACCCCATCCCCGGGGAGTACAGGTTCTTCTGGACAGCCCGGCTGGCCTTCTCCTACACGCCTTCGCAGACGGAGGCCGACGTGGACATTATCCTCTCCATCCCCATGTTCCTGCGCCTCTACCTGATCGCCCGGGTCATGCTGCTGCACAGCAAACTCTTCACGGACGCCTCGTCCCGCAGCATCGGGGCCCTGAACAAGATCAACTTCAACACCCGCTTCGTCATGAAGACCTTGATGACCATCTGTCCCGGGACTGTGCTGCTGGTCTTCAGCATCTCCTTGTGGATCATTGCCGCCTGGACGGTGCGCGTGTGCGAACGGTGAGTCGGCGCCTGGGTGCAGATCTGCCCGGGGTGGAGGCCCGAGGCGGGGCAGTCTTCCTCGCTCAGCAAGGAGGTTGCTTCCACTTTCGTCTCGGAGTCCTTTGCTTGCCAGGGTCCAGTGAGTGCAGCTTTGCGGGGCTTTCTGCTGGAGAAGTGGAGAGGCGGCCTGAGGAATGGAATGGGGAGGATGTTTGCTTTAGAAGGTGCTCTGCCCAGGAGGGCCAGAGAATGGGACTGTGGCTGAGGATGATGGGAGATGTAGTTCAGCAGCAGCCGGCGGGCCAGGGTTGCCCATCCCTGCTTTAGGGGGTGGGGCCGCTCTGGGAAGAGCATCTGCATGCAGAAGGCTCCAGGTTCCCTCCCTGGCAGCATCTCCAAGATAGGGCTGAGAGAGACTCCTGTCTGCAACCTGGGAGAAGCCGCTGCCGGTCTGGGTAGACAATCCTGAGCTAGATGGACCTGACTCAGTATATGGCAGCTTCCTATGTTCCTATGAACTGGGTTGTGAACTGCTGTGTGGCACGCTCTATTCTGGCTTGGCCAGTCGTGGGCGGGGCAAGGCCCCCGAGCCCTGGCAGTGGGGAGCGTGCCACCCTCTGGCCTAATGCTGCTGTTTGCCAGGCCGTCATTAGGCCCTGGGTGATGATTGGTGGGCAGCGCTTTGTCAGTGCGTTTGCAAAGATGCCTGTGAGGCTAGGGTGGCTCTTCCTGCATCCTTGACCAAGGGTTAATTTTGCTTACTCTGGAAAGAGTCCATTGCTTTCCCTCTCTGTGTGTGTGTGTGTGTGTGTGTGTGTGTGTGTGTGTGTGTGTGTGTTTATGCAAGGACCTGGCAACACAATAGCCACTTTATTCTCCAGTAAACAGAACTGGAGCAAGTGTAACAAAGGCAAATCCTCGCTAATTGGGCTCCACCTGATTGATCATGGGAGAGAGTCAAGGTCACGGCATTCTCGGCCCTCCCACGACGAACAAACGGTGCAGACCATCGGGACGGTGGCCGAATGAAACAACCCAAAAGGCAACGCATGAAGCTGGTTTCCCCCTCGCTTATAGGAGCGTAGGAAGCTGCCTTAGAGAGCGCCAGGCCGTCTAGTTCAGCGTTGTCTACACTGGCTGGCAGCAGCTCTCCAAGGTTTCAGGCAGGAGTTTCTCCCAGGCGACGCTGCCGGGGGCGGGGGGATTGAACCTGAGACCTTCTGCATGCAAAGCAGATGCTCTGCCACTAAGCTGCGGCCCCCTCCCCACACGGGCGGGCTTCTGCAAACTCCACTCGCTTCTCCTTGCCAAAGGACCCCTGCCCCCCACCTCCGGTGAACGCAGCCAAGCTGGCTTTTGCTGAGTCATCTTGCGCCCCCCCCCCCCCCAGCGGCAGCATATCGACTCATCGCTGCTCTCTGAGGTTTTCAGGAAGAGCTCTTCGGAGTGCAGCTCGCAGTGATCCTCTTGCTTGGAGGTTTGCTTTGTGCTTTTCTAAAAAAAAGCTAGCTAGATTTTCCACAGTGATACCAAAGCCCTGCTGTAAGCTGTGAAAGCTGGAGTGCTGGTGCAGGGGAAAACGCCCCTCTGAGCGTTCTAATGCTGGGGAGGGGAGGGGGAAAGGTTTGATGGTGGAAGGGAGAGGTTGGAGGCTTGATGGTCTGCGCGGCAAGCCATCCCACTCTGGAGCAGCCTCCTTGTGGCTCCACACAGCCCTCTGCACGCTCCTCTGGACACAAGAAGCTGCCTCCCACTGAGTCAGGCCCTAGCTCAGTATTGCCAGCCCTGGCTGGCAGCCGCTGTCTGTGGTTATGGCCAAGCGGCCTCCCTAGTCGTGCTGAAGCTGCCAAGGGTTGAGCCAGGGGGCCTTTGGCATGGGCAGGAGCAGGGGCGTAGGTAGCATTGGGCCCTCTGGGCACGTGCCCTGGATCAGTTTGTTTGTTTATTGTATTTGTATAACACCCCAGACCTACATCTCTGGGCAGTTCGCAGCCCCATAAAACAAATCAAAACAAAGACATTAAAACAATTTGAAACTACAATCCTAGTTAAAAAGCTTGGGTGAAAAAAATGTGTCTTTAGGGGCTTTAAAAAAGCTGTCGGAGGGCGGTGGTCCCAAGCCCAGAAGCTCTTAAACAGCTAGCAACACCCCTACAAAGTGTGTGTGTGTGTGTGTGTGTGTGTGTGTGTGTGTTCGTGTTCCTATCACTGAGCTACGACTCTCTTACCATCTGGCTGCTGGTGGGTTTCTGGTGGGCACCCAGAGAGCAGAGTAGGTTCAGGGGCTGTGCAGGAGCCAAATGATTTGGGAAATAACCCTTTCTCCAGATGTGCCTTGGCACAGCCGCTGCTTCCTCTGCATTTCAGTGGCAGAGCAAGAGTCGTTTCTGTTCAGGGGTCCACAACGTGGGGCTGAGCACACGAACCAGCCGTGGTTAGCTTTGTCTCCTTTTCTGACACACAGGCGGCGGGCTTAGGTGAGAAGCGGGTCTTCTGCCTTTCGCCCTGGGAGGTGGAGATGGTCAGGGACAGGGTGACTCCTCTCCTGCTGCTCAGAAGGGAACCCTGTGGTTTCTTGCCTTCTCAAAAGGAGCAGTGGAAACTAGGCTTCTGGAGAGGAGACCTGGGTGTCCTGCTCACCAGGGGGCTGGGGGCAGTTGCCCAGCTGGCAAGTGGAGAGGAGAGCTGGTCTGGTGGTCGCAAGCATGACTTGTCCCCACAGCTAAGCAGGGTCCACCCTGGTTACAGATGAATGGGAGACTTGATGTGTAAGCACGGGAAGAGATTCCCCTTATTAGGGGATGGGGCCACTCTGGGAAGAGCATCTAGACTCAACGTCCCCTCCAAGAGAGGGCTGAGAGAGATTCCTGCCTGCAACCTTGGAGAAGCCGCTGCCAGTCTGTGCAGACAACCCTGAGCTAGATGGACCAAGGGTCTGACTCAGTATATGGCAGCTTCCTATGTTCCTAAGTGGATTTGTAGATGTCTGGTTGTATTCCAAGTTGCAGGGGATTTTTAAGGCGTGAGAAAGGGAACACATAAGAACAGCCCTGCTGGATCAGGCCCAAGGAAGCCCATCTAGTCCAGCATCCTGTTTCACACAGTGGCCCACCAGATGCCACAGGCAAGAGGTGAGGACATGATGCCCTCTCTGCTGCTGTTGCTCTCCCGCAACTGGGATTGAGAGGCATCATGCCTCGGAAGGTGGAGGTGGCCCACAGCCACCAGACTAGTAGCCATGGATAGGCCTGTCCTCCATGAATCTGTTTAAGCCCCTTTCAAAGCCTCTTAAAGTAGTTATAACACGTAGACTGGGATGGTAAGATAGAAGGCAGCCGTTCGACTAAGCCTGGGATGACAGAAACGGAGCTATTAAGATGAGCAGTCTTTTGTGTCATACGAACAGCCCTTCTGGATCAAGGCCATCTAGTCCAGCATCCTGGCCCACCCGATGCCCTTGGGAAGCCCACAGGTAAGAGGGGAGGGCGTGCCCTCTCTCCTGCTGTTGCTCCCCTGCAACTGGTACTTAGAGGCATCTTGCCTCAGAGGCTGGAGGTGGCCCATGGCCACCCGACTAGTCACTCACCGATGACTTTTAAGACGATAAAAGCCAGGAAAGGAGTCTCGATTCATCCAGGCCTCGCTCTGCAGAGTGCCCAGTGGCTGCATTAATCTGGACCTTAGGAGCTGCAGCCACACCAGGGGAATTTTCCACTGGGGTCGGGAGGAGAAAAGGATGAGATGGGCCACATGTTCCATCCTCTTTGGGGACGCCGAGTCCGCGACCGCTCCCTTGCGAAATCTTGCTTTTTTTGCCAAACGGCTTTCACGGTTGGCGTGTGCGGACAGACCCAGCAAACGGTTTCCATCCATCCACCCCTCGTTCTTGACATGTTTGCAAAAGAGCGTGCGTGCGTGCGTGTGTCTCTCGGGAGGGGCTGCGTTTTCTAGGGACAAGCAGCCAGCTTCTGCAAGTAATTCTCCCAGGCTCTTTCGCCTGAGCTGGCTGGTTTCCTTTCCAATCTCGCCGCCCTGCTGAGAGAGGAACAGGCAGGGGGCCGGATGGCAGAGGAAAAGAGGTGGGCGGGAGATGGGTTAAGCAGCCCCCCCGCCCCCCTGCTGCTTCTCTTCTTAAAAATGCCCCCTCCCGTTCTCGTGACTCAGCAAATACAAGGCAGGGAACCCACATTGGGTGGTATGTGTGATTCCAGCCAGCCTCGCTCGCTCGCTCACACTCACGGGTTTCGTGGAGCCTGCCTTACAAACCAGCCTTTTACCAAAGAGGTGCAGAGGAGATGGGCGGGGGGAAGGAGCTGGTGGTGTACGCGGAGGGTGTAGGCGGGACTCCCTGGCAACCGTGGAAAAGAGACAGGAACAGCCGCTTGCTCTGCAGAACGGCTCCGCGACATAATCGGCGTGCAGCTGGGAAGGAGAAGGGAAAGAGATGGGGGGGGCGGGAAGTGGGTCGATTGAATGGATGGGCTTGCTGGTTGCAGCTGCAGGCAGGCCGCCCCTGGCCACATACAGAGTGCCCCGCTGGGCCCTTGCCGCATCTGAATCCAAGACTAGGGTTTTTTCGGGTATTAGAAACCGAGAGGTTGTCTTAAATTCAGAGAGTCCTGCTCCTTTGGAGTAAATGCAGGTCTCACCTGGCTGTAACCAATACTTTTTAAGTCGTATGCGGGGTGGGTGGGTGGGTGTATTAAATTCGGAGTAGTCTTTGATTTGGGTAAATGCGGTATTTGATCCTGATGCTTGTGGCTTCTTTCTGAAACAAACTGTCCTTCCCTACATGTGAGTTCTGGCTGTGGGGCCCAAACCGTGGGCCCGTCCTTCACACAGTTGCTAATGAGCTGCGGTTTCCCTTCTCCTTGGAGATTCTTTGGTGGGTTTTTAAAAAACACATAAATAAATATATTTCCGAAAAGGAGTGTGCCATGGGCTTTGGCTCAAGGCTGCCACCTGCTGAATCCTCATCCCTCCTCTGCATATCCAGAGGCACCTGTCAGCTGCAGAGGCCTGCTCCCTGTTGAGCCGTGGAGAGGTTTTCGGCACGCCTTGTTTAGCGGGGAGCCTGCCAGTCTTCGGTGCTGCTGGACTCCACAAGGGAGGGGGATGATAAAGAGAGCACCCCTGAGCATGCACCAAGTGTGAACAGCCTCCAGCCCGTCTCTGCAGAACTGGGGTGATGGGCAGGGCTGCCCGGCAGGCCTGAATTCCCACGCCTCTCCTTGACAGGAGCGCGGAGATCCGCCTGGCTCCTCGGGTATCGAAGATTGTGTCTGGTTTTTATCGCCAGGCAAAGAGAGTGAGGTTTTTCTCACTGCCGTGTTGGGAGCTGTTCTCCTTTGCAGTTTAGACCTGAGCGCTCTCTCTCTCTCTCTCTCTCTTTCTCTCTCTCTCTCACACACACACACACACCCCTCGGTTCCCAATCTGCAGCCGTCTCTGGGCGTGTGTTTTTCCGTGAGAAGCTTCCTCGATAACGAGACCTGGCCCCTTGTTGATGCCTCCAAGCCCTACCAGCTGCGCCTGGAATAGCAGCTCCGTCCCTGGCGGGGCGGTGACCCTGATCTCGCTGCCTGCCTCTCCGAGGCGGCGTGGGGAATCCAAGCGGGGCTTTTCTTCCAGACAGAAATAAAGCTGGGTGGATCAGCCGGCTCTGCTGCATTTCGGCGGCCCCCGGGGCGGGGATTTCCCAAAGGGAAGTCACTTAGGGAAGGGTCCGGCTTCTCCCCATCTTCCCTCGGCTTCGCTCTCCATCAGAGGGGTGAAGGCCTGCCCACCCACAGGCGCCGTGGGAAGTTGCATCCGTGCTCACAGTGGGGGGGGCGGTCCAATATTCACCCAGTTGTCCCACGTATATACCACCTTTCATCAAACCTCATCTCGGCACCAAAGTGAATACACTGAAATGCCATAAAGCCACCTTGAAATATAGAAATGCCAAAAGCAGCGACTATAAAAAGAGAAAGGCAGAGCGGCTGGAGGACAGAGAGATGGACGACCCCAAAGGGGCAAAAGGTAGCCTTCCTTTGGTGGTCTGCCCACCTCCCCCCGGTTCATGGTGGTAGATTGCTCCTGCATATGGAAGTTCGGCTTAACAATCAGGGCTGATGCTCTCCTTCAGGACGGCCCATGGCACTGCAGTGCCTGAGGCGAGCTGCCACATCCACTGGTGGGGGCCAATCTCCCCTTCAAAACCAACCCTTGTAAGCTTTGAAAGTGGGGACTGGGGTCAGGGTGGAGGGAAGGTTGCCAGCAGCCTCCTCTCCACTCCTTGTGCTGGGTCTGCCCCGAAGAGCTGCTCCAATGGCAACAGCAGGTGGGTGGGCTTTTGGCCCCCGAAGAATCCGCCACTGGAGGTGTCTGCCTCACCCTGCCTCACGGAAGTGCCGCCCCTCTGTGTCTGCAAGTGGCTGGTGTGAGTCGTGGGGAGACGCAGCTTCGCAGTGGGAGGGGGGCCTCTTTGCCCAGCCTTTTCTCTTGGGGACCGAACGCAACCATCTCCCACCATTTCAAACGTCATCCTGCCAAAAAAAGGGGGCGCACTCTGCAGTTTCCTTGGCCACATCCCCTAGATCTAACAGGTATCTTGCGTCCAATTTGGCACTGAAGGGGCGGCTTCTCACACAGGTCAGTTTTGCTGCACCTTTTCAGTCTTTCTCCCCTTCTCGTTTTCTCTTCCTTCCCCTTCCTTTCCTGCTTTTTCCTCCTTCTTCGCTTAAAACAACACCCAACGGTAAAGAAAACAGAGGGAGTTCTTTTGGTGTGGACCCACCTTAGGCTGGGGCACAACTCAGTTCGAAGCCGAACACCAGTGCCTTCAAGGCCCTGCTGAAAGGTCGTTGCCCTGAGGCAGAGTTCTGTATAACCTGAAAGCTTGCATGTGTCTAAGAAGAGCTCTGTGGCACTGGAAGGCTGACATGCTGTTTTTAAAAAAGATACACGCAGGACAAGTCCAGGGTTTGATCTGCTTTCAGGCCCCCCAGCTTGCTTTACTCAAGCCTGTGATCTGGGCATGAGCACTCTCATGCATGAGAAATTGCTCTCAGCACCCCCACCCACACATTCTGGGAAGGCAGTGTTTCATTTCAGTACTGAAATGTTTGTTTACATTTGCCGTTTTTCACTTCTGTGTCCCCATATTTCATTCATCGCTCCACATCCAGGAGATGTGGAGGGATTAGAATTTTATTTTATTCCCCCCCCCCCGCTCCATTTTGGGAGGGGGAAAAACCCCTATAATTCAGAGAATTACAAGCAAAGAACCTTGGACGAATTGAACAGGGGGAAAGTCCCAGAAACTCCATCTGTTTCTTGCCTTTTTAACGACCCAGTGGAGAGGCTGCAAGAGACGGAGAGAAAGAGGGAGTCATGCCCTGGGAAGGAGAGCGGACACCAGGAGCCAGCAGCTGTGGCCTCTTCAGCAAATGGCCCAGGGTGCAGAGATAGGGGCCTCCTGGCAGCCTGAGCACGGGAGAATAAAGGGCGGGAATCCATTTTTGCCTGTGGTTTTTGTGCACCGGGAAGGGGAAACTGCACTCAGGAGTTACAGGAGCCCAAGAGAGCTGACGTTGGTTTATTTTAATTTATTTTTACATTTGTATCTGACTCTTCCCCCAAGGAGTCCCGAGTGGTGGGCGTGATTATGCTGATCCTCACAACAACCCTGTGAGGTAGGTTAGGCTGAGAGGGAAGTGACTGGCTCAGAGTCACCCAGTGAGTTTCAGGACTGAACAGGGATTTAAACGTGGGTCTCCCCGGTCCTAGTCCAACATTCTCAGATATTCCCCCTAGAGCAGGGATCCTCAACGTTGGGCCCCCAGATGTTCTTGGACTTCAACTCCCATAATCCCCAGGCCCAGTGGCCTTTGGCTAGGGATTATGGGAGTTGAAGTCCAAGAACATCTGGGGGCCCAATGTCTGAGGATCCCTGCCCTAGAGGACGAGGTCGCTCTGTTGCGGATTTCACTACCCTAAATAGTTTAGTGTCATTGGCACATCTGGCCACTTTGCTGCTTACCCCAACTTCCAGCTCATTTATGAACAAGTTAAAGAGCACTGGTCCCAGTACGGATCCCTGGGGGACCCCACTTTCTACCTCCCTCCATTGTGAAAACTGTCCATTTATTCCGACCCTCTGTTTCCTGTCCTTCAACCAGTTACCGATCCACACGTGAACCTGTCCCCTTATCCCATGACTGCTAAGTTTACTCAAGAGCCTTTGCTGGGGAACCTTGTCAAAAGCTTTTTGGAAGTCCAAGTATGCTAACTCAACCGGATGAGCTTTATCCACATGCCTGTCGACATTCTCAGAGAACTCCAAAAGGTTAGTGAGGCAGGACTTGTTCTTGTAGAAGCCATGCTGGTTCTCCTTCAGCAAGGCCTTTTCTTCGATATGTTGAACAATTTTGTCCTTAAGTATGCTTTCCATCAATTTACCAGGCATTGAAGTTCAGCTGACTGGCCTGTAATTTCCCGGATCCCCCTTGGATCCCTTTTTGAACATCGGAGTTACATTGGCTACTTTCCAGTCCTCTGGTACGGAGCCTGATTGTAGGGACAAGTTACATATTTTTGCTAGGAGATCAGCAGTTTCACATTTGAGTTCCTTCAGAACTCTTGGGTGGTTGCCATCTGGCCCTGGTGATTTGTTTAAGTTTTCATTTTCCAAGACAGTTTAGAACATCTTCCCTTGTCACCTCAAATTGGCCCAGTCCCTCAGCCACTAAACTTGAGAAGTTTTTGTCATTCCCCGTGACACTTCTAGCGATATGCTCCCCAAACTCTCTTTTTGCACCCCTTATTGTCTCTTTGCATTTCCTTTGCCAATGTTTGTTCCTTCCTGTTCTCTTCATTTGGGCAGGACTTCCATTCCCGGAAGGATGGCTTCTTCCCTTTTCTAACTTCTCTGACTCTCCTTGATAGCCACGCTGGCATCCTCCTGGACTTGGTGGTACCTTTCCTCCTCCTTGGTATACGTTCCTACTGAGCTTCTAGAATTGTGGTTTTAAATAAGTTCCATGTTTCCTGGAGTGATTTGACCTTCCTGACTTTCCCTTTCAGCTTCCTTTTACCCCTCATTTTTGAGAAATTTCCTCTTCCGAAGTCCAGCGCATCTGTGTTGGACTTCCTTGACAATTCTCCACTCGCGTATATGCTGAATTGGATCACACAATGGTCGCTGTTCCCCAATGGTTCTGCAACTCTTGACATCTCGCACCAGGTCCTGGGCACCACTCAGGATTAAGTCCAACGTCACCGTCTCGCTGGTTGGTTCTGTGACTAACTGTTTTAAGGCACAGTCCTTTAGCATGTCTAGAAATTTGGTTTCTCTTTCATTACCTGAATGGGAATTTACCCAGACTATGTGTGGGTTGTTGGTCACCCATAATGGTTCTGTGGAGGACTCTGGTCCACCTAGGTTTTCTAGCTCGTTGGAATCTATCCCTTCTTTGATATACAGTGCTACTCCTCCCAAAATCCTCCCTCCCTGTCCCTTCTGTAGCGTTTATATCCAGGAATAATCATGCCCCACTGGTTCTCACCGTTCCACCAGGTTTCCGTTCCACCCACTATATCTATGTTTTCATGAGTAACCAAGCACTTCAGCTCGCCCATCTTCGCTCGGAGGCTTCTGCCATTGGTATCTAGACAGCTATACGCCGAGTCCCTCACCTGGTGTTGGCACGTGCTGTCTCTCTTCCCATCATTTGTCCTTTTTGGGCCAGCTGTCCTGTGTCCCCCTCTGCTCAACTCCTGGCTCCGCTCTATCCCTTCTAGTTTATCCGAAATGTGTGCATCCCCACACTGTAGGGGATTTTTGCTTGCCGAACCAGATCCCACCCAGGTCCTGTCGGCAACCCCGCCGGGCATCATTCTAAAAGCTGCTCTGCGGCCTTTTTGATTTTAAGCGCCAACAGTCCGGGTCCCTCTTGGTTCAAGTGAAATTTGCCTCCAGCACGGGGATGAGGAAGCACAGCTGGATAAATGCCGAGGGAGGGAGCCTTCCGCAAGTCAGCGAGAGCCCCAATCCCTCCCAGGTCTCTTCCGATCCTGCCACGAGCCGAAGCGGGCTGCTCAGCTGTCGGTCCGATCCCGTCGTGTTGCTCTCTGCGATGCGGGTGTGTGATCGTGGCAACAGCCTGCCACTCAGCCGGGCAAGGCAGCCGTTTCCTGCTCCTCACAGCCCTTCAACACCTGTCAAGCTCAGTCGGGCAAGCCCACGGCAATTGCTTCCTCCCCCCCACCACCACCCTTTTCCAGTTGATTCAGCAATCCTCGCCCCTCTCCAGCACTCCTGGCTCTGTGTTGTGAGGACAAGCTTCTGGCACCCCCTGCGTCAACAGCTTTTATTCCCTGTCGTCCCATTATATGTGCTATTTTCTGCTTTCAGTGTGTTCTCTTGTTTATTTTTCTTTGTCCTGACCATCCGGCCTGCAGCCACTACATTTGCCATAGTGCTTTAAAAGCTAGGTTTTAAAAACACAAAGACTACTCTACGGCCTAACGTTTTATAAAGCAACGTTGGGAGAAAGGGGGCAGGTGAGATTTTCTGGAGAGACGGCACCAACTTAAAGGCTACTTACTGGAACAGTATTCTGCCGGATGACGACTCTGTGCTCGCAAGGTTTTCCTTTCTTTAGAGAGAGTTCGGAAAAGAAGAGAAAAAGGGAATGCAAATTTGAAATACATTTCTCATGTTAATAAGGTCCTAATAGTAGTAATTGGTAATATTTGTGGGTTCCCCCACCCCCTTTTGGGGAACTTGCAGCTTTATATTAAATGTATTCATGTGATATTTTCTAATAAAAATTAATTAAATTTCATGGATGGAAGGAATGAAAGGAATAGAGTGGGATGAAAGGAGCAGGAATATTCCTTCTATTCAGAGGAGTAGAAATGTCCTCCAAAGCTGGTTCCATGGAGAGCGGATGACCATTTGTTCATTGTTAGCCTGACCCTTTCCTGTCTGGAAAAATAAGGCAGTTTTACCCGAATGGTTTGTGGGGGTAGCGATAAAGAAGGGGTGATAAGACCCAGGAAGCCGTAAGTGCAATAATACTACCACCTGCTTTTCATCCCCATCTCTAGTAGGGTAGACGTTGCCGAGAATCTCTGTGAGCAACCATTCCCCGAGGTGGTCCCGATGGCCAACATTTGTGGGGCTGGCTCTCTAGTTCAGTTCAGGCACTGACCAGCGCAATTTCACCACGGATGCCTCTGCTTCCTCGCCAGGTATCACGACCAGCAAGATATTACCAGCAACTTCCTGGGGGCCATGTGGCTCATCTCCATCACTTTCTTGTCCATCGGCTACGGAGACATGGTTCCTAACACGTACTGTGGCAAGGGCGTCTGTCTGCTCACGGGGATCATGGTAAGAACTCTCTTGTGGCACACTCCTCAGACAACTGAAAACGTGTGTGTGTGTGTGTGTGTGTGTGTGTGTGTGTGTGTGTGTGTGTGTTGGGAGAGGAAGTCAGCTGAACTCTGATTTGTTGGAGGTTTTTGTCCGCTCCCCACATTCCGGGGTTAGGTGACCTTCGATGTGCAATTCAAATATTGCCATCTCAATATTTTCTCACAGGCTGGAGAGTTCTGACCAGGGAGTCAAAGCCACTACAAATGTGTTTTCCTTTCAGGCTTATCACGATTCCCTAATTCTCTGCTTCGGATGCTAACTTTGAAAAGTGGCTCGGGAACCGATTCAGACACGTTGAACCAGTGTAGACCAGTTTCACGTGGGATAATACGAAACGCGTTTGCTTACGGTGTGGCTTTATAACACAAATGGAACAGACTTGTGGGGGAACATAGGAAGCTGCCACATACTGAGTCAGACCATTGGTCTATCTAGCTCAGTATTGTCTTCCCAGACTGGTGGCGGCTTCTCCAAGGTTGCAGGCAGGAATCTCTCTCAGCCCTATCTTGGAGAAGCCAGAGAGGGAACTTGAAAACTTCTGCTCTTCCCAGAGAGGCTCCATTGTGGTGTGTGTGTGTGTGTTTAAAGTGTTTATTTTGAAAAACATCTAAGAGTTTCCCAAACAATATATCGTTAAATTGTGTACACTGCCTAGTGATGCACGTATCAGGCAGTATATAAACATGACAAATTTACAAATAGGAGAATGTAAGAGCAGCCCTGCTGGATCGGGCCCAAGGCCTATCTAGTTCAGTGGCCCACCAGATGCTTCTGGGAAGCCCACAGGCAAGAGGTGAAGGCGTGCCCCCTCTCTTGCTGTTGCTTCCCTGCACCTGGGATTCAGAGGCATCTCGCCTCTCAACCTGGAGGTAACCTCTAGCCATCAGGGTGCTTTCCAGATTACCCGCTACAACAGTGTCACTTCTGTCCATTAAATGTGCTTCCGTATGGCTTATGTCACAGTCCCTGCGCTGCCAGCAAGGTGTCGTGCACGTTTCTGATGCCTTCCTTCAGATTTCATCCTGGCGTTTTAGTCCTACAATGTTGCATGTGCGTCGCAAAAAAGTAGCTGCATTTTCCCGTGGTAGGAGGGTTACGCAAGCAATTTACGTTTTCGAAACGATCCGGCCAAGCATTTTACTGCTGAATGGCATGCAGCCGGGGAAGAAGGGCCCAGGATTAGTAGCCATGGATAGACCTGTCCTCCGTGAATTTGTGCCGGATGGAGCCGCTCTGGGAAGAGCAGAAGGTTCCCAGTTCCCTCCCTGGCGGCATCTCCAAGACAGGGCTGAGAGAGATTCCTGCCTGCAGGAAGGGAGATCTGGAGAAGCCGCTGCCAGTTTGTGTAGACAATACTGAGCTAGATAGACCAAGGGTCTGACTCAGTATATGGCAGCTTCCTATGTCCCTCTATTCCTATGTAAAGCCATCCAAGCTTGTGGTCATGACCACATCCTGTGGCAGAGAATCCCACAGACGAATTATGTGCTGTGTGGGGGAAAGTCCTTTGGTGGGTCCTAAATTTCCTAGCCGTCGGTTTCATGGGATGACCCCTGGTTCTAGTGTTGTGAGAGAGGGGGCCTTTCAGCCCAAAGCGGATGCCTGCAGAATAACAGCATTCCCCCCCCCCCGTTCTCCCTCTGCCCTCCATCTTTCCTTCCAGGTTGCCCCGCACCTGGGCCCTTCCTTGTTTCCTAGCAATTATTGCGAGGTAATTACTTAAGATAACGGCAGGCCTCGTTGCCTCGTTGCCGTGGCGACGGTGAAGGTCACGGCTGGGCCCGCGCATGGAGTGAAATTACATGCGTGGGGTGGGGGGAGGAAGGGGGAGTGGGGAAGCCAGAGAGAGGAAGACCTCCCAGCACCCCTGGAAATAGAGAATTGGAAAGGGATTTGAAGTCAAACTGGGGTGCCAGGAGTGCCCAGTGGGTGCCCTTGACCCCTTGGCTCCGGAGGTCGGCTGAAATGCCGTTCTGAATTAGCAGCACTTCCTCAGTTAGAAACATCCCGAGGAGCAGATTTCGCTCAGAGGGCGAGTATCAGCTTTGCACGCAGAAGCTCCCAGGTTCAATCCTTGGCAGCATCTCCGGGCAGGGCTGGGAAAGACGCCCGCCTGGAACCCTGCAGTGCCGCTGCTGCCAGCCAGTGTGGCAGGAGTGAGCTGGGCGGAGCAAGGGTCAGACTCCGCAGAAGGAAGCTTCCTGTGATGCATTGGCTGACTGCCGCGGGGAAATGGCTGGCGACTGGCCCTCTCCGTCCCCAGCACAGCATCCCTCCAGTGGCTATCTTATATTTCTACTTTAGATGGTGAGTCCTTTGGGGACAGGGAGCCATGTTTTTTTTAAATTGTTTTTTTTAATTATTATTTTATTTTAAATTATTATTTTATTTTATTTTATTTTATATCTATGTAAACCGCTTTGGAAACTTTTGTTGAAAAGCAGTATATAACTCTGGGTCGTCGTATTCTCACACACACACACACACACACACACACACACACACACACACACACACACCTGCCTCCAGTGTCCATCACCAGGTCTGGCTATCGTCTGGCTACTAAATTTCTGGACAGGCTCCTAGATCCAAAGAAGATGTGTCAAGGTCCGAGACGAAAGTACGGAGGGAGGGAAGTCTGTCACTGGCTGCTAGCCATCTTGGCTCTGCAGACCTCCAGGTCCAGGAGCAGTCTACCTCTGCATCGCCGTTGCTGGGGAGCGATGCAGAAGAGGGCTGCTGGTTGCCCCCGCGCCCTGCTTGTGGGTGTCCCGCTGGGCAGCAGTTTGGCCCCTCTTAGAGTCAGGAGGTGTTGGCCATCCTGGCTGTGCAGAGCTCCGTGTTCGGGGGCAGTCTGTCCCTGAATACCTGCAGCTGGGGAGCAGTGGCAGAAGAGGGCTGCCATTTGCCTCGAAGCCCTGCTTATGCGCTCCCTGGAAGTTCCTGGCTGGCCCCCGTGGGAAACAGGATGCGGTGTGCTTGATGGATCTGCGTTCGGATCCAACGGGACTTTTCCGACGTCCTCCGAAGCGCCTTCTCCACGGGTTCCCATCTTTCCAGAGCGCTTGCAGATGTCCTCTGGATTCCAGGAACCAGATGTAGAGCCTCCCCTCTCCCACACCACCCTTGTCCATTAATGCAAGCGGCCTCCCTATATTAATTCCCTCCCTGCTTTTTTCTTGTTTATCTTCCGCTCAGCTAATAAGATTGATTAGGCTGCCCCCAGGGGAGAATCTGCAGCAGCGCGTGGATCTCCCTCCCAACGCCGCTGAAGCTTTGCAACTGGAAGGAGAGGTTGCTGCCAGCAGTGTTTGTTGGGTTAGGCAGGGAGCACGTCGAGAGGTCTGACGCTTTGTCTGCAGGGGCAGCCAGAGGGGAGACCTCTCTGCAGCCGTGTGTGCTTGCCTCAGTCCTGCAGAAGGGCAGAAAAACCTCAAGGGGGCGGGGGCGGGCAGCGTGTGCAGAGCTGAGCGTCTGGAGAAACTCGGCGTCTGTTGAAAGCACCAAGTTTCTAGCCCTCATGCTGCAAAGGGACGTTTTGATGTGACGTCTGCTGTGATTTCGGGAGCCAGAAAGGCAGCTGAGTAAAACCTCCCGAATGGGGAGGCGAGCTGGTCTTGTGGCGGCGAGCGTGAAGGGTCCTCTTTGCTAAGCAGGGCCTGCCCTGGTTTGTATTTGGATGGGTGCCTACCTCTGTCAGCACTGTAAGAACTTCCCCTTAGGAGATGGAGCCGTCACTCAGTGGCAGAACATCTGCTTTGCATGTGGTGGGGTCTGGCAGCATCCCCATGAAAGGCTGGGAGAGACTTCTGCCAGAAGCCTTCAAGAGCTGCTACCAGTCAGTGTAGAACCGGGATGACGCAACTTTGGCCTTCCAGCTGTTGTTGGCCTACAGCTCCCATCATCCCTGACTCTTGGCCACTGTGGCTGGGGATGATGGGGGTTGTAGTCTGACAGCAACAGCTGGACGGCTGAAGTTCTGCGCCCCTGATTTCGACAATACTATGCTAGATGGACCAATGGTCAGACTCGGCAGAAGGCAGCTAACTGGCATTCATGAGACCTGAGAGGTTTTAACCTGGTGCTTGCTGTGTGCAAAACATGTGCAAAATACTGAACTCTGGCCATTCTCAAGGAGTTTCTGTGTGCAGAGCCTGACTTTTTTGTCCAGCATGTCCAGTATTGTCAACACTGACTGGCAGCAGCTGTGCAAGGTCCCCCCCCCCTCTCTCTCTCTCTCTCACACACACACACACACACACACACACACACACACACACACACACACCCAACCGACCGACCGACCACTAGATTCTCCTATAATATTTCAGTGTTCAGGAGGAGGGAAAGTCATCAGGAGAAAGCTGAAAGTTGGCCTTTTCCCTTCCTCACCTCAAAAGAAAGCCTCTTTCCCGCCCGCCTCAGATGGTGCCAGTGTGGTGTTAAAAACACTATTACCGATCGACTCCATGGAGATTGGTTCTCGGGAATCTGTGGCTGTGGTTTCTTTTTTTTCTTGCTTTCCTTTTTTGCAACGTCCCTTTTAATTCCTCGCCACCAAAAGTGCCGAGTGCTTCCTCTGGAAACGCCTGGGCTGTTTCAGTGCTTCCCTTCTGTCCGTCTGCCTCTTTCTGGGAGACCCATCCGTCCAAGAGCCGGGGAGTGTCTGACGGATTCATGAGTGCTTCTGGCACCCTGTCCTTGGGACCCATCTGCAGGCAGCTGGAGACCGCATTAAATCCGTGACCCCAAGCAATACCCGTGTGACCTCCCAGTGCATAACTTGGGCGGATTCTGCAAACCATCCGTAAGCTTTTCCGGTCAACAGACAGGCTTCTTGAGCTTGCCAGGGTTCAGTCAGGCTGATTTTGCTCTGGAGCATCTGCGGCTGCTTCCTGTGGAGTCAGACCTCTGGTCCATCTAGTTCAGGGTTGTCTGGCCTAGACTGGCAACAGCTATCAGGATTTTAAAAATGCATGCCCAATATTCCTTTTTTCAGGGTGCACTGAAAAACCTGGAGCATTTCCAGATGGGGCTTTTAGCCTTTGCATTTGCACCAAAGTCCGGGCAAGATATTGGGGAGCACTCCACACACAATTTGGGGTTTTTCACTGCATGTTTGAGCTTAGCCCAATTTATGTCCAGGGTATAAAAATCAACTTTTTGTGTCGGGGTGGGGTTTTTTTTTGGTGGGGGGGTGACAAATTTGAACTTGCAGTGAAGCCTACCGTCTGGGGACGCTCCTGGTGTGTGGAGAGTCCCATAGCTTTAATTCCGAAGCAGAGTTCTGATGATCTGGAGAGGAATTGGATTGCTTCCCTCCCTCCCTCTCCACCCTGGAGTGGCAGGATCTCACTCAGCCGCAGATGCCATTTGTATCTCTGCGGCTCTGAGAGCTGACAGCCGCCGCCGCGAGGAATCCTCAGGTGCTAAAAGACTCATTTTCTGGGTGGATGGTGGGGAAAGGTCACTCGTACTCAGGTCTAGCAGGGTTTCCTCGACAGCTGTGCTCGATTCCTCTGAGCCGGCGGCGTTGAGCTCGGCTTCCCCTCCCGCCTCGTCTCTGCAGGCGTGATTGATCCCTGGGTCCACTCCGCAATCCGGCAGTCGTACCCCGCGAGCGCGGAATGATGCGTCGGGTGCCCCAGTCGGTGTCCCGGAAAATGGCCAGGCCAGTTTGCAGACAAGCCGTTGCCGTCCAAAGATGGGGTGGGGAAGGGGGTGGGTCAGCACAAGTGACTGCCAGTTCAGAAGCCAGAGACGGAGGGTAGGCGAGTGCCTATGACCCCTGGGGCAGTGGGGAGTCCGGCCATGGGTCCGCCCAGCTCAGGATTGTCTGCACGGACTGGCAGCGGCTTCTCCAAGGTTGCAGGCAGGAGTTCCTCCCAGCCCTATCTTGGAGATGCTGCCAGGCGGGGGACTTGGAAGCGTCCGCATGCCAAGGAGCCAGGGCCCCTTCCTAAGCACCATGCTGCCGCCTCATCCCGTGGCTAGTGGAAGCCGAATAAATTGCAAACAAATATGCAGATTGGCTTAATTTGCATCCTGCATGCCAGCCGGGTAATTTGGCTGTCCTCGGCACAGAATTAGTTCTTTCGAGAGAAGTGCCGATATTCTTGACACAGACACACGAGCACACACAATCTGCACCCTCCCTCGGGCCCTGGGGAAAACGCGCTGCCCAAGCCCCCGACCGTCCCGTCCCCGCGGAGATCATTTCCAGGTAGGCTAAGTGCCTTGGCACGGGTGGCCGAGAGCAGCTGCCAAGCTCCAGACCCCACATGCCAAATGGCAGCTCTTGGCAAGCGAGAGCCGGGCCGGTTGGTGGCTCTGACGCGCCCGGATCCCCAGGGGCGGCAGGAGGGAGGGGAGCAGCTGCTCCGTCTCTCATCCCTGCTTGGAAGCGGCCAGCGGGCGGCAGGCCGGAGCCAGCGACTGGGGGCTGCATCCCCGTCTCCCTTGGCCTCTCCAGCCTGATGGGTCCGCTCAGCAGCTGAACGGGGAGGGGTGCCTCCCGGTCTGTTTGGGGTCTTCCACTGAGGCAGAGTTTCACAGCCAGATGTCTCACTGGGGCTCGCTGCATAAAGCAGACCACTTCAGTGTTAATCTAGCGCAGGCCGTGGGAAGCTGCTGCCTGCTGAGTCAGGCCCTTGGTCCATCTAGCCCAGCGTTGTCTACACTGACTGGCAGCGGTTTCCCCTGGCGAACGGCAGATGACTTTCCCAGCCCCACCTGGAGATACCGGGGCTTGAACCTGAGACCTTCTGCCTGCAAAGCAGATACTCCACTGCTGAATAGCCCCCCACCCACCCCAAAAGAACACAGGAAGCTGCCTTCTACTGAGTCCGACCCTTGGTCCATCTGGCTCAGCATTGTCTACACTGACTGGCAGCTGCTCTGCTGGCTTTCAGGCAGGAGTCCCTCCCAGGCCTACTCGGAGATGCTGCCAGGGAGTGAATCTGGGATTTTCAGCATACAGAGTAGGTCCTCTTCCACGGAGCTAAAGCCCCACTCCATGCGGGGTTCTTAGCGAGGCCCAGGTGCTCCGTGGGCAATGGGATATATAAACATGGATGAACCGTGAAGGCAATACTGCCATCGACATCTTGTTCCAGGCCTCTGTAGGGTTCTCACAGCAGCCTGCAAGTTCTGCCACGGTATAATATGGATTTTTTAGCAAGGGGTTTGATGCGTTCATTCCTATCCGTCTTGAATTGAACGACATCATCAGTTCCTCTTCTTTTCTTTTTCACTGGAGCCTTATGGGGATGGTATACATGTGGTGGGCCTCTGCGGGCCAACTCTTGAGGATCTGGCAGTGGGAGGGGGTCCATAGGTGCAGAAAGGTTAAGAACCACCACCCCGCTTCACCGGTCCATGTGCAGGCTTGATGCTAACCTCTAAGGCCCTCGAGGCTTAGAAGAAGGAAGGCAGGGGAAGCCGCCCCCATGCCTGAGTCCTTGGCCAGCTGCTGCCAGCCAGAGCAGACAGTCCTCCGCTCGATGGGCCCGAGGTCTGACTTGGTCACCGTCCAGGCAGCCCTCCCCCAGCCCTGCCGCCTCGGCCAGCTGCCCGGAAGCCCAATGGCTCTGAGCCTTCCCTCTCGGAGATCCTGGTTTCCCTCAGAGCCTTCGCCGAAGAGCTGCCGTGTTTTTATTTCCCCCCAAGGGCAGGATCTTTAGAAAACGGCTGGCTTCCACATGCCTGCACCCTCGGGGTTTAGTCTCTCTCTCTCTCTCTCTCTCTCTCTCTCTCTGCCTGGCGTTGTCTTGTAAGAATCAAAAGAGAGAGCTGAAATCTTTTCTGCATGCTGCGAGTCCAGGAGGGGGTTTTGCCGGGTGTGGGTGTGCAGAGGGGCTCTAATACGCGGCCCGGCCTTTGGGGGATGCTCCACATTTCAGGCTGTTAATTAAAGAATCTGTAGTGCTGAGATTAGCTTGCCGGAGTCTCTAATCTCCAGGGTGTGGGCTGGAGAGAGAAAAATAGACCTGTGTTTTTCACACACACACACACACACACACACACACACACACACCCCTACCTCTCTTGCCACACAGTTTGCTCATGCGCACACATACTTGCTCTCTCCGTCTCTCCATTACACACCCAGAACTTAGCTCAGCAGCAGATTCATGTCCATGTTGCCTGTCGAGGGAAAGGTTCCCCTTGCAGGCTCGCCTTCTTGCAGATGGGTCTTCTCCCAGCTCCAGCGGGTCCTGATGGCAATGTAATTGCTTGGATAAAGAGACAGGCCAGCTGTTGACATTCAGGGGAAGAGGACAGAGCAAGACACATACTCTCTCTCTCTCTCTCTCCTCTATCTCTTTTTTGCTGGTTGCTTATGAAATCACTTGAGGCTTTTTGTGGCGATTGCTGTGATGCCGTCGGCAAAATGTCGCCGGGTCAAATGGCAGGCCTAGGAACATAGGAAGCGGCTTTATACTGAGTCCTGAGTCAAGCCCTTGGTTCCTCTAGCTCAATATTGTCTGCCCCTGACTGGCAGCAGCTCTCCTAGGTTTCAGGCAGGAGCCTCTGCCAGCCCTACCTGGAGATGCTGCCAGCCTGGGATTGAACCTGGGGCCTTCTGCATGCCAAGCAGAGGCTCGGCCACTGAGCAGTGCTCTCCCATCCAAATACAAACCATGGTGAGTCCTGCTTAGCAAAGGGGGCACTTCATCCTCGCTACCACGAGGCCAGCTCGCCTCCCTAAAACATACATAGGGGTGCCCCAAATGGCCACAGCTCTGTGGATCGGCGCCCATAGCACAGCGAGCGCCGCGTGTCTCTCCTTCACAAGGTGCGTGGTTTGTGTAATGGATGGCAGTGATTTTCCAAGAACACAGGTGCTCACTTGGAAAATGTGTTATTCGCCCTGTTGTTCTAAAGTCAGTGTGCCAAGGCAGTCTAGCTGCAGTCTGTGACAGGTAGGAATCGAACCTCCAGGTCCAGAAGCAGTCTGTCTCAAAATCCAGGCAGTGGGGGAGCTATCGCTATTTCCTTCAAGCCTGCTGGTGTTGAATTATTATTTTTTTAATTTTTGCTTGTTTCTACTGTTCTGGCTTGTTAATAACACTCCCCCCCCATCACTACAACACTTGTTTAGCTTTTTCTTCCTTCCGTTAGTAAAGCCTGTATCCAAGGCTATTTCTTCAACGATTTCACAGTGGAGAGGTTATAGCCAACTTGCAGAGTCTGTGCTTCAGCACCATGGACAGAGGCTCCTATCAAGAGCCACTCAATTTATGGGCAGCAGGAATGGAGCATTTGACTTGCCGGGCATGAGAATGTCCGCTTCATGTTTAGGAGACGTTTATTTTGTTTTAAAATTGTTTTAATTAAAAATCATTCAGAATTAATTAATAATTTTAATTAATTCTTCTTAATTATTTTCTGTTTATTTTCTGTTTAGAAAAGTTGGGTTGGCTCCAAAGGACTGTGGGCTGAGGGCCAGCTTGCTTGTGCCCCACCCTGGCCAAAAACACATTTGCGGTGCCCAACGGGTCAGCTCTGTAGTTACAGTTGAGATTTTCTTGTGACTTTGGAGAGGAGAGCGGGTTGTGCAATAGCAAGCATGAATTGCTAAGCGGGGTCTGCCATGGTTTGCCTTTGGATGGGTGATGACATGTGAGCGCTTTCTGCTGTAAGAACTTCCCCTTAAAGCTCAGTGTTAGCGCAGCTGATTGCCGGCAGAGATTCCCAGGTTCAACGCCTGGCAGCATCTCCAGGTAGGGCTGGGAGAGGCTCCTGCCGGAAACCTTGGAGACGCTGCCAGTCTGTGTAGGCAACACTGAGCTAGATGGAGCAAGGGTCTGACTCAGCATAAGGCAGCTTCCTGAGTTCCTCTTTGGGGTTAGTTTGAAGTTTCCAGCCCTGCATTCTCATGCAAGGTGTCAAGTTGCTCTTCTGGGAGCCGAAGATGCCTTCCACTACAGAAGAGCAGCTTTGGGTCCAACTCATTTTAAAAGAAAACAAAGTGTTATGTTGCTCAAGAGAGAACAATTATTATCACAAAGAGAAAACTCATACAATAATAGCTTTATTTGCAACAAAAGCCTCTCTCATTAGGAAAGAAATGACCAAAGACTATTGCAGATTTTGATGTCTGGTTGATCAAAGCTGTGCATTCAGAGTACTGCATGCATGTCCCATATTAGTTGGTAAGAGAGTGTTTTTGCAGCAGTGAGTTATTTAACTGCTCCCTTTCTGTGCTTATTTTAAATCAGAACTCTCGACGTTTTATTATTGGACTCTGCAATTGGGGCCTCTGTATTTTTAATAGAGTTTCGTATTGATCGGGGCTGAGAACGAATTCAATAAATTGATCTGTTGTGCTTTAAGATCTGTGCTGCAAATGTAACTCTTGGTGGTGTTTGCGGGGGGGGCGGTGTTAGCAGCTTATCTGTTATTTTGCTAGTTGTTGGGTGTAGGGCAGGGGAGGGAGGGAGATGATATTGCAAGACACCCTCCCGAGTGGCCAGCGCAAGTAGGAAGGTGGAGGATAAACATGTTCTGTAAACAGAGGTGCTCTTTTATTCTGGAGTTGGATTCCCCGGCAATTCAGTGGCCTGACTCTCCTCTCTCCCCTTGCCAGGGGGCCGGCTGCACTGCCTTGGTGGTGGCCGTCGTGGCCAGGAAACTGGAGCTCACCAAAGCGGAGAAGCACGTCCACAACTTCATGATGGACACCCAACTCACCAAGCGGGTAAGCAGCCCAGGAGAGGGGGTGGTGGTGGATCCTTCCTCGCAGAAAGGGGCTCTCTTCCCCACCCCCCGCCCAGGACATCCTGTGGATCGGTGTTGTCTCCAAGAGTGCCAAGGAGTATATGCTGAGTTGAGGGAGGCCTGAAGCATGATGGGAGAATCCCCCCGCCCAAGAGCCCCTGTGATAGGAATGGGCCATGGCGCTGTCGGAGTGCCCCTGTCTGGCATGCAAAAAGCCCCAGGTTCACTCCCTGGCAGCATCTGCAGGTAGGGCTGGGAAAGACCCCGGAGCCGGAAACCTTGGAGAAGCTGCTGACAATCCATGTAGGCAATCTTGAGTTAGATAGACCAAGGGTCTGACTCATTAGGCAGCTTCCGATGTTCTTATGTATATATTGCACCCAAGGTCCATCTAGTTCCCTCCACCAACCTTATCCTTCCGGGAAGCTCACAAGCAGGGCATGAAGGCAGCAGTTCCCTTCTGTTGTTAGGCCCCAGCATCTGTCTTCGGAGCACAGGTGGGCTGCCCCTGCAGATGGAGGCTCCACGCCGAACTCTCTTGGCCATTCACATCAGAGCCCTGCTGGGTCAGACCAAGAAGTCCAACTAGCCCTGTATCTCTTCTCTCCACCCACCAAAACATTTAACTGCAGGAACTTTACAGGGAGGGCAAGTGTGGGGGACCAGACCTTATATTATGGGGCCAGTTTGGCTAAGAGACTTTGTTTTCTGGTTGTGGGTCACTTTTCTGGGACTTCTTCCCGGGTCCCTTTGCTGCTGCTGTGCTCGTGTCGCAGATAGGGTTCTTGCTCGTTCCTGGCTGAGCTCATGCCAGTTTAAAAGGAAACCACAGGCTCTCCGCTTGCAAATCGCCTTGCGATTCCACGAACCGCGTTTCTGATAGCTGATAGCTCTTGGCAACCGGACAGATCCACTGCAGGTGGCCAGAGCTGACTGTTCTGCCAGGATGTTGGATGAACCTGAATGGAGCAGGCGAGATTTGTACCTGGTTTTTTTTTTGGCTGGCTTATTTCTTGTTCTGTTTCCGCCTTGCCTCCCCAGACCCTCTCTCCCCTCTCCAGGTTCATTATCTAAATTGCTTTCTCTTCAGTCACTCCTGGTAATTTTCCTCGCTTGCTTACAAAAGCCTTCTTCTCCCCCCCCACCACCCATTCTTAGATGAGTGGAAAGACAGAATCAATCTCTCTCTCTCCCTCCCTTCCCCAGGGCAAGCATTGTGAAATCCCTGAGCTGTGGGGTGCCGTGGGGAGTGGGGGAGGCGGCTGTCTTAGGTTCTCTTCTAGGACAACTGCCAAATTGTGAATAAAGATGCATTGAAGGTGTATTTTCTGGAGCGGGGCGTGGGACATGTCCGTCAGCAGAGCACTGGAGCAAATGAACTCGCCGGGAGCTGTTTACCCCAAGGCTCTGTTTATGACAAGCTTTCTGGCACTTATCTCCATGTGAAGGTCATGAGAATCTCTTCTGAATGCCTCTAAAGTTGGCGGGTGGGGGTGGGAGCAGCACCAAGACATCAGAAACTTGTCCCGGGTAAACCCCATCTTGGCCGCCTCCTTGCTCGCGAATTAATAAACTAATTCAGTTGTTTAACTTCCCCAGCGTAGCCCATGAGCCAGGCCCCCATGTCTATCTTATGTTTCTTTTTTTTAGATTGTGAGTCCTTTGGGGACAGGTAGCCATTTCATCCTTTCTTTCATTCATTCATTCATTCATTTATGTATGTAAACCACTTTGGGAACTTTTGTAGGAAAGTGGTATATAGATATATCCGTCGTATTCATAGGCCTCGTCAAAAATCATGATGAGCAGAGTATTCATCCCCTGCAGATGGTAACAACCATCCCAGCTGGCTCATGGACAAAGCGCAACGAAAAAATGCAGCGCACACACCCCCTTTAGCACTTGCTTTGGAGCAAGCTGCAGTAAAACTGCTGGTTTTTCTTTCGACATACACCCGCCCAGGATTTGGGCGGTGTGTGTATCCTGCGAAAAGGAACAGCAAGTGGTGGTGTGAACCTTAGGGGTCTTTCCCCCTATAGTGACACTTAGCCTGTGGAACTCCCTGCCCTGTGAGATCAGGCAAACCACACCTGTCCTTGTGTTCTGCCCTCTTTTTTTCTGATTGATTGATTAAGTGCCGTCAAGTCTTAGCTTCTCCAGGATGATCTGTCTTCAACTTGGCCTTTCAGGTCTCTCAGTGGTGCATTCATTGCTGTCGTCATCGAGTCCACCCACCTGGCTGCTGGTCATAGCATGTTGAGTACCATCCGACCTGAGAGGTCCATCATCCGGCACTAGATCGACAATCATTCTATTTTCTAAAGTAAAGGAAAGTGTGCTGTCAAGTTGGACAGGAAGGGTTTCCCATGGCCATCTCCCGCGCAGTATGAGATGATGCCTTTCAGCATCTTCCTATATCACTGCTGCCCGATACAGGTGTTTCCCATAGTCTGGGAAGCATACCAGCGGGGATTTGAACTGGCAACCTTCTGCTTGTAAGTCAGGCATTCCCCTGCTGCGCCACTTAAGGTGGCCAATTTTCTAGCAGGGTCTTAATCCATTCAGGAACTATGCCCACTGTTCTTGAATTAAACGCCATCTCTGCTATGGAAGTTTTAAGAACATACATAGGAACAGCCCTGCTTTTAAAGCCATCCAAGCTAGTGGCCATCATCCTGTGGCGGAGAATTCCATAGATGAGCTGTGCGCTGTGTGAAAAAGTTCTGTCAGTCCTGAATTTCCCCGCAATCCATTTCATGGGGTGACCCCTGGTTCTAGTGTGGTGACGGTGGGGGGATTTTTCTCTGCCCAGTCTCTCTACTCCCTGCATAATTGTATACCCCTCTACCATCTCTCCCCATAGTCGCCTCTTTTCCAAGGTAAAGAGCCCCAGATGCTGTAGCCTCGCCTCATAAGGAAGGTGCTCCAGGCCCCCGACCCTCTGGGTTGCCCTCTTCTGCACCTTCTCCAGTTCTTTCTTGGTTTTCTGTTGTTGCATTGCTTTTTATTGATGTCTAACGTTGGCAGGCGCCAGCCACCTTGAATGTCACATCCCGGAACAGCCGGGCATGCCTCGTTAAAACCCATAAGTGTGGTTCTGCTTTGGGGCCGAGGAAACTCGCTCAGCGGAGCCGAGACCCGCCTTGGCCCGGCACCCACACAGAAAACCTGCGGCCCTCCTGGCTTGTCTCTTCCCACCACCTCTATTTTTCCATTTCCTTCCAGCGAGGCTCCAAAGAAACCCTCGTGAGCAGCAAGCGTGATTCATAGACAGAGCTGGTCTTCCCTGCTTTGAAGCAGCCAGCTGTCTCTCGCTCCTCCTGCTGGAAGCTGCAAAGGGGGAGTTTTGAGGAGTTTAGCTTTGGCTGCATCTCCCAAGAACAGGGTGCAAAGAGACGGGAGAGGCGATCTGAGCACGCCTGCCCTACTTTCTGACAAGCCGGTCCATTTCTGGATGAGTCGAGGGGGAGAGAGAGAGAGAGAGAGAGGCCTGTGGGAGGATTTGGGGTCAGATGGCGGGAGAGAAAGAGAGACCTCCTTGACCTTGGCTGGGGCCTTCCCCAGGCCGGCGCCCTGTTATTTTCACTTACCCTGTCAGGTTAATTTACCCGCTAATGTTTTCTGACGGACAAGAACCTAATTTTCCCTTAAGCTGTTAGATTTCAGCACCGTGGGAAAGTTTTATGAGGGACTAGATGACTTTTCATTACTCTTCCAGATTTCAGTGCTGGTGAAATTTTTCAGTCCCCTGTCAGATTCCAATACCAGGGTAACCTGTTCTGGTGGGCAGTGTTTTCTGATGGACTCAACGCATACTCTTCCTTTGGTCTGCTAGATTTTAATACAAGGGCAAACTTTTCTGATGGATAATGTTTCCTGATGAACTGGACCCATAATTTTTCATGGCCCTGTTAGATTTCAGTACAGGGGGTAAGCTTTCTTGACAAATAACTTTTTTTTTGATGGACTAGATCAGGGGTCCCCAACTTGTGGTACTCCAGCTCTTGCTGAACTACAACTCCCAAAAACCCCAGCGACAATTTGTTCCTGCCTTGGGGAGCTGCCGCCGGTCAGTGTAAGCAATACTGACCTAGGTGGGCCAAGGGTCTGACTCAGTAGGCGACAGCTTCTTGTCAGTAGCAACCCCCTGGCCTGGTAGGTGTTGGCTAACCCCACGGTGGGCTCTCTCTGCTTGCAGATCAAGAATGCTGCCGCCAACGTCCTGCGGGAAACGTGGCTCATCTACAAACACACCAAGCTGCTCAAGAAGATCGACCATGCCAAAGTCCGGAAGCACCAGAGGAAGTTCCTCCAAGCCATTCACCAGTAAGCAGGCAGGCACTCCTTTCCCCTTCTCTTTGCTTCTGTGTGGACGTCTGCGGGAGGTTTAGGCCTGGATCACAGGACCGCAGCTGACGAGACTCTGCTGGGAGGATCGGAGGGCTGGCCCCGTCCCAGGTTCGATCCCTACCAGTTGCCAGTCAGTGTAGACAGTCCTGGGCTGGATTGACCCACAGGTCTGACTCCGCATGAGGCAGCTTCCTATGTCCCCAAGTTGCTGGCCCTCCCGGGGATCCAGTGGGCCGCTCGGGGCCAGCCCCAAAGGCCCACCCAGCCCCGGGAGAGGGTCAGGGGAACGTCTGATCCCAGCCCGCTGTGGTTTGCTTCCCCCCAGGTTAAGGAGTGTGAAGATGGAGCAGAGGAAGCTGAGTGATCAAGCCAACACCCTGGTCGACCTTTCCAAGGTAATCCTCCCCTTCCTGCCTCCCCCGTCCCGACCCCCAGAGGGCTTGGATGAGGTGGGAGGGACCTGTAGCCCTTTAGGGTCACATGGGGGGATGCTTGCCCAAGCAAATCAGACATGCCCAAGCAGAAAAAGGAAGCCACTCCGCCGGGAGCTCTGCTTGGCCTGGGGGGCTTGTTTTCTGCATAGGATTTAAAAAAATGTCACCCAGTCTTCCAAAATAGGTCCCCCACCCATCCCTCCTGCGGTCTGGACCCCCCCTGTTTCCCGCTGCAGCCAGAATGGCACGCAGTAGAGTCCGCTGGGAATGCTTTGCGTCGGGAAGGACCCCAGTCCACATGTGGCTTGTGGTGGGGGAGCCACAAGGAGGAGGAGGAGGGAGCCTGCCGAGATCTGGCACCTTCCACTGCATTCGGCTTCCCCGGCGTTGGGTTGCCAGGCAACCCCGGGGAAGAAAGCAATCCTGGTCTCTTCCCCCCCCCACACACACACACCTCCTCCTCCTCTCCCTGCTCCAGCCTGCCAAAGCGGCGGAGGGGAGAAAACATCCATCTATGCATTGCAGTGAAGCCTCTCTCGCTTGGGGTGTGCGTGTGAAAGCAGTGAGCATCCCCCCCCATCCGAAACTGGGACACTTTGGGTCCCCTCCCCAGACCTTGGTATACGGGCACACCCACGCACACACCCCCCCCCCATGAATCGGGTCCCCAGGCCACTTGACAATGTCTATCTGGTCCCGACACTTTTCTTTCCTTCAAAGCAGCCACGGAAGAATTGGGGTCAGAGCAGCAGGGCTGGGTGTGAGGGCCTCGAACGGGAAGGGAGAGCTGGCCCCGTGGTGGCCACAAGCCCCTTGGCTAAGCAGGGTCCACCCTGGTTTGCATTTGAATGGGAGACCCCATGCCTGAGCACTGGAAGAGATTCCCCATAGGGAGTGGGGCCGTAGCTCAGTGGAAGACCCCCGGCCTGCTTGCGTGCAGAAGGCTCCACGTTCCCACCCTGGCGGCATCTCCGAGACAGGGCTGGAAGAGACTCCTGCCTACTGCCTTGGAGAAGCCGCTGCCAGTCTGGGTAGGCAGTACTGAGCGAGATCGGCCAAAGGCTGAACTCGAAGGCAGCTTCCTCGGTTCCTCTCTCTCCTGTGTGATGGAGATCGCAATACGCCCCACGGGGTGCTTTCCATCCTACACGGGAGACAAAGCTCCCTGTATCGGAAAGGAAAGTGGTTCCGTCGAGTTGGTGGGAGGGAATTCTAGGGGGCCTTCAGGGTGTTTCTGTGTGACCTCCAGCTTGGAAATGCCTTGTTGGGAGGGGTTGTTAAAGATGTCCCCCCCCCCGCACTGGCCAGCAGTGCTGCTGAGATCAAGATTTAACCCCCCCGGCCTCCCGTGGCTGCTTTTGAAGTCAAAACAAAAACCTCGGGAGATTTGTTCACTGCTCTCCCACACCGTGCCGGCTTTGGCCCTGATCCCGCTGCGCCACCCGCGTGACGCCTCCCTCCTTGCTCCCTGGTGGCTGCCTCTTGCCTCTGTGGCCATTCTGCTCCTGGGGGGAGGTCTTTGTATGGCTTGTTTTTCCCCCAGTCCTTTGCACAAAGCTGAGTTCCTTTGGCAAGCTGCGGCGATATTATGCGTCGTGCTTGTTAAATAAGCCCCTTCGATTCAGCTTCTCTCCGCTCTGCATGATTTCCCCCCCCTCCATTCTTTGCTCTTCCCCCACGTGTTGTTAAGATTCCCATCCACTCCTCCTCCTGTTGCTGGCCTCCATTGGGTTGTACGGAGTCACACAGGCGTGGGGGAGGCTGTGTGGAGAAGCAATCAAAGGTAGGCTGTGTCTTGGGAAATCATCGCTCGAAAACAACTCTGGAATGTGGAATGTGGCCGCTTTGCCCCGTCAAGTGTCAGAACATACTTCCCCTTCTGGCCGGAGACTGCTGAGGAACCAGCGCTTCCTGGGAAAATCACATCCCCAGCCAAGTCCCTAGTCCTCATGTTCATGGGGTTTCCAAAACGAAAAGTGCTCAGGTTTCCCGTCTGCTTGGAAAGCGGGGGGTCTAGAAACGGTTCCCAGCCCCAGAGGACCTGACTTGGGCTTCTCTGCTAAATGGGCGAAAGAACGAAGGTCAGACATGAAGGAGAGCTTCCAAACACTCAGAGCTGTTTGACAACGGAACAGTCTGCCTCTTGCAGTAACGGGCTCTCCTTCACAAACATATGTCAGGGATGCTGTACTCCAGGGTTAGGCAACTTGGGCTCTCTCTGTAGTTGTTGAATTATTATTATTATTATTATTATTATTATTATTATTATTATTAATAATAATAATTCGATTTCTATACCACCCTTCCAGAAATGGCCCAGGGCGGTTTACAAAGAGAAATAAAACAAATAAGATGGCTCCCTGTCCCCAAAGGGCTCACATTCTAAAAAGAAATATAGGACACACACCAGCAACAGTCACTGGAAGTACTGTGCTGGGGGTGGATAGGGCCAGTTACTCTCCCCCTGCTAAATAAAGAGAGTCACCACGGTAAAAGGTGCCTCTTTGCCCAGTTAGCAGGAACTACAACTCCCATCATCCCCAGGCATGATTTAGTGTGGCGGGGGGTGATGGGAGTTGTAGTTCAACAGCAGCTGGAGAGCCGAGGTGGCCTGGCCCTGCTGTAGCGGCATCCTGCACTGAGATTGCGGGGGCTGGTCTAGGAGACCTGTGAGGTCCCTTCCAACTTCAGCGCTCTAGGATTCTGGTGTTCTGTGGACCCATCTAGGCTTGTAATCCTGTTGATCAGCATCTAACTGGGTGATTGCCGCAATGCCGGATCCAAGTCAATGGCTAGGTCCCATTGAAATCAAGGGAACAGGAGTTATTTTTATTCAGTTCATTGTTCGGTTCACATACTGCCTTTCGTACAACTCATCCCAAGGCGTAAATACAATAAAATTCCACTGACTTCTGGGCAACGGGCTGTCCCTGCAATTTTAACGTTTTTAGCTACGTTTTGTTTCTGTGTTTCTGTTTTTAAATTGAGTTCTATTGTTTCATCTTGTCTTCGACTGAAGTCTACTGTTTTATCTTGCCATCAACCACCACGGGGTCTCAGGACAAAGGGTGGTATAGAAACATAAATCAAATAAAGTAAAATCCCCTTTGCTAACTGGGCAGAGAGGCGCTGTTTTAAAGTGTCGATTCTCTTGTATTTCGCAGGGGGAGAGGAACTGGCCTTCTCCATCCCCAGCACAGCATCTCTCCAGTGGCTGTTGCTGGGATCTATCTTGGGTTTTTTGTTTGTTTTTAAGATGGTGAGCCCTTTGGGGACTGGGAGCCATCTCTCTTATTTACTTGTTTGTTTGTTTGTTTATATCTATGTAAACTGCTTTGGAAACATTGGTCAAAAAGCAGTATATAAATATTTGTAGTAATAGTAGTAGTAGTAAAATCACTTTAGAGTATTAAAATGAATGGAGACCATAAAAAGCATAAAAGCACCAAACAGCAGCACCCATAAAAAGAGATAAAAAGTCAGGTCATGACTAATTTATTAATAATAATAATAATTAATAACAACAACTTGTTGACCTTACTCTGGCTCCTCTTACGGAAGGGAGAGTTTTCCGGCAGCCTCCCTCTGCCTCCTGCAAGGGAGGAAGGCCACCCGTGTGTGTCACTCTCCTTTTTCCGTTCCAGATGCAGAACGTCATGTACGACCTCATCACCGAGCTGAGCGACCGGAGCGAGGACCTGGAGAAGCAGATCGGAGGCCTGGAGTCCAAGCTGGAGCAGTTGGCCTCCAGCTTCCATTCCTTGCCGCTGCTGATCACGGACGCTCTGCGCCAGCAGCAGCAGCAGCTCCTGGCCACCATCCTCGAAGCCCGGGGGGTGAGCGTGGGCGTGGGCGCCCCCCAGACCCCGCTCTCGGACAGCCCCCTCGGGGTCAGCTCCACCTCCTTCCCCACCCCCTACACCAGTTCCAGTAGCTGCTGAGCCGGGACCAACGGAAGCCGCGCGGGGGGTCTTGGGAGCTGCACCCAGGCAGCCTGGCCCTGGTGGGTCGTGGGCCGCGGGCCGCCCGAGGCCTGGCCCAAGAGGCTCTCGCTTTGGTGCCTCGACGCGGGGCGGGTGGGGCGGGCGTGGTTGTGCGGCTGAGCCCCCCGTGGCGGCCTCGGCGTCCGGTGGATGACGGGAATCCACGTTCAATCTCAGGTCTTCAAATTGAAAACAAGCCAACCCAAGGTCAGGAGCACTCCAGGCGGAGTGGGGTGGGGGGGGGACCATTCCACTGTGTGGCCCCCGAGCCTTTGGCGACGGGGTCTCCCATCTCTCCCTCCCCTCCTCAGCTTCCTCCCTCCCCCAACTCTGTTTGTCAAGCGTCCTGTCAAAGAAGGGCGGCGGAAAGTGACGGCGGAATCCTCGGAGACACAGAAGCGCCCCCTTGACCCCCCCTCCCCTCCGTGGAAGCTCCGAAACGGATCGAGGCCTCGTGCGGGCGCTTTCTGGCTCCTCCCGTAGGCCACGCACCAAACGTTTTGCACAACCGCCAGCAAAAGAAGGCCTCCCTTCAGGTCTGCTCTGGCTTTTTATATCACCTTTGCCGAGGCCGAAGAGCAGGCCCGACATTCACCCGGCGAGGGCTGTGCCCTCCGGAGCTGAGGTGGCCCTCAGCGTCGACGCGGGAGGCTGAACGGGACGCTGCAGGTCTGCCACATGCCAAAGACGCACCTTAAGCATGCCGGAGCGAGCTGGCATTGGTGCTCCCAGCGGAATGATCAGCCTGGTGGCCCGAGAGAGGACTGAGTGAGTTCGTCTGGAAATGTTGGTGGAGATTCCGTGGCCTTGCCAGAGACCCACCCCAGGCCCTTTCAGTTGAGCACCGCTGCTTTGACGTCTTCCCACAGGACACCATCTCCAACGTACATTCCTCGCCGTGTGTCGGCGGTCATCTCCAGTTGTGTTCTCTCGGCCGGAGAGGCTGCCACAGTGCCGTCTTAAATGGTCACGGGATTTCCAAGCTCCTAGCTGCTCTCTAGACCTGGACCCGGTTTTGTGCCCCTGCTCGCTGCCACGGCCTCCCCCAAACCATCCTGGAAATAGCGGCTGTTCTGTGAGTGCTAGAAAGGTAGGCTTCCCGCGCAGCGCGTCCGTTCCTAGGACTCTGGCGCTGAGAAGCGTGAACGGCTTTTTCGAAAACGGTTTGGAACTGGTTTAAATCTGCAGTGTGGACGCACCCCCAGAATGTCTCAGTGGGTGTAGAGGGCCATGAAGCAGAGTGCAAGTAGCTAAAAAGTGGATTAAAAATCCATGATTTGAATTAAAAATTAAAATCACGCAGCCCCGGGGTGGGTGGGGGGAGGCGCTCGTTAGCTGCTTCGCTACAAACCTGTTTCACATTTGTGCCATTTTTAATCCTCATGGCTTCTTGCAGAGAATCCTGGGCACTGTAGCTTTGTTGAGAGCCCCCTGGAAGAGAGTCGTAGGCCTCGCCCATTTCCTGGGGCAAGGGAAGAGCCAGCAGAGGCTTATCCCCACAGCCTGCCTTTTCACTCTTCACAGCCAGAAGCTTGTTGCTTTGCAAAAGGGAAAGCTCCCTTCCGGCCCTCGTAGAATAGGGACATCCTTGGGCCTCTGGACATGTATGCACATCTCCGCCCCCTTGTGAGAGCACCCTCTGCCTGCCCCCTCCCCAGGTTGCTGTGCTTCCTGCCTGTCATAAGGTTCCAGTTGGGTCTGTTGCAAAGAGCAGGTGGGGCACTGGGAGAGAAGAACCCAGTGGAGGCCAGAAGAACCCAACTTCTTCCGCAAGGGTCTTGAGGCTCTTGTGGGAGGAGAGCTGGCCTTGTGGCAGCAAGCATGAATGGTCCCCTGAGCTAAGCAGGGTCCGCCCTGGTTGCATATGAAAGGGAGACTAGAAGTGTGAGCACTGCAAGAGATATTCCCATCTAGGTTCCAAGTTCCCTCCCTGGCAGCATCTCCAAGGTAGGGCTGAGAGAGATCCTTGCCTAAAACCCTGGAGAAGCCGCTGCCAGTCTGTGAAGACAATACTGAGCTAGTGCACCAGGGTTCTGTCTCTGTATAATGTAGCTTTCTGCATTCATATGCAGAGCCAGCGTGGTGTAGTGGTTAGAGTGCTGGACTAGGACCGGGGAGACCCGAGTTCAAATCCCGCATCCAGCCATGAGACTTGCTGGGTGACTCTGGGCCAGTCACTTCTCTCTCAACCTAGCCTACTTCACAGGGTTGTTGTGAGGAGAAACATTAAGTATGTAGTGCACTACTCTGGGCTTCTTGGAGGAAGAGCGGGATATAAATGTAATAATAATAATATTATTATACCAGATCAATTCTGAAAAATCTATTGCTTACATAGATATACAGATTCACAGTTTGGCACTAACTTTGCCCAGAAGGTGAGTTGCTCTAGAGGATTTTGTTCTGGAAATGCAGTTCTCCGGAGAGAGGGGACTCCTTTCCCAAGCTAAGGGCAGGGGTGAGGAGAGCCGGCCTTGCGGTGGCGAGTGTGAATTGCCCCCTTGCTAAGCAGCGCCTGGCTTGGTTTGTGTTTGGGTGGGCGACTACCCATGAGCCCTGCCTGCTGTAAGGAGCCGTCTTAGAAGAGCCTCTGCTTTGCATGCAGAAGGCCCCAGGTTCCCTCCCTGGCAGCATCTCCAGTGCGGGGCTGGGAAAGGCTCCTGCCTGGAACCTTGGAGAAGCTGCTGCCAGTCAGTGCAGACAATCCTCCCCTCGGTGGGGCAGTGGCCTGACTCAGTAGCTTCCTCTGTTCTGTCTTCTAATGAGAAGACAGGACCCAAACGTTCAGTGCCAGTCTTTGCTGAGGCTTTTCCACCCACACCTCTGTCTACCTTTTCCTGGCCGACCCATTTCCTTTCTCGCATTGGTTTATCCCTGGCGTTTGACCTCTTGCTGTCAGACGGGCTAGTCGACAAGCCCACAGCACAGCCTCCAGTTCGAGTGGGACCCTGCTCCGTCGCACGCGCAGCCTTAGTGGTGGATCAGGCCCTCCCCCACTGGAGCGCCTTCTTTCTTCTCGCCAAACACAGACGGAGCTTTCTGCTCCCCCCTGTAAGGCAACAGGCCAAATTCCCTCTCCATTTCACCCGCTAGCCCCCCCCCAGACAAAAGAGCCCTCCCACTTTGGAGCCTTTGCCCTGCCTCCCATTCCTGGCCGAATGCATTCAGCTGGCTGCCGTCCAGAGCTCAGCCGGGAGGCCTCCCGTCAGCAGAGCCTTCGGAGATCTGCTTGGGCTCCTCCGAGCAGGTGACATTTCATGTCTCTTTGAACAGCCAACGCCAGTGTGTAATTGCTCGGCGGTATTAATTACAGGCTGCCCCGTGGCGCCAGTTAATTGCCGGCAAAAGCCAGCGACGGGTTGCCCAGAAGCCGGCAATGCCTTCTCTCCCCCCACCGGCCACCTTTTGTCAAATTTCCCTTCCCTTTAGCGGCTGCATGGCTTTCCAAATTGTACCAAGGATTCAACGGAGGGAGGAGAGGCAGCCCGCTTCTGATCGACAGCGCAAAGTGGCGTGTTCCCTGGGCTGGGAGTTGCTTAGGAAACCGACCAAGCTTTAGGGACGAGTGCATTCGACACCCACCGGCTTGCTTTTGGCTCCTGTGCCAAGGTTAGACCAGAAGGCACGCCTGGCTGGATCGGGCCCACCCGGGCCCGCGTCCTGTGTGACCACCGTGCTGGCCTCTGCACAGTACTGTGCTTCTCTCAGGGCTGGGGAGGCCCTTTAGGAGTGATGGAGGGGGCCCCTGCCCCACATGAAGAGCTCTAGGGCCACACTTCCCAGCATGCCGTGCACGCTTTCCAGGGTGATCTTGCAGAAAAAAAGAAGGTTGGAGGCCGAGAGAGTGAGTTCATGGGGGAAGTCCGGACTCAAGCCAAGGAAATTCCTGATGAGTAGCCCCCTGGCATGTTGGTGGATGGGGAGGCTCGGAGCTACTGCCAAGAACATCTGGGCTGGGTTCTCTCCCCTCCGCCCCATGACTCCCTTCAAAGATATAGGCCAGGGCTGCTCAACTTCGGCCCTCTTGCAGATGTTGGCCTACAACAATATAATTCCTATAATTCCTGGCTATTGTCCTCTGTGGCTGGGGATTATGGGAGTTGTAGTCCAAAAACAGCTGGGGGGGCCCAAGTTGAGCAGGCCTGATATAGACACACACAAGTATCGGAAGAGGGGATTTGCGTTTCGCTAGGCAAGTAGAAGCTGTGATTGGGCTGCAGCCTGGGATGGACCTTTGTTCCGTTTCAGCACCTTGGACAGCAGTGAGGCCCCGCCCCTTGACCAAGCAAGGTTTCTCTACCTCATTTCTTTAAAAATGGTTAAAAAAAAAATCTCCTCCCAGCCTTAAAAAATAAGGGCCACGCTTTGTCAGGAGGGTCTGTGTGCTCAGATCTTCTAGTCTCTCTCTCTTTCCTGCAAACTAGGCATAGCCAGGGAAGGGACTGCCGATTTGGGCGCGCGGAACTCGAGGAGTGGGGGTGTGTATCCCCAGCCATTCTCCGGATCAAACTCTGCCCCCCTCCAGCTCAAGCTGCATTTAGTGCTGAATTCTTTTCTCCTCCATTCCAAGCAGAAATCAGAGCAGCTTGCAGCGGGGGGGGGGGGGTGGTTGGTTGGGGGGGTGACATAGGAAAAGGGAAAAGGGCCCGTTCTGCCAGCACCGCGGCTGAGAGTCAGTTTGCTTCTGGACTGAATGGCTTTGAACACGCCTGCCTGCCTGCCTGCCTGCCCCCACAAGCCAATGTTGGTGAATTGTGGTTAGTCAGGACCCAAAGAAAGAGCAAATTCTCAGCTTGGAGGCCTGGATGAGCCTTTCATTTGCTCCTGGTGGCCCGCCGGGCGGGGGGAGGGGAGGGCAGTGCCTCATTTTCGAATCTGCCTCCTCTCTCCTACCGCTCCTGCCCCCATGGCAGGGATTTCCGAGCAGCAGCAATGGACAGCCCCTCACTTCCTGTTCCTTTCTGAAACAGATCCTTTGGCCGGCGGGACCGTCATGCAAATGGAGAAGGCGCTCTATCCCTGCATCTCTATGGTGTGTGCCCCTGATTTGCCTTGCATTGGCCTCCACGCAAATGGCTGACTTTGGTTGGAAATGAGAAGGTGCCAATCCAGTCACATTGGGCCCAGGAGGCAAAACGTAAAAACAGGCGGTGGTGAAAATTCCAGTGAACTCCACTGAACAACCTTCTCCGACTGGGCAGCCAACCTCAGATTAGGTTTGTGAGGGGACGGAATGTACACAGGGCTGCACCACGCTTAACAGCATTCCAGGACTGCTCGTCAAAAGAGCACGTTCTGCAGATCTTTTGTGCGGAATAGAAGATGTTACCAGGAGACCCTTGATCAAGTAGTTGCATCTATGATGCCTTACCCGGCTTGCAGCTGATGTGCACGTGAACGAAAGGCAGGAGGGGAGGTCTTTCAGCAGTGACCATTATAGGTGGGGTAAATCGCCCGATTGACTGCCCCTCGTGTTTGGAAGCTCTCTGCCTTGTCGGCAAAGTGGAGAAAAGGTCTGTCTTCACTTCCTCCTCTTGTACAACCTTGCTAGGTGGAGGGAAGATTCTGAAGTGTGCGTTCACTCCGATAATTTTAGATGCCACTCGGTTTGGATCCGGAAGGCCCCACTCTGACTACAGGTGCCCACGCACTGCCTTGATACTGCTGCCCAGAACAAAACTCATTCTGTACACAGACAGGGGGAGGGATTTAGAGGGGACACTGGTCCCAGGTGCTCTTTCTGCACATGTACATTGGAGCAAAGAGGAAATATAATGCCAAGCAGTATTTACCTTCCAGGAGCCCCTGAGCAAATGTTTAACAAGCCATCTCCATCACTTAAGCTGCTGGCCCTGAGCCAACCAGGCACACAAAGCTGCAAATAAGGGCGGACCGTGCCCAGAGAAGATGGTGGGGTTTTTTCCCCCCACAGCAGAAGGGTTAGCACATCGAAACATCTGGTCAAGAAAAAGCACAAGATCCTTTTCCAAACGGGCGGCGACGATCCCCAAACAATCCTTGCCTTCTGCCCCGATGATCCACCCTTCCCAGAATCCCGCATTTTCTTGCGTCTTCAGCACGGATCCGTGCTTGGCCTCCTGCGTCAGCTGGGCTTTCCAGCACCACCTCTCAGCAATGAGCCAGGATATATTCATGCTTCTGTGGAAAGAACGCTGCAGACAGCCAACGTCCGGAAAGGGGCAGAGGACCACAGGGAGATCAGCTTCTGCACCATCACCACCGAGAAGGTTTTGGCAACAAGAGGGTTCCTTTGTGTCCCAAGGCCGTTCCAGCAGTCCTCCACCCTTTTGGCCCACAAACGCCTCCCCCACCCGCTCCGTCCCATCCGAGAGGGGCCGATGCAGCAGCCGGAAAAGCCGCTCACCTCGCCAGCGGTGACGCTCGCTGTTCTCAGACGACGCCGGGCTTCGGTGCAGAAACGGCGTAGGGAGCTCTGCACCGCTCACTTTTTTTATTTAACAGGAGGAGAGAAAAAAATAAGATTACTAGGGGAAAGCATAACCATAGTTTATTTTACCTATGAAATATATTGCTATATTATAAAGGAGACTATTGTAACTTTCAAGTACTTTTTTAAAATCTAACAAGCTGGCTTTAGACGGGCAGCCGGACCACCGTTGCTGCCTGCATGATTGTTCCTGGGGTACGGGGCCGGGGCGGAGAAGAGGGCAAGCGGCACGTCTGCGTGGCAGATGGGAACTGGTCCCAAGTCTGTTTAACTCCGTGTTTCCCCCAAGGAAAGGAGCATTTCCAGATGGGGCTTTTCGCTTTTCTCTCCTCTGGAATGGAGGAGGTTTGTTCACATAGCAGCCAGATTTGCCTTCTAGTTGCAAGGCGGGGGTGTGTGTGTGTTCTCTTAAGGGTTGCCAGCTGACCCGAAGAGAGCTGCCTGGGCTGCTCCTCTCCCTAAGACCAACTTAATCTGAGGAGGTTGGCAGCCCCCCCCCACACAAGTAGGCAAGGGCCCATTCTCCCATCACAAGTGTGCCTCTTTGTACACAGGTCTGAGCTTCGAGGGTGGGCTTTTGTCCTTTAAGATGTGGGGGGTGGAGAACGGGGGAGGGAGGTGGGAAGGGACCGCGGGCACCACCCTGCAAGCGTCGCCAGGCGGGCCGGCTCTGTCCCCAGAAACAATCATGCCTGAATCCACACCTAATGGCTTTAACCTGTTCACTGTAAAGAATCAAAAAAGTAAAAACACAGAAAAAGTGCCTTGGACTGTAATCTCAAGAGGTCGGTCTAATCTGTCTTTACCTATGTGGGTGTGTCGAGTTATGTAGCTACCTACATAGACACGCACAGAAATATACACCGTAGACAGCCCTGCTATAAAGGCTTTGAAACGCTCCGTCTCTCTGGTCTCTGCTGTTCTGTTCTTTCGGGGTCTCTCCAGTTTGGTGGGGTGGGAGATACCTGCCCACTCATTCCTCCTTTGCTTTTAATGTATCAAGTCTTTCCTGAATCCGTACATCTGCAGTGTCAGCTCTGGCTTTGGATAATCCTCGGAGGCTCCTGGCAGACTCGACGCGGGACTGAGGTATCCAATCCGATCCGATCGCAGACTGCGCGTGTTAGTATAGTACAACAGCAAAGCAGCAACGTTGCTGATTTAACTCCAAAAATCAGATCAGGCCGCAGTGGTGGAAACCTCCCTAGCAGCCGACTGTAAGAGCTCCGCTGAAAAGAGCCCTTTCTGGCCATTGGCTCGGTCACTGAGGTGTTACGGAACGTTCACAAACATTTCAACTGCTCAGAAGTTTAAAAAATAATAATTAAGCGGGCCTAGATGCTGGGTTGATATGCCAAAGCCCTCCCCCCCACCGCCCACCCCCAATCTGTATTTGATCTGTTTCGAAAACATTGGCATCTTTGAGAGGTATTTAAAGTAGCTTTTCCCTCTTCTGCAGTTTTAGCTTGTATGTACGCACAAGGGAGGCCTGAGAACCTCAATGAGGACCTGCACCTCAACAGCAGGCTTTTTGCAGCCTCCACTGGAACCTGGGGTGTGGCATTCTCCGGTCTTACTCGCCGGCTTCAAAACCCTGCAGTAGACGAGAGAGATTTCCCAGCTTGCAAATAAAGGTTGGCAGGTACGGTGTGGAGAGAGGAATCGCGGCTTCCCAGGGGACCCAGAAATAACCGCGGCCTATTTCTCCTCGAGGCCTCGGCTACACCGGCTTCCCAGAGTAGAACATTTCCGAGTCTCTTTGTTCTGCGGCAGGCCTTAAATTTTCACAAGCTGGGAACAGCATGGGGGAAGGTGGGGGGGCAGGATCCCTGCATCTCCCCCCGCAACCCCGAGATTTCCCCCAGGCTTGTCTCACTTGGAGGAGGAGGGTCCTGCAGAGCGGAAAGGGGAGACCATTAGCAAGCCGTCAGAGGAAAATTATTTAAGCTGGCCATGGCGGAGGACGTCACCAGCACCCCATCTTGGCGAATTTCAGAGGCCTCCTCTGAGCACAAAAGCCGCCTCGGCGTGGCTGAATCGGGCTTGATATTAAACCAGGCAGCAGGTGGGGAGAAAGAGCCAGGAAGACAAAGGGGATCGCTAAGGCGGCGTAATAAATTTAGAGCCGAATATTACCGCCAGGGCGAGCAGACACACCTCAGAAAGCGGAATGAAATCTGGGATTAGGGAAGGCTCATATCCCTCAGAGGCCCTCGTAAGGACCCCTGCGAAAATCCGGCACAGAGATGCTAAGCCGCTTTCCCAGGTGGTGTCGTGTGCCCCCCCCCCCCCCGCCGCCTTGCAACTAGAAGGCAAATACTGCATTTTGCAGTTCTGACTTGTGGGTGACTGTATGACTTACCCAAATCCAGGACTAAGTTGGTTCCAAGGAATTTTTTTTGGGGGGGGGGTATTAGAAATTGGGAGGTCACCTTAAATCTGGGGTCCTGTTCCTTTGGAGTAAAGGCAGGTGTAGCCTGTATTTCGCCTCTGCTTTCCAAGGGGGTCGTCTTAAATCCAGGATCTAGTTCAATTTGGGTGAACGCGGTAAATCCCCTGGGTAAATCACCTGACTGCCGGGTGGTGGGTGCACTGTTTCCTTCTGAAAGTGAGAACTAACTTGTCTGTCTGGATTCTGCCTCCCTGGGTCCAGGAAGGCCTCTCCCCTCAGCCCAGATGGAGGAGAACTGATCACGGGAGCCATTTATATCCCGGTTTTCCAACCCCCCCATGGATGGATGCTCGAGGAGGCTAGCCACATTCTGGACCGTAGTGTACTTAAAACAGAACTCGGGACTCGCTAGAGGCAGCGTGGCGGACAGGAAAAGGGAGGCCAGAGCTGAGAAGACCTCCGTAGTAGGTGGTGGCAAAGGGAGGCACAGATTAGAAGCCCGATCAAACAGGTATGCCTTCACCCGACAGTGGGTGCCCCTGGGATAAAGGGGGTCTCCTGCTACCAGGAGGGCACACTGGGTCGAGAGGCCTCTAAGGTTCTTCTTTCTGAGGGGGCCACCATTTCAGAAGGCTCTGGAGTGGGAGCGGTCACAGGGTCCAGGCTTGGGATGGGCTCTTCCTCTGAGGGGGGTCTCCGCTGGGTCAGTGTTTGGGTGACCCCCACAGGGGACTTTGCAAAGGGCGCCCTCCGTGATGACCCCTGCCTTGAGTGGTAGCTCTGGGCCAGACTCTGAGAAGGGGCGGGAGAGTCCAGGTGGAAAGTCAGACCCACTTCAGGCTCCGAGAAGACCCTGGAGATGGGGCCTGCCAGCCAGGAAGCCCCAGAGCCAGAAACCCCATAACGGGAGACTCCCCCGAGCAGGTTTCCCCTGAGCCCAAGTTCCCAAGAAATAAGCACCCTAAGTACCTCAACGGGGAGCAGGCCGTAGTTCAGTGGTAGAGCATCTGCTTTGCATGCAGAAGGTCCGAGATTTCAGCCCCTGGCAGCATCCCCAGGTGCATCTGGGAGAGGCCTGAAGCCTTGGAGAGCCGCTGCCAGTCAGAGTAGACAGTCCTGAGCTAGGTGGACCAAGGGTCGGACTCAGTAGAAGGCAGCTTCCTGGGTGCTCTTCCAAGTCTGTACAGCTGCTCCAACAGCCCAGGGAGGCTCATGATGGACTGGAGAAAGGGTACTAGATTTGAGGGCCAAAGCCTACCCCTTTTATTTAGATCTCCAAACTCCCAGCAGAGAGGCAGAGTCTGGGGAAAGGCAAAGTGTGCCGTCAAGTCTGGGAGGGGTACTTAAAAGACCCCACCCCGCCTCGGGTCCCTGTTGGGGCCAGTTGCTCATACAGAGCTGTCCAGGGTCCTGAAACTGATCTCTCCTTGCTGACTGTTGACCTTCAAGGAATTCTTTCTTGCGGGACAGGACACAACCAGCGCTGGTATCCTCAGGGATGCCCAGATGCTGACTACAACCCTCTGAGTCCCCAGTTGCAATGACCTGTGGTGGGGGTGATGGGAATGGTAGTCCACAACCTCCAGGAACCCGTGTTAAAAGGAGCACTGGACACACTCCCTTCAGACTTGGCGCCGGCCCCGTCATCTGCCCCACAATGCTCCCCCCAGATCCTGTCAAAACCAATGCCCAGAATCACCGGGTAGGACGGGCAGAGTTAGGCGTGAACCGCGACCGCTCTCATCCGATACGGCGAAGCATCGCTGCGGACACGGGCCAGCCGTTTCCATTCCGGCTCCCCCGTTGATGTTGAAAGGAATGAGCTTTGGATGCCGCACTCTGGAAGAAGAAAAGGGGGGAACCTTGAAGCCGGTGATAGATCTGTGCTTGGTCCAAGTGCTGGCCACAGCGACTGGTTTCTCGAGGTGCCTGGAGAGATGGAAGTGAGAAGGTAACTTTGCCAGAACCCCCTTTGCTTGACTGGAGGGTACAGCGACATTTCCATGGGGAAAGAAAATAGGCAGCCAGGTGGGAGGGAGTCGGGCCCCTTCCTGCCTAGTAGGTCCACACCTCCTAACCCTGCGGTCACCAACTGTAGGGAGAGACCCCAGGGTTCAGGTTGCCAACCACACAGTATTTTACTGTCCCACTGTCAGGGTCCAGGCGATCCAGAGGTCATGACCGGCAACCTGAGAGTCGACTCAATGTCCAATCCTGAGTGGAGTGCCGCTGGTGGTAAAGGGCTGGTCCTGGGCCCCAGTACCAGGCTGGAGCGGAGAGCGGTTGTCCCCTTTGCTAAGCAGGGCTCCCCTTGGTTTGCATTTGAATGGGCAACTACATGCCAGCGCTGTAAGATGTTCCCCTTTGGGGAGGGGGCCGTAGCTCAGTGGTTGAGCCTCTGCTTTGGACACAGGAGGTCCCAGGTTCGGTCCCTGGCAGCATCTCCAGGTAGGGCTGGGAGAGACCCCTGCCCGAAACCTTAGAGAGCTGCTGCCAGTCAGTGTAGACAATACTGAGCTAGACGGACCAAGGTTCTGACTCGGTAGAAGGCAGCTTCTTATGTAGGCTCTGCTTTCCTGAGTGGACAGACCTGCTAGACTTTAAATAAATTAAAGGGCCCTCTGACCAGCAGTCTCCCGTTCCCCTTTGGATCCAGGCTCCCCCTTGGGTCCAGGCTCCCCCTTGGGTCCAGGCTTCCCTGGCCTGCTGCCAGAACTGGCCTGATAGCACTGGGAAGGGGGGGCGGAAGGCTCTCAGCATGGAAGGGGTTGGTTTTGTAAGGGGCTCAGGAGGGTCTGCTGGGGAGGGTGGCCCCTACCCGTGGGAAGCTGCCTTCTCCCAAGTTGGAGACCTTTCTAGCTCAATATTGTCCCCACCAGGGCAGCACAACTTCGGCCCTCCTGCAGATGTTGGGACTACAACTCCCATCATCCCCGAATATTGGCTGATGGGATCTGCAGTTCGACAGCTGCCAGCCAGAGCTGTGCCGCCCAGGTCAACCCTGACCGGCCGCAGTCCGTCTCCCCACAACCTCTGGCCCTTCCCAACTCATCACTACCACCACCAGCTCTGTTAGCCGTCCCATAACAAATTGTCCTCTGGGCTTTTCACATCACCCCAACGTTAAAGACACACTGAACATAAAAATGTACAACACAACTTTAAAAATAATAATACAATGCGAGACATTCTAACGGCTCATTTAAAAATAATAATAAATCCATTTTTAAAAGTCCGACTGAACAGAGACAGGCCTTCAGCTTGCATCTGGAAGATCAAAGTGATGACACCAGGCCAGCCTCACTGGGGAGGCTCTTCCCTAGATGGGGTGCCACCACCAAAAAGGCCCTCTCCCTTGCACCCGCCTGCCTCACCTCGTTTGGGAGAGGCACTCGGAGCGGGGCCTTCCAAGACAATCTGAAGGTCCGAGCCGGAAAATAGGGGGCGAGATGGCTGGCTTTCCGCATGCTCCACCCTTGCCCCTCAGAGCTGTCCACCCTGGTCCGGGCCAGAGAGCAGTGGGGGCCTGTCTGGGTAGGCCAGAACCAGATGCACCCCCCCTGAAGCAGGGGCTCGGGGCCCAAGGAGCCCACATCAGCAGGTCCCCCATCCCTGGAATGGCTCGTTCATTAGACTCTGCGGTTGGGACTTTAGAGGGCTTGATGGACAGGGATTGGCCCTCACGGGTCAGCTGACTGCATGAGGCTTTTACAGGCTGGGGCGGGGGGGGGCACCCTTGAGGTCCAGAGCCTTGCAGTGGGCACAGAGCACCAGCGGAAGAGGAGACCAGCCCGGACCAGAGCCTTGATCTGAAGCACACCCCACACACATGCCAGCAGTGATTCCCGTTGGCCAGTAGGAACTATGCTTGATCAGGTAAGGTGTATTCGGGGGGGGGGGGTCTGGAAATTGTGCTGATAGGCTCCAGGTGCTGCCAGGTGTGGTCCTTTAGGTCCTGTCCATCTGGCCTCTAGGGTGACGAGTCCTGCCCTCGTCCCACTCTCCAGTCATAGGAACGTAGGAAGCTGCCATAGCTGGAGTCAGACCTTTGGTCTATCTAGCTCAGTATTGCCTACCCAGACTGGCAGCGGCTTCTCCAAGGTTGCAGGCAGGAGTCTCTCCCAGCCCTGTCTTGTTGGAGATGCTGCCAGGGAGGGAACTGGGAACCTTTTTCTGCTCTTCCCAGAGCAGCAGCTCCATCCCCTGAAGGGAAGATCAGTGCCCATACCTCTAGTCTCCCATTCATATGCAGCCAGGGCAGACCCTGCTTAGCTTAGGGGACAAGTCATGCTGGCTGCCACCAGACCAGCTCTCCTCTCTTAACCTCACTTAACGCCCCCTACTTAACCTCAGGAGCAGGCTGGGTGTCCATCACTAGCTGGCCCGAGATGGCCGCGGTTTCATTTTGGGTAGGCATGGTCATCGCTGCAGGGAGTCCAGAGTTGCCGTGCAGAGTGCTCCGCTTGGTGAAGCTTCTTCACACAGGCCCAGGAAATGGTTTGGGGACGGCCCTTACGGCTGACGGTGGGCTGATGGCATCAGAAACAGGAGGCTGGACTAGATGGGCCTTGGGCCTGATCCAGCAGGGCTGCTCTTATGTCCTTAACATAGCGTCCCAGAGTCATTTGGATGGAGAGGTTGCCTCTGGGCATGCACAGATTGCATTTCTGTCCCTACTCAGCCAGCCCAAGCTTCTGCCACATGTCTGGGATTACGGGTCTGTCTGTCAGGACATCAGAGTCAGAGGCCCTTAAGCACCTCTTTTTGGAAACCAACTGCCCTGTTCAGGCAGCTTCCGCCCCACACCACCCACCCACCCACCCCACCCAACTTCTCTTCCTAGCTGAGTCACCGGCTCATAAAATGTTTCATTTTGTTTGCAAGGCAGATTTAAGATGTAATAAATGCTGGCTTATGAGATTTGTCTGCGACATCGTTAAGGAGCTGCTTCAAAAACCCTCGTTTCCGTCCTGTGGAGGGGGGGGGATGCCAAGAGGGCTGCGGGGTCCTTTTCTCTACGGCTGCATTTGTATCGGCCCCCATTTATAAAACTGTTCCCAATTATAACGGGAAGCCATAACCGCAGCATTAAAAGCAGGCAAATCAGACAGACGCCCATATTTTCAATGAACCTGAAATGTACTTAAACCGAGATTTTCCTGCACGGTCTCTCTCTGCTATCCATGGAGGATCTGCTTGGATCTGATAAGCCTCTTTACCGAAGATTAAAAATGGGGCCCAGCATTTTTGGCAGTGATTATTTTGTTTTTATTTATTTATTTATTTGCAATATTTATGTCCCACCTCTCCAGTACACTACTGCGTGCGGCAGCTCACAACATTAATAGAAAGAGACCATATAAAATAAGACCAATAAAGTCAGCCACATTTAAGTTCAACAAGTTAAAACCGGGCTAAAACCACATTTAAAATTACATTTTTTTTAAAGGTTCCAAATTAAAAGTTATTTTAAAAGCTGAAAACTGAGGACTATTTAAAACGACAACACACAACCCACCTAAAGAACCGACCAGCTATAAACAGAGATGGGACATTTAAAAGCCTCGTTAAAAAGATGTGTTTTCAATTGTGTTTTAAAAGCACCGAGGGAGGGAGCATGGCGAAGCTCATTGGCGTTCCAAAGCCGAGGGGCCACCACCGAAAAGGCCCTGCCTCTAGTCCCCGCCCACCAGATCTCTGTCAGTGGCGGGGCCATGAGCAGGGCCTGAGAGAATGAGCGGAGGGCCCTGGCAGGCTCGTCTGGGTGAATGAGATCCCACAGGTACTCCGACCCCAAGCCGTGTAGAGCTTACAAATTCCTGGGGCCCTGTTGTAGCCCTGGCATAGGCCAGCCCCGATTCCCCAGGGACCACTAAAGCCCCCCCCCCGAGTCTTCAATACTGAGGGCTCCCCAACAAAATCTTCCCCCGCGCTCTAGAACAGGCTGCTTCACTACAGCTCTTCCAAAAGTTCTTGGACTACAACTGCCATCATCCCTGTTGGCCACTGTGACTGGGGATGATGGGAGCTGTATCCCAACAACAGCGGGAGGGCCGAAAGTGCGCAGCCCTGCTTTGGACCCTCTCTTGCCAGCCCCAGGACTTCAGAAGTGGCGACCACACTGGATCTTTGTCTTATTCATCTTCACACAATGTCTGAAGAAGCCAACAGCATTCCAGGCTCTGGGCCTCGATTCCCTTTCCTCAGCCTGCCCCTCCAGTCCAACCTGCCGTTCTCTTTCCGGATATATTTTCCACACCGGTGGCCTTCTGCACATCAGAAGCCGGGCTCCCTTGAGCCCAGATTAAGTGTGACGCTGGGGGAGCAAGGAAAATGCATCTGTGCAGGATTGCACACGCCCAGCCTCTCCTGTAAACTGTGTCACCTTGCCCACATCTACACTGTTGGTACCTGGGCAAAGTAAGGTGCCAGACTAGGGGTGGTTTACTAGCTGGGGTCACTCGAAACCAGCCTACGATGGATTCTTCCTTGCATTTCTGGCCAGTTCTTGGAGAGAGAGGGCGTGATTGGCCGGGTTTTGGCTGTGCAACAGCTCCACCCTGGTGATGGCCAGAGGGGGTACTGCAGCCCAGACCAGGTGCACAGGCTGTGCAATTGGTTACCCTGAGAAGTTGTGGGTAATTTCTGGAGCTTTGCTTCTGCAAAACACAAGGTACCTTTTCCTTCCTTGGAACAACTCATTTTTCCTCCTATGCCAATGGACAGGGAGTTGATGGATCAGTTACTCGGTCAATTGACTAAACATGGCATGATTACAAGGAACCACTAAAGGGCTCTTTGTCTGGGCATCAGCTCTCATTATAAAAATCTAAATCACCTGCTCAGTTTTATTACAATCATAGATCAGACATAAACGCAACAAATTATACGACATTCAGATAAGAAATCTATCATTCAACACACCAACAAAGTAAACATTTTATGGTAAGATCTAAAGGGTAGAAATTAATTGTTGACGGATCTTAACAGCAACCACACAAATTTTAGCAACCTTGTGTGTGATAGAAGATTTCTTGTCTGCAAGGAGAAGGGTGGCATAAAATTCATCCGTTCGGCCGTGCTCAGAATATTGAGGGATGGCCAAAATAACAATGTCCATAGCATTTCATTTTTAAATGGGTTTACCAAGAGGAATCTTAAGATGCAGGAACCAGTTCAAGAAAGCCAAAATAGAGTTGGAGGTTGTCCTTTGAGAAGGAAAGCTTTATTCTCTGTTACCTGGAAAGCTTAGCCAATGCTGCCATCTTGTGGCTACAGGCAGTATGCACAGCTCTGGAAAAGTGTGCCGTCGAATCAGTGTCAACTCCTGGTGCCCACAGAGAGAGCCCTGTGGTTGTCTTTGGTAGAATACAGGAGGGGTTGACCATTGCCTCCTCCCGCACAGTATGAGATTATGTCTTCAGCATCTTCCTATGTTGCTGCTGCCCGATAGAGGTGTTTCCCATAATCTGGGAAACATACCAGTGGGGATTCGAACCAGAAACCACTGGCTTGCTAATGAAGTCATTTCCCTGCTGCATTATTAGGTGGCTGGTACCCTGGTTGAGATCATCCACTTTGGAGATGGTTAAGATTAAGATCAGCAATGCTGGATGAGGCTCAAGGCCTATCTAGTCCAGCATCCTGTTTCCCATAGTGGCCCCTCTGGGAAGCCCACAACCAGGAGATGAAGGTATGTCCCCTCTCCTGCTGTTGCTCCCCTGCAACTGGGATTCAGTCTCTCTGAGCCTGGAGGTAGCCTGTCGCCATAAAGACTAGTAGCCGTTGATAGACTTGTCCTCCGTGAATTTATCTAAGCCCCACCTAAAGCCATCCAAGCTGGTGGCCATCACAGTAGATCCATGAGTATGTTTTTATGTTAGTCTTCACCTGTGTGGCTGTTATGTGTTTCTTCTGGCCAGTGACCGTCCTGGCGATGCTGATATTGATGGTGACCATAACCACATCCTGTAGCAGAGAATTCTATAGATTATGTGCTGTGTTTATTTATTATTATTATTATTTTTTTAACTTCCTATGGTCAGTCCTGAATTTCCTGGCTATCCGATGGCCCCTGGTTCTAGTGCTGTGAGAGGGAAGAACGTCTCTCTATCCACACCATGCATACTCTTACAGACCTCTACCGTGTCTCCCCGTGGGTCGCCTCTTTTCTGAACCAAAAAGCCCCAGGTGTTGTAGCCTTGCCCTGTAAGGAAGTTGTTCTCCCACCCGACCCTTTGTGTCTCTTCCTCCTTCTGCACCTTTTCCTGCTCTGCAATCTCCTTTTTGAGATACGGTGAACAGGAAACATGTGAGTTGATGGGTGTCCTTAAAAAGTTGTGGCCGGGGGAGGTCCTCGCCACTCTCTGACTCCTTCCCCAGTTTCTCTCGTGGAGCCTGCAGCCACTGCTTTAAATGCCGTGGTCTTGGCAGCTCTGGGGCCCTGGAATCTTGGCTTGCAATATATCTATTCTAACTTATCCTGCAAGGCCTAGAAAAATATTAATCCGCCTCTTTGATTTTGCTCTTTTCTGCTTCCTCTCGTCTGTTTTCGCCGCACGGATTTCTGCTCACCTCTCTGAGGCTCCCGGCCTGCGTCCCCTGCGAAGCGAAACTCCCAGGACCATTGGGAGGAACAAACGGACAAAATGAGAGCCCTTCCTCCTTAGAGCCTTTCCTCTGAGGAGGCATCCTGTCGTGTCTCTGTCTGAGTCATAAGTAAGCCATCGTCATTTCATAACTCTGCAGGGACTGTTTTCTCGTTCTCTTCATGTTACTCTTACAAATTTTATAGTTCTGATAGCTTTTAAAATCTTAATCGCTTCATCATAATCGGATCAACATAGCCACATCACTGTGATGGCTTTGATGCTTTTTATGGAATCTATCCTTTTACCCGTTTTCTGCCCTGTAATTTATGCTAGTCCTTGACCATAACAGAGTTTGATGAATTGATAACCAATCAGCCTCTTTGGGGATCAGGTGATTCCTGTTTACTTTGGGTGTTACGGGGCCATCGGCTACTCTTGATGCAGAAGAAATACTTGCCCACATGGATGGGAGGCTCCCTGTTGCCTCTCTGCATGAGTCCCAGCTCCAACACTTAGCCCCCTTGCAATCTGGAGGTTCTCTTATATTTAGCAGGAGGGGATAAACTATTCCCATTCAGCTCACCATAGCATCCTGGCTGTTTCTGGTGCTTCTTCTCTTGTATCTCTCTTTAGATCGTGAGCCCTTTGGTGCAGGAAACCACCTTGTGGCAGATAGTTCGGGAATCCCCCTGGCTAGCTGGGCCAGGGGGCACCTTTCAAAGTGGTGGCTCAGGCTGTTTCATCTTTCAGGCCGGGAGAGCAGCTGTGCTGTCCCTGCTCAGCCCAGCGGAATATCCCCCCAGTGGTTTTTGCTGGTGTCTGCGTTTTCTTTCCAGATGGCGAGCCCTTTTGTTCTTGTTGCTTATAAATATTTTTAATAACAAGCTCCCAGATGGAGAAGCCGGGAGGCAGAGGCAGGATTCAACACAAGGGCTCCCTGATTCATAGCACCGTTTCATAGCCTCTCTGTGACATCAGCAGGGGTTTTCTCTAGAAGAAAACCCTGAGCGTGGGGTGGGCCGCGGAGATCTGGAGTGACCCAGACCGAAGCTCAACTTGCCTGACAAATCCGGAAGACTTGAGTGGCCCCTCTTGAAATGATTTGGAGACCTCAGCTTTGAATTTGCTGGGGTCCGACTTGCAGTTTCGTTACTGGGCATTTTTTAAACCACAGCCCATGCTGCCTCCACTTGTGGGAGAAAGGCCGAATAGATCACTGGGTTAAAATAAAAGAAATTCAGTGCCAAAGGCAACTGGCCAAATACTTGCTATATATCCTTTCAGGTCCACAGATATTAACAGGTGTCTCCCTGGGCTGGCTGCCTCTTTATCTCCTGATAAATTTCCCAGCCCACCCTCCCCGGCCTGTTTCAAAGCCAGCAAGGAAATGCCAGCTCTATTAATGCTCTGTAGCACCAGGAGGATATTAAAGATTTTTTGCTTAATGAAACTGATAGCAACCAGAGTGTTAAAAAAAAAAAAAAAAAGATGTGCTCTGGTCACCGCATTCTTCTCTGCCACTTCGTTGCTTACTGACGGACGCTTGGGAACTGCCAATTTCCCATAAATCAGGAGAATGGTAAGCCAGCCTTGATTACTTTGTTCCGTGCGCAAGGATTTTTATGCCCAGTGATGATAGAGAGAGGCTTATAAAAACCCCTTACAGATAATTCCAAAGAGATATATAACGCGGCGAGGGAGAGCTCTCTGGCACCTCTTGGGAACGGCACGGAAATTAATAACGGCTTCAAGGCCAACTCAGATTTGTGCAGCATTTACCAAGCAACTTCTGTGAGGATGAGAGGTGCGCATAGGAACATAGCGAGCTGCTTCCTACGGAGTCAGATCCTTGGTCCAACCAGCTTAACACTGTCTACATTGACTGGCAGCAGCTTCTCCAAGGTTTCAGACAAGAGTCTCCCCAACCCTACCTGGAGATGCTGTCAGGGATTGAACCTGGGACCTTCTGCATGTAAAGCAGATGCTCTACCACTGATCCATTCCCAGCCATGGATAGGCCTCTAATCTTCCAATAATTTGTCTCATCCCCTTTTCAAGCCCTCTGCGTTTGTGGCCATCTCCACACCCCTTTGGCAATGAATTCCATAAACCAGATGAACATCAGAACTCTGTGATATGGAAGAAAAAATAACATTGTGTTTGGAGAAACTGGAAACCTTTTGGTGAGGACATTCCTTTTTGCCTGAGGAACTCCATGAGGGAAAATCAATGCTTGATAGAGCCATTAATGTCAGAGTGACTCCATGAGTGGAAGTGGGAGCTATTCGAGCATTCTCCATAGACCCCTCAGCCCTATTTGCATGCCCAGCACCCAACACAACTGATCCAAAGGAAGGAGAAGCCCATTCTGGTTTACAAACCTGGACAAAAGGGTTCAAAACAAAGGTCTGGCCAATAATGGACAGGCTAGCCTTGGCAGTGTGTGGGTGCAAGCTTCAAACAGTCAAGCAGGCTGGGGGCAGATGCTCAGAACGAAGTGGGGAGTGAGAACAGCATGGGCGGGAGGGGGGAGTCTTGACTTCTCAGTGCACAGCAGAGGTCACAGACAGTCCCTTCTCCCTCGAAAGAGTTCCTGCTTTAGTCCCGCGGCTTGGAGCAGCAAACCCTAAAATCTGCTGGTTCAGCAAAGCTTGCTAGCTCCATCCTTATAGTTGTTTCTACCTTTGATCTCCATAGAGTCTATTCAAAATATCCTCATCCTTCCTGGATCCCCAAAAGGTGATAATTTGCTGTTACCCTCTGGATATTGTCTTTTAAGTATTAATATTAGTCAGGATATTAGCTCAGTCCAGGGTGAGCTCCATCTCCTGTGAGCTGCTGTTTTGGGGAGGAGCTGTTCTATTGAGATTTGCCCAAAGCAAATCTGCATCTCTGAGCTTGCAAATGGGCCTCTTTTCTTGTCCCCAGATTTCTGGCACCTGGCTGGTCCCTAAAAGTGTTAACAAAAGAAGAATCAGCCACAGATGTGAGACACTGATTAGATCTTTTTCTTTTGTTTACATCTACCTAGGGTGGAATTCCGAAAGACAGCAATACTTCTAATTCTACATAGTGAATGTCTCTGAGAGAGAGACAGGATTATCCCCTTTGGGCAAAGCAGAGCAATTGCCAATGATTAACACAGACTTTTTTGCAGGAGGAAATGAGAGCCCAGCTCCTAGCTCCCCCCACAGACATTACCTGAAAGCTTAGGCAATTTGCGGGGAGTTGAATCATTTTGCTCCATTTGAATTCCTGTCGCAAGGAGTTGAGTGGTACTGGCAAAGATCAGAAATCTGGCCTGCTGGGCTATGAGTTCTGATTCAACACGAGTGAGAAGGGCACCCACATATCCAAATTGCGTGTGTGTGTGTGTGTGTGTGTGTGAATATTCCTGCCACGCATCTGTAAAGGCATTCCACAGTGAGAGTACTTGGATATGTGTGAGTCACCTGAAACCAAGCCTGGCCATTGTGAAATTACCCATTTCACAAACATTAAGAAAAAATGCCAGGCTGCATCTTCCTTCACAGAGCAAACACAGGCCTGGATTCCATATAAGAAGAGCTGGCCTTGTAGTAGCAAGCCTGACTTTGTCCCCTTAGCTAAGCAGGGTCTGCCCTGGTTGCAGATGAATGGGAGACTAGAAGTGTGAGCACTGGAAGAGATTCCCCTCTTAGGGGATGGAGCCGCTCTGGGAAGAGCATCTAGGTTCCAAGTTCCCTCCCTGGCTGGCAGCATCTCCAAGAGAGGGCTGAAAGAGATTCCTGCCTGCAACCTTGGAAATTCTCTGTGGTGAGAGAATCCCTTTCTCATTATAGCAGAGTGCACAGAGACACAACACAGCGGAATTCACTTAGGCATGCGTGTATGCTGAGAGTAAAGTAACTTGGAGCCAATTCATAGTTTCAAATCAATATATAAGGCATTTGTTAAGGAACTCCATTCTAGATAGGAAAGTGAGGAGTTAGGATCTCTAATCTATCTATCTAGCTGGATGCAGTTGGATTCTGCATCTTCTCTGCACACATGGTGCAGGGAGAGGAGCTTGCCATGTTGCAAGGTAGAAGGAACAGGTAGGAAAGAGAGAGAGGAAGGAAGTTAATCCCTAAGAGTACCAATCTACATTTCAAAGGGTGTCAGAGCAGTGTCAGATAGTGTCAGAGCAACCTTGGAGAAGCCGCTGCCGGTTTGTGAAGACAATCCTGAGCTAGACAGACCAAGGGTCTGACTCAGTATATGGCAGCTTCCTATGTTCCTAACTCTGGGATGGTGACTCTGGGTTTAATGTTGGAGTCAGGCTGTCCCCAACAATCTGAGCCCATAAGTTCTGTTTGCAGAGTCACTTTCCTGACAGGGCAGGGAGCGAGAGATCAAGATGCAGGCAGCAGTGAGCCGCCCAGAGACTTCAGTTTCCTTGCCAGATGGTAAATTACGCACCATTATTTACAGGAAAGCAGCAACGCAGCTGACAAGAACAATCTGTTTGGTGCCAGTAGTTTGCGTACTAATCAAATTAAGAGGGGTTTACCTTACAGGAGAGAGACAGAAGGGCGAATCCAAATTAATTGGGGATGAAGCCCGTCCTCTCTCCCACCCTCCCCTTTCGAAAACCAGACTAGATGGATCTGCCTCCACGGTTCCTGGAAAGCGTCATGGGAAGAATTTAAAGCAAGCAAAGCTATGGGATGGCGGGATTGCCAGGCAATGGAGAATGCATGCAGCAGTCAGTTAATTTTTTTTATTTATTGTTAAATTTATATGCCGCCTTTCATTAAAGCAATCCCAAGGTGGTTTACAGCAAAAAAAAAAAATTAACACAAGATGGTAAAAAGACACAATTAAAATATTAAGTGGGGGAAAATATTAAACAAATCTGATTTAAAAATTTAAAACAAAAAGCATGAAAGCAATAAAGATTATAAAGAGCAGCAGCAGAGAATCAAATAAGTGTCAGTTAGGCACCCTTTGGCACTTCCCTTCCTGAGTCCCAGTCTGGTCATGCTTTTATCAGGACCCACGGAAAAGTGGCAAGCTTTTGAGTTGTGCAGAGCTCTTCATCACACTGGATGGCAAAGAAAATTTGAGCTGGTTACCTTAAGTGGTGCAGCAGGGAAATGCTTGATTAACAAGCAGAAGGTTTCCAGTTCAAATCCCCACTGGAAACACCTCTATCGGGCAGCAGCAATCTAGGAAGATGTTGAAAGGCATAATCTCATACTGCGTGGGAGATGGCAATGGCAAACCCCTCCTGTATTCTACCAACGAAAACCACAGGGCTCTGTGGCCGCCAGGAGTCGACACTGACTCGACGGCACAACTTTAGTGAGGAGAGCTGGTCTTGTGGCAGCAAGCATGACCCTTTGCTAAGCAGGGTCCACCCTGGTTGCATATGAATGGGAGACTACATGCGTGAGCATTGTAAGATCACTATGGGATGGAGCTGCTCTGGGAAGAGCATCTAGGTTCCCAGTTCCCTCCCTGGCAGCGTCTCCAAGATAGGGCTGAGAGAGACTCCTGCCTGCAACCTTGGAAAAGCTGCTGCCAGTTTGTGTAGTCCTGAGCTAGATGGACCAAGGCTCTGACTCTGTATATGGCAGCTTTGTATGTTCCTAAAATAAAAATTGGGGTGGAGGAAGGGGGAGAGAAGAAAACTGGGTGTGTGATGGTGGAGACTTTGGGGCTCCCTGTTGCCAAAGGGCTCACCATCTAAAAAAGAAACATAAGATAGACACCAGCGAGAGCCACTGGAGGGATGCTGTGCTGGGGATGGATACAGCCAGTTGCTCGAAGGTCCCAGGTACAATTCCTGTAGAAGTCTGTGGGGTGTGTCTGGATCGGAGGAGGGAAGTGTCAGAGTAGGGGAGAATTCAAAGATCCCTTAAGACACTTTTTTTTTAGCCTGGCTTTTCGTCATCCTTGAATGTCTTAAATTGTTGTATTCATGTTTGTTTTGTTTTATTGTGTTTTATTGTAATCATGGTTTGTGAACCGCCTGGAGCCTTCAGTTCAGAATCGGGCAGTATAGAATGTAAATAAATAGACAGAGTGGGAAGTTGGTTGACTCCTCTGAAACTGTGGCAGAATCAAAGAGGAAGAACTAGAAACAGCACACACACCAACACATACCTCTTGATATTGAAGGGCGGGTAGCCATTCAGAATAAACTACCTTATGAACTTGGACCTGTCCTCTCTGGGACCCGTGCATTGAAAGTCTGGAGTGGGCAGGATCACTGCCGAGGGCAGCTGTGGGCAGCCAGCCAATGTCCTGCTACATGGACCCGTGTTATAAGGCCACTTCCTATTCTGGGCAGGTAAAGGTGCTCTCCTCCCATTTTCTCCCACAAATATAGTAGGGAACGAAATACAAATTATTGACCATTATAAACTGTGATTGTGACCCCTTTGGGCAAGAATCTGCCTCCTACTGTCATGCACAGGATCATGCTATATTTATAACAATTTGTAGACTGTTGTATATACACACCTATACATGATTATCAATAATACAGCACCACCTGTATGCATATTATTATAATACGTAATAATTTGTAAATGATTTATATAGCACTATGTATGCGCATGACATGAATTTTAGATTATCAAGTACTGTTGTAAAGCATATAAGAATGACTTGCAAATCATAATTTTTATTATAAATTATGATTGCTATAGTGGATTCCTTGTGGGTGGGGTGATAATAACAGTTTTGTAATTGTTTATCATAATTATATTGACTCTGTGTAGTCCCATTGAAATGAAAAGGACAAGTTACCTTGTCCTTTTCATTTCAGTGGGACCACTTTGAGCCATTTCCCCCATCATGTTTGTTTGTTTGATTGATTGATTGATTAAGAGCCATCAAGTCAGTGTCAACGCTTAGAGACCACATAGATAGATTCTCTCCAGGATTATGTGCCTTCAGCTTGGCCTTTAAGGTCTTTCAGTGGTGCATTCATTGCTGTCATCATCGAGTCCATCCACCTTGCTGCTGGCCAGCCTCTTCTTCTCTTTCCTTCAGCTTTCCCCAGCAGTATGGACTTCTCATGGTTGCTGGATCTTCACATAATGTGTCCGAAGTATGATAGTTTGAGCCTAGTCATTTGTGCCTCGAGTGAAAATTCTGGATTGACTTGTTCTAGGATCCATTGGTTTGTTTTCCTGGCTGTCCACAGTCGTCTCAAAAGTTTTCTCCACCAGCACCCAAGTTGAAGAGCATCAATTTTCTGGCTTGCTTCTTCCAAGTCCAGCTTTCACATCCATAGAGTGTCACAGGGAAAACTACTGAACAATTCTAATCTTTGTAGGTATAGACACCTCCTGGCATCTCAATATCCTTTCCAAGGCCTTCATTGCAACCCTACCAAGTGCTAGTCTGTGGTATATTTCTTGACTGCTGGATCCTTGACTGTTGACGGTCGATCCTAAAAGGCAGAAGCTACCCACCACTTCAGTGTCTTCATTGTCAATTCTGAGGCTGGTTGCTGTGCCTGTTGTCATCAGTTTAGTCTTCTTGACATTTTGCTGTAGTCCCATTTTTTCACTGTGCTCCTTGGCTTTTACTGCTAGAGCTTGCATAATAATAACTCATCACGTTAGCTTATTATTATTATATTGGCTGACAGGATGAGGGAAAGTACTCCAAGCATGAATCTCATTGAGATTAAAATGCCAATTCATTAATTCCAAGGGACTACTACTCTTGAGTGCTTTTCCCCCCATCCTGGATGTTGTGACTCCTCTTATTACTATGACGCCATAGCATGAAATAAACCAACAATGACAACCGTTTTGCTGTATTTATTTATTTCTCTCTCCAGGCCAGCCGCCCGTCACGTGACACCCAGGCAGGCCTGGGTCACGTGGCCCGCGCACGGCGGCGCACTGCGTGACGCCATCACTCTGCGCCCGGCACGGCGGCGCTGAGGAGAAAAAGCGAGCAAGCGGGCTCCTGAGGGGGAGGAGACCAGGGCTTTGTTGCCGCCTTTCGCCGGACAGCTGCCCAACCGGAAGCGGCGAAGCGGGTAAGGAAGCCCCGGAGAGGGCGGGGAAAGGCCGGGTGAAGCCCGCCGCGTCGTCCGGGGCTTGGGAAAACAAAAAAGGGGGGGAAGCAGAGCGGGAAAGCGGCGCTCGGGGGCTGCGCATGCGCAGAGCTCGGCCGAGGCGGCGGCGAGAGCCGCAGGGCGCATGCGCCGCGAGGGATGTGCCGTTGTCGCGCGCGCCTCCTGCCTTGGCCCGGCCGCGCGGCGCATGACGCATGCGCCCCGCTTAGCCTACCCCGGGTTGCTTGCTTGCTTGCAACGATGGTGCAGCCAGTAAGCCAAGCGGGCGGGGAGCGGTTCTCCTTGGCCTTGCGTGGGACCGGGCTGTGCGTCTTTAGCGGGGGCTTCAGTTTTGGCACCTCCCACCCCTTGTTTTTGTGCTACCTCCAGCTTCTGTTGGACTACAACTCCCATCATCCCCAGCATTTTAATCTCTTCAGGCTTCAAGTGGTGTTCCTTCAAAGGCACTGCTGCTCAACTTTGGCCCTCCGGCAGATGTGGGGCTACAACTCCCATCCCTGATGATGGGCCACTGTGGCTGGGGGTTAAGGGAGTTGTAGTCCAAAAACAGCTGGAGGGCCGAAGTTGAGCAGCCCTGCTTTAAGGCATGCACGTGTGCACGCACTCACACGGTTTTTAATGTCCGCTCAGTCAGTTTTAGATCCCGCTCAGGTTGAATCAGGAAGGCCCTACTCTGAATGTAAGTGTGCACTCACTGCCTGGATACTGCCGCCCAGAACAAAACTCATTCCTCACACAGATGGAAAAAATGAGAGAGAACACTGGCTTCAAGCTTATGGGTGCAGACCTGGGATCAGATCCTAGTTAGCAGAGTGTGGGCATTTGTTCCTAATTTGTTAATAAATCTCTTGCACGCCCCTCCCGCCTTTTGCCTCCCTGTGTTCATCACTCCATGTGTGTGTTGCTGCTGAGCTCTGGGGTGAATTTGGCCGTTCTCTCTGCAGGTTACTATAAATAGTTATGGACAAAAGGTGGTGGTAGGGTCAGGTAGCAACTCAGCAGTCCTGAATCTGGTTGTATGGATGGCCATGCCGTTTCCCTTCTGTTCCCTTGCTCCCTTCATGTGAATGAGTTTGCACATAGGGGTGTGATTTTATTGCATTAGCCATAGGCCGTAGAGGCATTCATACGGCATACTGCAAAGTCTGGTTATTGGCAAATCCGTAGCATTTGACTGTCATTTGTTAGGCTGGTAGCCCCAGATGTATCGTACACTACAGCAAATGTCTTTTATTGTACAGTGGAACACGGATACCTGGCTGAGCAGTCCTTTGGGGATGCAGAAAAGGGAGGAACAGCTCTGTTGTGGTCCGGACATCTGGGATGGCAAAGCCTGGTTTTTGTTGGTGTGTGTGTGTGTTGAATCTGACCCTTTAGGCTTTTCAAACATTGCATTTAAGTGTTGCTTGTAGCAAAGATTCCTAGATGTTGTTGATGAGAACTCCCAGCATCCCAGGAGGATCGTTGCCTCCTGACATCAAGATTTCTGTCAAGGCCTTTGTGTCTTGGAACTGACCTGCATGCATTCTTTCGTTGTGCTTCGTGATGTGCTGTTTCTTAAGAGAGAAACCTTGGGCAACTATTTTAAATAGCCTGTGGATACTTTCAGTAGCCCACTAATGTCAGTGCATACCAGCATAAACCACTTGCGGACACATCATCAGCCTGAAAAAGAACCAGGGGTAGAGTTGGAAGGGGCCATGTAGCCCACCCCACTGCTCAGTGCAAGAACTCCAGAGCTAGACGGGCTCCAACAGATGGTTTTCTAGCTTCCCTCTTTGCTCACTCAACACCTTTCTTGCCACAATGCAGCTGCTGCAGAAACTGAGTAGTTTGTGCATAATGGGGGGCAGCTTCTGCAGGATTGGGGACTTTCCCCCCCTCCATTGATGGCAGGGCATACTGTAAGCAAATCGAGAATGGGATAGGGGCTACCTCATGCAACAAGTCCTGACTGTATGGAACTCCCTGCCACATGATGTTGGGCCAAACTGTGGCTGAGTACCCTCATCCCAGGTGCCAGTGTGCACTGTGGCACTGAAGCAGGGAGAGTTATTGTTCAAGGGTAAAATCACACCCCAGCATTTGCTGGCCAGGGAGTGAGCTAGTGTGTGACCTGAAGATAAGCCTGAAGCTGTGCCCTTATCCTGGAATTTGGGTGGTATTAAGAAAAGGTGCTGAGTGTGTTTTATTTTGAGAAATTTAAGGGTGTTATTGGGAGAGTCTGTGGGGGATATATTGGAACCTGGTTAAGTATGAGGAGCAGCGTTATCCAGGCGTGCGGCTGGTCCTCTTTTCTCTTTCTCTCCCTATTTAGCACAAGGGTTCTCGACCTGTTGGACTACAACTCCCATCATCCCCAGCCACGGGGATGGGGATGATGAGAGTTGTAGTCCAACAGCAACTGAGGGGGCGCTGCTTTAGAGGGTTATTCCCGGGGAAGGAGGCCTGCACTGCAGGGTTTGCCTGAGTCCCTCCCTTCGGAGCGAAGCCCTCCTTGCCCTCGCCCAAGACGGCGGCCCCTGCTTCGCGGCCACCACTTGCCCGCTCCTGGGTCATGTGCTTGGGGCGCCGCGCCTGCGTCATCACTCCTGGCCGGCGCTCCCCCCGCACAATAGAGGCGGCCTCTTTCGGCGGCGCCCGCGGGCTAGAGCGGGGAGGTGAGGCTCGGCGGCGCGGAGGGGAGGGCGGGGCTGGCGGCGCTGCGCTGCGGCGGCGCGGAGGAGGAGCCTTCCCCCGCCCCAATCGCTCGCCCGCCCGCCCGCAGGCAGCAGGGGCGGGAGGCCGAGCTCGCTGGGTCCTCCCGGCCTGGTGCTGCGACGTCCCGCGGGGAGGCGAGGGTAAAGGCCCCCCCTTGCAGGCAGCCCCCTCCTGTGGAACTCGCTCCCACGGGCTGCGGTGAGGAGGGTCGCGGGCTCAGGAGCCCGATCCATGCGCTAACTCGGGAATAAATCCTGCCGGGTTCCGTTGGACTGAGGACATACACAGCTGCAGCCTTGGATGGATTTTAGAGCGGATCTGGCTGGATTTTAGAGGAGGAGAGGGCTACCGATGGCCGCTAGCCAGGGGGAACCTCCCGGTTCAGGAGTAGCCTACATCTTGCCTGCAGCTTGCCAAGGTGGACAGAGTAGGGCTGGCATTTTCATTCCCTGTTGTGGCCATCCTGGCATCACGTGTAACTATTGTTGGAAATGGGGGCTGGACTGGCTAGACCTGGGCTGCTCAACTTTGGCCCTCCTGCAGATGATGGCTTAGGTGAAGTGTGCCATCAAGTTGATTTCGACTCCTGGCACCCACAGAGCCCTGTGGTCGTCTTTGGTAGAATGCAGGAGGGGTTGACCATAGCCTTCTCCCACGCAGTATGAGATGATGCCTTTCAACACCTTCCTGTATCGCTGCTGCCTGATACAGGTGTTCCCCATAATCTGGGAAGCATAACAGTGGGGATTTGAACTGGCAACCTTCTGCTTGTTAGTCAAACATTTCCCCACTGTGCCACTTAAGGTGGCTTACAACTCCCATAATCTCTGCTATTGGCCACTGTGGCTGGGGGTTATGGGAGTTGTAGTCCAAAAACATCAGTGGGGGGCTAAGTTGAGCAGGCCTAGGCTAGACCCATGTCTTGATCCGTGGTCACCAGGTGTTGACACCAACTCGATGGCACAACTTTATGTTAAATAACATGAATAGATTGCGCTATAAGACACTGAGCTGTGAACCAGGAAGTCCCCTTTATGGGTAACATACAGAAGCAGGGCTGCCTGGGGCAAATAAAGATTTTGTTAAATGCCTCTGCTTCCGAGTATCCTGGTCTAAGTGCCACAGTTAAATTTCTAGACACCTTGGCTCCCTGGCACCTGGGATTGTCAAGCCCTGGTACATGCGCGTCTTGGTTCTCTATTTCTTTGGGGTGGCTGGTTAAGGAGCAGTATGACTGTGTATGCGAACACAATAATTTATATTCTGCTCTTCATCAAAAGTGGTTTGCATAGATATTCATGCCACACACATTCTATTTATAAATACAGTGTTTGTGGCAGTACCTACATCTTGCAGTAACCCACAGCCTTGGTGTAGGAACTAGATCAGCTACTAATTTGACAGGAAGGCCACTCCTGAGAAGGGCATGTGCTGTTGGCTTCCGGCTCTGGAAGCTCCAGTTGCTAATAAGAACATAAGAGCCCTGGTCAGCCCAAAGGTCCATCTAGTTCATCCCATTCAGCCATGAGACTAGCTGGGTGACTCTGGGCCAGTCACTTCTCTCTCAGCCTAACCTACTTCACAGGGTTGTTGTGAGGAGAAACTCAAGTATGTAGTACACCGCTCTGGGCTCCTTGGAGGAAGAGCGGGATATAAATGTAATAAATAAACAAATCGTTCAGGATCTTGGAGCCAACCAGATTTCTTGGAGAAACCCAGCCACAAGACACAAAGCATCAGCCTTCTGCTGCTGAGGCATCAGCATGCCTCCAAACGTGCAAACTTCACATTAAGTGGGGTCGGTGGGGGGAGAGGATGCTTGGGCAAAAACCCTTCAGTGTATGAGCTGTTTCCCACTACACTGAGTTCCACGACGTTGTGCTTTCCCCAGCACTGGGAGGCCTCTACTTCCATGTAGAGCACATACCGTGGGAATGGCCAGAATGTTTATGAGGCCTAAGCGAAGCTTTGGCCAAAGGTGAATGCTCTGCACAGCAGCTGAAGCACCGCACAGGCCTCACAATCAGTCGGGCCATTCCAAGAATAACGGAATCAGGCATGTTACCACTTTTTCAGTGACTGCAGCCATTAGCATGTCCCCAAGTTACTGTTTTATACATCCACTGGCAAGAGAACATCTACCATAAGGCCATGTTTTTACAAAACGCTCAAATATTATAGCAAATGTCTGAAATGTGTTTGTAATGGAATCAGAAATATTTTTAAACATTCTGATTCCGTTGCATATTTTGCGTGTCCAACATCATAATATTTAAAGGTTTTGTAAAAACACAGACTTCTAGTAGATGTTCTCTTGCCAGTGGGTATATATAATATCCACTTGAAAACATGTTTAGGGCTATTGTCCTAGGGAACAGTGGTAATGTGCCTGATTCTGTTACCCTTGGAATTGCCCAAGTAGTCACAGAGCCACACTTGGGAGCCACCACTGGCTCCCAGGCTTTGAGCGTGATCCAAGGCAGAGGTAGGAGCAGAACAGCAGGGGGCTCCTGCAAAAGGAAACAAAAAACTGAGTGATAAACCTCAGCTATGTTTATTCGTCCTACGTACTCGCCAACTTGCGTGCAGAAAGTTCCCAGTTCCCTCCCTGGCATCTCCAGATAGGGCTGGGAGAGAGTCTCCTCCCTGAAACCTCGGAGAACCTGCTGCCAGTCTGGGTAGACAGTACTGAGCTAGATGGATCAGTGATCTGACTCATCATATGGCAGCTTCCTATGTTCCTAGGCCGAAGGCTGTGGGGACTTGGATCTTGCCCTAGCAAGCTGCCTATGGAGACCCTCCGTGTAGAAAATCCAAATGGGGGACGCCTGGAAAATGTGTGGGCTCAGTAGTAGAGGAAATGGGATTTGTCAGAACGGCCACGAGGGAGTTGGTTTCTAAATCATCAGAATGTGTTTGGAGGTGCTATGCATATTGGGCAATGGGCATTCATTGTCTCTCTGGGATAAAGTTACCCACCCACCCCGAACTTTGTTGGAAAGCACAGAGTGAACTGCGGCTGGGATGAAATTTCACCTCCCTGGCTCAAGTGATCAGATAGTTTGAACAGGAGTGAGGAGAGGCTGCTCTTGAAGTTGCCAGGTGAGGCAAGTGAAGTGAACTGTGGCTGCCAGGCTTTGGTATCTTTCACAGAAAGCCGAGGGGCAAACGGGATTGTCTGTCGGGCCACTTCCTGGGAGCAGGAAGGAGAGCAGAGGTTCTCTCCTTTGCTTAGTAGCATTTCTCGCCCTCTCCCAACCCAGGAGTTCAAGGAGGTTTCAGTCATACAATGCCTCCCTGCCCCTAGGTGCTTAGCGCTTCTCTTGAAGTGCCACAGCCATCAGGGACATCAGCCCAATTCAGACATGATGCTGTACCAGTGTACAGATGTCTGCACACTTGTACATCTGTTCGTGTGAATGGCTGTACCTGCGTTCATGTTGAAAGTGAACCTGGATACAGGCCCTTCAGATGCATGGTACAGCTAGGAAGCATACTGCTGTACCTGTGGTCAGTATAGCTTATGGATACCTGTGTACACCTGTATTAGTGTTGAACAATAACGTGTGGATGGGCCTTTGATTGCTGGCTCCCTATAGAGACTAAAGCAGGCACCCTCACTGTCCATTAGGGCTGGAGGTTTCCCACAATGCCTGCTCAGTGGTTAAAAACACTCCTTGCAAGGAGAAAGCCAGCAGGGCAGGCAAAAGGACTGTGCTGGAGCCTTTCTCCCTGGAACGCTAGTTTACTAATGACAGGGAGGTTTTGTGTGTTGTGTGGAGGAGCAATCAGACCAGGAATCTGCAGTCCATTATAGACCGATTCCATCCCCATCCCGTCAAGAACAGCCCTGCCAGATCAGGCCCAAGGAGGCCCATCTCATCCAGCGTCCTGTTTCCCACAGTGACCCACCAGAAGCCTCTAGGAAGCCCACTGGCAAGAGCGGAGGGCAGGCCCTCCCCACTGCAGCTGGGATGCCATTCACCAGGCGTGTGTTGCAGGGAGGGCTTCTCCCAACTTTGCTGGTGAGAGAAGGTGTTGGTGTTGGGCCAAGGAGGTGGGGGCGGCAGCATGATCCCCTTGAGTTGCCCTGGATCCTGCTGCCGCGAACTGAGCATGGGAGCTCAGCCAAGGTGCCAGCTAGCATGGACCGAGTGGGCCTCTCAAAGAGACGCTTTGGGCGGCCTGCCCCCTCCGTGGGACAGGTGCTTCCCCAAGCCTCTCTCCCCCACCTAACACCTGTGCATCCCTGGCACCGTGTGGGCTGACCCGCGCGATCTTCCGCGGTCACCTCCTCCGTGTCTCGCTTTGCACCTGGAGAGGCGAGCGGGTTATCTGAGCCTGTCAACCAACACCGGGCAGGAAAGCGTATGCGGCAGCGGCCTCCACAGCCTGCCCTTGACCCGACTTGCGTCACGCTCCGTACTCAGCGGCTCTTGGCGCCTGGGCTCTGCCAGCTGCCCCGGGGGTCTGCAGGTCCCTGTTGGCGTTCGGAGGAGGTTGCTTTTCGTCCATATTGGGTCTGCTGCCCCATTTTTATAAGAGTCCTGCCGGTGTGCTTGCCTGGAGGTACCCGCAGCAGCCAAAGGACCCTCCTCTTCCCCCCGGCCACTGTTAAAACGGAAGCCACACGGCACTCTTGTGCCCAGGGAGGCTTCTTTTCTCCCAGGGGTAAGGTTACAAGTGCCTGGACCTGGCTTGGATCATGCGTCTGCCAGCCACAGCTTAGTCCGCTGCAGGCACAGGCGTCTGGAAGGCGAGTATTTGTCGACCGGGCCTACAAAACGTGTGGCCCCTACATGGGCCAGGGCCCTTGGCTGCATTGTGGTTAGGTTAGTGCCAGGCATGGTGCCAGGTAGCCATGGGGCCACCTGTGAAGATGGTTGGGATTCAGAGGCGGTCGGCCAGAAGCCGTGTTCCTGGTAGCAGAGATCCCCAAGTGTTGGCCCCCACTGCCGGCTGCAGTAGCCTTGGGCTGGGGGCGATGGGAGTTGTAGTTGACCACACCTGGGCCGTACTCCAAGGTTGTAGGATCTGCCCTGGCGATCAGTGTCTCCCTGGGCACTGGCGGCTGGCCGTTTAGGGCTTGGTCTCAAGAACTGCCCTCGCCTGTGCAGATCTGCTGGACGGCTTCCACTAAGTCCTGCTCTGGGTCTCGTTGCTGCGGGGAGTGGGGGAGAGACAAGGCCTCTTCTTCTTCTCCCACTGGGGCTTTGGAACGCCTTGCCTCAGGACTCCCGCCTGGCCCTGTCGCTGCTCACCTTTTGAGGGGGCAGCCCAGACCTGTCGTGTTTGCTCCAAGGTTGCCTCTTGGGCTGGCCTCCTCTCTGCTCTGCAGCAGGCACTGCTCTGGAGCCGATCCAGTCGCACCCAGTGCAGAGACGCAGCAGGATTACCAGCCCCAGCTTGGAACCTGGCAAGCCCAGAGGGGCAGCAGCAGAGTATCCTCGCCTGTGGGTGCCCTGGGGGCCTGCGGTTTGGGAGTCGAGGCCAGAAGAGCAGCAGCCCGAAACTGTGGCGAGCGGGTGCCTTGCTCTCCTCTGTGCTGCTCGAGACCGCTTTACTGACAGCTGCTTGAGCGAGGGGTGTCCGCAGCGCCAGGCAAGGCACCAGGCCGGTTGTGGGGGGGACACACAGATGGCCGGCAGGGCAACGGACCCCAGGCACAAGATCTGGAAGCCCCGCCCCTCCCCAGCAGCCACTGACGAAGGGGAACCAGAACCAGAACCGAAGGGGAGACATGATGCAAGCCTCCTGCAAGCATGCCTTCCCCCCCACCCCACCGCCGCTCCGGGTGCTTTCCCGCCCCCACCACCTGCCTCAAGCCCCAGGACTGGAGGCTCTACCGTGGCCCCACCCCCTCTGCCTGTAACCAGACACTCAGTGGTGGCGGAGGCCGGATGGCAGAGAATTGAAAGCGAAACTTATCTTGGAGCCATGTTCAGTGGCTGTCCCAGCCTGTCAGCTGCATTGTGGAGGGCGGGGGGGGGGGCTGTCCTGCACAGCTCCTGTCTTGGAGCAAGTGCAGAGTGTGTGGGGAGTGGGTGTGTGGCTTGCTGCGAGCGGGAGAGGTGCCTGTGTCCCTCCTCGGAGCTCCTTTCTCTCTACTCCCCCCCCGCCCCAGCCCTTCTCTCTTTCTGGAAATCTTGGGGCTCCTCTTTCTCCCCCCCCCCTTGAGTCCCTTCTTGTTTCCTTTCGGGTGAAGACCTTAGCTTGAGAGAGGGTTTCCCTCTCTTCTTTCTGGCCATCAATGCAATGCCTGGTTCTTACCACCGTGGAACAGGACGAGGTAAGGTCCTCCTCGGCTGCTTTCCCTTTCTTCCCAGCTGGCCTCTTTTGAAGATGCCAGAGCGCTTTCCCCCCCTCTGGCTTGTTGCTCCTTAGTTGCTCTAGGGCTTTTGATTTACGCAGGGAGGGTATTCTAATCTTCCCCTTCTCCCCTTGACAAGCTCCAGGCAGATTGGAGGCTTTCTTTTGGTTGGGGAGGGGTGGAAAAGAGAGAGAAGGAAACACCTTCCCAGTAGCTACAGAAAGACAGGCTTTGAGGTACTCGGAGATGTGCAGGAGCCCCACAACGCCTCATAGATATGTGGGATGCCCTGTGACAAGTTGTAGCCATGCCCACCAACTCAGGTGGCTTTTAGAGCAGAGTAGGGGAATTTCCCGATGGTGTGGAGCCTCCATGTTCAGAGGCAGTCACCGTTTGAATCCCAGTGGCTAAGAAGAAGGGTCACAGCAAGGGAAGGCTATTTGCCTTCGTGCTCTGCCCTACTTCTGGACTTCCTGGAGGGAACTGGTTGATTGCTGTGGGAAACCGGACGCCGGGCTGGATAGATTTCTGCCTTAATCCAGCACAGCTCCTCTTACCTGCTTCAGATGTTCCACAAGACCTTTTCGTCTGTGCGTTTTCCCAAGAGACGGAAGCAAGCCGTCCTGGCTGCGCTTCTTTGAGAGCAAGGCCCATTGAACTCGGCGGGACTTGCTTCAAAGCAAGTGTAGCACAGTGAACCCTTTAAGACGTTGCTCTCTTTCTTTCTTTTTCATTAGCTGCGTTTGGAACATAGGAGCACAGGCCTTATACGGAGTCAGGCCATTGGTCCATCTAGCTCAGCATTGTCTACACAGGCTGGCAGCAGCTTCGCTAAGCTTACAGGCTTAGAGAAACTGCTCTAAGTTTCTCTCAGCCCTATCCTCTGGAGATGCCAGGGAGGGAACGTGGAACCTTCCACATGCAAGAACGCAGATGACCTTCCCCATCCCCTAAGGGGAATATCTTACAATGCTCACACTGGTAGTCTCCCATTCAAGTGCAAACCAGAGCAGACCCTGCGTAGCAAAGGGGGCAATTCATGCATGCCACCACAAGACCTGCTCCCCCCTCCTTGGGATGGGGGAGTCACAGCTCTGTGGCCTGGCACAAGGTTTCCGTGACAGGCAGCCCCTCCTGTAATATGTCCCTCATGGGCCTGGGTTCACAGCCTGGTGGCAGTTGAGTTTGCAGCAGTCCTGAGCTCAACGGGTCTTTGGCCTGACTTTGTTTTTGTGGGTGGTCTGCTATTCAGGTTCGTCCAGCTGTACACAAATTGTGGTTGAACCAAATGGTAATAATCTCATCATTACGCTGGGAAGAACCTCAAGCACCTGTCTTGGCTGCTGCAAGTTTCACAGAATCCTAAAACATGGGAATGGGAAGGGACCTTGGAGACCTTCTAGTCCACCCCCGGCTCGTTTGATCCTAGTCCCGAGACATCTCAGTGTGGGGCTTCCCCCCCACCTGCTCGGCGCTGTGCACAGTTTGCCCCTCACTAAAAATAGGCTTTTGGCTCTGAGGAACTGGAAATAACTTTGCAAATGAAAATGCTTGGCAGGGGTGTGCCACCGTCGTGAGTGGTCCTGCTTTGCACTCTTCTGCAGAGTTAGATTCAGTTTGGTCTGGGGGGAATTCCTTGAACGAATTGCATACTGTTGGTTGTGTGTGTGCGCATAAGGCAGCCCCTTTTGTCTTGAGAAAGCCCTGCTTGAAGAGGAGCAGAGCCCTTCTGAGCGCCAGCGCCATCTTGGAAGGCGTGCACCGAATGTTGGGAAGTGTAGGCCCGCCACGTTCCCCTGGGGAGAAAGCTGCGGGCAGGACCACGCTGCCCAGTACTCTGGGCATGCCTTCTTGGAAAGGGGCCCCCAACGCTGGGGAAAGCCTAGCACAGAGGCCAGTGCAGTCCTTGCTGCTTGCCCAAGTGGCCCCCTTGTGAAAACGAGTGACGATGACTGGGACAGACCTTTGACCTGGTCCGGCAGGGCTGCTCTTTTGCAGTGGCGCCCGCTGCCCTGCTCGTGCGCCTGAGCGCTGCCGCTCTGTGGCAACGCCGCTTGAGTCCACCCCCATCCCTATCGCATGGAGGGCTAGCATGAAGGGGCAAGCAGAGGCCAGGAGATTGCTCTCCTTGGGCCAGAGATGAAATTACAAGTCACGGCCGCGCTTGCCAAGTCATGTTGCACGGTTCCCATTCGTTGTCCCGAAAAGCCCCAGATTAGGCGACATGTACCTTTTGAGCTGATACGCGGCTCGGCTCGGCCTCCGGCGCCTGGACGCCTGGGTTGCTCGTGTCGAGGACAGCGGGTTCTCCTCTCAGCAGCGTAGCTCCGTCTGCGAGGAGGCGGCTGCTAGGGCGGGAGCCATCGTCCGCCGGCACCTCGGGAGTGTTGGCAGAGAGGCTGGCCCAATGAACCGTTCGGGACGCCGCTGAGTGTGTGACCGAGGTCTGAAACGTGCCTTGTTCTCTTGTCTTTCTCTCTTTGCCAGGCCTCTGCGCAGCAGCACCCGTGCGAGCGAACCGCGGCTGCCCCTTGCCTGGCGTGCGCGCGCCCGCTTTCACCCCAGTGCTCCAGCAGCGCGCTATGAGCAGAGGTGCCCTCCGAGGCAGAGGTTCAGAGCAGGCCCTCCCCAAACCTAGTGGCCACCCTCACCCAGCTCTCTTTAACGGTCCTCTTGTCCCGCAGGGAGGTGGCTTTGAGGACTGGCACCGCCAGCAGGTCCTCTTCCTCAACGGACAGCTCCCCGAAGCGCCCCTGCAGCCAGCGCCGAAGCCCCCCGTCCGCCAGGGCTACTGCCGCGTGCCCAGGATCCCCACCCCAGCCGCTCCCCCCCCATACAGGCCCAGCAGTTGGGGTGCCGCCCGGACCCCTCCCCGTCGCAGCTGGCAGGAGCCGCAGCAGCCTTTCCAGCCCCGGCCGAGGTACGGCGGCCGAAACCCGAGGAGCGGCGTCGACTGGCTCGTCTCGGACTTCCAGGGGCTGACGTTAGCCGGCCGAGACCTTGGGCCGAGACTGCTGGAGCTTTTAGGACAGCTCAGGCCGGGGGAGAGCGTCTCGGCTCGCCACCTGGCCCGCCAACTCGAGGTCAAGAAGAAGGAGGTCAACCAGCAGCTCTACAGGCTCCTTGAGCGAGGGCAGTTGAGCAAGGCGGGCGAGACCCCTCCGCTGTGGCGCTTGGCAGGCGGTCCTGATCCCCGGCGCGCCGTGAGAGGGGGAAGCTCCGCCGGGCAGAGAGCGCCCTTCCGGTTTCCAGCTCCGGGGGCCGCAGGGGGAGGAGGAAGCCGCTCTGCCTCGGACTCGGAGGACGGCCCCGACCCCGCCACCATGGCCGAGCTCAAGGAGAAGATCTGCAGCTTCCTGTTCGACGTCGCGGACTCCACGGCGCACAACCTGGCCAAAAGCATCGGCCTGTCGAAGGCCAGGGACGTCAACGCCACCCTGGGGACCCTGGAGAAGATGGGGGAGGTGCACCGGGAGAACACGGCCCCCCCCAAGTGGTCCCTCACCGACCACAAGCGCAAGCGGATGCAGCTCAAGCAGAAGGCCGAAGAGGTCCGGGAGGCGGCCCCCCCGGACCCGGACCCCAAGCCCCCCGCCCCCTGCCTGGGAGCAGAGCTGCCTGCCAGCGTGCCGGCTCCTCCTCTTCCTTCGCCCTCGCCGCCGCCGCCGCCTCCCCCACCGCCGTTGCTAGAGGACGAGGAGGAGAAAGTTGAGAACGGGCAGCAAGCGGCGGAGTCCACGGAGCCGGGCGACGCCTCTCCCCCCGCCGCCCCCCCACGCAGCAAGCGGGCCCGCTACCACTGGTTCCCCAACTACGACAACTTCGAGAACGGCAAGTGGGCCACGGACGACATCCCGGAGGACCTGAATGCCATCACCCACCAGGACGAGTCGCGCTGCATCATGGAGTCTCCGCTGTCGCCCAGCTACGCCGCCCAGTTCGACACGGCCTTCCTGTGCACCCCCTTGGAGAAGCTCGTGGCCTGCCAGAAAAAGAACCCCGTCAGCGGCTTGATCGAGTACACCCAGTACACGTACCAGAACTGCGCGTTCGTCTTGCTGAAGCAGAGCGGCCCCTCACATGAGCCACGGTAAGAGAGAACCTGTTGGGGGCTGGGGAGGGGGCTTCCTCTGCGGGGGTGTGTGTGTTTGTGTGTGTGTGTCTTCCTCTGCAGGGGGGGTGTGTGTTTTCGTTCCGGCACTGTGGAGGGCAGGGTAAGGACAATGCACAGGCGAGGTTGAAACACGCGGGGCATGGGCAGCTGTTGATTTCCAGCACTCGAGACCTGGATACCTGGATCTCTGCTGTCGGAAGTTACGCTGTCTCCTAGGCAAGCAAGCGGTTTCCTGGGCCGCTGAGAAAAAATGCCTGGAATTCTTCTGGGGGCTCCTCCCTCCAGCTTTTGTCTTTAAGACGTCTCTGTCTCCCTGATGCCAGGTTGGTGGTCTAGCATCCCCCGGGACTGAGAGCCAGGCTGCGTTTAAACGGAGGGCCCTGAAGTCCTTGCAGCAGGCCCGGGGACTTGTGCTTATTAGTATGGCGATGTGGCCATATGGTCAGTGAGAGGTTCCATGAAGCTGGCGGGGTGACAGGCGGATGATCAGATAGATTGGGGTGGCCACGTGATGTGGCCGTCTTGCTGAAGCTAAGCAGGTCTGGGTCTGGTCGGTGCCGTCTTGAGTCCTGCGATAGAAGAAAGGCTCACTGTAGATCTAATACATCATTGGAGTAAGTCCACCTGTATGGAACCCGGTTAGGGTTATGCCAGTTGCAGGGAAATGCCAGTTGCAGGGGTGGGGAGAGCAGCAGCAGGAGAGAGGGCATGCCTGTGGGCTTTTCCGAGTCCTCTGGTGGGCCACTGTAGGAGGCAGGGTGCTGGACCAGGAAGGCCTTCTTGGCTGTTCTTAGGAAGGCCCTTCTCCAGTTTGCATCTTCAGCAGATGGAGACCTAGAACCCCTTTTTTGTGGCTGCACCTGGGCTTTGGTGCTTCCTCCTGTGTGAGGCCAGCCCGGCTGCTTCTGTCGCCACTTTCTGGTGGGTTGTGAACACAACTCTCTTTCACCAGGCCTGTGACTGGGCAGAACAATCCTGGGAAATTGAATCTGCTTGCTAATTTCAGTGGTGGTGGCGGCGGCGGCAGTTTGTGTTGTATCCTAGCTTTATGTTGGCTTTTTCTTTTTGTGTCTTTTAAAATGTACATGTGCATCACTTTACTAAGTGCTTTGCATAAATGTTTTTTCTCCCTGCCGCTTGCCCGAGTTTGCAAATGGGCACTCCACAATAGGAGAATCACCTCCAGGCAGTTGGGCAGAGAAACCAGACCGGATGGTGTCTGCCTGCTGCAACTGAATGGTGCAGGTAGACAGACAGCAGTGTTCCTTCTAACAGGGAATCCCAGAGGTTGTTGACTACGACTCCCATAATTCCCAGCCAAAGGCCATCGCAGCTGGGGATGCTGGGAGTTGTTGTCAACAACCTCTGGAATTCTCTGTTAGCGGGAATGCTGGTCAACAGGCTAGGAAACATCTTTGTCGACTGGCCCTGCTGCAGCCAAAGAGGAAGAAGAATTGAGGGTGGGCGAGAAAGAAATGGAGAAGGAAATGCCAGCATGGTGGCTGTCCACCCACTTCCTTCCTCCAAATGTGAAAGGAGATGCTAGGCAGAAGCCGTTGAAGGTATTCCTTCTTTGTTTCTTTTAAAAACACCAATTGAGAGTCTTCTGTTATTGGTAGCAACCTTGTAGGGCACAGAGCAGCGTTCCCTGCAGCAGGGATTCCCAGAGGCTATTGACTACAAGTCCCATCATCCCCCACCAAAGGCCCTTGCTTCTGGGGGTGCTGGGAGCTGTAGTCAACCGCTGGGAATCCCTGTTACAGGAAACAACGCTCGATGCCCTACAAGGTCGCTGTTCGTAAGAACAGCCCTGCTGCTGGATCAGGCCCAAGGAAGCCCATCTAGTCCAGCATCCTGTTTCCCACAGTGGCCCACCAGATGCCTTCGGGAAGCCCACAGGCAAGAGGTATGTGGATGCCCTCTCTCCTGTTGTGGCTCCCCTGCAACTGGTATCTTGTTCCCATTCACAGGATTTCCTGGAGGTTGACTGCGGTCCCATCACCCCCAGCTGCAAGAGCCTTTGGCGGGGGCTGATGGGGGCTGTAGTCCACAAGCTCTGAGAATCCTTTCTTGCAGGGAGCACTGCTAAAGAGCCTGCCTTCCGGATGTCTGGTAGAAATGCAGCGGGAAATCCATTTCCCCCCTGTGCATCTGAGCGTGGCTGGGGGGAGTCCCGCATTCCCTGTTGGATGCTGTGTGAAGGAGCCCGGAGCAGCTGCTCTACGTCACTTTTGAGCAGTCGGGAAGCACTGGATGTTATGCTTGTGCTCCTGCGTGGCTGCTGTTTATAGCCACTGTGCTAAAAACACCCACGCCTGGCGTCTCTCGCTGCTTCCAGAGCACCAGCACAAGGCCCTGTGGTGTGTGCCACCCTGTGGTATGTCAATAGACCCGCTAGACAGGAAAATTGGCCTACTTCCCCCCCTCCCCCCCCCACATCCCCTTGAGACTAGAATGAAAGCCGAATCTCTCCGAGCCACAGGAAAAAGATGCGCTCGGAGGAGCCTGGCGCAGCTAATGGAAGAGCGATGGGGCCGTAGCTGAGTGGCAGAGCGTCTGCTCTGCATGCAGAAGGTCCCAGCTTCAATCCCTGGCAGCATCTCCAGGTAGGGCTGGGAAAGACCCCTGAGCCCTGAAACCTGGGAGAGCCGCTGCCAGTCAGAGTAGACAAGATTGAGATAGATGGGCCAAAGGTCTGACTCGGTATAAGGCAGCTTCCTGGGAAGAAAGACTTGGGTGCTGTAGACCCCGGAGTCATCTGGCCTTGGGTATTTGGATGCTTAAGACGCGTCTCGGTAAACTTCCTCTGGCTCTGGGAGCCAGCCCGACACTTTCAGGGTCGGATGACCCTCTGCTTCAGGGAGGATGGTTCGCCACTTGTGTTGAACAACAGAGCTTGCTGTCCACTCTGGGGGCTGCCTGGCTTGTTCTCTTCATTTCCTGGTGGCATCCGTCTGGTTCGGGCAGGTGGTGAACCCACACAACCAGGAGGAATCTGCCTGCCTTGGTTTCCTCGTTGGTGTCAGTCCATCCCCAAGTGCCGCCTTTTTAAAAGTGCTCAACTAGCAGCTTCTTCGTAATAAATCTTTCCAGTTGTGGGGACAGCCCAGTGACAGAGGGCTCAGGAAAGACCCAGCTTCCTAACAACAACCATAATAGTTGTTGTTACTGTTGAATGTTTATTATTGCTATTAACAGTAATAATATTAATAATAAATAAATAAATAACAGTATCTCTTAGGAGTCATTCTGGAGAGGAGCTATGTGGTCGTTAAGAGTCGGCACCGACTTGACGGCACTTAATCAATTTCTGAAGAGATCAGGATGCAGAGTTTAGGCTCTTAAGCAAACACACGTACAAGGTTTCTAGCCTCAGCAAGGTACTCCTGTCTACGCGCCAGAGAAGTCCATGAAATGGGTTAGTCGTGACTTGACTTGAGTCAGTTTTCAGCGGGACATAGTCGGGACCAGCTTCCAAAGGACAGACCCCAATGGCGAGGTCACACCTGCAGCTTGCTCTCCACGTAAACAGAAAAACGGGAGTGGTGATGGAGAGACCCCTTCGCGTACACACACACACACCCCGAATGCCACTGCCCTTCCCTCTCACCCTTTTTGTACCCCTTTGTCTGTCAAGGTTCAAGTTCCAGGCCGTAATCGACGGCCGCCGATTCCCCCCGGCGGAGGCGGGCAGCAAAAAACTGGCCAAGCAGGAGGCCGCGGCCAACGCCATGAAGATCCTGCTGTACGAAGTGGAGCACGAAGGGGAGGACGGCATGGTGCTGGAGAAGCCCTCCTACGAGGATACCTCCTCCAACGAAGCAGAGCTGGTGAGAGGCCCTGGGAGGGAAGGAGGCGGGCTGGCGGGCAGCAGGGCAAAGACTGGAGGCTGCGGGCAAGCGACCCTTCCCACAGCTTGAAAAAATGAACCGCAGGCCCACGTCAGAACCAGAATGCTTGAAGACTCCTGCCTGCCAACAAGGGCAGCTGCTGCCCATTTAGTGTAGACAGCACTGAGCTCGGTGGGCCAGTGGTCTGACTCCTGTGTTCCTGTGAGATCCCCACCACTCATTTAAGTTCATCGGGAGAGGCCCATCATTGTGGAACCCGCCCCCCACGCAAATAAGTCTGTCATCCCTAAAGGCATTCAAAATAGTTATGAAGACTGGCTTTTTTAGTGTGCCTTTTAATGGTGTTTATTTCTTTTGTTAAATTTTCTATACCACCTTCCATTAGAACCATCTCAAGGCGGTTTACACGAAAGCTTAAAGCAAAACTACAAAAATCACGCAATTGACATGTTAGCTAGAATATAAAAATACAGATTTGATTAAAAGATTTGTTTTAAAAACCAGGCACAATATAACCATAGAAGGTTTAAATAGTTTTTAATGAGTCAGTGTTTCAAATGTACGCCTGTTAGTTTCTTTTGCTTGTGACCTACCCTGAACCATTTTGGATGGAAAGTACAGAAATAAAATAAGCAATGGAAGAAGAGCGGGTCTTGTGGGAGCCAGCATGAATTGCCCCCTTTGCTAAGCAGGGTCTGCCCTGCTTTGCATTTGAAGGGGAGACTCCATGTGTGGGTGATGGGGCCATCTCCTGCAACCTGGGAGAAGCCGCTGCCAGTCTGTGAAGACCGGGGCTGCTCCACTTCAGCCCTCCTGCAGATGTTGGCCTACAGCTCCCATCATCCCTGGCTGTTGGCCACTGTGACTGGGGATGATGGGAGTTGTCCTTCCAAAACAGCTGCGGCGGGTGGGGCTCAGTTGAGCAAGCCTGGTGTGGACGATCCTGAGCTAGGCCGGCCAAGGGTCTGCCTCATTAAGAGGCAGCTTCCTCTGCTCCTCGGCCTCTTTCTTCTCCCCCTCCACCCTCTCCTCCTTCTCTCCCCAGGCCGAGGAAGCCGAGCCGGAGCCTGCCTCCACGACGCCCCAGCTCACCCTGCTCTCTGGGAAGAACCCCATCAGTGCCCTGATGGAATATGCACAGAAGTCGGGAAGCGTCTGTGAATTCCAGCTCCTCTCCCAGGAGGGGCCGCCCCACGATCCCAAGTAAGGCTGGGTTGAGTCTCGGTAGAGTGGCTTGAGCTTGGCACAGGGGAAGAAGCCGGTGTGCAAGAAGTGGATGTTCCTTTGTGACAGATTGGTGCCCGTCTTTTTATGGTGGGTGGCGTGTCTGATGTTCCCTGCAACAGAGCTTCCCAGATGTTGCGGACTACAACTCCCATCATCCCCAGCTGCAGCGGCCTTTGGCTGGGGATGATGGGGGCTCTAGTCAACAATATTGGAGAACCCCAGTGACAGGGGGAAATTTGGGATAATCGCCTCCTGCCTGCCCTCCCAAAAGCAGCTCAGGGACCATCCCTCTGTCCACACTGGGTGGATATTTTATTTTATGTATTGATATTTATATACTGCCTGATGCATGTCTCTCTGGATATGCCAGGCAGGGTCGTGGTGGCGACTAGGCCTGTCCCCTTCATTCTGGGCTTTTTGGAAATGAACAGACATCCTCCATAGGTGGGCCTTCAAGCCAGGTTGATAGGAAATCCAGGTTGGCAGATTACTGGGTAGAGAGAGCCCTGGCTTTGCGTGCAGAAGGTCCTGGGTTCGATTCCTGGCATCGCTTGGTATGGCTAGGAAAGAGCCCTCCCCTCCAAATCCAGAGGAGCACCCTGTCGCGAGAACTGGGCGACTAAACCATCAGCTGCGGCCCCACCCCCCAGTATAGGAAGCTGCCGTCTACTGAGTCAAGCCCTTGGTCCCTCTAGCTCAGGATTGTCCACACTGGCTGGCAGTGTGGAGAGCCTGGCAGTGGCTCTCAGGCGCAGGGGTTTCTCTCTCCCTGGAGACGCCCTGGGACCTCTCCCTGGGACCTTCTGTGTGCCAGCATGCAGACGCTCTTCCCCTGGGCGGTGGCCCCATCCCTGCCAGTTCCAGGGCAGCTGGGGGGCGGAGGAGGAGGCCAGCCTGCCTGCCTGCCTGCCTGCAGCCATGGCCCTCTCTGTGTACAGGCACGGCCCCAGGCCCTGAGCTCGGCATTTCCCCGTCTCCATTCAGGTTCAAGTACTGCGTGAAGGTGGGCGAGTGCGTCTACCCAGCCGTCGTCTCGAACAGCAAGAAGGGAGCCAAGCAGATGGCGGCCGAGGTGGCCATGAGGGGCCTGTCTGGGGACACCGGCGCCTCGCTTGAACAGGTAGAGCCCTCCCCCCCCCCCCGCTGCCCCTCGGCCCTTCCGCGGCGGGCCCTCCCTCCTAACGGGCCTCTCTCTTCCGTCTCGGCTTGGCTTCAGCTGGAGGGCCAGAGCGAGCCGCTCCCCGAGGTACCTGGCGGCCCGGCGGCGAATGTGGACGAGACCAAGGCGGCCAGCCCCCAGGGCGTCGGGGAGCTGATCAAGTACCTGAACTCCAACCCAGTCAGCGGGCTGCTCGAGTACGCCCGGGCCAACGGCTTTGCTGCCGAATTCAAGCTGATCGACCAGACTGGGCCGCCCCATGACCCAAAGTAAGTAGCTGCCGCTGCCCCACCTGGCCTACCGGCCTGTCTCCGCCGTTGGGTCTTGGCCGCACGGAAATGAGTCCAGCCCTTTCGGGTTTTGTCTCGCCTGCTGCGGGCCACCGGATTTGCCTGGGTTTTCCCCAGGTGGGTTGCTGATAGAAATCCGGGAGTCACCTGCAACTCCGAACCTTCTTCCGGGTAAAACCTCTGGCCATTTTTAAGGGGGTTGTCTTAAATGTGAAGCCGTCTTCAGTGCAGGGAAACACGGCAGTCTGACCAGCAAGTGGTGTTCGCAGGCTCTGGCTCTGAGGTCTTCCCAAGTGTGGCTAGCTGGATTTCCTGGCTCCTTCCCACCCCACCCCCCGCATGCAAAGCAGATGCTCCCTCACTCCGCTACGGCCAGTGGCTTGACTTGGCTGCTGCCTGCTGAGTCAAGCCCCTGGACCACCTAGCTCAGTATTGGCTGCTCTGACTGGCAGCAGCTCTCCCCAGTTGCTGGCAGGAGTCTTTCCCAGCCCTACCTGGAGGTGCTGCCTGAGATTGAACCGGGGGGCCTTCTGCATGCACAGCAGAGGCTCTGCCCCAGAGCCAAGGTCCCGTCCCCATCGCATATTTCTTAGGAGGGCCCCTGGGGACCGGTGTTGTGGTTAGACTGTTGAACTAGATGCAGGTGCACGACCCTTCCTCCGTTGCACCATGGCTCTGGCAGCCCACCCGGGGCTCCCCTGTTCTTGCTGCCTGCCTGGGACTGCAGGTCCTGACGGGGGAGGGAGTTGCAGAGCAGGTGGCCGGCTGCAGGTGGCCCCCTCTGCAAGGGCGGGCTGCGCCGTGTGCCCCTCTTAGGGTTTCCGTCTCGGGCCCACCACCCTGTGCCCCACAGCCGATCCTGAGCATAATACACCAGCGCGGTGTCATGCTGGATTAGGACCGGGGAGACACGGGTTCCGATCCTCATTCGGCCACACAACTCACCTGGTGGCACTGAGCCAGCCACTCATCCCTCGGCCCTGCCTACCTCGCAGGGTTGCTGGGAAGATAAACATAAGCGGTGCACGCCACCCTGGGCTCCGTGGAGGAACAGCGGGATAGAAATGTAGTAAGTAAATCAACAGATAAATACAAAACCACAGTGGAGTGGTGCCTGACTTCTCATTTCCCCGCTCAGCCTGGGCTTGCTTTTTCTTCTCCTGGTGGAGCTCACAGCCTCCTTTTCTCCTCCCCGCCCCCCCCGTTCCCCTGATAAGATTCGTGTTCCAAGCCAAAGTGGGCGGCCGCTGGTTCCCGGCTGTCACTGCCCACAGCAAGAAGCAAGGCAAGCAGGAAGCAGCTGACATGGCCCTCCGGGTGCTGATTGGGGAGACGGAGAAAGCCGAACACGCCGAAGGGATGGCCATCGCAGAGGTACGCCTCCCTCCCTCGCCCTGGGCCCCCGCGGCTGGACTTTCCTCCCTGCACCCCCCCCCCCCGCCTGGATGCTGCCATATTCCCTTAATTCAGCAGCTCCTCTGCGACATAGTTCTGGGTATCCCTTCCAGTTCCTAGATATAGGAGATCTGACTTCACTGCCAGTGCCCTGCTGGGAAACTTTGGGTCATAGGAACATAGGACGCTGCCACATACTGAGTCAGACCCTTGGTCCATCCCGCTCAGGATTGTCGACCCAGACTGGCAGCGGCTTCTCCAAGGCTGCAGGCAGGAGTCTCTCTCAGCCCTCTCTTGGAGATGCTGCCAGGGAGGGAACTTGGAACTGTCTGCAAACAAGCCTGCCCACCCCGTAAGGGGAATATCTTACAGTGCTCACACGTGTCGCCTTCCATCCAAATGCAAACCAGGGTGGACCCTGCTTAGCAAGGGGGTGCGCTTGTGCTTGCCACCACAAGACCAGCTCACTTGGCACAAGGTTACTTGGAAGGAGAAGTGAAGAGCCTATCGGAGACGTTGGTTGGTTTTGAATTGGCCAGTTGTGATCAGTGTAACGGAGTTCCAGAGGTGGCCAGCTACAACGCCCATCATCCCCAGACACAGGCCATTGCAGCTGGGGAGTTGTAGTCAGCAGCGTCTGGGTGTCCCTGGGCCCGCTGACGGTGATGCCCCACTCTTGAGTAGTGGCCGTGCTTTCCGCTTCCCCTGTTAGCTAAAATGTGTGTCCTCCGCCCCTCCCTCTCCCAGCTGCCCGTCAGCGGAAGCACCCTGCACGACCAGATCGCCATGCTGAGCCACCAGCGTTTCAACGCGCTCACCGCCCGCATCCAGCACAGCTTACTGGGGCGCAAGATCCTGGCCGCCATCATCATGAGGCGAGGGCAGGAGGGCCTGGGGGTCGTGGTGAGCATCGGGACAGGTAAGGAGGCCGGCTCGGAGCCGGAGGTCATCCCTGGGTTCAGAAGCTCAGCCGAGCCGGATCTTTGCCCTGGCTGGAGGCGTTGGCCCTCCAGCCCTTTTTCGACTCCATAACCCCCAGCCAGAGTGCCCGGGGATTGTGGGAGTTTTAGACCCCCAAATCCGTAGGGGTCTGAAGTTGTGCAGCCCTGCCCGGGGCCATCGCCAGCATCGTCCTCAGTCGCTTAGGGTTAATCCTGGCCGGCTGTGCATCTTGTTTTCCAAAAGGGTTAGGGTTGGTTTGTTGTTTGAAGCGAAGCTTTTTCGTCTTCCTTCCTCTTTGGGCCTCACCCAAGTGAAATTGATTTGTTTGCCACCTTTTCTTCACATTTGCTTAACAACAACAACAAATATTTTTATACCATTTTTCAACAAACAGTTCCAAAGCGGTTTACGTAGAGAAATAATAAGTAAGCTAGCTGGGCTGGGCACAGAGCATCTGCGCCCCTGCCTGCGGTTTCTGGCTGGCGGGCCAGCCGAAAACCGGCCCGCCACCTCCGCCTACTAATTCCTGGTGGCCAGGCCAGCCGCTCCTATTTTCTCTATTTTATCCCCATCCTGTCGCTAATGGGCAGCTGCTCGTGAACTCTCGCTAGAGCTGCCACACATGGGATGAGCGACTGGTTTCCCTAGGAGAGATAAATATAGAGATAAGATGGCTCCCTGTCCCCAAAGGGCTCACAGTCTAAAAAGAAACATAAGATAGACACCAGTAACAGTCACTGGAGGGATGCTGTGCTGGGGATGGAGAGGGCCACTTGCTCTCCCCCTGCTAAATAAAGAGAATCACCAAGGTGCCTCTTTGCCCAGTTAGCAGGGGTCTCAAGGCCCCTACATGATGACAATATGCCTCTGAATTAACGTCGGAAGCTGCCATATATGGAGTCAGACCCTTGCTCAGTCTTGTCTACTCTGACCAGCAGCATCTCTCCAGGGTTGCAGACAGGAGCCTCTCTCCCAGCCCTGCCTGGAGATTCTGCCCGGGAATTGAACCCGGGTCCTTCCGCATGCCAAGCAGGGGCTCTGCCACTGAGCTACAGCCCCATCCCAGACCCTAGGGAGCTGCCTTCTACCAAGCAGATCATTGGCCCAACTAGCTCAGCACTGCCTGCAGAAGGTCCCTGGCAGCATCTCCCCAGGGTCTTGGGCAGGAGATGCTGCCAGGCACCTTCTGCAGGCCAAGCAGACACTCGCCCAACGAGCTCCCAGGCCCTTCTCAGCTCCCCAAGTCAGGATTGCTGCCAGATAACCGACTCTTGACCTCAAGTTGTCTGCAGGCAATGCTGAACGGAGGTGGTGTCAGCCGCGGGTCACCTTGCCCTGTCTCTCTCTTACGGAGCGCAGGGTGTTGGTTTTGGCCTTTAAAGCCCTTCATGACATAGGGCCGGAATATCTGAAAGGCCGCCTGCTCCCGGCTAGGCCTGCCTTGCCACTGAGATCACGCAGAGACACTCTCCTGGGTGTCGGGCCAGGCTTCCTGTGCGGCAGCCTTCCCAGTGGTGGCCCCGGCTCTCGGGGACTCCCTGCCCCTCGATCCCCTCCCTGCTTAATTGTAAGCAGAAGCTGAATCCTCCTTTAGGTTCCAGCAGGCCGTCCCGTAACCCTACACATTTCTCTGTCACTGCCCTGTCTGGATTATTGCTTTGTCCTGCATTCCTGCGGCTCTCTTGGTTGGGTTTGGCTGCGCTTTAAAAACGAATGCGGTTGCAAGCCAGCAGGGACCCATGTCTGAAGAGCGGCGGGCGTAGCAGCCTTTGCAACGAAGACGTAAGATAAATCCCCAAGGAGCCTCCCGTGACAGGCTGGGGGTCCCCAGCACAGCGAGTGCCTCCGCCCAGCCTCGGGTCAGCTGTCAGCCTCTCCTCACTGCTGGCTTTCCGTTCTCACCCCCCCCCCGCCCCCGCCCCCCAGGTAACCGCTGCGTGAAGGGGGAAGAGCTGAGCCTCAAGGGGGAGACGGTGAACGATTGCCACGCGGAGATCATTGCCAGAAGGGGCTTCATAAGGTGAGGCGGGCACCCTGCCACGCTTGCTTTGACCCCTTGGGCCCCCACGTTGGGGGAGCGGGTCGGCGCGGCGCTCCAGGTCTGCCCAGGGCGACAGCCCACCTTCCCCGCTGCCGCGTCCTCTTCCAGGTTTCTGTACAACGAGCTCACGAAGTACGACCCCTCTGCCCCAGACGACAGCATCTTCCAGCCGCTCGAAGACGGCAAGCTCAAGATCAAGGACGACGTCACCTTCCACCTCTACATCAGGTGAGGGGGGGTCACCTGCAGCCTGGCCTGAGGTGGGGGGGGCGGGGGGACTGCCCTTCCCGTCGCTATACCAGGGAGCGACCCAGAGGGTGGAGGAAACAGTGGCTTCCTTGTATTGGGCGGGAAACGCTTGCCCCCCGTCAGCCCAGCACCGGGTCCCTCCCAGGGTCGGTTGCGGGGGCCTCCCGTGGGTTTGGTTTACACCGCTGCAGTGGCTGGGCATGATGGGAGTTGTAGTCAGTAGGCATCCCTGCCGGTGCAGGCACTGGATGGCCTTGGGCTCACGCGAGGCCTGGCTTTTCGTGGCTTTCGTTTCCCAGCACGGCGCCTTGTGGGGACGGGGCTCTCTTTGACAAGTCCTGCACTGACCAGGCCAACACGGCGGGCGAGAGTCAGCACCAGCCCCTCTTCGAGAACCCCAAGCAGGGGAAGTTGCGGACCAAGGTGGAGAACGGTGAGTGCCAGCATTGCTCACCCCCGCCCCCCACTAGGGGGGCACTTCCAGCGGGGACAGCAGCTCTTCCTCGCTTGTGATCAGGGTGCAGAGTTACAAAAACAGGGTGCATCCCCGGCAGAGCGGGCAACTCGCATAATTGAAATATTCTATCCTGCGAAAGCATTCAGAATTCACATTCTAGGAAGTCATGGATGTGGTCGCACGGCGTCTCTTAAACTCGCCGTTCCAGAAAGATACAGTGTCCATTTTTCTGAAGAGATGGAAATAATGATTGGCGTTACTAGATAAAGTTTCTAGCCCTCATGGCAGCTAAAGAAAGGTGGGGAGACTTAGCGCAGGGAGCAGCTTCAGCATTTTGGTGCCACTCGGTTGCTGAGAGAGACAGGCCACACACGCAGGCCCGTGAACTTGGATAGCGGTAGCCGACTACGAGCATACATCGGTCACACACACACACCCCTACCTGTTTCTGCTGGGCCCATTGGTCCATCAAGCTCAGGGTTGTCTGCACTGACTGGCAGCAACTCTCCAAGGTTTCAGGCAGGAATCTTTCCCAGCCCTAGCAGGAGTTGCTGCCAGGGACTGAACCTTCTGCATGCCAAGCGGATGCTCTACCGCTGAGCTACGAGCTTCAACTCTAGTGCAGCACAATGTCAAGAAGGTCCTTTCTGCAGCTTCTTGGCAATTGACTGTTTCCCCACCGCTCCCCCCGCCCCCCCCCCAAACAAAAGTACTACAGACTACACCGGTTAATGAGTATCAATTCCTTGTGGAATTCACGGTGGCCAGCTGTAGTGATGATCACTGGCTGAGTGGCCTTTCAAAAAGTCTGCTTTGTGGAGGATAGATTTGGGAGCATCCATTAGCTGTTATGATAGCGCTATGGAGCCTCCGTGGACAGAGGCAGTATATCTGAATGCCGGGTGCTGCGAACCAGCGGTGAGACGCCATCTCACTCTGAATTTCCAGAGAGATCTGGAAAGGAGTACTGTCGTAGACAGAGCTTGGCTTGATCCAGCAAGCCGATTCTCGCCTCCCTGACGCGGCTTCTTTGCAGGAGAAGGAACGATCCCCGTGGAATCGAGCGACATCGTGCCAACCTGGGACGGGATCCAGCACGGCGAGCGGCTCCGGACCATGTCCTGTAGTGACAAAATCCTGCGCTGGAACGTGCTGGGTCTGCAGGGGGCGCTGCTGTCGCATTTCTTGCAGCCAGTCTATCTCCGCTCCGTCACGCTGGGTATGGCCTTTCCCCCTCTTGGTTCTCGCTGGGTGTGGGAACTGCCCTCTCTGTGCTCCGGGTCGTAAGCCAGGGCTGGAGAAATCCCAGGCGCCAGGGAGCCGTGGCGTCTAGAAATTTCACCGCGGGGCCTGGTCTAGGATACTCTGGGGCAGAGCTCTTGGGGGAAAGCCCTGATTTGCCCCAGGCAGGCCCGTCCTCGGTGTTAAAGACCGGCTTGCGGTCAACACTGCCAAGAGAGAAATCTCTACAAAACTGCCCCTTTATGCAGCCGGTGTGTGTTTGAAAACAGCCGTACCAAGCCTGTGCTTCCAGAAAGGAGGCTTCTGTGGAGGGAAAAGCAGGCGTTAAACATCTTTACCAAGATGAAGTCCCGTCCCGTCCCCCCCAGCCCTTTCCTGTTAAATACAGGGTGGGGGCGTCTTGAACCAGGCTCCTTTTTCTTCGGGGTAAATACCGGTGTAACCTCTTGTCTTTTTAAGGCAGCGTCTTACACTCAGAGTTGCCGCCTATTTGGGTAAATACGGTCTAACCCTTCTAAGGCATTCTGCTGCCCGCTCTGTGTGGGACCAGCTGTCCCTCTTTCAAAGCATCCCTGGGTGTGTGGTGATGTGACACCCCACCTCCGTTGCCCCCAGGCTGATGATGGAGTTGATGCATACTTTATCAGCACCGTCTCCTCATTTCTTTCCCCCCCACCACCTTCCTTTCTTTCCAGGCTATTTGTACAGCCAGGGCCACCTGACCCGTGCCATCTGCTGCCGCATGTCCAGGGACGGCAGCACCTTCCAGGCGGGGCTCCCCGAGCCATTTCACGTCAATCACCCAGAGGTACCTACGCTTGCTCAGCGTCTTCTCCTCTTTCCCAGCGTCGTTTGTGCGTCTTTCGAGTCCTTTCCTGCTGCATGTCTTCTGCCCTATGCTAGGCATGTTGGAAGCTGCCTTGTGCCGAGTCAGGCCATCGGTCCGTCTAGCTCAGGATTGCCGACCCTGACTGGCAGCAGCTCTCCAGGGTTTCAGGCCAGGCCTTTCCCCAGCCCTCCCTGGAGACGCTGCTGCCCGGGATGGACCCTCCTGGGGCCTTGTGCATGCAAGCCGCTCAATTCCTCCTCTCCCTCTTCCTCCCCGTGCTGGCGCAGGTTGGCAGAGTCAGCGTCTACGACTCCGCGAGGCAGACAGGCAAGACCAAGGAGTCCAGCGTGAACTGGGCCCTGCCTGACGACAACGACGTCGAAGTCCTGGACGGGACGAAAGGCAAAGTCGACGGGTAAGTGGGGGGGGGCACGTGGCGGGACTCGTTCGGGGCGGTAGACCTCTCCCTGGGTGTGGGGCAGTCGTCCCTCTAATCGCGATTCCCAGATGTTGCTGACTACAACTCCCAGCATCCCCAGCGGCAATGGCTTTGGTTTGGGGATTCTGGGAGTTGTAGTCCACAACGTCTGGGAATCCCTGTTCCAAGGAACACTGGTGTGCAGGGCAGTCTGAGAGAGAGAGAGAGAGAAATTGTGTGTGTGTGTGACCCTCTGAACCACCCTGGAAGGCGTGCGCAGCATGCTGGGAAGTGTAGTCCCTCCCAGAGCTTTCCTGCTAGAGCGCTTAAGAGAGGAGAGCGGCTCCTGTGGTAGCCAGCGTGACTTGTCCCCTTTGCTAAGCAGGGTCTGTCCTGGTTTGCCGTTGAATGGGAGACTGCATGTGTGGGCACTGGGAGACATTCTCCTGCAGGGAGGGGGCCCCTCTGGGAAGAGCAGCTGGCTGCTTGCGGGCAGAAAGTTCCACATTCCCTTCCTGGCAGCATCTCCAAAATAGGGCTGGGAGAGACTCCCGGAGAAGCCACTGCCAGTCTGTGTAGACAATCCTGAGCTAAGTGGACCCAGGGTTTGACTCGGTAGTTGGCCGCTTCCTATATTCCCCGGCCTCCTAAAGGGGCCTCCCAGCACGGAGAAAAGCCCAGTCACGTTTGGAGGTCCCCACAGTGGGGAAACGTCTGTTTTTAATCTGACTTCCGCTTTAGTTTTCCGCTTGCCGCCTTCTGGTGACCTAAACAGCCTTTCTCCCCCGCCCTCGGTCTCCCCTTCTCCCCCCGCCCCCAGACCAAAACTGGACATGTCCCGGGTCTCCAAGCGGAGCCTCTTTGCCCTTTTCCAATCGCTGTGTGCCAAGCTGGATCGCAAAGGCCTGGAGAAGCTCACCGTCTACTCGGAGGCCAAGGAAGCGGCCACCGCCTACCAGAGTGCCAAGCAGAGCTTCTTCTGGGCGCTGCAGGAGATGGGCTACGGCAGCTGGATTTGCAAGCCCCAGGAGGAGAAGACCTTTGGCCTGGCCGAAGTCTAGCCAGCCGGGCGTCCCTTCGTGGCTGGCGGGGGAAGGGAGGGTGGGGTGGTTTTTTTTTGGTTGGTTTTTTGTTTCTTTCCAGTGGAAGCAGGGATATTATTTTAGGGTGGTGGATTTTCTGAGGCCTTCCTTCCAAATCAATTGACAGCACGTTTTAACTCGGTTGGGAGGGAGGGAGGGAACTCCTCCCCCCTGTGTTTAAATTCCCACCCACCCCTTTTTGGCAAACGTTGCAAAGGTGTGAGTGTGCGCACGAGAGAGAGAGAGAGATCCACCAGCATTCACCCTTGTCTGTGACCCCCTGATTCAGGAGGCTGCCCTCCCATTCCACCCCACCAGTTCCTGGCTTGTACAGAAAATCCACTCTTTGAAATACCCTTGATTTTTCAAGCTGTGAATCGGGGCACTGTCTGAGCGGCACTGTCAGTCTTTCCCGCAGCTGTCCTGCCCTGCCTGGATTGCTGGAGGAGGTCACAGGACCCCTTTCTTCTTTCACTGAGCTGGGGGGTGCGCTGCCGTTCCCTCCCCGCTGCCCCTTTCGTCTCCCAATTCCTCGGGGCCCCAGCACCGTTGCCTGTCACCAGCAGGCCGTGCTGACGTTTCTACTGGTCAGCCCCCAACCCTGAAGCCGTGGCGTGGGGCCCAGGTGCAAGGCGGAAGCCCATTCCCCAGCCTCCCCCAACCGCATTCCAGCCTGTCTCAAACTCCTTGGTCCTTGCCGGCTTTTTCTTTTTCACCGGGCTCTCGTTCTGGGTGCCAGGTGTGCACTGACAGCTGTCGTCTTCAGGCTGCCTTGACTTCCCAGATGGGGTGCAGCCCGCGGGCCCTACCTCCTTCCCCCCCTCCGCTGAGCTTCCATCGAAAGGCAATTCAGAAGGCCTTCGGGGGGCGGTGGATCCAGGCACTGTCCTTTTGAGTGAGGGGCGGCGTCCATATTCCTCCTCCCCACCCCCCCGGCCAGGCCAGGGCGTTAGAAAGGCTCTTGACGGAAGCCGGGGAGGGTTGCGCTGAGCGCTGCAGCAGCTGGAAGGGGCCGGTGGTTCGCTTGTGCCTGTGGCACTGCAGACTGACTCACGCGCCCAGTCGATGAGAATCCTGTTCTGTCTTCTTCGTCTTCGCCTGTGGGAGAGCTCTGCTGCGGCCTCCGCCCCCCCACAAAGAGGACTTTTGAGGGGGAGAAAGGTCCCTCTTGTTTACCCCCCTCACTCCTGCGTCCTGTGGTAAAACCGCCGGGATTAAGAGCGAGGAAGGTCCCTGCCCATCGAAAACTAAGCTGGCAGGAAGCAGGCCATGCTGGTTCCCTCCAGGCTAGCTTTCTGTCTGTGGGGAGGTCTCTGTGTGTGTGTGTGTACAGCTTAGCGTTCAGTTCGGCAAGGGTCCCTCCTTGCTGGCCTCTTCAGGTGCGGTTGGCACAGACGAGCCTGTGGCTCTCTGAGGGAGAGGTGTCCAGCTAGCAACTGCCAACACGCGGAGGATGTGGTGTTTTTTCTGCCCCTCACCCCCAGCAAATCCTCTTTGCACCCGGTTTGGGTTGTTGGCAGCCCCCAAGTTGGCTCTTGGTGAAATCCTCCCAGCCCCGATGCTCCCGGCAGCCCCACCTTCATCCTCTCCAAGGGCATGTCCGGAAAGGCAGAATCCCCACAGACTGCTCCAAGGCTACCATCTCCATCTCCCCACTTCCCCTTGCATCCGGGCCGTTGCTGTAGTGGTGTTTCTGGGGGACCCCTCTTTATGCAGACGCCGTCTCCCACCTGGAGGTCGCCTCTCCTCTCCGTCTTTCTCTCCGCCATGCTCCCCCAGCGCTCCCCTGCCCCACGCAGTTCATAATTCCGCCCCCCACTAGTTGTTGAAGACTCTTAGCGAGCAGATGTAAATTTATTCATAGCAAAATCTGACTTCCTTCTCCCCTCTTCTGCCGCCGACACTGTCGTAATTCAGGTTTTTTTTTCCTCTCTCCCCCCCCCTTTTTTTTTGGTAAGTCTGCTTTTAAGTGCCCCCTCTAGATACGGTCATGTTGACATTTTGAAGACATCACATTCCGCCTGAAATAAATTTTTTTTTTTCTGTACCGGTTGCCCTGGCGTGTGATTCTTTGGGAGGGGCGCCAGGGAGTGGGTTGGCAACTATTTTGTCATGCCTTTGAAATGAAAGCGCTTCCGGAGAAGACGTGGTCATTGCGACGACACGTCCGAAGCACGCCCAGAGTCGCCGGAATGTCAGCTGGCTGGTGAGTGCCACCCTTCCCCGGATTTATGTTACTCTCTTTCCTGGCTCTAAGAGCAGAAGGGGAGGCTGGCGGGCCCGACCGAAGGGCCCTAAAGTAGCCCATCGGCCCCTTCAAGGGCAGCTCTAGAACCGTGAGTCTGGGGGAGGAAGGGGGGTGGCCAAGAACACGGCGAGGGGGAGGGAGGGTTGGGCTAGACAGTCGTGTTCGTTTGTTTCCCTTTATTAATGCAGCTTGCTTGGCACTTCCAGCCTCGTTCAGCAAATGGGCCAGATTCCTCTTAGAAAACACAGCGTGCTCGGATTAGGCGGAATGATCCGGGCCTCTTCCTGTCCCAGACCATGTGGCAAGGAAAGGCAGGGGGGCAGAGTGAGGTCCGTACCAGGTTAGTCGAAATGCACACACACCCCTCCCCTCCCCACCCCCACCCCCCGCCACACATGGTCCCACCCAGCTCCGTTCCTGGCCAGGAAGGCAGCAAAGGGGTCGGCCTGGCTCCTGGGAGGCAGGAGGGGGCTCCACCCCCCTGGCCGCCCTGGTCTCTGCTGTTGGTTCTGGGGTGCAGGAGGAAGGGAAGGAGACCTTTTGAATGAATCAAGCGACAGGCTCTCCAGAGGTTCTTGGGCAGGGCGCGGAGGCCCTCGCTTCTGGTTCGTCCCCAGCAGCCAGTACTCTGAGGTATGTTGTCTCTGAACATGGAGGCTCTATTGTAGCAATGGCAGCTCTGTGCTCCGACGGACCTGTGACCACGACGGCCTCCGGGTTTAGCGCTCTGCAGGCATTGGCAATGAACGTCCCCACTTGGGAGGAACCCAAAGTAGTGAGAATGAGGTACCTCCCCTCTCTCTATTTTCCCCCCAAAAAGAAAAGGGGCAGCTCGCCAAACGGCGTCCTAACCAGGATCTGTCTGGCGAGGGCTTTCGGCTCCCAGTAGCACCCAGCTCCGCACCCCGGTGTTAGCAAGCAACGTGCAATAGGAACCACCCTTCCCCAGCTGTGTCGCATCTTGTCCTCCAGAAATAGCTGCCTTTTCCTGATCCGGAAATGTGGGGGGTCGATCGCTTTACTGTCAACCGGCCTCCCAGTCCCCCTGCCCCCAGCTGCTTCTGTCCCCATCCTCTGGAAGTCACAGTTGTTCCCTGTTGCTCCTGAGGGCAGAATTAGAACCAGCAGGTTGAAATTCTAGGGAAGGGAGGAGAGCTGGTCTTGGGGCAGCAAGCATGAATGGTCCCCGTTGCTACTACCCAGGGCCTGCCCTTGCTTGCATTTGAATGGGAGGCTCCATGTGTGAGCCCCTGCCTGCTTGCCTGCAGAAGGTCCCAAGCTCCCTCCCTGGCAGCATCTCCAAGAGAGGGCTGAGAGAGACTCCTGCCTGCAACCTTGGAGAAGCTGCTGCCAGTCTGGGTAGACAATCCTGAGCTAGATGGACCAAGGGTCTGACTCAGTATGCGGCAGCTTCCTATGTCCCTAAGCAACATTGGAAACTGCCTTCTGCCGAGTCAGACCCTGGGTCCAGTGAGCTCCAAGGATTCAGGCGGGCACAGGTCTCCCCCAGCCCTGCCTGGAGATGGTGCCGGGGATTGAACTGGGAATCTCCTCCATGATCTGCCCCTGTGTTCTGGTCCTCCCTCCAGAACCTCCTCTAGCCCTGCTTCTCGGAAGGATTGCGTGTTTCAGGGTCTGCACGCACCATTTAGAGGGGGGTGGGGCCATGCTTCTATTTAATAATCAAAAGAACCGAGACAAAGCACACTTTCCCCCATCTAAGTGACCTAGTTTTATTGTTTCTGCGGTGACAGCATCAAATTCCAGGAGCTGGGGGGCGGGCGGAATAGTCCATGGGCTGAACGGTGGTGATGCGTTGGTCTCTCTTGAAGGTGGTGGTGGTGGTGGTGGTCTGGTGTGGACGCCCCCTCCCCTGTTGTTTGCGGCAGCATATGCCCCCCCCACACAGAGAGAGAGAGAGAGAAGGACATCTTGGAATCCATCATCTGGTCGGGGAGACGGAGAAGGAGAAGAGACGCGCCCCCCTGCAGCCCTTCTCCATGTGGGGTCAGCAGAGGCCTGCTTCACTGCTCCTCGGGGCCGGTGGGCTCCTTCTGCTGCGGGAGGAGGGGTGAGGCTGCTTCCCCGGGCCTGCCCCAGGGCGGCTCTCTGAACTGCCCCAAGGCGGGCCAGGGCTTCCAGCCGGACCCTGAAAAATGGCATGTGTCTTCCTGACGGAGAGTGCCCCTCGCCACCCCACGGCTCTCCGGTGAATGTGTTGTAGGGTACATATCTATGTTTCCCTGAGTTGGGAGCTGGCACCCCAGAATTGGCACACGCCGGGGCCTTTGGGCGTGGGGTGGGGGGGAGAGGCGGTCTTTCTCCCAAGCGGCCCCTTCCCCGGGGCCCACTGGACAAGCCCCCTCTCGCCTCGGCACGTAAGCGTCCGGTGGTCATTTGGCAAGGGGGCTCTCTGGAAGGAGCCCGTGCCCTCGAGTGGCCATTGGGAAGCCGGGTGGGGTTCCTCGGGCCGTCCCGAAGCCAGGATTGCAGGCCAGTGGCCATTCGGGGATTGTGTCCCTGCTGCCCTTCCAAATCCACCCCAGGGGCCATTCAGAAATCCGGTTTTGCCCTTGGGGCCACTCCCAGCAGGAACCACCATCCAGAGGGGCCATCCGGTGTCCTCCTTTTCAGTCTGTGGCCCTTCCAAACCCGGGCTCCATTGCTGGGACTCGCGCAAGGTCTGGGGTGGGTCCGTGGCCCTTCCTCAAGAGCACCTCGGGACGGTGTCCACAACGGGGCCTGGTGGGTGCCGTCTCTCCCCCCTCCTCTCTCCTCCAATTAGGCTGGTGGAGGAGAGGTTGGCCCAGCCTCTATTTGGAGCCGGGCGTGCCTTGGTTGATCTGCAGGAGGGAGTTGGTGGCGTAGTTTTGGAAGAGCGGCTGCAGGAACATGCCGATGGTCCCGAACACGCAGACGAAGACGAAGATCCACAGGAAGAGGCGGTCGATCACCATGGCCACATACTTCCAGTCTTCGCTGACCTGGACGGGGAAAAAGAACAGCAGGCTTAGCCCCTGGCAACCGGAGCCGTCTTTCCTCTGTAAGTGCCGCCCACGGTCCACCTGCCCTCTGGCACCCTGGGGGACATCGGTGGTGGCCGAGCGTCTGCTCGGCGTGCAGAAGGTCCCATGCCCACTCCCTGGAGAGACGCCTGCCTGTAATCTTGGAGAAGCTGCTGCCAGTCGGGGTAGGCAAGACTGAGCTAGATCAGGGGCTTCCCAACTGCTTTTTAATACCTCTTCCCCTTCTCTCACAACCCTTCAGCTCAGGAATCCCCCGAGTGTCCTTAAATGAAAGCTGAACTCTCTGTACAAGAGAATTCTCTGTACGGTTGTAAACCGCCTAGAGATGCAGGTTTGGGGCAGTAGAGAAATGTTTTAAATAAAAATATTTTATTTTAGATTTTATATACATAAATTAAAAGAGCATATTCCTTATGGCTGAGGAGAGTACTGGACACTGGATACATACACGGCCTTGGTTTGTATAGAATAAAGGGTACGATCTTTTGTATGAATTCAAAAAAGCGCCCGCAAGCACGACAGGCTGTGATGCTGGAGTTGTGCAGATCACCTCAACAGGCCCCCCCCTGCATTTATCGGCTTCACTGTTTGCTCTTTGACCACAACTTTCCCACTCTAGCTTCAAGGACTAGAACTAGGAGGACTAGACCACAAGGACTAGCAACTTAGCTTTATCTTAAATCAAAGCAAAGGTTATCCCCCATGCTGGGTCCCGATTCTGGCACTTGGGCTGTGCAGGGGAGGGAAACCCACACACGCCAGAAACCTATAGGGCCATCAAGGGAGCTTCCTCGGTCTGACCCCCGCACTGCTGCCCACGCGGCTTGGCCAGAATCCTGCATCTTGGCAGGACTGCCTGGAGCTCTTGACATCAGCCGGCTCTTTTCCAGCTTCCTGGTTTCTCTAGCGACTACACAGGACTTAAACCTTGGCACCTTCTGGTCCAGCGGGCCTCAGACAGCTGCAGCAGAGCGAGAGAGTCTGGCCGGGCTGTGGGGTGAGAGAGGCGTTCTGTTTGGGGTAGGGAAAGAGAGGAAGACGGCCACGCTAGCAAGGGACAAGGGGGGATTTCACGGGTGCCGAACTCCGCCCCGTCGCCATTTTGCAACGCTTGGAGGCTACGCTCCTCTCTGCTGAGGAATCGTCCCCACCCACCCAAAGGGAAAGTCGTCTGCTTGCGACGTGTCTAACCCTCCCTGCGCATGAATATTTCATGGGCCTTCAGCATGGGGATCCAGCCGAGCAGAAGTGAAATATCGATTCCGGAGTTGGGTTGCATGGCTGGAGGATGCGGCCGCCGCCGCGCCGTGGTGGGAGGGAGAGACGGGTCAGCAAAGGACAAGGTGCTGTGACTCACGGCTCCGGCGGAGGACGGCACACGTGGCCCCCTGCGAGCGGCCAGAGAGTTGATGGGTGGAAAATTAAGGCAGTTTCTCCCATTCTCTGCTCACCAGGCTGGGAGTTCTTTGTGCGTTCCTTTTTGAGTAAGATTTAATTGGTAGATTGGAGAAGAACGTAGGGGAAAAACCCCTCCAGCTCTGACCCAAAGTTTGTCTGCTTGTGGGCTTCGGTAGGAACATAGGAAGCTGGCAGCTGCTGAGTCAGACCCTTGGTCCATCTAGCTCGGGACTGTCTGCACTGACTGGCAGCAGCTCTCCCAAGGTTTCAGACTCGAGGGGCTTTCCCAGCCCTACCTGGGGCTACTGCCAGGAATTGAATGTGGGACCTTCTACGTGAAAAGTAGGTGCTTGGCCGGCCTCATTCCATGCAGGGAAAATTGGAAATGTTCCCCCTACATAGTAACAGAGGAAGCTGCCGTATACGGAGTCAGACCCTTGATCTACCTAGCTCAGTATCTCCTACACTGACTGGCAGCAACTCTCAAGGGTTTCAGGTGTGTGTGTGGGGGGGGGCCTTTCATTCCCAGCCCTAACCAGATGCTGCCTGGGATTGAACCCAGGACCTTCTGCAAGCAAGCAGATGTGCTACCACCCAAAAAGGCTGCGTTAGAGGGCTCTTTTCCTTTTAAAGAGCCCTGCAGGGTTCTTCTGTCCCTAATTCCAGCCCCTTCTTGAGAACGGCCCACCACACTAAGCTCTAAGCCAAGGAGGCCCCACGCCCTCCCGCCAACCAACTCACACTCTGGTCGTCGTCTTCGCTCTTCATGTGGTCCGCGATGAAGCGCACGCCGTCCACCGCTTCTTCGAGACCGCAGCAGCAGTGGCCCAGGGGCACTGTTTGGCCCGGCCGGTCCCGGAGACCGTTGACCCCGTCCGCCGTTTCCGTGAAGGGTCTTCCCCCGCCATTCCCGCTGCCACTGCCCCCTGCCCCAAACTTCTTGACGGTGGAAGGGTTGGCGTAACACGTACAGGAGCGGGCCCCTTCCCGCAGGAAGTAGCTCCCGGACGCCCGCTCCTGGTTCTGCCGCCTCTGGCGCAGCCGCTGGCGGGCGCAGTTCTGCCGCGGCTGCTTCATGAAGAGCAGGGTGGGCAGCTTGTCGAGGAAGACCACCTTGACCCACGGCGGCATGGTGTGGGTGGTCGGCGAGCGGTGGTGGACGTTCAGGACGCAGACGCTGGTGACGATGGAGAAGGTCACCAGGACCATGGTGAACATCAGGTACTTGCCCACCAGCGGGACGTCCAGCGAGGTGGGGGGCACGATCTTCGAGATCAGGAGGAGGAAGACGGTGAGGGCCAGCAGGACGGAGATGCAGAGGGTCATCTTCTCCCCGCAGTCGGAGGGCAAGTAGAAGACCAGGATGGCCAAGGAGGTGATGAGGATGCAGGGGATGATCAGGTTGATGGTGTAGAAGAGCGGCTTCCGGCGGATGATGAAGTCGTAGGTGATGTCCACGTAGGTGGAGTCGTTGGGGTTCTCATTCCGCCGGCCGGGCAAGGCGATGATGTCCCACTCGCCGCTGGGCGTGAAGTCGTCCAGGCTGGCCACCTCGCTCTTCAGCACCAGGTCGATCTCCGTCCGGTCGTAGGTCCACGAGCGGAATTTCATGGTGCAGTTCTGCTGGTCGAAAGGGAAGTGCTTCACCTCAATCTTGCAGGCGCTCTTGTAGATGGCTGGCGGCAGCCAGAAGATGCTGCCGTCGTAGGACACCACTGCGTTGGAGTAGAAGGATACCTCGTACATCCCATCCGCACTGAGGAGAAAGGAGGGGAGCCTGCTTTTAGAGCCGGTTGTCTGAGTGGCGGGGTGGGAAGGGCCCTGTGGAACTCACTGATACAAGATATGGAGGTGACCCTGGCTTAGATGGCACAAAAAAGGATCTGGAAGGCGAAAAGCCTTATTTACATGGAGGGGGCGGCGGGGTGATCTATGGCATTAATAGATGGGATATATTTGATGCCCGTGGCTTAGATAACGTTAGAAGGATGATAGAGATTTGTGGAGGAGCAGAGATCTACCAGTGGGTTTTGATAACAATTAAAATGTGGCACCTCCCATGTTCAAAAGCAAAATACCCCTAAATAGCAACCGCTGGGGGTTCTCAGGAGGGTCAGAGTGTTGCCTTTTTGTACCTAGGGTATAGGGGCTACAGAGTTACATCCGCCGTTAAGTGGGCAAAAGTTACACTTTTCATTTTGGTATCCTTACACTACTGAAGAGCAAAGCTATCGAACAAAGGATGCCCCTTTTAAACGGAGGGTCTCACCTATTTAGCAGTGGGGAAGAAACTGCCCTCCGTAGCACAGATCTTCCTTTTTTCCTGAGCCTGTCTTTTTTTCTGGTTTGGGATACTAAGCACTTCGGGGACCGGGGACTGTGGTTTTATTTGTGTATTATTTAATTTACGGCTCTGGAAGCCAGTTTGAGAACTCCTTTTGCTGAAAAGCGGTGTATACGTGTTCTTGATGATAAGGTGATTGGCCCCTGTGGGAAACAGGACTACGCTTGTTTTAATTGTCACAAACTCTGAAGTGCGCGAGCCCTTTCCATGACAAGCACATGTGGCCCCGCCCACCCTGATGGCCCCGCCCACCCATTGGCCACACCCTCTGCTTAGATGGGGGTGGTGTGTGGTTCTGTTTCAAGAAGCCACAGCAAGCATCCTAACCCAACCGAGAGCTGGGCCCTCATGTGGGTCTTCACCCACAAGAACCTGGATGGTCAGCTAGGAAGGGTGGAGGATACTGCTTGTCGCAGAAGAACGGTAAGCAAATCAGCTGTGGCCCGATTTTAAATGCTGGAATCAAGTGTCAGAACTGCCAAAGCATCCCCTCCTTTCCATGCAAACAACAAAAGGGGCTCTGCATCCCAGCTGAGACCCTAAAGACTTGCTGTTGAAGATTGGAAACCACCAGTTAAGAGAGTGGATCGCTGCGTAGATTGACCCAGATTTATCCAGCAGCCACAAACCACTCCTAGATCAGGATACCGGGAAACCTACTTGTTGTAGAGTACGACATCCGGTAGCCAGATATGCTTGGAAGGTAGCCGCACCTTCTTCATGTCGTCAAAGTCCTCTGGGTTCCAGGTGAGCCGATAGTCTTCCCATTCCTGTAGGATGCAAGATCATGCGAATAAGACGGATAGGTATGGACTGCTTTTCAACCAAAGTTCCCAAAGCGGTTGACAAAAGAGATAAATAAATGAATAAAGATGTCCCCAAAGGGCTCACCATCTAAAAAAGAAACATAAGAGAGACACCAGCAACAGTCACTGGAGGGATGCTGTGCTAGGGGTGGATAGGGCCAGTTGCTCTCCCCCTGCTAAATAAAGAGAATCGCCACAGTAAAAGGTGCCTCTTTGCCAAGTTAGCAGGGGCAAGTGCTGTTCCAGTCCCTTCTCTCTCGGCCTAACCTACCTCGCAGGGTGGTTGTGAGGATAAATATAACCATGTACACCACTCCTTAAGAACATAGGAAGCTGCCATATACTGAGTCAGACCATTGGCCCATCTAGCTCAGTATTGTCTACCCAGACTGGCAGCGGCTTCTGCAAGCTTGCAGGCAGGAGTCTCTCTCAGCCCTGTCTAGGAGATGCCGCCAGGCAGTGTTCCCTGTAACAGGGATTTCCAGATGGTGTTGACCACAGCTCCCAGAATCTCCAGCTGCAGTGGCCTTTGGCCAAGGATTCTGGGAATTGTAGTCAACAACATCTGGAAATCCGTTACAGGGAACTCTACCGCCAGGGAGGGAACGTGGAACCGCAGGCAGGCAGGCAGGCAGGCAGGTGCTCTTCCCAAGGTGGCCCCATCCCCTCGGGGATATCTTTACAGTGCTTGCACATGCAGTCTCCCGTTTGTATGCAAACCAGGGTGGGGCCTGCTTAGCAAAAGGGACAATCCCTGCTTGCTACCACAAGGCCATCCCTCCTCCCCTAACAAGCACAGACTCATAGGAAGCTGTCTAATCCCGAGTCAGACCCTTGGCCCATCTATTTCAGTCCCGCCCACTCTGACTGGCAGCAGCTCTCGAGGGTTCCAGGCAGGAGGAGCCTTTCCCAGCCCTCCCTGGAGATGCTGCCAGGGTTTGAACGTGGAGAGTGGGATAGAAATGTTCAAACAAACACGTTGGGCTACAACTCCCATCGTCCCTGGCCACCGTGGCTGAAGACTGGGGATAATGGGAGTGGTAGTCCAAAAGCAAGCTACCCAAGACTAGTAACTTTAAAATTTAAAAAAAGGACACAGAGCCTAACCAGTATTCCTAGCAGCTATTCCGAAAGTGGTAGTGGTCCCCTTAAGTGGTACGGAAGGGAAATGCTGGACTAAGAAGCAGAAGGTTGCTGGTTTGAATCCCCGCTGGTACTATATCAGGCAGCAGCCATGTAGGAAGATGCTGAAAGGCCTCACCTCACACTGAGCGGGAGGCGGCCATGGTCAACCCCTCCTGGACTCTACCAAAGACCACCGCAGGGCTCTGGGGGTGGCCAGGATTCGAAATTGACTCAATGGCACATTTTTACTTTCCTTGGGCAAAAAGGAGGTGCAGAGACCCATTTGTGGGGCCTGAGCAGGCTGGGGTGGGGGGCCCTGGGATCTCCCTCAGCTGGCCGGCTGGTTCCTGTTTCTGCCCTGAGGGGATAATGAGCAGACGGGCCTCACCTGGGTCAGCCAGACGTTGGTGGTCATGATCTGTTCTCTTTCGTGCTGTCAAGAGAGGGAGAGAAAAGAGGCCTCAGAGCAGCCCGTGGAAGAGGGGTGAGTGCCCCCTTGGGGTGGGGGGGGTGCCGTGGGGCGGGGAGGGCCCTGGCTGGCTGCAGGTGTGGCAACTCTTGTCAAGAGAGGGCATTGCTGGAGGCTTCCCTTCTGCTCACTGCTGGCCATTTCCCTGACTCCCAACTGCCAAGAGAAGGCCCAGATGAGTGGACCAAACCTCCCCACACAACCACACACACCCAGCTGTCGTTGAACTACAACTCCCATCATCCCCACACACACACACCTCACCCCCATGTAAAACTTGAGCCCCGGGGCGGCTCAGGTCAGGATCAGAGGGGTGGTGGTAGTAGCTGTGTTTGGGAGGGAAATGCTTGCCACGCCTGTTTACTCAGAAGGAAGCCCTGTTGAGCCAAAGCACAGGGTTGCCAGCAGCCCTATGCACACTGACTCCAAAGTAGCCCCACTGCCTTCAGTGGGGAGGGCTCCGGGGGGTGTGTGGGAAATATGCATAAGACTGGAGCCTTTGCTGGCAAGACAACCTGGGCCAATTTTTAAAAGGGGAATCGACAGCCAGTTGGAAGCCTTTGGCCGTTTCTTTTCCAACAAGCCGCCAGGAGAAGATGGGTTGGTTGTTGGGTATCGAAGTGTATTGTAGCCGCCCGAGGGTGGTAAGCCAGATGTGTCCTCGCAGGTGAAGTTTTTAAATGGAAAGCAAGGTCTTCATTGACGTGACTGCCGCCATCTTGGATCTGCTGCACTGGCTGCCCCGATTGGCCAGTTGCTGGGAAATGGTTGGAGGCAGAACTAGCAGAGGCGTCCCCATAGAAACGTAGGGAAGTTTGTTTTATCATGCCTTCGTATGACTTGTGATTACAATAATAAACTTAAATAATACTACTCCCATTATCAGCTGCCGCAATGGTGGCTGGGGATGATGGGAGTTGTAGTTCAAGAGCAGCTGGAGGGCCGAGATTGCTCACCCCTGGGTTGGACTAGGCCCAGGAAGACCCGGGTTCACGTCCCCCTTCAGCCATGAAACTCACTGGGTGACCCACTTCTCTCTCCGCCCCTCACAGGGTTGTTGTGAGGAAACAACAAATATTTATATACCGCTTTTCAACAACAACAACAAAGTTTCGAAAGCAGTTTACATAGAGAAATAATAAAGAGAGAGAGATCGATCCCTGTCCCCAAAGGGCTCACAATCGAAACAGCCACATAAACACGACCACGTCCACCGCTCTGGGACCTTTGGCGGACGAGCGGGATATAAATGCAAACAGAAGCGCATCGCCTGCCTCTTAAAGGCACGGCTGCCAATTCCAATTATCGGGACCAAGCCCACCAGGAAAGGTCTCCGGCCCCACACCAGGCCCTGGCCGTGTGGGCCCACCACCCCCTCCCCGCAGTACCCACCACGCTGATCAGCTGGGCCAGGGACACCATCAGCTGCACCGTCACCAGCTCGGAGCCATTCGTCGCGGGACGGATCAGTTTGTTGTAGCGCGATGGGTCCAGGAGATGCTCTACCAGCCGCTCTTCCGTGTCGGTCCCCAAGCTCCCTGTGGGGTGAAGGGAGAAGACCCAGGTTGAGCAGGGCCCCCTTCAGAAACCCCAAGGAGAAGCAGTGGTTCCCGTGCACACCCTCTTCCCCTCCCCACAAAGGCCCAGAGAGCCTCCCACCTTACAGAACAGAACAGGTCCCCAGGCGCAGCTGGACTACAAATCCCATCACCCCAACTGGCAGGGGACGATGGGGGTTTTAGTCTTCGGAGGTGAGATGCCTCTGAATCCCAGTTGCAGGGGAGCCACAGCAGGAGGGGGGCACGCCCTCCCCTCTTGCCTGTGGGCTCCCCAGAGGCATCTGGAGGGCCCCTGTGGGAAAGAGGATGCTGGACTAGATGGGCCTCCTTGGGCCTGATCCTGCAGGGCTCTTCTTATGCTCTTGCATCCCTTATCAGATTCTCTCGGCCAGAGTGGACCAAAAAGCCAGTCGACTCCCAGCACCCTGAGCCAGGCAGTTCCAGGCAGCTCACGGGCCCAGCATGAAGGCTACAGCTCTCTCTCGCTTTAGCCCCTCCCCAGCAACTGGCTGTCACAGGTAGACTGCACCTGTGCCTGCAGGTTCCACCGAGCTGCCCTAGCAAATGGGCCCCGATAGGATCCCGCCCCCCATCTCCGAGAATATGACAAATCCTGCCCCCCACAAGCCACCTAAAGCAAAGAAGCCCTTTCTTTTGTCTGCCTTGGCCCGGCTGCCCATCTCCCTTCGCACAAGACGGGGCAGCAGCTGTGCCGATCCTTGGCCACCAGCCGGCTCCTCCAGGCTGGCTGGCTGGCTGGCTGGCTTCCCACTGGGCCTCCTGATGGATGGCTAATCCAGGCGCTCATGAGGCCCGTTGTGGCAGGCTGTTAAACTGTCACCCGCTCCCGGCTGCTGAGAGTTACGGCCGCCGCGGTCCGGCATCCGTGTCTGGAGCCAGGTTTGTGGCTGTCTGCTTGCCCTTTCTGGCCCTGGCCCTGCACACGATACCCCCGTTTCGACCCTGGGTCTTAAACTGAGCAGGGCTGGCCAACTTTTTTCCCCTTGGGGAAGTCCCTTAGCCTTTAGCAGCTGTGTGGCAGGCAGAAACCAACAGGCGAAGCTTCTCCTGGCCGGGGACACACAGTGGTGGGAAAGCCTCCTCTGTGGAATGTCCTGCCTGCCATGCAGCTGTTAAGGCTTGTTTCAGAAGCCTCTTCTCTGTGCCCCCTGCCCTGCGAATTCTCTTAGTTCCTGCGGATGATGGGAGTTGTAGTCCAATAATGTCGGGAGGCCCACGGCTGGGAATCCTTGCGTCAGCCCATTCTCCGTCTGTAGGGTTATTAAAAATAAAATTAAGAAAAGACCTTCTACAAGTTTAAGGTAGGCAGAAATCCAGCAGGTTCTCCAGGCACTCATTTGAGACTGAGAGACAAGAACCCACCCGCCCTGGGGAAAGAGAGATTAGCTGCTCCCTCTGGACCCAGAACCTGTAAGGCTCAATGGTAGAACACATGAGCAGTAACCGAGAATGCCCCTGCGCATGGGCAGAGTGCCTTTCCTGCCCCATTCATCAAACATAACTGGTCCCTAGACATCTAGTGTTAGAGACCTTATCCATCCCCAGCATAGCATCCCTCTAGTGGCTGTCGCTGGGGTCTCTCTTATGTTTCTTTTTTAGATGATGAGCCCTTTGGGGACAGGGAGCCTACCTACTTTCTTTCTTTCTTTCTTTCTTTCTTTCTTTCTTTCTTTCTTTCTTTCTTTCTTTCTTTCTTTCTTTCTTTCTTTCTTTCTTTCTTCCGTGTCCTCTCTCTCTCTCTCTCAACCAGCTTTGGGGACTTTTGTTGAAAAGCAGTATATAAATACTTGTAGTAGTAGTACTTTATTTCCTTTCTATTGGGAAAGGAAGAGGAAAAACAGCTTGTCTGCCTGCCTGCCTTCCTCTTTAGGTCAGCCACACACACGGTGCTGTACCTCCCCAGGAACAAATAACCCACAATCCCCTGCCTGGAATGGCCCGCTTCACCCTGCCGCATGGCAAAGCCCGCCTGGAAGGCCCGTGGTCCATATTTTATTTATTTTATTTGTTTAACATATTTCTATACTGCCCAAAACTTATGTCTCTGGAGGCAATACGAGGGAGAGGATATAGGAGGGAATAAAAGGGTCAATAATAACAATGACAGCAACGCAAAAGCCACTCAAGGAAGATTCCAAACACAACTGGAAACAACCTTGCATGCAGTGATGGTGTGGATGCCTCTTTCAAAACGAAAGCAGAGAGAATGCATCTACCCAGCACTCTGATTGGAGCCAGGCAGCCAATTCAAATTGAAAGCTCAGGCAAAAATCAAAGGACTTCTCCTGGCATCTAAAAGACAGCAGAATCCAGTGCTGAGAGAATATGCATAGCAAACTGGAAGTATGCTGTGTATGATGGGAGTTGTAGTCCAGCAGCATGTAGGGGCCCAGCTTTGCAAACCCTTGCCATAAGGGTTGTTCCTCCACATTTCCCTCTGCGGTCAGTGGCTCTTCTGCATGTTCTGCCTCCAGAGGCATGCTCAGTGGAAAGAAAGGGCCTTCTTTATGGTGGTGCCGGAATATGGAACTCCCTGCCTCAAGAAATTGCCCTCACTGAGAGCAATTTCTTTATGGTGGTGCCGGAATATGGAACTCCCTGCCTCAAGAAATTGCCCTCACTGAGGGCAGTTTCTTGAGGCAGGGAGTTCCACATTACCTGCTCTTTGATGGTCTTTCAGCACTAAGTTTGATGTGTTTTCGTTCCATTTAGCTTCTTGGCTCGGTTTCCTTGCTCTCCTTCCCGACGTTTTAAACTTGTTTCTTTCTGAGTTGGCCGTGGTTTCTGCTTGGAAGGGTTTCATCTTTGTATTTATGCTGCGTTTTTATGATGTCAGCCACCCTGAGTGCTCCGTTCGGCGTGGGGCGCCAGGATAATTAACAAAGGCAGGAAAGTTGGCTGCATGTCCCGTCCTGGGAGGGCAGAGGCATCCAAGCCCTCTTTGCGAGCAACTCTGTGCCTCATAGTTATTAACAAAGTACTCTGAGTATTATGTGCAATTAATGGTGACTTCAAGGTATAGAGATGATGGGAAATGACGTCGTCTTACTTGTGAGTAGTCCCATGGGGCTCAGTGGCACTTGACTACTCTGTCTGGGCTGCATGATGGAGCATCTTTTGAGAGGCTGTAGAAATGTCCATACATCCATATGACCTCTGTTTTTTTGGTTTTTTTTAAAGGATCTTGTAACTCATTTATTTAGAGAGGGTTTATACTGTATTTGCTTCCAAGTTATTTGATGTTAAAAACTGGGGCGGGTGTGTGTGTGTCATCTTAAATTTAGAGTCCTGTTCCTTTCAGGTAATGCTTTAAGTGGTGCAGTGGAGAAATGCTTGACTAACAAGCAGAAAGTTGCCGGTTCAAATCCCCGCTGGTAGAGTAATGTCTTTAATGCAGATTGTACCTAATGGGTTTTCTTTTTCTTTTTTTAAACCCAGTTTTGATTGGGTCTGTTTCAGTCCATCTGTCAATTTCATACCGTTCAGTATTGTGCCTGTTTTACTGTTGTTGTTGTTGTTTAAAAAAAACCACGTTATACTGTTCTATCTGTTTTGTTCTGCTATTGCCGTAAGCCACTCCAAGCCGCAATGGGATATAGATATTTTAGATAAATAAATTGATAGATTTCCACCCGCACTATGCAGCCAGTAGCTGGAAATGAAATATTATTTGCTGCCAGCTCCTCCGCTGTTTAGGGGGCAGAGGGGATAGATGTGGGGGAAAGAGAGAATAGGGCCGAGGCAAACGGGTAAGGCTGCCCCTCAGCAGTGGTGCTGTGCTTTCAGCAGCCATGCTAGAAATCCAACAGGTGCAGCTTGACCCAGCCTTCAGTGTCACCATAGGTGGATGCTCTACCAGTTGGGTTTCTGTCTGAATTATAGCCTACCCTTCCTCGAAGGAGCTCAGGGTTCTGTGCATGGATGGGGCCATATCTCAGTGGCATGCAGGAAGTCCCAGGTTCCATTCGGTCCCTGGCAGCAACTCCAGGTAGGCCTGGGAGAGACCCCTGAGCCTGAGACCTCGGAGTGCTGCTGCCAGTCAGTGCAGACAATACTGAGCGAGATGGACCAAGGGTCTGACTCCGCGTAAGGCAGCTTCCTGTGTCCCCCACTTTATTCCAAGGGGCACTAGAATAGCGGACAGTATAAAATTGTGAGTAATAAATAAATAATCCACGTAACAACTTGGGGAGGCCAGTTAGGCCAGAGGAGGGTAGGGACCTCTTTTGAAGGCTCTCGAAGGCAGGAAAAAAAAGTGGGCAAACACTGTTAGCCTAGTGACGGGAAAGTTTCGCCCCTTCCCCTGCCCAGGGGCCGCCTGCCTCCGTCCCAGTCCTGCAACCCATCTGGCCTCTCCCCACTTGCCTCTCTGCTGGGCTCTCTTTCCACCCGGGCGGCAAGCGCAAACGTTTCCGTAACTCCTTGACAGCTTAATTGCAATTTTGGTAAGTGGCTGACGGGAGCTATAAACACAGGCCTGGCTTGAGTGAAGAGGCCTTCGAAGTATCGATCAGGGAGGGAGGGAGAGAATGTCCTGGAGAGGAAATATATTTCCCAGAGAGGGGCGTGGGAGAGAGAGAGGCAGGCAGGATCTGAAGGTAGGCACGGCTCTCTCGTTGCGGTGTGAGCAGTGGCCACTTGCCAGGATGGCCCATGGCATCATCTGGGGCAGATGACCCATTCTTGGGGCCTCCCCAAAGGGTCTAGAGTCTAGGACAGGGATGGGCAACATGGTCTACAATTCCCATCATCCCCATAGAGTGCCAAAAGTTGCCCCCCCCGCCCGGCCTAGGAGGTGGAGAGCCGGTCTTGCGGTAGCAAGCACCCTTTGCTAATCTGTGTTTGCCTTGGTTTGCATTTGAATGGGTGAGTACATGTGAGCGCTGTAGGATTTTCTCCTTAGGGGACTCAGTCGTAGCTCAGTGGCCGAGCATCTGCTTTGCACACAGAAGGTCTCAGGCTCCTTGCCTGAAACCTTGGGAGAACTGCTGCCAGTCAGTGTAGACGTCACTGAGCCGGAGGGACCAAGGGTCTGGCTCGGTTAGATGGCAGCTTCCTATATGGTGGTGCCTTCAGGAACTCTTTGTTTTCTTTCCAGCAACTCCACCAATGGGAACTGCAAATAGAAATCAGGACTCCCCTTTCCAACCGGGACTGTCCCGAGGGAGAGGGTCCGAGCCTATCCCCGCTGCCCCCCTGACCTGGCTGCTCTTCACCCAAGCCAAGAGAAGCATATCGAGGATCGGGGCGGCGCACTTAGCCCCCTGTGGATCACTTCAGTCACTCGCCCCCCACTGTCCAAACTCATAAATCACACATTTATGGTGGAGATGAGGCCGTAGCTGGTGTGTCTGCTCCATCCGGCAGCCGTTCTCCAGGGGCAGGGTGGGGAGGGGCATTTCCCTGCCCTGATACTCAGTCCTTTCACTGGAGGTGCCCAGCAACTGGGCCAGGGCTGACCTACGGCTGGTATGCTCCACCGTTGAGTTAGGGGCCCCTCCTCAACGGAAACACGCGTGGAGGGTAGGTTGCCAATAGCTGCTGACATTATCATTTTTAATAATAATAATAATTATTATTCATAATGATAATCCTATTATTTACGTGCATAACTAAGCAGTATTTATTCATACACTGCTTTTCAACAACAACAAAATTCTCCAAGCGGTTTACGTAGCTTTAAAAAAAAAAGGCAGTTCCTTGTCCTAAAAGGGCTGTCATTTAAACACACACACACACACGACCACCAGCGCTAGGAAGCTAAGACACTGCCGTACGCAGAGGCAGACCTTTGGTCCATCTAGCTCAGCATTGTCAACACTGACATAACTCAACGGAAGCCAGCTTTGGGATGAGACCGTAGCGTGGTTTTCCTTTGCAGGCAGAAGGCCCCAGGTTCAATCCCTGGCAGCCTTAAGTAGGGCTGGGGGAAACTCCTGCCTAAAACTCTGGAGAGCTGCTGCCAGTCTGTGCAGTCAATCCTGAGCCAGATGGACCAAGGGTCAGACTCGGTAGGCAGCAGCTACGTAGCTAAGAAGGCACGGGAAAGAGCTTGCAGATGGGTCGAGGCAGGGTGGGGAGGCAGAAGAGGCACTGACAGAAATTGGAAGGAGGAGGGGGGAAACCACCCTTGCCAAAGGCACAGTTGTCTGACCTCAATTGGAACACCACACAGGAACACCCCTCCAGCCCATCATAACCCCTGGATAATGAGGAGGCCCTCTCACTCAGGCCTCAGAGAAGATCTGCCACTCACTGTCACTCCCTCTCATTTCTTCTTCTTCCATCCTTCGTGGCTAGATTGTGTGCACAACCTTCCTCTCCCCCACCCCTCCAAAATGTGAGCGGAACAGAGAGCAGGGCATTCAGGGCTCCTCTCTGTTTGAAGGAGACACTTCCCCAGTCCCCAAAGGCAACGAGGACATCATTAGGGCTGCCGCACAATTGGAGAGGTCTCCGCTGATCAGTTGCAGGGGTGTGGATGGATGAAATCTGCCTACATGTGCACAAGGGTGAAGTTGCCCGTTCTGAAGGGGGAAGGAGACAATCTCGATCAATGCTGCACAACTCCCTAGCCCATCAGCTGTTGTTGGACTACAGCTCCCATCATCCCCCCCCACATTGGCCAATAGCCAGGGGTGATGGGAGTTTAGTCCAACATCTGCAAGAGCCTGTGCAGCCCTGCTTGAGGCGGTGAGTGTGTGTCTCAGAAGTAGTATTCCAGAATTAAAAATTCTGGAATTAAAACCTTTTTAAAAACCCACTGCCCAGTTAATCAGGGCTGCTGTTTCTTGACCAGTTTACCTCGCAGATTAATTTGACGAAACTTTGCCTGCCCTGTCACAGTGAGCGCTGCTTAGCGTTTGTAGCATGCATTATTTTGTGTGTTTTGGAATGTGTGTTGCACACATTTTTTTAAGGGTGCAAACAACAGACTTCTCAGGTAGGCCAGTAGGATTATTTTCCATTGCCAAGGAGGAGGGCAGGTTGGAGATGAGGGGAAATGGTTTGATGCAGGCTTGCTTACCTAGGAGTGAGCACCACTGAACACCATGAACATATACGACCTCGGGAAACTGCCTTATACGGAGTCTGGCCCTTGGTCTGTCTGGCTCAGTATTGCCTACACGGACAGGCAGCAGCTCTCGCAGGATTCAGGCCGGGGTCTTTCCCAGCCCTTCAGCAAGCAAAGCATGTGCTGGGCTAGTGAGCTGCTGCCCCTTCCCCAGAGAAGGACGGAGTGGGATTTGCTGGCATAAGAGTTGTACGAGGATTGACTCTGCTCCTAAGGTGACACTTCAAGGCTTGACTTTTTAGAGGGGCTTTTGTTCCACTGGGCTTTTAACCTGAAGATTTGGTTCTCACTGGGTCTAGTTTTAACTGAGTGGTGTTTGTCTTATATTGCTTAATTTGTTTGGTTGTGGCGAGCAGGCTGAAGGGGAGTTGGTTTTGTGGTAGCAAGCACCACTTGTCTCCTTCCTTAAGCATTTGAATGAGAGGCTACAAGTGTGAGCACTGGAAGAGATTCCCCTTAGGGGATGGGGCCATAGCTCAGTAGAAGAGCATCTGTCTGCTTGCATGCAGAAGGTCCCGAGTTCCCCGCCTGGAAGCATCTCCAAGATGGGGCTGAGAGAGAGACTCCTGCCTGCAACCTTGGAGAAGCTGCTGCCAGTCTGGGTAGGCAATACTGAGCTAGATGGACCAAGGGTCTGACTCAGTATAGGGCAGCTTCCTATGTCCCTGAGTGGGGTGCTGCACTGGAGGGGATATAGACAGACAGACAGGGAAGCAAGGAAGGAAGCAAGGATGGAAGGAAGGAAGCAAGGAAAGGATAGCTATGCAGAGAAGACGGATGGTTGGATGATGCAGAGAAGAGGGAAGAGAAAAGAAAAGAAATGTGGCTCAGCTGTTAGCTGCGAGCGTTATCATTTTCTGCCCCGTGACTTCTTTGTGCTGCAGGGAAACAGCAGGGGCCACTTCCAGCGGGGTGCTTTCCTTCCTGGTCACTAGACTGCACTAACCGTCTTCCGTAACGGGGCCAAAATCCCCTCTTGCGTCTGGGTGTTCAGAACTGTACGTAATTAAATGTGATGCTTCTTGACATGCGCCGGAGGGAGGCACGCAGAGCCGCTTCCAACACTGCACCGGAGCACAGGAAGCTGCCACCTACTGAGTCAGGCCCTTGGTCCCTCTAACTCAGTACCGTCTACCCTGACTGGCAGCGGCTTCTCCAAGGCTGCAGGCAGGAGTCTCTCGCAGCCCTACTGGAGACACTGCCGGGGATTGAACTTGGGGCCTTTGCATACCTTGCTCGTGTCTGCCTACCAGCACACGTGTCCCAAAACTGAATTTGCAAGGTATTTATAAGGTGCTGCTTGGGAGAGATGCATAAGGCCAGGTGCCTTGTGGAGAAAGCATATCATGAGATCTCTCTCTCTCTCTCAGTCTCTCTCCTTAAAACACATAGTTGCAGCAAAACTCGCGGCTATTTGCCAGAAGGGAGCAGGCCGCAGATTAAAGACTAAGGATTTCCTTGCAGGGAAATCATTAGCTTCTGGAATGGCTTAATTTCCCCGAGTTGCATAAACTCACTCAGGCAACCGGCTCCTGCGAGGGCCAGGTTGAATTTGGCGAGGAGAAGGATGGCAGGACAGCAGGCAGACCCACGGCCAGAAGTGTTGGGGCGAGCGAGCAGGGAGATCTTGACGCCCGAAATGCAACACGAGAAGACAGGCCCCAGATATGACTGTGCCCTGCAGCCTCTGCGTGTAGAGGTTATGGGCTACGAGCAGCCTTGGCGCTTAATTGTCTTGTGAATTAAGGCAGGAATTCTTAAGCTCAGGTGCACAGATGTTGCCGGAGTACAACTCCCATCATCTCCAGCCACAAGGGGATGATGGGAGTTGAAGTCCAACAACATCTGGGGCCCCTTGAATTAAGGAATGGCCCACTTTTCTAATGCGGAAGGGACAACCTAGGAACCTCGGAAGCTGCCAAATACTGAGTCAGACCTTTGGTCCATCTAGCTCAGTTTTGTCTACCCAGACTGGCAGCGGCTTCTCCCAGGTTGCAGGCAGAAATCTCTCTCAGCCCTATCTTGGAGAAGCTGCCAGGGAGGGAACTTGGAACTTTCTGCTCTTCCCAGAGCAGCTCCATCCCCTGAAGGGAATCTCTTCCAGTGCTCACACTTCTAGTCTCCCATTCAAATGCCACCAGGGCAGACCCTGCTTAGCTAGGGGGACAAGTCATGCCTGCTACCCAAAGACCAGCTCCTCTCACTGAAAGGGACCTCAGAACTGGTCCAGGCCTGTCAGCCCAAAGTGCTCAGCTGCTGTCTTCCCAAACTGGAGAGCAAGCAGATTGTCCCAGCTCACTACCACGGGAGACTATGTGTGAACACGGGAAGATCTTCCCCTTAGGAGACCGGGCCATAACCTGGTGGCAGAGCGTCTGCTTTGCCTGCAGAAGGTCCTGGGTTCAATCCCTGGCAGCAGCTCCAGTTGTGGTTGGGAGAGACCCCTGCCTGCGACCTTGGAGAGCCGCTGCCAGTCAGTGTAGAAAATGCTGTACTAAATGGGCCAAGGGTCTGACTCGGTATCAAGCAGCTTCCTGTATAGAGGATGGGGCTGTAGCTCAGTGGGAGAGTATCAATCCCTGGCAGCCTCTCCAAGAAGGGCTGGGAGAGAGACCCCTGCCGGCGACCTTGGACTGCCACTGCCAGTCAGTGCAGGCAGTCCTCCGCTCAGTGGACCAAGGGCCTGACTCGGTAGGAAGCAGCTTCCTAACTTCAACCCTGCAGATTCCCTTCCATCCTCCTGTCCCGCTCGCTGACTTCCCAGTTCATGCAGGCCAGATGCTGGAAGAGAAGGCTAGACTCAAAAGAAGGACCCCTCCTCATCCTTTTTCTGAATGACTACAGGGCAGTGAGGTTGTGTGTGTGTGTGGGGGGGGGGAGTGTGTGTGTGGGACCCAACCTCCAGCATGACTCACTTGACCCAAGGGAAGGGACCCCAAGCAGCCCAAGCCCTGGGAAGGCACGAGGAGGCATCTGGCGAAGCCGGCAGGGGCCTGCAGTGTGAAATCTCAGCCCAGCGGAGTAACTGACGTCTTTCCAGCCCATAATTCAGAGAGGCACAATAAAAACAGGAGCGTACTCCTCCTCGCTGCTGCTGCCGGCAATGGCTCCTCTCCGCCCCCCTCCTTGGTGCCACATATCAGGGGACAGCTCTGCCATGGGGTGGGGGGCAGGGAGGGAGGAGGGGAAGGTGCTTCTTGCCTCTTCCCAACAAAGCCCTCCGAGGAAAGGGGGCAGAGGTGGGGAAGGAAAGCTGGGGTTGCAACTGGCCCCCCCAGGCCTCCCCCCCCCCCGCAAGGCGTGGGGAGGGGCAGGGAGGGAGGCACTTACTTCTCAGGATCCCAAAGAGGCAGAGGCAGGCGAGGAGAGCCATAGAGGCGGGTGGCGGCGGCGGCGGCATCTTCTGCTCAGGCGGGGCACATCGCTCCTGCCCGCCCTCCCTGCCGTGGGGGGTTCCCCAGGCCAAGGCGTCGGGGGCTCCAGCGGCGGGGGCGGGGGAGGCTGGTGGTCCGGGGTGGGGAGGGGCGGCTGGGTGGCGCTGCAGTCCGGCCCCCACCTCCCCCGGGGCCCTCCCAGCGGCGGGTCTCCTCCCGGTGCCTTCTCCGCCGCCGCTGTCCGCAGTGCTGAAGTCCGGCCCTGCGAAGGCTCGGCCGGCGGGTGTGGGGGGGTGGGAGCTGTCCGCGGTGCTGAAGTCCCGCCTGGCGAGTGGGGAGCTGTCCGCGGTGCTGGAGCGCCGGCCGCTCTCCCTGGTGCTGAAGCGCCCGTCAGCGGGGCTGGCCTGCCATGCGCAAAGAAAGGCGAAAGGCAGGGAGCGCCCCCGCCCGCCTTCAGGGGATGTGCCGGAGAAAGGTTAGGGGGCCGACGCCAGAGGACACTCGGCGCTGGCTGCGGAGGAGAGCGGAGGAGCAAGGAGGACAGATGCTCCTCTCTCTATCTGCTGCCTCCGCCTCCTCAGCTGCGCCTTGGCATCGCCTCCTCTCCTTGACGCAGAGACCACCCCTTAGGGACTCGCCGGCCGCCTCCACAGCCCGGGACCGATTCAGGTCCAGGGGGAGCCCTCCTGGGTCTGCCAAAGGGCACCGCGTCTTCAAGGCTTCAACGGCCACCCTTCTCCTCCGGGGCCAGAGTGCGGGAGCAAGAGCGCCCCGGAGGCTGAAGACGGAGATGCCCAAGAAGGGACAGGGATGCATCTGGCAGGGAGCACCGTTAGGGCTGGAAGATGCTAAGCTCTCCTGACGAGGCAGGCGTCCAACGTGCAGGGGGAATTGCGGGGGGCGGGGAGGAAATGAGAGCAGGTGGGGCTGGCAAGGGGGCTTAGTACCCTGAGCATGTGAGAGCAGAAGAAGGGAGAGAAAGATGTGCTTTGGTGTAGGTAACTCCGTGTGTGTGTGTGTGTGTGTGTGTGTGTGTGTGTGTGTGTGTTTAGATGGATGAGGGAGGTAGTTTTGGCTTTAGTGGGTAGACTGCCATAGGGGTGCAGGCAGAGGGGAAACTTGAGAAGCAACTTCTCACTTCAATTTTTGGTGGGGGAGAGAAAAATATGCTTTGGGGATTAAAGATATGGGTTGTTAGGTCTGGCGGGAGGGGGCGTTCAGTAAAATGAGGGGAACTTCTCAAACACTTGGGTGGTTCTCAAATGCTTGGGTGGGATCTGCCCCGCAGGGGGACAGAAATACATGTGTACATATAGGGAGGGGGGGAAATGTAATGCACAGTGTGGATGTGTGTGTAAGAAAGAGGAGAGCCTTCGGGGGGGCAGAGAAGCATGTAGAAAGCAGAGGGAGGGGTGTACACTCCCCACACCATGTGTGGGAGAGAAATCAAAGCAGAGAAGATAAGAGAGAATCCCTTTTCTGTGTACTGTAGAGACGAGCATCCATGCTCAGTAATCGATGTCTGTACAAGAGGCCCCATAAGCACAGGATGGTGAGAGTGTGCTGAAGAATCCCTGAAATGTGCACTCGGGGTTGCGAGCATAAAACAGTGTGCTGGTTCTTTGTGGAGGCCTCCCATGTATGGGGAGGACAGCAAATCTCAAGTGTCCCCTTGGCTAAGCAGGGTATGCCTCAGTTTGCATTTGGATGGGGGACTATGTGTAGGTGCTGTGAGATATTCCCCTGAGGGGATGGGGCCGCAGCTCAGTAGTAGAGGGCATCTGCTTTGCGTGCAGAAGGCCCCACATTCAATCTCCAGGTGGGGCTGGGGAAACCTTGGAGAGACTCTGCCAGTTCGTGTAGGCCAGGGGTTCCTAACCTGTGGTGCTCCAGATGTTGCTGAACTGGGGGTGATGGGGTTTGTAGTTCAGCATCATCTGGTGTTGGGAACCCCTGGTGTGTAGACAATACTAACCTAGATCGAGCAAGAGTCCCACTCTCTATAAGGCAGCTTCCTGTGTTCCTATGAGTGTGTCGCCTGTGGTTGTGTGGTCCGCATCCTCAGCCCTCTCCTGGGTTGGTTGCTTGGTAGTGCACTCAGATCTTAATCAGCAGTGACTCTGACCTTGTGTGTGATTGAATCAGTGGATGTCTTTGTGCAGAGTTAGCTGTGTGTATCTGAATCTCTGCTCTTTTGTGGCTGTATGATTTGAGTCTCCTCTCTCTCTCTCTCTCTCTCTCTCTCTCTCTCTCTCTCTCTCTCTCACACACACACACACACACACACACACACACACACACACACACACACACACACACACTCAAATAGATATAGAAACGTGTGTGAGCATCTCCATGTTTTGTGGCTAAAAATATGCTAGCATGTGTCTCTGAAGGATGCTTGGTGTGAAAGTCCAAAAGGCAGACTGGACACTTTGGAAAATTAATGGAAGCAGCATGCAAGCTTTAGCGTTAACTCAGAATTCTTCACCCACGTTTCCATTTGCCGGCTAAAGAATCCAGTGCAACTCTGAAGTCGTCATACTTCGATGTCTTGATTTCTTTAAAACCTCTGCATCCCACCTATCCAAAGCTGGAGACGTCCGGGCCTTCTAACAAAATGCATGGTTGTATGTGAATGGCATTTGCTCAGCAGAAAACATGGCCTGTTTTCCAGGATGCCTTTGGGTATTTGCTACTGTTCGCTTGGTTTTGAATTTGCTTTCTTCTTTGAGACCACATTCAACTATGCTGAGGAGGCTGCTGCAAATGGGGATTATATTCTTGGGCGTGGGGGGAGGCGTACATCTCAGCTGTACAGTGTGTATAAGGTTCCAGGTTTGAAACTTGATATTTTAGGTTACGAAAGATCTTAAGTAACAGAGTGGACAATATGTTGGCTAGGGCAGGAATCCTCCCTGATTTTCAAGCAGGGGACACTTTGGCCGGGGGGAAAAAAGTCAAGGTGAGAGCCATTTCCCATTACTATGCTGACCTCTCTGCACAGTACTGGGAGGGCCCTTTGGGAGAGACGGAAGAGCCCCCTCTTCAGAGCTCTCGGAGGAAAGCGCTGGGAAGGGTGACATTTCCCAGCATGCCATGCACGCCTTCCAAGATGGCGCAGGGGCTCAATAGGGCTCCGTGTCCCTGCAAGGAGACCCCCACCCCGACGCTGGGCAAAGCACAGCACTGCATGGTGGGAACAGTCGTCTCTGCCAGGTGCCGGGGGGGGGGACTGTGCCGAAGATTCGGCTTTGGACGAGGCTTCACACAATCCCGCTGAAGAATTTAGACAGGGAGCCGTGCTGAGAGTCAGTGGGGGCTGCCACTGGCCCCCCGGGCCTGAGAGTGAAGGCAGGCAGATCACTGCTCTGCCTTGACATCAGGCAATTGCACGTGCTCAGGACTGCATAGCCATTCCGGACCCTGATGCCACGGGCCACCCTCTTCCCGCTCGTACAACGCACGCACCCCTAGACATGACCCTGGCTAGGCAGCGCATTCGCGTTCTCCGCATGCTCCCCTCTCGCACACAGACCCTCTGCTGGGCTCCTGCCTTCTCCAGGAAAGCCGGGCCTTCTGACAGCGCCGGCGGCAGGAGGCCCCTCCTCGGCTGCAGCAAGAAGAAACCCTTTCAGGGTTTGGCCGGGAACAGAGTGTGTGTGAGAGAGAGAGAAAGAGAGAGAAAGCTTGGCTGAGAGCAGGCTGGATGTTGCTGCTCCATTTAGGTCAGTTGGGGCTTAACCCACAAGCAAGGCCTGATGCAAGCCTGGGAGTCTGTGGGGGGAGGGCACGACACACAACCAGCCACCCACGGCGGACAAGCTGCCCAAAGGACCTGCTTGGCTTTCAACTCCGCTCAAGTCAAATGGGTTTGCTGTCTTCCTTTATTAGTGTCTTCATGTTCAGGCTGTGCCCTTTTCCTGCTTCTTTCTCTCTCTTTCTCTCTCTCTTTCTTTCTTTCTTTTCTTTCTTTCTTTCTCTTTTTCTCTTTCTTTCTCTTTCTTTCTTTTCTTTCTTTCTCTCTCTGTCTTTTTCTTTCTATTTCTTTCTTTCTTTTCTCCTCCAGTATCCTCCTTATTCCAATTCCAATTCTCCACCGGTTATTCCAAGGCTTCTCGGAACCCTATTGGATCCAATAACCTTCTCGGGCGGACCATCCTTAATGGGCCCTCCACCCCTGCGGAAGTGGGATGTGGTCGTGAGTCCAACCTTAACCAGATGGTGGTCCGTCCATGACAATGGGGAAATCAGAGTGGTCAGAGTGAAAGACCAGATCAAGTGTGTGACTAGTAATGAGTGTTGGTCCCGACTGCTTGGGATAGGACCATAGTTGTCATGGCAGCTATAAAATCCTGGGCAAATTTGCCCCCCCAAAGTGAACATTGAAGTCCCCCAGCACCACAAGCCTGGGAGACTCCAACGCCAAGCCCGAGACCAAGTCCGTCAGCAAAGTTAGGGACTCCGTTGGGCAGCGGGGTGATCGGTACACCAACAGAAGTCCCAGTCTATCCCTGGTCCCCAAACTTAATTGCACACATTCAATATGGTCAGACACTTTGACAGGGATCCTGGCAAGAGAGAGGTTATTCTTATAGACCACAGCCACTCCACTTCCCTGTCCATGTCCCCGCATCTGCTCCTCAACAGAGTACCCTGGAGGGAGAAGCTGGGACCAGACTGGACCACCAACCTCCTCTTGTGGTCCTTTCTTGGGAATCCACTCTTGCATCCAGCATTTTAGCCATCTTTTCTACCGGCCTTCCCACCCCGCCTCAAGCTTCCATCAGCACTGGCATCTTAGTTTTCTAAGGCGGCCCGGCTGGTGTCTGACGCTGGCTGTAGACGAAGCAGTTGGCCCCACACGCCCGGGGAGTTCTGTCCTCCTCCGGTTTCCACCCACCCCCCACCCCAAACATGCCGGCTCCTTTCTGCCACAGCTCCACACAGCCCTTCTCTTCACACATGGCTAGGCCTGCTTGCCTGGAGCAACGCACCCGGATGCTCCCGCCGAGTAAATGCCAGGCGCCGTCTGCATGGCTGCTCTTGTGCGTCCCTGCTTCGACCTCTTGAAAGCCGGGGACGGCGGGAGAGGCCCTTTGAACTGCTGGAGAGGAAAGTGGCTTTTAAAGATGGCTTTAAAAGGGGCTTAGACAAAGTCATGGCGGACAGGACTAGCGATGGCGACTAGTCTGGTGGCTGTGGGCCACCTCCAGCCTCAGAGGCACGATGCCTCTGAATCCCAGTTGCAGGGGAGCCACAGCAGGAGAGAGGAGGGCATCCACATACCTCTTGCCTGTGGGCTTCCCGGAGGCATCTGGTGGGCCACTGTGGGAAACCGGATGCTGGACTAGATGCGTCTCCTTGGGTCTGATCCAGCAGGGCTGTTCTGATATTCTTAAGTGTGAGTGGTGAGGCTAGTGGAGTCTGACCTTTCTGTAGGAAAGGAACAGGTGGCATCCCTCCTCGTCGGCAGGCCTGGGCTGCGGCCCACACTCTTTGGGGGGCAGATTTCAGGGATGGGGCCATAACTCCAGGCTAGTACTGAGGTTGCCCCCTCCCCGTAAGCTGCCTGGCTCACCCTTGCCTCCTGGTTACATCTGATATGTTTGGTTGCTTAGAGATTTCCTTAAATGCCTGCTTGCATGCTACATTTTTCTGGGTGTCCCCACTCCACCCCAAATGACCACTGCCATATACTGAGTCAGACCCTTGGTCCGTCTAGCTCAGTATTGTCTTCACAAACTGGCAGCGGCTTCTCCAAGGTTGCAGGCAGGAATCTCTCTCTCAGCCCGATCTTGGAGATGCTGCCAGGGAGGGAACTTGGAACCTAGATGCTCTTCCCAGAGCGGCCCCATTATCCCCTGAGGGGAATATCTCACAGTGCTCACACTTCAGTGTGAATCTCTTCCAGTGCTCACACTACAGTGCAACCAGGGTGGACCCTGCTTAGCTAAGAGGACGGGTCATGCTTGCTACCACCAGACCAGCTCTCCCTCCTCCTGTGAAACAGGATGCTGGACTGGATGGGCCTTCTTGGGCCTGATCCAGCAGGGCTGTTTTTAGGTTCTTTTGTGCTTAAGGTGTGCCAGCCAGAGTTGATTACTGTTCTGCAGGACTTGAACAAACTGCCTCATGTGGTGTTTTTCTGTTGGACTATGGTCAAGGAATTATATCCCAGTATTCTCCCAGTGGGGAGAGGAGGGTGTTCTGCTGCCTCTTGACGTATCCGAGTTGGATCTTTAGAACTTCTGCCTGGTCTTGGTAGGAGAGGAGGCTGAAATGGCCCGCGTTTCCCCGGCTTTGCTGCAGCAGCTCTGCTGAAGGGAATCCGAATGCGAGGGGAGAGAGGTATAGCTGTGTCCCTTTCTTGCCAGTGGTGCTTTGATGATTCAGCAGTCTAGGCTTTAATAATTCACAGCAGCCAAGAGTGAGATAAACGGGTAAGCCAGGGAGGCAGAAACTGGGGGGTGAAGGAGAGTCTAGCCGGCGTGGTGGTGAGATGGTGCCGGTGGTGGCAGATGGCGAGTTCTCCCTGCTCCCTCTCTCTGGTCGGTCGGAAGGAATGTGGTCTCTCTCTTCAGGGCTTTTCAAAAGGGGAATTCAGAACGGCACCATGGTAGGTGGGTGCTTTGCACACACCCTGTGCATTTTTCTCGTCAGTGCATATTTTGTTTCCTGGAGTTGCATTTTGTAACATTTAGTACCTTACAGAGTGTGAGAAAATCCTCAGGGCTGGGGACTTGGCAACGTTATTGCAGGAGAGTGTGATATTAGGAGGAGCATAGGAAGCCGAGGCAGACCCTTGGTCCATCTAGCTCAGTACGGTCTTCACGGGCTTCTCCGAGGTTGCAGGCAGGAATCTCTCTCAGCCTTATCTTGGAGATGCTGCCAGGGAGGGAACTTGGAGCCTTCTGCAGGCAAGCAGGCAGGGGCTTTCCCCAGAGCAGCCCCATCCCCAAGGGAAGATCTGACACTGCTCACATGTGATTTCAACGGGGCCTAGTTTTTAATGGAATTGGATTAATTCTGTATTATTGTACATGTATTATCATCTTTGTGATCTGCCTGGAGCAGTCTTGTGCTGGCAGGTCGGGATATCAAGGTCTTAAGTCGATAAATAAATCTGGATATCAGCTGCACCTTACCTGACTTCCATTCCAGTTATCATCTGGATGGGAGCGCCAGAGGTTGGCTGGGAAATGCCCTCCTCTCAGACTGGCTTCTAACAACTCGCTTAATAAGCAGGATGCCGGGGTGGGGTGGGGTGTGTGTGTGTGTGTGTGTTGACTTCCGTCCGCACTGTACCTTTGAGCTAGCCAGAGTCTGACAACCTGGTCTGCAGCTGAAAAAGGTCACACCACACAGGGGCGGCTGTGGATTTCAGTAATGGAGTTTCTGTGTTCGAGAGAGACTGAGCAAGGAACCGGAGCCTAGGGCAACCCTTTGGGGTGTGGGGTGGGGGGACCGGGAAAAGTTAGTTCCACCTTCTGTGTCCACTCCAGAGAGGAGTGACTCTAGAACAACCAAGGAAATAAGATGTGGAAGTGGTTTGCTAATTGGATTAGGCGGCTCAGATTGAAATGAGTATGCAGTTTCGCGAGTTACAGCACAGGCAAAAAAAAAAAAAAAAATCCTTTGGATTGTGCTCCCTTCTGAGATGAGAGCCTCTCCTTCTCTGACAACTCTTTAGAAGTCTCGAAGGACTTATGTTTTCACCCAAGCTTTTTAACTGGGCTGTGGTTCTAACTTGTTTTAAGGTCTTCATTTTTAATCTGTTTTATGTGGTTGTAAACCGCCCAGAGACGGAAGTTTGGGACAGTCTACAAACTTGAAAAATAAAAACAAGAAGCCAACTAGTTTGGGGGAACAAAGAATGTTATTAGGGGAACAAAGGTTTTGTTATACATTAAAAATACTTATAAGGGTGAGGAGAATAAGGTTTTTGGTTTATTTACCTTCTGAAAGAAGCTTGCGTCACATTATTCAGAAACTCAGCTAGATTCCACTTAGAAAAATACAGTCTTTGGTGATCAGGCCAAACGCTCCAGGCTAATTTTCCTGTCCAGGACCATGTGGCAGGAAAGATTGGGGTGACCCTGCACTCCGCTGCACACACACTCTCACTCAGCCCAGTTCCTGGCCAGGAAATTGTTATTTATTGTTGTTGTTCTTGTTGTTGTTGTTGTTGTTGAGTGGTTGGCCTGGGAGGTTGGAGGAATCTCCCTTCTCCCTGCTGCATTGGCTTCTGCTGCTTGTTCTGGGGTAGAGAATGAGGCTTCTTTGAACAACGGAAACCTTTTAAAATAATGAACGCATGCTATAGGGCTCTGACTGAGAGCTGGTCTTGTGGCAGCAAGCATGAATGGTCCCCTCTGCTAAGCAGGGTCTGCTCTGGTTTGCATTTGAATGGGAGACTACCTGTGTGAGCGCTGTAAGATATTCCCCTGCGGGGATGGGGCCGCTCTGGGAAAAGCATCTGCACGGAGGGAGGTTCCAGAGAAGGCTGGGAGAGACTCCCGCCTGCAACCTTGGAGAAGCCGCTGCCAGTCTGGGTAGACAATCCTGAGCTAGATGGAACAAGGGTCACCCTTCCTGCAGAGCATCCAGATAAGGGAAAGGAACTGGACTGGGATATCCATTTCCTAGGGATCTGTTTATGGCGCTCCTTTGCGACCTAGAAACAGCCGCTAGGGAAATAAGATGTGGAGGTGGTTTGCTGATTTGATTAGGCGGCTCAAATTGAAACCAGCCTGCAGTTTAGCAAACTACAGCACGGGCAAAAAAAAAAAAAAGAGTTGATCCTAAAAAAGAATACGATCCTGCACTGAAAGCATCCTCAGCAGTTCAAGGTGTCTGAAGGTGTCTGAAGCAGAAGAAGGTGTTGCTAGACCACTTTCTTGGGTGAAAGAGACCGGTAGCCGAAGCTGCATTTTAGATGGTTCAACTCCCAGGGCAGGAACGTTCTGTCTTGGAGAGCTGGTCTTGTGGCAGCAAGCATGAATGGTCCGCTTGGCTAAGCAGGGTCCACCCTGGTGTGCATTGGAATGGGAGACTAGGTGTGGGAGCACTGTAAGATACTCTCCTTAGAGGATGGGGCCGCTCTGGGAAGAGCAGAAGGTTCCACATTCCCTCCCTGGCAGCATCTCCAAGATAGGGCTGAGAGAGACTCCTGCCTATAACCTTGGAGAAGCCGCTGCCAGTCTGTGTACCGTGCTAGATGGGCCAAGGGTCTGACTCAGTAGAAGTCAGCTTCCTGTGGCTTCCAGCGGCATCTGGTGGGCCACTGTGCAAAACAGGGTGCTGGACTAGATGGGCCTCCTTGGGCCTGATCCAGCAGAGCTGTTCTTATGTTCTTATATTCCTATGACCTCTTAGAGATTGTCGTGATGTGCCCAAGATGCAAAATTGCCTTTTTCAAGTGAGGATGCAGTCTTATGTTTTGAAGCCCAAAGGGTGACTGAAGGATCACAGCCCTTAGTATCCATGGCAGTTGGTCCAGAGCCCCCACGCCCCCTCCAACAAACTTTGAATGAATATTTCAAGACTGGTGCGTGACTGAAGGAAACAGCTGGAGAACAAATTTCTCTCTGCCTTCGGCACCTCAAGCCAGCAAAAGATGCTGTGCTTCCTGCAGCAGGGCTGGAGGCTAAAAGAGCAGGACATCTGGCTGGGGTGGCCACATCACACTCCGGTCCCTGGTGATGGAGTCATTGATGGAATGAGCTGGCCATCTTCAGCCGATGTCATGTAGTCAGTCACCCCCTGCACTTAGCAATAGTTCGGCAAGGTGCAGCCATATTAGAGTTCCTTAGCCGCTGAGGTTCAGCAATCTTTATCTTGATTTCTAAAGCAGCTTAGTTCTTGCAAGGGCTGCTTGCAGAAGAGACAAGCCGAATATAAACCCAACCCCACAAACTGGTTCAGAGAGGATTATACAGGGTGAACTCGAACGGAACCCAAATCTAAATAGTCTGAGTGGCCTTGAATCTGAAACCAGAGCCAAACCCCAAAATACAAACAAGTAACCAGTCCAAAAGAAGTTGTTCCATAATTAAGCACTTGGCTTTTAATGATATAGTGTGTTTTCACCCTGTCTTTTAAAATTCTGTTACATGTATTTTGTTGTAAACACCTTCACAGAATGCAAGAATAAACTGTTGAGACAATATATATTCTCAAGTTTCATGGTCTTATCTGCACAGAGTTATACTGGCAAAGAGTTCTGTATTGTTTTTCATGAAGCATATCTAAATCAGTTCCAAGTACTTGAACTGATTAGCAAATTGCTTTTTAAAGTTAGATTCTAAACCAGAAGTGAAAAAGAGAGTTTAATGATACCATTGAATTGGAATGGAACTAAGTTATACTCTCTTGACTCTCAGCTTGCAGAATATTAGATCTGAGTTATTTAGCTGTTCTGGTTTAAAGAGTGCACCCCTCTTTCCTTAGATTCCACCCCCTAGTCTCGTGGCCTTTCATAAAAAATCAAGGAAAGCATTGTAGATACCCAATATCTTCCTAAATGTATGCCAACACTCAAAAGAGTAAGGCTTCAGTCCCCACCTTCTGCCCTAGGAAGAAAATCCCATTTAACTCAGTGGGTCTTCCTTGTGAATATGCATGGGCTTCTGCAGAATAAAACCAAGAATATGGTTCTCTGACCCCAAGGCGCTCACAATCTCAAAAGAAGCACAAGGTAGACTCTTCCCCCCACTACATAGAAGAGAGCCACCTTTTAAAAAGTTGCCTCTTTCCTCAGATAGCTGTGAGGAAATCCCAAATGGTATGCCACTAAGAGGGTCTGAAAATGATTGCCTGACCCCAAAGGTTCACAGCCTAAAAAGAAACTCAAGGGAACCCCCAGCAATAGCCTTTGCAGGGACGCTGTGCTGTGGGGCTGAAGAATTCCTCTCTCCCTGCTAAACAGAAGAGAGCAGCTCAAGAAAGTGCCTCTTTGCCCAGCTGGGGCAAAGAGGAGTGTGAGTGTCAAATGCTACTCCTGGAGTTGGGTGTGTTTGTGTGGGGTGGGGGAGAGTAAGGCCAGGCGTGATCCAGGGGGCAGGAGGAGGCATTTTGCACAGCATGAATGGGAGAAGAATAGCACCACCAAAAGATTATGGGCAGAGACAAATAAGGCAGCCCAGAGCTTCTCCGCTCAGGAGCAGTCACTCTGCAGGCGCCCCCTCCCACAATTTTGGGGGACTCCCCCTTACTCTCCCTCCTGTGGAACCCAAGAGACAATGGTATTTTATAGATTTTAAATTAGATTTGTTTTATATTTTTAGCTTTATATTTTTATTGTCATTTTTATTGTACGTTTTTTAACTTTTGTCAACCGCCTTGGGCTTGTTTTTCATGGAAGGCGGTATATAAATTTAACAATACCTAAACAAAATACAAATGGCACCCTCTGCTAACCATCTGCTTGTGCGAAGTTGCTTTTCCAGGTGCAGAGTTAGAGATTTCCCCATGCAAGACATTTCTTCGGAGTGTCCAAAAGTCTGAGCCTTTTACACGAAGTGAATTTAAAATTTTATTTTTAAAAAATATTAGTGGTGATTTCTCTCCTCGTTGATCAGACACAAAGGACTGCTAGGCAATGCCCAGCAGTGTTAATAGTAGGCACAAGTTGGAGACCGAGCGTCTTCCTACCTCCCCTGGCTCTAAGTTAGGACCTGCTCTAGCGGAGTCCTGCTGAGCCTCCAGTGGGGGGAAATGGGTTAGAATTTAGGCAGCTGCCATATACCGAGTCAGACCCTTGGTCTATCTAGCTCAGTGTTGTCTAGCCAGACTGGCAGCAGCAGCGGCTTCTCCAAGGCTGCAGGCAGGAATCTTTCGGGGCTGCGTGCGCACAGCTTCAGCCTTCCAGCGGCTACTGGACTACAACTCCCATCATCGCCAGCTCCAGTGCAGAATGGCCGAGGTTTGCGCCGACCCCTGAATTACACTAATGCAGTTTTTAAAAAGACGTAGCATACTTGCCGGGCACAGCCACAAAATTACAGCAGCAGCACGATTTTGAGCTTTTGAATGTTTGCTAGGATTCATTAATTAAGCTACGCCAGCGGCCCTGCGGCCTGCATAATCAGCAGCGGAGAAAGCCCGCCCTCAGGGGTGATGTCATTTAAGCTCCGCCCCTAGCCCGGCGAGATAAGTATTAGTTCCGAAAACTTATTCTCAACTTCTCTGGTGGCAACGAGCGATAGGCTCTTGCCTGGGAAGCCGAAGGTTGGGAGTTCGACTCCCCGGTCCGGCACTTAAAATAAAAAAGATTTTATTTTTTTTTGCCTTAGCCAGCTGGATTTAAAATAAATAAAAGTGTGTCGGTTATTTCCCTGGGTTATGGGCCCTACTCACCTTCTCACCTCAAGCTCGCTCCGCAGCCCCGAATGGGGGTCCTGCCAAGGAGGGCCATTTGAGACTGCGCAACTTGCCCAAGGCTACGCAGGTGGCAGGACCCATAACCCGGTGTAACAACCGACCGACTAAAGTGATGGACGATCGCGGCAGCGGCACCCACGGGGATTCGAACCGTCAGCTTCTCGCACCCTAGGCGAGTCGCTTCCCCGCTGCGCCACCGCGACCGATGTTTCCTAATCGAGTCCTCGAACTCTTGTAGCGCCGACCTACGTCACAGGAGACAAGTATTAGTTCTGAGAGCCTATTCTCCCAATTACCTGAATTGCAGAGTCAGTAAGGCTCCCGCCTGGAGATCCAAAGCCTACGGGTTCGAATCCCTCCTGGGGCAACTTGAATTCAATTGTAATTAAATTTATTTTTATTTTATTAGAGGTTGCCTAAGTAATAACAGATTGGTCTTTATGCTGCCACCAGTTTTTAAAAAATAGCTGGTTGTTTGTTTCACTCTGCAACTTTTGATGTAAGGATACAGCAGAACACGCTGTCTGCGGTGGAGGCTGTTTGTTAAAGGTATAAGCTAATGATCAGAGGTAGGCTGCCTCTGAACATGGGAGGTTGCATTGAGCTATGATTTTCCATTTGAGCGATTGATTTGGCAAACGAATCGATGGAAGATCTGTCTCCTCACCCCCCCCGCCCCAAACCCCACATTGCTATCTTAGCCCATGGCCAATGCCCCATTTCTTGTGTGAATGCCTGCAGATCTATATCCACACACATAACAGGAATAGGCTTTAGAAAACACCTCTAAACAAACTATAGTTGTTGTTCAGTTTGGAGGGGCCTGCTGTGTCCGAGGGGCAACCCCACACGGGTAGCAGATGCAAAGAGAAAATTCAGATTCCTTACCGTGCTTCGGTTCCAAAGTCAACTTTGTTAAATTTGAAAGATTCCAGCATTCGCTCCCCCAAGGAAACATACAGCCAGGAGACATTTTCCACTTTTAAAAAGATTTATTTTCAAAACAGGCAAAACAGATTTCCAGACATCACACTGCCAGTGAAAGATGCCAGCTAAAGCTCTCCCCGCCTCCTTACCCAGACGCTGCAGGTATTATTATTTATTATTATCATCTATTCCTTAACATGTTTTTCATATACGCAAGTAACGGGCGGTTCACAATTTAAAAACACAACAATTAAAACATGAACTCGAACAACTACAACAGTTTAAAATACAGATGAAAAACTCTTTAAAAATAACTCTTTTAATGTTGTGAACCTCCTAGAGACTTCAGCAGGGGGTGGTATACAAATATGCTAAATATATAAGTAAAATAATAAAACTATAGACTAAAAGCCTGACTGAACAGGTATGTTTATTATCTTTATTATCATTATCATTACTACAGTCGAGAACTGTAAAATACCGCCCTTAAGAGAATGGGGCCATAGGTCCGTGGTGACACCACCTACCCCCCAACCCCAATCTTAATCCCTGGCAGCATCTCCAAGTAGGGCTGGGCCTGGGACAGATTCCTGCTTGAAACCTGGCAGAGCCGCTGCCGGCCAGTGCAGACAAGGGGCTAAGGGACTAGCACGGCAGAAGGCTGCCTCTTCTGTTCCTGGGTCTCTATGGACACCAGGGTGCTGGATCTGAGAGAGCAGAGCCTCCATGGCCAAGAGCAGTCTACGCCAGAGGCCGCTCTCCCACCCTGCTATGCCTAGGAGCCCACTAGCGGGCGCGCCAAGCAGGGCACCACCAGCTGCCCTCCCACTTCTGAAATCCCCAGCTCAGGGGGCAGGGAAATGGGGGCAGCACGCTCACCTGGGCACCGTCCAGCCTTGTCCCCGCTTCGATCCCGTCCGCAGCGAGCGCGTGGGGTGGGGAGGGGGATAGAGAGGGGCGGCGCGAGCGGCGCTCACCAGCCGCATTTCCGGCGAGGGCGGCGCTCTGTCCGCCGCCCCTCGTCGGGCCTCCTGCGTCAGAGGCCGGCCGGAAGTGGGAAGGGGAACGCGGCGGGGCCGTCACTTCCGGCGCCGGCCCCTTCCCGGCCGCCATCTTGGTGCGGTGTGGGGGGACACGGGGGGCCCGGGGGCCGCGGCGGGCCGCTCGATGGGAAGATGCAGCGCGCGGGGCCGGGCGGGGCGGGGCCTGGCGCCGTGCTGGGGGCGGGGCCGGGGCGCGCGCTGCTGAGGCGGGAGCTACGGCTCCTCGAGTCCATCTTCCACCGCGGCCACGAGCGCTTCCGCATCGCCCGCGCCTGCCCGGACGAGCTGGGCTGCGAGTTCCTGCCCGGCCCGGGCGGAGGCGGCGGCAGCGGCGGAGGGGGGCCCGTCCGTATCCATGGCAACATCACGGTGAGTGGCAGAGGGCGCGGGGAGGGAGCCCCCTCCCCTCTGGCCACTTGGGGGCGGGGCCCGGGCAGTGGGAGGGGCCTGAGGGGCGGGGGCGGGGCTTATGTCAAGGCAGTGTCCAGCAGGCACCTGCTGCCACCCCCACGGAGGAATTAGGGGAGATCAGGAGGGCCTGAGGACCCCCAAGTGGCCTTCCACTCATACAGCACTATGGCTCAGCATGGAGCCTCCAAGGCACAGCTTAGTCTACCCTCAAGGACCCAGTGGCTGAGCTCAGTGTGGAACCTCCATGGCCCACTGTCATCTACTAGCAAAGACCCAGGGTCGGGCTGGGCAACAGTAAAATACTTTTTTTAAAAAGTTCTTTTATTCAGGGCCCTTGGAACCAACCAAGCAATAGTTTTCCTCAACTTCCGCTTTGCCAGGTCTGCCCAACCTGTGTTCCCTCTAGGAGGGATTCTCAGATGTGGTTGACTACAACTCCCATAATCCCCAAGCAAAAGCTATTGCAGCTGGGGATTCTGGGAGTTGGAATCAACATCTGGAAATCCCTCTTAGAGGAAACACTGCGCCCAACCTCCACCCTTCAACTGTTGTTCACCTAAAACTCCCATTATCCCTGTCCACTGACCTCTGGGGATGTTGGGAGTTGTGGTCCGACAACAGCAAGAGGGCCAAAGCTGTGCAGCAGTCCTGCCCCATGTCCTTTCAAGGGCCTGGCGCTGTGTCCCATGAAATTGAAGGCAGTCAAGGAACTTGTTTCCTATGAAACCGAAGGCCAGAGAACTTAGGATCAACAAAAGAGAGTTCTTCTTTACCCAGTGCACAATTCATCTGTAGAGTTCTCTGCTACGAAAAGTGACGGCCACCAGATTGGAGGGCTTTCAAAGGGGCTTGGGCAAATTCATGGAGGACAGGTCTTATCTACTAGTCTGGTGGCTAAAAGCCACCTCCAGCCTCTAAAGATACTTCTCAATACCAGTTGCAGGGAAGCAACCACAGGAGAGAGGGCCTGCCCTCACCTCTTGCCAGTGGGCTTCCCAGAAGCGTCTGGTGGGCTACTGTGGGAAACAGGATGCTGGCCTAGATGGGCCTCCTTGGGCCTGACCCAGCAGGGCTGTTCTTATCACTCTTGCTTTTTCTTAACTCCCATACTGTGTGGTCAATGAAATGAAGTACCTGTAAATGAAATAATTTCATGTCCTTCCTCAGTTTAACCTAGTTTCCTCCCACTCCTCTGTTACTTCATTTCTGTTGATTTAGATTGGGAGCGCCTTGGGGCAAGGACCGTGCACACTGGGCATTCGATACACGTCACAATGGCCCTGTTTACTCTCTGTGTGTCCCTCAAGGATCGCCGCACAACAGCACTGCTGTATCTGACTGACACCTGCCCTGTACACAACTGACCTCTTAGCTCTCCCCTCTCCTAGGAGTCCTATCCAGCCGTTCCCCCTATCTGGTCCGTGGAATCGGACGATCCCAACCTGGCGGCGATCCTGGAGCGGCTCGCGGATGTGAAGAAAGGCAACACACTGGTAAGGCCGAGGAAAGGGCTCTCAGTGGGGGAGCAAGCACGAAGAGGGAAGGCGGGCAGGCAGCCTGCCTGGCTGGCTCTAAACTTTGCTGTCTCCTCCCTGGGAAGCTTTTGCAGCACCTGAAGCGGATCATTTCAGACCTCTGCAAACTCTACAACCTTCCGCAGCACCCGGACGTGGAGATGCTGGACCAGCCCCTGCCCGCCGAGCAGGTGAGGCAGCCCAAGGGCCCCCGGCAGGCCTTCTGCACCCAGGAATCCGGCTGGCATTTGGCAGACCAGAGGGACACCAGGAATAGTGCAGGCGGTGCAGGGGACACACAGTGTTTCTGGTCTTTTTAGGACGGCTTCTAGCCTGAGGCACTTGTGCTCATTTGCAAAAATATATTAATTATTATTATTACATTTATATCCCACTCTTCCTCCAAGAAGCCCAGAGTAGTGCACTACATACTTAATGTTTCTCCTCACAACCACCCTGTGAAGTAGGCTAGGTTGAGAGAGAAGTGACTGGCCCAGAGTCACCCAGCAAGTCTCATGGCTGGATGGGCATTTGAACTCAGGTCTCCCCGGTCCTAGTCAAGCACTCTAACTACTACACCACGCTTTAGGGAGGCAATCTTATGTAGCCCTAAAAAGGGAGTTCGTGGGTGGCAGAGAAAAAATTAGGGGGCATTGAAAAAAATGTGGGAGGGTGGGCAGGCTCACTGTAGCCCCCGCAGACCATGTGGCTGGTGGCAAACAGAGCCCTGAAGGCAAAGTATCCTGCCTCTGTGTTGAGGGCGGCCCCTGAACTGCCATGTGGGGCCACCAGTTCAGGCTGTTGACACACACTGTGCAGCGTGTCATGGAAGGCAAAGGTGGATTTCTGCAGAGCTGGAAAAAAGTCCCAAATGCAGACTCCTAGCTGCAGCTGCCTTCTGAGTCGGGCCCTTGGTAGGCAGTCTGGTCCTCACTGGCTGGCAGCAGCTCTGGGTTGGGTTGGGTTTTTTAAGCAGTTGCTAGAGGTGCTGGGGATCGAACCTGGGGCCCCTTCATGTAAGCACAGACACCCCCACGGCTGCAGCACCTCTCCTCCAGGCTTCAGTTTCCACCTGAACCCTCCTATTGGTCTCCCAGGTAAAGTAATTCGCCCAGAAAAATACGCCTCTTAGCGCCCGTTCCTATTTCTGTCAGACTGGGTGGGCAGGCAGAGAGGACCCCCAGTTTCCAGGCCCTTCTCTGCTTGGTCGCCTGGGGGCTTTCCCCAGAGGTGGGTGGCTGTGAACAAGGCAGCTTCCAAGGAGGGGCTGCCCAACTCTGACCTGCCGGCAGCTGTCGTACTACAACTCCCATCATCCCCAGCCACAGTGGCCAGTAGGAGTGATGGGAGTTGGAGCCCGGCATCTGCCGGCGGGCCCAAATTGTGCCCCTCTGCTCTAAGGCCCACAGCAAGAATAGTCCTCACTTGAGGAGTTCCAGCAGTGCTGATCTGGGCCGCCCCTACGCCTTTGGGCCGAGTGGTCAGGTCTGTTAGGTCTTTGATTTTTCCACTGGCCTAGGCAGGCAGGCTAAAATGGGAGAAGATGGCTGGGGTTGCCAACTGGCTGAGCCCATGGGCACTGCAGGGTGACTCGGCAACCTTCCCGCCCTGCTCTGCCTCCAGGGATGTGGGGCTGTGCACAAGGTGCCCCCCATGTTGATCCTCTCAAGAGCATGAAGATGCAAGGGGGCCAAGAGACCGTGGCTGCCCCCCAAGAGAGCTTGCTGGCTGAGTGGGGACTCGAACCCAGGTCTCCTTGACCCCAGTAGCCCCTTCAATATTCTAGGACACAATTCACTTTCTTTTTCCCCCTTTTACTAGAGTCCTGGTTTTTAAGTTCCAGACAAGGGTGGATATTCACAGTCAACCCTAACTAAATAGCATTCTAATTCCCGAAGGCTAGCTCTGGGAGTATCCAGCCATCCAAAAAAGACCCTGCAGGGGTGAGGCTGTAGCCCAGGGGTAGAGTATCTGCTTGGCATGCAGAAGGCCCTAGGCTCAACCCTTGGCAGCATCTCCAGGTAGGGCTGGGAAAGCCTCCTGCCTTGAACCTTGGAGAGCCACTGCCAGTCAGAGTAGCCAGTACTGAGATCGATGGACCAAGGGTCTGGCTCAGTCGGCAACAGCTTCCTATGCTGTAATCTGTGTTTGGTGATGCCGAGTCTGGGCTTGTGCAGATTTGGAGTTCAGCCTGGATTTTTATCCTGCTTTTCTTCTCTCCTCTCATTCCACAGAGCACACAGGAAGAAGTGTCTTCTGAGGAAGAAGATGAGGAGATGCCAGAGGTATGGGGTTTCTTAAACACAATGGGTTAGGTCTGCGCCAGCGAGATTCCTCACCTCGTGTCTCCCAGGCTGCGTGGGTCCTCTTCCTTCCATCTTCTGGCCGCAGCCGGGAAAGCTCCGTCCCGAGAGGGGGAGGCGGGCTGAGGTTTGTCCTCTCTTCTCTTCTCACCCCCAAGGACACCGAGGACCTCGATCACTACGAGATGAAGGAGGAAGAGCCGGTGGAAGGCAAGAGGGCCGAGGACGACGGCATCGGCAAAGAGAACTTGGCTATCCTTGAGAAAATCAAAAAGAACCAGAGGCAAGATTACTTAAATGTACGTGTCGCCAGGCGGGAGGGCGAGGGGGGGAGGGGGGGCTGGTGGGGTGGAGGGGGGCAGGCCGCCCCCCGGGGAAGAGAGCTGGTCTGGTGGCAGCAAGCATGACTGGTCCCCTGAGCTAAGCAGGGTCCGCCCTGGTTGCATCTGAAGGGGAGACTCGATGTGTGAGCCCTGGAAGAGATTCCCCTTCTTAGGGGACAGAGCCGCTCTGGAAAGAGCAGAAGGTTCCAGGTTCCCTCCCTGGCAGCATCTCCCAGATCGGGCTGAGAGAGGTCCCTGCCTGCCACTTTGGAGAAGCCGCTGCCAGTCTGTGTAGACAATACTGAGCTAGATAGACCAAGGGTCTGACTCAGTATATGGCAGCTTCCTGTGTTCCCTCTTCGCAACTTGGTGCTGGGCACAGACAAGGGAGAAGACCTTCCTCTGAACAGGTGGCCATCCTGGCTGCCTACTAGCCACCATCTCCTCAGGGAATCTGCCAAGTCCCCCTTTACAGGCCCCCACCACATCCCACAACCGCAAACTCGCTAGACAAACAACAAGCTGTGTGCGGGGATTTCCTCTCTTCTGTCCCAGATTTCCATCCATTTAATTCAGGGCTGCACAACTTCAGCCCACCACCGGTTGGACTCCAACTCCCATCATCCCCAGCCACAGTGGCCACTGGCTGTGGATGATGGGAGTTGGAGTCCCAACAGCAGCTGGAGGGCCCAAGCTCTGAAGCCCTTGATTGATGTCCCCAATGCTATGAGACAATGGGCAGGGTTGGGGGGGGAGTGCCCCCTGGGTAAGGGGGCAGCGGGCCGCATCTTCAGCTGGGCTGCCTGTCTTTGCTGGCAGGCGGGATGTAACCACGAGATTCCTCCTCAATCCCTCCCAGGGGGCAGTGTCTGGGTCCGTGCAGGCCACCGACCGGCTAATGAAGGAGCTCAGGGATATTTACCGATCAGCAAGTTTCAAGGGTGGTACGTATCGGGCCTCCGCCTCGTGCCCGCTTCGGGGCAGGGGTGGGAGGGGGCAAGGGGCGGCAGTGGGGGTAGCAGGAACCAGCGCTTGCTTCTGCTGCCGAGAAGAGCTGGTCTTTTCGGACCAGCATGAATGGTCCCCTTTGCTAAGCAGGGCCTGCTCTGGTTTGCATTTGGGTGGGACACCACGTGTGAGCGCCGCAAGCTGGTCCCTTCAGGGGCCGGGGCCGGAGCTCAGTGGCAGAGGTTCCAGGCACCACCCCGGACATCCCCAGGCAGGGCTGGGAGAGACTCCTGCCTGGAACCCTGGATTGCTGCTGCCAGTCAGTGTCTCACTAGATGGACCACAGGTCTGACTTGGGAGAAGGCAGCTTCCTGGGTTTGCAGAGTTTTGTCAGGGGGTGGGGGTCAGAAGGTTTGGGGGCCGCCTGTCCCCATCGCTCCTTTGATTTCTCATGTGGCTCATCCCCCCTTCCCCCTGCGTTGTCCACAGGAAACTATGCAGTTGAACTAGTGAATGATAGCCTGTACGACTGGAGTGTCAAACTCCTGAAGTAAGTACTGGCGGCGTGTGTGTGTGTGTGTGTGTGTGTGTGTGTGTGTGTGTGTGTGCACAACTCACGTCTTTAAGAAAAACTTCTGAACTTACCCAGCATCCCCTCTGCCTTTTATCTTCTTGGACCTCCTTTCCTTTCCTCCCACTTAACCTGGTTGAAAAGATAAGAGAGGCAGTTTAGTCGTCAGAAGCATTTTGGGGATGGTCCTCACCCTTCCCTTCATTTCTGTTGGCGATTGTCATAGGTAACAAAAACACCTGTCTGGATAAAACAAACCAGTCAATAACTCCTGTCTGACTGTGTAAACAACAACTTATTTATTCATTGTTAAATTTATACCCTGCCTTTCATTCAGAAAATCCCAAGGCAGGTCCAGCCATCTTTCTTTGTTAGCCCGCCCCATAACAGATTGTTCTCTGGGCGGCTCCCCGCAGAGGGTTCAGACATACAAACACCATCAGAAAGCGATCGGCCGCCTTGTGCCTCGTGGCCCTGATCCGGTGCTAGAAGTTGCCCCTTCAGGTCCAGCTTGTAGAAAAACAGAAAAACGACCCACACCCCCACCCCTTTTCTCCCCCCGCCCCAGGGTGGACGAGGACAGCGCCTTGCATAGTGACCTGCAGATCCTCAAGGAGAAGGAGGGGACCGATTTCATCCTCCTCAATTTCACCTTTAAGGTCTGGCCAGTCCGGGGGGGGGGGGCGGGCGGGGGGAAAGGAGGCGCCAGCCGGGCCGCCCGCTCAGCCTCTCCCCTCTCCTCCCTGCAGGATAACTTCCCCTTTGACCCGCCCTTCGTAAGGGTCGTGTCGCCCGTGCTCTCGGGAGGGTAAGTATCTGGCTGAGCCCTTCCAGGGCAAGAAGCTGCTTCTGCCCCCCGTGGGAATCAAGTTGGGTGGGTGGGGGAGGGCTGTCCTTGTCGGCAGGATCCGCTTCTCTGGCTGGCCCTGACGTTGCTTCTCCCCACCCTCCCTCTCTTCCAAGGTATGTCCTGGGTGGAGGAGCCATCTGCATGGAGCTTCTAACAAAGCAGGTAAGCCGAGGCCCTGGGGCAGGGGAGAGGGGCCCGACGGCCGGCTTCTGGGGCCCGGCGCTGGGCTGGGGCTAGCGGCCTGCTTGGGGCCCTGACCACACAGCCCTCCCCCTTCTGCTTCCTCCAGGGCTGGAGCAGTGCCTACTCGGTGGAGTCCGTGATCATGCAGATCAGCGCCACGCTGGTGAAAGGCAAAGCCCGGGTGCAGTTTGGCGCCAACAAAGTAAGTGGGAGCCACGCCAGCAGCCCCGTCTCCCCCACTCGTGTTCAGCTCTTGCAGCGGGGCGGCGGGGGAGAAAGTGCAGCCGAGAAACCCCTCTCCCCTTTCAGACCTCTCCTCAGTCCAGCCATGGAGGCAGCCTCTCTGCAGCTGGGGAGTGGTGGGAGGAGGGATGGCTTACACAGCGTGGGGGTCTCTGGGGACAATCTCTGCTTCCCCCCCGGCCACCAGAGCATCAGCCGGGCCTGCAGGAGGCCCCCGGTTCCGTCCCTGGCAGCCCCTGAACCCTTAGAGGAGCTGCAGCCGCTCGGGAGAGACCAGGGGCGGGCGGGCTTGGCCCTCCAGCTGCTGTGGAACTACAGTGCCCATCTTCCCCTGCCACAAGTCACTCTGGCAGGGGGAAGGGGGGAGTTGTGGCTCGACAGTTTGCCCTCCCCGGTCTAGGCAGTGCCGAGCTCGAGAGAGCAAGAGTCTGGCTCGGAAAGCCACAGAGAGCTGGAGAGCTGGGAGGGAGTGACCTGAGGCAGCTTCTAGTCTCTCAGGACGGGGATCGGCTACAGATCCTCAACGTTGGGCCCCCCGATGGTATTGGACTTCAACTCCCATAATCCCCAACCGAAGGCCATTCCCAGGCCAGGCCAGGCGTGGAAGGAGGCGGCTTCAGCTGCTCAGGGGGGCTGGGGAAACTCCCCCCTCCCTCACACCCTGGAACCCGATCGTGCGTGGCTTGCCAAGGCGGCTTAAAGCCTTTTTGGTTCTGAGACTGGGAGCCCTTTGGGGACACAGAGGGCGCCTCTTTTTTTGGGCTGGCTGCACCGCCCTGAGGCCTTCTGCAGCAAAACCCAGTCTACGGAGGGTGTGAACCGTGCTCCTCCTTTCCCCTGCAGAACCAGTACAGCCTGGTGAGAGCGCAGCAGTCGTACCAATCCCTGGTCCAGATCCACGAGAAGAATGGTAAGGAGCGTGTGGGGGGTGGCATTTCAGCTCTGTGGGGGCGGGAGGGGGGGTAGAAAGACCTCCTTGATAGGGTTACACTCTGGGGACGGGGAGGAACCCCTTGACCTGGAAGGCGTCCCCCCCAGTAGAAAGCTCTGCTCTGAAAGGCACACACACACGCCTTTCCCTTCGGGGCAGCTCTTGTGGTAGCTTTTAGCCCAGACCCTTTTTGGCCAGACATCTGAGGACGCAAGAGCCCTCCCTGGGACTCTGAAGACCCGCCCCGCGGGCCCCGCCCTACGCGAAGGAGTTGCTCCCACATACCTGTGTGTCCTGGAAAATGGCGCTCACTCACTCCATCCAAGCAGGCAAAACAAGCAGTTGGTGCCTTGGGGTGTGAGACGGAGGAAGAGAGGGGGGGTCTCTGGAGGCAAGCAGGCTCCGCTGAGAAATGCTGCCCAAAAGGCAGGAGGGAGGGCCAGGCTAACCTCTAGAAAGCCAAATTGCAGGGGGGGGGGAGGTCTATCAAGTGCTGCAAGTGTGAAGGGCTTGAGAAACAAAATAGCCTGGGCCCAGATGGATTTATTTACTTAATTAGCATTTTTTTTAATACTGCCCCCAAACTTACATCTCTGTAGCTATCCTGGTCCCCACGGCAGCCACAAGGAAGCCCACAAGCGGGGGCTGAAGGTGTGCTCCCTTTCCCACCAGGGCTCCACAGCCTGTGATCGCCCTATCCTCCAGCTTGGCTTTCTGCCCCTGGAGGGAGCTCCCAGGACAGACCTGTCTGTCCTCCATTTTGTTTCTCAAGCCCTTCACACTTGCAGCCCTTGATAGACCTGCCCCCCCCCCACCAATTTGGCTTTCTAGAGGTTAGCCTGGCCCTCCCTCCTGCCTTTTGGGCAGCATTTCTCAGCGGAGCCTGCTTGCCTCCAGAGACCCCCCCTCTCTTCCTCCACCTCACACCCCGATGCACCAACTGCTTGTTTTGCCTGCTCGGATGGAGTGAGTGAGCGCCAGTTTCCAGGACATGCAGGTACGTTGAAGCAACTTCTTCATGTAGGGCAGGGCCCCCAGAGCAGTTCTTCAGAATCTCAGGGAGGGGAGCCACAGAGGCAAACAGCAAAGCAAGTCTTTGGATAGAGAGAGAACTGGGGGCAACTTACCCCAATGTGGGTGAGACCCCCTCAAAGGCTCTTGAAGAGGGCAGGCGCTTTCACCCTGCTCTGGGCCCCAGCAAGAGACTCTTTAATAAGAGTTTTTTGCCCCAGCCTGGTCTCTCTGCCTCAGGCATTTGCTTCCATATGCAAGCCAAGGAAGCACAAGCGGTATAGAAATGTATTGAATAAATTAAATAAGAGTCTGTTGCTTACTTTGGGCAGGAGCTTCTAGGTACCACATCCCCTCAAAATAGATGTGAAATACCAGCATAGTCTTTGTTTAGTTTGTAAAAGCTTAGGCTAAAAGTTGCTGTTTAGTTTGTAAAAGCTTAGGCTAAAAGTTGCTGTTTAGTTTGTAAAAGCTTAGGCTAAAAGTTGCTGTTTAGTTTGTAAAAGCTTAGGCTAAAAGTTGGCTGTTTGTTTGTAAAAGCTTAGGCTAAAAGTTGCTGTTTAGTTTGTAAAAGCTTAGGCTAAAAGTTGCTGTTTGGTTTGTAAAAGCTTAGGCTAAAAGTTGCTGTTTGGTTTGTAAAAGCTTAGGCTAAAAGTTGCTGTTTGGTTTGTAAAAGCTTAGGCTAAAAGTTGCTGTTTGTTTGTAAAAGCTTAGGCTAAAAGTTGCTGTTTGTTTGTAAAAGCTTAGGCTAAAAGTTGGCTGTTTGTTTGTAAAAGCTTAGGCTAAAAGTTGGCTGTTTGTTTGTAAAAGCTTAGGCTAAAAGTTGGCTGTTTGTTTGTAAAAGCTTAGGCTAAAAGTTGGCTGTTTGTTTGTAAAAGCTTAGGCTAAAAGTTGGCTGTTTGTTTGTAAAAGCTTAGGCTAAAAGTTGGCTGTTTGTTTGTAAAAGCTTAGGCTAAAAGTTGGCTGTTTGTTTGTAAAAGCTTAGGCTAAAAGTTGGCTGTTTAGTTTGTAAAAGCTTAGGCTAAAAGTTGGCTGTTTAGTTTGTAAAAGCTTAGGCTAAAAGTTGCTGTTTAGTTTGTAAAAGCTTAGGCTAAAAGTTGCTGTTTAGTTTGTAAAAGCTTAGGCTAAAAGTTGCTGTTTAGTTTGTAAAAGCTTAGGCTAAAAGTTGCTGTTTAGTTTGTAAAAGCTTAGGCTAAAAGTTGCTGTTTAGTTTGTAAAAGCTTAGGCTAAAAGTTGCTGTTTAGTTTGTAAAAGCTTAGGCTAAAAGTTGCTGTTTAGTTTGTAAAAGCTTAGGCTAAAAGTTGCTGTTTAGTTTGTAAAAGCTTAGGCTAAAAGTTGCTGTTTAGTTTGTAAAAGCTTAGGCTAAAAGTTGGCTGTTTGTTTGTAAAAGCTTAGGCTAAAAGTTGGCTGTTTGTTTGTAAAAGCTTAGGCTAAAAGTTGCTGTTTAGTTTGTAAAAGCTTAGGCTAAAAGTTGCTGTTTAGTTTGTAAAAGCTTCCTTGGGGAGAGAAGAGTAAAATAAGCTGAATAAAACTCCCATTTTCCCCCTTAGGTGAAAGACTGTTCTCTCTAACAGCACCTCTCATCCCCCCCCCTCCCCGAACTTTGCCATCTATATTTGTATTCATTTCCCCCTGTCTTTTTCTCTGTTAAAAATTACCTTGCAGTGGTGAAATTGCAGCTTGGCTTCAGAGGCAGGTGCTGTGGTTGGGTGGTTGCAGCAGAGAGGCTCCTCCATCTGGCTGGCAGGTGCTGGAGTCTCTTCCTGCCTCCCCTTTTATAGACTTCCTGCCCAGCACCTAATCGGAGGCCTCCAGCTAGCAAAAGGATCCCCGTCTGGGTCTTTGGGGGGCCCAGGGCTTGCCTCTCGTTCTTTGGATCCCCAGTGTAGGATTGCCTGCCTTTCCAAGACAGGTTTCAGGGGGGAATAGGTCGGGCTTGGCCTCTGTGAGCTGCACAGAGCCTCCATGGACAGAAGGGCTCTACAGCTACATGCCACCAGCTGCTAGGAAGCGCCAGTGGGTAGGTTGCTGCCTTCACACTTGTGAGCTCTCCAGTGGGTCACGACAGGGAGGAGGGGCTGCTGGGTGAGATGGGCCTTTTGCTCTGGTCTTCTTACACCCTTTGGGATTTATATAGTTCCCCAGTCCTCGAGAGTCCCTTTGTGTCATGTTGCTGTTTTAACTCATTTATTTTGCCAGCGAGTGAGGAAGAGAGAGGACGCTTGCTTTCCACAAGGGCATTCCAACCCTTTTAGTTCAGAAACGTCCGTTCTTTGCAGAGCTGCGTCTGCCGCCTTTGATAAGCCAAGGGCTGCACAGAACAGCAACCCTTTCCGGTGGGTGGCACAGGGAGCGGCCGTGGGCAGGCCAGTGGAGAGAGGGGCTGGGATTGAAACGGCTCTCCCTTATACCTTTAACACCCTACATGGCTTGGTTCCCAGTTAACTGCCTCCCCAGTGATTGCACCCCCACCCACCAGCACTCAGCATCTGAGGCTAGGGTAGTGTCTGTTTCAAACAAGGCCTTCTCCGTAGCAGCCGACGGTCCTCTGAGAGATCTTGGCTTGGTGTCCTCCCAGAAGTGGCTGAAGGTGTTCCTCTTGGGGGGGACAAATTGGGGCCTGCAGGCAGGAACCTCTCTCAGCCCTGTCTTGGAGATGCTGCCAGGGAGGGAACTTGGAACCTAGATGCTCTTCCCAGAGCGGCTCCATCCCCTGAGGGGAAGATCTTATAGTGTTCACACTTCTAGTCTCTCATTCATATGCAACCAGGGCAGACCCTGCTTAGCTAAGGGGACAAGTCAGGCTTGCTACCACCAGACCAGCTCTCCTCCAACATGTCGTGTCATTTTGTGGATGTATAAAAATACCATTTAACTTGTGTGATGTTTTCTGTAAATAGGAAGGCAGTATTTTTTAAAAAAATCTGTTTATTTGTTTAGTCACAGCCATAACAAAGATTTGACATACAAATTAGTTAAAACGACAGCGTTAAGAAGAAATAAAATCGCAGGACACTCAGAACTAAAAAGCTGGCTACATTTCTCATAAGAGTAAATTATCATCATCAAAATTATCATCATATTTATAAATTATCATCATCATATTTATTTATAGTGTATTGCTAAGCAGTGTGCATAATTTAAAACACAACTGTAAAAACAAAATGAAAAACAAAGCCCTTTTACAAAACAATGCAACAGTTTAAAACATTTCTGACGGCCTTTGTTCTTGCCCTGCAGGTTGGTACACGCCCCCGAAAGAAGACGGCTAGCGCGGGGACGAGGCCCAGGCAGCCACGGACCAATCGGACTTCTCTGCCAAACCGCTGCACTCCGGATCGTAAGACGCCTCCTCCCAGGAGCGGACGGCCCTGCCTGCTTTGCAAGACCATCCTGAGCGGCTCTTACAAACTTTTACAGAATAAAAAAACAAGCAAACTGTCGCAGCCCAGGACTCGCTAGCCGGCAACTGGTGGTCACTCTTATTATACAACAAAAAAAAAACCCCACACACACACTCACACTCAAAACCAAACCAACCTGAAATGACAAACTCGATTCTCTCGTATCGCTGGAAGTTTCGGGCTCGGCTGCAGCTTGGAGCACGGGCACCTCTCCTTCTGCTACGGATTTAATTTATTTTCTTATTTTCATGTACACTGCTTCTTCTTTTCCCCCTTCTCCCTTGGTTACAGTGTATGATGGATGTGTAGGGGGGGAAATGTATCTTTGGAGAACAATTACATTTGTTAATTTGAAGGGGGACTGGTCTTACCTTTCTGTCCCCAACAGGTAGGGTCGCGCCCACAGGGATGCCAAAGGCTTCTGCTATACCCTCCCAGACCTGGGGGCTGCATCTTTCATTCCTTGTTCTTTAGCACTCTGCACACCTCCCTCCACATTCACACCTCCGCTGCTGATCCATTGCTGAAAGGAAGAGGTGTGTCAGGTTAACATTCTATCGGTGTAGCCCCTGTCAGTGATGCAGAGCAAGTAATTCCACCTGCATTCTTGTGCATGGTCTGTGTTGTAACGGAGGAGTGAGGGCCTCACAGGATACAGAGGCTCCCTCCTCTTGGAAATCCTGTCCTTAACTGCTCTGCTCCCCCCACCCCTGAAGTGCATCTTTTTCGTCAAGAGGGCTAGAAACTTAAAGCGGGGGGGGGGAATACCAAAATCCTCAGGTTATTGGCTTGAGTTTTCCCTTACGATTTTTCTCTAGTTGTACGGCATCCACACTCCCTCGAAGCACCAGCAGTGCTCAGGGAGAGTGAGAGTTTTGCCGTCTTCTGCTGGGATTCCCCCTTTCTAAGCGGGAAAGCAAAAGTAAAGCAGAGAGAGACTCACTGGTTTGAGGAGAGGCGTAGTGGAACATTCCTTCCAGCATCACATATATACATTTTTAAAAAATTTAAAAAATGTGCAAAAAGGAAACCCAAATTCTGATGGCAGGTTTCATTTATTAAAAATGCACGTGCATCGCCATCACAGTGTTTTACTTCAAGAGAAAACAGAAAACTTCATAAGGCAGCGTGGTGGCTTCTCTCTCCAGAACTTGATGCACTCCCTCCTCCTAATCTGCTTTGAGGACAAACTTCACAATGTGCGGCTGTGAAGGCATCAAGACAAAAGAGAGAAACGGTTGTTTTAAAAATGCAAATCCCCCCCCTTCAAGGGTTGCAAGCATTCATAATTCAAAACCACACATATTCAGCGGGTTGGAATCTCAGCAGAACAGCAAAACGAAAACAAGCTTAAGTTTCTAGCCCTTCAAACTTTGGCCCTGCTGCAGATGTTGGCCGGCAACTCCCAGAATCCCTAGCTACTGGCCACTGTGGCTGGGAGTCAGTATTCTGACCCCCATCTGGATCAAATCTGGGAATCCCTGTTACAGTGAACACTGCTGAAGATTATGGGAGTTGTAGTCCAAAAACAGCTGGGGGGGCGGGGGGCGGCTACGTTGAGCAGGCCTGCCTTAAAGAGTGCAAAGATCAGACTTGACAGCATGTGAAGGGTGCTTGTCTCCAACAGGGGTGGCTAGGCATTTGTTCCCGGGCCCTTCTCTGCCTCTAGCACAGGAGGAAATTACATGGAACCCAACGGCACGTTATCTGCTCATTTCCCCAAACTAACCTGCATTCAGATGGCAGAACTCTGCTTTTCTTTTTTTTAAACACAACGTTTAGGTGTACTTAATTTTTCCGATCGCAGGGGACACTTGACCCCTGACCGAGACAACTTTGGCGTTCCCTGGGTGCTGGCAAGCCAAGAGAGTGACCGTTCCGCCTCTGCTACCGGAAACCCCCAAATTAAAGCTCAGTGGGCGTCCCATCTTCCCACAGGCAGCCCGAGACACCTGCCGCATCTCTGGGCCTGCCTCTTTCCCATCAGTCTGCTGGGGTGCAGAGGATCGGATCGGATCATTGCAGCTTGTGGCGTCTCGGAGGAACGACCCACTAACAGTGAAGTGTCTCTGGGTGCATTATTGGTTGCGAGCTTGCTAATTTCCCATTCAGCCATTGTGGGGCGAGAATAGAGTGGGGTATTCTCTCTGGGGTGAAAATCAGCCACACACCCCCCATGCTGCGATTCATGAGAATTGCCTGCCCTTGGAGAAAGCACCCTCTTCTCTGCAGTCTTGGGAGGCGCAGCCAAAACGGGGACCTGTGCCCGCACACTGACTCTTCTGCAGCCAAGCAAAAGTGCTTCTTGCCTTTGAAAGGCAACCTTTGGGGGTGTTCAAAAGGGCCGTGCACACCTCGCAACTCAGCTATTGGTAAAGCATGTTGGTGTAAGCGTACTGGCTAAGAAAGGGCGCAGTGCATCCGGATCTTGCCTCTGCCGTGAATTCTCTAAGGCACCCCAGGGAGGCTCAACCCCCGACTTTCCACATCTATAAAAGCGAGACAATAGTGCCTCCTTCCTTTACAGAATTGTGAGGATTACTACAAGGTGGTAATGCAAACACTCAAAAGCCCTGTACAACTGCAAGGCACACTTCTTGAAAGCACCCCCTGTCTTTATCCCACCCCCCAATTATAAAGCAACCCCCCCACCCCAAACTCTATAGAAGATAGGAAGCTGCCATCTACTGAGTCAGACCCTTGGTCCATCTAGCTCAGTATTGTCTACCCAGGCTGGCAGCGGCTTCTCCAAGCTTGCAGGCTGGAGTCTCTCTCAGCCCTATCTGGAGATGCTGCCAGGGAGGGAACTTGGAACCTTCTGCATGCAAGCAGGCAGATGCTTTTCCTAGGGAGGCCCCATCCCCTAAGGGGAATATCTTACGGTGCACACACATGCAGTCTCCCGTCCAAATGCAACCCAGGGTGGACCCTGCTTAGCAAAGGGGGCAATTCAACGCTTGCTGCCACAAGACCAGCACATGGAGTTGCCTTAGACAGAGTCAAACCACTGGTCTCATCCAGCCCATGGAATCAGGCAGAGGGGGGTCTCTCCACCACTACCTAGAAACACAAGGGGTCACGTCTGAGACGTTCGGGGAACTACAGCTTCACCCCCAGTGAAAAACAGCAAAAGACCTTGCTTTTCTTACCTCCATCTGCGACAGGCCCGCCACTCTGCCTTCCAGGACTTGTCGAATCGCGACTTGAGGCAGGAAACACTCTGCAGGACGGACAAACAAACAAGTCAGGTTGTATTCTTTTTTAATTCTATCTCTCCTAGCCAAGGTTCTGCAATGCTGGACCCAATTTGGCCTCTGCAAGGAGACAGAAGAGGGCCAAAACATTCCCAAGTGAAGCCTGCCTGTCGTTTTTAAAATCAGGCAAGTTTCTAGCACTCATGGTTTGGGGAGGTTCAAGGTTCAAATGGGCACAACGGCTGTTCCCCCAGATATCCAAGGAACATCTCTTCCCAGAATCCGTGGGGGAGAAGCGTTGTTTACTCCTGGGTAGTTTAACATGCAATTTCGTTCACCTTGCCCACAAGTGGCACCAGAGGACTCCTAGGGTTTTACAGGGACAGTGAAAGAAGGACAGCGTTTAAAAGCAGGCCAACACCCCAGATCACAAGGCAGCGAGCTGGCTTCCGAGTAACACAGGACACTTGCTCAGGCATGAGGAGGAACAAAGTCAGGAGTGGGGAAATGGGTTAGGGTTGGAGGAGAAAGAGAGAGAGATTCCCGTTAGAATGGTAGAAGCTGTCTGCAGAACGTTGCAAGGCTTAAATTCCGGAAAACCTTTGCAGACTGCTTTTGGATTAGGTTTTGCCAAGGGCAGTGGGGGAAAGCAAAAAAATTCTTGGACACATTATTTCCTGAGGCGACCAAATTGCCTCTTCAATCTCCATGTACCTGTCCCGGCTCTTTAGACAAGGATTTGAGTCCGGTTCTCAGACTTGGAGACCTCCATGCCGTTGGATTACGACTCCCATCACCACCCCCGCCACACCGACTGCACACTGGGTGATGGGAGTTGCAGTCCAATATCACCCTGGGACCCCAACTTTGAGAACTCCTCTTGAGTTTAGCGCAGCGTTTCTCATGAGCGGCAGACAAAAACGGAAGGTCTCCCGAAAACTGGACGTCTTGGAGCCAATCAGGCTTTGGTTACCTTCCTGAAGCACGAAAGGTTGTGCCAAGGGGTGTATCTTCCAGAACTCGTTACTGTCCAGCTTCCGCAGGGAATTCAGGGGGACGGTGGCAGAGCGGCCATAATCGACGAAGAACACCACCGCTTGATCCTCAAACTTTTCCAGAACCCAGCACCTGTAAAAGAGAGAGAGAGAGAGCACAACGCAAAGGGGTCTCAGCTTTGATTTCCACGTAGCCCATGATTCTGACAGTGGGCGGCCCTCCAAGATTCCCTGTGAGCCGGAAACCTCGGTGAGTGGCTGCCAGTCAGTGTAGACAACCCTAAGCTGGACGGACCAAGGGTCTGACTCTGCCAAGGACTGAACCTGGGACCCTCTATGGTCCCCAAATATTAAAAATAGGTAAAGCTGCCTTTTACTGAGTCAGACCCTTGGTTCATCCTCCTAAGTACTGTCTACTCTGACTGGCAACAGCCCTCCAGGGCCTCTCCCAGGCCTACCTGGAGATGCTGCCAGGGACTGAACCTGGGCGTGCAAAGGAGATGCTCTACCACTGAGATATGGCCCCCATCTCCAGACAAACAGGGTCCGATGGAGGCCGCTCCCTCCAGGTTGCCCACAATTTTCTGGTCCTCAGGTGGACTGCTTCTGGCTAGGGAAGCTCGATTTAGCCACGACGACACGGACAGACAGGCGTGAACTCATTGGGTTGCCAATTATTGTGTACCGAGCCCACACGAGAGCGCCAATGCATCTCGGTGCTCCTTGACCAGAAAGAGAGACATCGTATTTAGCCGTCTTCCTCTAACCTGTTCCAGGCGCCGCCTTCATTTCCCAGAATGCACTCTGCCATGCATCGCGTTCCCCGCTGGACGTCCTGCTTTGCCAAAAAGGGCACCTGAGATTCAACCTTCGCCAAGGCCGTGAAGAGCTTCAGCATGCTTTGATGGTGTTCCTGCAGTTTCAAAAGAAAGCAGTGCCCTGAGAATTCCATCATCTCCATCGTATTCACACAAACACAAAATGTGACAAAAATCAAGTTGCTAGCCCTCAGGAAACCTCTTTTTCATTTAAAAGGAGCCTTAGGGTCAAAGCATTAAAATATGCCATCAGGAGGCCTGTTTCGACTCTGAAGTCGCTGCGGCATGGGGCCCCGATCCGCCTCAGAGGTGCACTACGGGGTGTGTTTCAACGACTTCCATGCCATTTTCTCACCCCACCCACCTCGAAGCAGCTATTTCCTATACTAGTATTTCTAGGCAACAT